>NC_041395.2:81154634-82559634 GCF_900747795.2 Erpetoichthys calabaricus
ATATACACATATCTACATATATATATATATACATATACACATCCACATATATATACATATATATATATACACATATCAACATATATATACACATACATATACACACATACATACACACACATATACATATATACATATACACATACATATATATATATATACACACATACATACATACATACATACACACACATATATATATATATTTACATATCTACATATATATATACACATATATATATATACATATCTACATATATATACACATATATATACATATCTACATATATCTAGACATACATATATACATACATTGACATATATATATATATATATATATATATATATATATATATATATATATATATATATATATATATATATATATATATATATATATATATATATATATATATATTGTGACAGACGACCGGCTATGGACTCCGGTCGTCACCCCCAGGCCGCTAGGAGGAGCCCTCCGGACAGCATATTTGTGCCCCGAGTTCCAGCAGGGCCTCATGGACTTTGTAGTGTTGTGACACAGCCCTGCTGGATACCTTGGGGGCCGCCAGGAGTCGCTGTAGGGGGGCTAGTGGGCTCTGGCATGCTCTATAACCCGGGAGTGCATCTCAGTCACGTGACTGGAAGAAGCGATGTGCTCCCGGGATGAAGAAAAGGACTGTTCGCCCTGACCCGGAAGGAAAACGGACTTGTGGGTTTGGCCTAGAGCCACTTCCGGGTCAGGGGCTATAAAAGGACTCTGGGAAGCCCAGAACACCGAGCTGAGCTGGGAGGTAGGGTGGCGACGTGTCTGGGTGAGGAGGAGAGTTAGAGAGAGAATTGTTTATTGTTTATATGAGTGTGGAGTGGAGGGTGCTTTGTGCACATTATAATAACAAAATAAATAGTTGTTATATTTTCACCTGGTCTGAAGAGTGGTACCTGAGGGTTCGAGAGGTGGACACAAGCCTCATCTGTTACAATATATATATATATATATATATATATATATATATATATATATATATATATATATATATATATATACATATCTACATATATATATATATATATATATATATATATATATATATATACATATCTACATATATATATATATATATATATATATATCAAAATACCCACGCTTCGCAGCGGCGAAGTACTGCTTTAAAACTGGGATGCGAGGAATAAAAACTCTCTCCCCTGAGCCACCGCCAGTAAAAATAGTTGCCTCAATGAGGTTCTTTTGCAGACACGTGACCTGAAGTCTCGTGCCGTCACAAAGTTTCAGTGGCTGTACGCAAATCCACAATCGGTTTCATATTGTTTTCGTACTTTATCAATTGTGTAATGTTATTTTTGAACAGGTTTGATTCATCGAAGTGATCACTCCTGCTGCGTTCAATCACTTCACGTGAGCCGCTCTCTTGTGTGATGTTGCGATGTCCATGGGTTTATTTAATATTAGCTAAGACCCGGCAGTTAAAAGTTTCTCGCTACAGCAATTTTAACTCTGTTACAAAGTGATCCAAACTGTCGTTTATACCTCGTGTCTTCTCATTAAACTTGTATCTTGTGAATATGGCATTGCAAACGACAGCGGGAGCGTTTGTATAAAGTTAATTTAAACTTACGGTTTACACCGTGCCCGGCAGTTAAAAGTTTCTCGCTACAGCAATTTTAACTCTGTTACAAAGTGATCCAAACTGTCGTTTATACCTCGTGTCTTCTCATTAAACTTGTATCTCGCGAATACGGCATTGCAAACGGCAGCGGGTCAGTTCACGTGCTTACGTGGGAGGCGTGATGACGCGATATATTTTGATATATATCAAAATACCCGCGCTTCGCAGCGGCGAAGTACTGCTTTAAAATTTTTATTAAGAAGAAAAGTAAACCTTTTTAAACTGAGGGAAAATGAATCAATAATTATTTGTTAAGGATCTCTTTGTATACCACGTTGTCAGTTCGCCCCTCTGGTTATAATATGACCAAGCTGTGTGCTGAGCTTACTCTTGAGCATGAAATCTAACGTGGTTTGTGCCCTTCAGAGTGAAAACAGTTTGCTTTTACCTTTTTAATAAAAGGCGAGCTTTTAAGCCTGAGAAATCACCCCGTAAATGCACACGTTTAATTGCACATGTGTTAATATGTATGCTTACACAGTATTAAAAGACACTCAACAATTAATGTCATTTACCTTCATTCCCGCGTTTGACTCGTGCTGTAAATCTCTTCCTTGTTTTCAGTTCACATGATTACGTAGGAGGCGTGATGACGCGATACGTCTCTCCACCTCCTCCATTAGAGTATATGGACAAAAAACAGGTTCCAGTTATGACCATTACACGTAGAATTTCGAAATGAAATCTGCCTAACTTTTGTAAGTAAGCTGTAAGGAATGAGCCTGCCAAATTTCAGCCTTCTACCTACACGGGAAGTTGGAGAATTAGTGATGAGTGAGTGAGTGAGTCAGTCAGTCAGTGAGGGCTTTGCCTTTTATTAGTATAGATACGCACATTTCAATGCAAATAAGCCCATTTCTGTATAGATGGTAACAATGCTTTTACTAAGATCAGAATGATCAATCTATTTCAAGTGTATTTATTGTTTCTTTTCTGTCAAAATGCAGCATATTTCCTCTCTACAGTGATCTAAATTTTATTAGGTTTTGAATTTAAAGTAAACTTTTTTGAACAGAGTATCCAAATATATGAAAAATGTGCTGTCTTTTTATAGAATTTTGCTGAGGTTGAACACTGACTGAGAGAGGTTGTAGGCAAATGTTTTAAGTGTGCCACTGTGATCTGTGAGGGTTATTCATACATATTATTTACAACAAGAATCTAAAAGACAGGTAGAAAAGATGAGTCAGATGTTACATAGTTCTTGAAGTGCTGCTGTGCCCTGGTTGGTCATGATCAATATTATGGCCAGGGTCACCAGAGTCACTGTCAGCTATTTCAGGGCTTCCCAAATTGATATTGCCATGCTAGCTGACTGACAGGGCGAGAGACAGATCGCTAGGTTAGTAATATGACAAGAAGATAAGCAACAAACAACTGTTCGCTGCCAAGGCAGGATATTCAGAGAAAGAAGGAGTGTGCAGTGACCCAAAAGTTCAGCTTCTGGTTTAAGGTTTGTAAAATATATTAAAATATCTTGAATTGTACTGAACCATATTTTAAAATATGTAAATTACTGGCATTTTTGTATATTACAAAATATTTTCCAAAATATCTATATATATACTGTAATTCACTAAGCAGCCGACGGGGCATGCAAGACAACCATGGGATACGCACGACATAGCCACGCCCTCCAACTCACAGAGCCCCGCCCACCAACTCTAAGACCATGGGATACGATGACAACTCACAGAGCCACGCCCACCAACTCTAAGACCATGGGACGAGAACGCCTGTTGACCCGCCCATCCGCCTAACTGTTACCAGCATTCACCGCAATGTACTGGAGTGTAAAACTATTGCAGCTGCTAAGCTTTCAGCCACGTGAGATTGAGCAATAGGTTTGTGATGCCCTTAGATGTCCGGGGCTGTATGCGCGCTACACTGAATGCATCAACGTGTGTCTACCTGGCACCGAGAGGCAGGGGTAAGCCGTTGAACCCCATTCGTGATGGGGACTGGGGCTTGCAATTGTTCCCCACAAACGAGGAATTCCCAGTAAGTGCGGGTCATAAGCTTGCACTAATTAAGTCCCTGCCCTTTGTACACACCGCCCGTCGCTACTACTGATTGGATGGTTTAGCGAGGTCCTCGGATTGGCCCTGCTGCAGTCGCTTGCGGCCTCTGGCAGAGCGCCAAGAACACGATCGAACTTGACTATCTAGAGGAAGTAAAAGTCGTAATTCCGTAGGTGAACCTGCGGAAGGATTTCCGACCCGTCATTGGATGGTTAGGACCTGAAACCTCTCGAGCCCACTTCCCTGCCCTCTCTCTGGAGAGGCGGAGGGGGCGGAAAGGGCGTCCTCCCTGGGCGCCCTTCCCCTCTCCCCCCGTTCCGCCTTCCGCGCCCGACTGCCGTCCAGCCCCGTCCCTTGCTCTGGGAGGTGGGGGCGCGGCGGCGGTCCTCCAGTTTTCAGTCACGGACAATTGTATGTTGCTCTCTCCAGAGTTCCATCTTTTCATTCACTTACAGTCGTATCCTCAAACCCACCCCATTTGGACAACTGTGTCTTTCAGGAAGTGTTCACCCATCAATACATAATTATGCGGCGTATGCTACGCCGCGGGTTGGCTAGTAAAAATATATTTCTTAATATATTTTAAAATACAGTCATGCAACAATTAATGACTGACCGAGTTGAGGCCAACTGTTCTTGAGGCCAAAGGCCATAGAAAAACATTAGGGTAGTAATGTTCCAGAAATTGCCTAAACCAGCTGGTACAGGCTGCAAAGGACATACATGTTTAGTTTATCACATACTTGCTTCAGTGCTGCCAGCCATAGAATAATACACTCTACATAGAAAAAGTGAGAGAAGCAGTGTTGGAGCTGTAGAAGTAGCAGTCTCTTGGTTTTTTTCCTTCCTGTACTGATGCCTCAAACAGCAAATGGCCTCAAACTAGCAATACGTAAAACAAGAATATCAATGCACTTACAGAGTTCCAATCTTTGGGGCACTATTTCTCCATGTCACAGAGTATTTTTTTGAAGTTGCTGTTCATGCAGTAGACATTTCTTTTTTGTTTCCGATATGTGCAGATGGTTTATACTTTTTCTTCCATTGAAAAGATAGAAACTCCTTGTAAATAGTAAAAAATCCATCCATCCATTTTCCAACCCGCTGAATCCGAACACAGGGTCACGGGGGTCTGCTGGAGCCAATCCCAGCCAACACAGGGCACAAGGCAGGAACCAATCCCGGGCAGGGTGCCAACCCACCGCAGATAGTAAAAAATCTTTTGTTATTATTATTATTATTTCACAGGGTCTCAATATTTATGATTTTGGACTTTTGGAGGGCTTGTTAAGGTTTGTTTTGATCGGAACATGTCTAATTCTTGAGCATTCAGCCAACAATGCCTTCCCTTACGTGAAGAATTGAAGATTGGTTTCTGCTTCACTGTACTGGCAGTTAAAGTGTGCATACTGGTGACCCACACCAGAGCCACAGAGCCTCAATTGCAATGACCTGTACACTTTGTGACCGACCTGCTACCAATATGACATACAGCCAAATGGCTGATCGATGACTGTTCTAGGAATAATATACTGTAAGGTACATTTTACAAAACTATTACAGTATACTATTAAATATACTTTAAATTCTAGTTATAATATATTGTACAATATATTTTAGAATTCATATTTCAAGATATTTGTCATTTTTGTATATTGCAGTATATTATAAAATAAATTAACTGGAATTGAAAATATTATCCAACAAATATCTCCTAGGTGTTTCTGATATTAAGATGATCTACAACAAATTGAACAGAGACACAGTACAAATAATAAACTTATTATTAACAAAATAAGCAGTAAGGTTGTAAATTGAAACTTATGTATGCTGGCAGAGCAACCAACTTAAACAACCTTTAGTGAGTTACAGGGAGTTAAAAATAAATTAGAATCTCTGAGAAGACAGTGTTTAGATTTTACCAGGTAAAAAGATAAGCTGTAAATGATCTGCTGTGGATCTGGACACACAGAATACTGAATGTCTTATATAAAATATATTTGAAAATATGTTTGTTACTATATATTAAGGGAAATACAGTATATACGTTCTTATATTTCAGTATATAATCTTAAAAATATAAAATATAGGTTACATTATATTGAAAGATATCTACAAAAATGTTTTGAGTATATTGCAATATATTTCAGTTTCATAAGGGGTGAAATGTATTATATTATGGTCACTTGACCTTAGTGTTTCAATCACTTCTACACCGTCAAATCTATCCTGATTATTACAAGCAACTAAATTTTCTCATTGGTGTTTTAACATACAGTGGTAAAAAAAAAACAGTCACCTATTACATCTAAAAAACTCTTTTGTGCTCTGCTATTTGTAAGGTTTGTCCAGTTAATATTTAGGAAATGAAAGTCCCCCATGAGTATAATATCCCCCTGTAAGCATACTTTTTCAAAATTATTAAAAAAGATGCATATTGAAGTACTGTCTACATTGGGGGGTATATAGCACACTCTTAAATAAGGCTTCTGTTCCTGATACTTTCTACTGGAATCCAGATGACTTCATTATGATGTTGCTCATCATCCAACTGAGGACTTGCATTAAATTGTTTTACATATATACTGTACCACCTTCTCCACTTTTCTGTTTTGTTTGTCCATTTCTTGTAATTTAGTCAGGTTTCTGTTGTTCTTATAATATCATAATTGCTATGCTATATGCAGCGCCAACTCACGTCGCTTTGGACAAAAGCGTCTGCTAAGCAAATAAAGGTAAATGTCATTTCTGAAAAATAGGAACTCCATCATTAGATAGTAAAAAAAGAGTATCTAAAAAAAAGTATTCAAACAGTGGCCAATCTTATCAGCATCTGAAAATATTTACCAAAAGTTAGGCTGTATGATGATTGGCAAAGAAACAGAAGCTCTATTCAGATATCTGGTAAATGATCCAGTTCATGACACTTCCATCAGATAGTAGAAGAAGACAGAACAAGTATGTCTTTTATGGCAAGCTGTATAAGAGAAAGCTCTTATCAAAAAGTACTTGACAGTATGGGATATCTTTGAAAAGTTGCAGTGAAATAAACTACAAGACAACTTGATCAATCTCCTCTGTGAAGACAAAGGCAAAGTTTGGTCATAATGGACAGTGCCACAAGAACCTCATTCCACCTCTCAAGCAAAATGTTGAAGGGGTGATCATTTGGAAATGCTTTGCAGACAGTACTTGGACGCCTCACAAATGTCTCTGTATCATACCAAAGTACTTTACATGGAAATGTGAAATTATATTTCTGACAGCTGAAATCTGATTTAAATTGTATCCGGCAACATGACATTCCTAAGCACACCAGCAGATCTACAAATGGATTACTATAGAAGAAGAGCATAAAGGTTTTGAACTGGCCAAGTCAAAGTCTAGGCCTTAATGTCATTGAGATGCTGTGGTAGGACTTCAAGTAAGATGCCCATAAACAAATGCTCACAAATGTAAATGAACTGAAACAGTACTGTATGAAAGCAGCGTGTCAAGATATGTCCAATACACCTTAAAAGACTGACAAACTTCTGTGAATTGCTGGTAAAATTAGTTCTACAAATTTCTGAACCAAGCTTAAGTTCATGGAGTTTTTCACAAATAGTTTCTGCATGATGAATTATTTTGTGTAAAAACATGACAAAGTAAAATCTGTGTTTTGTTTGTCAGTTATAGTTATATGCACAAAATTCTGTGAAAAGGTGAGGATTACTGTAGATGATTGCCAGTTTCATCTAGACATGAAAATAAATGAAAAAGGGTTTACCTAGTTTATGCTAACGCATGTAAGGTGATAGACAGAAAGTCAGTGTCATTATGGTAGATATGGCAGAAATGATTATAATAAATGATCTGATGTAAGAAGGAGAGAGAGGAGGTAAACCTGCAGGTATAATTTGTCCATTATGATCACTCCTTTATGCATGACCAAAAAAATATTACATTATAGTGGACCTTTGGGAAGAAGAAAGAACATTTTAACAATTGGGAGAATGGGAGAAGACACTTTGGTAGTTTTATTTATTTATTAATTTATTTAGTTATTAAGTGATGTCTGCTCCACTAATGCTGAAGTGGAGCTGTTTATGGATTAACTTGCTTTTATGTACACTTATACACTTACCAGGTACCAAGGTTATTATAGTTTGCCTTTTTATGTTAGTTTTTATTTCTTGGAAATTTAGTTTAGTTTTAGTTTTCCTTCATCATGCATTTTTACTTTAATTTAGTTTTTATTTCACAAAGTCTTTTCTATTTTATTTTTATATCTATTAGTTTCAGTTTTAGTTTTAGTAATTATGGTACAGTTAAAGAGTTACTATGGAGTTTAATTGTGTGTCACAATCAGACAGCACTGTACACTTAAATGGGTTTGGATATAATAAGAGTTTAATATCTGTGGAAGCTTACTACGCTACATGGTTTAATATCTGGTTTTGTTTTTGTCTGATGAAAACAAACATAATCAAAATCAAAAAACTTGAAAAAAAAAATATTTTCTATGTCATTTGTGCTGAATAAATGTGCATGTTCGCAAAAAAAAGTTTGCATGTTCTCCCCATGTCTGCGTGGGATTCCTCCGGGTTCTCTGGTTTCCTCCCACAGTCCAAACAGTGCATTGGCGATCCTAAATTGTCCCTAGTGTGTGGTTGATTTGTGGGTGTGCCCTGCGGTGGGCTGGCACCTTGCCCGGGGTTTGTTTCCTGTCCTGTGCTGGCCCTGTGCTGTGATTGGCTTCAGCAGACCCCTGTGACCCTGTAGTTAGGATATAGCAGGTTGGATAATGGATGGATGATGGATGGATGGATTCAAATGTATTCTGACAGTTGTGATCATGAAAATCATGGGGTCTTAAGAAGATTGGGAGTCTTAGGATTGAATCAGTGTGCGGACCCCCACTGGCGCTTCTGAGGGAAACAAACAAAATCAAGCATGTAGTGTGAAGGTGAGGGGCAATGAGACTTGAAAAGCCCATGCATAAGAACAGTAAATCCTTAATGAGCAAAGTGAGAGTAGGTAATAGGAATGAGGACAGCCACAAAATGACAGAGACAGCATCTGAGATTAGGAACAAAATTTACATTATCTAAGCCTGTTTATCCACAGCAGGATCGCAGGAAACCTGAAGCCTTTCCCAGCAGCTTTGGAAGCAAGGCAGGAAAAATCCCTGGTGTGCAATATGTATGATATGGCTGATGTTAAGAACAAAAAGAATATGATATTTCAACTATCTATTTTGAGAGATAGAGAGAAAAATTTAAAAAAGGGGGACAAATATTTAAAACATAATTCTGTGTGGTGGTCGGCTGGGGGCTGTGCCCAGCTGGGACACCAGGACGGACCAGGAGAGGGACTGTGTCTCCCACGGACCACGAGAGGGCAGCCACCCTGGTTGGTATGGAGGCCACGGGAATGGAGCATGGAAACCTGTGGCCACCATCAGGGGGCGCTCGGACGAGTGAGGAGCCCTGGACATCAGCACTTCCGCCACACACGAAGGTGCTGGTGGAAGAAATACCAGGGACACCCGCCATACTGGGAAGTGCTGCAGGAAGCTCATCAGGGTGCACCTGGAACACGTCCGGGTGGAAATGAAAGAGGCCGCCTCCCTCCAGTTGTCAGCCAGAGTCGGGAGGAAGGGGACAAAGCTCGGAGGAAAAGAGTGGAGGCGGTGAAGAAAGGCTTTAGTATTGAGAGGTCCGGACTTGGGGCGTTTGGTGGAAGGACACTGGGTTGTGTGCGGGACTTGAAACTGTAAATATTGTAAAGTAACGTATGTGTGTTTGAACCGTTGGTGTCTGCCTGTCTGTGCTTGGGCTGGTCTGCCACATCTGCTACTGGATTATATTAAAAAAATTGGGTATTTGAAGCTGTGAATGTAAAGTAAAAAAGACAATAAACATAGAATAAATACTAAAACACATTAGTATGTTCAGTTTTTCAGCAGTTGGCAGACTCTCTTCACCTACCTACCTGCAGTTCAGTAGAGACATTGCCAACTCAGGAATTTTGCAAGGTTTGTACCACTTCATTGTTAAATGACCTTTTTTAAGCAAAAGTGATTGGTCAGTAACAATATGCTGATCTTGTACTGTATGTTGACCATCAAGGTCAGTGCTGTTTTATTTTCAAAAGTATTTCTCCTGTGCAAAGTGGCAGCTGAATCATTGTCAACAAAACGCAGACACCTGAGAAATAAACTGAAACATTACTCACTCGTGATTTTTCTGTCCATACGGTAAAGGTTTTGTTGAGCAGCACATTCCAACTTCAGGCGTTTGAATTACATGTTGATATACAAGAAGCACAATGAAATGCAGCAGCTCTTTATAACAGACATCAGACTCATGCAGCCTGGAATTTAGCTTAGTATGGCCTGTTGTATTCGTTGATGTGTACATACTGCATCTTGGGCTCAATCAGAATTACAGCTAACATGCGGTCATAATAAACAGACTGAAATTCTGTAAGGGATTATCTGTATCTAATACTTCCCTCTTGATCCAGTGAACAGCAGGTTTGAAAGCTTCCGAGCACGTTCAAAGCAAAATCATCACCGTGGTATGCTTCACTACCACTTGAACCAGAATCTACCATGCTGTCACTATCAGCTCCTGAAGAACTGTCACCGTTATCACACAGTAACTCGCTGTCTTTGTCACGTGCTTTACGCGTCCGTATTCAGGTCACCCTGTCACCGCAAAATGTTGTGCGAAGAGCCGCCCTCCGTCATCAGCCGCCATTCACTGGATAAATAAATGCATGCGGCTCGTGGTGGATGACTTTCTGTTTTAGAGTTAAAACTTACAAAAGTTAAAGACTAATGGCATAAATATTTCAAAAACTAAAATATTTTTAGTAAATTATTTTATTTCAATTAGTCTTTGTAGCTACTTTGGTAGTTTCACTTAGTTTTTGTTTTTCATTTCAGTTTTGTTAATTATTTTATTTCAATTACGAAAATGTATTTTTATTAATAGTTTCAGTTTTGATTTTAGTTTTCATTAACTATAATAACCTTGCCAGGTACTGACGAACATGTTAATCTACATTTGTCACATCCACTTTCTCGGGTACCTGTGTATGAGGCTGTTTTCATCAATCAGATCTGAGATAATATCTCATCGCATATTTATTACAGTAACACAACCTCTAGGGTTAATTTATGACACTTTATATTCTTTTTCTTCTTTCTGTTTTCCTATGGCAATAATTTTGATTTAATGTTCTCTTGACTTAATTTTAGTTCCAGTATGTACTCATCCTTTCCAAGCTGTAAATTTTCTTTAAATCTTTTTGTTTTATGATATCTGCATTATTACTTGTACTGAGCATTACAGTATACAGCTCTAGCAAGGCAAGGGAAAGGACTGAATATGAAATGTTCATACAGTGATGAAAAGTGTGCTTAGAGGAGAGAAAAGGTGTCAAAGGAACTAAACGAAGTAGAGCTGATAGCTGATGTGATGCTCTGCCTGTTTCATTAGTAAGCAGGCCTCATTCAGTAGGTAGCAGCAGCTTGTTCAGCACTGGGGACTTTTCAGCAGCTACTTCAGTAGTCAGATTAGCTTTGTCTTACTTATTTTACTCAGACATTGTGTTCTTTTCTGAATTTCTTGTCCTAGGTTTCTTTGTGTTAGATCATGTATCCTCACTGCCAGATATGTCATTTGGTGTAGCATGTTTTCCAGTATTTAGTCATTTTTCTAGCCTTTAAGTCATTTTTGTGTTTGTTTTGTAAGCAATTTCCCATTATTTACTGATAACTCAAATTCACCGTGACATTGCAACATTATATGATGGATCATGGGGACCTTAATAAAAGATGTAGTAAGAATGGTTAATAATGTCAGCTCATGACCTCTTTATCTCCGTTGTCAACTACTACCCACAACCCATGCGAGTCAATGGAATCCAACACGATTTGTAATTGTGCTTTCAGAAGGTGGAAAGGAGCTGTCTGAGATGAAGGTGTTGAGTTTCTCACATGGGGAAATATAAATGATGTAAAGGAGAATATACAAAAGAGAATGGACAGAATTGACAGCAGACAAGAAGCTTCAGGAAAAAAAAAGACCAGGAGGTACGTTTAAGCAATAAATTTGATGTAAACTTTAAAAAAATCTAGAAAGAATTGGTGAAAAAATACAAGAAAATTTGAGTGTATTTGAGAATAAAATAAGAGAACTCGGAGATCCCCTAGAAGAAGTTAAGCAGATGTTTACGACTCTTATTGAAGAACTATTGACATCCACCGCAGACAATAACGCAGTTGCTGTAGAATACGATTGTTAAGTGCTCTGGGATAAATTACCTGCATTGGAAGACAGATATAGAAGGAACAAAATCAGAACTGAAGGTCTCCCTGAAAACTGAGAAAGTCCAATCTTAGTGAAATTCATAGCTGAACTATTATATAAAATAACTAAAGAGGACTTCAAACTGTATACTGAGATCTCAGCAGCTTATTGCATATGCCAACATTTCTCAATCTTTAAGTATTTGTGACCTGAGTTTTCATAACAGTTTTAATCGCGCACCCCTAATGTTTTTTTTGAAAGGAGCCCACTAATACCAATTTGTTCTTTTTTAATTAATGATATATCATAGATGCATATTTTATTGTCCCTACTTAACTTTTATCGACATTTATCTAACTCTATATTTATTTTTCTAGTATCAGAATGTAGTTTAGGTTAATTTGTTTTGGTTTCAATAGATGTATTTTTCATATTTTTGATTCGTGTTTTCTTTTTTTCACATCTTCGTGCCCCCCTTTTTGTTACTTTGCGCCCCCCTAGGGGGGCCCACCCCACAGATTGAGAAACACTGGCATATGCAGTTTGAATTACTCAAAACCAATAACCCTGATTGTCTGATTTGACAAACTGCAAGTTAAGAAAAGTTGATGTCGACTCTCAGACAGAAAGAGGAGAACAAATTTGAAAATAACCACATTCATATTTTCTCAGATTTATCCCCTTCATCTGCTGATAAACGAGCTGCATTCTACATTTAACAGCGCCTACACAAAGCTGAAATCAGATACAGCCTCTTGTATCCTACTAAGTTGAAAGTGATTACTGATGACCAGTTCTTCATCTTTAGTTACCTTGAAGAAGCAGAAAAAGAGCTAAAAAGTCAGATCCTGACATCATGCAAATATGAACTTGAACTTGGTCTATGTGTAATGCAACATTTGTCGTAACTTTTTTGTCGTAACCTGGTCACTTTTTTGAGATACTACGTTGAAATGTATTCTATTAACCTCTGTAGCATTATATTTATTCTGGAAAAAACATGTAAAAAGCATTGCATTTTTTGGTTTGTAAAATTAACATATTTTTTAAATCTTATCTTTTTACTGTAAAATATGCAAAACACTAAAAGTGCAAAGTCAGAAGTGTAGAAAGTATAATAATGGTACAAATAATAATAATAATGAATAATAATAATAAAAGCAATGTTAATACCGTATATACTGCCAAAATGTGTCATTTGTGTGGTTTATCTTAAATCATGGTGAAATACACAATCCAACATCACAGTCGGGACAACAGTAGTGAGATTCCTTATGGATTTTCTTTCCAGACTGATCAGCTTTTGAACAGCACACTTTTGGATTCATCAGAATCACTTTCGATTTCCCTGTTCATTTCAGTTTCACTGTAGGGAGATTCACTTTGTCATCATTGCTCGTATCACTGTCAAGAGTGTGCAACTCCTGGGCTGCTGAAAAAACATATTCTACAAGACGCCATTATAAGGCTAGGAAAAGACGTGTCTGTGCTGTTGCCCAGGTGACACTAGGGACTGTCACTTACACAAGACACGCTTATATCATTTCCTGAGTAATGCTCGGCACTAACACTGTTGGCACTTTTACAGTCCGAGTAATCCTAGGGTCTAACGCTTACTTGAGACACATCTATACAGTTTTTTAGCACTGTTTTTACAGTTTGAGTGATGCTTGGGTCTAATCCTAAGGATGTTAAATATATGTATATTTTGGTAACTATTATGTATTTTTTTTCCTGGGACTGTTTAAAATCATTCCCTAGGGTTATTACATTTGGAATATACTATTATAATTTATCTCATTTTTTTCTGAAGGGGACTGCTTAACTTCATACCTTAGGTTTATTGCATTTGGACTGTACTATCATAAGATATGTCAATTTTAATCCTTTCGACACTGCTGCTAGGGATTTGTTTTGTATTGGACATGCTCTGTCTTTAGGCATGACTTGGACTGTGTAAAGTTTGGTCTAGCCTCACTTGGGGAGGCAAATTTAGGAATGCCTGGGTGGGGGGTGGGTTTGGGAAGATGAGAGCAACTGGTCAGTTCAGGTGGGGGACCATGTACTGGTACAGCACATTGCTGCATTTACCACACAACAAAACAGCTCGGGATACCGGTTGGCAACCCCCCAGGCAGACACGCTGTCCAGTCCCACCCTCTGGAAATGACCTTCTATCTGCTGCTGCCAACCAAGGTGTCCCCTTGGCATGGTCCAGCCACTCGGGTCCTCAACAATGAAGATCCTGTGAGCCAGATCACCCTCAGGGAATCACACCACATGGCTGTAATGCCATAACTGACGCTCCCATACAATGCAATAGTGTATCTCATTAGGGACTCCTTGAACAACTGCTCGTTCAACACAAAGTCAAACCAGCTGTACCCAAAGATTCTCCGAAGAGACACAGTACATTAGCACTCCAGTCTTCATCTCAGTTCATTGGATAGCATCCATGTCTCGCAGCCATATAGCAAAACAGGTATCAACAGGACTCTAAAGACTTGGTCCTTCGTCTTTTTGCAAAGGTATCGGGAGTGCCACACACCCCTTTCCAGTGACCTCATGAACCCTTGTGCTCCCCTAGTCCGTTTATTGACTTCAGAGGAAGAGTCACCAGAGACATATATGCCGCTTCCAAGGTCCTCTCATTGTGGCCGACACTCCCTCAGCAGACAGACACATTGCTGATGGCTGTGCCCAAGATGTCAATAAGGCCTAGATCTTGATTTTTATCCATGACGCATGAAAGCCCAGACATGCAGATTCCTCGCTCAGTCTCTGGAGAGCCCTGTTCAGAACCTCCATTGACTCAGCAAATACCACAGCATTGTCAGCAAAGTCAAGATCATTGAATCTTGCTTCACCAACGGATGCCCCACAGCTACTGGACCCCACGACCCTGCCCAACACCCAGTCCTTTCAAGCACTGAAGAGAGTAGGAGCAAGAACACACACCCCTGACTGAGAAAAACATAGAGGTTCTGCCTCCACTCTGCACAGCATTCACAGTACCAGTGTACAGGCTGGCCTAAAACAGTAGATCACCACTGGCTCCTAAGTGTGAATCAAGTGCCCCATAAGCTGAAAGTCATGAGGGCAAACTGAGTTTTAAATCACTCAGATACGCAAGTCTGTTATGTACTTAAACATTATTTATAAGAAGCAAGACTGTTAGTTAATATCAGCACTACTAAATCAGTGTGCTTAAATACATGAGTAAAACTATACACCCATCCATCCATTATCCAACCCGCTATATCCTAACTACAGGGTCATGGGGGTCTGCTGGAGCCAATCCTAGGGCGCAAGGCAGGAAACAAACCCTGGGCAGGGCACCAGCCCACCGCAGGGCGCACACACACGGGACAATTTTTAGAATCGCCAATGCACCTAACCTGCATGTCTTTGGACTGTGGGAGGAAACCGGAGTACCCGGAGGAAACCCACGCAGACACAGGGAGAACATGCAAACTCCACGCAGGGAGGACCCGGGAAGAGAACCCAGGTCTCCTAACTGTAAGGCAGCAGCGCTACCTACTGCGCCACCCTGGGTCTAAAACTACTACCATGTAATGCACTGTCTAACTTTTCTTGTGGACTGTAACAGCTTTTGTTTCAATTCCACTCCTTCCTGCTCTGCCCCCATTTGCTTGTTGTGGTTACCCTTCTACATCTGTTACTTTGTCTTATATTCAGCAGCTTCTCAACCAGTCATGTTGACCTCACCCAGTGCACAAGACTCTGATCTAAGCTCACTTTGATTTCAGGCTTTATTGGCCACTTCTTGTGAAGGAAGTCCTTTCACTCCATGTCCTCACAGGTGGCACAGTGGTAGTGCTGCTGCTTTGCAATAAGAAGATTGTGGGTTCGCTTCCCTGTGTGGATAGCGCTTTGAGTACTGAGAAAAGCGCTATATAAATGTAATGAATTATTTATTTATTGTTATTATGCTGGCTGTAACACACACATACATGCTGACAGGCTGCCTGCAGTTAATCGATCTTCTTGGCTAAGAGGTTATTATCGATCAGTGGCTGAAGTCTGGGGCTTTGAAATGTAAATATAGCAACATTGGATGTTAGTATTTTTGCATAAATATATTTATTTTACAAGAATTACCCAAATGGATAACTGTCAGGCTCAAGTGGTAAACTGGTAAACTTGACTTTAGCAAAGTGGCTCTCAGGCCAAAACACTTTGAGTGTCCCTGCTCTAAAGGAGTCCTGCATTTAAGATAACCCATTTATACCTAAAGGCTGCAAGTGAACCTGCAATTTATTTTTCCATCTGATATGTTATGTTAGAGCATTTTGAATGCTGCTGTTTTTTTTGTTTGTTTTGTTTTTATTAAAGCTATCCAGTTTGTTAAACCCAATAAAGCAGTTTTAAATACAGAGTAAAGAATAAACACTGTTATGAATCTGAATTTTGCCTCCAAGACTTTATTTGAATTAGTTTTTGCTCTTTTTAGATTTTTTTCTTGGTTTAATCATTTTGTCAGTGATGTTATAGTCTCACTAGTTTGTGGTGATATTCTACCAAGCGTTATCATTTTGAATCCTTTTAGAACACTCGCTGCAATATTGTTTATAATAAACGGATCCCTATTGCTAGCCATGTGACCACTATGCAGCAATATCTAATGTCTTTTTAAAAGGTGGCAGCTCCCAAATTAAAAAGAGAAATCTGTACTATTTAATCACAAGTTTAGGTTTGTCAGGGAAAGAGTACAGACCAGGGACTTTGTTTCTGAAATATGATTTTTAGTAAATGTTTTGGGTTTTGAAAATAATATTTTTTTTGCATTTTATTTTTTGCACAATTATGCATGCACTTGTGAGATTTAAGCAGCTCCAAAAAGCAGATTGTCAATAACATCTGTTCTGGGTTCAAAAATCACAGAGGAGAGTACAGGATCTGAAGATTGAGTATCTCTGACTTTAAGCATCGAACTGATGGGATGCATGGTGTATTATGGGACACAGTTTTAATTTTCATGAAATAAAAGGACTTGTAATAGAGATAGCTGATCAAGAAATAATAGTTGATCTATAATAACAAAATCAGAAATGTGTCTGTTATAAAGGAAGCAAGAGAGATTGTGCGGTAATACATAGCAATTTGATTACGAAGTACATTTCAGTTTTGAATTTGTGTGTTGCATAATGAAATTAACATACTGGTTTGTGAATGTTATACTTCAAACATTTAAAACAAGTACATTTTCAATAGCAATATAAAACATATTTGGCAGGAATTGAAAATTATCTACAGGAACCTGACTCACTTTAGAATTACTAGAACCATCCATTTAGTACATGCAAATGTATATTCCACATTTAGCAACCAAAAAGCAATCTGCAACTTCTGGCACTGGTGCGATGCTCCAATGTCACTCGTACTGAAGGAGTTTGCCCTCATCATAATGTCTAACTGCACAATACGACTGCAAAGTGTCTTTTAATAAGGTCTGACCTGTGCACTGATGCTACTAATGATTTGTCTTTTACATATTCAGTCTCTAATTAGTTTGGCACTGCCATTATTCATACATAAGCGCAGTCTGTTGTGCTTGTGATGTTTGGAAACCCTAAATAACTTTACCTAGTTTCAATGATACAACTTTGGATAAATATACTTTACACAGATCCACTTACCACTCTTTGCATTGCATACATTGAATAAACCACAAACACCCATATGAAAATCATTGTCATGAGTCCGGACATGATCGTTTTTATGAGTGTTTATGTTTCCCTGGCGTATCTTCAATTCCAAAACATTTTCATTTTTAATACCCTACTAGTGAAAAGAAAACAAAAAAGGCAGTATGGACTATTATAAAAGTAATAAATAAATCTGTTTAATATATGTTCCTCTTCATTATTTTACAATGTACATACAAATACTGCCATCACTTACAGTCATATGAAAAAGTTTGGGAACCCCTCTCGGCCTGCATAATAATTTACTTCAACAAAAAAGATAACAGTGGTATGTCTTTCATTTCCTAGGAAGATCTGAGTACTGGGATGTTTACTGAACAAAGATGTTTAGTGAAGCTGTATTTAGTTTATGAAATTAAATTAAACTAGCCAACCCGCTGCGTAACATACGCCGCATAATTATGTATTGATGGGTGAATACTTGCTGAACGATGCAGTTGTCCAAATGGGATGGGTTTGTGAATACCAGTGTGAGTGAATGAAAAGATGGCCCCAGCCCCCCCCCCTCTCTCTCTCTCTCTCAGCAGCACCCGAGCCTCCCCAGCCCCCCCCCCCCCCTCTCTCTCTCTCAGCAGCACGGGAGCCTCCCCAGCCCCCCCCCCCTCTCTCTCTCTCTCTCTCTCTCTCAGCAGCACGCAAGCCTCCCCAGCCCCCCCCCCTCCTCTCTCTCTCAGCAGCACGCAAGCCTCCCCAGCCCCCCCCCTCTCTCTCTCTCAGCAGCACGCAAGCCTCCCCAGCCCCAACCCTCTCTCTCTCTCTCTCTCAGCAGCACGCAAGCCTCCCCAGCCCCCCTCTCTCTCTCTCTCTCTCTCAGCAGCACGTGAGCCCCCTCCCCCTCTCCCTCTCTCAGGAGCACGGGAGCCTCCCCAGCCCCCCCTGAGCCCTCTCTCTCTGTAACATTGCAGCAGTTGTATAAACACTTTTTTTAAAATGAGTTTTAAGCACAGGGGAAAAAAAAGGAACATTTCAACAAATCCGAACTTTATTTAAAAGCCAAGCAAGATAGTAACATTGCAGGAATTCACTATTTTTAATCAGGCGACTGACAGTAGTGGAGTCAGGCACAGAGAAGGTCAGCTGCAGAGAGAGCGTCTCGACTGTTGCAGGGCGGTGAAGCAGGTGAGACGCTAATAAAAAAGAGGCACAGAGTTTATTGGTTTTTAAAGACTGCTTCATTGTGTTTTAACCTCAGTTTTAAAGGATTGCGCGGCTCTCTCTGTCGCACTGCCTGTGTTTGTGTGACTGTGTCGCGCTGCCTGTGTGTGTGTGGCTCTCTGTCGGGCTGCCTGTGTGTGCCTCTGTCTCTCTCTGGTGCTGCCTCTGTGTGAACCAAGGTTCCACTGAGGTTGACTAATGAAAAGTCAACGTGGGTCAGACTGTATGTACACTGTGGCACAGACAAACAGAAATGACGGCATGTTTTCGGAGGCGTCGCGTCCGACTTGGTGGGCGTGGCTCTGTGAGTTGTCGTTGTATCCAATGGGCTTAGAGTTGGTGGGCGTGGCTCCTTCCTGCATGCGCCATGGGTGTCTTACTTGTCGGCAGCTTAGTGAATCCACGCCCCCTTCCGGCGTGCTTTCCATGGTTGTCTTGCCTTAGTGAATTATATATATAGATGTGAACAACTGGCTGTGCAAAAATTTGTGTCCCCTTGTAATTTTGCTGATTTGAATGCATGTAACTGATCAATCCTGATTACCTGCAACACCAAATTGGTTGGATTAGCTCATTAAGCCTTGAACTTCATAGACAGGTGTGTATCATATCAGGTATTTAAGGTGGTCAATTGCAAGTTGTGCTTCCCTTTGATTCTCCTCTGAAGAGTAACAGCATGGGATCCTCAAAGCAACTCTCAAAAGATCTGAACACAAAGATTGTTCAATATCATGGTTTAGGGGAAGGCTACAAAAAGCTATCTCAGAGGTTTATACTGTCAGTTTCAACTGTAAGGAATGTAATCAGGAAATGGAAGGCCACAGGCACAGTTGCTGTTGTTAAACCCAAGTCTGGCAGGCCAAGAAAAATACAGGAGTGGCATATGCACAGGATTGTGAAAATGGTCACAGAGAACCCACAGATCACCTCCAAAGACCTGCAAGAACATCTTGCTGCAGATGGTGTATCTGTACATCGTTCTACAATTCAGTGCAATTTGCACAAAGAACATCTGTATGGCAGGGTGATGAGAAAGAAGCCCTTTCTGCACTCACGCCACAAACAGAGTCGCTTGTTGTATGCAAATGCTCATTTAGACAAGCCAGATTCATTTTGGAACAAGGTGCTTTGGACTGATGAGACAAAAATTGAGTTATTTGGTCATAACAAAAAGCGCTTTGCATGGCCGAAGAAGAACACTGCATTCCAAGAAAAACACTTGCTACCTACTGTCAAATTTGGTGGAGGTTCCATCACGCTGTGTGGCTGTGTGGCTAGTTCAGGGACTGGGGCCCTTGTTAAAGGGCCAGATAAATTTAACCCAATATCAACAAATTCTTCAGGATAATGTTCAAGCATCAGTCACAAAGTTGAAGTTACGCAGGGGTTGGATATTCCAACAAGACAATGACCCAAAACACAGTTCGAAATCTACAAAGGCATTCATGCAGGGGGGAGAAGTACAATGTTCTGGAATGGCCGTCACAGTCCCCTGACTTGAATATCATCGAAAATCTATGGGATGATTTGAAGCAGGCTGTCCATGCTCAGCAGCCATTAAATTTATCTGAACTGGAGAGATTTTGTATGGAAGAATGGTGAAAAATATCTCCATCCAGAATCCAGACACTCATCAAAGGCTGTAGGAGGCGTCTAGAGGCTGTTATATTTGCAAAAGGAGGCTCAACTAAGTATTGGTGTAATATCTATGTTGGGGTGTCCAAATTTATGCACCTAATTTTGTTATGATGCATATTGCATATTTTCTGTTAATCCAATAAACTTAATGTCACTGCTGAAATACTACTGTTTCCATAAGGCATGTCATATATTAAAAGGAAGGTGCTACTTTGTTAAAGCTCAGCCAATGAGAAACAAAAATCCAAAGAATTAAGAGGGGGTTCCCAAACTTTTTCATATGGCTATATATGAAAAATAACAAGGGTTTTTTCTATTATTTTGGCTGGTGGTTTATAAGCTCTTTGTAGTATGCAAGGAAAGGAGTCCACCATTATTGATCCTAGGTCCTGAAGTGTGCCTTTTTCTTGTGAATTACATTACTATTGTTGTGGAAAAAACTTTTGTTCTATATTCAAAGAAGGCAGTCATGAGCCCAGATGAGAATGCAGAGCTTTTCTTTATTTACACATATCATGAATAAATGTCTCGGTCCGTGGAATTAGGAAATCAATAATACAATTCTTTTGCTTTTATTCTTTTCTACTACCATTACCTTTTCTAAAACATCATGTGATTTACTCCTAATAGGCATAGCTTTATTATTTCATCCATTCATCTGATACCACTAGCATTTTCTGACTCCTTTCGACTTTGGTGCTTTGCTAATAGGGGTGATTTTTAGGGTTGTCCTATTGATCTTAGCTCCGCTTCATAGGAAGAGTGTTTGGGCTTTCCCATTAGTTTATCTTCCCTTTCTAGAGGGGTGTTCGTTACTCACTTACCTCATTTTAACTTTGGAAAATCAAACTACCAGTTTCTCAAAGGTGAGGCACACCTCATGTGCTCAAGCTTTAAGCCACATTCAGTTAACCCTTTATTTACCTTCAGTCCTTTTCATTATATTTTAATAATTTAATGTTACAAGTTCAGTATAAGTATATACTTGCAATAAATTGCAAAAGATTATATATTAACTAAAAATTCCATACTATACACATCTTTGCATTATGTTAGTGTTCGAGCTTTATGAATGATGATTTTAACATTATGGAATACCACCCTTCAAACCTTTTTTTTTATTACTATGCCTTTAGCTTTTGTCTCTTGCTGACAGAAAATGACAATGCGAATGAATGGCATAGTAATTTAAATGTGATATATTATTAATTCTCTCTTGTCATTATCTTGTGTATCTTTTAATGTTTTTCCACTTTGCAACAAATATTAAACTAATGTAAACAATCGTGAAACTAAGAAAGCAGCAAAATAAAAATTGCTGCTAAATCTTGGCATTGACCAAAATATTGGTAATAGATAACATCATATAAATGTTTGTTTTCAAAGTATAGTTTAGGCTATTTCTTTACCATTTTGTAATGAACATTTAAGATTCAGTTATATGAGTATTCACCACTTTTAGATATGCAAAAAAAGAAAAAACAAACAAACCCTGCAACCTTTCTCCATGGTGTTGTTTCTCATTGAACAGGAATTTCATGAACTCTCAATCCATAACACTCAGCTAAGCTTCACCTTTAGCAAGGTATGGAAAAGTCCAAACCAGACTAAGACATACTGTAAGCCTTAGATTCCTGGAGCTAATTGCCTTATTCGTCTTTGATGGTACTGAAATCGGCTAACTGAGCACACTCCATGGAGTACTTGCCCACGTGTTTTGTATTTTTTTTTGTCAGATAAAATAAATTACTGTATTTCATCGAGAATAAATATTAATAATATTCATAATATACTACAGTGTAGGAGGCACTATCACACATATAAACCACAGGTTTTTTTTTTAATTTTTGTTTTCACTTTCTTTTTAAATGTTTTATTTCTGATGTAATACCAACTTTTTAAAAACATCTGTTTCATAGCAATATTGTACTTACATTTGGCTATACCTGAAAAGCAAGGAATAGTAAATCACATACTGTATATAATACTACTTACCAAGTGCTTCTTATTTAACAACACATGCTTCCCTTTCTGTTTCTCATAGACTGACTCTGCTTATGGCCGATCTATTTATTTGAACGGTGATTCTCTCCAGGTTTTAGAGCAACCTACTCATGAAGTTCCTTATTTCAGCCCACCTGTAGGAATAGAGAAAACATTCTTTTCTTGAAGATGAATGTTTAATATCAGCAATAAACAGACTAGTCATTTAGAATGTGTTTTCATTTACAGTCATAGTTTTATAAAATAGTTACATTTTAAATGTTTGATGGCCAAACTAGATCAGACCCTTTCAAGCCCTTGCTGAACAGTATAAGAAAGTGCCAGGTTTGCTACTGATCAGTGCTGTGGAGTTTTGTGATTAAGTAGCTAACGTCAGTCTTATAACAACCGTCAAATCTTCTCTTCAGAATATTTGTGGGTGGTGACTTGACAATCTGTGTCAATGTGTCGAAACTTCATTTGATGCAGGTGCAACTGCTGTCATGTCAACAGGCTCATTCATCTTCTCTGAAACACTGAACTGACATGCAATCCATCATACTTTTAAACTGCAAAAAAAGATTATGTTCTATTGACTCAGCTGGAATGTGAAAGGATTGCTGTCCAAGTCACTTTGTTATCTGAGCTGCTGGTGTGTAGCCTCGTCCATTGTAAAAAGTTCCTCGATGTTTCCAAAAATAGTTGTCTGCTAACATTATAATTTCCTTTGACAAATCTTTAATTTTCTTACTGAAATAGGTGATACCTTAGGCAGAATCCATTTTGTCAGGACTAATAAGCATTTTTCAAATTCTTGTACTATGTTTTTACCTCCATCTCACAATTAGACATTCTAAATTAGGCATGATCAATCTACAGAAGACGGTTCATCAATCAAACAACAACACTTGCTAGACCACCCCTCTCAACTTTGAATGGTGGAAATGGCAGTATTTCATTTCAAAGTGTATTTCATGTTGTGTGCAGTGTTAATGAAATAAACAAATAAAAAATAATTAAATGAACACACAAATACATTATTCATTTGTTGCCACATTTCCCAATACATCAATTTATTTTTAGAATTTATTAATTTTGTCCGAAATATTCCTCCATATTGTAGGGGGCATCTAAGTGTGCTTATAAGTTTTTGAAAAAAAATGTAATAACTTCAATAATTTTATAAAATGTTTTGAATTTAACCCTCTAAATTGCCTTTCCTTCCTTTTTAACTATCATCCAGTTGAATGAACTCTAAAATACTTCACTGTAAGTGTCAGGATAAGATAAGAATAACATTTCATTTTGGCTTTATAAGTTATTTGTCTCTTCATCACAATTTGTAACATTTTTTAAATGACGCACTTTGTTTATTTGCTTGCATGGGTGTCACCATTTTTGTTTCTAGTTCTTTCCTTTATTTTTGTTGTTTTTGGTCAGAATTTTGTTGGAGATCACTCTGATTCATCTTCTTTTAAATTTGCTGCTCCTGTTGTCATTTCTGTTAATAAATTATATAACCGGGAGTGTCTTCTTTTTATACCAGAAGGGACAGGGCTTCCTTGGTTTTGTTGCCCTCAAGGGGAGGTTTCTCAAGGCTGTAAGGGAATAAGAAGACAAGGCTGTTAGCAAAAGTGCCATCTCATCTCAGATTGGTACCACATACCTTATGTGAGCCTGGAAGGTGACCCTCTGGCAGGCATGCATGACAACCATTGTCAAATCATTGCTGACAGCAAAGATACCCATTTCTAACCATTTGGTCTATAATGACATAAAGAGCCATTTTATCATGCCACCACTATAACATATTTACACTTACATTTATTTGTACTTTTATTTAAAGTGGTTTATGAAAGAGATCAGCATAATTGAGTAAACATCAGTCTGGGGAACTGTTTGGGAACATGTGTTACAGGACTAGGTTGCTGTATTGATCATTACAAGTGAAGAGCTCAGAACAAATTACATGCAAATTCCAAGGTTACAAGGAGCTATGAAAGCCACGATCAGGTAGACAGAAATTCACCAAACAGGAGAGTTCTTCAAAGGCTTCATAAACACATTAATGGAGTCAGCAGTTCAGACTGAGGTGGGCAGTTTGTTCTACCAGCTAGGCGTTATACAGGTGCCCACCATAGCTGGTTGAACACAAGATGTGGCTCTTCATTTTGAATCATCCTGCAGCCTGGTAACACATGCTGGTACCTTTGCCAGCAAAACAGTGCAGTTTGTCAAAGCACAAGATAAAAGCCTGGAAAAGGTATTGTGCTGCACACTCAATACGATACAGTTTGATATTGCAGATCTTGTATAGAGTGTATCTGCAAAGTAGTTGCAAAATGTCATCATTCACCACCATCATTGTAGTTGCAAAATGGTCATCATTAACCCCCCAGGGTTGCATACTCACTTGGTGGGTGCTAGTAATAGTGAACTGAGCTGAACAGAGATGGGATGCTGAATAGACTGCTGAGCTGGGATAAGAAGGAGGTCTATCTTTGACAGGTTGAGCTGAAGATAGTGCTACTTTATTCAGTGAGACATGCAAAAATGAAAGCTGATAATGTGTGGTCCTCTGGGGGGGAATATATGTAGAGATTAGTATCATCGACATAGCACTGATATGTGAAACCATGGGACAGGATGAAAAGGCTTAGTGAGGTGGTGTATTGAGAAGAGAGACGAGAAGAAGACCCAGTGCTGATCCTTGGGATACCTTGTGTTCTGTTACTTGTGTTCTGTTCTGTGTATGGTATTGTTTTGACCCCATTCTTTTTGACACCCACTGCACACCCAACCTACCTAGAAAGGGGTCTCTCTTTGAACTGTCTTTCCCAAGGTTTCTTCCATTTTTCCCTAAAAGTTTTTTTTTGGGAAGTTTTTCCTTGTCTTCCTAGAAAGTGATGGCACTGGTGGAGATGGGCTGTCAAAAGGCAGGGCCTGTTAAAGGCCCATTGCAGCACTTCTTATGTGATTTTGGGGTATACAAATATAAATTGTATTGTATTGTATACTCAAATTGCCTGATGCATGGTTGAAATCTCTTCTCACCAGAACACAGGGTAGGATCTGCCTAAGAGATGGGATTCAAACTACCTGAGGGTAGTCTTAATGATACCAAGGTCAGAGAGGGTGGCAAGGAGGACGTAATGGTTGACTGTGTCGAAGACAGATGAGAGATCCAGAAGCATGAGGACAGGTGACATGTTGGTAGCTCTAGCCAGCCGTAATGTGTTGACAACAGTAAGTAGAGCCTTCTCTATAGAAGGGCCTGACTGATTTGGATCAAAAAATCTGTTCTGTAAATAAACAGAAGAGACCTGATTAGAGAAAGAATGATGAAGTGCTTTGGATACAAAGATGATAGTGTACACAAAGCTTGAATTATTAAACCAACAAAGAAAACCACTCGCAACATGACATCCTGGCACTAAGAAAACTAAAAAAAAATGAAAAGATCTTTGACCAGAACTTTGAACACAGTTTTGGTTTTTGTGTAAGGAAGATTACAGAAAAATTAAGAATCAAGGGGTACTATTAACTATAGTTTTTAATCAGAATTTTGGTTTTGATAAAAGATTAATTAGATTAGCTTATAGCATAATTCTTGTATTACAGTGACCCCCCATGTCATCCAAGATATCAATGTTTTCTCTCAAGCAATTTCAAAATTAGTTCTACAAGAAAATAACACAGTAAGCACCATGGGGTAAAGCAACAGCACACCTTTAAGTTCCAAAAGGGATTGAAGTTTGGCAAACACAAGGCATCGAAGTTAATTTATTTTTGATTTTTAATTTATGATAAAAGTAAAAGTTCATATCAAGTTAGTCTGAGATTTGTTTGGAAAATCTTATTTAATAGATCCATCCCAAGGCAATAATTATTTTGGTGTGTACGTGTATAGAGAACATAACTAATAGGCAGTGCTGGCCAGGTACATCCTGAGTCTTGCTTAATTATTTTTCTTCTATAATTCCTTGTAGCTAAAAAATCACCAGGAATTTCATTACACTATCGAATTATGATGGACAAAAATACTTCATATTCCAGGAATTTGCTAAATACATGCCACCTAAAATGATGCTGTTTGTGGAACAAAATAGAGTGCTATAAAGTACAAGGTATTGAATAAGGAGTGTCTATTTACAATAAATATGCAGATACCGGTGTATGGTGTATGCAGTTTCTGGGAAAAAGTGGGAAAGTCTGTAGATATTCTGTAAGTGGCTTTGTGTTTGCATGTGTTTAACAGGAAGAGCAACTTCTGCTGTGATTTTCATGCACAACAGTGTCACAGGCTTATTTAGCAGTATTGGACACCACCAAATAAAGATCCGTTCAACAGCAGTCCTTTGGCCATAAACAGATCTGTTGATGAAAGAGGTGAAGAGACTGACATGCTTTCTGTTGACTAAGTAACAGGCTGTAACCAGCTAAAAGATGAATGCAGCAATAATGTAAAAAGAACCATATTAGAATGCTCAACTTATTTATTCCTCTCAAAGATGGGGTATGGCAGCTGTGGCAGACAACTGGGGACTTTGCCCCACAGGGACGCCTGCAGAAGGGAAGGACCGGGAGAGGTGGCAATATCTTCCCCGGTGCACAAGAGGGCAGCCCCCCTGGATTATATCAGGGCCACGGATTGGGAGCTTGGAAGCTCAACCCTGTTGGGGTCTGTGGCCACTGCCAGGGGGCACCTGGACAATCCCGGAGCCCTGGATGGCAGGAGGTGCTGCAGGAAGTTCAACATAAAATGGGCCACCTCACTCCATTGGGGGAGCCGGAGTCGGGAGGCAGAGGATGGAGCTTGCAAGGAGAAGAGTAGAGGCAGCAGAAGAGAAGGAGAAAGTGAAGAACAGAGAAGAAAAGAACTGAGCATAATTGAGGGTTGGTGCACTGTGTGTTCTGTTGCAAAGGAAAAATAAAAGAGTGTGCTTTTTTGGACATTGTCAGTCTGCATGTCTGTCTGTGATCCAGGCTTCTTTCACGCAGCCGACAACACAACCAAGTTTCACTGCTGCAGGACAAAAATTACAAATATTTTGTTGTAGTGCATTGGTAACAAACACTGGGACGTGTTTAGAAATCATTTCCTGTTGATGATTAGTGGATCTTATGAATTCACCCTGATTGGAGAGAAAGATATGAAGAAAATTCAAGATACGTCATATTGATGGGATGTGATGGCACACATTGAGTACCTTGTGAAATATACAGAAATGTTTAAATTTCTCAACATCCTTGTTGTTCAGATGGATACTTTCTTGTCAGCGGTTTATCTCTCTGGAATTCGACTTTTTTAAGCAGCCTTTTATTTATGCCACAAGTGTAAGAAAGTCTTGGAATAGTTTTGGGAAGAGCTCTGTGGTATTTGCCTAATGTAGTGGCCTCCCCAAACACCAATCACAATCCAATATGGAAAAAGATGTATAAAATACAAACACACCACCTGAAATCTTTTGTTAAGTGTTGCAGTGGTTCTGCATCAGTAACTCTGCTGTGGAAATTGTAAATAGTTTCAATTTCCACAGTGTGCAAATAACAGAACTTCACACGGACTAACATTACCAATTCCTTAAATAAAAAGGCACAGAAGAGACTTCTGTCTCCCATTCTCACCATGTTTTACAGAGGCACCATCATGAGTGTACTGACAAGCTGCATTTATGGTCTGGTACGAATATAGAAACATGTCTGACTGCAAGAAGCTGCAGAGAATGGTGACGTCAGTGAAGAATATTATCAGGGTGCCTCCAACATCTCTGTGCAGGACCCTTCATACGTCTCTCACAGATTCTTCATACTTTTGCCACCTGGAAGAACATACTGCAGCATAAATGCCCTATTTTTTCAGGTTATATGATAGCTTTTCCCCCAGGCTGTCAGACTCCTCAACAAAATGTGCCCCCCCGATGATCCCCCACCCTGCCATAACATCTTTGATCCCGATCTCTCAATCCAGTTTATGCACAATTCACTTTATCTAACATGTCAAAAGATTGGTCACTCCACTGATCTGTTGAACTTGCATTTAATGTGTCTTTATGTAATTGTGGCATTTACCTTAGTGGCATATTGCTTATTTGAACAGTGTGTGTCATGGTTTTTGTGCATTTGTGCACACTATCTTGTCTTATTTGCACTATGAGAACACCATGAGCCCTGAGCTTTGTCATTTCATCACTCTGTATACTTGTATATGGTTGAGGCAATAAATCCTACTTTGACTTTGACATGAGTTTAGCATTTCAAGCCACTTTATGGTTAATCTGGGAAATGGCAACGCAGCAAAATACTGTAGTCTTCTAACTGTGGTAATTTATTTAGTCGCCTTATTGCTTTGTGCCATAAAGGCAACAGAAGTCTTTTCCTGGAAGCCTGCAAACTGATTTTTGCTCTCAATAAAGGATTCAAAAATGTAATTTATAAAATGTGGATTAATGTAAATTATTGGTGGGGAGGGTGTTTGATACGATTAAGATATAGTACTGTATGTTGTGGTGTAAGGCAGGAGCCTTTACCTGGCCGGGAAGCCCTGAGTATGGAAGGACCAGTGGAGAGAGTATTTTCAAGACCCTTTCTCCACCAGACTGACAGTGGGCAGCCCCCTTGGTGTCCAGCAAGGCCACGGGTCATGAGCTTGGAAGCTCAACCCTGCTGGGGCCTGTGGCCACTGCCAGTGGGTGCCCGAACTTTTTCAGGGCCCTATTTAGCAGCACTTCTGCAGGAAGAAGTTTGTTGGGCACCAGGACTCCTTATTCCCTACAAAAGGGGCCATTTCCCACCACTCAATGGCCAGAGTCAGGAGGAAGAGGGTAAAGCCTGAGGAGGAATGGTGGCAGAAGGTACTGTGTGGGGCTTTGCCCTGTGAGCATTGTGTGCTGAACTATAAATAAACTGGGTGTTGTGTGCTTAACCTGTGTCCTGCCTATCTGTGTTGGGGATAGGGCTGCTGTATGCGCCCTGGGCTTTCACAATGTCTTCCTGATCTATATCGTATAAATTATAAGAAAGCTTTAGTATAACATACTGTCACAGGAGGCTGGGGGTCAGACCCAGCTGGGACGCCTGGAAGGACCGAGAGGTGATCTATACATCCCCTGGGCCATGAGGGGTCAACTGCCCTGGATGTTGAGGGGACCACGGGGATGGAGCAAGGAGGCTCAAACCCACTGGGGTCCGTGGCCACCGCCAGGGGGCACCCCGGGTGTCGTGGAGCCCGGGAGATCGACACTTCCGCCACACCTGGATGTGCTGCTGGAAGAGTGTCATCAGGCACCTGGAGCACATCCAGGTGGAAATAAAAGGGGCCACCTCACTCCAATCAGGGAGCTAGAGTCGGGAGCTGGAGCAGGACGAAGCTCCAGTGACAGGAGAGTGAAAGGCGCCCCAAAGAGGACACTGAGAGAGGCCCGTGTTAAGGGGGATTGGTGCGGGAGCACTATGTGTTGTGTGGACTTTATTTGGCAAAAAAAACGTGTGTTTTATAAAGACGTGGTGTTTGTCTGATGGTGTGCGGACCCGTGCTCACAATACACAAAACTGCTTAATCCAACTAAGTGCAATGGCAGGCAGAAGCCTATCCCTGCAGCACTGGACACCAGGAAAAAAAAGTCCTGGAGATGGGACCAGTCAATCTACACACCCACGCTTGCTAACCTGTCCAGCTTTGGTGGAGTGAGAGGGGAAATGAGGAGAATGTGCAAACTCCACAAAGACAATGACCCAGGATGCCACATGTATTAAGCAGCCATGCTAACCACTGCACTATAATGCCAAACATAACAATTAGATGAATACAATAATTTAAATCATGATTAATATTTTGTATCAGCTTCTGTAGGCCAATAATGGAAACTGCATCCTTGTAATTTCTTGTTTGGCATGTGTGCTTCATGGCTAGCGTGAGAATGAGCTATACACACCATTTGAAAAGACGTTCAGGAATTCATAGACTGGCCTATTTTTAAATGGGGTGTTTATTCGTTTCGTGGGTGCAGTGTGAAAACAATGGCTAGAACAAATTGAGAGAACTGTCACCCACTCTCATGTGACAGCAGTTTATTTGCCATTTTGTCATGCTTTGCAGAAGAGTAATCAGTTAGTCATCATGTTAAGAAGCAAACTCACTGAACATCTTAATGGATCTGAAAATTTTTAAAAACCTTATGTAGAAACCTCCATCAAGATTGCAGTTATTCATGTTCTGATCAGTTTTAGCTGTTCTCATCTCAACATGTCTCAGTCTGATCCTCCTCTGGGGCTTTAATCAAAGCACAAGCCCCGATCCTTGGACTGCAAGTAATTCTGTTACTGAAGAGGAATGTTTTCTTAGTTGGATATATTCAGTTAATGTGAAAATAAAAACTAGAAAGAAATGTTGAAACCAAAATTCATTCATGCATTCAATTTTCTGAAGCTGGTGTCTGATACAGTATAGTAGGTAGCTAGAGTCTATTCACTTCTCTGTTATAACGGTGGACCTTCTGTCAGACTGAGGCTAAAAATTCACTGTTTTAGACCAGTTTACTGTGGGAGCTGGCCTTTCATCTCTCCATATTGCAACTAATATTTGTTCAGAAATAAAACTTTGGTAATCACTTTGCAATTTCTAACTTATTTTGTACTGTTGTGGATTTCAGTATTTGTCTTTTGATGTTATAGAACAGCATGGAGAGAAAGGACAGCCAGTTGGCGTAAAGTCTTCAAAACTGTGACTTATCTAGTAATGTGCAGCTTCAGATTTTTTTCTTGAGCCGTTTAAACAATAAAAGGTGGCTGAGGACTGAGGACTGTAAAAAGGAGTGGAGCTACCTGGAGAAGCCAGCCATAAAAGCAGTTCTTGAGAGTTTGGAAGGAGGTGGGGGGACAAAGGCACAGCAGTTAGAGAAGCACTTTGAACATGTCTTCCTGCAGCTAAAGTTTATCAACCTGGGTGCATTACCTCAGGTATGGACTCTGGTCTTGGGTTGGTTGGGAGAAAGTGTGGAAGACAGGTTGTCTCTGACCTCTGGTGGCATGAATATTCAGTCACAGGGATGAAGCGCCTCAAGCCACAGAATGCCTGAGTGGTGTAGATGAGTGACCAATGAAGGAAGCAGAAGGTCCGACTGCAGGAAAAACCATCAGCCCTTTTAAGGGCCAGCTACCACCAGCTTTACAAAGAGTACTAAGTTCATTCCTTTATTTCTCGCAACCCTGAGTAATTTATATATATAGTTAAGATAAACAAGAGATACAGGAGAAAAATTGCATCTCTAACCTGGAGATCCCTGCAAATGAAATAAACCAAAATAACAAAAGTAAATCCAGTGTTTCAGCAGAATGAAGTTCTAGAATCTTCTCGTGGGCTAACAGTGTAATTTCTGAGAGAAGCTCAGGCTCTGCTGGTCAAATGGTGACTCCAGTTGTCTCTGTGTTGATTTTGTGCTGGATGGACAGAAGTGGTAGATCTTGAGGTAATTTAACTTTATGCATCTTCCAGCTACTGTTCGTACATACATATATAGTATATTGTGTGTGTGTTGTATTATATTCATGTGTGTGTATTGTATTGTATGAATTGAAGAATAATGTGGCACTCTAATTCTGGACTTAAAGAAGTTCATCCGTAATGCTATTAGTGCTTTGTGGTGTTGCATATTATTTTTTATATTTTTTGACAATATTTAAGAAAATGTATGCTTCTTGCTGCTAAGATAACAAAGCTGATAGAGATTTTAGTGCTGCACAATTAAACTATTTCTCTCATATTAAAACGTTTAGGCATTGACCTTATGATTTGAGGAGTAATTAAGTATATATTGTAATTCTAACAAGTCATTAGGGTGAAGAGAATGACCAAATAATCTGTGCCCAGCAAAGGTCCTGAATTGTTCTTTAATCTAGACAACAAAGCCAGGTTTAGGGTGGCACGTAAACACAGTGATTATCACTACTGCCACATAGGTTCAGGAATTTGAAATTAACTCACTCACTGTGTTTGTCAATCCTGCTTGCTCTCCCTGTAAATATTTTATGGGTATTTACATTTTCATTCCATATTCCAAAAACATGCTTATAAGATTGGTTGGCCCTGTGTCAGCAGGTTCTTCAGTGTGCCTTGTGATGGACTGGCACCTTATCCTGGGCAATGGTTTCTGTCTTACACTCAATGCTCCTAATGTAGGCACTGGTTTCCCATCATCCTTAAACAGGATTACGCAGGTGCAGGAATTGATGTATAGATGGAATGGCTTTCTAAATTTCAGAAGTGCTTACTGCTTTGTTTGTCAAATGTATATACACAGTATATGCATTAACAGTGTTATTTCAGGGTAATTATGTGTTGTACTAGGGTGTTGTACCGTGTTAGCCATTATGGATGTAGTGAGACGTCAAGCAAAATTACACCTTTTATTTGCTAACTAAAAAGATTACAATATGCAAGCTTTTGAGGCAACTAACACTGATGCAATTTTAATGCTGCTACCTCATAGATCCAGTATCCTGAGTTCAAACAGCACACCTGGGGCCTCATGTATAAACTGTGCGTACATACAAAAATGTTGCGTACTTCAGTTTCTACGCTCAAATCGTCATGTATAAAAACTAAACTTGGCGTAAAGCCACGTACATTTTCATGACAGGTAAATGCTTGGCATACGCAAGTTCTCCTCTCAGTTTTGCAAACTGGTGGCATCCAGCATCAAAGTAGTGCTATAGATAGATAGATAGATAGATAGATAGATAGATAGATAGATAGATAGATAGATAGATAGATAGATAGATAGATAGATAGATAGATAGATAGATAGATAGATAGATAGATAGATAGATAGATAGATAAAACTTTAATTGTCCCCATTGATAAATTTGACTTTTTACAGAAGAATAAACACACACACTTTGGTCTGAACACACACCAGAATACCTAAAAAGTAAGAAAATTAAAAAGAAAGTCCAGAGTGTGTCCTATAATTGAGCTTGCTTTTAAACAGCTTGTTGATTCAGTGGGCCTCTCTTGAAGTGATGTTCTGAACCCAACACACCCCAGAGTAGGAAGTCGCACTGACCATCACCGAGTTGTAGAAGATGTGAAGGGTGTCACAACACATATTAAAGGAATGCAGTCTCCTAAAAAAAAAGAGCCTGCTCTGTCCTTTTTTATATAGTTCCTCTGTGTTCCAAGACCAGTCCAACCTATCATTAATGTGGACCCCCAAATACTTGTAGGAGTGAACCACCTCTACATCCACTCCTTGAATAGTGACCAGACATAGAAGTGCTTTGGTGTGGCAAAAGTTAATAACCAGTTCCTACTGATGGAGACAATATTCTTCGCTCCAAGAAAGTTAGTTCTCCACCTGACTCCTATACTCTGTCTCATTCCCTTTATCAATACACCCCATAAGTGCAGAATCATCTGGGAATCTCTGCAATTGACATGACCTGCTGTTATATTTATAATCTGAGGTGTACAGAATAAAGAGAAAAGGAGACAGGACTGATCTTGTGGTGCTCCAGTGTTGCTCACATTCATATCTGAAACAAAGTCCTTGAGTCTCAAACTGCAGTCTGTCCGACAGATAGTCCATTATCCAGGGCAACATAGGCTCATCCACCTGCATATCTCTGGGTTTACAGTACTCCTTAACAGGGCTAGCTGCATGGTACTGAAGGCACTGGAGAAATCAAAAAAGATAATCCTGACAATGCTGCCAGCTTTGTCCAGGTTAGAATAAGCCTTGAGGAGCCGATAGATAATTGCACCCTCCACTTCAATCTTTGTCTGATAAGCAAACTGCAGTAAGTCCAGGTAGTCTACCAAAAGAGGACTCATATAGTCCAGGACCAGTCTCTCAAAGGTCTCCATTTGTGAAGAGCAATGCTTAATGAATAATATTTAACCTGGCAGTAAGAATGCTTGATAAACCAGTTCTTGCTCAGGGCATACTTAGGACTTACCAGATCAGATCAGAGGATGAAAAGTAAGCAGGTTTGTGCTGGCCAGAAATAGACTTTGGGGGCTAAATAATGCCGGAAAGAGAAATGAATTGGTCAAAGGACATGCGAAATAAACCAGGGAGTGCCCTTCACTTTGATGCCCCATTGGTCCAAAAGGTGTGTCAAGATGACACAAGATTGGAAATTGAGGTTAATAGAGAAGCTTGGAGTCTCTGTTACTCCATCCATACAGAGGCCATGCTGTCTGCCTTTCCATCTAGTGGCCATGCTGGAGAAGAAACCATGCCAGACCAGAGACCAGGCATCTTGAATGTTTAAGACGTCTAGCAAGATGAACTACATATTATTCAGATTGTTTTGGTGTTAATTTGCCACAATCATTTTACTCTGCTTATAATTTGGTGCACAATTAGAAATCCTTAAGTTAATCTGTTCATAAATTAAAGTATAAACCTTCTCTCCTGTCTGTTTTGGTTCTCTATCTTGTTGCCTGAGGTTATAGATATTAAAGGAGGTGTAAACATAAGATGGGCTATAATTTGTATTTGGGGCATTCTGTTGAGGCCAATTTAATAAAAAGTGTCAAAGGGAGGCCTAGGATCACCACAATCAAACAGTCATATACAAAATATGTAAACTCACAAATTGATTTTTTATGAAATATATGTTGACCTGCTATGTGTTAATTTCTTCAGTGGTGGTGAATATGAGTATCAATCCTATTGTCACATTGCCCCTCTAGCAAATTTTATCAGTCAAACTGAGAAGCAAATAACATTGCCAGCTCATAATGCACAAGTTTGATGTCAAGTTCTTGGGTGGATGTCTGCCACATAACATTTTTATGTTCATCCTTTCAAAGATACCCTCAATCCAAATATATGCTCTCAGGTTGATGGTCAATGGAATGATGTGTATATTTGTGAAATGAGTCAGCCAGAATAAACTTGGCTTAATGCTTAATTATCTTTTTTTGTTGAGAAAGAACAAACCACATAAACAAGGTAATTGAAATCTCTTTCTAGAACCAGAATAATTCGTGACTGCCAATGTACTTCACAGGAAAAGAAGAGAAGGAGGACTCATCCAAGTCTTCAGATCTCGATGCAGAGGGAATCACCTTTGCTCCACCAAATGCTACTGTGTCATGGCAAATGCATAATTTATAATGTGTGAGGAAGTGCTATAAGGTTTAAGTAATTTACATATGTGTGCAATGAGAAACAAAATACTTTAGTTATTCTCTTTTGCTTAATGAATACAAGAACATCTGCAATGTTTCTTTGTAGGGCATTCATTATGCACAATGGGGAAGAACAAAATGAAAAACAATCTTTGGTAAACAGTGTGTTTCGCCAAAGCAGATAATCAGACAAAGTGACCAGCTAGACACGAGGAACAGTGATTTTCCATTAGATTCTCCTGAGCTTTATGTCAGACAGAACAGTGAAATCAGCATATCTTTTTTATGAATATACATTCATAATGAGCAAAAATAATAACAAGGAACAATTTGTAAAAAGCTGTTCTAAGGTCAGGGGATAAACAAAGCTCAGCTGGAACAAAATAAATTAATTCCAAGCACCAATTAGAGCCTTATTGATTAATTTTAAGTAGTCACCATGGCAGAGAGATCAGGTGTTATCATCCATTCTGTCTATTCAGAGCTTCTAAGAAACAATGAAGACAAATCAGGATATCGACAAGATATCAAGTCTTTATGTAAAGATTTTTTTCTTCCATGCTAGTAACTGTAAAGCCACTCACATCAATTTTCAGTTCAATTTATTTTGTATAGAATATAATTAAATTCTTACCTACATGTCTGACCAGCATACAACAAGTCACCTGTCACCAGTAACTGGATCAGTAAGTAGTACTAGTCAAACAAGGAACTTACCTTGAAACCTCAATTCTTCCTTTCACAAATGACACTTTATAAAGAAAACTCACAATGAAAAATGACTACTCTGCATGGTTGTACAATTCCGATACTTCAATTTTATTTGTAATCCTTCACTTATTTCATTCAATAATACCAAATTTTAATTAGGCTCTTTTTAAACTTTAACAATTATGGAGCCTAAATACTTCCCAGATTTATCAGTCTTTTATTTGCAGATAAAGTGAGAAGTAGGCTGCTAAGATTAGTTGTAATCTTCGTTGCATGTAGGAGGCAGAATAAGCAAAAAGCCAAAAGCTTTATATTGCCACACATGTGCATCTGAGAGACAACCTCAAGGCACATTTAATAGTTGTTATATTCCGAACCAGAGGGTGGGGATGTTGCCTAGTGTCTTTTCTTTTCCTCCCTCTGCAGAAAGGATGACTGATGGCTCTCCATCTCTGACATCGCTTCTGGTTTCTGCCCTTCTAAAACCCCCCTTTCCTGTTTGTGGACATAATAACCGGCATCAACACCATTTTGAAAGTAGTCTGAAGGAGGCTCCCTTCTGAACAAAATGACTGTCCTTATTTATCAATTTACCAGTTGCTTTTTGTACCATCATAAAGCACAGTTAACATCACTGTGCCCCAACTCTTTCTGAAGTGTGCTTGTGTCTAATTACAATATATAAATTAATTTGCTTAAGTTTAAAGTCATCACAATTTGTCCACATCCAGCTGGAAACATTTTCATGGTGTTTGTTTTGCTGTTAAAAATTGTAATTCCAGACATGATGAAAGAGTGTTAAGTCTCCAAAATAAAGCCTCAAAAGCAGGACCTTCACTGGACAGCCCAGATGAGGCTCACATCCAATGAAATCGATCAAATCAAATCAAATAGCCTTTCATTGTCAATTCATTATATGTACAGAACATACAGAAGAATCGAAATACTGTTTCTCTCTCATCTTCGTAGTACAATAAAATATATTAAAAAAGTATATAAGTATAACATATAAGGAAAATAAAATTAGAACTTGTAAAGTAACCTAAGTACAATGTGAAATAATCAGTAGTGCAAAAGCCACTTACTGTACAGTAAAAAGTGAGAAGGTGCATTATACAGTAGAGTAGCTTATGAGATGTACAAAAAGACATACAGTTAGCAGCAGATGTAATATTGAGTCTTTATATAATACCAGCTGAAGTAGGGTACTTGGTAGATAATGACTCTTGTTATGGTCCAGGAGCAAGGGGCAAGTGGGGAAGATAGTGGACAGAGTTCAACATCCTGACAGCTTGGTGGATGAAGCTGTTTGACAGTCTTGTGGAGCGGGCCCGGAGGCTCCGGTACCTTTTCCCTGAGGGGAGGAGGCTGAAGAGGTAATGTAAGGGTTGGGAAGAGTCCCCAGCAATGCTAATGGCTCTACGGGTGAGGCGGGTGTGGAAAATGTCCTTGAGGGAGGGCAGTGGGGCACCAATGATCTTACTGGCCACATCCACTATGCACTATTGCAAGGACTTCCTACAGAAGGCAGTGCAGCCTCCATACCATACAGGGATGCAGCTAGTGGGGATGCTCTCGATTGTGCGCCAGTAGAAAGAGCACATGATGGGGGGAGGAACTTGTTATCTCTTCAGTTTGCGTAGGAAGAAGAGGTGGGTTTGAGCTTTTTTGGCCAGTGACGTGGTGTTATCTGACCAGGAGAGGTCCTCGGAGATGTACATCCCCAGGAACTTGGTGCTACTCACCCTTTCCACGGCTTCACCATTGATGGTAAGTGGGGGGTGCTGTGAATGACCTCTCCTGAAATCAACCACAATCTCTTTGGTCTAATCCACGTTCAGAAAGAGATTGTTGTCTTTACATCACTGGACCTACTGGCTCACCTCGTTTATATAGTTGGCTTCATCATTATTGGTGATGAGGCCAACCACGGTTGTATCGTCCACAAACTTGACAATGTGATTGGAACTGTAGATTGGTACACAGTCGTGGGTCTGCAGAGTAAAGAGCAACGGGCTGAGCACACATCCTTGTGGGGCCCCTGTGCTCAACGTGATGGTCTTAGAGGTGTTATTGCCGACCCGCACATTTAGTGGCCTCCCTGTAAGAAAGTCCAACACCCAGTTGCAGAGAGAGGTCTTGAGTCCCAGGTGGCTGAGTTTTTGTATTAGCTGCTGGGGAATGATTGTATTGAATGCTGAACTAAAATCTAAGAACAACATTCGCACATAGGAGTTCTTTGAGTCCAGATGGGTGAGGGCTGAATGGAGAGCAGCAGAAATAGTGTCCTTTATGGACCTGTTTGACATGTATGCAAACTGAAATGGGTCATGGGAGGGGGGAAGAATGGACTTAATGATCTGCATAACCAGCTGCTCAAAACATTTCATGATGGTGGAAGTCAGTGCTACGGGTCGATAGTCATTATAGCTAGATGGGAGGGGCTTCTTAGGGACAGGAATTATGGTTATGACTTTAAAACATGTAGGAACAACAACTTGGTCCAGGGAGATGTTAAAGACATCAGCAAGGACATCCTTGAGCTACTCAGCACAATCCATCAAAGTACGACCAGGTATGTTGTATGGTCCAGCTACCTTCTGTGGGTTGATCCTAGAAAGGGTTCTCTTCACACTGGCTGGGGCCAGACGTATGGCCTGTTCACCCAGGGGGGTGAATGGTTTTCTGTGCCGGTGTGCTCTTTTGTGACTCGAACCGGCCAAAGAAGTCATTTAGGCAGTTGAACAGTTCCACCTGTGTCCTTGACCCAGTACCAACAAATTTTTTCAAAGAAGTATCGGGCTTGCTAATTGATAATGTTCTTGACATAGTAAATTCGTCATTAGATAAGGGGGTCTTCCCGTACTGTCTTAAGACTGCTGTAGTTAAACTCCTATTTAAGAAAAATAATCTCGACCCCTCTGCTCTTGAAAATTTTAGACCCATCTCTAACCTGCCTTTTTTAAGTAAAATTCTAGAGAAGGCAGTCATTATGCAGTTAAATGAGCACCTCAATAAACATGCTATTCTTGATAAATTTCAGTCAGGTTTTAGAACAAATCACAGCACAGAAACTGCACTCATTAAAGTAGTAAATGACTTGCGGGTAAATGCAGACAGAGGTCATTTATCTGTTCTCATCCTCTTAGATCTGAGTTCCGCATTTGACATCATCGAACATAATATTCTTAGAAATCGCCTTAGTCAATGGGTGGGCCTCTCTGGCAGTGTCTTAAATTGGTTTGAATCCTACCTAGCAGGGAGAAAATTCTTTGTTAGTTGTGGTAATTACAACTCAAAGACACATGATATCCTATATGGTGTTCCATAATGCTCTATCCTGAGTCCGCTACTCTTCTCAATCTACATGCTTCCATTAGGTCAGATTATCTCAATGCACAATGTGAGCTACCACAGCTATGCTGATGACACACAGCTGTATTTATCAATTGCACCTGATGACCCTGATTCTCTTGATTCACTAACACAATGTCTAACTTGTATCTCAGAATGGATGAATAGTAACTTTCTCAAGTTAAATAAAGAGAAAATTGAAATCTTAGTGATTGGCAATAATGGATACAATGAGGCTATTAGAAATAAACTGGATACATTAGGATTAAAAGTCAAAACGGAGGTAAAAAGCTTAGGGGTAACTGTTGACTGTAATCTAAATTTTAAATCGCATATTAATCAGATCATTAGGACAGCATTTTTTCACTTAAGAAACATAGCAAAAGTTAGACCTCTTATATCATTGAAAGATGCTGAGAAATTAGTTCACGCATTTGTTTTCAGTTGACTAGATTACTGTAACGCACTCCTCTTAGGACTACCCAAAAAAGACATAAATCATTTGCAACTAGTGCAGAATGCAGCTGCTAGAATCCTAACCAGGAAAAGAAAGATGTCACTACACTGGTTACCTGTGTCATTCAGGATTGACTTTAAAATTCTGCTTATGGTTTATAAAGCCTTAAATAATCTCGCCCCATCTTATATATCGGAATGTCTGACATCTTATATTTAAAATCGTAACCTCAGATCCTCAACTGAGTGACTCCCCTTAGAATTCCAAGAGCAAAACTTAAAAGAAGCGGTGAGGCGGCCTTCTGCTGTTATGCACCTAAAATCTGGAATAGCCTGCCAATAGGAATTTGCCAGGCTAATACAGTGGAGAACTTCACAACACTGCTGAAAACACATTATTTTAACATGGCCTTCTCATAACTTCACTGCAAATTAAATCCTGATACTCTGTATATCCAATTCATTATAATAACTTTTCATGGTGGCTCTAAAATCTGTACCAACCCCTACTCTCTCTTCTGTTTCCTTTTCCAGTGTCCTTTTGGTGGTGGCAAGCCACCACCATCTACTCAAAGCACCATGATGTTCCAACAATAATGGATGGATTAAAAGCCAGAAGTCTGTATGACCATCAGCATCAAGTGATTCCGTGAGAATTCTAACTACAAAGAGGACTATTTCATTTATGTTAGGTAGAATACCCAGAGGGGACTGGGCGGTCTCGTGGCCTGGAACCCCTACAAATTTTATTTTTTTCTCCAGCCTTCTGTAGTTTTTTTTTTGTTTTTTCTGTCCACCCTGGCCATCGGACCTTACTCCTTTTCTATGTTAACTAATGTTGTCTTATTTTAATTTCTTATTTTGTCTGTCATTTTTCTTTTCTTCATTATGTAAAGCACTTTGAGCTACTTTTTGTATGAAAATGTGCTATATAAATAAATGTTGTTGTTGTTGTTGTGTGATGTCACCTTCACAAGTCTGTGGTGGGGGTTTGTAGTTAGTGAGAGTTTGGATGCCACGCCAGAGAGACTGTGCATCTCTGGTGTTGCTAAAGTGTCCAGATATTTTCTTGCTATACTGCTTTTTTGCTTCCCTGATGCCATGGGACCGGTTGACTCTGGCTGTTGCTAGTCCTGCAGTGTCACTGGCTCTAAAGGCTGCATCATGGACCCTCAGAAGCCTCTGGACCTCTCCTGTCAGCCATGGCTTCTGGTTAGCACGAACAGTGATATTTTTGTAATGGGTGACATCATCAGTACATTTTACAATGTATGCTGTAACTCACCTCAGTGTACTCCTCAATGTCTGTGTGGTCATTGTAAGTGGCTGCTTGTTTGAAAATGTCCCAGTCTGTAGTGCTAAAACAGTCCCTCAGAGCACTGGAGGCACCCTCTGGCCACACACGTATCTGCTTTTGTGTTGGTCTGATGGTTCTCACTCTGGGTCTGTATGCAGGTCTCAATATGATGGTGATGTGATCAGAGAGACCTAAGTGAGGGAGGAGCGAGGTCTTGTAGGCTCCCTTGAAGGTTGTGTACACCAAATCCAGTGAGTTGCCTCCTCTTGTAGGAAAGTCCACATGTTGGTGTAATTTGGACAATAAAACTTTTAAATCTGCGTGGCTGAAGTCTCCTGCTGTGATGAGGAATCCATCTGGGTGCACTGTTTGTTGTTCACTAATGGCCTGGTAGAGGAGCGCCTCGCTCCTATCGCTGGTGTTAGCGGTTGGAGGGATGTATACAGCGACAAGCAGAATCGATGCATACTCCCTCGGTAAGTAGAAGGGTCGGCACTTAATAATAATAAATTCCGCCAGTGGAGAACAGTATCTATGCACAATGATAGTATTTCTGCACCAAGCGTCGCTAATGTAAACACACACTCCCCCGCTGCGAGTCTTAATTCATTCCATAAAGACTTGGTCAGCTTGATAGCATGTTAGCCCAGCTAGCTGGATAGCAGAATCCGGGATGTTGTCATTAAACCAAGATTCCATAAAAATAAAAACACAGCAGTTCCTCACGTCATGTCGCGCAGATCTCAATAGCTAAATGCGATCTATTTTATTATCTAGTGAACGTACATTGGCCAGAACGAGAGATGGTATCGCAGGTCTGTACAGTCTTGCGGCTAGCCTAGCCCGGATGCCTCCCCGCTTGCCCTGCTTCCATTTTCTCTCACACCGCTTCCGGCTCCTCCTCACTGGGTAAGATACAGCAGGCGAGTCTGGTGATGTAATAGTCCGGCTGAGAAGACCCAGGCCCCGAAGCGTCTCTGTAACTCACTGGTCCAAGATATAATGTTTGGTTTTGTATCTTAAAATGCAGTGGCGACTATATCTTGTAATTAACGTTGACGGTTGACTACGCTCGAACACTCTCAAACACTCACACGAACATAACGAACACAAACATTCATTAAAACGCAAATTCGGTACTACATATGGAGAGAGAGGGGCCGGTCTGTCCGATCGTGCCACCATCATTATCCATCATTAGCCATCACATGAGGCAAATCCTTCAACTACTACCTTAAGACTTTGGCCTTCCCAAGCTCAAAAATGGGGAATTTGCTTATAAAGTTCAAAATACTGTATTACAAATGTCTCAAAATGCCCAACTTGGAAGAGAGACTGTTAGAGTTCTGACTTGTGAACAAAGGAAAACAATTAATCTTTATAAATTGAGAGTTTTTGAACAAAAATAGATACAGTAAATTTTCAAAAGAGAAAAAATGTGCCAAGGCAAATCCTCAAGGCAAAAGAAGTAATCCAGGAATATCTATCCATCCAGTCATTTTCTAAGCCCACTTCATCCTGTGGTTCACAGGGAAGCTGGAGCCTATTCCAGCAAGCATAGGTCACAAGGCAGGAACTATCTCTGGACAGGGCTCCTGTCCATCACAGAATCCATAAACAAAAACAATAAAATCACAAAACCCAGTAGCAGTGATGTCAGGATGGCCCCAGCAACACAGCACAGAAAATAACACATTTAAAGAGACAGAAAGCAAATAACAAATAATAGCATTTTTTTAAAAGGTCAGCACAGTGGCACAGTGGTGCACACTGCTGCCTTGCAGTATGGAGAACCAGGTTTGTGTCCCAGCTTCAGCCTGAGTGGAGTTTGCATGTTCTCCCTATGTTCATGTGTGTTTCCTCCAGGTGGTCCAGTTTCCTCCCAGTGTCCAAATACATGCACGCTAGGTTAATTAATGATTCTAAATTGGATCTAGTGTGTGTTTGAAGTGTGTTATATGTGTATATGTTGGGCCTGTGATGGACTGGTGCCTTGTTCAGGGTTTGTTCCTGCCTTATCCTCTATGCTAGCTTGGATAGGATCTGCCTTCCCTTTCACAACCCTGGTGTGGATAAAGCAAGTAAGAATATGACATGACATGTTTAAAAACATTTAAAATGAACTGAAACAATCAAGAAACAGAAAAAAAATTCTACCCAGCATATTTCCTTGCTTTCTGGTATTCAGAATGGCCATGACCTTGCAAGAACAGTGGATGCTACTAAAGTCCAAAATACATAGTCCTATGTAGTTTGGGACCCCCTTTTAGACCACCGGAAGGTCTGAAAATCAAATTTGTGCGAAAATCCCAGAAAATATATTTTATAAACGTGTTATGGTGTTATAAATCACCCACTGTTTTCCATCACATGAGAGACAATAAAGTATTGTCACAGTTGGCAGGCAGCCCTTTACAGGGCAGGTGAGGAAAAAACTTTCTGTGAGATCTTCACTGGCTAGATGGGAATGGACACCGTTGAGTGGCAGCAGCCCCTTTGGCAAGTAAGGAGAGCAAGCCCTTTGGCCAGCCTTGGGAGGATTTAACAGGGACTTTCAGGGAAAAAAATATAAATAGGAACCTTATGCAGCCATAGGTGCTCATTTTGGTCTCAGTAAAGCTGAAGAATGTGACAGGGATAGCAGAAGATGACAAAGGACTGCCAAAACGATGATGCTGACAGTGTTCATGGAGCTGTGTCACTGCTTTAGCTTCAGAAGAACATGCTTCTGATTTTAATGGTCTAAATTAGTTGGAGCTGGCAAATTAGTTCCTAGTTCAATTAGTTCAAAATTAGTTCAATTACTTTAATGTACAAGATGAAATAACCATTGAAGTGTTGCTTAGACAGGGTCAGTTGCAGTGTATCTGAGACAGTACCATACTAGCATCGTATCGAGACTGACTAAGTAGTGTGGTACTAACAAAGAATAATTCTTAGGTCTAAGTGTTATTTCATTGATCAAGAGAAGGAGATCAGGACTAAATTTAACTGATCTCCAGTTAACGCTGTATTAATCTGGTGTTTATCACCAGTCAACTGAGCATCTGATTACTTCACTGAATGAGGCACAATTTTAGGAAATCCTCGCTTCCATAAGTGTGAAATTACAAAAAACAAAAAGGACTATGTGGAGAGGAATAACTTGACAACAATCTAGTAAGTCACAAATTACTAGAATCACATTTTAAACATTCTTGTCCCCTTAGTTCTTCTCTTTTTCCAATATAATATATAATACAAAAAAAAAACTGGTGAATTAACCAATTGCCCAATTCCTGAAAAAAAAAAAAATATATTTTGTCAGCTTATTCTAATAGGATTAATAACCCCCACGTTTCCGAAAAGTGCAAAATATCTCACCAGAGGCTGGACAATATTCATAAAGAATATCTAATGGAAGCATTGACTACACACTAGAGCAAAACCTTATGCAATTCATATTGTGGAATATATAATATAAGAATTGGAGAACATCCACAAAAATGCTTCTCCAGTAAGGAATGCAGCATGGAAGAAGCCTCAATCAATTTTTCAATACTAACAGCACTGCAAATATTGAAGAATAAATATAAATAAAATATAAAAATATATATACAAATAAACATTTTTAGCATAATGCTGTGAAGGTCGAGATTGGCTCCACAGTCTCAAGCAGCTCTCACACCCAGAACTGTAGATTTTCATAACCAAGGAGGAACTGAGCAATTGAGGACACATAACCAGCATGAGGTGGTTTAAACGTGCAAAGTGCTTTTATAACAAAACAAAAAGTCAAATATGGGCTCAAAACCCCAAAATGGAAATGAGTGCAGTGCTTTTCAGATAAATAAATAAATAATCCATAAAAACAGTGTTCATAGGGGTTAAAATTTGATCAATAAATAATCCTTAAGTAATCCAGGTTAAAATCTTACTGTCAGAATTCTTCCTTTCTAAGAACTGTTCCATGCGTCTCGATGCATGCTCAATAATCCAGGTAAGGAAATTCTAGAAAGTTGATTCAGTTCATCTGGACATAGTTCTTTTCCAGGGATATACGTTACATCACTCATTCAAGTAATCAACTTTCTAGAACAGTTCCATGCCACATTTCTTCTTTCTACGAATTACATCCCTTCAGCTCACCTGTATAGTTTATCTGAGCATTAGGCACAATCAACCCATTTAACTTAAGGTTGGGTCCTCACTGCTAGGCCTTTGGCATCCACAAGGTGCTGTGCTGAGTCTTGCTCCTTGTATCCTGCTGCCACTCCTTGGCCTTACATGGAAGCCCTCCTGGAGTGCTAGGTTGCTCCTGCTCCTCAATCACTTAGCAGTAGCTACCTTCAGACCCATCTTGAGCACCAGCCACACAATCCTCTCCAGGAGCTCACTTTCTCGAATACCTTCCTCCACTCTACATTATACTGGCTCCTCTCCCAGTCCTTCCATTACTTTTACTTTTGGTTTCCTTTTTAATCTCCATCTTGCTCTTTCATCTTTTGTCCATGCTCCCCTTTTTATACTGGCACTGACTACAGCCTCTGGAGCACAAGTGATGCAGTCTACTGAAATGCATTTGTTTGCAACTGAATGCACGATTGGCCAATTGCCACAACTTCTAAAGGTGCTCCACCATGCTGCCAAGCACACAACTGCCCCCTACTTCAATGCTGAGGCACTTTATTTATTTATATATTTATTTATTTACTGTCCAATCTCCACTAACCCAGACATAACACAATTGTGTATCAGAGTATGTTGCAGTTTATCTACTTAAGATATACATTTATGAACTTTAAGCCATCCACATAATTAATTTAGAGTATATTCCATAGTACCAGTGTACAATTTCAGAATTCAGTCAATAATAAAGCACTAACAGTACCCAAAGACTGCCATTGTGAAAATGTCATTGAACAATCTTTACTTTTTCTGGTATTTTGTTTCATTTGTAACTTTTGTGATTGCTTTTATCCCAGTGGTTTTCTCTTTGCTCATTTGGAGCTTGTTTATATATTCAGGTACTCATTGAATCAGGTGAACAAAGAGAGCCCTTTTCGACCCCACCACAAAGGCTTTTCTATATCTTCTTCATCAGGCTATACTGGGGCTGGACGAATGCCATGGATGGACTTGGGAGATGGGAAAGACAAGAGAGTGGGTGACTGCTTGTTATGGGTAAAGCACTCCTCCATACACTAGGTGGCAGCATCCCATCTTCCAAGTCCCAGTATGGATGCTCACAGGAAAGCATAGGAGTAGTTGTTTCATGGGGCTTGCCTGTTGAGTTCTTTGGGGGCTGCCAGGAGAAACTGCTATATATTGACTGCACAAGGATCTGGGTGGGCCTTCCTGACCTGGAAGCAATGGATTGAGCACTGGAAGTACTCATGGGATGGATGTTAAGAAAGAGTCCTCCACTTGGCCCAGAGAGTTGGAGTCAGGAAAGAATATGGACAACACTCGACCAGGAGAAGTGGAGGAAAATGAAAGGAGCAAAGGGAGTGACTGATAGTTTTCTCAGGCTATACTGCGTTGCATGGGAGCTGCTACGATACTGAGGAGAAGAAAGCCTGTAAAAAGTACACATTATTGTGAATAAAAGCACTGAATATGAACCCAGGATGTGTGTTTATAGTTGTAGATGTGGTTTGGAGTGTTGTTATGACCCTTACAGGCCACAATACAGTATATAAATGTGTGTAGTTGTGTGTGTGTGTGTATGTGTACAATTTACATACTGTATATATATATATATATATATATTCACGGCATTTGTAGTCTGAATCACAATCTGATTGTATGGGTGGTTACCTACCAGGTAACGCTTGTGGTTGGTCAGCAAGTCGGCTAACATCCGTCATGTGCCCTTTTTCAGTTGCGAGAAGCAGATCATAGAATGGTTGAAATAGTTTACTGTCCTGCGGTGGGTTGGCACCCTGCACGGGATTGGTTCCTGCCTTGTGCCCTGTGTTGGCTGGGATTGGCTCCAGCAGACCCCTGTGACCCTGTGTTCGGATTCAGCGGGTTGGAAAATGGATGGATGGATGGATAGTTTACTGTCATATAATGCAAAGAGTACGCGACACGTGTTTCGCCCTAATTCTGGGCTCATCAGGCGTACACACTCACTGCACTCGTAAACTATTTCAACCATTCTATGATCTGCTTCTCGCAACTGAAAGAGGGCACGTGGCGGATGTTAGCCGACTTGCTGACCAACCACAAGCGTTACCTGGTAGGTAACCACCCATACAATCAGATTGTGATTCAGATTACGAATGCCGTGACCCCGATCTACATGCTGTCAAATAAACGAACCACACACCGTGGCGCAACGTTAAGGGGCTTCGCCTCTAGCGCTGACGTCTGAGGTTCGATTCCCGTAAGGGACTGCAGTGAGTGTGTACGCCTGATGAGCCCAGAATTAGGGCGAAACACATGTTGCGTACTCTTTGCATTATTTGACAGTAAACTATTTCCACCATATACTGTATATAGTATATATATATATATATATATATATATATATATATATATATATATATATATAGTGTAAACTATTTCAACCATATACTGTATCTAGTATATATATATATATATATATATATATATATATATATATATATATATATATATAGTGAGGACCAGTCCGAATACCATTAGACAGACACCAGCTCTTTATAAAACACACGTTTAATACTTCTTTTAAACCCACAAAACACAAAGTGCTTCCAGCACCAAACACTCCCAACACAGGCCACGCTCAATGTCTGTGGGCTGCCTCTCTTCCTCCTGTCCCTGGAGCTTCGTCCTGCTCTAGCTCTAAGACTGTGGGAAGGCGGCCCCCTTTATAGTCACCCGGACGTGCTCGAGGTGCTCACTGATGCTCTTCCAGCGGCACTTCCTGGTGTGGCAGAAGTGCCGCATGAGCACCTGGAAGCACTCCGGGTGTCCCTGGAAGGTTCTTCCTCCACCTGCCCAGGTGTGGCATAAATGCAGGTTTCCCAGGCTCCATGATGCTCAGGGCGGCCCCTGGCGGTGGGCATGGGCCCCAGTGGGCTTGAGCCTCCTGGCTCCGTTCCCGTGGTCCCCTCCTTATCCAGGCGGTTGCCCCCTCGTGGCCCGGGGAATGTATAAACCGCCTCCCGGTCCTTCCAGACATCCCGGCTGGGTCTGCCCCCCAGCCTCCTGCCACACTGCCCCATCGCCAGCAGAGACCCGTCGGGCACAGCGGCCTGTCCTGCGAGGGCAGGTCTCCCATGAAGTGGGTTTAAATCGCACTCATCCAGGGCCCAGTCCTGCAAAATACAAAGCAGACACAGGAGCAGGGACGCTGCCCTGAAGCCATGGTCTGGCACCTTCCACTATGCCACAGGGCCAATGCTCCCCCCTTCCGAAACCTCAGCATCCGCTCCGTGGCCTTTGTGCCCCCTTCTTCGGGTTGTTAAACGGGACCGCTCACACTCTCGTCTTCCCTGCTGGCCTCAGTGCTTCCCCCTGCCACTACAGAGGGCGGCCCATTACTGTACGTGAGCATATGGACTCACGTCTCTCTCTGTGGGAAGACCTGGCCTTATTCCTCCGGTTCCTCCCTTTCCTCTGGGGTGCCCTGATGGTTTGAGTCTCCTTATGGGAAAGGAAGAGACCCCTGGCTGTCTGCACCCCTGTGGAGCGAAGGGAGACTGACGCTGGCTTTGAGAGTAGGGCACTAAGACTCATGGTACTCTGCAGCTGGCATCTTGGCTTCACTCCTACACAACGGTCAGCCCTCCACGTCGCATCCACTGTCGGAGATGCGGCCTCTCGGTCATCAGAACCACATGATACCAGGACACATTTGCTCACGTCTCCATTTCCCTTTACGGAACAGGCATCACTTACATGCACGACTTGGCGAACTGAAGGGAAACCTCCGGGTTGCGCCGAGCCACAAGCACAAACAGAGCATCACCCGGCGGAGGACTTACCTGTTGAACAGTCTTACGCGCCGGCTGTACACTGTGGAGCTTCCTTCTGCGTTTCGTCAGGTTCTTCCCCACCTCGGGATGAACATTCGTAGGTCCCGCCTCTGACCAATCATCGACAGGCATATGACACACACCGTCCAATCCCTCGCTTGTCACGGGGAGGGATTTCTGGTTCTTTGCCATCGTCTTCTTCCTTCTCCTGATGGGGTACCGAGACTCGTGGCAGCTCCTCTGCCGCGGCTTCTCGAGACATGGCAGATCCTCCTTTTTTCTTAGTGTCGTCGCCCCCGCTTCGCTGTATGGATCGGCACACCTCGGCCAGTGACACAGATCCAGGCAGTCCCCTCCTGCAACATAAATACAGGGCCCAGCACTGCCGACCCCCGCAGGCCGACTGCCATAGGGCCTGGGACTCACCTCCTGGTTCCCGTCTCTCGGACATCCTCGTGTCCTACCAGCCGCATGCATGGATATGCCGACTGCGGTCTTCACGGTGACGCCGAACACTGGGGAGTACGCAGCTCTCCTGCCTCACCTGGCGTTCCTCTCCCCCATCAGGTTGGAGACAACGCTGCGATGAACTGCTGGGGGTCACGGGGTGAGTCGCAGTCCATCTGCGGTGCACATGCGTGTGGTGGTCTGAGGTGCTGGACCCCTCACAAAATTATTTTTACGATGGGTCACCGCCTTAGAACAGGAGGAGAGTCCCATTTGGGATGTCATTGTCAGAACCAGTCCAAACACCATCAGACATACACCAGCTCTTTATAAAACACATGTTTAATACTTCGTTTAAACCCACGCAACACACAGTGCTTCCAGCATCAAACACTCCCAACACGGGCCACTCTCAATGTCCGTGGGCCACCTATCTTTCTCCTGTCCTTGGAGCTTCGTCCTGCTCCAGCTCCCAACTCTAGCTCTAAGACTGTAAGACTTTATAGTGCTCCAGGTGCTCACTGATGCTCTTCCAGCGGCACTTCCTGGTGTGGCAGAAGTGCCGCATGAGCACCCGGTAACACTCCGGGTGTCTCTGGAAGGTTCTTCCTACACCTGCCCAGTGCAGGTTTCCCGGGATTCCACGGCCCCAATGGGTTTGAGCCTCCTGGCTCTGTCCCCGTTGTCCCCTCCTTATCCAGGGCGGTTGCCCCCTCGTGGCCCGGGGGACGTATAAACCGCCTCCTGGTCCTTCCAGGCATCCCAGCTGGGTCTGCCCCCCAGCCTCCTGCCATATATATATCCATCCATCCATTATCCAACCCGCTATATCCTAACTATAGGGTCACGGGGCCATATATATTTATATATATATATATATTTCATATGAAATATAACAAATCAATTTGTTAGTCCTCTTTTGCCCCAAATAATACTGAAATAGGCTCTGGCTTCTGCTACAATGTGCTGGGCAAGGATTTGTAAAATGAATGGATATACTGAATAATAAGCACACAGGCACACATTTTTCCTATACAGAATTTACTTTAGCTTGCTATTCTTGCAAGCCTCAAATTTAGCTTGCTGATAAAGCCGCTTGAAGATTAGGGTCTATTTTTGCCAGAATAGGCTGTGGCTCCCTGAAGGAAATAGTGCCAAATTGTGAAATTGACAGAATGGGCATTTAAAAGCGATATACTGTAGTTATGATACAGTGATGCACCTTCAGATTAAAATTGTGCTAGCCACTATCTCTTTATGCTTCTCTCTCAGCCAGGTCTTTTATGTGCCCTGCCTTTGGCAAGACTAGCAGTTCTACTGTTGAGGGTTGCTCTCAAAATCTACAATGCTACATTGGTTGAGAAAGACAAATAAGGTTTGGGTTATAATTGTATCAGAAGCAGAGAGGAATGTAAATTAAATTTGTTAAAAACAGAGCCTTTTCCATGACATTGTCTGAAAACACCAGTGTTCCGTCACAAACCTGGAAATGAGCTAGGAAGGCCAATGAATAAACATGACATGTGTACTGTTCTGCCACTGCAGATAAAAAGTTATTTAACTTGATCTTATGGAATATTCAAATCATTGTTTTTGTTTTGCATACATTGGTTGTGGTTGCTTCCAAAGCTCTTTGTCTTATAGTTGACAAGTGAAATCATTGCATTCTCTCATTACTGTTTGGTAGGTCAGGAGTAGGTAATGAGTTAGAAAACAGAAAGCATAATCAGGATATAATCAGTAATGATATGTGGTTAACAGTTCAGAAGTGCAAATTGCTTCGGGAAATATGACTGCTGTCACACAAGCTTGATTTTGTTTCTTTTGACATTTTCTGAAGTGAGCAATTCATCTTAATGCATGTTTATAAAAGTCATTTGTCTTTAAAAAGTTCATAAGTCTAGAGAATGTATTATCCAATGCCAGAATATTTCAGTGGGCTAAACACTGGAGAATGTAAATAAATGAAATGGAGAAGTTCAGTTTTGAATACTTCCATGCATTGTGGGTACATTTAAACCTCCATATCATATTTGTATAGACATAGAAGGATGCATGGAGTGCTTTCACTTAAAGGGTCAGGAGATCCACACTTGACTATGAACACATTGGGTGCACTACATAAATATTTCCATAGGCACACTACCAAAAAGCCACACTATTGCCTGCTTTGCAATTATATGTAACTTCCTATTTAGAAAATCTTGCAATAGTGCTAAAAATGAAAAAGTAACTAATACAGTTAAGAGCCTAATACATTTTTAAAACCTCATTGTCCTTATAATAATACACTACAGAACTAGAGATCACTATCCTCATTTTTAATCCACAAAATGACAATTAAAGAGGGTATGTTCAATAAAATCTTGAATTACAGTAGATCAAAAATGACAAAATTACATTTTTTCTGTAAAAAAATATTTGTTTTTCCTGCAGAAGTTGATAACTAATTGCTTAAATGATATTGGCATTAACCCAAAGCATACTTCAAAGTCCAGACAGCTGCTGAAGAGGCTTTTCTAATTTTGGCTCATGCACAAATAGAGTAGAGAACATTAGGATAAGGAAACTTGTGCATCAAAATCAAATATAATGCACTACTATCAATAGAGTATCAGCATGCATTAATCCAAAGGAAGGATTTTTTAAAGAGAAGGTTTTCAATAAGGATCTGCTAACTGGGTCACTCATGATGGCTTACGCAGCAGATATAGGGCATCAGCTTACAGTGTTTTCATGTGCAGTGTAATACTATATTAGCATTTATTCACCCATCCATAATTTAGACATTTGCTCAAAGTTTTAAAAACATAGTAAATAGACTAGAATGCAGGGCTGATGTTAGAAAACTGAGACCTACCTTTAAAGTTTTGAAAAACATATATCATAACATCATGAGTAGCTGCAACAGATAAAAGATGGAATATAATGTATATTAGCTGTGCTCCCCATCTAAGACAGCTTGAAATCTAAATGATTAACTCAGACCTCAGCGTTAATGTTTGCATTGCACCATGCAAGGCATATGTCTCTGTCATATGCTATTTGGTATGGGATTTGTAAAAGCATTGTTAATGTCTGGGATGCACCGTCTTTTGGAGTGGCAAATGCAATGCATTTTATTACTAAAAATGCTTGTGATGCACCATATTTTGGAATGACAGAGATACAGCAACTGGATGGGCACACAGACAGACACACACCAATTCTTATCCTTTTATTAAGGTGAATAATAACATATCAAATGCTGAAAATAAAATAATACTTGTCACGGAATATTTCCTTTGCTAGAGAGAGTGAACCCACTAAGCTATTTTTTGTTACTGATAGAAACTTTGCAATAACAGAAGTAGACTTTATCTGTTTTTGAGTGTCATGGGAAATGTAAGATAACTGGTGAATAAAATGGATGAGCTCTCAACGCTGATCAGGAACCAAAGGGAAAGCAAACTCTTGAGATTTGGCTTAGAGCTAAAACACTGGACTCTTGTTGCACTGGACAGATTTAAAATCATGTTGGCAGACAGAAGCAGGAGGGAAAGCAACAAAAAGAAAGAAGGTGGACTTGCCATTTTGTGAATGAAAAATGGTGCAACACTGAATACATTACAATTAATGCACAGGTATGTGACCCGAACATTGAGCTGCCTGCGGCAGTCTTACGACCTTATTATATGCAAAGAGAGTTTTTACATTCAATGGCAGTTTACATCCCCTGCTCAGCAGAGAATTAGAGGCAATCGCAACAGACACAGTAAACTCTGTAATAAGCAAACTCTCTACTGGCCATCCCAGTGCTTTCATCACAGTTTCTGGGGACTTTAACCATGTTTCACTTTCCTCCACACTCACCAATCTTTACAAGTTTATGGACTGTACAACAAGAGGAAACAGGACTCTGGAGTTGTTATATGCTAATATTAAAGAGGTACAGTATATAACACTGTTGCTTTGCCACCTTTAGTCTGATCACACCAAAATTTGGTAAAGCTCATACCTGTATATAAACCTATTTTCCAGAGGTTGTCAGCCACCACCAGGACCATTCAAGAGTTGACAACAGAGGCTGAGGAGGATCGGAAGGATGCCTTTGAGAACACTGACTGGAATCTGCTTGTGAGTCAAACGGCCAGGGCATTGATGGTCTCAGCCACTGTATCACAAACTACATTAAATTTTGTGTGGATAACACAGTCACCACAGTGATAATGCGCTGTTTTCCCAACAACAAGCCATGGATCACAAAAGAACTAAAAGTCCTACTGAATATGAAAAAGAGAGCCTTCACATTTGGAGATAAGGATGAAAGCAGGCTAGTGTAGTCAGAATTGAAGAAACAACTCTGTGACGGGAAAGCCCACTACAGAGACAAACTGGAGTACAAGTAACAACAAAACAACATGAAGAATGAACTGGATGACAGATCATTTTTTTACAACTCAATCCTGATAAAACAGAAATCTTATTAGTTGGAACCAAATCTGTCCTCTCTACCCTTTGTGGGCTAAACATTGATGTCAATGGGATCCTGGTTGAACCCTCAGCATCAGTCAGTAATTTGGGTGTCATCTTTGCTCAGCTTCTTACTTTTCAACCACACGTTAGCTCAATAGTACAGACAGCTTTTTTTCATCTCTGTAACATCGCTCATCTGCATTCTTTCCTCAGTGTGAAGGATACTGAAACACTCATTCACGCTTTCATCACTACCCGTCTGGACTATTGCAATGCATTGTTTTATGGCCTACCGACTAAGTATATCAATAGATTACAGTATGTTCAGAATTCTGCTGCTCGTTTACTTACACACACTAAAATATCTGCTCACATCACTCCTGTCCTCTATGATTTGCATTGGTTACCAGTTTCTTCAAGAATCAAATATAAAATTATTCTTCTCACCTTTAAAGCCCTTCACGGTTTTGCCCCTCATTATCTGTCGGCGTTGCTGCTTCCTTACACTCCTGCTCGTGCATTAAGATCATCGGACGCTAACTTACTCACTGTACCTAAATACAGGTTAGTAACTATGGGTGGCAGAGCTTTCAGAGTGATGGCCCCTAAAATTTGGAATGCTCTTCCTCTCAGCCTTCGTGAGGAAAAATCTATTATTAATTTCAAACTCCTGTTAAAAACACATTTCTTCAATGAGTATTATTAATTTTCTTACATGTAACTTCTACTGTCTTCTTAATGTGTGTATTGAATTGTAAAATGTCCTTGAGTGTATGAAAGGCACTACATAAATAAAACTTAATATTATTATATAAGAAGTGTGGAATAGAATGAGGACTATCACTGGCTACAAGCAGGCTGTAAAACAGGCAGAGGAAGGGAACAAGAACAGAGCTAATGAATTGAATCAGTTCTTCAACAGGTTTGACTTATTCTTGTCAATCCAACCTTCTCCCAACACTGTTAGCCTCTGCATGCAAGCTGAGGCAGTCCTGGAATCAGAACTACCCTCTGCACCCGGCATGACCTACAATGATATCATACATGTAGTCTCCAGCTCCTCTTCACTCCCTGGATTGTGTGTCTCTGCTGATGAATTGAGGAGAGAGCTGGGAAACCTCTGCATAAACAACGCCTCATGAGTGGATGGAATTAGCTGAAAACATGTGAGCGCCCGCATTGTGGCATCCTTTAGCCCTTGTTCTCCCTTTCCCTGAATTTGCATAAGGTTCCCCAATTGTTGAAAACATCCTTTGTGGTCCCAGTGCCAAAGAAAGGGCATTCCAGTGATCCCAAGGACTTCAGATCAGTTGTTCTTACTTCATAAATCATGAAGACCGTAAAGAGGCTGGTCCTAAAACACCTACAACCCCTGGTTTCAGATCATCTCGATACTTTGCAGTTTGCCTATTAGGCACATATAGATGTGGAGGATTCTCTCATCTACTTGCTCCACATAGCCTACTCCCACTTGGACAAAGAGTCAGGATAATGTACTTTGACTTTTCCAGTGCTTTGAACACCGTTCTGCCTCATTGATTGGGGAAAAAGCACAAGACCTTGAATCTTGATGCTCCCACAATCTCCTGGATCATGAATTACATGACCAACAGAGAACAGTTTGTGAGGCTGAAGGATTTTTGTGTCAGAAATGGTGGAGCACCTCAGAGAACTGTATTGTCTCCCTTCTTGTTTACCCTCTACAGACTTCCAGCACACTACCAATGCTTGCCATCTACAGAAATTTTCAGATGTCTTATCCATCATAGGCTGTATTAATAATGGAGATGAGTCAGAGTACAGGAAAGTTGTGGAGGTCTGCGCATTGGGGTGCAGGGACATCAACCTTCAAATCAATGTCAGCAAGACAAAAGAACTGGTGGTGGTCTTCTTGCCATGAAGCCTCTGATACCTGTTACCATTTAGGGCAGGACATGGAAGTGGTGCAGAGCTACAAGTACCTGGAAGTTCATATGAACAACAAACTGGACTGGTTTGACAATACTGTGGTACTGTACAAGAGGGGCCAGAGCAGACTGTACTTGCTAAGGACACTCAGGCCTTTTGATGTGTGCAGCAAGCTACCAGTCCATAGTAGTCATTGTGTTTGTTTGCACTGCAGTCTCCTGGGGAAACGACCTGAGCAGGAAAGAAGCACAATGCTTGAACAAATTCATCATGAAAGCCTGCTCCATTACAGGGAAAACACTGGACACACTGGTAGCTGTTGTGGAAAGGAGGATCATGGCAAAATTGGAAGCCATCATGAAAAATCCCCTCCATCCCCTCCAGGAAGTGCTCACTTGAAGTATTTTTAATCACAGGCTCATTCCACCACAGTGAGCTAAAATGTACTTGTTAAGTTCATTTTTTAAATTTATTTATTATTTATTTAATGATTGATTGGTTGGATGTTTTAACTGTCCTGTAAGTCTGTGTTCTTGTTTTTTATGTTTCTGCTGCTGTATGCATTTGAATTTCCCATTGGGATTAATAAAGTTTATCTAATCTAATCTAATTTAATCTAATTTTATTTAAACTCATTTCCTAGCTGTCATCAATCATCATATAAAGCTGTCAACTGTTTCAGACCCTTTTATTTAATTAATTATACATTTTGGTACATTATGATCACAAGATATAGGCAAACTTAAATTTCAAAGTAGACTGCAAAGTGACCGAAAACTTTAGAAGTATTTGCCTGTTGTATAAGGACTTTCTACCAGCCTCAGTGTTTAAAATCAACCTACTGACTCATTACTTTATACACACTTACTGGAAGATTAATAGTTAGACTCAGGATGTTGCAAAATGTCTATGCCAGTCCATATCAGATGCTGTTAGTTTCTTTTTCCTTAAAGGTACACTGCTGTGACAGTCGGTGCTACTTGTGCTATATCCAAGCTGTTATTCATGGCCCTAGAATGACACATCAGAGGTGAAATTTTGAGAATCTGTGGTTTCTGTTGTGTAAAGCCCAGAAACAGTTCATCTTTTTAATACAGTGCAATTGTGGATTCTGTCATGAGAATCAGAACAAACAAAATCAAATAAAACACAAAGCCATTTGATGTAGGTCAGCCAGACTTTGACTTTGCTTATTACAAAGAACTTGTCACCCATATAGATTATTTATTTTAAGTCCATTGTTTCCTTTTTTTTTTTACCTTTGTCACATTGTCTGCTAGTCTTATTCAATTCAATTTATTCTCGTAAGGAATATATGGGCTCAACCAACTGACTTGATTAAAATACAGTAAAGTTTAATTAAAATACAAATTTGATATGCAACAGAAAAATAAATATAAACATAAAAACACCACACAATAATATTCTGTCTGAAATATCTTCTGTTACTATGACTTCTAGTATATTTACTTTTTTTCATATGTGTGCAATTAAAATAAAATTTACACTTTAATAGATAGATGGGCTTATATATGATATGCATAAACTGCATAGCTATGTATTTAAATAATATTGTTTTGTTTTTGTAAAACTGCCTCAACAACATGAGCATGTCCTTGGTGAAAAGCACTATGTAAGAATAAGCTGAATGTAATACAAAATAGCAAGGAGATACATTTAATAATGTTTTAGGGCTACTTTAATGTTCTCAAACCCTAGATGTTATCAAGAATATGATCATACCTCTGCCGTTATGAGGAAGGGTTTAAAGTAGCCGTAGCACAGGAAGCATGATGTCTTTGTCTCCTCTCTTCACTGCAATGATACCAGACTCCAGAAAGAGACAGAACTGAAATATCAGCTTTACTCCAACCAATGGTGCAACTAGAAAGGTCATCTCAAAATCCAATATGAGGGTGATGACTCAGGATGGAGTAGTGGTAGAGACTCTGCTATAAAGACAGTGGGAAAAAGCAGACTTTTATTAGGAGTGTACATGTCTTTTTGTAGATTTTGTAATTTTCTCTTGCTCTCGTCTTTATTCTCTGTTAATGTATTTGTATTACTTTTACCCTGATCCATTTCTTTATATGTAACCTAGTAAGATGGATAAATATTATCTGTTGGCATCAGCTCTCTGCTGAAACCTCTGCTATGTTTCCAGTTTTTTTTTTGTTTGGCTCTGCCTTGTGCTACAGTATTGTTGCTTTAGTAGACTTTTGTTCATTTTTATGTTGCTCTTTTTGACCAAAGACTTTTGCCCTGGTTTACGCACTTGGTTATTGCAGACTTGCTTTTGTTACTGTTTAATTGCCTTTTTTTAAAACCATATTTCTTACTGATTTTTTGCTGTTGTTTTTTAAAATATTGCCTTTTTTGAGTTCTTGGTTTGTTTTGAAATCATTTTATTTCATTTCATTTTATTTTATTAACTATTAATTTCAAGTACTTTTTTTGTTTCCTTGATCCAGAGATTTTTCCTCACTTCATTTGAAGGTGTTTTTTTCTCTTTGTCCCTCTTTTGGGTCTGTGCACACTGAAATTCTGCTTGTTTAATTTGAGACCAGGCTGATTTATATTTCTAGGCTGTCTTTGAAGCCTTGCATACTTCTGATATCTTTTTTGAGTGTCTTAGGCTTTGAAATTATAACAATGTTGGAGTAAGATTATCCAAATTAGAAAAATGGCCAAGTAGGCAGTGGCTACAGGTAGGTGACTTAAACAATCTAATCAGCTGTCTTGGCAAATAAATAAATGGGAAACCCATTTGGTACCACAACAGCATAAGAATAAGTTGCCTTTGTAGTTATTTTCAACAATGTTCAATAATTTTACTGCCAAAATGGATGAGAGGCAAACCACAAGGGTATTTAATGATGGGTCAGAAGAAAGAAACCAAGACATGAATGTGCTCCCGTCAGAAACCACAGAAATCAGTCCTGCCTTTTGTATAAACAAGAGTGAAAACCAAAATTGTAGCCAGAAAGTACTCTTGTTAAATCATTGCTTAGAAAAATGGTTAGTAAAATGAAATACTTCGATGACAATTGCGCCCCCACTGCTTTACAAACTAATAGTATCAACTGATGCAACTTTCGTGGACATGCTGTCAACAACCATGCAACACATTGCAAGAATGTGAATATGAAACAACGGAAAACAATTCCTAGAGTAAACATATATAACTTTTGTAATGACATAGCAATAATTCATAACTAAATAAAATATATATTGTGAATCTGCATATTCATTAATGCAGGAAATTGTCAAAAATGACATTGAGAAAAATATGTACAGTGGAACCTCGGTTAACGAACGCCCTACTTAATGAACAAATTGGTTAATGAACTTTTATTTTGAACAATTTTTGTCTTGGTTAACAATTGAAATTTGGATAACGAACACAAGCACAGACCAGTTTTTGTGCGTTCGTGCACATTTGTGCTTTGGCACACTTGCTGTAAACATTGCTTTTCTAAGTGTTGTGTTCACTAATGTTACTCTTTTGTTATTTTTTCAGTTTCGATGTTATTTTTTATTTACATATTTACTCGTTATGGCACCTAAGAAAGAGAAAAGTGTTAGTGATAGTGGCAGTAGGAAACGTGTTAGTATACAAGTAAAGAAAGAAATAGCAAAACACGAGAATGGCATTCGTGTTTCCGACATCGCAAAGGAATACAATATGACAAAATCGACGGTCTCTACAATTCTAAAGAACAAAGAGGCATTTAAGGTGGCTGAAGTGGCTAAAGTGCTAGATGAAGTGGAAAAACTGCTGTTAATTTGGATAAATGAAAAGCAGCTAGCTGGAGATAATGTTAACGAAGCAATAATTTATGAATAGGGCAATTAACATAATGAATGACAATGCGATATCGTATTTTAGAAAAATTCTGCAGCAAAGAAAAAGGCAAATCTCATTAGATTGCTTTCTTGTGCCCAAAGAAAAGGAATCACGACATGAAAAAAAACCCGAATCAGTGTTACTCGATGTTTTTATGGAGGGGGATTCCCCTTCAAAACAGTAGCTTCCTTCTCCTCTTCCACCTGCCATCCACCTATGCCACCAACTACAACAAACAAGGTAAATACAGTGCTGTTTTATTTAATTTAGTTTATTTGTTTGTACTAATGAAAACCCTTAAAAAATAAAATTACAAAATTTCTGAAGCTGGAATGGATTAATTGTATTTACATTAATTTCAATGGGAAAAATTGCTTTGGTTAGCGAACATTTTGGTTAGCGAACAGAGTCGCGGAATGGATTAAGTTGGTTAATCGAGGTTCCACTGTAGTTGTATTAAAAAAAGTGGCTAAAAACAGCTCAGTCATAACAGACATTTCCTTAACCTGGGACTGTTGCATATTTAAAAAAAAGTCTATGAACTTCACGGTGTCAGTCCTTTTTATAACATTATTTATTTTAATCATTGATTCAAAGTTATACAGAGAAGATTTCCTGTTATTGCATGTTATACATGATTTAAGTGAAGTATGCCAAAAATATTTCTAAGACAGGACATCTGAGATCTGTTGTTCACCACATGCCAAGTATGACAGCCCTCCTGAAGTTAGATTCATGCCAGAATCTAGCAAATGTGTCCATAATCACAAGCCCTTCTTTGGTTTCCATATTTTAATGTTTATCATATGACATCTTTCACTTCAAGACTAAACAAGACAGTTTCCAAACAGGAACTTGAACATTCTGTTTCAAATAAAGGGTATTTAATTCAATGAATTAATTCTTTTATCAATTTGCTTTTAGGGTTAATATACAGAGACTTAGATGACAGATAAATATATTTGATATGAATAAAAAGCTCTGGTAACACCATGTCCCTCATTTATAACAGCTGCTCATTTTCATTATTTTCAGTTCAGTATTTTCTGAAGTCAAATTATTTGTTTATAATCATGTAATACATTAATTTGCCACAGAAACTTGTGCTCTTAATTAAAGTATTATCTATAAATTAAAACAAATGTGTTTCCCATCAAGGGTTTACAATAGCAGTTTATGGGACATGAGACAAAATCTAAAAATGCTACAGAGTGTTGAGTGACAGTTTGTGTACATATTCTTATCCTTTTGTAAAAATATATCACTTGTCGAGATGTCCTCTTCTTTGTATTTGCTCTCTCAATAAGCAGTAACCTTCAATGCCTAGGTCATAATTTCTTCTAGTATATTTTGTTAATGGTGCAGTTGTAATCATACTTTCATAGAGATGCAATGTTATTTTCAGCCTCAGGGTACAGCCAACCTTAGGACAACTGATAATTGGTAAGCATACACAAAATAGCTACTGAAGACGAATGCCTTTGGTGCAGAGAGTGGGACTTAAAACTGTTGGAAAACTTAGATGTGCCTGTAGAAGTTCTTTTTTCATATGGACCTGTTCCTTGCGATACTGATAGGGGTGAGATTCTAGCCATAATTAATAATGGCGTTTTACAGATATTTTTGCGTTTTCTGAAAGTATAATGGAGAAGGAAATCAAAGCTCTAAGGGCATAATGGGCAGTTTCTTTTAAATTTAGAACATGGTTGATGCTGGTAGCTTCAGAGACATTGCTACATTGTTGCATTTTAATTTTAAATCCCAGTTGTGTGCAGTTTGTAAACATTTTAACTAAAATAGTGTCATGTTAAAAAACTGCAGACCCATGTTTTACTTTGTGATGTTCTACTCTTCAGCTTCCAATTGGCACCATAGGTTCCATTATATTTGCTGTTGTTTACATGAAAATTCCACTGACACTGGACACTGCAAGAAAGAAGTGAATATATATCCATCCCTCAGGAAAAATAGCACGAATATGACATAAAAATTAATTACTTCTAACTTCATTTTGTTGTCATAAAGTCACCTCTGAATTCAGACATCTTTCTTGCTTTGAAGTTGACGTATCCTTTAATTTTAAAGCTTTTTGAACATATGCCTTAATTGTACTTTAATACTTTAAAAATTCCAAATTTATCCTTTAAGGACCTTACAGCTTGCTTTCATGTTGTACTGTCACATTCTAAAATCTGCATTGCTGATATAACTTGAGAACGAATTTTCAAAACACACTGGTGGGAATAAATGCACGGTTTTCCAAAACAAACTTAAAAGCTTAAAAAAACTTGGCAAATCTTCTGGAAAAAGTTCACACTGCTACTGTTTCACCTGATTCGATTCAGTTAATATCAAAGACATTCCCCTTAGAGCTGCTGCTGTGCACTGGGGTTGGTATAAAGCCCTCCACTAGAATCTGAAACACAGAAACATTAAAACTTCTTGTAACAGAGAAACGGGCACTTTTATTTCCATAAGATATGAGACTTGCTCATTGGTACAGCTGAACCAGCATTGCTGCGATTCATGTTTATGAGATGTGTGTTTTCTTTGCAGCAAAAGCATCCCCTGAAAGCCAAAACAACAGCTTCCCTCATCACAGTACATTTTGTTCTAGAGTTTAATCGGCTCCTTAGACCTCAATAACATAACAATCTTAAATCAGTTTAATATAATTCAGGGTTGTGGTGAGCTGAAGCATATCAGTAGCTTTGGGCACAAGGAAACTTCCATGCCACTGAAGGTCCCATTCATGCATGTACCCATATTCACCCTAACATGGGGCCAAGTTAGATTTGTAAGTTAACCTAGCATAAATATTTTAGGGGATGTGAGACAAAAAAAACCCCACATACACACTGAGGGGATATGCAAATTTCAGGATTCAAGTCCCGAGACAATGGATCTTTGGAGCAGAATTGATAAACATGGAGACACCATGCTGTTTCTGTCAAAATCAATATATTCCAAAAAATTCCTGGAATTGAAAAAAAAAAACTTCAATATAAAACTTTCAACAATTCCCTTTAATTCATATTCAAAATTCTCTCCTTGTCACTTTCATTTCTGGAAACATTTCCTGTACTCATTTTTTGTTACCGTGTGTAGAGCCTCCTGCATTCATTCCTGGATTTCTACCACAGTAGCAAATCCTTCTTCCCTTCAGTCTCAATTTTAATTTCAGGAACAAAAAGTGAGATCTGCTAAATATGGTGCAAAGAAACATCCACATTGTTTTTAGCCAAAACAATGGGACTGACTTGTCCATAAAGAGTTTGTTCTCTTAAGACAGACTATTAATCAGCGACATTTCATTGAACTGCTGAAATCCAGCCACAGGGGATGCATAAACCAGTGTGTTTCTTCGTGTCGGTCCCAAGCCCAGATAAATGGGGAGGGATACTTCAGGAAGGGCATCTGGAAAAAAAGTTTGCCATATCTACATACGGACAACAATATAGATTTCTATACCAGAGCAGTCAAGGCCCAGGTTAACAATGGTTGCCACCAGTACTGTTAGCAAACAAGGTGCTGGAAGAAATTGGCCTACTGTTATCCAAAGAAGGAGAACAAGAGGGGAAAGGCATGTCGGTAGGCAGAGGGAGAAGAGGAAGGTAAAGAGAATGGAAGTGAAGATAGGAATTTTGAATGTTAGCAGTATGACTGGTAAGGGGAGAGAGTTAGTTGATTGATTGGAAATAAGAAAGGTTGATATATTGTGAGTGCAAGAGACCAGAAGGAAGGGGAGGCAGATTCAAATTGTTCTACCATGGTGTGAATGCGAGGAGGAATGGGATAGGGGTTACACTGAAGGAACAGTATGTTAAGAGTGTTCAGGAGGTAAAAATAGTGTTGGACAGAGTCATGATTACGAAGATGAAAATTGAAGATGTGATGATGAATGTTGTTAGCGCAAATGCCCAGCAAGTTAGGTGTGCAATGGATGGGAAAGAAGATTTCTGGATTGAGTTGGATGAAATGGTGGAGAGTGTACCCAAGGGAGATGGAGCAGATTTCAATGGACATGTTGGTGAATGGGACGGAGGAGATGAGGAGGTGATGTGTAGGTATGATGTCAAGGAGAGGAATGCAGAAAGTCAGATGGTAGTGGACTTTGCTAAAAGGTTGGAAATGGTTGTGGTGAAGAGTGAGGAACATAGGGTGACATACAAGAGTGGAGGAAGATGCACACAGGTAGATTATATCCTACACAGGAGAGTCAGTCTGAAGGCAATTGGAGACTGCATAGTGGTGGTGGGGGAAAGTGTAGTTAGGCAGCATAGGATGGTGGTCTGTAGGATGATGTTGGATATCAAGAAGAGGAAGAAAGTGAGGACAGAGCCAAGGATCAAATAGTGGAAGTTGAAAAAGGAAGATTGTAAGGTTGAGTTCAGAGAGGAGGTAAGACAGACACTGGGTGGCAGTGAAGAGTTACCATATAGCTGGGCAACTAAAGCAGAAGTAGTAAGGGTTTCAGCTAGAAGAGTGCTTGGTGTGATACCTGGATGGAGGAAAGAGGATAAGGAAACCTGTTGCTGGAATGGGGAAGTAGACCAGAGTATAAAGAGGAAAAGGTTGTCGAAGAAGAAGTGGAATAGTTAGAGAAATGAAGAAGGTAGACAAGAGTGCCTAAAGTGGTGAGGAAGGCAGGCTCTATTGTAGGCATGGAGCTGGACAGTTTGACATCTGTGGCAGAGCGACAGGCACTGAGCAGGCTCCTGTCAATCACGGATTATCCACTGCATCCACTAAACAGTATCATGTCGAGTGAGAGGAGCAGCTTCAGCAACAGACTGCTGTCAATGTCCTGCTCCACTGACAGACTGAGGAGATCGTTCCTCCCCCACACTATGCGACTCTTCAATTCTACCCGGGGGGTAAATGTTAAAATTATACAAAGTTATTGTCTGTCTGTATACCTGTATTGTTATCGGCATTATTATCACTCTTTAATTTAATATTGTTCTTTATCAGTATGCTGCTGCTGGAGTATGTGAATTTCCCCTTGGGATTAATAAAGTATCTATCTATCTATCTATCTATCTATCTATCTATCTATCTATCTATCTATCTATCTATCTATCTATCTATCTATCTATCTATCTATCTATCTATCTATCTATCTATCTATCTATCTATCTATCTATCTATCTATCTATCTAAAGAAAAGGCATATGATGAGTTGTATGAGAGGTTGGACACTAAAGAGAGAGAAAAGGACCTGTACCGACTGGCTAGACAGAGAGACCGAGCTGGGAAAGATGTGCATATATTATGGGAAAGAGTAGTGGAAGCTAGGTTAAGAAAGGAGGTGATTATTAGTAAATATCAGTAAGGTATCATACCAGGAAAGAGAACTACGGATGCGATGTTTGCTCTGAGTATAGAGAAGACCAGATGGAGTTATATTGTGTCTTTGTGGACTTAGAGAAAACATATGACAGGGTGCCTGGAGAGGAGCTGTGGTATTGTATGAGGAAGTCAGGAGCAGCATAGAAGTATGTAAGATTAGTACAGGATATGTACAAGGGAAGTGTGACAGTGGTGAGGTCTGCGGTAGTTGTAACGGATGCATTCAAGATAAAGGTGAAATTACATCAAGGGTCAGGTCTCAGCCCTTTCTTTTTGCAATGGTGAAGGACAGCTTGACAGACAAGATTTAACAGGAGTCCCCATGGACTATGATATTTGTGGATGACATTGTGATCTGCAGCAAGAGTAGGAAGCAGGTTGAGGATACCCTGGAGAGATGGACATATGGTCTAGAGCAGTGGTTCCCGAAGTGTGTGCCGTGGTGCCCTGGGGAGCCACAACTTCCTCACAGGGGTGCCACGAAATATTACAAAATTTTCATAATTTTATTTCCATTTTCAATTCAATGTGATAGGACACAACATCTGGCGGACCTGGTGCAAAGCAGTAACTCACTTAGTAATAACTGTTTGTGGAAGCCTCTACAAATAGTTACTAGATGGTGCTCTACAATAATTAAGTTTCTCGATTGCTTTAGTAGTCTAACTAAAATAAAAAAAAAGTAGAACTTTCTCAGTACTTTGTGTTTGTAAATAAATAGCTGTCGGTTTCGCACGGTCAGTGTTGAATTCGTTTTTGGAGATTGTATCAACTGTACTGTATATTGTTGTGATTAAGTCAAGTGAAGTTTTTGAAGTATTTCTTCTCGTATGTATTTTTAAAAATTGATTGGTTTTTACTAAACAGTAATAAACGTTGTGAGAGTGAAAATATAGAGGGCACACCTTGATCCAATGGCAATGTCAACCAGAGTGTGAAGAAGCGCAAATATCGAAAATATGATGACAGTTATTTGGACTTTGGTTTTACATTGACAGAAGTCAATGGTGAAGAGAGGCCACAGTGTGTACTGTGTATGAAAGCTCTGGCACCAGAGTGCATGCTACCAAGTGAGTTGAAATGCCATTTAGAAGCCAATCATCCCAGTATGGTTAGTAAATCTTGTGACTACTTTACCAGAAAGTTAAAAGAGTTAAATCAACAAAAAGGTAGTTTTTATAAGCAGGCACCAATACCAAGCAATACATTGCTAGCATCTTACAAGGTGGCACATAGAATTTCGCTGACTTCTCTCATTCATGCTGGCTGGTATGTCCTCTTTCTTTCGTACCAATGCGGCACTGTCACCCTCCAAACCTTTCTCCTTTCCTTTTCGTCTCTTTTTTTTGCCACTCCTTCTGTGCTGGCCCATTCTTATATGGCTCAGTGGGCGCAGCATTTCAATCGTGCATTGCAGGAAGCCGATTAAGCGATTGAGAATGATTGCACCCTCACATGCAGGTGTGACTCGCCCCAATTACTCTATCAACTCCACGTGGCTGCATGATCGCACCCACGGAGACTAACACGACGAATGGATTATTTAAAAGCCGCCAATCTTCGCAGACCCGCTACACCACAATCCCACTAATTATAATTAGTTGAATTTGCTCAGTTTAATTTTTTGTGATCTTAAATATGTGTTTTATTTATTTTTACTTAACCCGTTAATTAAAATAAATTATTGGCTATATCGCAAATTAGAATTTGAAGTGGGGGGGGTGCACTTTGGGAAAATTTTGGGAACCACTGGTCTAGAGAGAAGAGAAATGAAAGTCAGTAGGAACAAGACAGAATACATGTGTGTGAATGAGAGGAAGGTCAATGGAAAGGTGAGGATGCAGGGAGTAGAGTCGATGAAGGTGGGTGAGTTTAAATACTTGGGATCAACAGTACAGAGTAATGGGGATTGTGGAAGAGAGGTGAAGAAGAGAGTGCAGGCAGGGTGGAATGGATGGAAAAGAATGTCAGGAGAGATTTGTGACAGATGGGTACAGGCAAGAGTGAAAGGGAAGGTCTACAATATGACAGTGAGACCAGCTAAGTTATACTGTATGGGTTGGAGATGGTGGCACTGACCGAAAAACAGGAGGCAGAGCTGGAGGTGGAAGAGTTAAAGATGTTAAGATATACATTGGGTGTGGCAAGGATGGACAGGATAAGCAGTGAGTACATCAGAGGGTCTGCTCAGTTTGGACAGTATGGAGACAAAGTCAGAGAGGCGAGATTCTGTCGGATGTCGGCTATATTGGGAGAAGGATGTTAAGGATGGAGCTGCCAGGTAAGAAGAGGAAAAGACGAAGGCCTAAGAGAAGGTTTATGGATGTGGTAAGAGAGGACATGAAGGTGGTGGGTGTAACGGAGCAAGATGTAGAGGACAGGAAGATATGGAAAAAAGATGATCTGCTGTGGCAACATTTAACAGGAGCAGCCAAAATTAGAAGAAGATTTCATTGAACTGCTGTGGCATCTACAAGAAAAAAAAACTCCCAAAGCTGGATTTTGCACCATGACAACACACCATAATGTCAGTCAAAGAGTTTGCCCAATTTCACCCCCACTTCCTCATTTGCTATATATTGCCTTTGATTCCTGTATGTCTAATCAGGATATTTTCCTCTGATGATGAGACCTGGTGGGTTGTCAAAATCTCGTGAATGAAAAACTATTTTAAGATATGTAATTTATTCTCTCCGTTTGTGGATTGATAGCTATATATAGTATATTTTAGCACAGGGGTGGGCAGATTCAGTCCTGGAGGGCCGCAGTGGCTGCAGGTTTTTGCTCCAACCCAGTTGCTTAATAAGAAGCCCTTATTGCTCAAGTAACACTTCAGCTTCACTTTAGTTGTCTCGCTCGTTAAGATTTTGAACCCTTATTGCTTATTTTAGTCTTAAACAGCTGTATTCTTGGTTTTTAATTGCTCCTAATTGGCAATACCATGCAAATGACAAAAGAGACCAGCATTTCTCCATTTAGCTTGTTTTCATTTACACCTGTGTGTATTTATCATGCACTATTTGGTTTAATTAAATACTTGGAAGGAAAGTGAAGAGAAAAAAGTGAAGCACTGAGAATTACTCATCTGTTTTAGACTTCAAATCATTTGGATGATATCCTTAGAAAGAAAAATAAATCTAGGATATGAGAATGACCTGACATGGCAGAGTTAAAGCACTAGCAAGCCATGCAATTAAATAATTGACAAGGATTGGTTTATAATTAAGCAACTGGGTTGGAACAAAAACCTGCAACCACTGCGGCCCTCCAGGACTGAATCTGCCCACCCCTGTTTTAGCATGCGGCTGGGGCCCTTGCCTTGCTGGGACAGCTCCATGCTGGAAGGACCGGGGGAGCATGCATGGACAGAGCGTTACCTCCCCCAGAAAGCTAGATGACAGCCCTCCTGGGTTGCAGTGGTGCCTTGGGCCCCATGGGAGTTGGAGTTTGGTGCAGCCCTGTTGGGATCCATGGGCACTGCCAGAAGGTGCTGCAGCAGGATCTGCTGAGTCCTATTGGGCAGTTTTTCCACCACACCTGGAAGTGCTACCCGAAACTAGGTCATCAAGCACCTGGAGCACTTCCAGGTGCAGTATAAAAGGAGCCAGAAGCCACTTCTTAAGAAGCCAGAGTCGTGATGAGGAAGATGAAGTTTGACCCGAGGAGTGGGGGATAAGAAAAGAAGAAGAAAAGTATTGTGTTTAGGGGTGCTGTGCTTATGCTTTGGACTATGCTAGACTTGTGGCAAATGGGGGAAGGCGTTTCCCACAAGGTAAAAGAAAAATAAGAAAACAGTGTGTGCCTTGAAATTGTGTCCCACGCTTGTCTGTGTCAGGTTGAAGCAGTAGTGCCAGCCTGGTGGTCCACAATATATATATATATATTCAATAGATTTCTACGCCTCTTTACCCAGAATAAAGCATTGCATGATGCAATACATGCAGCATAGTAGAAAATAATCACCAATTTATTTATTTTTTTTATAAGCCAGTTTAGATCTTAAACAATCTAAAATATACTGCAAAGTGTTCATGTCACAAAAACGCCCGGCATCAGTTGATTAAGACATATTTATAGACAGCAGATGGCTCATTCAGAGCTTATTTCAGATTTATATTATAAACAAATTGGTTCATATCTATATCTGTGCCAAATTTCAGGGCAAATAACATAAGAAAGAAAAAGAGAATGAAATATTCCAGAGGAAAAACATGACATTGTTTGTTTGCTACTGGGGTGAGAAACACAAATACTGGACATTGCTGATTTGAAAAAACACAGACTGGTCTGAATAACTTCTGTTCTTGCAGATTCATACTGAGGCATGAATGACTAGCATGGAATGAAAATTTAATAAGTATGTGTCTCCATCCTACAGCACGTCGACAGTGAATGCTGGTGTCAGTGGTGTAATGGGGACAGGTTCATAAGAAAGGAGAGACAAAAAGAGAAATGGAGGAGAGAGTGAGAAGAGAAACTGTGTCAGCCGTAGTACAGAGTTTGGCAGATTATGCTGCTGGGTAGTGAAGTGGCTCAAGTCCTGTAATAGTTAGGTGCAGTGGGACATCTAAGGTGTGGTTTTCGTTTTAGTTTATATTCTTTAATTCTATTCATGCCACCCTCTGTGCTTGTCAGGGATCTTGAACTCCTTTGCACATATTCCAAAATGTGAAGAGAAGCCTGGGAGGCTCTCCAATTACAAGTGATGAGCAGTACTATGAATATTGGATAACCGTGAGGTTGCTTCAGAAGAACTTCTGCAGGCCATATCACTTATGTAGTGTGCTGTGAAGCAGCAGCAACTTCTGAAAGAAAAAAGACCCCATTAAGCAATAATGTCAGCATCCTGTCCTTTCCAGGGAACATGAAAAGCAAACCCTTTGATCAACCTAAAAGAACATTTTCAGCCTAAAATATTTCTCAGTCTTTTTTTTCATGTGGAATGGTGTCATTGTCTATAATAGGCTATGCTCAAATTATGAACTATTTCTACATCTAATGTAATCTAATGTGTATATATATATCTATATATAGATATATATATATGCAGATTTGAAGTACTACTATTCATACAATGATTGAATACATTAAGACACTTGAACAAAATCCACTCTTTTTGCACATACTGTATATGTTATCATTGTTACAATAACCGCTGCTACAAATACCAGTAGTAAAAATAAAATAAAATGAATAAAAGTAATAACAGGGCTTTCATGAATTCAAAAGTTGTCACTGCGTTTTTACCACCACAGTCACTGTTTTGCTCAGAAGGCCCAGCCGTTACATATGGTAATAGAAGAGGCTGAAAGCGTACATAATGTGTGCAAAATGTTTCAGCTTCAATAACACCTTTGTCAGAGCTTCAGAGGAAAAAGAGAAGGGCATCTTGCATGAAAAATTTATAGGAGACATTTGTTAGGAGAGATCTGTTTTCATTCAGCTGTTGCAGGAGACGTATCAGAAGACAGGTATCAGATTTACTTGCTGCAAGAAACTCTGTTGGTGGGAAGGTTTTCATGTTAGTATAAAGATAAATCCATTCACAATGAATGTTCAGACGTCTTCAGACAATTTTACTTTCTGCAATAGTAAAACAAACAAACAAACAACATTTATCTCACGAATGAGTCAAAAGGTAAACCTTGTTTCATACCCGGAAAAACTGAATGTATCTGTGACTGTGTGTCTAAAGGCAGCTGTTTGGCACATCTAGTCAAGTCACTTTATTGTCACATCACTTAACACAAATGTGGAAGTGACTAAAAATGTGTCCAACCAGGAGTAATAGAGCATACACATGATAAATACATTTCAATATCAATATATCAATCACATACAGTGAAAAAATAAACACATTACGTAAGTAAACACTTAGACATACTGACAAATTGTGTTATACAGTGCATGCTAATAAAATCAAATATTTGTAGGTTGCAGTGGAATGTAGAGATAAAGGAACAGCTGGATGAATGTGATAAGGATGTATGATAAGGTCATTATGCAGAATGTAGCACCTTAACAGCTTGATGGAAGAAGTTGTTTCAGAGACTGCTGATCCAGGAACCGATGCTATGGTACCATCAGCCTGAAGGTAATAATGTGAATAGTTCATGACTTGAATGCCTGAGGCCACTGATGATTTTCGTGGCTTTCCTTAGAAAATGCTTAACAGTTGTGTGTTGTAGGTTAGGAACCTCACCTCCAATATTTTGTTGGGCAGAATGTATTGCCCTTTGCAAGGCTTTGCTATTGAAGGCAGTGCAGTTCCCTTACCAGACAATGATACATCCTGTTAGGGTGCTTTCAATGATCATGTTACATTACAACATGGCATTTGAAGAGCCCTGGCCTGCACCACCAAGTTTTGCCAACAGTCCCAGTCTTGGGTTTGACGTCTCCAGCCTTACACTCCTAGCTTGCGTAACATCTCCACATCATCAATTCATCTCTTAATCAGTTGGCCAGGGACTTCTCCCTTCTGATTTTTGATGGAAGAGTTTTCTAGCTGCCCTGTCATTAGGCATGCATGTAATGCCCCCTACATACTACATAACTTATTACGGCTACAACATGGGTCATTAAGTAGTCATACCGAGGGTAATTCATAGTGAGTGAGAAATGACACAGACAACATGGTACAAAAATAAACAGTTCTTTATTGAAAAAACAAGGTAATATCAAAATATCATTTCATTTTAAAAATTGAAGTGAAAAAACACACTGGTGAGTCCTGTGAGAGAATAATTTTAGGGTAACATAGCATTCATCTTAAAGAAATACCATAAACAGTTAAGAAATGTTGGAATACTGTTCAAGCATTTCAGGAAACCAGATAAAGGTCAAGTGAACAATAAAGACAAAGATGTAATACAAAAAATGTACTTAAAGATGACTAAGTTGTCCTATAAACAATAAGATTGGAGCAATTGTTATATGTACAGAAATGTCAAGGGTGATGGCTGAATACAAAGGATAGAAGAAGAATATAATAAAACAGACTTTTATTTTTTAATAAGTCTCTTGGGTGTAGACCAGCGAACCAACCAGCGTAAATGTAAGCATTGATTGATGTGGTATGTAAATTCAATAGTTTATAAAATGAACCTCTAACCTCTGTTTCTTTGATCATTCTGACCATGCTGTAACAGACTGCTGTGATGGATGCTCCCTCTAAGATATTTGAAGAGGAGTAATTAAATAACAAAATGAACAGCTTTTCTCCTGCCTGATTACTGACTCAAAAAGGTTTTATCAAACTTGTCCTGGTTAAGGATATGTTTCTTTCTTTAATGTTGATTTCTACCACAGTCCACCCAAAAATTACAGTTCAAATATGTGAATAAATATGAAAAAAAAAATAAAAAAACAGCAAAAACTCCATGGCTCTAGTCCTGTTCCCTCCTCCTTTGTTGGTGCTGTAAGAAGGGACAACTGAGGACCTTCCAGGTCAAAAAACACAACTCAAATTCCAATGCCATGTCTAAAACCAATTCCCTTCTCACTTGTTCAGGCCACTTGAAGGATACACCAAGAACTTTTAGTGTCTAAACAAATACCAAAGTTGTTTTACCATAACGTAAGCAAAACTAAATTCCAGCTCACCACATTTACCCCTAGTCTGTGTTATAAGGAATAAAAAAAAGTAAGCACGGCCCATCCTGTCCTTACTCAGGCTGCATAGAAGTTCAGCAATGCACTCTCCACTAATGATATGCTCAACTGCCAATGGGAATGACCTCTACTGTCCATCTTCCCATTCATATACACCCTCCAGGATTCCAACCACCAATCCAGATGGATGCTTCACCCTACTTCCTCCAATTACCAAGAGTGCCTCTGTGTAGCCTGCTCTACACACTGTGACAGCCTACAAATCCATGCCAATGCTCACATGCATTGAAGCAGCCACAGACGCTCCAACTCTTCGGTACCCTCCAGGAAAAAATCACATTCTGTTATCTCTCTGACTCTTTTCTCTCTTACCATAATGGCTTTCCTAGCTTTTATTCTTTCCCCAATCATAGCTTGGTACTTCACACAAGGTGCCTCCCCATGTCCCAACAGGGGTCAAGTGGCAAATTGCTTTGCTGCTCATACCCAGTATGCCACCATATGCACCTATCCAGATGCCTTACTCTTTCTCACTACCAGGTTCTCTTGGTACCACTTTTAAAATATTCAAGGTAAGGCCATGCTGTATAGCTATTTAAACTCCAAGATAAAATGTATAAACAGTTTCACTCACACATTGCACATTTCACACATAAAGGCAAACACTGTTTCCATAGAGCAACTGTCCACAACCCATTCAAGATGGCTGGTTCTTTGTAATTGTCCTCTCTTCACTTTGACAACAATGGGGTTATTTATATAGATCGTATAGTTCAGCATGGATTCAGATTTGCCAAATGCCATCATCCTATACAGGCCAGTAAATTTTACTCAGCATTTTATATTCCTAACATTCCAGGGTCCAGCTTTCTTTATGAGGACCCAGGTTTAATTTGCATAGATGATAGCCAGATGAATGACGGTTTATATGTAACTTTTTTGCTTCTTCTTGAAAAGAGACAAACATCGATCTTAAGAGGTACTGTGAGCAAATTAGCTTCAATGCCAGTGAATATGTGTGCATATATCAATACATTCAGTGATAATGGATCACAAAATTGAATATCTGAAGCTTGCCGCTGTTTCAGATTGATGGCTGTTCACAACAAGAGGTACTTATTGCAAGTCACTATTACATGTTGCTGCCATATATTTCATTTTTTCAACATGAATGCATAACTCAGCTTGAGAAGAGGACTCCTCCAGTCTGTTGAATTTTTTGGCCATTGTCCTAGGGTTCCTGCTCAGCAGATCTACATCATCAACATAGGCCAGGAATTGTGCTATTCTATTTAGGTGTGTTCCACCTGGGTTTACATGTGTTTTTTTTAATTATTCTTTCCAGTCTCAGGATGAATAGCATACAGGACAAGGAATTGTATTGTTTCAGTCCCTTGAATTTGTGGGACAGGTCATTCTGAACTTGTACTTTACACCCGAAGTTGTAGCATCATTCTGACAAGTATGGTCAGCTTATGTAGTATGCCGAGCTCCTCCTTAGTATTGTACAGAAATTCCTGGTTAATGTTATCATTTGCCTGCTTATATTGATAAAAAGCCGTGGAATGGAAATGTTATGTTCATAGTGAAAATTTGCAAGACACAGTTTTTTCAGAATTCATATTGATAGTCACCCAGGTCTCCTTCAGTGAAGGGTTCCAGTCTTCTAGCTATTATCTTTGTGAAAATTTTGTAGGCAACATTAAAGGGAGCAATCCCACAGTAATTGTTGCATTGTATTTTGTACCCATTTCTGTGAATAATGCATAGTAACACCACTACCCACTCAGGTGACATATACTCCTCCTCCCAAATGTGCTGTACTAGGTTATGTAATTATCTCTTGACTTCAATCCCACCATACTTCAGCAGCTCTGTTAGTATGAGATCTTCTCCTGTAACTTTAAAATTTTTCACATTCTGGATATTAGAGTTTGAAATAACTTTGTTGCACTACTGGTCAATTTATATATTTGCTGGATTGCTTTCATTGATTCCATTTAGCAGTTCTTCAAGATGCTGGGAGTATTATTCCATTACTTGCTTTTCCTCATCAATCAGATTTCCCTCCTTATCTGTGCACACTGTGATTCTAGGTTGGAATCCATTTCCTTCTGCTCTGATCTTAGTGTACATTCTTTGGTCATCTTTGTACCTGCTCGTTTCTTTTATATTTTTGACCTTCTTTTTTTTCCAATACTAATATTTTCCTCACTCGTGAACAAGACCCCGAGATACTTGAACTCCTCCATCTGCATCGGTCTGTCGTGGTGAAAAAGGAGCTGAGCCGCCAGGCGAAGCTCTCAATTTACCAGTCGATCTATGTTCCTACCCTCACCTATGGTCATGAACTATGGGTAGTGACCGAAAGAACGAGATCGAGAATACAAGCGGCTGAAATGAGTTTCCTCCGCAGGGTGTCTGGGCTTTCCCTTAAAGATAGGGTGAGAAGCTCAGTCATCCGGGAGGGGCTCAGAGTAGAGCCGCTGCTCCTCCGCATCGAGAGGAGTCAGATGAGGTGGCTCGGGCATCTGATCAGGATGCCTCCTGGACGCCTCCCTGGTGAGGTGTTCCGGGCACGTCTAACCGGGAGGAGGCCCCGGGGAAGACCCAGGACACGCTGGAGGGACTATGTCTCCCGGCTGGCCTGGGAACGCCTTGGGATTCTCCCAGAAGAGCTAGAAGAAGTGGCCGGGGAGAGGGAAGTCTGGGCATCTCTGCTCAAGCTGCTGCCCCCGCGACCCGACCTCGGATAAGCGGGAGACAATGGATGGATGGATGGATAATATTTTCCTTCCATTGCTTTCACACATGTCCAGAGTTTGCAAAGTTCTTGCCTGTTTGCTTTTGTGTCTCTTTATAGCAGCATTTTTCTTACTTTATTTTTCTTTGATATTGTCTCTATGCATTTAAGATTAAACCATCATTCTCATTGTTTGGGTTTTTGAAGTCACATACCTTCTCAATGGTACTTTTCATTGCCTATTTTTAGAAATGTTCATTCTTCATCAATGATAAGGGAACCATGAGAGGCTTTCAATGGTGCAGGTGTAAAATGATCTGAGGGTGCGAGGGCTCAAGCCAAATCTCTTCAGCCGTGTGAGGTGAAAAAGGCATTGTTACACCTTCTTCACCACTTTTCCAGTGTGAACAGACCATGTAAGGTTCTCGTTGATATGCACACCAATAAACTTAAAACTGCTCACGCTCTCTATGGTAGTTCCATTAATGGTGATTGGGGAGTGCATGCCTTCTTGTTTCATGATGTCCACTGTTGCATCTTTGGACCTGACCAAATTGAGGGAGAGGCAGTTTTCCTGTCAGCAGCGTATCAGGGCTCTGATTTACAGTATTCTCTGTATTTAGACTCATCATGATTGGAATTAAGATCCACCACCTTTGTGTCATCTACAAATTTTACAATGATGTTAGACCTGTTCCTAGCTGTACAGTCATTGGTGTAGAGGAAATATAATAACAGGTACAAGGACAATGGTGGACATTTTGAAGTGTGCAGGGACAACCAACAAAAAGAGGGTGCAGCTGAAAATGTCCATAAACACTTCTGGTTGATATGCACTTGCTCTGAGAACATGGCCAGGGACGCTGTCAGGGCCAGCAGCCTTACCAGCGTGCATTTGCATATAGTTCCTGCACACATCATTATAGTTCTAGTATGTTATAGTATTCAGACCTTTGATCTTATTGTGGCCCCAAATTCAATGATGCTGATAATACCAGTTTCTTTTTTCTGCCATCACTGTATTTATCACTTCCGTTCTGTATTTAAACTCCTACCCTTACTGGCAATGCATGTTTCCAATTGCTCATTTCCCGTCCTTACTCTCACTGCAGGCATCATAAGATTAGCTTGTTCACTGAGAAGCAATCAGATGATTAGACTCATGCTAATGACAAAAGAAAACAGCAGGTGCATACATACAATGAAACTAATCATTCCAATCCCCATTGCTACAAGAAGATGGAGAAAAATCCATAACTTTTAAAATGACATGTCCCAGTCCATAAAATGCTGTAAATTATTTTTCTGCATCCATTTACTCTCAAATCTACTTGAAAACTGCTAAAAACATGTTCACTACTTTCCACCAGCTAGCCAGATAGGTACCCAAATTAAGTATGTGAACAAACTAAACAGTGTAACATTAAATATTAAACTGCTTGGAGAACAATGCTCTGGACATGCTCTGAGAACAACGTTACAGTGGATTCCTAGAAAAGCAACGTGTCCATTAATATTCAGTGCAACCTGATCAGACCCTGCTCTCTTATTCTGACTCATCGAAAGAAGCTAGTAACATATATCACTCAAAATATGCCGGTGTTGTTAAAGAGGAACAATTTGAAAAACAGAATAGTATAAGAACACTTTTAATAAAAACAGTTCTTCAATCCCTGTCTCATAACATTGACAGAATATCATTAAGTTAAGATTTGAAGGTCCACAAAGTCTTCCTTTCTACTGTACTACTTGTTTATCTGATTTCTGTTGAAAAACAAAAAACAGTTTCAAAGATTACTGCAAAATGAATGCTTAACTAACCTCCATTTGTGCTCCCACAGCACTTGGTTAAGTGTAAATCTGCCAATATTCAAATGTAGATCAGGGTGTTGTGTTTTTCATGTTCACAAAATGGCCATCAGAATGCCAAAGTGCTACAGACAGAACAGTTTATCAGCCACTCTTAACTATGTATTGGGAGTTGAATCAGACTGCACACAGGTACAAAATAGATGCTTATAAGGCCTGAAGCATCAATGTCCTTTGAGTCACTCCAATGTCCTCAAAATCCATAAGAGCTCATTTCCATTAAAATGTTACTTCCTCCAGTTTTATTCTTGCATGTCTCCAATTTATCATGTAATGTAAACTACATCACAATGTTGTTTCTAGTGGCTGGAGGCTATGCCCTGTGGTACAGCAACGTTGGCTTCAGCCTTGCACTCAACACTGCTGACACAGGTTCTAGCTTGTACAAAAATATAGAGAATTGTATTTTAACATTCATAAAGTAAATCCCTGCAGTGGGCTGGTGTCCTGCCCGTGGTTTGTTCCTACCTTGTGCCCTGTGTTGGCTAGGAATGGCTCCAGCAGACCCCCATGACCCTGTGTTAGGATATAGCAGGTTGGACAATGACTGACTGACTAGCTAAAGTAAATCCTTATAATTTAACTCCAATAATTTCAGTTTCCAATTTCAATTTATTCATATTAACTGCACTTCCTACAGAATGAAGCACAGCATACAATAATTCCAAGTAAAATATAAATAAAAGGAATTCAACTAAACACAAATGCTATGAGCGAAAAAGATATGCAACATGTTCTAGGTCAGCCACATTCCTCAATGGATGATTCTGCAGGTAAACATTGAAAATTTCCTTTGAATACAAGATGTATGAAATCAGGTGCAACATAAGTGACCATGCAGGCACTCCGAGGTAAGGCATGTGCCACTACACACACCGAAAAGAGAAATTAAATGGGAAAGTATAACTAGAGGCTGAGCAAAAACAGTTAATGTAATTATTTAAAAGTAACATTCGACAATAATATCAAACAACTACAGAAGCAACTCTAACAAGAGTATGCAATAGTGATATCATGAGTTTTTAGCCCTCCATTAAATGCTGTGACCGAGGGGGCTTCGGCAATGTTGAAAAGTAAATTGTTTTGGAATTTGGGTGCCCTAGAGCAAAACTCTTCCTCCTAAACTGTTTTTACATATATAGAAAATGGAATTTTTAAGATGCCTACATCTTAAAATGGCAATATAGCAACTTGAAGAACAGACGCAAATAAGTTCATTAAAGTAAAGGGGGGGGGGGGGGGGGGCTAAACATCGGATGACATTAAATGAGAGAAGAAGGATTTTAGATTTCATTCTAAACTTAACTGGAAGCCAGTGAAGTGATTTAAAAACTGGAGTTATACGGTTACAATTTGCAGTTCTCATTATTATCCTTGCTTTGAATTAACGTTTTGTGGACTAAGTGAACGATTTCAACAGTTCGACCACAAAACATTCCAACAGTCAATTGTACTTGAAACAAATAAACTAATTTTCAAAGATCATGTAACTAAAACAAACAGTCTTAATTTTGGAATAATTACAAATTTAGAAATCAACTTGTAAAAAGTGCAGAAATGTGACGATTTATCACTCGGCCACCACACCTCCTAAAGAAAAGCATGCATGGTGAATGTTATAACTGTCACTTGGAATAGAGGTATAGCTAATGAGTTCAAATCACATTCCTGCAGTTATAACTATGGTATGATTTTATAATTGAAAACCAGAAGGCAATTTCATTTTATCAGAATTAATGACAACACAACGGAAATCAATAGGAAACAGCTAAATGCATTGTTTCACCTCTTCTCCTTTCTACTACTCCTTGCCAAAACAAAATGACAGTATTTATCAGCTTCATTGTATCCCTGCCCTGTTACTGACTTAATTTGATTAGTGAATGGCACACAGAATCAATATACTTCCCTCTCTGTAAGGCTTGTTTAAATAAGAGTCAGAAATGTCATTTTGATTTGCATAACTTATTCAGTGAGAGCCATATGTGGAGCGAGTGTTGTAACATTACATGCTCAGAGGGTGCAACACTTTAGGTGAAGTCACTACATAAATCTTACATGATGCAGCTATAGGGCTTTGCAGAGGAAAGAGTTACTTTGGGACTCATACGCCAGCTAATCGAGTCCTTAAGTTGACATTGCTGTCAAAACATTATTCTCTTTAGATATTACTATGATATGGAAAAGCATAAGGCCTGGCTGCATTTGCACAGCAATGATGTTTAATATTTAATAAGGCATTTGACAGAAAATTCAGCTTGCAGAACGGGTTGGTTAACTATTAAATATTAATCCGCACTCTGTCTGAAGTTAATAGATACTTAATTAAATGCTCAGGGAAGATTCCAATGATTGATTTGGTGGGGGTTCATTATAGAAGGCCAGTAGGCTGCAGATATGGATTAGAACAACTGGCCTCGCATAAACATAAAGTGAAACTGAAAAATTGCGGAAAGGGTGACAAAGTGGAAATAGTATAACTTCCCTGAGAATCGAATATGAAATCAAATTTGTGAAACACACCAGCAAGAAATGCTGGCTCTAGAGCTGCTCACCCGCCTCTGATTTTTAAGTGCACATTTGATATTGTCATTTCTCTAGCACACTGCTTGTCCTTTTGTCCTTTGTAATAACACTTTATTACATTTTAGTAGGCAATTCAGACTTCATAAATGTATTTTATGTCCTTCTAATAAGAAAGTCTTTTTATGTGTCATCAAACACCTTACAGTGTAGCACTGCTCTGTTGTGTTACTAGTGTTGGGTTTCGATTTCTTTTTTGAATTCCTACTTTTTCTAATTTAATGTGAATTGCCCTATTAACTTCTGAAATACATTTTTAATGCAAGACTACATTCTGTGCCATCTTGAAACGTCAAAAGAAACATTGGCTGGTGTATTATGCCGGAAAATTGAAGATCTGCCAATGCTGCCAAATAGTACAATAAGTACATAATACATTAAGATGTATTACCGAGCAACCTAGGCTCTGCTCAGTTTAGGCATTTGTATTATGAATACCAGCCAATATTTGTCTTCAAGGTGTACTTGCACAGTATTATAACTTCAAAATCTGAAATATGGACATCATACAAATGAATGTCAAATCACAAGTGTCAGCTGATGCATTTCTATATATGCAGACACTAAGCAAGCCAGTGATTGACAGCAGTCTTTGGTAATAAAATTCAGAACACCATGTGCACTCTTACAGATCTATTTTTCACAAACTTGACAAAGAAAAGAATCCCTCATAGCTTCTTTAAAGAAGCTATCAGAGTATGATTAATAATGGCATGCAAGCCTGGTGGCAGGACAAGGGGGTCAGAAGAGAAATACGATCAGAATAATATGCACAACGGGAGGAAAACAGAGTGAACCAGCAGGGGAGGTGATATACTGACCAAGGTAATTAATGATAGAACAGATTGAAAAAAAACTCTGCAATTTAAAAAAAAAACTCACTAAGTTATGAAAAGAAAAGGAGAGAGGAAATAATAATGCAGCAAACAATTAAGGAAATAAAGCAAATACAAACTGCCCACACCTCACCATCTACTGTGATGAATGAGAGGTGGTCAGTTGTTCATCACGCCATAGAGTAGAAGGTAGAAACTCAGACTGCTGTGTCTCAAAAAGGCATTGCTTTTTCAGTGTTGTTATATGCCCTCCTTTTTTCCTGTGGATGTCCAGATAGCGGTCATTTGGGACCCAGTGATAATCTGAGCTACAAGTATGTTCATTGCAGGGCCTTCTTGTTTGAAACAGTGCAGTTTCCATTCTAGACACTAATGAAGCTGTTCAGGATGCTCTTTGGTGTGCAGCTATGGAAGAAATTACACAAATAACTGAGTGATCAACCAAGGTCACATTGGACGGATGCAGCTTACTACACAACACATGTGGCAATAAACCTATTTTGGAAGTTGTGACTGATTAATGACACATTTTCAATATCCAGTTGTAAAACAGATAGTCATATGCAGTTACTTACACTCACTCATACCAATCAGTCCATGAATACATAATAAGTACCTTCAAACTCCATAAAGACCCTGATAAGGCTACCAATCAAACCAGAGCTCTTGCCACTATGAGGTGGGAACGCTGGCTCTGAAAACCCTATTCTGTCCTCATAAAAACATCTTTATTTAATAACCCGAGTAAAACTAAATGTATACATAGGGCATCAATTCAGTTATTTGCATTGATTGCATGTTATGCATCTGCTTAAGCTCTCTCTTTTTCTAGAAGACAAAGGTATGTGCATCTGCAATTGTACTGGTGGAAAGCTCAAGCATAGTTAATTACGCATTTTAGAATTATGTATAATTACAACAGGGCTGCCCTTTGTCACCGATTCTGTTCATAACTTTTATGGACAGAATTTCTAGGTGCAGCCAGGGCGTTGAGGGGGTCCAGTTTGGTGGACTTAGGATTGGGTCACTGATTTTTGCAAATGATGTTGTCCTGTTTTGTTTCATCAGGCCATGATCTTCATCTCTCTCTGGATCGGTTCGCAGCTGAGTGTGAAGCGGCTGGGATGGGAATCAGCACCTCCAAATCCGAGACCATGGTCCTCAGCCGAAAAAGGGTGGTATGCCCTCTCAGGGTTGGGAACGAGATCCTGCCCCAAGTGGAGGAGTTCAAGTATCTCGGGACCTTGTTCACGAGTGAGGGAAGAATGGAGCGTGAGATTGACAGGTGGATCGATGCGGCATCCGCAGTGATGCGGGCTCTGCATCGGTCTGTCATGGTGATAAAGGAGCTGAGCCGCAAGGCAAAGCTCTCAATTTACCGGTCGAACTATGTTCCTACTCTCACCTATGGTCATGAGCTATGGGTAGTGACCGAAAGAACGAGATCGAGAATACAAGCGGCTGAAATGAGTTTCCTCCGCAGGGTGTCTGGGCTTTCCCTTAAAGATAGGGTGAGAAGCTCAGTCATCCGGGAGGGACTCAGAGTAGAGCCGCTGCTCCTCCGCATCGAGAGGAGTCAGATGAGGTGGCTCGGGCATCTGATCAGGATGCCTCCTGGATGCCTCCCTGGTGAGGTGTTCCGGGCACGTCTAACCGGGAGGAGGCCCCGGGGAAGACCCAGGACACGCTGGAGGGACTATGACTCTCGGCTGGCCTGGGAATGCCTTGGGATTCTCCCGGAAGAGCTAGAAGAAGTGGCCGGGGAGAGGGAAGTCTGGGCATCTCTGCTCAAGCTGCCCCCGTGACCCGGTCTCGGATAAGTGGAAGAGGATGGATGGATGGATAATTACAACAGTGTCCCAAACTTTTATTCATAATCCTGCAGAAAGACTAATGCTGTTTAGAAGGCTTCTTTAGAAGCACCCACAATGACCATTAGGGCTAAGACACCAGACTGTACAAACCAGTGACCCAGACTTTCCCAATTATGAACTAAATGATAAATGATAAATAAATATGAATACATGTAAAAGAAACAGGCATTTCTACGAAAATAGCAAAAAAAAAAATCAATTGAGGTTAATTAATATAAAGGTAAGCAGATGACAAACTAAAGCACACAACACTAAATGCCTTAATTCTAAACACAATAATCAAAACAGAACCAGATCCAAAGCACTTACCAAGGCATTATCAGGCAAATAATCCTAAATCTGAAACCAGAGAAGAATCCAGAAAGCCAAAAATGTAAACTCACTAGACTGAGTCTGCTGTTGAAGTTATGACTGAAAATCACACAGTGGCTCAGCGCAGAACTTGAGGTCAGTGATGGTCATCTTATTAGGCCTAATTGGAGGTAATTGAATGAAGGGTCAGACAATATATCCATCCATCCTCCATTATCCCACCTGCTATATCCTAACTACGGGGTCAGGGGGTCTGTAAAAGCCAATCAAAGCCAACAAAGGTTGAAAGGCAAGAAACAAACAACCGGCACGGCGCCAGCACAACATATCAAATTCTATAAAAATAAATATGCAAAAACCAATATCACGATTTTTAACCCTTTTGTTTGATTTTCCACATCTTTTTCAGAATGTTGAATAAAGTCTGCAAAACCTCCAGCATTCTTTCTTCTGCTTAAGTTGACTCATGTTCCCTAAAGGTAATGAGCATGAATAAATGGAGCGAAATTCAGAAGAGGAACACTATAACATAGATAGGGTTAGTTCTGCTGTCTGCAAATGGTTTGGGTTTACTCAGCATGACAGTACATACAGTACAACATCTAAAGATAAAGCTCATTACTGCATATTAAGAGGCCTTCCAGGCACATGCAGCATCTGCAATGGGACCTCTTTCCTTCCTGGAAAAACTAGTCTGTACTAAACAAAGTTCCATCAAATGCTTGCTGTTCCGTTGTATACAGTATGAAAAGACAAAAACAGATTGACAGAGATAATGATGCAGTGTCTTACCATATTGCAAAACACTGCTACACCACAAAAATACTCATACCTTGCCAATGGTCAAATACAGTAACTATACTAACCATATATACTTCATGTCATATCAGAACCTGAGACTTCCATGCATTGTGTAAGCCTTCATCTGTCTATTTCACATGCTCTCTACACTTACAGTATACTGAATCACCTCAAGCAGGAGTAAAAACAGCAGCCATCATAGTTTTCTTTTGTGTGAATTATTCAATGGTTATTTATGGGGTAAACAGCATTACCACCCATTTTATTTTAATTTGTTTAGCATTTGGCATTAGAATTGAGTTTCCTAATTACAATAATGCATATTCAATGTTTAGTGCATTGGATTTGAAATAGCATTCATAAATATGTTGCCCTGGTGATGTCTGAATCTTTTATGATTATGGGAGAGTCAAATATAAAATTTTATTACTTTGTGAGCAGAGGTTAGTAGTGGGATAATAAAATATAAATTAATGGAATAATAAATCTGTATTCTTTTATAATGCCAGATTATAATAGGGAGATTATACTTTACTGTTTTTTCAGATTGAAAATGAAAGTAAAGCTATAGTCTGAAACTACTCTGTATCCAAAGAAATATGACCTGCCTTACTCAGAACTTCAATCGCTCTTTACATATTCTTACCTGGCTATGGCCATGTAAAGTACCCGTATATAATGTAAAGAAATAAGGATTCAAGAAGCTGTTAAGAACATTGAATGCAATATTTGAGTTGCCTGGCTGTAAAGGCAGTACTTACTGTGTGCTGGTGAACATTATAACTTAAATACCTGCATGTATTACAGACAAGAAGAAGCATGTATATGGAAATATATAATTTGGAACCATTACAAGTGATGTAAATCTTAAAAGAGAATATGTATATTATGCTCATGTGCATGTATTATGATCAATGGTTTGCATGGCAATGAATGAAGAGCTTTGTTTTTCTTTATATAAAACAGCCAAACAGAAAAACAGAAAGCAGACACAGATACCAGCAAAGCAAGCAATACATGCAATGGAAGTTTTAAAAACAAGTAGAGGAGATGCATCTATTAAATATTGATTTGAAGGGTAGTGAGTACTTCTGCAGTTAATTACTTTATGTTTTATATTTTTAATTAATTTAGATCCCTTAGCAGAGCTCTGTTTTTGCTTCGACATTAAAGTGTCCTTTTCTGCTGATCAGTGTCAAAGAGTGAAGTTCAATCCACTGTGACTTGTGTGGTGTATAATACATGAAAATGTTCAAGGGGGTGAACACTTTTCATAGGCACTATAAACCATAATGGAGGATGTTTATTAAATATTGAGAAAGTTATATTCTAAGAGGGAGACTGAAAGAAGGCAGCTTCAAATCTTAAATTTGAGTGTCAGTTGGCATGTACAGTAGTAGCAATACTAGCAATAGATACAGTGTAATATTCCCATTCCAAAACAGGATAGTGGAAAGCCACAGCCTGTCTCATTGGCATCTGAGGTAATTCTTGGATGAAAGGCCAGTTCGCCAAAAGACCCACTCATGTATACATGTAGACTGAGCTAATTTAATTTTCTAATCACCAATTTACCTAACTCAGACAACTTTGGAATGCTGGATTGCAAGGCTGTCTTAACAACATCATGGGCCCCCGGGAAAAGTAGTGTGTGTTGATAGCAAAACAGAAACATACAAAGGCATTAGAAACATTATGAGCCCCTAAGCTCCTGGGGCCCCCGGCCAGTGCCCATTGCACCCATACCTTAACATGGCCCTAGATAATACTGCAGTAACTTGAGATAACTTCAAAAAGACATGGGGAGAATGTACAAATAAATGTCCACTTAGACAGCAACCAGACCTGGAATATGACCCCATGTTTTGCATACTTGAGTAAGTGGTGCTAACCACTCCATCATGTAGCAACTGATATAGTGCTTCTAAATAAAAAAAATAGCTTTCAAACACATAAGGAAGGCTACTATTATTACTGAAAAGTTTGCTAAATCAGTATTTCAAATCATTCTACTATATGAAGTTAACAATCACTCTAATCATCTCAGGTAAATCACTATATTTAAGCTGCAATTAAGCATGCGTCATGCTATGATTATCTGAAATGTGGCAATTCTGGTCAGGTACAGTTTAACCTTGCTTTATGATGTTGTCTCAGGGCTCTGAACCAGGCTTACCATGATCTGTGAATAGACGACAAACCTGAGACTGTTGCCCACCTGTGATGATGAAACAAAATGTATAGAATATCAACAAATGACAAGTCAAACTGTCATTGTCCTGGGCCATTCTTTGTTAATATTTGTGAACTCTGGAGGCAAGACTCAATGCTTGACTAACTTGCATTATTTATTTTTATACATTTATTTTTATATATTATACTGTGTTGGTACTGTAAGTACTGCATGGCTTGCTGTGCATATTAGTGCAGGTACACTCCATAAGAAAAAAATGAACAACTTTTAATTTACAACTTTCATAAATTACTGATAATATGAATAATGAATACTGGATTGGATATGCAGTGCATGTTCACACAATTTGGAATACATTCATGAAGAAACCCTTTCAAATGTAATACACTTCTTGTAAGTCACCCTTAGCACACTCACTTAACCTTATGCTGCGATGCACTCACAGTTCCTCTTGTTTTCTCCATTTTTAGAATATTGTTTATCATGTGAGGTTATCATCATATACTTTACTTTTTACAGAAACGTTCTATGCTAATACATATACTCAATTCTTACCATTAAAAATTTAAAATGTTCTCCTTTGTGTCTTAGAGACAACCTCAGGGCTCATTTAATAGTTGTTACACTCCAAACCAGAGGGTGGCGCTGTTGCTTAATGCCTTTTCTCTTCTTCCCGTTGCAGAAAGGATGATTGACGGACATTACTTCCAGTTTCTGCCCTCCTGAACCCACCCCTTTCAGCTTGCAGACATCAAGAAGGCTCCTGTCTGAGCAAGATGATCATTTTTTTCAATTCATCATTTGCTTTCTGAATCATCTCAATACATGGGGATCACTACAGTGCCTCTTTTTGAAGTGTTTTTGTGTTCCTTTCAAATAAATAGTGACATATATCAGGTGTTTATTATCTATCATATACCATATACATACACCCCACTCTTTTTATAAATCTGTTCATCTAGAGTTATTTTTTCCTTTCTATTTTACAAGTCAGCTTTTCCACATTTGTTTGGTTAAATGCAGTGAGAAACTCATGCTAAAAGGAAAAAAATATCCCAAAAGGAAAGTTAGTCAATTTACTCAATATATTTTTTTAAAGAACACTTATTTCGAAATTCACTAGATGTTTCATACTAACCTAAAAAGTGATACTGTTTATAGTGACATATCTTCATCACTTCTAATTTTTACTTTTTGTTATTTCTGTTGACTCTATACATTCCCACAATGCAAAATTCTTACTGTGTGCTGAGTCCTGTTTATAGGCAGGCCAAAACCAGACATGCAGAGCTAAACTGGAACATGCACTGTAAATGTGAACTGGTGCAACAGGTTAGAGCTGAGCACCAAATAATTTTACATTCCAAACAAAGAGAGTAAACAAGACACTGTACATTCAAGGAAAGAGAATTTCTTTTTAATAAGAGAGTGATTGCTTCTTCGTGGTATGGTATTAAACACATTCATTACAGTCTGAGGTCAGAGGGTGGGTGCAAGCCAAGTACAAATCAGGGACGAGTCAAACTTACAGTTCTTAACATTGTTTAAATTCTCCAAAACATGAAGATGAACTGACTTCAATTAGTTAATTTGGTAAGGGAACTCTTGTGGAGCTTTCTTCTGGGGTGGACATCTGAAACAGGGCAGTAACAATCAGGCACAGTGCAGAAATGATCCCTGGACAAGGCAGAAATCTACATTCACAAACAGACCCACAATGAATTGATTTAGAATGACCAATCAGCCTAACCTGAACGTCTTTATGATGTGGGAAGAAACCCTAATGGAAACAGGGAGATCTGACAGACTCCACATTGAGAGCAACCTGGCCTGAATTTTAACCAATGACTCTGAGTATGTGAGGCAGCATCACATTGTGCAACCCCAATGTACTGTTGGTTCTTCTATACTGAGTATATAAGTTTTATAAACATATTTTTATAATTCCATTAATTAAGTCCTTCAGAACTGAATAATGATGACAATTTTTTAAAATAGTTTGTATGTAAACATGGTTATGGTTAGAATTATTAATGGAAAGAAGTGGCTCTGGAATATCACCCTATACATACTTTTTTGGTAACACTTTTGTTTGGGTATTGGAAAGATTCATCTATTGCTCACATATTGTTATGTAACAAGACATTATCAGAGGCTTCCTTTGCTCTTAATAACACTTACAATAAACCACTAAAGTGGTAATTCATTTCTGCAATGCAGTCTACTAAAATAACTTCAGTTTTGAATGGTCAGAGGTGGCTTACATGAGACATATTTCTCTTGATATTGCATTCTTCATCATGAGACCTGTGACACCTTCATATATTCACAAATAATTTTTCTAGCATGTTAAAAGGTCTTCATATGCCAAACTGCACAGAGATGAATAACCAGTTTACTGATGCTTAATTTGTTATTAAAACTAAAAAAAAAAAGGTAAGGTCTTGTTATGTAACAGTATACATTTTTGCAGTACACAAACTGGTTTTACTTTATTTTTCAGGAGTGACAGAAAATGTGACTGAACAGTACATGGCGTTACCTTAAATGTCCAGATTTACCCATTTCATTTTGTTAACAACACCTGAATAAATTCTAATATCTTGTGTCTAACTCAACACAAATATTTCATAACATGGAGAATTAATTTAAACTCTGGTAGTGCTTGCTTGTATGTCACTCCTCCTTTGTTCACATGTCCAGAATCATTCTTTGTGACAGAGAGATTTTAATTATACCTTATCCACACATCATCTTTGCATTTTTAGTATCAGGCAGAGCTTAGTGTTATTCTGCACAAGCTTTTTGTTATAATAATCGTGTCACACATCAAACTACTGCCACTGCAGTCACTCTTTGCATTACACCTTCAAAGGTGATATAGCAGATATAGCAAATCAATATTCTTTTTACATTTTTTTTCCTCCTGGTATGGAATGCTTTTACTTATACTCGTACAAAACATCATCTTGTTATTTTTAGGCAAGTGCAAAAATATATTCAACATCTATTCAATTTTTACAATCAATTTTAAAGGATGTTGGCATTATATTAAACACAGTACCCACACTGCAGATGAGAAAAGGATTGATTTGAGAATTCTGATTAGATGTTCAAAATACAGAAGATATTGACCAAATTTGTGCTCTCTTTTAAGGTACCATATTCATCTTTTCAAAATTCTACTGACAAGTTAGACTGTTTCTAAAGCATGAATATAATCTTCTCCAGTAGACTCCCTTGAGAGCCATCTTTTATGATTTATAATTATGGATGTGTATTAAAAGTAAATGCAATCGAGTACAGACACATCATAATATGAATGACTCTTTCTAATAATCTACATAGCCATTCATACTGTATATTCCAGCCATTGCCCATTAAAACACTTACCCTTTATAGTGTTTAGCTATGGCCAGATTCTAACTTCCACATTACAGATAAAGTGCCTGGAATTTAATGTAACTTGATTAAATACTGAATACTTTCCATTAATATGGTCAGAATGCTGTTCACACTAAATCACATTGAGTAAAAACATATAACTCCTTTGAATACATGCACAACTCCTTACAATATGAGCCATAGCTAAATACGGACATGGGTGCGATCCTATTGCAGGGCACACCACCCTGTATTAGGTGAACTTACTTTTGTCAGTTAGCCTAACCTTCACAATTTTGGGACATTGACGGTAATTGACATTATCCTGAGAAAATCATACATTTTCTTGACCATTTTTAATTTCAGTAAAGGTAAGTAGCAAATATCAGAAATAACCTAGAACAGATAGTAGTTAATTGCAAGGCACCTTCACACCTAATTCCATGCTCTCTAACACCAAGCTTGTCTATTTTAATAATTAACTTAGCAAATACATCTGGAAGGAAAACCAGACTGCCAAGGGAAAAACCACACAGGGGGAGCATGAAAACTCCACACAGGCATTGCCTAGGCCAGGATTTTAACCCATTCTGTTTGAGCTTTGAGGCAGAACCTCTGTCCACTGTGTCACCATCTCATCCCTGCTTCCACTGAAGTGGAAGACAATTCTGTATTACAGGTAAGAATGTAAATTTTAAAAATTATAGAACTAGAGTTTACATAGGTGCAGCAATGAATTTCTAATTTACTTTGTACTATTTACTGTGACTGGAGGCATACTGGTCAACTTTACTATCTCACGGACCCAGCATCTTGGATTTAATTCCTATGCCCAGTACTTGTCTACTGTATGTGGAGTTTTCACATTCTTGATTTTTCCAACCACATTTCCAAAAAGACGCTACTTCATTTGAATGGCTATTTCAAACTGGCCCAAACATATGAGTTATTGCACCTTGTGATGGACTGGGATCCTTTTCTGGGTCATAGGCGTATTTGTGATTGTGGTTTAGCAATCTTAATAAACTGTTAAAATGTCAGCTGAATATTTTTTTTGCTTTGAAAGCCAGAAGTCTGCATGACCATCATCATCAAGTCCTTCCATGAGAACCCTAATTACAAAGAGGACTATTTCATTTATGTTAGGTAGAATGCCCAGAGGGGACTGAGCGGTCTCGTGACATGGAACCCCTGCAGATTTTATTTTTTTCTCCAGCCGTCTGGAGTTTTTTTTTTTTGACCTTACTCTTTTTCTATGTTAAGTAATGTTGTCTTATTTTAATTTCTTATTTTGTCTTTTATTTTTCTTTTCTTCATTATGTAAAGCACTTTGAGCTACTTTTTGTATGAAAATGTGCTATATAAATAAATGTTGTTGTTGTTGTTGTTGATGAAATGTAATGCAGTCCACTTTGATAATTTATCAAACAGTGGTTGTTAGTTTTTTTATTAATTTTCTACTTCTTTAAAAAATGTTGGAAAAAAATTCTTACAAAGATAAAGTTATGCCCCCTTTTGTGTGTACATGTTTGTTCTAGAGCACCTTCTAGAAAGAATACTAAAACAATCGAAGAAAGAATGTACTTTTTAAAATGGATGTTATGGCAGAGCCACACACCAACAAATAAATTGTCATTTTTAGGAAACAGAAGCTTTCAAGGAAGCTTAAGGCTTAATATGGCAGAAAATCAAAGGCTAGGCTACTGCCACCACTTAGAAGAATTTTATGACCAGATATATGAACTACAGTGATCCCCCGCCGTATCGCGGTTCAGCTATCACGCCCGCACTATATCGCGGAAAAATTCATTAAGTACATCCTACCTGTGGTGTACTTTACGGTCAATTCATAACAAAGCATATGGTTTTCAGCAGTCACTATGGTAGAAAAAGAGTTTCATGTTACAGTACCCAGATGATTTCTTACAAGGCCTTTTATTTTCTGAAAGAGGAGACTCAACCAATCAGAGCGGGATTTTCATTCTCTTGGGCTCTGATTGGCTGCTGCTAATGTGGTGTAATCTTGCAAAAACAGCGAGCATGGGTCCCCGACTATCTCAGTTCTCTGGGTATCACGTAACCTTGCTTGTGGTCCGATTATTGTGAGGAAACTTTTTGTGAACTTTTCGTTTTGTTTTAAGCCCTATGATAGCTCCCAAGTGTCCATCATCTTCTACGAAGGGAAGGAAAGCGTTACATGGACGTCGCTCGCCATTATGGTTTGAATGAATCGACGGTACACTACATTATTATGATTATATTATTATGTTACTCATATCCTTAGCCTGACATACACATATCATATGTGTTTAAAAAGTGTGTTTTAATAAGTTTACATGTGTTTAAAGCGTGTGGGAGGGGTATTTTAAGTCTTAAACTATAAAAAAATGTTTATTTATATGGTTGTTCTATATCGCAGATTTTCACCTATCACTGATGGTTCTGGAACGTAGCTTCCACGATAGGCAGGGGATCACTGTATTTACATCTCTCTGACTGACCCAAATGGTTTGATTACAGATACACTTTGTAAGGAAAACTCAGCAAAAACATCAAAGACTTTGTTGGACAGTTACCTTATCAAAAGATCTTGACTATACATTGTTCTCCTCTCTTGCTAAAATAACTTAGCCTGGAAAAGTCTGTTAATTATTGACATTGAAGATGACCAATATAAAGGTTTTGTTTCATTCCTAGTGTATATATAAACATTAAGAACTCCAGTTTCTGTACTAAAGCTTCTTGAAGAAGGGGCCTAAGCTGCCTTGGTAGTTTGCATATTGTAACCTGTTCAGTTAGTCAATAAAAGGTGTCATTTTGCTTCATTTCTCAGAGCATATAAAAGAACACCACAGCAGATCAGGACAGGAGTGCTATATTACAAGTAATATACTGAATAGTGTATGTAGAATATTGTTTAGGAAAGAAAAACATAATTTTAATAATAAGAAAACCAGAAACCTGTTTGTACTGTTGGGGAATTAACAGGCATCTAATATTTGGAAATATTTAGAAAACATCTGGTTTTCTATCCTAAATGTTATTTTACTGAATGTGACTAATCTTATTTCAGGTTGACACGACACCACTGTGTGAGAAGCAGAAATCATCCCTGAATGAGATGTCTGTTCGTTGAAAGGTACATTCATTCACTGGAAAAATCTTCTGAATTGGTCTTTGATATCTTTAGATCAGATCAGACATCAAATATTAAACGTTTTTGGCTCTCCCTTCTGTCTTTTCATTTTAATCACACCACTGCAGAGTCTGATCATGACTTCATCCTATTTCAGCGGTTCTCAAACTGTGGGGCGCGCCTCCCTAGGGGGGTGCGAAGTAACAAAAAAGGGGCGCAAATGTTGCCACATGTGGTGTAATTTTGCTATTCGTAGGGAAATTTTAAACTTGTAGTGGTGTATTGGCAGCAAAAAATATAGGAATAAATTTTATTAGGGTTTCAAAAAAACTTTAGGGGGGCGCGAGTAAAACTGTTATGAAAACTCGGGTCACAAATACTTAAAGGTTGAGAAACGCTGTCCTATTTACAGTCTCCAAATTTAGAGTAATGATACTAAATAACATTTTATTTCATAACTGTTGCCACATTATGTCATTTTATCGATGTTGTCCCAAAGGAAACTAAAATCAATATATACCAGAATGTTGGAAAGACAAGAGTATAGAGAAGAGAAGAAATGGCTCATGATCTGATGAATACCACATCATTTGTGAAACATGTTGGAGGCAGTTTAAATGCAATGATCATGTATTGCTGCAAATGGAAATTAGTCACTAGTGTTTATTGGTGATATGACTGCTGGAAAAAGTAGCAGGATGATTTCTGAAGTGTACAGTGTGTGACAGATAGAGGCACTGTTGACCCTTTGAACCCTCAGACCAGACGTCAGACACCAGATAAAAGTCCAATAATAATATTTATTATTATAAATAAGTGCACAAAGCACCCTCCTCTCCACAATACTCAATAAATTCACAATAACCAATAAACAATACTCAATCCTCCACTCCCAGACACTTAGCCACCCTGCCTCCCAACTCAGCTCGTCCATCTGCAATTTCCCAGAGTCCTTTATAGTCCGTGACCCGGAAGTGTTTCTGTCCCTCAGTCCATGTGACTCCTATCACTTCCAGGCCAGGTAAAAACTTCTTTTCTTCATCAGCCCGGAAGCACTTTATTTCTTCCAACCATGTGACTGGGATTTACTTCCGAGCTGTATGGAAAATAAACGTCTCTGTGTCTCCCTGCAGCATCCCCTGGCAACCCCGACGTTATCCAGCAGGGCTGTGTATTAAAACTCTATAGTCCATGATGCCCTGCTGGAATTCGGGGCATCTCCATGTTGCAAGGTGGGCTCCATCTAGCGGCCTGGGGGTATTGGCCAGGATGAATGACCGGCCATATCCCACAAGTGTTATACTGTCTGCTCAGATTCAGCCAAATATATAAAAACTAATAGGATGACGTTTCACAGTACAGATGGACAATGAGCCAAAATATACTGAGAAAGCAAACCAAGTGCTTGTCAAAGCAAAGAAGTGGAATATTCTTCAATGACCAAGTCAATCAACTGACCTCAACCCAATTGGCAATGCATTTCACTTGATGAAGACAAAACTATGGCAGAAAGTCCAACAAACAAGCAACAACTGAAAGCTGCAGTAAAGGCCTGCAAAACAACAGTAAGGTGGAAATCCAGCACTTGGAGATGGCAATGGGTTTCAGACTTCAGCCAGTCATTAACTGGAAAGGATTATCAACCAAATATTGAAAATGATCATTATATTCATGATTATGTTAGTTTGTCCAAATACTTTTGAACCCCTGGAAATGGGGGGCTATGCAGAAATATGACTGTCATTCCTAAGTGGCTGATACGATATCTTACTATTTAGCATTCCTGTAATATTTTTTAAGCACTGTTCCCATGTACTCATTAATCTATGGTTAATATCTGAGTTATTTGCCTTTTCTTTAGTATGTCTTTCTTACCTCATTCATCCATTGTGAATTTCTTCTTATAATGTTTCTACCTTGCAGGATGAATTTGTACTGCATTGCAGGTAATATATTTTTAAACCTACTCGACTGCTTCTTGACCACCTTCATAATTCAAAGTTTCTCCTGGTTTATTTCTTTTAGACTTTCCTACACTTACTAGATTCTTGCCTTAATAAAATTTAATTTTCCAGTTTTTACTTGCTGCAAAAGCACCATTTGATTACTGCCACCACAAGAATTCTACCTTAATTTTTGCAGAATCATTTTAGCTAAACGTCGGGAAACCAAAAATCAGACCAAAGATGTAGTGAAAAGCTTTGCTTTTGTCATTTAGGGTAATTCAAGCACTTACTATGATGACTGCTGTGTTTTTATATCTGCGTCTCCTGAAAATGGTCACCGAAGTCTTGCAATCAACATTACATCCAGAATGTGAGTGTTTGCTGACGCTTATGATGATGCCCACACGAAAAAAATGTACATTGATTTCCCAAGACAAACACACATGTAAAATTAGAATAATTGAAATAATGAACTTTATTTAAATAGACAGTAACCTTGTAATGAACCAGGTCCTGATTAAGGATTGGTCCTTTCTTGACATCTGATACTTCCTCTTACAACTCTGAATTGATTACGTAAGTGAGGATTCACAATGTTATGTAATGTTGAAGAGATGATGTGAAGTTAAATATTTTGTCCATCAAGGCAACAAATTTAGAAAGATCTTCAAGACAAGAAGTGAATGAGGGGGTGAATTTGCAAGCAGGAGGTTTACATAGTGGGGGGGGGGGTATGATGCCTTGTACTAAGGCAGTGGTTCTCAATCTGTGGGGCGGGCCCCCCTAGGGGGGCACAAAGTAACAAAAAGGGGGGCAGGAAGATGTGAAAAAAAGAAAACAAGAATCGAAAATATGAAAAATACATCTATTGAAACTAAAACAAATTAACTTAAACTACATTCTGATACTAGAAAAATAAATATAGAGTTAGACAAATGTCGACAAAAGTTAAGTAGGTATAATAAAATATGCATCTATGATATATCATTAATTTAAAAAAGAACAAATTGGTATTAGTGGGCTCCTTTAAAAAAAAACGTTAGGGGGGCGCGATTAAAACTGTTATGAAAACTCAGGTCGCAAATACTTAAAGGTTGAGAAACGCTGTACTAAGGGCTGTTGGGACACAGATTCACAAGACGTGGTGGAAAATACAGTAAGTAATATGTTTCCATCAGTAATTTTATGTAATATTAAAATGTTATACCAACCAACTTTTTCTTCCTAAGCATGCTTTCCCCATTTATTCTTTATATGCCCAATGTAATATCTTACATAAAAAAATACTGTTTTTCGTTGTATGTGAAATTGCCTTCATGCCTGGCTCTTCAGGCCTGTTTCTGGCTAATAGGGCGGCAATAGTTCAATGGCCCTGCACTGTTCTGAGTTCACCTTTGTGTGTATGTGGAACCTGAGTTTTGTGACAAGCTTGGAACCTAGAGCCCCTTGTTCTCATATTAAAATGAACACCATCTTTTTTTCTTTGTTTTAATTGTTAACCACACATTGGTACTTCAGGTTGAAGATTTCCTTATTCATATCTATGCAGAGCAAGCCAGCAAAGAGGTATGAAAAGTGTATCACCATTTATACCCTTGAAGGCAGCAATTAAAAAAAAAAGAGAAAGCAGATCAGTACCAGGAAGACATCAAGCACAAGACATTATACTGATCAAAACTGGGCTGAACAGTGACTTGATCTTCACCCGTGACTCAGGGAGACTGCCTGATAGTGCTGAATTTGGAAAAGCCACCAAGGAAGTGTTATGTATGCTGTTTACACTATGTGTAAAACTGGCCAAAAGTATGAGGTTCCTGTTTTAAAGTACAGGCCCCTAGTGCAGATCATTTTTGTAATTGTTTGTTAGCCTTGTGCTGTCTAGTGAACATGTTGTTAATGCTGCTAGTGGAACAGAGTCTTGTGTTCACATCATGCAGGGTGTGTAGTTCTTCCCATATGATTGTCGCTTCTGCTTTTTTACTGCTCAGTTATAAACTGGATATGTTATTGTTTCAGTTTAGCCAGTTCATAGTCAATATATTTTCTTAGGGCAGCAAGTGGTTGTTTGGATCTCAGTTTATTTAAAATTGATATGTTTTGCTGTATTTTGTCAGATGATGATGATAATGCAAAACGGTATTACAGTAACCTGACACCAATTGAGACTGACCAGGCACCAGCATTGCATTGTTTGATTGATTTTTTTGTGATGTGAAAACAGTGCATGAGCGCACTAGTCATTAGCAAAGAATTGCACAGATGTTATTAGTCAGGTAAGTTAATATTTATGGTAAAGAAGTCTGCACACATGTCGAAAAATTCTGGTAAGGTTCCATCAGAATCTTCATGCCAAAAATGCCACTGTTCCTTTAACAGCATGGTTGATAGTATGCATAATTTTGCTCCACTGTGAAATGTGTAATGTTAGCAGTATCAAGTCTTTTAGCAGATGTTAGTGTGAATACACTTGCAGGATTCCTCATTGAATGCTGTGAAGTGATGCTACAAAGGAGGGAATTGGGGTTTGGTAAGAGACCCTGCTTGGACATTACAATTCTGAATGATGTGAAGCTTTTCACCTTTTTTGTATAATCATAATCATCTTGAAAGACTGAAGGCACTATTTGTATTTTTATAGTTTTTTAGAGACAAATGTAATGCTTTAAGAAAAATGGCTGTTTATCTTAGTAGGAATTTAAAGAGTGTGGTGGGAAATGCCACAACAGTATTGTATAATCCTGTTGAGTTGGGATGATTGTTTTGGTGTGATCGGATAAATTAGACACAAAACTGCTTTTTTTTCCAAGCTTTTTTTCATTTACCAGTGTGTGCATATTCTGCCATTGACCATTAGGAAGATGTAGAGTGGGACTTAGGATGTTTGTTTTCATTGAAAGTCTTGCTGGCCAGTTTTGAAAACGACAATTAGCAAAAGAACAACTTCTTGTGTGGGTGGCACAGTGGCACAGTGGTAGCGCTGCTGCCTCGCAGTATGGAGACCTGAGTTCACTTCCCAGGTCCTCCCTGCGTGGAGTTTGCATGTTCTTCCTGTGTCTGCGTGGGTTTCTTCCTGGTGCTCTGGTTTCCTCCCACAGTCCAAAGACATGCATGTTAGGTGTATTGTCGATCCTAAATTGTGCTTGGTGTGTGTGTGTGCCCTGCGGTGGGCTGGCACCCTGCCCGGGGTTTGTTCCTGCCTTGCGCCCTGTGTTGGCTGGGATTGGCTTCAGCAGACCCCTGTGACCCTGTGTTAGGATATAGCGGGTTGAATAATGGATGGCTGGATGGATGGATATCTTGTGTTTAAAAGTATAAAAAATATGTGGAAGTAAAAATATAATCTTTCTTCAGTGCAACGCAGAAAAAAATAATTGAAACTGGTTAATTGATCCAATGAGTCATGGGTGTGGTACATGTTCCTTTCAAGGAAATGCATTAAAATGTATCCATTCATGTGCTGCATTGCCATATCTAAACACATGTTGATGTCTGCATTCTCATCTAGCAAACCGCTCTCTTTGTTAGTCCTATTTGAATTTTGCTTTCTCTCTTTGTCACGGTCTCTGACTCTTAAATTCTTTTTCTCCTAAAAAGGAGCACTTTTAATCCTTTTGCAGACATGCAATGCAGCCCATTTATACAATTACAGGTGATGCTAAAATTAAAAAAAACATTTTACAGTTATTCCATCACTGTGTCCAGGTTTTCTGCTAGCATTCATTATTCTTAGCAATGCTAATAATTCATAAAGAAGAGGTTTTGAACCTGATAGAATGATGAAGATTTATTTTATATATGGTAGGACTTTTTTCTGCGGTGGGTTGGCACCCTGCCCAGGATTGGTTCCTGCCTTGTGCCCTGTGTTGGCTGAGATTGGCTCCAGCGGACCCCCGTGACCCTGTGTTCGGATTCAGCGGGTTGGACAATGAATGGATGGATAGGACTTTTTTGTGGAGTACACTATCACAGATATTAGGACTGTGCTGCAGTTTGCCCTGCTGCCTCATGGTCTCAGAATTCTGGATTAAAATCTCAACCCAGGAATTGTCTGTGTGGACACAGTTTGTTGGTCCTCTTTGTTTGTCATTGTGGGTTTTATCTCTGGGTACACCAACATCTCAAACAAGAGCAAGTTCGAGTGATTGTTGACTCCAAGTGTGAGGATTCCCTGAAATGGACGTGTACCCAATCCAGGCTTGGTTCTTGTTTTGCACCTGATTCTGCCAACTGGGTTCTCATCTAAGTGACTCTGAATGGAAATATATGAGTCCAAAAATAAAAAGATGAAGTAAACAGCCTTAAACTCCAGGTGATATTACAATACAAGGTGATCCATGCAATTCACACAAAACAAATTGGAGCCTTGTGGAAAGAATAAACAGCAGTTATCGGTGTAATATGACACAAGGGGCACAGAGAAGATAAAAGTTGGACTGACAAACATTATTTACAAATACTAGTTTTATGAAGCAATAAAAGTGTGTCTTTAGCTTCACATTACATTATGTGAAAAAATAAGCAAATGCTGTTGATATGTTTCACATACCTTAACAAATTATTTATTCTTGACTGCTGCAAACTGTATTTTTACCTTCTTGCAATAATTTATAAAATGGAGGTTATTTTGATGACTTTTTACATTTGCTGGAATTCAAATATGTTTGATCTATAGAATTTTATGTCAGAAATCAATTTAAATGTACGCAAGTAAATAATTTATAGTACATTGATGTATGGAAAAAATGTGGGGATGTGTTTATATCTCATATTTCATGGTGTGTCTTTGATTAATGCCCATGTGCTCTAACACAGCACAAACTAATCCCTGCACACTGTATATGGTGTAACCTCCTGTATAATACATACTTAACTAACCGCTCTGAGTAGTTTGACTATAGAATTACCTTTAAGATCTTTTCCCTCTATCTGATTTTGTGGATCACACATCAGTGCTACACATTCTAATAAGACATGTGAATCATTATAAAGATAACAATATTCCACTAAAAGTGCAGCTATTTTCTTTTATTTTAGGTGTTATATAACATAAAGTCACCGCATCTAAGAGCAATGCCATCTATTTTGCAATGCAATATTATTCTTGCATGAGACTGAACAGCTGACTGGCACTAGTGATTCAAATCTGTATTTGAATCATTTTGGCTGTTAAGTTTGTCAAAAAGAAATCAAGCCAAGAAATCTGAGTAGTATATACAACTTTAACCTCTAATCTGCTCAAAATATAGGGCATAAAATGGTATTCTGTCACACATAGTAACATTAAAGAGTGAAACTTGTGGTTTCTTGTTTAATCAGTGGTTTAACACATGAAAAGTTTGAGAATTTGTATTTGACAAGAGAGAATCTGAATTATCCATTTTAACAAAACATAGCATTCTCAAACATGCATAATTCAGTTCAGGGTTTCAGGAACTAGAGCCTATTTTTGGAACATCAATGTAAGGCAGGCAATGGCCCAGGACAATACACTTATTCATCACACAGCCCACTTATGCACACTCTCACTCAGCCCATTTAGATTCACCAGTTATCTTTGCATTTACAACCCATGTGGGAAGAAAAACGGAGAAAAAACACACACTGACATGGAGAGAATGTGCAGCTTCCCCACAGGGACAGGAATTGAATCCAGAAGCCTGGATTTGTGAGGCAGCACTCCCAGCTAATACATGTTGTATTAGTCTGATATATACAGTATTATGAAAGTTTAACTGACAGTACTTAAGGAATGAAAAGGACCAGGCAATGAATGAAGTACCTGAGGGCTATTTAAATCTCAAAAGACCTAGGTGTCAGTTCAGTGGCGTTAGTTTTTCAAGCTTTGTTCTTCTGCTGCTGTACTGTATGAGAACAGAGCAGAACTGAGAATGTGAAATGGACAAGAAAATGAATCAAAGACCTAAAACCAGAAATGAGCCAAGAACTATAAAGTCAGAAAACCAGATGACAATGACTAACCAAAATTTGAGATCAAAAGGGTATGCAGAAGATTTCAAGATCAAAAGTCCTCTAATAAAATACACACAAAAAGTTTTTTATTTAATGTACAGTCTTGGATGGTAAAAGATCCATCGTACTGGTTTATAAAGTGATGTGTCTATGATGTCAGATGATGAGACTTTTGGGACCGTGCCCTCTAACAACCAGAAGTTACATCTTGATGATGCAACCATCAAAATGGTTGTGCAATTAACAAAACAAAATGACATCGCTGTAATACGAAAACGAATTCTTGATTCTAAGATGATACCTATGCCCAATGCATACATCCTGAAATAATCTCTGATATTAAAAATTCCCTAAAATAACAAAAAAGATTCCCAGGAAAAATGTAATAGATGCTGTCACACACATTTATGAGTAGGAGTCAACTAAAGGGCCTGAATAATGGCAATTCCATGTCCGACCAGGGGACAGCGGGGAGCACTAACTGTCATTCTCAATCCCTTGCAGACCATTCTTGGGAAATCCCACAGGGTTCTGGCACCTTTGATGACATCACTTCCGCTCCTGGTGCCATTGATGATGTCACATCTGGTCCTGCCTTTGATAACGTCAGTTCTGGTCTTGCCTCTGATGATGTCACTTCCAATGCCGCCTCTGATGACGTCACTTCCGGCCCTGATGACGTCACTTCCTACACTGGCCTTTAAAGCTGCCATCTTGAATCAATATTGCAGTTCTGTTTTGGACTCAGTCTAGTGAACAGCTCACAACCTTTAAAAATACCTTTATGCAGCCAAGGCACATTATACAGGTGGCTGTCCGAAACCTTTATGATGTCTAAGTGTCATTCATGTCACAATGCATAAAACTTGTTTAACTAATTTTAACAGTGTCCTGAACCATTTAGCTTTTGTATTTCAGGCTCATGGATTTTTGTCTCTTGATATTTTTTAGGATTTGAAAATTTTATATATTTAACCTTCTTTATGAGGTTATTAATTTCAGTTTTGTATATTTTTTATATATTTGTTTGCTTTTTGCGTATTAGATTTATTGTTTTTGTTCTTAAATTTTGTATTTTTTAATTTTTGCATTTAGATATAGAAATTTTGTTTTTTATATTTTTGTTTTTTATTTAGGGATTTCTTAACTCTTGCTTCTTCTTGAATTTCTTACTATACTCTTTTGAACTCTTTGTTTATTTAAATAAATTACATTTAATAGAGATTTGTTTAAGATTTAAGGGTTGTGGTAACTTCTCCTTATGATTTTGCCACACAACAAAAACTCATTTGATTGATAACTTCTTGTATTCAGTATTTTTTCTAGAGTATTGCATAAATCCCTGTGTACAAGAAAAAATTACCAACAACACTATGCTCCCTTATCATTGAAAGACAATTCTCATTGGTCAAATCTCTCATGCAAAACACTTTGTCACACTGACTCATTAATATCAAAATGGTCATTTATAAACACCAGAACTTGCAATGTTTTCTAATTGCGTATTGTGACATTTGGATATGAATTTTGCACTGAACAATTTCAGCAATTTAATTTCTAAATTAATGCAGCTCTTTAATTCCACATACTGCAACAAGCATATTACTTAATAAGAAAAGATGCTGTGATTTGTGTTCCTTTGTATAAGGCAGCAGTCACAAAACACAGACTTCACTGCAAAGCCAGGGAAACATCCTGATGTGTGTTTAATCACAGGAACCCCATATTGCTCTTCTTGCACCGTTATGATTAGGTGCACTTCAAATAGCAAAAAGCATGAAAGACATTTAAGAGATGCATAAGCAAGACCTGCCTAAAAATAGGCCTTACCCCAGGCAGCCTGACACAAACTCCACAGGCAGGCTGTGGTAGAGGCCCAAAAATGGGAGTTAATCTTAAAAGTTCAAAATATCTTAAATGTCTCAAAATGCACCAAAAATGCCTCATTAAGAAAAGAAAACTGTAACCCTCTGGCTAGAGACAAGTCCAACAAGGAACTTTTATAAATTAAGGACTTAATCTGAATAAAGAAAAGACTATCACAAAAATAACAGAAAGGCAGAAACAGGCAGAGAGTTTACCTAAAAGGCAACCCACAACCAACAAATCCTATTCCAATCCAATAACTGAAAACCAAAAACATAATCAGAAAATCACAAAACCAGAAAATCAATACTCAAAATAATGCACCCTTTGAAAATCAATGAACAACTGAAGGACCTACTTGCCACCTTGAAATATAAAGGCCAATGATGTCAGGACTGGACTGGTAGAACATTTCCAGCAGCTTGCTGCACACATCAAAACACCTGAGTCTCAAGTACAAGTACAAGTAAGAGCAAGTACAGTCTGCTCTGGCCCTTCTTTTACAGCACCACTGTATTGACAGACAAGTCCAGTTTGCTGTTTATGCTAACTTCTAGGAACTTGTAGCTCTGCAGTACTTCTGCATCCTCCCCCTTAATGGTGACTAATCTCACAGAGCCTTCTTGGCACACCAGAAGACCAGCACCAGCTATTTTGTCTTACTGATGTCTGCACCACAAGACAAAGTCCACTGCAACCTTCCAGTACTCTGACTCGTGTCCATTAATAATGCAGCCTATGATGGACTAGTCACCTGGAAAATTTCTGTAGATGGCCATCACTGGTATTGTGCTGGAAATCTGAGTAAACAGGAAGAGAGACAGGACAGTTCCCTGAGGTGCTCTGGTATTATAAACCACCATTTAATGGCACATAGTCCCTAAGCCTCACAAACTGCTGTCTGTTGGTCAGGTAGTCCATGGTCCAGGAAATTGTGGGGGCATCAAGATTCAAAGCCTTGAGCTTTTCCCCAAGTCATTAAGGTAGAATGGTGTTAAAACCAATGGAATAGTCAAAGAACATTATCCTGACGGTGATGCTGGCTTTGTCCAAGTGGGAGTAGGCTCTGTGGAGCATGTAGATGAAAGCATCCTCCACATCTATATTTGTCTGATCAGCAAACTGCAGAGGATCCAGATGTTTTGAAACCAGGGATCATAGTTGTTTCAAGACCAGCTACTCAAAGGTCTTCATGATTTATGAAGTAAGAGCAACTGGTTTGAAGTCCTTTCTTTGGCACTGGTACCACACAGGATATTTTCTATAGCTGAGGAAGATTCTGCAAATTCATGGAAAGGGAGAACAAGTGTTGAAGGACCTCACAGAGGTATTTGGCAAACGTCCCACCCAGCCCTGAAGCCATGTTTATGTAAAGTTTTCCCAGGTCTCTCCTCATTTGATCTGCAGAGACACACAGTCCAGGGAGTGGAAGGGGGCTGGAGACCACAGGTGTGAAGTCATTATAGGGGAAGGTTGTGCAGGGTGCAGATGGCAGCTGGGATTTTGGAACCTACTCATTTTGCACACAGAGGATAGCTTTGTTGACGGAGGCTGGACTGAAAATAATTAGTCAAGCCTGTTGAAAAACTGAATCAATTCATTAGCTCTGTTCTTGCTTCCTTCCTCTATATGTTTTATAGCCTGCCTGTAGCCTGTGATAGTCTTCATCCCGTTCCACACTTCCTGCATGTTGTTTTGTTGTAATTTGTACTCAGGTTTGTCTCTATACTGGGCTTTCCCCTTACAGAGCTGCTTCTTTAGTTCTGACTGCACCCCCTTAATTTCATCCTTATCTCCAGACCTGGGGCCTCATGTATAAATGGTGCGTATGAATGTAATGTATTCTGTGTCCTGTCTGCAGAAGAGAAAGCCCGTTTAAGAAGCACGTAGTGATTCACACACATAGAGCACATAAAAGAACACACAGAAAGAAGCATTTAATGTGTTACTTTAGTTACAATGGGATCTGAGAAACTAGTAAATTAAACGGTTTTAAGATGAAGTTTATGACGTTCTACTTTGATGACAAAATAAAGTACATGATTAAAGTGGAAATTTCGAGATTAAAGTTGACATTTGGACATTTTTTTTCAACTGTGTCCCTATTTTGTTTTTCTTTTCTCTGTACCCTAATACGCTTCCATATGACACTCAGACGGTGGGCTCGCCTTTTTCACGGCGACTTTGATATCTGACAACTTCTTTTTTATTTCGGGCACTGTGTGACTTTGTGAATTTGAGCTTTCAAGTTTCTCCGACACTCTATGTCACTCGATCAACTTCCTTTTGTTGTTTATATCACTGTTTAAACCAACAAATAATACGTTTTTCCTTGCCTCCACTTTTATTCGTTGAAATTCTTCTATTTTCCCCAGTGCTTTTTCCATTATCTTTTCACAGAACTCTGAGCTTAAGGGCTATTTATATTGATTTGCATATTCAAAGAGGCATAATTCTGGGAGGAGTTTAGGTGGGGCAGCAAGCGCGTGCACGTGCTTTACTTTTCATGCTGACCGGGATTTAAGTAGCGGAAGAACGTGGAAGTTGGCATACACACAGATTTATGCATCTGGATTTTTTTGTGCATACGAACATTTCCGTTTTTGTCCGTACACCATGTTTTAGTGTGAATTCTATGCACGGCATTATGCATGAGGCCCCTGAAGACTCTCTTTTCATATTCATTAGGGGTTTCAAGTATTTTGTGATCCAGGGCTTGATTTTAGGAAAACAGTGCACTCTCTTTGTGGGGAAGGTGTTATCCACACAAAACTTGAAGTAGTCTTTGATACAGCGGTTGAGTTCCTTAGTTTCCTGGCTGTGTGACTCACAAAGCATATCCTGGTCAGTGTTTTCAAAGGCATCCTTCAGAGCCTCCTCAGCCTCCATTGTCCATTCCTGCACAGTCCTGGTGGTGACTTGCAACCTTTGGACAATGCATTTATATGCAGGTGTGAGCTATACCAAATTATGATCTGATCAGAATTGGTATATAAGAACATCAGTGTTCTGTTTTCTATTGTTGTAGAGTCCACAAACTGGTAAAAACTGGTGAGGCTGAAGGAAAGTAAAACGTGGTTAAAGTTCCCAGAAAATGTGATGAAAGCACTGGGATGGTCAGTAGAGAGTTTGCTTATTACAGAATATACTGTTTGTGTAGTGATTGCCACACCTGCCAAGGGCAGAATGTAAACTGGCAGTGCAATGGTATGTGAAAACTCTCTCAGCATATAATACGGTTGAAAGCACACTGTAATCAGCTCAACATTCAGATTGCATACCTATGCTTTAATTGTAATGTGTCCGAGGTTGCACTATTTTTCATTTACAAAACCAGCATGTCCGCCTCTTTTTTTCTTTTTGCATTCACTTATGCTTCTGTTCACCCAGACTAACTTAAATCCATCCAATGCGACCATGGTGTCTGGTGTTTCAACTGCAAGCCATGTCTCAGAGAAGCACATGAGACTGCTGTGTTTGTAATCCCTTTGGCTCTTGATCAGCTTTGAGGGCTCATCCATTTTATTCGCCGGCGATCTTACGTTGTCCATGGTAATTGAAGGCAAGTATGTCTGTACCTTCTTCTTTTGTTTCAGAGTCAGGCTTCTCCTCTTGTTCCCCGGCATCTACACAGTAGCTCCGCTGGTTCTAGTAGAGAAAGTTCACGGGCCCAGCAATTGCTGTTTGCATGTAGGTGAGTGGAAGTTCTTTCTCACATTTTCAGTTGTCTATGTTATCTATGAAAAGGTAGCAAATAATAGCAAACAGCAACAAAGACAAACAAACACAGAGCAGCTGTTGGCAGCACCCTGTCAAAAGGAGGTGAAAAGGACTTCCGTTAAGAGAGTTGATAACGAAAAGCCACAGGAGATGCAGATTTCAGTACTTTAAACATCAAAATCATTAAGTGTGCTTAACAACATTTGCACAGCATCCAGCTTCTGACTGCACATCTAAACGAATAACTAATAGAAGTTAACATTATTGTCTAATTGGAAATGCAAACAAACTATGCAGGAATATAGTTGCAGCATTTTAACACATAGCATATCCATAGACCACAATGATTATCTAAACTCTATTAGCTGTTGTTATGCCACGTAGTGATGCAATAGTTAAAATGAATGAAAGATATTGTAGCAGACAGAAGCCCTTCTCCAAAGCGTGGAGCCAAGTAGCCGCAGTGGTCTACGTGTGTGTCAGTTAACCCTTTAACCGCCAACTCCCTAAATATTCCCCACGCCAGGCGAAATCTGAACAATTTTCGTTTTTTTACTTTTTTACATTTTTTTTACAATTTTTACATTTATTCAAGCAGTATTGACCACTAAATGTTGTGCAAGTTGCCAGTGTATACACGAAATCTATAAATGTAACCTGAATTCTCAGCTAAGCAAAACATCTTGATACCAAACCGTGCCCTTTTCAATGGTAGATACTGTTGAAACTGTAAGCGGCCCTTCCACGACAATAAACTTTCATCAACTGCAACTGACGGTCCTGGCATGTAGGGCAACTGAAATGCTTCAAATAAATGATCAATCAAAGGACGTAGCTTGAACAAGTGGTCGCGGTTTGGATCTTTCTTATCTGGCTCGTTTCTGTTGTCATTCAAATGAAAGAATTTCAGCAGCAAAGAGAATCGGTTACGTGTCATGACAGCTGCAAAAATAGGTGTTGCATACATAGGATCTGTAGACCAGTACATCTCAATATCTGGTTTTCTGATTATTCCCATCAACATCAAAATCCCAATGAATTTTTTCATTTCATTTTCATCAGTGTCAAACCAAGCACGAACACGGGAATGTGGAGGTAAATTGGGATTTTTCTCAATAAACTGTGCTGCATACAGATTTGTCTGATGAACTAAATGTCTGATCAAATCAGGTGATACAAACAGCTCATAAAACTGCTCAGCAGTGTAATTGTTTACATCAACAATAAAGCCACACGTTCCCTCAAACGAATGCAGAAAAGGTAGTTCACCACGGGCAGCAGCCCAGCTGAGATGCTGGGGATACACCCACTCAGCGCCGTCATCTGATGCGTCTTCATTCACAGTATCATGCAGCGCACGTTGCTGCTCATCACTGTCGCTAAAATCTTCTTCAGAACTGCTACAATCATGATCAGAACTGTCCAAAATCGCCTGCAAAGCCTCACTTGAAGTCAGTTTACGTTTCGCCATATTCACAGCTGTTACATGCGAATCACGTCACATGACCGGCCAAAACAACCACAGACTTGTCGAAATACAACGTAGTAATAATACCCACGCCAAACCGTCAGTTATACTACTTGCCAGGCATTCATATAACCACAGGCAAATGTGCCGGATAATTCCGGCAGTATGGCGTTAGCAATAAAACAACGGTGCCGGATATATCCGGCAGAGGGCGGTTAAGGGGTTAACTCTGTTGCCTCACTGTTCACAATTAAAAAATATTTATTAAACTTCAGCTACCTTGAGCTACTGAGTCCCTAACTGGATAACAGCTACAGTATTTTAGTTTTTTTATGTTATAACAGCACCAACTCTTTTACTCAGTTTCTTTTGCTCTCTCCTTGAATTCCCAGCAGGTTAAAGATCACGCACTGGAGGAATTGAGGGCAGGTGTTTTAGGAAGATGCAAATATGCAAATATTCCAAAATCAGAAAATATGCAAAAATATCTGAAATCCAAAATGTTCCCAGTAATTTGGAGTAGAGATGCCCAACCTGTATTAACAAAAATAATGAAATGACATACATTTAAAAATGACCAATCAAAGCCTCAAAAGTAATTAACAACATAAAAAGTCAAATGATATCTGAAAAAAAAAATACAGAATAAGACTAAACCAGTGCTACAACCCTGGCTAACCATGACACTATTGATATGCTAGAGGAGTATTCATTTATTCATCTATTCATTCACTTATTTATGCACTTTCCAAACAATGGGGGCTGGAACTTACCTTAATTAAAAGCCAAATTGATCTGTACTTTACCAGCCAAGGTGAATATTACCTTAACTCAATGAAACACTAAGAATGAGTCATGTGTCTAAAATACAGTATGTGTAACACCAGAGATTAAAAAAAATATATTCTTAAGGCAATTTGGTTCAAAATGTATCTCAAAGAATAATGACTAACCTGCGTAAATTAAAAATAACACATACTCATTTTCTGGAAGAAGTGCACTGTGACTCTGAAAAGGAACTGGAGTACTCCAGCAATGATGATGAATATAGAACACATTTCATTTTTATATCATCTGTTGTTGAAAGAACAGCTAAACTTTCCATTCTGTCACCTTCTGGTTCCACAAATGGTTTCACATGAAGTTTGCCTCTGCTAAGGATTTCAGTTTCTGCACCCTGGAGAGCTGCCAAGCTATTGCAAGAAGTGGTCTGTTAAGTGAACCTCTGTTACAACAAATGCTTAATCAATACAAGTTTGAAATGAATGTAATCCGCCAGGCCAAGAGAATGTATGAATTAGGAAATTGCCAAGTTGCCATCTTTGCTGTGGCTCAAATGTCAGCCATCATCCTACCTCTCTTTGAGTAATACTTCCTGTGCCACCTCCACACTGCTAATAGATTTGGTTTACTCTAACACTCATTTTCAGCTTGCAACAAAGCAATCTCATACAATCTTTTACTTATATTTAATTAAAGTATATCACATAATGCAAAATAATGTGATCAATCAAACATTTGATCATGTTAATGTTGCTGGATCAAGTTACAGGAGGCAGAGTACAGGAAAAGATCATTTTTATTTCAGCAAAAAAAAAAAATTAAAGCTTCTTTCTGTATTGTTTTTTCTAAGTGACTGTATGCCCACAATAATGATACTGGATTACTACTGTTACACGTTAGTAGTGGGGTAATGCAAAGTGCATTTACTTTTTTTACTAGGTTTGTAACACTGACTAATAAAGCATCTGGAATAGTGCTGGCATAAAAATCCTGAAGTATTGACCTAAACTAATTCCAACTAACACTGAATCCTGAGCAGGCAGACCACGTATGTTAAAAACAAATTTAACCTTTATTACATTACTAGCACTGTAACATCTTCAGATTTGATGATGATACTACAATGATTGGGTTGATAAACAATGACATCCCTGTGAACAGAATTCACGTGGAAGATCTAACAAAGTGCTGTTATAAGAACAAATAATCCCTGAGAGTCATCATGAAAAAAATTACATTTTTGATGCAAGAGTTACCTCTTGGTATTTGTCTAAAAACCAACATTGGAGACTGTTAACTGCTCCAAATTCTTTAAATTTCCAGTTACATAAGTTAGACTCACTAATGCTGTAGTTTACTTGGCACCCAAGTAAATACAGGGTAACCAAGTTTATGCTTTTCAATTCTTACAATTGCAGTATTATGTGACATAAGACATTAAGACATTAAGGTCATGCAGAAGTTGGTGACATACACCAACACTCATAGCATTTGGCTGAACAAAAGTGTTCCTAAGGGGGCTGTGGGGGTAAACACTAAATTACATAGCTTTGCCAAAATTACAAATAAAGACATACAAAATATTTATCAAGTTACAGTAATCCCTCCTCCATCGCGGGGGTTGCGTTCCAGAGCCACCCGCGAAATAAGAAAATCCGCGAAGTAGAAACCATATGTTTATATGGTTATTTTTATATTGTCATGCTTGGGTCACAGATTTGCGCAGAAACACAGGAGGTTGTAGAGAGATAGGAACGTTATTCAAACACTGCAAACAAACATTTGTCTCTTTTTCAAAAGTTTAAACTGTGCTCCATGACAAGACAGAGATGACAGTTCTGTCTCACAATTAAAAGAATGCAAACATATCTTCCTCTTCAAAGGAAACAGAGAGGAAAGCAAACAAATCAATAGGGCTGTTTGGCTTTTAAGTATGCAAAGCACCGCCGGTACAAAGCTGTTGAAGGCGGCAGCTCACAGGGAGAGAGAGAGAGAGAGAGAGAGAGAGAGAGAGAGAGAGAGAGAGAGAGACAGAGAAAAACAAACAGTCAAAAATCAATACGTGCCCTTTGAGCTATTAAGTATGCGAAGCACTGTGCAGCATGTCGCTTCACTAAGCAGCTGCACACAGAAGGTAGCAACGTGAAGATAATCTTTCAGCATTTTTAGACGAGCGTCCGTATCGTCTAGGTGTGCGAACAGCCCCCCTGCTCACACCCCCTACGTCAGGATCAGAGAAAGTCAGCGCAAGAGAGAGAGAGAGAAAGTAAGTTGGGTAGCTTCTCAGCCATCTGCCAATAGCGTCCCTTGTATGAAATCAACTGGGCAAACCAACTGAGGAAGCATGTACCAGAAATTAAAAGACCCATTGTCCTCAGAAATCCGCGAACCAGCAAAAAATCCGCGATATATATTTAAATATGCTTACATATAAAATCCGCGATAGAGTGAAGCCGCGAAAGGCGAAGCGCGATATAGCGAGGGATCACTGTATATGTAAAATCTCACATCACAACAGTGCCATAAAAACCAGATTACAACAACTTGCTTGAACAAGGGGCCCGAGTTGCCACGAAAGCTTGCATATTGTAATCTGTTCAGTAAGCCAGTAAAAACTAGAGTTTTGTACCGTGTTAGCCATAGATTGATACAGGAGAAAATAGGGTGAAATTACATCTTTTATTGGCTAACTAAATAGACTACAAATGCAAGCTTTCAAGCCAGCTAAAGCCCCTTCATCAGGCAAAGTTTCTCCAGTAAAAAGTGTCATTTTGCTTGACTTCACATTGCATCCATTAATAGCTAACACAGTACAACAACCCACTACTACAGACATCCCAGCACAAACTAGTCTAGCCAATAATACCACAATATCCAGTCACAAACTATTTGGAACAGACACAAGGCAGTATGTGATATACCATATATACTCATATATAAGTCAGGTCTTGAAACCTGAAAAATCAATCATAAAATCTGACCCGACTTATGCGCCCATTCAAAAATATGACACTTAATTTTTTTTTTTCTTTTCATCTTCTTGCCTCCTCCAATCTCGCATCAGTTTCTCAGGCACATTGAAGTTTGTTGCAGCAGCGCAGTTACCAATTTCTTTCGCCACTTCAACGACTTTTAATTTAAAACCAGCTTCATAGTTTCTTCCGATTGAATGCTCCATCATAGATAAGGGATGCTCTTACGATAAAGGTGTAGGAGGGTGTGAGATACAAAAAACACAAATCAGTGCGAAAGTTGCTTCAGAATAGTTTGAGTATTGCAGTGTGATCACATAGGCACAATAGACAGAGAGAGAGGATAGGAGCACACGCTAATACAGCGCATTGCCGCACCCACAGAGAAAAAAAGGCAGTGTGCTCCGTGGTTACTCTCTCAGATGGGCGTTAGCATATCATTATCTCTTGGACCAATAGTGTGAGTTTTCTGTATTTGACTTATATGACCGACATTATAAAATACCAGATATTACACGATAAAATTAACTCCCGACTTATCCTTGGGAGAACTTATCCGCGAGTATATACGGTAAATACCTAAACCAGCCAAATCGGATTGAAAATGGTACAATATCATGCTATTTCAATACATTTTGCACATCATTGAATAATGCTGTATTGTCTTTTATTTAGCACACTGTGTTATAATGCAGTTTTCCTTAAAATAGAGTATCTTAATTGTTATTGAGAGAAAATGCTGAAATAAAAATACCAGTGCGCTGGTTACTTAAACTGATGTCACATTACGCCACTTCTAGTCATTCGGTATGTCAGACTTGCCAATTACAGCTGCTGAACTTGTCACTAGATCGTATCAATTTAAATAACTGAAAATCGCTGGGCATGTCAAATTTACTGGCTGAGTAGTGACCTTCTAGTAAAGTGGTGCCTGTCCCTTTTTGTGACAACCAAAAATGTACTGCCTGTCAAAACTGGTGCTGTGTAAGGGGTTAACAGTTTTGGCGAGTTCACTCTCATTCTTTATCTTTTTTTCTATTCTATCATGATAAGTAAAACACTATACAAGATCAGACAGAGGAGTTTCTCTTCTGTTTGTAAGGTTCAAAACTCCCGTAATTCCTTATTCCACATCACTGTATGATATGTATTGTACTTCCAATAGTGCTGGATGAGTACTAAAATTTTGATACAAGTATTGATACCAGCTATCAGACCTCAGTACTGATACCATAACAGTTCTGAAGCATATAATGGATAACTTCAATACCCCCTATTTTACTTTAGCCTTCTTGATGTGCCACACAATTGCTCACCTCCCTGGGGCACCATGCTATCCTGTCGCACTATGCATCACTACTTTCTCGAAGTCAGGAAGTCCCAATCACAATCCCAATCCACTGAGTGCCTACATCTTGCTAAAATTATGCAAATGAATGCGGTGACTGAAAATCACTAGTAATCTCTAGTCATCTGATGAGACATGGCAGTATATTAAAAAAAACTTGAACTTAACTGGAGACTTAGATATCACTATGAATTTAAATGATTCTGTACTAAACTGAGTTCCATGGGGTATTCATTTGCCAACTGTGGTGATGTATATTCATTCATTCATTTTACAATCAAGCCATTTGTTTCTTTTTGCACCTCATTTGGTTTCTTCCTTACCCTTGCTGTTAGGGAGATTTACACACATAATCTATCCACGGCAATTGACCACGGCTCCTGTGCTTTCACCCTTCCTCAGATTTATTTCCATAGTAATTTTTTCAAAGTGCAGCTCTTGAGGTAGTAATAAAAGATTAGGTCTTGCTTTCATATTTATATCATTTTGACTCATTGGTGAGCTAGAAAAAATGTTATGGTCAATGCTGTTTGAATTTTCAGGCTTTCCCTTTCCCTGGCTTTTATTTGCTCTTTACCTTTATGTCAGGATCTTGTTTTATCTTTGTTTTGTTATATTTTTAATTTTTTGCATATCTTGTATCCAGTGGCGGCTCGCGTATAGGCACTGTGGAACTGCAGCACCCCCTATTTCCACTTGATATTATCGATAACATTTAATATAATGAGTCCTTTTTTCTTTAATTCTTTCTTTATACTTGTACAATTTATAATCCTTAAGCTTAATGTCAGTAGCCATCCCCCAGTTTATGAAAAAGATACAAAAATCTTTGTATGGAACTGTGCGTCACAGTTCCAGCGGCGTGGTGTTTGGCTGTTGTGCGCATGCGCACATAGGAAGCTGCACGCGAGGCTGTGAGGGAGAGGGAGCACTGTCGCTCCCGCAGTGCCGACCCTGGTGGGAAGGTAGTGTTTTTTTTTTACTCCGTGTGTGTTGTGCTTAAAAACCGTGTACCATCTTGAGTGTGATAAAGTGTAGAATTAGATTATTATCCTGCTTCCAGCTATTCTATTTGATACTTTTTTTTTCGGTTTCTGAATAAATTTTCTTTTTATACATGTCTGTTTCCTTTTACACAATTTTAAAACAAAGGCTAAAAATTTTCTGGAGCAGCACCCCCACTAATTTTAGCTATGAGCCGCCACTGCTTGTATCTTTCCCACACTTCCCCTACTTAGTCCTTGGTTATGGTTTTTTGTGTTGTTTGTAACTTCGTCTGAGCTACTTTCACTATAATTAAATGTTTAGGGCCTTCAGGTGTGATCTGTCATGTCCTATATATGCTACCAACTGAGGCATTAGATAACTTTCCTGCATTTTGATGTTTTACTTCCATTTTATGCAACTATTTAATCATAAGATTTAGTTAGTCATTTGACCATTTACAAATTGTTTTCTCGTTATTCTTTTTTGACTCTTGAATTTTGCTTTGCTCTTGGTTTCCTCTCTTGGTTTGTGTGAACTTGTTTTTGTTGTTATTATTACTAGATTTCTCTATTTCAGTTTACTTTGTATTTAGTTTAGTTTTGCATTATTTTGAAATGTTGTCATTTATGATTTTTTTGTTTTTGGTTTGTCGTAAAAATTCCTTTGCTTGATTTAATAAATTGAGTATTAAATACTGTATTTATTGGTTTTGTGGTTTTTATGTTTTTGGTTTTTTTTCAATGAGAGGTTTTAACTGTTTCCCTTTCCCCTTTTGAGGGTGCAGGCCCAAACTTTTCTAAAATTTTAGGGTCAGGCCTGTTGTGTGTTTTAGGCCTTTCTAGAGTTTTAAGGCCTGGTTTATGATATTGAAATTCAAACTCAAAACTATGTAATTGCAAGTTGTCAGCGCCAATTGTTCAATGATTGCATTGTGATCCATGCTGTTCTTCAAATAATGATTGGATTAGGATGGATACCAGTGAAAAAACTCTTACACATTTAAAGCAAGAGTCATTGAATGACAATTTCAACACAATGCAATACAGCAGAAATCCTATGTCACTAAACAGTTAATTTATGGCTAATTAAGAATTTGTTTTTATTCCTTTCTGTGTCTTTATTAAAACTAAAGAAACTAAAGAAAAAAATAAATGTCTTCGGGTCATTGGTCATCATCATTAGTTTTAGGTTGGCCCAGAATAGTTCTAAAGAATGAGTGACAAATTTATGTCATAACTAAAGAAGGGTAAGGACACCAAAAAGGTGCTTTTAAATGTCTATTTATGACAGTCAATGGAACAGAAAGAAAGATGAGCAAACAGGTATTGAGGATTACTATGAGAAAAAGGATTGAGAGTTGATGAGAGCCAATAATCATAGTCAAAAGAAAAGGAAAGTAAGTGTCAAAATATCATGAAGTAAAATGAAACCAAGCAGCCAAAACCAAAGGGGCATTACAAGGATTAAGAGTCCAAGAGTAAAAAGTTCAAGCCAGAAGATCAAAACCTAATATAAGATCATACTTGTTTTGAAGCTACTTAGCACTAATAAAAAAAGTAGTGTCTGTATCTATTGAGGGACAACCTCAATGCGCGATTTCCACCACATATATGTAGTACTGTTTGACAAGCTCAACAACACAGTCACGTGACCAGTACCAAGGCATTGCATAAATATGAAACTAAGATGATAAAAATGATGTCTCATTTAATTCAGTTCAAAATAGTACAGTGCCTTTGATACAAATACCCATAACACAGCACAAGGTGGTAAACACTATATGAAGCAGGCCTATTTCCATCCAAGCAGAGGTTAACAGATTATCCATTCAATTGGCCACACATGCAGGGACCATTTTGAATAAAAGAACAAGACAGGAGAAATGGAACTGTCTGACCATTGGAAGCTACATGAAGCAGAAGAAATTGTTCTGTGTCCAAGTACCAGCACTAGGGCTGTCATTTAAATCAACAGTTGACACTCGAATGCTTCATATTCAAAATACTGTATGTATTCATTTGAATAAATCCAGTGTGGTTAGAGATGTAACAAGACACAAAAAAGTGTTGGAGTCTCCCAGAGATCCTCATTTATTAGCAATAATTCTAATAGCAAAAAAAAAAACACAAAAATGTAGCAGAAATTAGCAGTGGAACTTTGCGGGACTCTTCCAGGGCTTTGCAATTCATTGCCTATGTGGGCTGCTGTGGCTCCAAAAATGAACACCCACTTCAGGCCGTCACTCTGTTTATATAGATCCAGTGGGTCCCGGAAGGGGTATTATTGGTCTTCCGAGTGCTCCTTCTGTACTCTTGAGCTAGAAGAGGAAGAGAAATTAGTGTATATAACTTGGGTTATTACCCGTCCCCTTTAAATTTTACTCTTTGGAGTCCTTGACATATGTGTGTGACTGCCATCAGATACAAGGTAAATATTTTAGTGACTACGTGTACATACATGAGTTACATGACAATGACAAAAAGAAACGCAGCTTTCACAAAAAAGGGCTTATTTGTGTGATTAACCCTTATGATAGGAAAGTGTTTATTAAACTTTTCTGATTTAATTATATGTTGTATTACTGTAAAGCAGCAACATGTGTTTTGTTCTTGGTATCCATTACGAGATATTTGAGACCCCAGCTCCCCCCAATGGGCTCTTGACAATTCCTCAACTGTGCTGTGCGCTGAAACAGGCAGGAATTGGTTGTCTGCTGCCAGTTTAACTGCATGTTCACAGCCTCGCTGCCGAAATGTCTGTCACCCAATGATTGATGCAGGGAAACATTTAAAACTGGCAACTGACCTGGTTGTGTGCTCACTTTCTATTGTCTCTCCTCTGAAATGAACCTGCTTAGTGAAGGAGGCTATCTGTTCCTTTAATCTGATGAAGGAAGCGAATGCAGGACGACTGACAATATCATTGCTTGCTTGCTGTGTTTGTATGTACTCCCCTTTGAATAAAATGCATGAGATGGTTCCTGTCTTCACAACAATAAAGCTGATTTTCTCGGAAGCCTGGACTCACCTCCTTCTCTCTTGTGCAAGACTGTAACTCACATACCACACCATAAAAGATACAGTAAATTTAATTTTACCCAAAAGTAATAATCACGTAATGTCTAAATTTCTTCTGTTTTTTGTATCCTTTTGCTTTGAGCATTAGTTAACTGAGAGGCCACATGACTTACTGCAGTAGTGTGACAGAGTAAGTTGTGCCAAGTCCTAATGCTTTTTCTATTAGCTGGAAACCTCCTAATTTCATTAATGAAAATCAGATCTATCCAAATATAAATATAAATGCACTAGTCCAGGAAGGTTGAGCAAATGCACCCCAAGTAAGTTGGCACGCTTGAATATCTCTTTAAATTTTTATTCTGCAGTAACACAAAGCTAGATATTTTAACTGTAACATGCATCTAAAAATGTTTGATACATCAATATAAATGTGACAATAGTTAACAGAACTCACCCTTGCACTCTAAGAAAATGCATATGCAAAAACTAAACAAAGAAAACTTTAAATGGGAGTTGTACTTTTATTTAGCAATAAAATCTGCCAATGGGGTAAACAAAATTTACTTAAAGTTAGCTAATTTTTTGATAACTCAATAATTCTTACAATAAGGAAACTAGATTTAATGTCACGATATAAGTATTTTTCACTTGTTTAGATTTCATTTTTTACAGTGTGCATTTGATTGCACAAGTTGTTTAGTGGCAGACATTAGATCAGCCTCTGGTCTCAGCCACAGAAAATAAAATTTAAAATAATTCTAAATAATTAATGTCTGTGTGGTTACACTGAGAAGGCCCCATTAGTTCATTATTTCATCCTAGATTAAATTCTATTTTCCTGGAATTAGTCTAGTAGCATTTTTTTGGACATTCTGTACCCACCGTTCTGTCCTTATTGCAAAATGCAAGTGTTTTGTTTAAATATAACTATTTGTGTGTGGGACTCATTAATATATCGTGGAGTGTGGCAGAAATTAGTGAACATCTTATAAAGAGGAATTTCAATGAATAATCAAAATACTTCCTGAGGTTAGAAACACAAGAAGACACAGCAATCTTTCGACAAAACACTAATTAGAAAACAAAGCTTTAAATCCAAAACAAAAGCTGTTATGATGGTTCATTTATATTTATTTATTTTGCACCTTTTACTTTTTTTTTTGAAAGTTAAAGATTTTTTCTGTTTCGCCCTCATTCTGGGCTCATCAGGCATACACACTCCACTGCACTCCCTCTCGGGAATCGAACCTCGGACGTCAGCGCCAGAGGCGATGCCCCTAACGTTGCGCCATGGCGTGTGGTTTGTTTATTTGACAGCATGTAGATCGGGGTAATTACATTCACGGCATTCGTAGTCTGTGTCACAATCTGATTGTATGGGTGGTTACCTACCAGTTAACGCTTGTGGTTGGCCAGCAATCTGCTAACATCTGCCACGGTGCCCTCAGTTTATGAGGAGCAGATCATAGAATGGTTGAAATTCCTGAGAGGGAGTGCAGTGGAGTGTGTACGCCTGATGAGCCCAGAATGAGGGCGAAACACGTGTCGCGTACTCTTTGCATTTATTTGACAGTAAACTATTTCAACCATTCTATGATCTGCTCCTCACAAACTGAGGGCACCGTGGCGGATGTTAGCAGATTGCTGGCCAACCACAAGCGTTACCTGGTAGGTAACCACCCATACAATCAGATTGTGACACAGACTACGAATGCCGTGAATATATATATATATATACATATATATATATATATATATATATATATATATATATATATATATATATATATATATATATATATATATATATATATTGTGATAGATTAGAGGTCTCCGTGACCCCTTGAACCCTTGGATCAGACGTCAGACACCAGGTAAAAGTCCAAATTATTATTTATTTGGACAATACAGTGCACAAAGCACCATCCTCTCCACAATACTCAATAATAACAATAATAATAACAATAACAATAATTCCTCCACACTCCCAGACACTTTGCCACCCTTCCTCCCAGCTCAGCTCAAAGTCTGGGCGTACCCATGAGTCCGTTATACCCCTTGACCCGGAAGTGGTTCCAAACCAAACCCACAAGTCCATTTCCTTCCGGGTCAGGGCAAACAGTCCTCCTCTTCATCCCGGGAGCGCGTCACTTCCTCGAGTCACGTGACTGACATGCACTCCCGGGTTATAGGGCATGCAAGAGTCCGGCAGTCTCCCCACAGCGACTCCTGGTGGTCCCCAAGGTATCCAGCAGGGCTGTGCATATAAACTACAAAGTCCATGAGGCCCTGCTGGAATTCGGGGAACGTCCACGCTGTTGGGAGAGCTCCATCTGGCGGCCTGGGGGTGAGGGCTGGGATATTTAGCCGGCCACACACCACAATATATATATATATATATATATATATATATATATATATATATATATATATATATATATATATATATATATATATATATATAATGGCAGGCGGCCAGCATCCATGCCCAGCCAGGACGGCTCTGCACACTATATTCAGGGGGAGCAGCCCTGGACACTGCAATACCTCCCCCTGGATGGTAGCTGGCTGCCCCCCTGGGGTGGAGCAGTGCCGCGGTTTCCCGCAGGGCTCCATGAGAATTGGAGTTGGGTGCAGCCCTGTTGGGTCCCGCAGGCACGGTCAGGGGGTGCTGTGTTCGGTACTCCTGAGCCCGTATGGGCAGCATATTCATCACACCCAGAAGTGCAGCCGGAACTTGGTGATCAAGCACCTGGAGCACTTCCGGGTGAACTATAAAAGGAGCCAGCAACCACCACTCAGTGGCCAGAGTTGGGTGGAGGAGGACAAGGTTGCCTGGGTGGAGTGGTGGTGCCGAAAGGAGAAAGAAGAAGAAGAAGAAGAAGAGTGCTTGGTGTGCTTTATTTGGGACTGTGTTGTGTCTTTGGGTACAAGGAAGGCGTAGCCCACAGACGAAGAAAATAAAAAGTATTTCTTTTATTTTACACGTGCCTCCTGTGTCCAATCTGTGTCGGGTTGGGCGCTATATAGCATCTTCTTACAATATATATATATATATATATATATATATATATATATATATATATATATATATATATATATATATGGAAGAGAAGGTCTGTGATACGGTTTGCATATTTGCAGCTGGAGATCCACAAAGGGAGAAAATTAATCATGTATCATAAAGTACTTTTTATTCCTGAGCTTTCAGCCCCTACCAGGGGCCTTCATCAGAGGATAATGCTTAGACTTACAAGAATCAAAGGTAATATATAGCAAAATCCAACATGCTAACATCCAAAATGAAACTAAATAAATCAAATAGAAGACAAAGGTGTCTCGGTCAGGCCGTAAACTGCACACAATGTTCCAGATGAGGCTTGAGAAAGAATATTTAGAATTAAGGTGCGTCAGTCTTTCCAAATAATAAAAGTATGATGCTAATAGAACTATAAGAAGCGTGACACTTATGTATTAAATAAGAATGTGTTAAGCTAACTGAACAATTGTAATCTAATGCAGATACTAAAGTTTTAAGAATGTAATTTCGTATAGTTAACATAATGTACTGAACTAACTTTTATGTAACCTTTGATATTGTTTAAGTTATGTGCATGCAGAAAGAATGAGGAAATGAGTATTGTCTAAATCTGCACATATCCTGAGACAGTTAGCTGGGAGATCACTGCAGTTGATCTTGTGTGTGTTGATGCTTACAAGGGCTATTGCTTAAGACTGTGAATGTGGTAATAACTCTTTTAACTGTGTGCTCCTGTATGTTCCAATTCAGGGTGTGACCGCAAGCTATAACGATCTATGTATGACCTCAAAATGAACTGTCGCGTTTCTTTTTTATTCTTCTTGTCAACGAACTTGAGTATTAAAGGAAGTCTCTCCTTCCTGCTAGCAGGCTAACTGTCTGTAGCAACTTGAGCAAGCAGGTGCTGCAAGCCTCTCTGCCACCAAGAATAAAGAAATTGCTTTTTACTTTTAATTGGTGTCCGTCTTCTGTTGTTCTTTGACTTTCAGTGTCCACAGGCTTCACAAGTGAATATTCTAGTACACTGCTCATATTTAGAATGACGTCTCTTGACTTGTAGCCCCATAGCTCAATAAGCGTCTTATCAAATTCTGACCACTCATCAATTAGAGGTAGCATCAGTCTGCTGGGACTCCCAAGTCTTTCTCATATCATGCATTTTCTAGCTCCAGACATTTCTGTCTTTTAATAATATTGGATATACAGTGCATCCGGAAAGTATTCACAGCGCATCACTTTTTCCACATTTTGTTATGTTACAGCCTTATTCCAAAATTGATTAAATTCATTTTTTCCTCAGAATTCTACACACAACACCCCATAATGACAACGTGAAAAAAGTTTACTTCAGATTTTTGCAAATTTATTAAAATAAAAAAATTGAGAAAGCACATGCACGTAAGTATTCACAGCCTTTGCCATAAAGCTCAAAATTGAGCTCAGGTGCATCCTGTTTCTCCTGATCATCCTTGAGATGTTTCTGCAGCTTAATTGGAGTCCACCTGTGGTAAATTCAGTTGATTGGACATGATTTGGAAAGGCACACACCTGTCTATATAAGGTCCCACAGTTGACAGTTCATATCAGAGCACAAACCAAGCATGAAGTCAAAGGATTTGTCTGTAGACCTCCGAGACAGGATTGTCTCGAGGCACAAATCTGGGGAAGGTTACAGAAAAATTTCTGTTGCTTTGAAGGTCCCAATGAGCACAGTGGTCTCCATCATCCGTAAGTGGAAGAAGTTCGAAACCACCAGGACTCTTCCTAGAGCTGGCCAGCCATCTAAACTGAGCGATTGGGGGAGAAGGGCCTTAGTCAGGGAGGTGACCAAGAACCCGATGGTCCTCTGTGGAGAGAAGAGAACCTTCCAGAAGGACAACCATCTCTGCAGCAATCCACCAATCAGGCCTGTATGGTAGAGTGGCCAGACGGAAGTCACTCCTTAGTAAAAGGCACATGGCAGCCCGCCTGGAGTTTGCCAAAAGGCACCTGAAGGACTCTCAGACCATGAAAAAGAAAATTCTCTGGTCTGATGAGACAAAGATTGAACTCTTTGGTGTGAATGCCAGGCGTCATGTTTGGAGGAAACCAGACACCGCTCATCACCAGGCCAATACCATCCCTACACTGAAGCATGGTGGTGGCATCATCATGCTGTGGGGATGTTTTTCAGTGGCAGGGACTGGGAGACTAGTCAGGATAAAGGGAAAGATGACTGCAGCAATGTACAGAGACATCCTGGATGAAAACCTGCTCCAGAGCGCTCTTGACCTCAGACTGGGGCAACGGTTCATCTTTCAGCAGGACAACGACCCTAAGCACACAGCCAAGCTATCAAAGAAGTGGCTTCAGGACAACTCTGTGAATGTCCTTGAGTGGCCCAGACTTGAATCTGATTGAACATCTCTGGAGAGATCTTAAAATGGCTGTGCACCGACACTTCCCATCCAACCTGATGGAGTTTGAGAGGTGCTGCAAAGAGGAATGGGCGAAACTGGCCAAGGATAGGTGTGCCAAGCTTGTGGCATCATATTCAAAAAGACTTGAGGCTGTAGTTGCTGCCAAAGGTGCATCGACAAAGTATTGAGCAAAGGCTGTGAATACTTATGTACAAGTGATTTCTCAGTTTTTTTCTTTTTAATAAATTTGTAAAAACCTCAAGTAAACTTTTTTCATGTTGTCATTATGGGGTGTTGTGTGTAGAATTTTGAGAAAAAAAATGAATTTAATCCATTTTGGAATAAGGCTGTAACATAACAAAAGGTGGAAAAAGTGATGCACTGTGAATACTTTCCAAGATGCACTGTATGTATTAGCCATTGTCAAGATTTATTAAATTATTAGCAGCATATTAGCTATCAGCTTATTGTTTCATAGAGGTGTTTAGAGTGCATCTGAAATAAGAAGGAATGCAAACTTTTCTTGTAAAGCAGATGGACATTGCACTTGCACTTCTTATTCAAAAATACTAGAAAATAGTAAAATTTGTGAAAGACTGGGCTCTATATCCATAAAAAAGAAGAGCAGACTACAGAAATAATCTGAGTGTCATTTTATGTACTGTAAGTGACACTACTATATATATAAAACAGGACTGCTGTGATATTTTCTTTGAAATCTTCAGCAGTCTACCATATATAACTCTAAAGAGGATATTGGTTGTTTCATGTTTTAATAATGGCCTTTGAATCATTTATGTGACTTTTCTAAGTGAGAAAGGGTTTGGCAATGGTTCAGTTTGATTGAGAGATTGTGGCTTACTTAAAGTAGGCTTAGTCCTGGAGAGTTATTTGGAGTATTAGGGAAAATGAACCAGCCACCCTACCTGATAGGGATTGTGTTAGTTTTTTGACAGTTAAAATCTTCTACTAATTTCCGCCTTAAAGATTCCAACAAAATCTATTCACTATGTAGTAATTTGTGTCAGGTCTCACATTCAAATTCTTAGAGACAGAGACATTCAAAAACATAGATTCTTATCTACTGTATCATGTATACTATGAAAATCTGAATGGCTCTCTCATGGCTTGCTAATAATTTATTGTAGCCCTATGAGGATTTGGCACTGGTTGGAACTAATCGCCTAAAAGGTTATTTTTTTCTCTTCTCTCATTACTTAATACATTTAATCATAGATCACAGCCACAAATAATAATTGAAAAAAAAAAACTGAAAACACTCATTGCAACTGCTGTAAAACACTGCTGGCAACAGAAGACTATAAACAAAGTATTTATGGGTTTGCAGTCAATGCCAAAGGTTGATCCATTGAAATGTGCAATCTCACAAAAGTCCACCTCCAAAATTGTACAAGTAGAAAATGAAAAGTAAGCTTGTCTTGTTTTATTTTTTATGCTTTATTCTTGTTTCCATCAACTATCCATTAGCTTGTCACCTTTTTTGTTTGCTTTGCAACAAACCATGTATAAACTGGTCAGTTTCAAACCTGCTTTATCCATTATTGGGTCATGTGGAATCTCTATCTAAGTAGCATTAGACAGTAGGAAGGAACAAACCTCTGAACAGGATGACTGTGCATCACAAGGAACACTAACATTATAGCACACACATTCTCATCCATGCCATGATAATTTACAGTTGCCAATTAACAAAACATGACCTGTAAGAGGAAGCTGTAGTACCCAGAGAAAAACAGAAATGGACACAAGAGCAACGTACCAGCTCCTGCAAAACTGGACTGTAAACTAACCTCAAGTTCTTGGAGTTAGATGGCAGCAGTTCTATCCATTGAATTACCATGCAATCCATTTTGACTACAAATTCAGCTTTTCAGTTTTAAAAGTCTGTAACTACTAGTTTTTAAAATGTGTAACTGTGTCAGTCTTAATGACTTGATACAGTGCTTTTCACAATAATAACATGTTATGGCACAAGCAATCAATAACACAGCACAATGCGCAAGATTACAAAGAAAGCTGCATCTGCAATAAAGATACAAATACATAAACTAAATTATAAAAGATCTAGTCAAAATACAATACACAGTCCAAAGAATGAACCTTTAAGAGACAACCAGCAGTGATCCCCTTTCACACCACATGCACAGTTATCAATAAACTTCAGTGGGAAAGCATGCAATTATTGACAGCGTTTTTTTTTTGACATTTTGATTCCAAAAATATTCCAGCATTTGACCCACTTACAGTTCAAGTGTAATACTAGTTTGAGTGCATTCTGGGTGGTAGCTGGCAAATGACAAACTTTCTTCCAGGTAAAATACATATTGATTAGATAGATAGATAGATAGATAGATAGATAGATAGATAGATAGATAGATAGATAGATAGATAGATAGATAGATAGATAGATAGATAGATAGATAGATAGATAGATAGATAGATACTTTATTAATCCCGATGGGAAATGACCTTAACAAATAAATAGCCATTTGTACGACTAATAGCAGGGATGAGCAAAACAGCAGAGATGTGATTCACGTACATTGACCTTAAAATTCACTTTGCATGAAATTATGCAATTGTAAGAAGCAAAACTCATGAAAAAAGTATTTTTTAAGTGTTTTGGCAAGGAAAGCAAAGAATATTGTACCCTAAGGTATAGTCTTCATCCTCTGCTGTCCACCAGCAACACCTAGTTTCCCTCCATTTGGCCTCATGTGGCTTGATGTGCTTTCATCTGCCATGATCTGGCTTTCACTCTTCCTTTTTTTAGTTGGCCACTAAAAATAATTGATTTGGAGGAATCTGGTAATCTACATTTGTTTTTGATATTTTGTTCACTTTTGGCAATGTTCAAAATTAATTGCTTTTTCCCCATGGTGCCATTTTGTTTTTGTTATGGTGCTGCTGTTTTGTGAAATGTGTTTGCTTGGTTGCACAGATGCTGCTAGGCAGGACCCCTAGGAATGTGCAATGCATGACATGTTTTCCTTGATGGAATAAAGGTCAGCATCATATTCTTTCTAGAGGAAAATGCTAAATTAGTGTGAAATATAGTGTGTGCTAAAAGTCTTTCATTACAAGTATTTTAATTGGCTCCCACATAGTGCTCTCTGATTTGACCTTGCTCTGTTTCTTTACTGCAAATTCTATCTTACGTGTCAAAATTGTTAACTTTCTTACTGTCTGGTTTCGCAAGTTATCCCTTCTGCGATGTAACTCCTGATTCCAAATGCAATTCTCATAGCTGTCACCTAGTTCAGTCAATATATCACCTGCCTCATGCACTGCCTACCTGCATATTCATGCCACCAGCTCTGCTTCACATAGCTTTTTTGAGGTCAGAACTAACACCATCGTGCTCACTTCCCCCAACTCCATAAGCTAATCCATGCCAAAATCCTTCCGGAGGAATTGTGGTGAACACATACCAGGAGAGAACAACTTTCTGCAATGCCTGAAGGTAAATGCTATCTAGTCATATTTCCATTTATGTTCTGCATGTGCCATGATTTTGCTTATATGTATATATATACAGTGCATCCGAAAAGTATTCACAGGGCATCATTTTTCCACATTTTGTTATGTTACAGCCTTGTTCCAAAATGGGTTAAATTCATTTTTTTCCTCAGAATTCTACACACAACACCCCATAATGACTACGTGAAAAAAGTTTACTTGAGGTATTTGCAAATTTATTAAAAATAAAAAAACTGAGAAATCACATGTACATAAGTATTCACAGCCTTTGCTCAATACTTTGTCGATGCACCTTTGGCAGCAATTACAGCCTCAAGTCTTTTAAAATATGATGCCACAAGCTTGGCACACCTATCCTTGGCCAGTTTCACCCATTCCTCTTTGCAGCACCTCTCAAGCTCCATCAGGTTGGATGAGAAGCGTCGGTGCACAGCAATTTAAAGATCTCTCCAGAGATGTTCAATCGGATTCTAGTCTGGGCTCTGGCTGGACCACTCAAGAACATTCACAGAGTTGTCCTGAAGCCACTCCTTTGATAGCTTGGTTGTGTGCTTAGGGTCGTTGTCCTGCAGAAAGATGAACCGTCGCCCCAGTCTGAGGTCAAGAGTGCTCTGGAGCAGGTTTTCATCCAGGATGTCTCTGTACATTGCTGCAGTCATCTTTCCCTTTATCCTGACTAGTCTCCCAGTTCCTGCTGCTGAAAAACATCCCTACAGCATAATGCTGCCACCACCATGCTTCACTGTAGGGATGGTGCCAGGTTTTCCCCAAATGTGACACCTGGCATTCACACCAAAGAGTTCAATCTTTGTCTCATCAGACCAGAGAATTTACTTTTTCATGGTCTGAGAGTCCTTCAGGTGCCTTTTGGCAAACTCCAGGCGGGCTGCCATGTGCCTTTTACTAAGGAGTTGTTTCCATCTGGCCACTCTACCATACAGGCCTGATTGGTGGATTGCTGCAGAGATGGTTGTCTTTCTGGAAGGTTCTCCTCTCTCCACAGAGGACCTCTGGAGCTCTGACAGAGTGACCATCGGGTTCTTGGTCACCTCCCTGACTAAGGCCCTTCTCCCCCGATCGCTCAGTTTAGATGGCCGGCCCACTCTAGGAAGAGTCCTGGTGGTTTCGAACTTCTTCCACTTACGAATGATGGAGGCCAGAAAAGTTTCTGTAACCTTCCCCAGATTTGTGCCTCAAGACAATCCTGTCTCGGAGGTCTACAGACAATTTCTTTGACTTCATGCTTGGTTTGTGCTCTGACATGAACTGTCAACTGTGGGACCTTATATAGACAGGTGTGTGCCTTTCCAAATCATGTCCAATCAACTGAATTTACCACAGGTGGACTCCAATGAAGCTGCAGAAACATCTCAAGGATGATCAGGGGAAACAGGATGCACCTGAGCTTTTTCACGTTGTCATTATGGGGTGTTGTGTGTAGAATTCTGAGGAAAAAATGAATTTAATCAATTTTGGAATAAGGCTGTAACATAACAAAATGTGGAAAAGTGATGAGCTGTGAATACTTTCCGGATGCACTGTATATATATGGGCGGCATGGTGGCACAGTGGGTAGCGCTTCTGCCTCGCAGTTGGGAGACCTGGGGACCTGGGTTCGCTTCCCGGGTCCTCCCTGCGTGGAGTTTGCATGTTCTCCCCGTGTCTGCGTGGGTTCCCTCCAGGTGCTCTGGTTTCCTCTCACAGTCCAAAGACATGCAGGTTAGGTGGATTGGCGATTCTAAATTGACCCTAGTGTGTGCTTGGTGTGTGGGTGTGTTTGTGTGTGTCCTGCGGTGGGTTGGCACCCTGCCCGGGATTGGTTCCTGCCCTGTGTTGGCTGGGATTGGCTCCAGCAGACCCCCATGACCCTGTGTTCAGATTCAGCGGGTTGGAAAATGGATGGATATATATATATATATATATATATATATATATAGTTTGTGCTGAACTTTTATTCAAATTCAATTTCACTTTGAATTGCGTCACTCATCAGTATCTAGTACTTAAATCTTGCATTCTTCAAGAGATTCATTTTTTCTCATTGAATGCATAGCACAGTTATCATGATAGTACATACTGTATAAGAACAGAGAAATTTATAGAATACTAATGACACATTTGTGAACTGAAGTGATATTTGAACTGTTTGATGTTTTAGGGTGGAAGCCAAAACACTAGTGAACCTTTACTGCTGTTTTTAGTTAGCCAATAAAAGCTGTCATTTTGCTTGACTTTTCTCTGCTGCGCTATGGAAAGTATCCTGATCAGATGCATCACAATGTGGTTTGGTAACCTGACTTACCAGGATCACAAACTCCTCCAAAGAACTATCCATACTTCTTTTAAAATCATTGGGGCTGACCTTCTACAGCTTCATACAAGCTATTCAACCAGATGTCTGAGGATGAGCTGAATTCATCATCTCTGATTGACAGTTCTCTAATCTCTAATCTAAACTCCAAGCTAAAGTGTTGTGCAAGAGCAAGTCAAACACTTAAACTAATAAAAACAAAGCAGGATAAACAGACATGTAAACAGTTCTGATTTCCTAAGGAATATTGTATTACTAGGGTTTTGTACTGTGTTAGCCATTGTGAATGTAGTGAGAAGTCAAGCAAAATGACACCTTTTATTGGCTAACTAAAAGGATTACAATATGAAGCTTTCGAGGCAACTCAAGCCCCTTCTTCAGGCAAGATGTAATACAGAAACTGGAGTTCCCTGTGTTTATATAGACACCAGGACAGATACAACATTGGAAAACCTTTAAGTGAGACATCTTAAATGTAAAAAAATAATAGACCTTTTCAAGTTAAGATTCATTTAGCAAGAGAGGAGAACAATGTAGAGTCAAAATCTTTGGATAAGATAACTGTCCAACAAAGCCTTTTGAAGTTTCTGATTAGTTTTTCATTACAATGTGGGTCTGTAGACAGGATGTCTGTGTCAGTCTGAGAGATGCAAACAATCCTAATATCTGGCCATAAAACTCTATTTAAACCATGTTGTAATGAGTTAGCATGAGTTTAACTTCCCATTCTTTTCTCTCTTGCTGTGTGTGAAGTGAGCTGCTACAGGTATATCTGTGTTGCCATGCTTGATGTGGAACCTGTGTAAATTCATTCTTTGGCAGAATGCAGTGTCAGGACATTTCATATAGAGAATTAGGTAGACCACATTAGATGATTTGCAGGAAAATGATCCCTTTATGCAATGTCCTAGACGGCAGTGTGGTTTAACTACACAATCTGTATTATAAATGTTTGCACATGTTTTACATCTTGTCTGTAGGGAGGGAGTTGTGCCATTTTCTGTTGGTTCACTTAGGGAGCTTTGGACAATAAGTTGCTGCAGGTTTGGTGGTTGTCTGTAACTCTCCTGGCCAAACCTGCAGGTCAAACCAGTCTTTAAGGGTGAGTGATAAAAACTGGAGTATCTGGAGGAAAAATGGTATGCATGAGACAGTGTCTTGCCTAAAAGAAACTGGGCACATCCAAAGGCAAAATTGAAAAATGGACTTGGATGTTGTGGTAGAGTGTGGTAGAAGCCAGACTATGACTAGTGAACTGAAAATGTCAAAGACCAGTGAAACATGTGAGGTCAGTTGTAATGTGGCTTGAACTTGGGATGATCCTGTGTTGATCTGGTCTTAGTACGTATTTATGGTGACAAGACTAAGTTTCAGGTTTAGTTCCATTACGGTGTGCCTCAGAGCTGCAGACTAGCAGCAGATCAAGACCAAGACTAAGTAAAGCTGCAGTGTGCTTCTTGGAGAGGAACAAAGTTGCATATTAACTTGTGAGCACCTTGTGAGCAGGATTAATGAACATAGTGCTGTGGAGAATGTTACAAAATGAATTCTGCACACATTAGACAGACTTACGGACATGAAAAGCGCAAATATATCATTAAAATATGGAAATTATGTTTTACAGTAATCCCTCGCTACTTCGTGGTTCACTTTTCGTGGATTCACGACTTCGCGGGTTTTTAAATACAAGTGATTGCCCGCCTATCGTGGAAGTTATGTTCCAGACCCATCAGCAACAGGAGAAAATCCGCGATATAGAAAGACCATATAAATAAACATTTTTATAGTTTAAGCCTTAAAATACCCATCCCACATGCTTTAAACACATGTAAACTTATAAAACACACTTTGTTAACACATATGATATGTGGATGTCGGGCTAAGGATATGAGTAACATCTCACTATTATAAAACATTTTAACTTCATGCAAGACAAGACAGTGAGACAGGTAAATTGGTGATGTACAGGCTTTTAAATTATTGACAGGCAGAGCGACAAGCAGCACAAAGCCAGCACAAAGTCCACTTCTCCTTAGCGTTCATTCAGCTCCCCACCCCCTTGACAATGCGAAGTGGCAGGAGTGTACTGCGCTTCCGGGGAGGGGGGGTTTGAGCGAACGTGCGTTCAGCCCTCACACACCCACACACACACACACACACACACTCCTCCTCCTCCTTCCGAACGCGCAGAGCGACAAGCAGGCATTTTGGCAGAAGCAGCACAAAGTCCATTTCTGCTCAGCGTGAGTTCAGCTGCCTCCCTTCACAAAGCGAGTGCAGACACATCGACGTCTGATCGCTGCGTGCAGTGTGTAGTGTTGGTCTGCGGTGTTTAAGAATGTAGAAAGTGTTTAAGAGCATAGGAAGTGTTTATAAGTGTGTGGGAAAGGTTAAGAAGAGAGTGAGAAAGGTTTATAAGAGTGTGGGAAGGGTTTATAAAGCCTTAAAATATGTATAAATAATAAAATAAATATAGGTCGCTACTTCGCAGATTTTCACCTATCGCGGGGGGCTCTGGAACGTAACCCCCGTGATAGGTGAGGGATTACTGTATATTTATATTTGGACTGAAGTGTAGTATGGAACTGAATCAAATATACTTAATGCGATGCCTCAGAAAAAGACAAGCAATGCATGAAATTTTATATTGTGCAATATAAAAAATAGAAAAACACAGATAAATAAACATTTCACCATTAATAAACAGTAAAAAGACATAGTCAGTTATAAGTTACAAGATGCAGCCAGTTTCTTCCATACTGTATTCCTTCAGGGTGTCATGGCTGCATTTTGGCCAATGTTTGATATGTGATCTCTCACGGTACTGTGCTCTGCCATACTTTACTGTGACATTCTTTATGAATATTGTCCAACTTCTGACTAGGATTTTTTAAGCTTTGGAATAACTGACAAGCATAGCTCTTTTGCATAATCTATATAACCAAGAAAATAAATTTTAACATTACCAGATTAAGACCCCCCCCTCCCCCCACACACACACACACACACACACACGCACACACACACACACACACACACAGTAGTGTTTTATTATAAAGTAGATTCCTTTTCATATTTTCCCATGTTATTTCCATTTAATTAAAAAAAACCTGCCCTCTAGTCTCCTCCACCTTATACTACAGTTTATATTTTTGGATGATTAAGCTCTAATACTAATGCTCATCATATTTTTGCATGTGTTATAAAACATCAGAACAACTTTGATAAGAACTGGACATTCAGCCAGAAAAAAACTTGCCAATTCCATTTGTGTAAATTTTCGACAAGTTGAGTTTTTAAGGTTTCTATTCTTTACAAGACTATTTAGTCACTAATCACATATATCTGTAGTTCTCTGCATGAAGAAAACCCATCTAGAATTTGTGCAAAATCTAAAATTAATAGGTTTACAACTATGTCCAGTTAACTTACTGGGCATTTCATTTAAATCATTCAGTGCTGCTCCTGTTTTTTCTTTAAATTTGAATGTAAAGGTTGTGGAACTGCTTTGTGACATACTGTAATGGTTAGTGCCACTGCCTCACAGCTCTAGGAGTCTGGGTTCAAATTTTAGCTCAGTGACTGTGTGAGTTCTCTGTGTTTCCATGGACTTGTCCATTAGTATTTCAATTTTTTCCTATCTCAAAGACATATGTCCACTATGTCCACTATGCTGGACTGGAAAGGGTGAGAGTGTGTATGTCTGTGTGTGTTTGTGTGAGCATGAGTGTGTTCTGAGATGGCTCACTTCTCCATGATGGTTTGTTCCTGCCTTATGCCCAGTGTTGCCAGAGTTATATTAACTTCAAGTGTGAGTTGGTTACAGAGCTTAGAGCTGAAGCTGAATTAAAATGAACTACTGTACTTCTGCATTAACCTGACATCAACATTTATTTCCATCAGTCACTTCTTAGGTTACAAGTTTCAAGCGAATATGTATTGTGATTTTTGATGAGACATTTCAGTGCAATCCTATGTAGAAGGAATTCCAAACAAAGTCAGAAAATAGTGGAGAATCTCCATATACACTGCCAGAAGACCAATGATCAGTTGGAATAAAATCTGCCACCCGCCAACCCATAAGATGTGTAAAATCTTATGAATCATAATATTATGACTCAGGATATAGAAGGGTCAGATTCCTGCAAAGAAAAGAAGGAAAAACCCAGACATGAATAGAGTTGTGAGAAGAAGCTTTGAGAATAAATAAAACTCCAAAGAGTACAATACGATTACTAGATATTGGAAAAAAAGATGCACACTTTCTTTCTTCTAACCCTGAAATGTCTGTAATGCCCATAACACTAGATTAAACAGGGCCTGCAAGTTCTATTTTTTTTGTCCCTGAAGAGTCTTATTTTATTAATATTATATACTATATACAATACTGTATAAATGACAATAAAGCAGAAAGCTGCTTCTAAAATATTTTGTTCTCAAAACAATATAAAACATTTTTTCTTCAATTAAATGTAATAATTTTGACCCAAAAACTTATACATGCCATCATTTTTTTTCATTTGCAAAACAGTGAAATCTGGATATGACTACATCCAGTATGTTGGTATTTTAATTATTAATTTGCAGAATTTGCTGTAGGGGTCCATTCACAATTAGTCCTCATGATTAACACATTCTCCTGTTTTTAAGACAAAATCAGTTCTTCAAGCAATATGAGAAAATGAGTTATTTTGATTCTCATTTAAAGTTTTACACTTACACTGTAAAGCTTTATCAAACCAAAGTCTTTTCATGCTGAGTAACACAAGCCATTTTTTCAGACAAATCATGATGAAGCACCCGACAGCTTCTGCGGTGTTATGTCTATAACCACCCTAAGATATCTTAATTCATATATACTTTACATTGATGAGTTTAAGGAAAAATTAAGGTGCTACCTCAGCTCAATCGCTCATCACAAACAGTGGTGACAGTGCAATTATATAGAATTTCACCATCACTGAAAATGACAGTCAGGAAATGTCTTGACTTTAAACATTATTATACAAAAGGTACAGAGTGCTTCAAGTATACACAATCTACCCATTAATTCTTCTAGTTTTACCTTTTTGCAGTACAGGGTCATAAGGAGTTATATAATATCAGAGCTGTATGCGTTCTTAATAAAGCAGAGATAAACCCTAGATGGGGTGCCAGGCTGTTATAAGGTGCACTTATACAAATGCATACACCTACCAGGCCAATTTGGAATTGTCAAATAATAAGGAAGGAAAGCAAAGCACCTGGAAGAGACCTGCAGAAACACAGTGTTCTTAAGGGTAGAAATCATCACTTTTTAAAACTGTGGACTGCCTCTGTTAAGTTTTCAATTTTGCTCATATGAACTGCAATAAACTGCAAAAGACAATTTAAAATCTACAAAGGCAATTTACAATGAAGACAACTTATCTAATTACATCTTAATTATTTCTTTTCTTGTGACCAATAATTTACCAATTTTTAAGTTTAATGCAACTGTCTTCTTATCATTTATGGTTCTTTTAGTTTAAAATGATCAGACAGTTTACAATTGGATAGTAAAGGAATGGGGGACAATAGGAAATTGCTCAAATAAGAATAAGGATGAACATTTTTGGGCTGAGTGATCCATCACCAGGATAGCTAGCCAATCATGTGTTGGTAATTTTGCCTGGTCAGGAACTAGACATGTATCTTTTGAGGGACCAAAGTGCAGTGTCAGAGACAGAGATAAGTCAGAGAGAGATGGGCTATTTCAGCTGGACATCAGAGAACTCATCTAATGCATCAGCCTGACTGCTGTATCTAAAAGCTGCCCAGGTCAACATCCGCTTTTGACACTACAGCTGATCTTCAGTAAGCTTTCTAAGAATATATACATCAATATTTTACAATCTATTTATATTTTCAATTATACTTTATTCTACTAATATTATTATAGTCTTATAAATGGCATGTTGCTTTTAAATTTCTATACTTTGTATTTATATCAGAGTGACTGAACTAAAAAAGTAAACACAGGGCACCTGGTATGAGGGAGATTACCACTGTTCTTTTCCCACAGGGTTATCTGGTTCTGGAGGCAACCAAATAGTGGAACAGTGCAGTAAAAGTAAGACATCTTTGGTTGGTAAGGATCCTATAACCAAATGGTACATCAGCCTTCATGTGTCCAGTATATTTTTGGGGACCAAGGTAGCATTCAGGGTCTGGATTATATCCAGAGACACCTGCTTGTTGTTCACTCCAAAGGTAATAAGTTATTATGTGCAGTACTAAGAAGTGACTGGCAATGTAGGCATCATTTATATGTTCTGGTATGGATAGGATCTGTGTGTGTGGATATGTGTGTGTGTATGTGTGTTAAGTTTAAGGTGTGAAAATAAACCAATCAAATAGCAAACTTGGTGAGTCTCACTTATCCTACAATTACTCACTTATTAATATTTCTCATAGCAGCGTAACCCAGTTCAGTTCAGGGTCTGATGGTGTGGTAACCTATCTTCACACCACTGGGTGCAAGATAGAAATCAGCAATGGATGTAGTACAAATCCATCAAAGGGCTTACTCATTCATATACCTAGATGTAAATGGGGCCAATCTGTTTACTAATTAAGCTAATACACATGTTTTTGGGATGTGAAAGTATTTGAACCCAAGACTCTGGATCCATGAAGCAGCAGCACTAATATAATATAATATAATATAATATAATATAATATAATATAATATAATATAATATAATATAATATAATTTATTTTTAAAACTACAGGGGCAGAGTATACTGTTTTCAGAATCATTATGTGCAAGGCAAGAGCTAACTCTAGATGAGGAGGCAGTTCATCACAGGGTGTATTATAATATAATATTGCCATCTCCTTCTGTAAACAGAAAGATGCTTCTCTACAGTATACCTGGTAAACAATTTCAAAAAGAGCTGATTTGCAGCAGGTGCTTTTGCTCTAATCTGGCGTGACATCTTGAGAGGCCCACAATTACCCATTTACATGTCTGTTTGGTTACTTTGTTAATAAGATTCTGTTCATGTCAACTTACAAATATAAACTGAACATTCTCTAATGCTTCAAGTATCCTTTTTTAGGCAACAAAATCCTTAAAGTTTGCTTTAAATATATTGTCAGAAATAACTTTACCTACACTGCAGTGCCAATATGTCATAATTTTATATGCTTTTTTTATTTGAATTGGTCTTGGAAGACAGGCACAATAGAAAATAATAATTGATCAATGATTAATCACAGTATACTTTATTACTATTACTGCATTGGTTATGGATCATTTAGTCTGAAAGATCTTTATTTTTACTATCATCTTTTTTCACACCACATAATCTTATTTAGTCTATCAAAACTCAATTTTTCAGTGTATTGTGGAACTGTAGCTGATATTCAGTTGACACATTTCTGCAGCATATTCCAGTAGCTTACTGAAATAAAGGTAAAACAGGATTAGATAATTCTGATTTTTTTTTTTGTTTGTTATTTCTTGTCCTGACTGAAACATCAATATTCAGTGTTGTTACTATTTAAAGATTAAACCTAAAGAAAGAAAAGTTTTCCCTCAGAAATGGAAGGCTACAGGCCATGAGTCTGTGCAGTCTTACTTTCTTCACAGCCTTTCTCAGAAAGAGGTGTCAGGATTTTGTATTACACCACCACAGAAATAATATAGTCAGTTATTGGAAAACTTCTGCAAGTAAACAAACTATATTTAAACTTAATTTACTTTTTGTGAGCTCCTGAAGACAGCAGCAAATGGCATAGAAGGTTTAATTGACCACCATGTTACTTAAGCAGATCAGAAGACAGGAGGTGAGTAGCTCAAGAGCAAGTAAGTTGTGAGTCGACAAAGGTCAGCAGATGAGTGAGTAAAACCAGGAACATAAGGGCAAGTCAAAACCTGGAATTCAGGAAAAAATTGCAAAGGTTGCACAGTAGATCAAGTCAAAACTAAAAGGAATTTGTCACTGATTCAACAACGATGGGTGTGTGTCTGTCTGTGTGTGTGTGTGTCTGTGACTCACATTTTCTTGAGGACGGCCTAGATCTAAAATGACTGAATGGAAAAATACCAAAAGCAAAACTTTTTGAGATGACTTTTTGAGATGACGATGTACTGATTGGTTTTTGAGCAAAATCATGCAAGAGAAAGAGACACTCTAGAGGAATTCTCAAATACCGTAATTATGCAATTAATTAGGAATTCTTTTCCTTAATTGCTATCATAATTACCTATTTTATGATCAGAAAGATCTGTATTAGAGCGGTAAATAATTGCTGAAATGTTATAGAATAGTTCAGGTAACTTGGTTCCTAGGGTGCAAAGCCTACTCATGCTCACATCTGAATTTATTAATTTAGGAACTAAGTAATCAATTAATTTAATTGATTAAACCTAATCTGTGAGCAAGTGACACACCATCTATGGTTTAGTGACCCACGTCCTGCTTACAGAGGAATCAAAGCATTACTCACATCCAAATCTGTTCCTCAGAAAATAACAGTCAGAGCAGCTGATGGAACGGTCCTTACGGATGACACTGCATTTGTGACCCACTGGGCTGGCTGCTTTGAGCAGCTTTTTAAAGGTGATCCTCCGGCTAGGACACTGGATATCTCTGAGTTCATGGTTCTTGAAGCTGATCCTCCAATTAGCTGTGAACCACCCAGTCTCACTGAGATTGCACAGATGGTCAACCAGCTACAGGGATCTGTGGTATCCGGGGTGAACTTCTCCAGGCTGGTAGTAAGGCTGTCCTCCTGGCATTTCAGGCAATCTTTGCTTCCATTTGGGAGACTGGCATCATCCAAAACTGACTGGAAAACGGGACTTGTCGTCCTTATCTGGAAAGGGAAGGGTGATCGCATGAATTGCGGCAACTGCAGGGGGATAATACTGCTCTCTATGCCGGGTAAGGTCCTTGCTAGGGTCATCCTCAATAGGATCTGTGATAACTTGCTCACCTACCAGTGACCGGAGCAGTCTGGTTTTATGCCTAATAAGTCTACCATCAACGGCATCCTGGCACTGTGGGTTCTCAGGAGCACAAACGCAAATATCGGCAGAGTTTCTTTGCCACCTTTGTCGATTTTCCTAAAGCATTCGACTGAGTTAATTGAGCTGCCCTGTGGGAAATTCTGAGACTTCACGGGATCCCCTCAAAGTTGCTGGATTTCATGGCTGGCCTGTACACTGGTACTGTGAGTGCTTTGCAAAGTGGAGGCAGAACCTCTGCATTTTTCCCAGTTGATTCTGGGGTTCATCAGGGGTGCGTTCTTGCTCCTACTCTGTTCAGTGCTTGCATGAACAGGGGGTCAGGCATGGTTGTAGGGTCCATCGGCTGTGGGGCATGTGTTGGTGAAGAAAGATTCACTGATCTTGACTTTGCCAATGATGCTGTGATCTTCACGGAGTCAATGGAGGCTCTGATTGGGGCTCTCGAGAGACTGAGTGAGGAGTCTGAGTGTCTGGGTTTGAGAGTGTCCTGGATAAAAAGATCCAGATTTTTAATGACCTATTAAGCATAGCCATCAGCAGTCTGCGGAGAGAGTGTCGCCCTTGTCGAGAGGTTTACTTACCTTAGCAGTGACATTCATGTCTCTAGTTCCTATGAAGTCAGTAGACAGATTGGGAGAGCACGGGGGGTAATGAGGTCATTGGAAAGGGGTGTGTGGCGCTCCTGATATCTATGCAAAAGGATGATGGTCCAAGTCTTTACAGTCCTAATGCTTCCTATCTTGCTATATGGTTGTGAGACGTGGATGCTATCCAGTGACTTGAGACGAAGACTGGACTCCTTTGATACTGTACCTCTTTGGAGAATCCTTGGGTACCGCTGGTTTGACTTTGCGTCGAATGAGTGGTTGCTCATGGAGTCCTGAATGAGGTACATTACCTGCATTGTGAGGGAGTGTCACTTACGGCACTACAGCCATGTGGTGCGATTCCCCAATAATCATTTCTGAGGACCTGAGTGGCTGGATGGGGGGATGCCCACGTAACACCTGGCTGTGACAGTAAGAGGATCATTTCTGAAGGGTGGGACTAGACCGCATGTCTGCCTGGAGGGTTGCAAACCAGGATCCCGAGTTGTTGCATCGTGTGGTGGGTGCAGCAACGCACTGTACCACTGCATGCTCCCCAACCTGAACTGACCTGTCCTGATTAGTAATTAAGTCAAGGGCACAAACTCCTAAACCTAAATCAAAATCCCAATAGCAAAGTAAAAAATTGAATAAAAATCTAAACTCTAAAACACGACTCCTCCAATTGCAAAGTAATTCCTTAAGAAAATTATCTGCAAAACAATTACAATAAAAAGAAAAATCCCCAAAGACAAACTGAACTGAACTAAACTGAAAGAAGGGGTGCCAAACACAAGGAGAAGAAACTTTGAACACAACTCAAGGCCTCAGGAGAAAGAATCGCTTTTAGACCAATGCCAATGTTTCTCTTAAACAGGGCAGCTGTCCCAAGTGGCTGCCATAATGGCAGCGCAACTGTATAATGAGTGGTGCGACTTGGCTCAGTGTAGCTATAATAAATGACAGCAAACAACATAATACAAGTAGTTAACACGTAAAATGAAGACTAATAAGAAACAAATGGTAAACAGACAACAAAACTAAAGGCAAGGAAAGAGCCCAGTGAAACTCTGACAATCACCTCAAGTATAGCAGCAGTGAATGGTAATCCATTACTGACAGAATATATGCTAGGTTAACATCTTACATATTCCTAGAAGACTGGTTTTAACTTCAGCTCATTGTAAATGCTCATGTGGAGTCTGCATATTCTTCTCATGACATCATAAGTTTATGTCTAATATTTCAAAGAGTTGCATGTTAGGTTAATTGGACACTAAATAGTACCGGTGAGTGTACACATGGAGGGTGCATGTGAATGTGTGCTATGACAGTCTGATAACTTACTGTATCTAGGGTGAGGCTGCCTGGTACTGATGGAATAGCTACTGACCTCATATGACTCTGTAATTGAGTTAAGCAGTTTGAAAGGGGATGGACTGACATGGTCTACTATTACTGCAATAAAACAAAGCCTGAAATTTAAGATAAGAAAAGGCTAAATACAGTAAACCTTTTGGCCATTAAAGTGTAAGCTTAGTTATAGTAAAACTAGTAGTCTTTTAGACTTTGTATTTCAATTTACATTTTTACTTCTATTTTCATTTGTTTAGTTTTTATAAAAGAAGTTGATAATCATCATATCCACATAGGTACTAGAACTGACAAGAATAAAACTGGAAAAAAGACAAAGCCAAATTTAGTTACACTGCATTTTTTTTTCTCAGCTATACTCCAGAAATATCGACAAGCATCTGAAGGTAAGTAATAAAACTGTGACTAATTCACAAGATGCATACTCTTCAGTTGAATATAGGACACTGTCTGTATGCACGTACTGTAGGTGAGTCATTCTAATGCTGTTATTTGCAAATCAGACTTCTTTTCCAAGCAACTTGACTTCTTCCTTCTGTACCAATGTCAATTCTTTTTTCCTTAAATATTTAATGATTCAAAACTGCCAGTCAATGATAGGCAGGACTGAAGTACATATTACATAAAGTGAAAGTTGTACTTTAAGATAAGACCAACATTGGGGTTTTGAGGGTTTGAGGACTGAGGTGGCAGCATACCAACCCTGACAGATCATGCCACTCTGTCTAAGTATTGTTTTCTAGCTTCTCCTTAGCAAAATAGGCTCAGGTCAGTTGATACAAGTGCTTCCAGTACTTGCTGTGTCTTTTCCTTGCTCTTCTCTTAGGGAGAGCATATACTATGCAACTTTAGCCCGACTTGCAAGCTCGTAAGGTTTTTCTTTTTTTTAATAATCACAGAATTGCAAGAAAGTCTTTGAAGTGCATAAATTCACTGCTCTCTAAGTATGAAATATGTTCTGAAATGATCAGCATGGCTTATGGGCTCTAAATGGTTTTTTGGCATATCAAAAAAAAAAAAAAAAAACTTTGGCACTTTCGACATCAGCCTGTCAGGTGTGAGAGGTCACTGATTCTGCAGTTCTGCTTCCAGGAAGGGACTCTGTGTTTATGCTTTTGCATGCATGGCTGCAAAATATTTATGGATGCACAAGAAGGAGGCTACACTGGTTGTGTAGTGGTAAAAAAAAAACAATCCACCAGATGTTGTTTCTTAAGAGAAATATTATGATGGTGTCCTCAAAGAAGAAATGCAAAGGGTCAGAGTACATCAGCTACAAATTCCTGGTAGAACTGCATGTTTGTACTTTCAACAGACTGTCATAAGTTACATGGTTTGCTAGGCTAATCAAACAAGAACAAGAACAACAACAACAACAACAATATTTATTTATATAGCACATTTTCATACAAAAAAGTAGCTCAAAGTGCTTGAGCTTAGAATGAGCTTAGCTACAACATTTAGCCTGCTATAAAAGACAGAAGAAGAGCAAAATTTCACATTATTCTTCACAATGTCAAATTAAGCAGTGTCGCAGGAGGCTGGGGAACAGACCCGGCTGGGACACCTGGAAGGACTGGGAGGTGGCGTATTCGTCCTCCGGGCCATGAGGGGGCAACCGCCCTGGATCGGGAAAGGGCCATGGAAGGGGAGCAAGGAGGCTCAAGCCCGTTGGGGCCCGTGCCCACCGCCAGGGGTTGCCCCGAGCCTCATGGAGCCCGGGAAATGTCTACTTCCGCCACACCCGGGAACATGGACGATGAACCTTCCAGGGATACCCGGAGTGCTTCCAGGTGCTCTCCTGACACTTCCGGGAGTCGGGAGTACGAGCAGGACGAAGCTCTCATGGAGAGAGGAAAGGCGGCAAAGAGAGAGAAGCCCGGAGGAAAGGTGATTGGTGCGAAGAGTAGTGTGTTGTGCGGGACAGTGTTCTATTGAGAAGAGAAAGGAAAATAAACGTGTGTGTTTTGTAAAGATGCGGTGTCTGTCTGATGGTGTCCGGGCATGTCTCACAGCAAGTATCATAAAATCTCCTTTTTTGGTCTGTCCATGCAAGACTAAAGACTGTTCAGATGAATGAGCTAATTAAACCACATAGTGTATCCATGAAATACAAAAAGATTTCTTGTGAGAAGGAAAATGAACTCCTAATACTGGAACAACTAATAAAACCACATAGCAAACACCCACCCTAAGTGGGTGAAGCCTGGTATAATGTTTATAACAGAAAAAAAGGTTCCTAGCTGCAGGTGTTAGCACAAAGGCCACAACTGCAAAAATACACTTCTAGACTCAAGTAAACTGACACAAAATAATAAAGTACAAAAAACAAAAATAAAGAAACATTTAACTCACCAAATTAAACTTCAACGATCTGAAAGCCAACAAAATTGAAATTCAAAAGCTTGAAACTTTTTTCAATAGAAGAGAACAAAAGAGGAGCTGAAAAACTTTGCAGCTAGAGCTACCTCTTATATAGCAGCACTCGCAGGTAACTGCTGCATAAATCACCACAGTACCTGTGGGTCCTGATCTATAATCAGAAGACATAGAACACAACTGAATTAAGGGACCTTGGAAAAATAAAAACACAAAACATAAAAAATGAACAGGAAAAGGGCAAATAAACCAAAAAATATAAACAACAGGGGTATTTTGTAGTCCCACAAAGATTTTGTTGGTATATCTGATTTTTTGGCTGCCATTCTTGCCAATGACAAATGTTGTGTGTGTCTTCATGATCTAAGTTCACCTACGTAACTAAAGAGATGTAGACAACTCAGTCATTATCTACATCACATTCCACAACTTAGAAAGATCAAACAGCAAATTTAAACGTAAATTTAAAACATAAATGCAAATATGGGAGTGTGAGGCAGCAAAGCAAAAATATAACACTAATTGGACCAGAATATATGAAATGCAATTAAAAGGAAAGGACAACACACATTGCTAGGAAGATAAGCAAAGTTCGAGAAATTGGCGTTTTTTAATTTATAGAATTTTTGTCCCTGCAGGGTAGTGGTTAGTGATGCTTCCTTGGTGTTTTAGAGGTTAAAATTTTATTTCCAGATTGGAATCTGTTGAATTTGCATATTCTCCCCAAGTGAATTTTTATCATTATTTATGCTGGGCTTCCAGACCTCATGATATTCCATGCATATGATTGGCTAGATATCCTGATGACAAATGGCTTTGCACAAAAGTGTTGACCCTTGTAGTCAACTGTGCAATCTCTTGCTATATCCTGTTTTTTTTTATTAAGTTATAAACTGTCTAATCATTTTAAACTAAGAGTACCATAAATTACTGAGATATCAAGAAAGGGAGAATGTACAAGTCATAAATTATTCAAAAATTATTGGTCCCAAAAAGTAAAATGCACAATTATTGGTCATAAGAAAGAAAAAATGCACAAATGTATTTGGGTCATAAATTATTGGCCACAAATAGAAATGAGTGAATCCTGCAGCATTTGCTTTGCCATAAGTTCACTGAGATCATGGAGATATTTAGGAACTTCACCAAACTCCGTAAAATGCATTGATGTCAGTGATGAAGGAGGAACTCATTTTGAGTGGATTACAATGGTGCACTGGTGTCACTGAGGGCTAGGGAAGCATCTGCCAACTATGCTGGACCTTATGGCAAAAAATGAGATCTGAATTATGAAGGAAGCTTACCACTAGCTCCTTTGACTGTTTGAAGCTGTGGCTCCAAGGCAGTTGGAATGTCTTTTTTATTTCTGATCTATCTGTAAGGATGCTATTACATTTTTATTTGTATTGAAGAAAATAGAAACGCCTTGTATATAGTAATAAATCTTTTGCTATTATTATTATTTCACAGGGCCACATGTGTTTTCTTTCTCAGGGAGGGTAGGGTTCCTTTAAAACTTATTTTGGATGGTAACTGTAGCACACTGTTAATTTGACATTGTGAGGCCAGCGCATAAAAATCTGTGTTATCTATCTGGTGGCAGAACTCATAATATGCTTACTATAGTCAGCTACTATACCACTGAAATGAAAATACTGCAAGTTTTTTGTTTTGGGTGGAAGGCTGGAGTACTGAAGATGTTGTGACATCACACATGCCTGATTTTCCAGTGGAATCCCACTGTCTAAACCATGTGATATAAAAAGTACAGGAGGTCTGCTGCTGGACACTTCTAAAACATGTTGGCAGCATATGTGTGAAAGTTCTGCACATGAGTGCTACAGTCTGTAATGTCATGTTGGCCCCACAAAGCATTATATCACACACCCCCACTCAATCTAATGTACAAGTGACTGCTGGCTAAAATCTCCAAGAGAGCCCACCAACCCATTCATATTTTTATATGTGATGTTCATGGAATGTAAATATGTGCATGTAACACCTTGAGGTTGTGTGTGTGTGTGTGTCCAGTCCTTCCAAGCAATCTGATTGGACACTTTGGCTTTGGTCTAATTGGTCAGTTTTGCTTTGGTGACACAATCAACAGACAAAGTGCCAGGCAAGTAGGTTGAGACACATGAAGTGAAGTAAAAGTGCAGGAGGCACACTGAGAGTCACCTTCAAAGACGGGAAGTATTCTTAAGAATACAAATGATGTTTTCACAGCGGGTAATGGGAGCCCAATTCATGGTAGTCAAAAAGTGGACAGGAGGCAATCAAGGTGTTTTGAAACAAATGTTAGTTTGCAGATGATAGCAGTCTAGGTGGATTGTTAGGTAATCTCAAATGTGTTGAAGCACAGAGAGTAAATGTAAACTATTATGTGTAGGAAGTAAAAATGTTAGGTGTGAAAACACAATGGGAATTCTCAAAATCAAAAGTTCACCTTATGAGAAGGATTTAGGACTCTTGGTAGATTCAATACTATCAACTTCCAGACAGTGTTCAGAAGCCATTCAGAAGGCTAACAGAATTTTAGGTTATATATCACAATATGTGTAGTACAAGTTGAAAGAGGTCATGCTCAAGCTTTATATGAAGTACTTTGTACAGTTTTGGTCTCCAGGCTACAAAAAAGACATAGCATAACTAGAAAAAGTCCAGAGAAGAGCGACTGGGCTGATTTCAGGGCTACAGAGGGATTCGTTATGAGGAAAGATTAAAAGCGCTGTGGCTTTTCAGTTTAAGCAAAAGAATATCAAGAGGAGACATGATTGAAGTTTTTAAAATTTTGAAGGGAATTAGTACAGTGGATCGATTATGTTATTTTTAAAATTAGTCTATCAAGAACCATAGACGCATTGAATAAATAACAAGAAGTGTGGTAGACAGAAGAACTTTACCGACTTTCAAAACTCGACTTCATGTTATTTTGGAAGAATTAAGTGGATAGGACTGACAAGCTTTGTTGGGCTGAATGGCCTGTTCTTGTGTAGATTGTTCTAAAAAAGTCTGGATCAAAAAGTTTGTAATTTGTTCTAATTCCTTGTCTTCAATGGGTAACATTCTAGTACAGCCATAAAGATGAAATAACTTAGCCCTAATGGTGCCCTGCCCATACCAACCATGAACTAATGGGCAGTTATTATGGGATAATCCAGTCCATAGGAGAAATGGAGACAAAAGCAATCCCGATGAAGCTCCATCACTAAAATGTTAAAGAGACAGGATTTAGACAATTTAGCTGATATAGGCCAGTTTTCAGTTGATTCGTGACACAGACTGCTTGAGGTTCAGTCATTTGTAAAGTAATATTATAAGATGTCTAAAATAACAGACTCTTGAGTCTTCCAGCAAGAAGCCAGTAGTAGTTTGCCTGGAATATCAAGACAGAACAGCATATGTTGGTGAAAGGTAAGAGGTATTATAAACAGGTCAAAGAGTGGAAGGACCTAAGGTAATACAGGAATATTTAAAGAAGGAAATTAAGATTGAAAGTGGCATACAAAGGAAAGGAGGAGTATAGATCCAGAAAGCGTAGAGACAAGTATCAGGTATTTCAAGGAGACAAAAATGACAGAGCAGGGCAAGGGTGGAGGAAGTGAATGCAATAGTGAATTGGTAGAGAACCCATAAGAGAAACCTCACATTTCCTGATTAGTTCCCAGAGCTATAGGTTGTAAAAGGATGTCACGCTAGAAAAACTGAAACAAACAAGGTAATCTGTGAGTGCTGCCAAGAGGCGGGTGTACAACAAAGGCTGACTATAGGGAGGTCAGCGTTGTGAAAGATGGGAATATGAACATTTTATTCTTCAGGAAGTTCAAGGAACGTCTTAATACGGAACCCAATGAAAAACTAAATCTCAAGGAGAGCCTGGAAATGTTAGGTTTTAGGAAGGCAAACAGAATACCTGCAAGGGAAAGTGGAGAACTGAGCACGAAATGCCATAGGGGTTATGTGGGAAGAAGAATGTAGACGTGTTCAGACAGAACAGAAATTGTTCATTTTGATAACCAGAAGGATTTAGGAAGCTTAATGCAGTTGTTGTATTTTTTCAGCAAAGAAGATACAGCAGTAGTTGTTACAAGATAAATCTGTGACTGAGACAGCTTCCAAATATCTGAAATGCTTAGTGACAGGGAGAAAAGAGAGAAGGGAGGCTTTTTTACTTAGGAGGCAAAACAGGAGACTTAGTCTAATTTATTTTATAAGTGTTACTCCAGGAGAAATACAGTTGTTTTCTTTCTGTTTTTCTCACTTCCTCCATTAACCAGTATAAAGGGAGAGCAATCTTCTGTCATCTTAACTGTTAGTTTAAGGGTTAGGATATTTTCTGGAATTGGCATATACTTGCCAGAACTGCATTCCTGCCATTCTGGACTAAATAAATCAGTGGTCTAATTTAAATCTACAAAATCATTGCCAATTTGTGTTCTGAAAAATGTATAAAACAAATAAGATATAGTTAATACCATGACTTTATAAACTGCTCGAAAAGAACATCTGTAGGAATTGTGTTCTTCAAAGAAAAATTTTTTACTACTGGTTTGAATTGCAATTCCTGCGGCATTGTTTATTTTTATTACATTAACTGTAGCAATACTTTTCTAAATAAATTTCAGTTCCTGAGACTCTGGTTTAAAATTAATTTACTATGATTGATATTGTGTGGCGTAGCGTTTCTATATAGTAGATGGATGGCCTAAGATCCACCAGAAAACAGCTTGTTTTATTTTATAAAGCAGTGTGTACAAACACATAATACGTTGAAAGTTACAAGTTTATGAAATGCTGAAAACTTTTTCTAAAATTGTGAAGTAAAACAAATACTACATTAACTCACCCGCGTCTGCCTAATGTGGTAAACATGCAAATTGCTCATTACCTTCTCTTTAAATTGTAGAGAAGTCAGTTTTTTATCTTTTTTTGCATTCAGATTTGAGAAACACAAATTCATGTGACAGATGCTTTAATGTAAATATACAGACAAAGCACATGATTCTAAATAAAACATAAAAAATCCCTGAATGTTCCTTCAAATATCAGTTTTTCCAGTTATACACACACTTAGTACCACAAAAAAAAAAAACATGAAGGCAGCACAGTGGTTACAATTGTCGCTTCAAATTTCCATAGTAGTGAGTTGACTGCCTCTGTGAATTTTTTACACTCTTCACAGGACTGTGTGGATTTTGGTATGCATAGCCCAGAGATGTGCAGGTTAGGCTGATTAGAGACTCCAGATTGGCCCAGTGTAACTGAGTGTGAACTGTGGTGACATCCTGTCCATATCTTGTCTACAGTTCTGCGAGGCTACACTCCAGCTATCATTGACCTTGACCTGAAATGAAAAGCTTTCAAAAATGAACGAAATAATGCTATGCATTCAAACTTTAATCAAATCTATGGATGAAAGGTAGCCCAACAACTGAAATGCCTTTCAGATAAAGATAGATTTGTTATTCTGCAATAGAACAACAGAACATGAGTCTGTATTCTTGTTTTTTGTATTTCTGCTGCTGAATTTCCCTATGGGATGAATAAAGTTTATTTAATCTAATCCAACATTTATTTCTATAGAACATTTTCATACACTGGATGTAGCTCAGATTTGTTTTACAATATGTCAAAGAAATAATTAAAACCAAATTTATATAAGAATATTTTATTATTTTATATAATAATATTATATTATATAAGAATTGTTTACACATGTCTTAAACAACTATTATCATACATTGATAATTTCTGTATTATCTATATCTATTATATTACATATCTTACACATCAATATTGCTTCTACTTCTTTGTCTTGTCTTTGCACAATGTCTTGTCTTGTTTGTGTTTTAATTTTAAATTTAAATTTTAATTCTATTTTTAATTTATTATTTGCACATCATGTTGTTACACTGTGGACCCTGAGCTTCGCGATTTCGTCTATCTGTATACTTGTATATGGTTGAGATGACAATAAAGTTCACTTTGACTTTGACTTTGAAGAATAATAATGAATGAATAACATACAAGAAATAAATGCACACTTACATAAGATAGGCATAAAATTAACAGAGATGTAGAGTCTTTATACATATACATGTAACTGGTTTAGAAGTTTCTAAGATGTATCCAATGAAAAGATCAGATGGCAAGAAGGATGAAAAATCCAAAAAAAAATATCTCCAATTAAGATGGAATAAACATTAAAATCTGCAGGGGTTCCAAGGCCATGGATTGCTCAGTCCACCACTGGGCATTCTACCTAACATAAATGTTCTTAAGTATTGAAAGTATCTTAAGTACTTAAGTATTGCTTTTTTAGGCTTTGTCCTTGAGGATTCACCGCAGTGGGTCTTGTGGTAGTTGGGGTATCTGCTTTCATTCAGACATCACAGATGTCTTCACAGTGCTTTGATCAGGTGCTTGTGGTGGTGGTAAACTAGAAAAGAAAACAGAGAAAAGTAGAGGTTTATAATGACTGAAACATTCATTGAAGAATATAATTCTATGTATATCTAATTAATTAGGAGTAGAACTAAAAAAGTATTACCAAAAAAGCAAAATTAAAAAAGTGATTCTTTTTCATTTAATTATATGTATCATGATTGGTAAAGTATTCCAGAGTTTTGGTACATAATGGCAAAAGACTGACTCGCCACTTCTTTTATGGCTGGTTCCTGAACAAATAAGAAGACCTCTACTAGAAGATCTAAGGTTACAACTTGGAAAGTATTAGGACACATGAAGGAGCAAGATTATTTAAGACTCTGTATTCCATTAGCAGTATTTTAAAGTCAATTCTAAAGAATACAGGTGCTAAAACAGGTGAGATTGCTCATATTTTCTCTTTCTGGTTAAGATTCTTGTTGATGCATTTTGAACTAACTACACCCAATTTATGTCTTTATTAGGTAGTCCAGTTAGGAGTGCATTACAGTAATCTAGTTGACTAATGAAATTGTGAAATAATTTCTCAGCATTTTCAGTGTTATAGGAGGTCTAACTTTGTAATGTTCCTTGGATAGAAAGTCCTAGTAATATGTGATATAAAGTTTAAGTCTGAGTCCATGATTAAAATTCTTTACTTCCACCTTGACTATAACTGCTAACACATCAAGTATATTTCTAATACTCTCATTATTTCCATTTTTAGCAACAACTAAGTTTACTTTTTTCCCCAGTTTAGCATGAGGAAATTACTACTCATTCATTCAGAAATGTAAGGCATTGGATCAGAGAACCCAGATCATCTGGTGCTGCAGATGAGTAAAGCTGAGAGTCAACTACATAGCTTTGTTAGCTCACCTTGTGGGTTCAGATAATATGGCCTAATGGGAGCATGTAAGTTGAATAAAATAGCAGGCCCAGTATAGATTCTTGTGATCTATATATAATTATATCATGGATTCCTGAACTACATTCACCACCACTAACCTATAATTTTCTACCTGTTAAGACTTAAACCAATTTAAGAGACTTCCAGAGACCCCATCCAATAACTATGGAGATTATGATGGACGGTGGCGGCCCTTTCCTGGCCAGAAGTCCAATATATTGGAAGGACTGGGGGAGGAGACATGCACAGGACACTGCCTCCCCTGGAGTGTTAGCTGGCAGCCCCCCTGGCTTGCAGCAGTACTTCGCATTCCAGCAGGGCTTCATGGGAGTCTGCTGCAACCATGGTGGGTTCCGTGGATGCCACCAGAGGGAGCTGTGGAGGTTTCAGAGCCCTACTACCTTGGGCTTTCACCACACTTCGGAGTGATTCCAGATCCAGCTAACAAGCCACCTGGAGTACTCCCAGGAGCATTATAAAAGGAGCCGCTTCACTACACTTGGGCAGCCAGAGTCGGGTTGAAGAGGACAAAGATTTTCAGAGGAGGAGTGGAGGCAGAATGAGGAAGAGAAAGGGAAGAAAGAACGACTGTGTATTAGTGTTGTGTGCTGCTTATAGAACTGTTACTGTTAATACTTTCACTCGTGCAGTTTATATACTATGAGTTGTTCTAAAACCTGATTGAAACTTATAATGAATGAAATGTTTATTTTATACTCATTTAATTGTTGAAAAAATGATTTTCCTAGAATTGTGCTTAAAAATGTAGGTTAGAAATACTGTAGGTCTAATGTTGTCAAAGACAGAGGAGTCTAGATTATTTGTCTTAATCAGGGTTTAAATTACTGCAGTTATTAGACCCCATATCTAGTGACGAGTTAATTATGTCAAGTACCCCATCAATTAGCATTCTTTGAAAAGCTTTTTGAGACTGGGTCAAGGATGCAAGTGAAGGGCTTAAACTAAGAAATTATTTTACAGAGATCAGATGAACCCATTTTAGTGAATGAATTTGATTTGCTAAAAAGAAAATGCAGAGTTTCAACAATATTAACTTTGGAGGGATGTATTATTTTACATCTAATTTCATTTATTTTGTGTTTAAAAATGTGGCAAAAGACTCACAAGTTTCTCTACAGGTTTCTATGGGGCTTTTTATTTACTGAGCTAGTTCTAGAAGATAGTGAATGGTTGAAAATATTTGATTTGACACCAGAAATATAAAGAAAGTGATTGTAAAATGCACTACACATTACTTCATTCTGAATTAATAAGAAAGGGTAGGCAGGTGCATAAGGAGAAACAAGAAAGATGAAGTTACTGAACAGCTTGTGTGATGATATTATAACACACTAGCAGCTATCCTGAAAACAAGAAACGAGAACAGACCTCTGGTCTACTAAAACCTAGAAAACCCAGATTAAGATGGCACTTGTACTCTGCTTATTCTGGCCATTCTGCAGACAGCTTGGAAAGTGGATACCATATTAACCACTAGAAAGTGTGTCAAGAAGGTTAATGTGCTGGACTATAAGCTGAAAGGCTGCTAGTCCATCCTCTACAACTGACTCATTGCATTGAACTAAATATGTCAATTAACTTGCCAACATGTCACCTATAAAAATATGGAAGCAATTGTTTGTTATAGCAACTGCAGCAAGTCTTTCCAAGTTGCTGCATAAAAAAGTGTTACCCGCTTCACCAGTGGCATAGCTAGCTTGCAGAAGGCCCCTGTGCAGTGACATGAGGTGGGTCCCTCCTGTGTAGCATAACTGTTAGTAATTTATTCACAACTAGATCCTAGTGGCCAGCTGGTGACAAACAAACTAACTCTCTAAATGGGATTTGTAATAACTTTTTAAATCACTTTATTACAGCAGCTGTAAATTAGCAAAAATAAAATAAATTGTGGGAATGGAATGTGTGTGGTGTGGGTAGTAGAAGTAGTACAAAAATATATGTAAGCTGTGGACTCACTTACTTTTCCAAGACAAATTTGTGAAGGAAGATGATTAAAATGTAAAGTAAGCTAGAAAGTAGAAACTGTTCTATGCTATAAAATGATACAATTTCAATTTGTAACAAATTAAAACAACAACACCGGCTGACAAGATACTACTACACAATTGACCTGTTTTACACAAATTCTGAGAAAATTAATATCATAAAGTCAAGTAGCAATGATTCCAAGAAATTTGCCTTGTCGGAAGGAAATTGCTTTGTCATATATATTGCTTGTTTGTCTTCAGTAGTTTCTCCATTTTTAACAGTTTCAGCAGATAGCACCTGATATGAAGCCATTGTATCGCTGCTTCCAGACTCGATAGTTGCAACCATTTCACTCACTGCACTGTCTGCATAACCCGCTTGTAGCCATTACGACGATTCACCAGCCTCAGCATTCTCAGTTACTACAGCTGGCTCTTGCTCAGTTTTGAGAAAAGTAGAAATCTTGGTAAGCTTTGCGTTTTTTCAATTCCTATTACAAGTGTGCCTTATGTTTAGCAGCACCATTCTTACAATGTTTGCCAGATCCGATGCTAATGGCCAACATGGCGTTGTATGGCATATATATGGCTGTTATGCATTGTTTACAGTGTTCTTTAATTCTATGTATCTTGTATTTGTATGGATGTAACACCAAGAGTAATTCCTATGGCGACAGCTTTGCTGCTGGCAATAATGTGTGAAGTATAAAGAACACCATCCCAAAGCACTTTAAAAGTACATAGTACAACTGTCACCATTGTCACACATGCTCTCATAAGGTGAACGCTACTATCATATAATGAAAGGGGGCGTCGTTGCTCACAATACCTGACCATGCCCCTGCAGATCTCACAACCCATGCTCCTTTAAGTCACTGAGACATATATAGCCCCATCTCAACAGAAGTCAATTTCTCTTATTTGAACTTAAGACAAGTGAGGGTGAATAGGACAGGATCACCTCCTTACTCATTTACGAATTACTGCCTGTTGTTCCTGGCAGAGGCCAGTTATTCTTTTGTTTCTTTATTTTGTGACATTTAAACGGGGTTACCAAGCTGGTACGCCAAATCCTGAAAATTTGTCTGACCTGTATGTATTTATATGTATTTATAGAGGCAGAAATCATACCAGCAGCCTTAAGGGTTGGAGTCCGGCTCTTTAGCCGCTATACCACACCACCTGCCTGGCCAGCAAATATAAAAGTAGGTGAGTCAGTTAAGGGCCACGATTAACCCGGACGGACACCACATACTGCTGGTAGATAGTGAAAAGAGTCAGAAGTAGTCAAAGATGAAGCTTGGAGAAGAAAGACATTAACTGCATGCTCTGAAAAATAAAGGTGCCAAACCAGTTCTTCAGAGCGATGCCATAGGGGAACCATTTTTGGTTCCCTAAAGAATTATCCACATGAAGGCTTCATAAAGAACCATTTATTTAGATCCCTAACATGTTCCATAAAAAATCTAGAATTGACAATAACAGATTTGTGAAATATCAGTGAGTTTGTGATTTTTAAAGGCCTCTCACTGTATACAGTTACACAAACAAAGTTCTGGTTTCTTGATCATCTGTATCCTGCTACATACCCTACTGTACTATAAACATTTCAAGCTTTTTTCCACATAGGAACCTTTTCAAAACCCAAAGAACCAAAGTCATAGGCTAAAAACCCTTCCCAGTAAGAAATTGTTATTTCCCAAGCAATAGCTCCACAACGAAGTACAAAACCCAATGAAATGCTATTAAAGAACCATCATTTGTAAAAGTGTAGGGAGTCTCTTAGATGACAGTGAGAGAAGATGAGAGGTCCTGTAGTATCAAGTGAGGCATCCATCCAACAAACAGTATTTTTTAAATTTCAGGTTAATCACATCTTGTCACAGATGTGAATATATTCTAGAACAGTAAAGATAGAAGCTTTTTGCTGCTCATAATTTATAAAACAAAGCTCGATTCTAAATTAAAAGGTCTGTAATGAAAAAAATACTGTACTTATTGCTTATCTTAGGCTTTCTTTCTGTCTGGGCTTTCTAGTCTACTGCTGTCCTTCTGCCAAAATAGCTTGATGAGGTCATATGGATCAAATCTGGAAGAAGAACGGGGAAACTTTATTAAAATTTTTTTAAACTTGTGGTGGGTAATATTCTATATCATTCATTCCTGGTAATCTGTTTATTCTATTACGGTAACACACACTGAAATTTTTAATCTAAACATCTTTGGTTTTTGGCAGGAGATCAGAGTAAAATTGAAAAAATCCACACAGACTTGGGGAGTATGTGAAAAGTATAAACATGAGATGTATCAGGGCATGTGAGGCAGAAGAATTAACCACAATACCACCGTGGTGCCATATAATCACTGTCAGGACAGGCTGCAGGTCCTTATAACCTTAGAACTGCATTAAGCAGGTACAGTGAATGGGTGAGTGGATGATCTTTATAACATTATTTAAAATGGAAGAGCAACTCTTAAGTAAGAAAGTATCTCTGTATAAAACAAAGGCATAATACATTACAAAATCAAATAATTCAGCAGTCGAATACGCTACTTAGTAAAGCATATCTGTAACAAGACATGCAGAACAGTAGCTCACTGCTAAGCAATATTATGTATTAGAGCCTGCAAATAAAACTAAAGGCTAGACCCTGTTTTCTAATCTTTTAATTGATTCATTTACTGTGCATGTTGCTCTGCAATGATCTTTAGAGAAGACACAATGCCAAACAGAGAATCGTGATTATCCTACAAATTAATGAAAAATCAAGGTAACAATGTCATTATCACTGTCATCATCAGGAAGGAAGACTTATGAGTCAAATATAAGGAGATCCTTAGCCAAAGTAAGCACCAGTGTGTCTAATGTTGGTTAACTAAAGAGACCTTCTTTGCAACTGGGAAGCACATTGATCAAAAGAGATCACAATGCTTATTTATTAAAGGACTATTATCATAGACTGTTATCTGCCATTTTCATTTCTCCACAGTATATATTTGGATTGAAATGGACAAAGACTGGTGGCCAAAGGCAAAGGTTACATATGCAATTACACAACAAGACATAGCAGAGCAAGCTGTTCAGTTGTTGAACATTGTGATGTATTACTGCAAAGTGTCTTGGTGGTCATTCAAAACAGGACTGACATCCATCAAGGTTATACTGTATGTATAATCTCAAATGGTTAAAGAGACCATATAGTATTCTTATTACATACTTTTGTAACAACTCCTGACAATTCTTATTCTGCTGTTGCTTATGGTTTAGCCTTCGGGATTTTGTTTTTGATAACAATAATTCTGTATTTTTGTTCCTGTTTCTTGAGAATGTGCACATCTTATTGTAAATTTTAATAATATCTTTGCCTTCTTTCAGAATTTACTGTGCCAGCACACAGTACAAACAGGACAGCTGAGTCAAAGCAAGTCTGTGCTGCAGTCTAGCCGAGCCGTTTTGAGCGTTCATGACTGGCCTTACACTTGCATAACAAATTTACTGATGTTCCACCCAATACAATATTGCCAGAATACTCCAAACTCCTGTCAGTCTAAGCAGGAAATGGAGGCTTAAAAATTATCTACTATGAGAAATCATAACCCCATGATCCTATTCTAGGTTGCGTGGGGCACAGGTAATGTGGGTAGCACTTGGGTAAAGCAGAAAGCCACACTGGAGAAGGCATCAATTGCAAGGCCTACTAATACGCACACACAACACTAGTTTGGAATGTATAATTAAACTAATATGAATGTTGTTATGACATGGCATACTTTTTGTGCTGAAAATAATTTTGGAAAATTTTTCTGCTTTATTTTTGTTTGTAAGTTCAGAGATTTTGAATCATGCAGTCAGACTGTATTTTATTGTATGCATATTATTGGTTTTGACTGATGTTAATATTTATTTACATTATGATATGTTTATTTTATGGCATCATTTGGTGTTTTGGAGCCGCTACCATTTTGTAGATCTATTTTCAAAGATACACTAGCCAAATGCTTGGACCAAGTTCTCAAAAGTCGCATGCTTTAATAAGCCAAATGTTCATGCAGAACTTCATACAGCATTTTGGACAAGACCTTCAAACCAGTATCTATTGTGTGTTATTGTGGTGGTTTTCTGGTGCTCAGACTTTTTTGCCTGCCATTTTTTTACTTTTTTTACTTTTTAATCTACCTTTAGCCAATTCCTTATTTACAATTTCATCTCCTGATCCTTTAATCTTTTCCATTTTACTTGCAGTATTTCCAGTGTGGCTGTACAAATGTGTTTTAAGTACAGTATGTGGGAGAGAAACCAATGCAGACATGGGTTGAACAGGCAAACTCTTCACAGATAGCAACAAATCATGGGATTCAAACTCATGATGCTGATTCTGTGCGACAGCAGCGCTTGACTCAGTGCCCCCAATTTTGTTAGCTTATATACCTTTTTGAAGCTCCTCATGAGGCAGTTGATACCACAAAAGTGTCTGTTATTTTCAGTTTCTTCATCCATAGTATTGGGGAGAATATTGTAATGGGCTCAAAACTTTAACTTTAAGCTTCCAATGGAGTTTTACAGTTACAGTATTATTGAACATTTCTAGTGTTATGTCCATATGTGTTTATCGCTCCATCTATGGGTAATGGGTGGCAAGGGAGCACATCATAAATCATGAAAAGATCTAGCAATCACAATCAATTCTGAACCTCTTAATATGATCCTGAGATGCTAGAAGACAAGTACATTTAAACAAAATTGGCTTACAGGAATGTCCTGGTTTACTTTACTTTATAAATAAAATTTATAGAATATTTAGATTAGCTCCATAAAGTTTGTTCAAAGCATGTTTCAAATGAAATTGGTTGGAAACTAAAACATCTAAAGTATTGGTTTTAAAAAAATACATTTTAAACTGTTTTTGAGAAATTAAAAGAAACCATCTAATCACCAGAGCAAAACACTTTGATTTCGCCTTGGAAATACCATCCTATACTCAATGATGAAGAAATTTTTCAGTAGGGGAGCAGAATTTTCCGTAAACCACAAAATTAGGAGGACATTGATAGAGAATAGTGATAATAGCACTAGTAAAATAAAATTAAACAGTACTGTTTATTTGATTGAAATAACTTGGCAATTAACAGAAATGAAACCCCAAGTAACATCAAATTTCTTAATTATAAAATTCAAATTTAATTTACAATAAGCAACACACACAGACAGAAAGCAAGGCAGCAAGCATAACCTGCACGTGTGATGGCTTTAGCAGACAAGGGTAACGCAGTTGCTACAAACTAAACTATTTTTTTTCATCTACAGTCAGAATAAATTGTTTGCAGAAACCTTTGAACCTCTATAATTTAGAACACTGTTCCACAGATCTGATATCTTAGACTTTCCCACATTTAGGAAAATAAAGAGATGTTGAGAACTCCATGGTGTGGAGCTACAGGATACTGATATAGATGCCAAAGAAGAGAGGATGCTGTGACACACTACTACGATGAGAACTTCTGGCTGATGACTCCATTCTTGCGATAAAGGTCATTAGAAAGTAGTGTACGTCATCATTACTTGTAATTCCTAGTTTTATACACTGACAGACATTCTCAGAAGCAATAAAATTCAGCAACTTACATGCTCTTCAGCTCAAAGTCTTGTGGTGTGTTGCAACCTAAGTAGTAAAAGCCAGCAATGCAATAAGTGTACACTGTAAAAAATGTCAGTACATTTAACGGTAAAAATACTGTAAATGGTGAAAGTAAAAGACCTTTTCTGAAAAAAGGACAGTTACCTTATGTTCTACTGAAAATTACCTGTATATCTTAAACAATACATTTCATTATATTTTATAGCCAAGATCTGTAAAATCGATATTTTTCTACCTTCAAAATATGCTAAATACTGTTTATTGATGCATTACAATTACACTGAAAAAATCTGTTAATTTTACAGTGTAAAACTGTTAAATAGCGAAGGTAAACAACCGTAAAATGTAAAACAGTAAAGCGCTGTTTCAGTAAAACCGGTTACGATATTTGCATAAGGACACGTCCCCTTTTACCATATTGTTCCTGGTGAACCGCATACCTTTGAATAGTAGGGAAAAAAAACTTAAATTAAGTTAGCAGATGTATTTTTCCCTGTGTGCTGAAGGTTTTTTGAGGTTAGGGAAGCTGATTTATGGTGGGTTGTATTCGATAAGTAGGACACCATACACCACAAAAGCAAACTTTACTTCCCCACCAGACAATGTGCCATAATTTCCTTAAATATTGAATTATTTTCAATGTGTATAATTAAATGGTACATGCTTGCTATTGAGTGTTGTTATTTTACTGATGCAAACTATGTACTGGGGTTTGACCCTAACAGTACATGTTGTTTATTGATTAACATATTTATTACACAACATGAATTTCTGGTTATGGTTAAACATTCCCTTCTGTTGGAATTTGTTGCAAAGACCAAATAGTTTTTACTACAAAATTATGCTGTAGACCTAGAAATATTGTCACCTTATTTATTACAGTAAAATTTTGGCAACCCAGCTGCCAGTATTGTACCGTAAATGTAACATTTTTATTAAAGCGTACCGTAGACCAAGAAATATTGTCACCTTCTTTTTTACGGTAAAATTCTGGTGACTCCAGCTGCCAGTATTTTACCGTAAATTTAACATTATATTTCAAAGTGTACCGTAGACCAAAAAATATTGTCACTTTCTTTTTTACGGTAAAATTCTGGTGACCCCAGCTGCCAGTATTTTACAGTAAATTTAACATTTTTTTTACAGTGTATGAATATGCAACGTTTTAAACATTTGCAAATTACAACAAAATCAACAGTTTTGCCATTGTAATTTCTGGACAAATCCATTTGCATACATACAGGAATAGTGAAAAGAAATCTCACTTGTTTTTTGAAAGAAGGTTAAGTACTCCCCTTTCCTCCATGGACATCCATATCAATGTTGTTTATGCCATGTTTACTTCTGTCAGATAATCCATTAAGTTGGTTGTTATTTGTAAATGTGGACTATGGTGCATAAATGTGCTAGCAATGAAACTGCTTGCAGTCATCATGAGCCTATACTGTACTGCCCTTATACCATTCTCTTTTATCCTCTTGGTATACATCTGAAAGCTGGTGGCACCATTTTCGCAACAAAAACATTTATTTCTATAGTACATTTTCATACAAAGAATGTAGCTCAAAATGTGCTACCTGAGTGATACTCCTGATCATGGAATGAGAAGTTCTCAACCATTCTTAGAAAAGCAGTGAGAACAATGGAGAACATACCAGAACAACTTACTATACTACGAGTACGTAAGCTGTAAGATGAAAACCAGAATAGCTGGCAGAAAATCTGCACGACATGCAGAAAACAATTTACACAATTAGGGACCCTGGGCCAGGATTGAAACACAGGACTCTGGAGGTGGAAGGCATGAAAGCCTTACTCACTGCACCATCCAGTCCAGCCTGTTCTGTACAGTATATCATATGTGGGATGCACACCAGACGGATTTAGTATATTTAGTCTAAATCAAAGAGACTTGAACTTCGCTTACAACAAACGATCATGGACTGGGCCTCATCTTCATTTTCTCTAGACGCTAATCTGAAGTTTATGTTTCATCTCTTGCATTGTGAACTAGTCATACTATTACTATCATTTCTATTACATTTCAGACAAAGTTTATAGATATGTCTTCATGTTTATTTACACAGACATGCAAAGCTGCATTTCTTTTTTTGCACCTGCTTTCCTTTTAGTATTTTATATTCGAAAATCTGTGTGAGTAATGTGCGCCTGTCTTCGGGGGTGTGCTTTGTAAGAATAAAGCGAATTGAATTAAACGTGTTTGTTGGTGTATGATTTTGTCCCTCAATTCCACAGTCCACCATTCACATCTAAGCGTGCATCTCAGGGTACTCGTGTAATGAATTATAGTGCAAGGTATAAAACAACATAGGTAATTAAATAAGGTAGCCTATAAAGCACGCTCTTAGCGGATATGAATTCCAATGAAACTCTGGCACTGGCATTTTCAATCACAAGACGGAGATTACTTTTCTGCTTGTATACTTGGGTCCAGTGATATTAATAGGGGTGGAGGCACAATTCATTTCCACGACTGCGAATTAAGCAGAAACTAGGCCATATTCACATGTGTTTATATCGATAAATGAATATTAAAGGACGCCTGCCACACTTTCAGACCGCTGTGTCACAATGCGCTGCCACTAGGTGTGGCCGTGCCCCTTGTCGACGTGCCCACCTCATTTCTGACATAGAACTTGAACTCTGGACTCCTAATTTTCATCAGAAATAATTTATTATACATTTTAAAATTATTAACTTAAAAAATAAAGTAATAACAGCGACAGGGTAAAGGTAAAACGGTTTCAAAACGAGCTTGTAACTTTAAACGTCCACCTATCTCGCCGACGGCCAGCTGCTGACTCTAAATCCTTCTATTTGGCTGACCCATCTTCGCTTATGCGCGGCACTCTCCTATAAAATGTCATCAGGGCAGGGTTTTTATTTATTCAGCTAGCAGCTTGTTGTTTCCTTCTTGTTTGATTACAGAAAGAAAAAGCTAAATTGTCTGTTTCAGATCCATGCGTGCTCTACTTGCCCCATCCATACTTTTTTTAAGCCTGCACAACGCCTTGGGAATCGGCAGCGCGCCAGACGGTTCGTATATTTCTAATGAATATAAATGACTTCATGAATCATTTTGTTCTAAACTCCGAGGCTGGTCAATAATGAGATGGGAGAGCTGGCACGGGCAGAGCGGCACTCGCAGTCAGCGCGTTTCATTCCGAGATGGCGAATGGTCGAGACACCCGGGCCGAGAGATAGAGAGAGAGAGAGATCATGTAATAAAGACAGGGAGAGAGAGAAAGAGAGAGAGAGAGGTAGAGAGAATCGCCCTAAATTAATTCCATTCATTTTAATAGCGTTCATGAGTAATTGCCTGCAACGAAAGCCACAGTCGAGAGAGGACAGAAGCCATTATTTATTTATTTATTTAATTCCCCGTCTGGAGTTTAGGTATTGCTCCCCCCTGGTGCACTCAAAGCCCAGTTGCCCCGTCAGCTCAGGAGGCTCAGCCGGTGTCTCTTGTCGCTCTGCAGAGGACATGGCGAGAGTCAAATCTGCCAGCCTGGGGTGGTGCTCTCATTACTCTTCTCGTTTGGCTTCAGGCAAAAATCGCTCCAGGTATGGTGCTTTATTTGGTCTTTTCAGCTCAAGTCACTGTAGTTATCGCATGTTGGATTGTTTGCTCTCAGGTCTGTGACAACGGTGGAAAGTTTATTACCATGTAAATGACAGATATGCGCCAGCGTGATGGGATTTTAGCTATTAGGAAATGTGTTTAAATATGCTAAAAATATCTCTTCACAAAGAGCATTCAATCTACATTTAGAAAGACTCATTTAGTGACAGGCGAGTTCTTACGCCGACCGCCTTACGATTCTTAGCAAAGGGAAACTGGAGTCCGAGGTGAATTTGAAAAACTGGTCAGCGCAGTCCGCTGTCACAGAAGAAACAGGTAAACCGTTGATTGTTATCAAGATTAGCTAGTTTGTGAAACAAGGCGCTAATGGATAAAACCAAGACGAAGAAAGCAAACTTATGTGTTTAGCTAGTAATGTTTTTCGATACCTTGGCTCTTACCTTCTTGTCAGGGGACACTTCACTTTGATGCTATTCTTTGTGAGCGCTGCAGCAAGCTTAATAGAAAATACCAGTTGCCTTCGCAACTACACAATTGTTTTGTGTTTCGCAAGGTATTTCTTCACGTCCAGTATAATAATAATAATAATAATAATAATAATAATAATAATAATAATAATAATAATAATAATAATAATAATAATATCGAGCGTTGTAGTTTCAGCAGTTAAGGCTCATGGGCATGTTAGAGGTTATTATCTGCAAGTTTGCAAGTCCTCCTTTTTTCTTATGGGCCCCCCCCCCCCCGCCACACCCCCCCCCACACACACACACCACCACCACCTCATCCCCCTCTGCAATTATATTATTTGATGTTCCAAAACTGCCTTCATGTTATCGTGATTGAGTCTGTTTTTTGCATACGTACTGTATGTACTGAGGCGAATGGTACCCAGTCCAAGGCTGCCACCTGCCTTGCACCCGATGTGCACTCGAAGACTCTTCATCTAGTAACGTAGTTTCAGATAATGAATAGCCGGTTTATTAATTTTTATTAGTTAATAAACTAATAAACTTTTATTAACTAGACTGTCAACAATGAGGGAAAAACATACAGTAAATAAAACTGGACTGTGCACGCTGCTCATTATACGTTCATTCATTAATTATCCATTTTTTTACTCGGACTTCATCACCATCTTTAATTTAGAAACGTGACTTAGTATCATAATGAGGATATGACCAATATTAACCTTATAATAGGTGCATTTGTTTATTAATTTACTTTAAGTACTTTCAAGTAGAGACGTTGATTTATAACTGTCAATAATTTCATTTACGGAGCAGGCTAACTGAAAAGTTAGCATAATGTAGTCTTTATGTGTAAATATCTACAAAGCAGTGACATGATGATGGGGATGTGTTCAAATTAATAGTTAAATATTTATTATGGTATCTATCTATCTATCTATCTATCTATCTATCTATCTATCTATCTATCTATCTATCTATCTATCTATCTATCTATCTATCTGCTTGTCTGTCTGTAATTATAATGCCTTTCATGGCTATCTATCCATTTTGAAAGATATTTTTGTATCATAATTACTCTGTTAATGTAATTAAAGTTGTATAAAAATGTGCATGTTTCGAAGCCAAAATAAAGTTTATAGATGAGATATGCTCTTTTATTATTCAACACTAATTTTGGTTCTATACATTCAGTCGTTTTTTGTTGACTGCAGTTATTTAGTCAGTGCGTTCATTTAATTTATTTTGCACTCTTTTCAAGTGGTGTACTTTATCATATAGGCTTGGTTGCTTACTGCATGATTGCATGCAAATAACAAAGGCTTTTCTTTTCCTGATTCATCTAGCTGGCTTACTGTAGGAGATGCACTCCAAACTGAAACTGGGTATCTCTTCATTCTGTTGAGCTGGCTGTTGTCCATTAGATTGGAGAACTTTGCTTTATGAATAATAGATACCCTCAATATTACCAAAACCAGACCTGGTTATTCTCTGGCCATGATAATAACAATGCTGACTTGAAGACAGAGAGTTTTGAAGGCAGCAGATGAGGTTCTCCTTAGGGTCTTTAAGCACTGTTAGATGTCAGGGTAATTGGTGAGGATTTTTTGTTACTAACAAATTAGATTGTGCCATACTGCTTAGCTTAATTTTAACTGAACACTGAGGATTCATAATTACTATGGCAAGTTATGAACTGGCACATTGTAGGGGCATGTGATCTGTAAAATGAACAGTAGTTCCCAGAATTGCCAGATGGGATTCAAAATTTAATACTGCAGTTTTGTTTGAATTTCTGGCTATACCAATTTAGTTGCTCGTTTCCTAAAGTGATCTTAACCTGGTATTGACACCCTATCCAGGATAAGTTTCCATTTTGAGCCCTTTACCACCAAGATAACCACTGTATTTGAAAAGCAAAGTAGAAAATGGATGGATGGCTTAATCTGGTGCTTGATTTCAGAATTCAAGAGAGGAAGCACGTGGGTCTAGTAAGGTTATAAAGGTGAAGTGCACTTTGCCTAATTATGTCAGTACATTCCGTCATTGGCTCCTATGGTACCTGAAAAAAACTCAGCTATAGACATGGAGATGTACCACAGAGAGTGACAGGACCACAAATTGAATTCTGATCCCTAAAACTATGAAGCAGTAATGCTGACCAGTGTGCAACCCTTTTCTAAAGCAACAATAATGTATTAAAAATGATTTTTGAATAAAACTGTGATTTTCCATTTTTTCATAGTCATCATTATTGTTTTATTTACCAAGCATGTGCTATGAAATATATTTTTAAATCTTCAAAAATATATATTTATTCATTTACTATTAACATTTTTAAATGATTAATTCACAAATATGTGACAAGAGACACACTCCCACTGGCTTACAGTTGTATGTTTCAAGCTTATTTTCTATGCACCATGATAATTTAAAAAAATACGTATCAGGCACACTGTTAGTAAAACACTAGTTTGTCTTTGCAGTTTACATGTCAGAAGTGAATGCACATATTTACTGTATAAGAACAACACACACAATATTTTATGAACTTAACTTTTTATTCTTTAATATCTAAAGCTCATTTACACACGTGTGAGTTTTGTTATGGCTTTGCTGAGACTCTATTTCTGATTTTTTTATTCCGTAATTTGTTTGTTCTCTTCTTTTTTTGAAAATTGTTTTGTTGATCTTGTCAGTGAATGTATGCTTACTAATTACAGTATCTTCTTTATGTATGCAATTGCTTCTCATTAGGTTCTCTAGTATCTGTATATTTTATAGTAATCTTCTTTTCTTTTGTAAATGTTTTTTAGCTTATCATTTTCATTTTCTTTTTTACGTTGAGCCCAGGAGGATGGGGTCTCCTGTCAATGTAGCTGTCCAGCTAATGGGGGCTGCTATTAAACCACCTATTTAAAGGTTTAGCAGGCACCAAGCTTGTTGCTGTAGCATTAGCTTGTTAACCCTTAATTTTGTTGTTCTTTATTTGGTGCTTCTTTATCATCATGTTTTTTTTTTTATTTTGATGACCTTTAAATTATTTTTGATTAATTTGGTCAATTTCTTTTATTTTTCTTTTGTTTGGTAATTTGGATACCATTTGATGCTGCTGATTTTATATTGAGTTCTTAGTTTGTTTTGGACATTCTTTGAATCTCTTTTAATATTTTGTTGTGGAATTTTGTATTAGATTTGAAATACATTTTTTGGAAGTTATTTGAACTGTTTTTGCTTAAATTGATCTTGGTCATTTAATGCTAATTTATGAAAACCAAAGACTCAATGTTTTGCTTATTTTAGATCATGGATTGATAGTTCCTCTTTTCCTTTTATAAATCGGAAGCCTTTTTGACTGTGTAGGGTTCAGGCTGTTTTCAAAGTTTTCTGACTTCCTTGAATTACAGCTGGGCAATATATCAAATTTTCAGTTTGATTCAATATTTAATTAAAATCAACATGCCAAGACCAATATTGTGATTTTCAGCACTTTTACTTGATTATTCACAACTTTGTCTGAATGTTAAATAAAATCTGGAAAACATCCAGCATTCTTTCTTCTGCATATGTTGACTCCACCCATGATCTCTGGCAGTAATGAATGTGAACAAAATGGAGTGAGTATTAGAAGAAGAAGAGTTTAGAACAGGTAGGGGTAGTTTTGCTGTTTGTAAATGGTTTGGTTGCCCAGGATGACAGTGCATGTAGAGACAGAACATGTTACAGCATATGAAGAAGCCATCTAGGCAGGTATGGCACCTGCAATTTGCCATCCCTCCTACCTGGGAAAAGGGGTCCTTACTGAACAAAGTTCCATTAAGTTCTTGCTGTTCTGTTGTATAGAGTATGAGCGGATGAGCTGTTGGTTGATAGAGATAGGCTTCAGTGACTTACCGTATTGCAAAACACAGTTTTGCCCAAAAAATACTCGTACTTTGTTAGAGGTTAACTAACTACACTAACCGGTACTTCACATTATACCAGAAGTGAAATGTTCGCAAATCATGTAAGCCCTGATCTGTCTCTTTTACATGCTCTCCACACTTATTGCATACTGAAACGATACAAGCAGGATTAAAAACAGCAGCCTTCATACTTTTCTTTTGTGTGAATTATTCAATGGTTATATATGGGGTATTGCTAGCCATTTTATTAGAATTTGTTTAGCATTTAGCTTTAGAATTGAGCTTCCTAATTATACTAATGGATATTCTATGTTTAGTAAATTGGTTTTCTTTTAAGGTTATTGAAAGTCAAATATGCAATCATATTACTTTGTGAGCAGAGGTTAGTAGTGTGATAATAAAATATAAATTAATGAAATTAAAATCTGTGTGGTTTCATAATGGTAGATTTTAATAGGGAGATGTTTGTTTCTTTATTGTTTATTCCGATTGAAAGTGAAAGCAAAGGCATTGTTTGCTGTAGCTGAAACTGCTCTGTGTTTAAAGAAAGATCTCCTTCCTTACTGAGAATTTCAGTTTCACCTTATGAATTCTTAGTTGTCTCTGGCAGTGTAAAGTACCTATGTATACTGTTGAGGAATGAGCATTCAAGAAGCTTCTAAGAACATTGGATGCAATATTTTAAATGACTGGCTGCAAAGGCAGTACTTACTGTATGCTGGTGAACATTATAAAATAAATACCCAAGAGCATCATATGACTGTTACAGGCAAGAAGAAGCATGCATATGCGAATACATAATTTGGAACCATTACAAATGATGTAAATCATGAAACAACATATCTATAAGATACGCATGTAGATGTATTGCGATCAGCGATTAGCATAGTAATGAATTAAAAGCTTTGTCTTCCCTTATATAAAATAGTAAAACAGAGAGAAAGCAGACACAGATGCCAGCAAGGCAGGTTGCACATGCAATGGAAGCTTAAAATAAGTAGAGAAGATATAAAATAATAAATGGTTGGAAAAAATATATTTCTTTGAGTCACAAATTTCAATGAAATTGTTTAATTTTCAAAAGTAAAAATCTGTTTCCTTTGTTTTTATTTATATTGTTATTGTGAGATAATATACCAGGATTTACACTCTGTATCGAAAAAGTGTTTATGCATGTTTATATGCTGCTGATCTTCAGTCTTTAAGTTGTTTTGAGAATATATCGAGAAATGTTGAATATTGCATTTTTAGTCAAAAAATTGCACACAAGTTTACAAGTTTAATGTCACTGCCCGTGTTTGAAACAACAAGAGGAGACCATCCAGTCCATCAGGCCAGTTTGTTTTGCCAATAGCTAAGCTGCTACAGTATCTTATTCAGATTTTTTTTAAAGATTGTCAAGGTTTCTGCTTCAACTACATGTCTCACTAGTTTGTATCAAAGTCCCATAGCTCTCTGCATAATGAAGTGCTTCCTAGCTTCAGTTGTAAATGCTCTTCCCCTTGATTTCCACTGATGTCTTTGAGTATGTGATTCGCCCTTCAGCTGAACAAATGTTGTTGGATCTACTTCAATGCCTTTGAGGATTTTCGATCCTTGGATTTGGTCCCCATGCAGTCTCCTCTGCTCGAGACTAAACAGGTTTAATTCTCTTGAGTCTGTCTGACTAGGGCGTGTCTTTATGATGCACTTGGTTGCTCTCCTCTGCACAGCTTCAAGTGCTGCTATGTCTTTCTTGTACCATGGTGACCAGAAGTGCACATAATACTTCAGATGAGGTCTTACTTGTGCATAAGACATTAAACAGTCTCACCTATTTCTGCTTTTAAAAAAAAGCATTTGAGGAAGTTTAGTGTCAAACTGAACATGTGTTTTGGGGACTTAGGGAAGGAGTATGTCAAGGTTCCTTGAGGGATGCTGTGGGGGTGCTGGGAGAGTACAGGATTCCAGCGGCCCTAATAAGGGCTATTCAGTCCCTGTATAATCACAGTGAAAGCTGTGTCCACATACTCTGAAAAACAGCACGATTTCCAGTGGTTGTGGGACTCTGCCAGGACTCTGCTTTGTCTCCCATCCTGTTTGTAGTTTTCCCAGATGGGATTTCAAGGGGAGGGGGTCCATTTCGGTGACCTTAGAATCTGCTTTTTGGTCCTATTTGGTTTCATCAGGCTACAAACTCCAGCTTGCATTGGGATGGTTTGTGACCAAGTGTGAAGCGGCAGGTATGAGGATCAGCACCTCCAAATCTGAGGTCATGGTTCTCAGTAGGAAAAAAGTGAACTTTCCTCACCGATTGGGAGGTGAGTTACTGCCTCCAGTGGAAGAGTTTAAATACCTTGGGATCTTGTTCATGAATGAGGGAAAAAGGGATGGTGAGATCGACAGGTGGATTGTGGTGGTGAATGCAATTATGTGGTCACTATACCGACCTGTAGTGGGGAAAAAGGAGCTGAGTCAGAAGAAGAAGCTATTGATTTACCAGTCAATAAACGTCCCTACCATCACCTAAGGTCATGAGCTTTGGATAATGACAAAAGAAGGATATCATTGGTACAAGCAGCTTTCTTTACAGAGTGGCTGGGTTCTCCCTTACGGACAGAATGAGAAGTGCAGACATCCAGGATAGGCTCGGAGTAGAGCCACTGACCCCCTACGCATCGAGAGGAGCCAGCTGAGGTTGTTTGGTTATCTGATACGGTTGTCTCCTGGATGCCTCCCTGTGGAGGTTTTAGAGGCTCGACCAGCTAGGAATAAACCCTGGGTAATGACGTAGGGCTTGTTTGGAAGATTGTATCACCCGAAAGGCCTGGGAACACCTTGGGATCCCACAGTATGAGTTGGCAAATGTAGCTGGGGAGAAGGATGTTTGGTCCTCACTGCTAAGACTTTTTCCCCCTTGACCCATGAAAATGGATGGATGGATGCCAAACTGTGTTTTGCTCACCACTTTGATTAGCGAAACAGCTGAAAGTACATACAGCCCCTTTAAATCATTCATTAGAGCTTTAAAATGACACTGAAGATAGAAGCTACAGGTCCACATGAGATTGTTGTCTCACAAAGAAGAGAACATCGATGTAGGGGAGTGTGTTGGTGTGCTTTGTAATTCAGCCTGAGCTGTCCTATAAGACATTGTAAATATTTGGGGCCATGGAGAACTTTACTAATTACATTATTTTCATACTTCATAAGATCCATCCATCCATCCATTTTCCAACCCGCTGAACCCGAACACAGGGTCACGGGGGTCTGCTGGAGCCAATCCCAGCCAACACAGGGCACAAGGCAGGGAACCAATCCCGGGCAGGGTGCCAACCCACCGCAGGACACACACAAACACACCCACACACCAAGCACACAGTAGGGCCAATTGAGAATCGCCAATCCACCTAACCTGCATGTCTTTGGACTGTGGGAGGAAACCGGAGCGCCCGGAGGAAACCCACGCAGACACGGGGACAACATGCAAACTCCACGCAGGGAGGACCCGGGAAGTGAACCCGGGTCCCCAGATCTCCCAACTGCGAGGCAGCAGCGCTACCCACTGCGCCACCGTGCCGCCACTTCATAAGATGATATTCCTTAGTGTGAGAAACCTGATTAGCTATATCATTTTGTTTTACACAGTTTACTGCATATTTTGTCCTAGTGTTCATTTTTCAGTCACTATGTATGCTTGTGTTGTACACTGAGTACAGAGTTTCCACAGTTTCCGCAAAGTTTACGAACATTTACTCCAAATCATAACTTCTGGAATATTCTGGTTTAATTTTTACAAGTTGCCATTTTTTAACTAATTTAAAGATTTCAAATAGAGTTAATAATATTTTTTGTCACATTAGCTTCCATTAACATTCTCATCTCTCAACTTTTCTCATCATTTGAAATCTCTTTTCTGGGTGAGGCAGATTTCCAGTAAACTGACATTGCACCCTTCATCTTGCTGGTCTTGCATAAGATGACTCCACATTGATGTTTCTATTAACATTCTAAACCAGTAAAATCACAAAACTGCTTACAAGATCATTGTGGCAAATGATTATTAATTTGTCTTGTTGATACATAGCCTCCCAGTTTTTCTGATCACTCGCCTGTTCTGTTTAATTTGGATTTGGTCTCTGCTGAGCATGGTAAATCCACCACTACCCGTCCCTTCCGTGTCATTTCCCCTTCTGCTGCTGAAGATTTTGCAGCTGCTTTTTCATCAATCTCCACATCATGTGAATCCACGGATGCTGATGTTTTATTGCAAACCTTCTATACTTCCTGCTGTTCTGTGATGGATGTTGTAGCCCCACTCAAACAGAGACAATCCAAAGTCAAGCATGACCCATGGCTAAATGAACAAACTCGCTCCATCAGGCAAAACTGTAGGCGGCTAGAACGTAAATGGAGGGAAGATGGTCTCACTGTTACCTTTGACTGCATGAGAGACATGTGGTCTCAATACCAGAGAGCAGTCAGAGGTGCAAGGAACCGTTTTTTTACTGACATCATCTCAAAAAATTCTGGCAATCAACGTGTCTTATACAAAACACTGAATGCTGTCCTCTCTCCAGCTGCAACTGTTTTCTCTTCTCCCTCCAATGCTCTTTGTAATCAGATCCTTACGTTTTTTCTGGATAAGGTCACGAACATTAGATCCCAGATCTCCATTTCTTCTTCTGGCTCTGTTGATTTAGCCGTTCCTGTACACGGCTCCCTCACTAGCTTTGAACCCATTTCGCTCCCCCATCTGGAAAAAATCGTCGCCTCAATGAAGCCTTCAGGCTCTCCGGACGATGTGGTGCCGTCCAGACTGCTGAAAGATGTCTTTCCTGTGATTCGATATGATGTCTTAAAGATCATAACTAGTAGTCTATCTTCGGCTACAGTTCCTTGTGCTTTCAAACACGCAGTTGTACATCCAATCGTGAAAAAACCTGATCTTGACCCTGCCGTCTTCTCCAATCTTCGTCCAATTTCCAAACTACCTTTCCTGTCAAAATTACTCGAAAAAGTAGTTTATGAGCAATTAATTCACCACCTACAGGACCATCAGGTAATGGACCTTTTTCAGTCAGGCTTTAGGCCCCAACACAGCACAGAAACCGCGCATTTACGTGTCTTAAATGATGTCCTTTTGGCATTGGACTCAGGACTCTACGTGATTATGGTTCTTCTCGATTTATCTGCTGCCTTCGACACAATCGACCACGACATCATGATCTCCCGACTCGAATCCTGGGTTGGTGTATCTGGCTTAGCCCTCGACTGGTTCAGGTCATATTTCTGCAACAGGACTCTTAGAGTCATGCTAGACGATTTTTCATCTGAATCAGTCCCACTCCCATGTGGTGTCCCCCAGGGTTCCATTTTGGGGCCACTACTTTTTTCAATTTACATCCTGCCTTTAGGTGCAATTTTTAGAAAACATGCAATCTCGTATCACCTATATGCTGATGACTGCCAAATTTATTTCTCCCTCAAGTCAACTGACTCCACTAAACCTCTTCTCAACTGCTTATCTGACATTAAGGACTGGCTGGCTGTAAACTTCCTTCACCTGAACGATTCAAAAACCGAGGTCATTGTTTTTAGTCCCGACCGCAAACAGACCCTACCCCTTGGCCTCGACTTTCTTCCCATTCCAGTAACTTTGTCTGTTTCCAATCTTGGAATCAAAATGGATATGGTCCTGAAAATGGATGCTCAAGTCAACAGCACAGTAAAATCCTGCTTTTTCCATCTCAGGCGAATTGCCAAACTCAAACCAATTCTGCCTTACCACCTCCTGGAATCAGTAATCCATGCATTCATTACGTCCCGGCTCGACTATTCTAATTCCTGCCTATATGGTATTAGTAAAGCCACTCTTTCGAGACTCCAATTGGTTCAAAATGCGGCTGCAAGACTTTTAACTGGAAGCAGCAGAAGCCAACACATTACACCGATTTTAAAAACCCTACACTGGCTGCCGGTTAGCTTCAGAATTGATTTTAAGATACTCCTCTTAACCTATAAGGCACTAAATGGTCTAGCCCCTGCCTACTTGAGTGTCTTGCTCCATCGTCACAATCCCCCTCGTGTTCTTAGATCCGCAGATCAGCTGCTCCTAACCGTTCCCAAGGCACATTTTAAAGCTCGTGGTGAAAGGGCTTTTTCTGTCTGTGCACCCAAGCTCTGGAACTCCTTACCTTTAGTGGTTAGGCAAGCCACTTCAGTCACCACATTCAAATCACACCTAAAAACGCACTTCTTCACATTGGCTTTTAATTCTTAACCTGTCTTATTCCCACTTGCTTTTTGCTATTTCTCTGTTTTATTGGGTCCCCTGACCTGTTTTTTAGTGTCTCTGTTTTAATTCTCTCTTAATGTTTGTTTTTAATATTTTGCTTTTAGTCTTGCTTGTTTTAACTGTACAGCGCTTCGGTCAGTTGTAATGCTGTGTTTTTAAGCGCTTAACAAATAAAAATGGTATGGTATGGTATACATAGTTGTTGAATTTGGATAGATGTTAAAACTTGCAAACAATAATGCATAATGTTCTAGGCTGTTTCAGCAAACTCTTTGATTGTTGTATTAACAACAGCCTGTATGGTTGTAGCCATATTTTACAAGCTTCAAGCACAGCCTTGAAATTCCTTGTGTTCATGTTTTCAGCATTAACTACTCTCTTTCATGTTTCCTTTTTACCAGTATTTGTTTTTTTACAATAATTTTGCTTCTCTCTTGTGTGATTGCTTAATATGTTTACCGACTCGTTCAGTTGTCTTTGATTTGTCTCTCTGCAATGATCAGATCCATCCTAGCCAGCACCTCAGGTCATATTTGTTTTCAGATGGGTGTATTTAAGTCCTGTAGTAAATTTGTGATGGAGACTTATTGAAAAGTGCACACTCCCAGTATTTCACATAAAAAAAATAACACACGTAATGGTCAAAAGCAATTTGTCAGAATTCTAAATTGTCCTTTAATTATGGCAATTAGTTACAATCCACTTAGAATAACCTCTGCATTCTCCCTTTCATTAAACATGTTTACTGTGAACTATGGGGATGATTCTTCCATTTCTTTTAATTGTTTCCAAAGGATCATTATCTTTAGTCTTTAAATTTTCTACTTAATAATTTTGAAGTTATAGAATTTTGACTATTTATTGAGAGGGAAAGCATTTTGTAATTCAATGGATTTACATGTTTTAGGCATCCCTGAAGATGATTTATCCACTGTCTGTTTTTCAGGATGTCAGTCTGCTAAAGCAATAACTACAAACAAATCACTCAAATGATTTGAAACCTGGCAGTTATTAGCACCAAAAAACTCTAGAAGTCTATTGATTTTTTTAGCAAAGTTGCTTTACAAATCCTCAATAAATAATTACATATATGGCAGGTTTATATATAGTGAAAGTGTAGTATGCAGGATGAAATTTCAAAATCCAAGCTTTATTTAGGGGAAGGCATGTGCTGGAAAAATCCAGATTTTTTTTCTAGTTCTCTTCCTGCTTATGCTACAGTAAAATTATTATCACCCATTTTGCAAAAGAGACTCTATAGAGTGCATGTGGGTTCAAGGGGTTTGATATTAATATATCAAAGGAGGAGAGAGGGTGATTGAAGTCTGTGTTGATTTCCACTGAAATTGTTTAGAATTTGCTTGATACTGTTACGTTTTTGTTGATTCAGATTTCTAAGAAGGTGAATGTTACTCAGTGTCATCCATTTCTTACTGCTACAAATCAAAATGGCCGTTTAAATAGTAGAGATGAACAACTGCCTCAGTGAGATTTTAAAGAGCGGGCACACCTGTTAACTCATGGAAGAAAGAACTCAAAGGAAAAACAGCACTTATGTCGTCCAGGTTTACTTTTGTAGTGGGAAGTCGGGGAAACAGAACTTAAATTGGAATCGTAACACCATCCCTGACATGAAAGAACAATTTTGCATGACTAGAAACTATACTGTTGACTTATTTAGTTCTTTCTTTCTCAAACTATAAACTAATTCTGTATTTCTAGTCCTGCAGTGTCCACCCATTCCCAGATTATAAACTAATTTAAACAGCTTCAGTGACTCTGTGGCATGTACTTCTTTTCTCTCTACCATTAAATTGTAAACCAATTAACATAGATCCACTAAGGTTATAATTTACAAGTACAATACAGGAAGAAGGTACAAGAAAGGATACTTTCAGTGCCTGTAATTAAAGTCCCATAAATTCGGTTCATCCTGGTTCATTTGAGCAAAATAATTAAAACTTAATATAAGCAGTGTGTGGTTTGAAAAACTGAAGATTTTCTATTCCAGGAAACTGACCAACAGTATAATATAATCTCCAGCTTCAGATGAAACAAAACAGGACTAAGTAGGTTCAATAAACTAGAAAGGCAGATGGACATAAACAACTAGTTTAGTTTAGTTTTATCCTCAAATAAGTCAGGTCAGGTTTTTTATTTAACTGGATCATCTGACAGTAACGCTTATTTTGATTGAGCGGTGCATTCAATAAGCTCTTTCAAACTATTTTTACCCCAAATGTATGAATCCGTGCATGTGAGAATCTTTTTAATCTATTAACATTTCTAAAATCGTAATGTGTAGTAGCCTGCAGTGATATCTCAGGGTTTGTGTTGAAGCTGGGGGACCTGAGTCCAAAGGAATTATTTTTTTTCCCCTCAAAATACACGTTGTCATATTGAAATGAAATACCTTCTTTTGACCTTCAATAGATAATGGGACTCACACTGGCAATAGGATAGGTTATGTACATATCAGGAGACACTGTGGGGTGGCAGACTTGATCAGGTATAATGCCCCAAGGGTGAAATAGGCACAGACACAAATGCTAAAAAGAGAAAGATTGAATGGAAGGATAGGTGAAAATATGCCATGCTTCCCCGGGATGTTAAAGAGGAGTCAGTTTGATGGTAAAGCAGTTCAAGCACGGGGATTTCCATAAGTCTGCAGAAATAAGAAGATTTTTTCACAGCCTACCAAGGTAAGGGCTTCTGGTTGTCCACTGTGTGGTTCAAAATAATACTCACATTTCGATGTTAACTGTATCCATTAAGGTTGGCAACAACAAAAAAAAAAAGAGATTTAGAGCCTAATCACTCTTAAATAAGTATTTTCACTTCCACAATTCTGCTTGTGCCAAGCTCAGTTGGCATATGCTATCATTTATCCATCAATCTGTCTAAAAATATTCTGCTTTTTGCATGCTGCACATTGCCTTTTGATTGACACTTTAACTACAGAGCTGAGTAAATGTGAATGTCTTTTATGTGAGCATTGTCTTTTTCAGGTAGAATATAACAGAGCTTCATGATTTAAAATGACTTTATTTTGTCTTCCCACACATACACATTTATGATGTGATGGCATGGGAAAAATCAACGGACAGCAGTCTAGAGTGACAATTTTACCCTATAAATAAAAAAAAATTGTTAATTTACCCCAACAAAATTTCAGTTCCCCATTTTAGTCTAATCTAGCCCAAACGCTAAGTAAATAATGTGTAAAAGACAGAAACAATTTAATTGAAAACTGTAACAATACAATATGTTCATGATCCAAAATAAGAAAGACTTAAGGGGCTGAGCTATTCAGTCCAAGATGTTCTTTTTTCAGATTTCCCTGTAGTACAATGTCTTTATTTATTTCTGATCATCCCTTGATACCTTCTCTGTACCGAGACATGCAGCTCTATCTGGTCACATCACAGCCTTCTGTCACCATGTATCCAAGTTTAGTTTTCTCAGTTGGAAAGAAGATTAGTTTAGATTAGATTATTTATTCATAAAAGCACATTTAAAATAACAGAGGTTGTGCCAAAGTGCTGTAGAAAAAAGCATTAAAATAAACACAATACAAACAAGCATGCAAAAGCAGATATATAAAACAACCAATTATTACATCCACCACAATCCCATTATACACAGTGAAAGGCAGAAGAAAACAAGTAGGTCTTAATCTGACTTTTAAAAACCTCGATAGAAGATGAAGACCTGATGTGAAGCGGCAAGTCATTCCGAAGCCTAGGAGCAACAACTGAGAAAGCTCGGTCTCCCCTTAACTTCAGCCAAGATCTTGGGACTACAAGGAGCAGTCATCCAGATGACCTCGGTGCTCTTGGTGGCACATAGGGGTGAAGGAGTGTCACAGATATATTTTGGAGCTAAACCATGCAAGACTTTAAAAACAAACGACAGGATTTTAAAATCAATGCGACACCTCACAGGTAGCCAGTGAAAACAGGGTAAAATGAGGGAGATGTGATCCTTTTTTCTCGACCCTATCAAAAATCTAGCTGCCGCATTCTGAATCAGCTGAAGGCGTGACAGCAGATTTTCGCAGACCCACATATAAGGAATTACAATAATCTAGGCGAGATGTAATAAAGGCATGATTGACTGTTTCTAAGTCCTTCTGCGATAGAAAGGATTTTAGTTTAGAAATTTGCCTCAGTTGGTAAAAACTGGACTTTACTACCATGGAGATTTGTTTTTCAAAACTTAGTGATGACTTGTGATATCATTATGAATCATTGCTGCCAAAGGTCCTAACTGCATGCTGATTTCAACTGCAGATGTGGTAGGACCAAAAATAATGACTTTTGTTTTATTTTCGTTTAATTGAAAGAAATTTTGTGCCATCTAATATTTAATATCCTCAAAGCATTTCAACAGCTTTTTTACAGATGAAGTGATGTCAGAACTAACTTTGAGGTACAGCTGTATATCATCAGTGAATAGTCACCATTTACAGTGAATAAAGTGTAGCTGCTGCTGTGTTGACTAGGTGGTGCGGCCTGGCATAGATTGGTTGCGAATGTGTAAAAGAACCAGATTGTTTCAGTCTGGTCCACTTTGGAAACTTAAAATAAAATTCTAAAAAGAGTTACAAGGTTTAGCACAGAAGGCAGGAATGAAAAAAGGTAATGATGACAATGTCCTTTAACAGCTTTAACAGATGACAGGAGAGCAAAATAATACCAGAACACTCAAATACAGAAATAGTATACAAAATAACTAGATGCAGACAAGAGTGAGGGCACCACCAGGATGGAATGGGGCAGAGGTAAGCCCACCATCTGTCCTCCAGGAAAGAGTGGGAGTCACCCTTTCAGGCACAATGCCACGGAATTGCAATAGGCAGTGGAAGTATGTTGGTAGATGCCAGAGGTGCATGTACTCTTCCTTAATCTTCTACTTAGAGAAGGAGTGAGTGCTTTGGAAAGCTTGCAAAAAATTAAAAGATTTGCTGGCTAATAGAAGGTCCCAAAGAGGGGAAAATGTGGATTGTGCAGCTCCTTTGAGATATGCAACAGGAGAGCTGCTTTAGGTAGATAGACAAGGCTTAAAGAGGCAGGGGAACCAAGGGCTGCTGGAGGCAACTCTAGCCTGAGGTCCCAATAGGCTGCTCCATCTTCAAAACTTCGATCATGTGAAAATGACCCCAAGAGTGCATATAAGATTGCCTTTTGCTTCAGGCCAAATAAAGCCAGGAGTCGAGTGGAGTGTTTCAAGCAAAACCTCATTGATGAAAGGAAAAGGTCAACATCAGAGACTGAGTTACCACTTTTCTCTCTCTCTCTCTGTCTGTCTCTTGTGCTCTCCTCCCAACTAAGAACTCTGGATTGCCTACACCTTAGAAAGCTTTGACTGGTCTAAATCTATGAAAGTTCTGGAGTAATTCTAGAGCTGTCTAACTATAGTTAACCCTTAGTTACACTGCATTTTTGATTCCTAATTTTCCTTTGAAGGTTCAAACACAGAGAAATATTTTTGGTCTGCCTCATATTTTCTAAACAAATCAGTACTCAAAACGTCCGTGTCAAGCACTGCTGCCTCAGCTTGTCAGTAATAGTAACAGTCAGATTTCTGTGGAGAAGCTCTGCCCTTATTCATTTTCCAGGGTCTTCTGGGCCTGAGATTCTGACTCCATGAAGTGCTTTGTTGAATAGCAACATTGAATTGCTTGTGGCATTCTCTTGCTTACCTTAACTATATAAGGGTGTGCTTTCCACTTTAGTTATTGTTTTTTTTTCTATTCTTAAACTTTATGCTTCTGGATATCATGCTTCAGTTTTATAAACCTTCCTTTTAGTTTTTGGTTTTAATTAAATAATTATCAATCACTGTATGACCCTGCCCTTTTGAATCTAATCTCATTTCCATAGTAAAGTAGTCCAACATCTTATAGATTGTAGGACAGGTGGTAAAAAAATGTGTCAGCTGAGGTTAAACTTGAAGTGTAGACTGCTGTTAAAGGTTCAAGAACATATGTAACTGGCCTCAAATTAAGGTTTTCTTTTGTCTGATTTGAGTATTATAGAGTAGAGTAAGATGTTGGACTAACACAACAAAAACTGTAAGTTTGAAGTACCTGAATTACTTTATCCATAATCCCTGCCTGCACACTTGTTCTGTTTCTGCATCAGTCCTGCATCAACTTATACAGAGCTTCAGAGAGTAGTACTCATTTATCACTACTTGATAAGAATACTGTATAATTAACAAGCTAGTTAGGTCTACAAATGATACCTAATTAAATTGACGGGCAAATAATCAGCTAAATTGTTGCAGAGGTGTGTGGACAAAATACAGGTTTGGGTAAATTTGTTAAAGATGAAAATTAATTTTTGGAAATGTATAGTATTATAAAAGAGTAGCAATGTTAGATTTTAATACATAATGGGAAACTCGAAACTTGAAAGTACATCTTATGAGAAGGACCTTGGAGCCAGGGTGGACTCTACGGTTTACATATGGACAGTGTATAGAAGTCATTTAGAAGGCTAACAAGGTGCTTGGTTATATAGCCTAATGTTTGTACACAATTTAAAGGAGGTTACTGTATGCTTAAGCTATAGAGTGCACTTTAGCAGTCCCATCTATGTGCAGTTGTGGTCTCCTTATTACATAAGAGATATAGCAGCACTAGAGGAAGCCTAGAGGAGAGTGATTAGGCTGATTCCAAGACTCCAAGGTATGATCTATAAGGAAGATTGAAGGTATTGAACATTTTCAGTTTAAACAAAGATTAAGAGGTGACAATCTTTGTAGAGCTGAAAAGCCTGTTCTTATCAAAATAGTTAAACGTGTTTTGAACAGTAATAAAGGCCGAAAAAAACATGCCTGAAAGTGATGGATGAAATTACTTTCTGGTGCAAGACAACACCTCTAGCTTTGGGGTATCTAAAAGGGTCATCTACCCACAGTTGGTGCTTAGGAAAGGCCAGTTATGACAGACCTTTCCATGGCTTACACCTAACAGTACTGTGGCTTATCTTCTAGCAACAGTTTCTAGCTGAGGCTGCCTATGAGGAGTGTACTCTTCCAGGATGTTCTGCAGTGAGCAGTAAAAGTAATGAAGAATCAGTAATCAAAGTATCACTTTGATCTGTGCTTTAAATGCTTTATTAGACATATATCTTCGATTTTACTATATTTGCTACCTCATAAACATTTAACTTGCATTTACTATATATACACAGAGAAAATTATTTAGCTTGTTCTAGACAAAGCCTTTTGCTTGGAATCAGACAGTATTCAGACGGGAATTAGTGAAGAAATCAGAAAGAGAAACTGCCGGAATACAAGTAGAGGAGACGATCAGTAGATTAGTTTTTATAGCAGTGTAAGTTTATAATAGTGTAAGTACATCATGTGCAGTTCTAGTCTCCATATTACAAAAAAGACATAGCAGCATTAAATAAAGCCCAAAGGAGAGTGATTAGGCTGATTCTAGGACTCCAACTGGACTGGACTTATTCTCTAAGTGACATTTCAATAGGAACATAAAAAGAACAGCTACCATACTCCACAAGCTGTCAGCCACAATGGATTGAAATACTGTGTCTCTGCTAGCCAGATTTGCCACGCAGCCTTTGAACCTTTTCTCTGCACCTGGTCAACTGAACATAGTTAAAATAGACCAACCTTAAATCCATTCCATGTTTCTGTTTTTGAACCAAAGACTCTTATTTTGATCATGTGCTGCATTCTGGTGCCTTAGGTTTCTAAGGTTAAATGAGCATTTAACATTAGGCTAAATTTTATTGTCATTATTTATTTTTTTTTTTTTCTGTACTGTTCAAGTGCTTAGTATTTCACTGATGACTTTCAGATATATTTTCCTGTAGAAGGATTATGTAGGTAATTTCAGAGAGCAGGTGCCCACAATAAATTCCACCATCTGCCACTTTTGTGATTTTTGTCCCCTATGTCCCACATTCTCTAAGAGTGACAGATGACTGCCTGGATCCTGTAGATATGACTTTGGATACCACACATGTATTATTTATTTATGGCCACAACCATGCATAAACATTGTTAACAACTTCAAAACAAAGCTGTATCAGGCTTCAGGTTCCTCTAGCTTTAAATTTAAATGTGACATAATAACATTGAAGTACATCAGCATCTAGTATTTACTGGCAACACGGAACAGCATTCATGTGTCAGGTTGAAATGCTGTAAAGTATTAAGAGTGGATCCTGCTCTTTGTTGTTTAACACAAACTAATTAGGAAGACTTTCAAGAAATGCTGTAACAGGCTTTCTTATAAGTTCATGAAAACTTAATCAGTAAGGATTCATTTTTCGAACACTGACATCATCATCATCTTTTTATAATACTTTGTGCTGAAAATTAAGTGTTTTTAGCTTGAGTGGAGCAGTGGTATTGTTTTAGTTATGTTGTCTCACAAATCCTGGAGGCTGCTTTCAAATCCTGGCTAAGCTGCTGTGAGTGATGAGTATTCTTTGTAGCTACTATATACAAAGATGAAAGCATGTAGTAATTTGTCCATTCTGTTTGGCCTCTTTGGGTGACTATGAACTTTCACCCTGATGGACTGGTATCTTTTACAGGATTGATTCATTCCTGATATCCCAATCTTCTGCCTCCCCATGGCCATTTAATTACATAGGCAGCACATGAACAGAATGTATGGATGCTTTTATTGTTTTTAACTTCATTCTTATTTGCAGCAGCATTGATGGTAAGGCATTTGTTTGCTTTTATTTTTACTATAGTTTTGACATTGATAGTGATACAGTGCAGCCTGCACCTTTATTCTGTTTAGAGTAGTTGCATTCAGTATACGGTTGCATGTTCCCTCTGTGTTCAATTACTTTTCAATCACAGTCTGGATCTGGATAATCAGAAATGAAAGTGAATGGATTGATAAATGCCATAGCTAGCATATCACATATGAATTATTCCATGTTAAATGTCTGGCATTGATTGTTATGCATTAGTTTCTTTTGGTAAAATGCTTCGACTATTAAAGAAAAGGTCATTTGGATTACATGCTTTACTGGGACCATCCATCTCTCTGCTATCAAGTAACCATTTCTTTAGGGTTGCCATGAAATAGACTAAACCAACAGCCACCTGAAACATGGTGACATTACATCTTGGAAAGAATACCAGCCTGACTAAGCAAAGGGATTAATTAAATGTAAATTGACGAATCAGATTGTCAAGGTTTTCATGACTAGTTCTCCTAAAGTTTGCATAAGTAATCAATTACATTTCCCTAATGACCCCTGTTCACCACTTTGTCTTTACTTGTCTCTATCATTTAAAACTCTACACAAGGCAAAATGAAAAAATCCTCAGACAGCATTTAATTGTACAAAATGTAACTCTTAATAATTTGGTAGCATCATGACACAGTGGTTACTGCAGTCTCCTTATTGCTTCAAGGACCCGTGTTAAACACATTGGCCAGTCAATTTTTATGTAGATTTAGTTTCTTCCAACATCCTCAAAACTGGTAATGTGAAATTTTTCCAATATGAATGAGTCCTTGTGGGTGTAACCATCTCCTTCGGTGGACTGGAATTCCATCCAGGGTTGATTCACATACTGCAGCAACAGCATTAGGTTCAAAGTACCAGGATGAGCTGGCAGCCCACTAATGGTTGTACTCATGTATTTTCGTTTCCGTTTATGTGCTTAGCAGACACTTTTATCCAAAGCGACATACAAATGAGGTCAACATAATAGAGTGACTGTTTGGCAACAGGTATTACAGGAAAAGGGTACAAATTTAATCATCACAAGTGAAGAGCTCTAAACCAAACAAAACATAAAGCTAGTTCATCTTTCCTTGGTTACAAGAACCTATCAATGCAATTATCAATTAATCAGATGTTCACAGAACAAGAGAGTCTTTAAAGGCTTCTTAAACATATTAAAGAAGTCATCAGTTTAGGTGGAGTTGGGCAGCTCTTTCCACCAGCCTGGAGCTACACATGAAAAGAGTCTGGATTGAGATTTGATGACATGCAGAGGTGGCATTTCCAGACTCTGTTTGCTAGCAGACCTGAGTGTATGAGAAGGAGCATTGGAACTCATGGTTGTCTCCATATGCATAGGTGCTGACCCACTGACTACTCTGTAGGCAAGCATTAAGGATTTGAACTTAATGTGTGTTGATACAAGGAGTATGTGTGGCAACCTGAAAAGAGGAATGACAAGTGACTGTATCAGCTGGTGGAACGCAAGATGTGCCACTGCATTGTGAATGATCTGCAATTGCTTTGGTAGCTCATGCACATACTCCTGGCAGCAGACAGTTGCAGTAGTCCATATATGACAAGACCAAAGTCTGGAGCAGTAGTTGTACTGTATACTCTCTCAGAAACAGTGTGATCTTGCGGATTTTATAGTAAATGAGTCTACAAAAGTGGGAGGCAGTTGCAGTGTGGTCAGTAAAAGATATCTGGTCATTAATCACCACCCAAAGTTTTCATACTGACTGGGCAGGTGTTAGCCAAACTGATCTGAGCTGAACAGAGATGGGGTTTTGAATATACAGGTGCTAGGATAACAAGGTGGTCTGTCTTTTCCAGTTTGAGTTTGAGATGGTGCTTCTTCATCCATCTCAAGAGATCAATGAGATATGCTAAGATTCTAACTGATACTGTGTAGTACTGGAGGGAATGATAGGTAGAGCAGTGTCTCTGATGTGAGAAACTGTGAGACTGGATGAAAAGAGGTGATGTACAGAGAGAAGAGGAGAGGAGAGGACTCAACACCGATCCATGAGACACCCCATGTTTGCCTGATGCACTCTTAACATCTGTCCTTGCGTTGATAGTAGGATCATGCAAACACCCCCACTCATACATACTTCAGTAATTTAGTGTCTGGCTCCCCACAACTCCAAATTAAAATAAACAATTTAGGAAAGTGTTTTGTTTTTGTTAGTAAAATTGGAGCAGTCACACAACATTTCTAATCTTGTGCCTAATTTTAGGTGAAGGGGGATTATTATACACTAGACAAAGAGCCCGTTTCGACAACGTAATGTGAAACGGGCACAAGTGGAATAGTAATAAGTATAAGCACCACAAACCTGATATAGGTGTTTTGAATGAATGCGTAATTAGGCCTCGAGCTGTAGTCGAAATCGCCTTTCAGGCCTCTAGAGCCTCTAAATCCGCCGCCTGCTGCGATGATGGTCTCGCAAGGTTTTTCAGGCAGCTGCGCAGAAGGTGACTGCTCATTCGGCTTCAGACGTGCACAGAACGCGACTGCGCATTCGGCTTCGGACAGATGTGAGTGAGTGAGTGAGTGAGTGAGGAGGCTTCGGTCGAAGTCGCCTTTCTCTTTGAATTTTCGCGGCCGTAAATCCGCCGCCTGCCACGATTACGGTCTCGTAAGGTTTTTCGGGCAGCTGCGCAGAAGGTGACTGCGCATTCGGCTTCGGACGTGCGCAGAAGGCAGCTGCGCATTTGGCTTCGGACAGACATGAGTGAGTGAGTGAGTGAGTGAGTGAGTGAGTGAGTGAGTGAGTGAGTGAGTGAGTGAGTGAGTGAGTGAGGAGGCTGGCGAATTATATATAAGATAATTTCATGCCTGCAGAATACAAAATAAGTTTGCATGTCCTTGTTGCACCATCCATCCATCTGCTTCAGTAAATTCATTTTTGGTCTTATGAGGTATGGGGGACAGGGTTGTAGCACCCACACACTTTCCCTAGTTAATCTTAAAAGGCTTAACTTGTCTAGACCAAGCTGCCTCAATAGACACATCAATGCTTCTGATAATGCTTTAGTGAAACATTTTTGAGATGTTTCACCTTGTATTACTATAAAGTGACCAGGAAAAGGATCAGGCAAGTGCAATGTTAAAGTAATAGGCAAGTTTTGGAACACCAAATGCAAAGAGACTGGTGACATGCTAGTATCGCGAACAACAACTTGAAGTCCAAAAATAAGGACCCAAAGGCCAGAAATTTATTTTGCCGAAGGCTCTTAACCAAGAAGTAATTTTTTGCTAAGCGATTGTGTGAATGTAAATGGAATCAAAAAGTCAGCAGACAGGGTATGGTGAGGAGCCATCAAATATCAGACCTGAATAATGATGTTACACGTTGTGACTCCATTAGTCATATGACTGTTGCCATCTTAGTCCTGCAGCACCCATCATCATATGGGCCTGAATCCTCTGGTAAAAGTTATGACTGAAAACAAAGTGACAGAGTGACAGAAATTTTTGGACCTCCAGGCTCTCACAATAAAATAAAGCTTTAAGAGATTATCAGTCATATTTTGGCTTGTCCCATTTGTTTACTTTCACAAGGAGTAGGACTCATCTTGCCATGCTTCTGTCTTTCAGGATATTATTGTTGTGCTTCATAAACATTGCTAATAACAGTGGCTGAAGGCCAGCTTCAGGAATCCCTCAGTTTGAACTGAGCCCTGGCTGCCTGACGAGAGCGCTCTTTGAATTAAAGAACCTTCCAAGATTGTCATGTTAGCGTGAATTAAAGATTTCCCCAGCCTTTCCTATTTTTTTATTTTAAAATAAAAATTGAGACTGGATGCATAAAAAAGCTTCCATTTGAAGGCTTTAAAACATCACAGAATCGTGATTTTAGCATTTTAGACATCCCTAAATATGATTTCACGATTTCAGGTTGATGTTTCTCTGCCTGCCTGTGTGTAAGAATGTGAGTATGTGAACAAAATAACTAAAAAAAAAAAAGAATCAATCACTCCAACTGAAACTTGGCACGGTCATTACCACTGTAGAATTCTAGATGTCCACTGCTTTTAAGCAAAATCTTTCCAGCAGAGATAATAATTTTGCATTTTTATGCACATTTTTGTCAAAACTGCAACACAAAGATATGATTCTTCCATTTTACTCAACACATCTGATAAAATATTGAACTACAGCATTTTGCTGATAAAATAACAGCATTAGGTTGTCAGAATCATGTGTTAGTCTCCTCCATTTTTTGTTATTGGTTCTCCCTTAAGTTTAGCTTCCTGGTTCGTGTTTTATGCTGCTTTATGCTTGTTTGTGTTTTATGCTGTCTGCTACAACTCAGAATGGATAAAAAAAACTAATGAATGGATTTCTTTTTTATTTTGCTACAGACACTCCATTCAAGGTTGCTTTCTGTCTTTTATGTAGAGCTGCCAGTATAGGCTGTGGCTCCTATTGATCTTATAATTGGATGAAGTGGGTATAGACAATAGATGTAGCAGATGAACATACAGTACATGGAGTAAAAGATGCAGTCAAAAACACATAAAAAGTATGAGATCCCATTTATTAGCTATTGGATTGGCTAATAATGGAGTGGAAAAAAATTGCGGAGGTTGCAACAGTGATATGCTTCCCTCCAAGGTCGGGCTATAACTGAAAGCCATTATTGTCTCCTTGGGAGCTTCTAAGCCATAGGACAAAACAAGGCTAGAAAAGGGGCAGAGGTGCAAATGACATCACTACACCTCTTCTGGGTCATGGTCTTCAAAGCTAAGGGGTGGAGTGTCTGTGTTACATTTGGATCATTCCCCTGTGTCCCCACAAAAACACAAAAACTGACTTAATCAGTTTTAACGTGAAAAGATGCCAACAAAAGAAGAGAAGAAACGGGCCGCTAGGGTGGAGAAAAGAAGAGCTGCTCAGAAAGCAGCAAGCGCATCAACCTCTGAGCAAACGAATGCTAAATGTACAGAGAAAGAGTATGAAACCTATGAAGAGTGCACTCAGCATTTACAACAGGCTGACACAGAGTGAAAGAGAATTGCTCGAGCAACTGAGAGCAAAGAACAGACCCTACAATGAAGACAGACCAACACTTAGTGAAAGAGAATCACAAGAGCAAATGAGACTGAGGAAGAAGCTAATCGACGTTGGCAATCAGTGGTCAAACGTGCCAGAATTGCAAAGACAAATGAGACAGAACAAAACACCATACAGTGGCGACAAAGAGACACTGATTGCGTGAAAATAGCTAGAATGCTCTCAGTCAAGTGTATTCACTGTACGTTATCTTGTAGTGCGTCGTTACTAGTAGATATATAACTAATAGAAGTGTAGCATCCTCAAACAATATCATAATGCAAGTCTCTAAAGAGGAGTCTGGTGATGAGGTCAGTTGGCCAGGAGAACTGAAAAAGAAAAACTCCAGTTAAGCTGCATAAAAATACAAAATGTCTCCACTCCACAGTCTACCTAATGTACAATGTGGTACATGTCCTTAAGTCATTCCGCATTGTTTCGAGACTTCATTCCAGAGGATTCAATGCAGCAGGTCTCATGGACAACTGAGGCACCCGCCTTTATCTGAGCATGACAGGTGGCTGCACAGTTCCTCGAGTAGATGGTGGTGGTGCAAGACATCACCACAGAAGTATCAGAAAGGAAATCAGAAAAAAGTAGAGATTAGTAAAGATTGCAAATCCTTGAAGAGTATGATAATTCTACGCCTATATATTCTATTAAGAGTACAACTAAAATGTAGCTACGATAAAACAAATTTAAAATATGGGCTTTAGCATTTTTTTTTGCTCCAGAGTATTAGCCTAACAGATCTCTAAAATAAAGTATTTAAGATTACAGTTTTGCAGTGGATTGACATACATTTCTGTTTTTTTATTAATGAATCATAAAGTGCCTGTTGCTTGTGTATGAACATTTATGAAAGCATTGTTAATACTTGACAACGCTCATCAGTTTTGTTACTATAGTACAGTATAATTAGCCAAAACAAACAGATTTGTTACATTTTAGCACTTCAGGTCATTAAAAATGATTCAAATAAACACTAATTCACAAACTCTTTTTTATTATTTAGTACAGATGGAAAAAATAGGAACTGAAGGCAGATGTGCAGTGTTTCAAGTCTACTGCATTTAAGTAGCTAAGGTTTACTTCTGCAGTTTGTGTTTTATTTTTGTGATAACCCAAGATATTTAAACTACAGAGCCAAATATTCTACGTAACCTTTGAAATGCTGAAAGCAGAGGCAGTTTTCTGACTTTTGCACCAATAGAGCTAAGTGGCTTGGACATTAACTGGGCAAATCAAGTTAAAACTCCAGGGATCAGAGGCACTCAACTTCTGCATTGGAAAGATTATCTGCAAATCTTTTTAACTCAGTATGAAGGCCAAGCACAGCTATGGAAAATTATTATTGCTGCAACAGGGACCTGAATATTTTAGAAAATGTTCACAAACACTAAGGATATGTTTACACAGACAGTTTGAACTGCCTCTGTTTTTATTTTTGGTATATTGAGCACATGCTGCTCTTTTCTGTGAAACCAGTAAAAGGACCCATGGAAACCAGAGATTGTATTATAGGTTTACCTTTATTGATGTGTTTATGAACACAGAGATAGGGAGTTCATGTTCAGCCCCAGAGGGCTGCATAGACTGCAGGGTTTTGTTCCAATTCACCTGCTTAATTACAAGTCAATCCTTGCCAATAACAGAACCTGCTTTATTTTATGGCATGTTAGTGTTTTCATTCTGCCACATCATGTCATTGTTATATTTTAGATGTTTGCTTTATGAGGACATCACTCAAATTAATTGTTCTCTGCAGCCAATTAGTAAATCTCAGTTCCTCACTTTTTTCTCTTCTGTATCTTTGCAAATCTTTTATTAAATCAGGGTGGCGCAGTGGTATCACTATTGCCTTGCTGTAAGGAGAGCAAGGTTCACATCCTGGGTCCTCCCTGCATGGGGTTTTCATGTTTTCCTCATAGCTGCATGGGTTTGCTCCAGTTTCCTCCCACTGTCCAAATACATTAGGTGAATTGGCAACACTAAACAGGCCCTAGTGTGTGTTTTGTGTGTGGATGTGTGTATGTATTTGGCTTGCGATGGACTGGCATCCTGTCCAGGGATTGTTCTTCCCTTCCACCCAGTGCTAGCTGGGATAGACTCCACTGCAACCCTGGTCTAGATTAAGCAGGTTAATAAATAACATAACATGCCTGTTTTATTAAATAAGCTACTTCATGATGAACACACACAGGAGTAAATAGAACCAGATTAGCCGGTGAGCCACTGGTCCCTTTGCCATTTGCATGTCCCTGCTAATTGCCAGCTTATTAAAAAAACAAGAAGCACTTAAAAACAGAGACTGCAGACTTTGAAGATTAAAAGAAGCGATTAAGGTTTGGGAATCTTAATAAGTGAGTTAACTAACATGAAGACACAAAAATTTTGTTTGATCATTAATTGCCTTAGCAGCACAAAAATGGCTTCTGGTTTAGAATTAAGTTGGAACAAGAACTTGCAGCTATGCCGCCCCACCAAGACAGAGCTTACAGTAAATGATCTTGATTATTTATTACTGTATTACATTTGTAAATCTTTGTAGGAGCTCTGTGCCTATACTCAGTGAGAAGTTTTATCAGGGACATTTCTAAGATATGATGGTTTTAGGATCTTTAGCTGTTTATTGGTGTCTACGTAGAAATGAAGACTCAATGGCGGGTGTCCCTTTAGCCTTTTGAGTGTGTTGATATGTAATATCAAGGGGGAGTGTTTCAAGATTACTGATATACTGTACCTGTGGTGGGCTGGCACCCTGTGTTGGCTGGGATTGGCTCCAGCAGACCCCCGTGACCCTGTAGTTAGGATATAGAAGGTTGGATGATGGATGGATGGATGATATACTGTACATGTATTGTTGTGGGTATTATGTGTCAGCCAGGATTCCTCCCCTGGCTAGGGTTCAAATGCCATTTTATGCCGTTTTTATTCATTGTGTATGTTTACATTGTTGAATGTTTAGTTTCTTTATGTTTATGCATCTTTTGTCACTTGTGTTTTGTGGGTGGTTTCCCAAAAGGTGGGCTCATCTGTCAATAACTGCGAGGGAATGCTGTCAACCCTATAAAGGCAAGGGCAACCCACAGTCCCTTGCGATTTATTTGAATGCACTTTTGAGTTGTTGAATTTACTTTTAGGATTTTCTGTGCTTTTGATTATTTTGTGGATGTTTTGTCCTGTGCTGTTTTTTGACTTTGTGTACTTGATTTGCATTTGGGACTCATTTGCCTTGGATTGTCTTTGCAGATATTCCCTGCTGTGCCTTGTGTGCACTTTGGAGCTTTACTTTTTAACACAGCCTTTTTCTGAAAAAAAAAAATCTTTTATTTATAAAGATTCTATGTTTTCCTTTATGTTACTAGCCGGGTTTTTTTTCAGGATTCCCCCACCTATAGTGAGTATGTTTGGGATTGTGTGAGACTTGTATACTTGGGAACTCTCAGACTGATAATAACAGTGGAGTTGGGGGATACATGAAAATGAACGAATAGATCAGTGTCTTAGCACAATATATCGGGGGCTTAAGTCTCTAAAGCCCCTCCCTCCTGACGCCACTGAGCTTTAAACAAAAATAAACTGGACTGAATTAACAGCAAAACACTAAATCAAAACTGAGGTCCTCATATCATTCTGATTCATAGATTATGACCTATGTGAGGATTTCCAGAACAGATTTTTGAGGCTGGAATGATATTTCACACATCATTGTCTCTACAAAATAGCTGATTAGCATTATCATATTGCGTCTCAGTTGAATAATGATGGATGAAAAGTGACTGATACTGCAGGTTGCTTCTAGAGGTGTACTCAGAGATGTTTAATTTCATTGTATGTAGCTGTGAGGGTGCTTTTGTATGGGCAAATCTGTAAAGGTGTTACACATATAAAATAATGTTTAAAGAAACAAAGATGCAGAATGTCTTCAGGGTAAATCAGAAGCTATAGTAGTGAAGAACAAGATGGTGATAAACTGAATGTTTTGTCTTCAGAGTATAATCAGAGAGTTACAGTAACTGCATAATCCTCAATTTATTGCAATGGCTTCAAGTACCAGCATTAACTGAATAAACTCTTGTAATTGCTTCCTGAGAAGAGAGGGAAGAAGCAGAACAGACATTCTTGAGACAACCCAGGCTGATGGAGAAGCAACCCAGTCAAGTAAACCTTGAGATGTAATTTTAATTGGCATGCTCTTAGGGCTACTTTAACATCAGAGCAATATTATTAGCAATAATAATTTTAGTCTAAGTAATACTTAATGTAAAAAAATTAAATAAGCTAAATAATTAAATCTGTTGGCATAATAGAAGGATAAGTATGGGATTATTTAATAGCCATTGTTGTATTTCTCTTGAGTATTTTATTAAGTGTTTATTTCAGTATTTTTATTTAAATTGCTGGGTGTGCCTGATGAAATGTTAACTTTGGTAATTTTGTACCACTTAACAATATGTCAGCTATAAACAGGTATGAATGTTTTTTAGCATGTTTTACAAAAGCTAGATCAGGTGCTGATGCTTGGTCACAATCGAGTCACAGAGTGTAACTAACAGGTAACTATCAAGATTGAACGGGAAAATCTGATTGGTGAATCATTGAACAATTATACACTGTTAAGATTAAATACATGTTACAACTTTTATTTATGTTGTCAGGATTTTACACTTACTATGGTTAAATTTTAAAATTGTCTTATTACATTATCACCCATCTTGATGTGAGAGATAAAAATTTTAATTTTGGCTAAATTTGGTGAAATTGGGGTCATGAAGGTAAAACCTTCCATTTGGTTTAATATGCAGCAAAAAGGCCTTCAGTATGGCAAACATTAATCTAAGTTTTGTAATCATGAAAATGTATGTATTTTTCTGGAATAACATAGCCAAGTTGTGTTAGTCTACTCAAGTACCACTGGCGTATGGGTTGAGAAGCCTGAACCAGTAGGGAAACATTATGGTATTTGAACACTCAAGGAATAAACTCCAAAAAAGAAGAAGAAAGAGCAAAACAAAAAGTGTTACCAGATCAGGCAAGTTGTTATTAAACGCATTTAGAAAGAAATTAAAAATGATCAACTTGGTTGACTTGGGTTTCATTTTAATATATTTTGTCACAAGTACATTCCTCTGGCAAAATACAAACAAGCAATAACTGAGATATGACAGGATAACACATTGTATTAACAGTGGCGTAAACAGCAACCACCTCAAACCTGGAAGTACTGTATGTGACATTAAAATAGTAAAAAATATGAACAAAATGATAAATGAGAGTATATTTAACAAGCATAATCAAAATTAAGTTAAGCATGCCGGGATCATGACATAGGCATAAGGAACATTAATTATAAAGGGGGCCAGATACCCAGAAGGGAATTGGGGCTTAAGTTGATGCAAAATCTTCATCCTCCATAAGAAATTTAAAAGATGTATCAAATGTTTGGTGTGTGTGCATCAGGGCTCCATCCAGGACTGACTTCTGTCTTTCTTCAAGTGCTGCTGAGGTACTGTAGGCTCCTGCCCACCATGACTCTGAGTTAAAATAAGTAGGTTTGAGAATGGTGTTATGATTTAAGGCATTAGGTTACGTTGTCAATCTGTTCAATATAAATCGAGTAACTAAATCCTTAAACTGTGCCAGTGAAACCACTGTGTGTGGTTCTGAACACCAAATTACAAAGCAACACATAGTATAGCAGCAGAGTAGAAACTGTTGAAAAGAGGAGCCAGCTTTATCCCTTGACTGACACACCTGTCCTACTCTGAGCCTCTTTTGTCTTGAACTGAGTAAGCATCATAGGGATCTAGTATAGGTTGTCACATCTCAAATGTTCCTTGGAATCTGGTTAAGATTTTGGGATAATTTAGGTATCAACTAACTAAACAAGGCTGTTGGATTGTATGGTTTCTGTCCATCTGTAAAATGGCTTGTATATTTAACATATCTCTTAATGTAAAAATAGAAATGAGATCAGTCTACCATGATATTTTGTGATAATTCATCTCATAAGAGGAAACAAAATGAAGCCTTCCAAACCTTGGTTGAGAAATCAGTATGGACTGCTGATTCCTTACACAATGACCTTATTGAAATTTGAAACCTTAGACATCCATCCAAGAGTTTTTTATGGACATAGCAGATGTGCCTCCAGCTATATCTCAAATGTAGAATGACACATTGGAGTACTGAACAGTGTTATAAATGACAGTTGACTGAGTTCTTCTCCCAGGGCAGTCTGCATATCCTCCTTAATCATAACAGAATTTTCAGATTAACTGTTAATTGGTGCCCACAGAATAAAAAGATGTGTGTCTTGAATTATGCTTACTTATTTTCAGGTTTGCACCAAATACCCATTTAGACAGAGTTTGGAATCCACAAAGACATTTATTTGTTCTGGTCAGGCTGGTTTTTGTTGCAATTTCAGATACATTTAAATGATACTAAGGCATGCTATCATAGTAGTTACTTATACACTATCTATAAGAGACAAAATACTGTTAGGGGCACATCAGCATGTATAGCCAGGTAGGTAATTTATGAGCTAGGTAGTATCACATATTATTCTCCAACAAGTGAAACTGTAATGGTAATGTAAATCTTCATTTCTAAAACTGAGCTGCCGATTCAATAAGAAATCAGTAAGTAACTTCTCAAAGAGGCAGTTTGTTTGGACAGCCTAGTATTACAGATTTTTTTTTTCAATTGCATGGTCAGTGCATTGGCTTGTATATTCCCAATAAATTGCAATAGACTACAGCATAAACTGGAAACGTCCTGCTGAAATGTTTCTGTTATTTTAGATTGGTCTCGCAGTTTACACTAACCCAAAGTAATTCCAGTGCTTATACTTATACACAACTCAATTGCACAAGAGTTCATGGGCTCATCACTTTATTAGTGGAGTTTCTTTGTTATCAATGACCCCAATCTTTTGTGTTTATTTGTCTTTTTTCTAGGCAATTATAGTAGAAGTTACTTTCAATCAAAGCCCAGGAAAGGGTATAACACATCCATTATTCCATCCTTTCTGCAAAATAAAATCGTACCCTTCATTTCCATATAAAGGATAATTTGCTTACCCAAGTCTGATTTGATAAATACCAGTTCAACTTTTGTAGAAGCTGTTCCATAATTAATCTGCAGTGCTCAAAACCTCTCCCATATCACGGTCTAACCAGGTTTTTGTTCTCCTTTTTTAAGCACATTTCTATTTAGAAGTTGAACTTTAAGCTGTTATTCATTTTTCTGCAGGGTAGAAAAATTTTACCCTGGATAATTCAGAATTTGGTTTGACTTTTGTTTTTTTTTAAGAACTCTTAAAAGATTAAGATAACAAAAGGCCATCTGTGTCAGCACAGCTAGACTTATCTCTATCGGTGTGATTTTTACATACATATATTAGAATGATGTAGTGAACAAAAAAAATAAAAAGCTGCTACATGATGTGATAAAAGTCCTTGGGAATTCCTGTGCTTCAATAAATTAATGATAGTGGAGATTTCAGTATGCGTCAACTGAAATTAATTTTTAATGTTGAAAGTTACACTTATGACCTAGTTTCAATTTTGACAAAATAGACACATTCAATCAGTTTGTTTAAATAGTGTAAATTCTGTGATGGCTAAAAGGTAAAACTAGAGGAAATACTACCGGGACAAGCTGAAACTCACTCTATTGTTAAAATCACACCATATAATAATTATTTTCAATGCTTTCATTGCTGCTCTGGTGGAATATGCTTATGTTTTTACTTGAAGTAAGAAGTTTACTTTATATAAAGATGTTTGCAAGCTTTTCTCTAGGATAAACCCCTTATTAATTGAGGCCAAGTGAAGCTCCAGTTTTAGGTAAGTCACTACCAAGTGAAAATGATCTGACAGATAATTGACTGTCTTTACCTTAGTGTATGTAATGCAATGCTGCATTTTGGATGACATCATTGCAGATCTTCTAAAAGTGGTAAATGTTTGTGTAATATTGTGTCCAAACACTTTTATTCCCCTTAACTACTGCAAAATTGCTGCACAATTAACCACATAGGTTCAGTTTAGTCAAACCATTTCTCCCAATCATGCCTTTCCATTCTCCAAGTAACACTGTGGAATCAGTTGATTGTACCCATTCAGTGAACCCATGGTCCATAGCTGTGAAACAGGCTACTGAGGCTGATGATCTCTTTGTGAGCAGGTAGTTGAGAACAATAGCTGGCTGTTGGTCCTACAGCTTTTTTGAGAACATAAAGATTTATACACAGCATGTGCATATATCACATTATATCATTTGCATGTAATTTTTCCTGCAGAACAGTTGAAGGGTAACCAATATCCTGCCACTTTTTTCTTCGTCTTGCTGCAGCACCACTGTATACTCTGCATAGCACCTCAGAGAGTAGGAAGCAGACAAGGCAAGGAATTGCAATCTCAGCATAGCCATGGAGAGAGTATTGTTGAGGAGAACCCATAACCTGTGTGATCTCTTTCCCTTTGCATATGCTTTAATATGTGTTATCAATACAAACATAATGAGTGGAACATTTTCAGGAGGCACCCCCACGCACACAGTTGAAACTGTTTTTACAGTAAAGTAACATTATCACTTTCAACAGAAAACGGTCAAGATCGTTACTCTCGTATCATGTAGCATCCTAGACTGAAATCATCTTCTTGTCCTGCTAGCAGCATCTGTAAGAAAGATAAATGCCCTAAATAGTTCTTATAGACACATACCATAAATTCCAGAGAACTGGAATTTATATGTGAAGAATCAGGTTAAGCATGGGAGCTTGTCTTTGATGGGAAGCCAGGCCTTTGTACCGAAAGGCTTATTTGCACAAACATCCATGTACTCATTCACACCAAACCGTTATAGATTTATCTTTTCACCTTGTATAGTATATGTGTCTTTGGAACTTCTTCATGAAACCTTGAAGCCAATATGGCAAATCTTCCATCTGTTACATTAAACACCTTAATTCAGTTTTAAAGTTATAAGACATTGGAGTCTATTACTGCAGTCATAGGGACAATTCAGTAACCATCCATGGTCCAGCCACCATCCCATTTCAGGGAAAACTTGCTCTCACCTACATTCTCACTCATATGGGGCCAATTTGTAGTCACACACTTTTTTGGGGGATTGGAGAGGAAATCCAGAGTAACAACAGAAAATCCATTAAAGGAGGGAGATTGTGCAAATGCCACAGAAACAGCAATATGTCTAGAGTTTGAATCCCAGCCTTTGTAGCTGCGTTGAATGCAGCATTAACCACTTTACCACCAGGACCTTCTACAGTACAAAAGGAAAGCTTTTTGGTTTCAGTGTTTGGTTGGTCTACTTGAAACTAGCAGATGGAAGGAACAATTCCTATCAGAAATGATTCACCACCATTTTACTGAAAGATTGAAGATGAAATGAACACAGTCCTGGATCTGCACAAACCACTTCCTCTTGTTCTTTTACTCAAAATGAGGAAGCATCACAGATTATGTATGTGTGTGTGTGTAAAAATGCACTTTCTTTTACTTTGGGTATCATTTCAATGTTACCAAGGGTCTTCATGATAACATATTGAGCTGCACAAACATTATTCATCAACAATCCCCACTTCCTTCTGGGAAGTTCCCTGACATTCCCTGGTCAAGCAAAACATGTAATCTCCCCAGCATGTCCTGTGTCTGAACTTAACTCTTCTTCTTGTACACCATGCCTGGTTCACCCACTGTGGGAGTTTTTTTGATTGTCTAGTAATCTCATACCATTTCCTAAGGCATATGATTCCAATATAGGGTCAATAAGCACGAACATCTCTTCTGGGTGTAATGTATATAAGGACAGCCACACTTACAAACACATCTACACCAACATGTGCAGGGAAAGTAAGAAAAATAAAGTGTGAGCCTGATCTGGTAATTGTTTAACTGATTCATCCATCAAACCATTCCACTCCTCCACGACATTTCTCTACAGGATGGCAGAATAGGGTGGCATAGTCAAAGTGAAGTACCCCTAGGCCTATACATGTTATGGGAACTACTGACACCTACAGGTCCACTGACTTTCATGCATAGAGCAAGACCTCTACAGCAGAGTGTTTAAACTGTTTGTGTAACTAGAATGATATCACCTTTTTGGCTGCCAGGCATTCACATGGTCAAAGTGGTCTGATGTTTTTCCTGAACTATGTCCTGAAAGAACCTTGCAGCTTCTTTGGTGAGTTCTTTCCAGCAGAGACCCTGTTGCCATGACAATGGTAAGTGGGTTGTAGGATCAATAAGATGAAGTAGCAATGCCCATTGTCATAAATATTTATGGAATTTAACAAGAATACTTTATTAAAAGAAAGTTGGCATTCCTACCATAGTGCAGTAAACAGGGAAGTTGTAGTTAGCATTCTGTGTCTTTGCTGATAAACGTTGAATAGTTTCTTCATTCTTTAATACAGCAGACAGGCAGGATTATCAAAGAAGATATTGCTGTGTGTTTAAAATGATATAATCACAAGAAGAAACAGTTGACCAAAACAGAAATAAATCTGTCTCTCTCTTCCTATCATTCCCCAGATTATCATTCTATATAACAGGACATTGCAGTCCAGGATGGATTGATAAATGCGTGAGAACTGGAAATGAATCACTACAAAGCTCCTTTGGAGCATCTACATGCTACGTTATAGTTATAAATGTCTGTCTTGTTGTTCCCTTAATCTAACTTATTTATGCCATTATCTTCATACAACATCCTCAGTTCGGATATTCTTATAGTTTAATTGCCAGATCCATTAAATCTTTGGTTGCAGATTGTTTGTGACAGTTGGTGTCATTTCTTTCTTTCTTCTTTTGTGATGATTTTTTTAAATATATTTAATATATGCTGTAAAAATCCATTGTCTATTATATAAATGGAAGGAAATTCTAAAGCATTGCATACACACCTCCTACACACCTACCTACCTGCATATATGTGCTACAAAAGTACCATAATTATTGCAAAAATTATAAACTCTGTTCCATAATCCAATAGCTACTGCAGATAGAAAATAAAAAGGAGAGGGGCTTAGCCCATTGAGGATGTGCCAGGACATATCCATATATAACAGATATATAACAAGCCCATTTTGCTATTTCCATGTGCTTCCTGAGTGAATACCTCAACAGTGATAAGAAAAGAGCACTTTGAGTTTGTTTGCCATTTGCTCTCCCACATGTCCAGAGTCAGGAATGAGTCTTTATTTATACAAGAGGCAGACTGTTCAAGAAAAATTAAAATATGGGAAACCAGTTTCCAAGAGCAAACATTTACATGTTTTCCAACCTAATTCTTGTATTGATTTGGCCCCCATGGTGCCCAAAGCAAAAATAGTGGGACAGTCTGAAAGATGATACATCAAAGAATATAAATGAATGAGAGTGGGGAACATGAAATACCAGTAAGAATGTGGAAATGTGTGTAAAAGAAGGCCAAAATAATAACACTGGACAACTGAACCATTCATGTGAAGAAAAGGACTGGGGTCTTTTAATGACCACAGGTGGCATAATGGATCCAGAGAGCCCCATGGTGTTACTTCTTTCTAATAATTTATGATACCCTAAGATTTCTGAATTTATAATCTTCATTTCATGACGAAACATCATTTTGACACAATTTTAGCGTCCTGCTTTTTGTTTCTACAAGATTGATATTCTGTACAGGGCGGTTTCTACCTTACACCCAATGTTGCCAGGATAGACATGGCCCTGAATTTGACTAACTGGGTTTCAAAATGTTTTGTAATGCCGAAATTCAGGGAGTAAAGGTATCTTAACCATTAGAATCTTAGTGATCATAAAAACATACATTTCACTGTGTTTTGTGGTGTGTTGTCCCCATTACTACCGTTATACTGTATTCTCAATCTACAGTATATAATGTAATTTCCGTTAACATTTGTGCAGACCAATACACAACTTTTTAATAATACTAAAAAAGCATAATTGGAGATTATTGTAATGATGAACTTCAATTGTCCAAATATTAACTTTACTGATATTGGAGCACATAAACAAGTATTCATAGATGTAATCACTGTCTGTTAACGTGGTGCGTAAAAACACCAGCATGAGGAGTAACCTGTTTAAATGTAAATGGCATGGTGGTGCTACATTGCAGATCCATCTTTTTAGGCTCAAATCCCACACTTGGTCACTGTCCATGTTGAGTCTACATGTTCTCCCCATTTGTATTTTGCTTTCTTCTAAAGGTATTATGTTTTCTCCCTGTATGGCTGAGTGTATGTGTGTGTGTGTGTGCTTGTGTGTTGGTGTATGAATGGCTGAGTATATGTGTGTGAGAAAAAGTGGACATTGCAGTTATATGATATTCTGTCCTGTGCAGTTTCCTGCCTTACACCCAGTGCTACCAGGACTTCATTCTGCTGTGCCAGAGTATATTTCAAAACTAATAGTAAACTTAATTTTAACAATGAAAATCTTGGGCTGCAGAGGTCAAAAAGACAAACTGAAACAAAATTTTAATTATGATGCAGGGGGTAGTAGGAATAAAAGTATACTATGTACAATATAGGACAGTTTCAGATCAATATTTAGAAACATATTTAGTCCACAGTTTATGAACAAGGAACTAAGAAAAAATTACAAAAGAGAAGCAGCTGTGTAAAATGGTAAGCAAAAAACACCTCCAGAGCAACAGTGGAAAAATGATTGAAAAGGATAATAAAACACCAAATGGTAGTTAACTGAAAGTATTGTGCACAATTTGATGCAAATAAGTATTTTTTTAATAGTATATAATATGTATAAATATTTATTAATATAATATTATAAATACATATAATATTTAAAATGTATTAGTAAAAGAACTGTCAAGAAGGAAGGTGAAGTGTATTAAGAAGAGTAAAGAAACAATAAAATAAAGAGAGAAGAAAAAAATAATGGTTTCTATTCTTTAATTTCTCTAATATTTTCATTTGTGAAGAAATCAGTAACTTCTGGCAGCTACAAGAACTATTAAGGAGGTAAAACGTGAAATTAAAGAGAGTCAGAATTGGAATCGAAAAGGCTAAAATTAAATAAATTACCCTAATCAGATAAAACTCTTCCAATAATGTATAAGAAGGAAGCAATAATATATATGAACACTTATTGTGCTTTTTATCCAGAACCACTGAAGGAAATTCCTAATGGTTGGAACCTGGCAGGTACTGAAACTTTATATAAAATGATGAATCGGCCAAACCCAGAACTTTATGTGTTTCATAAATATGGTTCAATTCTATTCAAAATCATTAGTTATCTCAAATTTCAAAGTACAATCTGAGAGGGTAGCGACCAAACTGAAAGAAGTGGGAATCCAAGCTGAAATGTGCAGGTGTGTTATGGTGAGAGAAACACTTCCCATATTAAGTGATATTAAAAATGGTGTCCCTGAGAGACCAGTGCTGGAATTATTGCCCATTTAAATGTATATCAATGATCTAGAAAACAAAATAACTAACATATTAGATAAGTTTACTAACCTAGGAGGACATGAAATATAGTAGATTCATAAGAAATGTAGTTGAACAGACTTCAGACTTGGGCAGGTATACAATGGATGAAGTTTAATATACTGTACATGAATGTAAACTTTTACACATAAAAAGTACAAACAACGGGTGACCTGCAACATGAAATTACACCTTATGAAAAGGTTTAAGGAATTCATAATGGACTCAAAATTATGCATATTCAGAAAGTGTACAAAAGACATTAAGAAGGCTAACAAGATGTTATATAGCATGGAGGTTATGCTTAAAGAGTGCAGCGTATCTGGGAGGACTCGTGGAATAATGTGTGCAGTTTTGATTACCATATTGCCAAAATATATTACAGGAGTGGAGAAGGTTCAGAGAAAAGTTTGTATTCCTTTTCTATCCCTGTTGAATAAGAGCTATGAAGATTAAAGATAAAAGGAATGGAATCTTTTTTTAAATTAAGCAAGCAAAAATAAAGAGGTGAATAAGCATAAACATTGAAAACTTCAAAAAATTGAACATTGACTTCAACTTTACTCAGCTCCATTTGTTTTGATGCACAATCTTTTTGTCTTACTAATTCTGAGCACTGCCTACTTTTTTAATGATGAATATAGAACAGACCCAAAGTAATATTCATGTCTTAGTCAAATTACTCATCCTATCAATTAACATATATCATGAAAATGACATAATTTAGATATGGCAAGCTAATGACAATGAAAGAAAGGAAAATATATGGTACTGTCAACAAAATCTGGAGAGAAAATTAACCTCCAATGGTCTGCAATTGGTTTCAACAGACAAAGAGACAATTCTCTTGAGCTAGACCAGGGTGTGTCAAACTTTTTGGTCTCATGACCACTTTTTTTCCAATGTAAATAATTTTTATGAAAATCCAAGAGAACTGAGGACCCTCTTGGTCAATTCTGTGTGACCATTAGGGCAGAGGGATGTGTCACTTGGTTATGATTGTCATAGCGGTGGACGAGCACCATTCTCCAAAGCAAGGGAGGGGATTCACTTTGCTGAATCGAGTGGGATCTATTTGCAAAACAGTGTGACACACTACCACTATAAACAATAGCAACTCACAACCCACTGGCAGCAGACCCAGAGGATGAGAAACACAGACCTAGACCAATGGACACCCACCCCTACTACTCTGGGGCATTCTTCAATGTCAGAAGTAAGTGCTGTGCAGTGTTGTAAGAAGCTGATTATATTATTGTATTCTTGACTCTCAAATCTCCCAAAATCTCTAGTAATTGCTTTTTATAAGCAGGAATATATTAGTTTTGCCAATGGCTACCAAACGCCACCGCAGGATAATATGAAGAATATTTTCTGGAAACTAGAACATACAATGTTTTGTTTTTTAGTACTGAGATAGCAGGTATTAAACTATTTAAGCAAGCAAAACAGCAAATATATTTAAAAATATTTTTACCCACTCAATCTAATAGAACATTACAGGAGCCTGTCTTACCAACATCAGGCCAGTCCATCCCATTTCAGGTACCTGTTCATTCACTTAACCTGCTACATTGTTTGGGTGTGGGACTAAAATGGAGCACCTGGAAAAAAGACAATTGAACGTACAAGAAAGTCCTTACAGAAAGTAGCCGGACTGAGATTTGAACCCAATCTGCTGGAGCTGTGAGGCAGCAGTACTAACTACTACAGTACCATTAAAAGAAAGATTGTAATACTTTGGGTAAAGAAAAGTGAAATTTCTTATAGGTCCAAATATCTAATTTTCTGCTGTTTTGTAATCGGGGACATGGGGAGGCAGTACACATCCCGTCAACACTGGACACAAGGACTGAGCACCAAGTCATTAGTGTTGGTTATTGGTACTTTAGGAATAAAGAGCATATCAGAAGAATGTATTTAGCAGTAGCAGAGCATATCAGAGTGTTCAATATGAATAATTAAAATGCCTTCAAGTATAAATAGTTAATTTCAAATTGATTAGTGGAAAGGTTAATATTAAAATTTACCAAAGGCCACAGTGTGCTAAATACCAGAGCTATATTACATTAATATTTAGACATATTCCTTACTCAAAATGTAGACATTCCTGCAATGGCTTCAGTAGGCCATTAATTATCTATATCAGTGCATACCAGTGTACGGTAATGGAGAAATTAACACTTCTGAGGAATAGAGATGATGTTGATGTTTTTAGGGTAAGGGGCAACACAAAATGCAGGGATTACTTTATAAGTATTCTACACTGGTCTAACCAAGGCAAGTCAAGGTTTATTGTCAGGTGTACTTAGTACAAAGAAAAGTCTATTTAAAACAGTTTACAGGAAAAAATATCTATCAATAGAAAGTGCATAGTAGTTAGTATGTAAAATATATATATATATATATATATATATATATATATATATATATATATATATATATATATATATATATATATATATATATATATACAATATATATATATACATATATATATATATATATATATATACATATATATATAATAGGGCGGCACGGTGGCGAATTGGGTAGCGCTGCTGCCTCGCAGTTGGGAGATCTGGGGACCTGGGTTCGATTCCCGGGTCCTCCCTGCGTGGAGTTTGCATGTTCTCCCCGTGTCTGCGTGGGTTTCCTCCGGGCGCTCCGGTTTCCTCCCACAGTCCAAAGACATGCGGGTTAGGTGGATTGGCGATTCTAAATTGGCCCTAGTGTGTGCTTGGTGTGTGGGTGTGTTTGTGTGTGTCCTGCGGTGGGTTGGCACCCTGCCCAGGATTGTTTCCTGCCTTGTGCCCTGTGTTGGCTGGGATTGGCTCCAGCAGACCCCCGTGACCCTGTGTTCGGATTCAGCGGGTTGGAAATTGGATGGATATATATAATATATATATATATACAGTATATACAATATGCATTTGCAAGTGGTTGCGTTTGTTCTTATGATTGACTGTTAGGCAACTGTACAAATAGTGGGTAGAAACTATCCCTGAATCAAATGGTGCGAGTGCCATTGGCTCCGAACTGTTTGCCAGAAGAGAGGAGTAAGAAAAGCGGTTGTGCAGGATGGCTGAGGTCTTCAATAATACTGTTTGCCTTTCTATGGCTGTGAGTGTTGTATATGGCATGAAGAGAAGGTGCTGGTAATATTCTGTTCTACTCCTCCACCACCCTCTGAAGTGCTTTATGATTTTGAGCTGAGCAGGTGGGGTCCAAGGATGTTTTGCACCCAGTAAAGATGGACTACACTGTGCACCTATAGAAGTTCCTGAGATCAGATGGAGAAATGTGAGTTGACCTCAGATGTCTGAGGAAGTAGAGGTACTAGTGAGACAAAAGCCAAAATGTGTTGTGTTCCCCTCAGTTCATCAGTTGTGGTCACTCCAAGAAATTTAAAGCTGCTTGCTGTTTCAACAGCACCCTCCCTCTTCAGTGTAGATGTTAGTGTGATATGCCTTTTGTTACCTGAAGTCTAACTCCTTGGTTTTACTGAAATTAAGGGTGATATTGTTGTCCTGTCACCACTGAGTCAGCAGGTAAACCTCATCTCTGTAATGTCAATGTAGGTAATTAGGTCTATGATGGTGGTGTCATCAGCAAATTGAATTTAAAAATGATTAAGCTGGAGTTGCCATTTTTATAAAAAAAACTAGCACTGGGAATCCAGAAGTAGAAATAGGTTATACAATAGTGGGTGGTATTTGGACAATTTCCTGTGCTAGTTTCACACAGACCAATTAGCCTAACTCCTACAAAGCAAATGAGCAGACTCCACTTAGACAGTGAGGTAGGAAGGCTAGGAAGTCAACTCAGCAGACTGCAGCTGTAAGGCAGTGCCACCCTAAAAAACCCCTTCCCGGGGTTTGTTTCCTTCCTTGCGCCCTGTGTTGGCTGGGATTGGCTCCAGCAGACCCACGTGACCCTATAGTTAGGATATCAAAATTGGTTCCTTAGCATTTTTGATGAGTTAGTGACGTTCTCTTTCAAATAATATTTTAATTGTGGAGACATATGCATAACAAAGAACATTTGGCAAGAATCTTAGTAATTTAAAAATATTATAGGTGACACCCTGCTTAATATGGTGGCTGTCCATCCATTAATCTATTTTCTAACCTGCCTTTCCATTTCAGGGTTGTGGACCTCCAAATATCCTGGTGAGGGAGCCAGTTGTAGTAGATGTGTTTCTGATAAGATCATGCTAAAAATACATTTTATGGCAGGCAAGAATAAGCATTGGCCTCTAACACCAATAAAGAAATTTAACAAGGGTAATTTTAAAAAGGTGGAAAGTCGTTGCAGTGCTTACAGCTGTCTCATAGCTCCAAGAAGCTGGTTTCAAACCGCAACCTGGTCTGTGTGTGTGTGTGATTTTACATTCTCCTCATGTCCATGTTTTTCTCAAGGTATTCTGATTTTCCGCATTTTTCAAAGGCACATAAGTTAAGTTTACTAGCAACTCTAAATTAGCCCTAGAAAAAGTAAGTCTGTATGTCCTGTGTGTCCAAATGTTCACACCTGCTTTGTACCCAGTGCCAGCAGCACAGCTCATAGCACCCCATGTACCTAAAATGGAGTTAAGTAAGTTTAATGTTAGATGGATAAAAAATGCACTGCATATTATAATAATATATAAACTGACCAGCAAAAGTAAGTGGAGATCACTGTTATTTGTTTATTTCATTGACTGTTTATCCTTGACAGCAAAGCTGCATGTGGGAGAAATGTGATAAATACAATCTATCTGAAGAACTCAAAAGAAATTATTGTTGCAGCTGCACACATGTTTATCATTATTATTATATGTTTGGTATATGCCTTTACCCAAGTCTACTAACAAGACTGACTGAATTTCTTTTTTATTCTGTTGGAGCACCTGAAGGTCAAGTGATTCGCTTAAGGAACCATCCCCTACAACTCAGGATTAGTCAAAGTAGCTATAAATAATAGAATGGTGGGTGGATTTGCCAAAATAGCTTATTAAAACATAGGGAGAATATTGTGGAGACACTGGAGGCAAGGCAAAAGCCAATGGAATGCTAGGCCATTACAGCAAGATTGCAATTTCAGCAAATATATACCACCTCATTCAGTTCTGTTTCCTACCATTCCTTGTACAATGCGCACGGTAATCCTTCCATTGGAGCTAATTATTCAGAATAAATAATTCACAGGGAAAGAAGTTGAATGCAGCATGCACCAGCAGTAGCACCTCTGAGTAATACTTGCTGTTTTTCTATCAACTGTGAATAATTCCACTTACATTTTCACAAACTCCACAATATGTGTTCCAGATAGCAGTTTATATATAAATCTTTTAATTGCAGATTTAGGTGTGGTGTTTGGTATTCCTGTCAGCCTAAAAATAGCAGAAATCAGAGTGGCAGCAATGCCTGCAGGCAAGAACCACTCACTGGCCCACAAAGGTCCCTTGACTGGAGTAGCTTATTTCTCTTTGATGTCCATCTAATGCTGGCTAGATATTGTGCATTGCAAGATGGATGTCAAGCGAGCTATATATTCATATTCCATCTGGAATTGGATAATGCTGCATTTGTTTGTTTTTAGTTGTAATCACCTTTTTAAATTTGTATTTATCTATTTTTATATCTGATACTTTATTGTACTGAATGGGGAGGTTCATGCTAATGGTACTATAAAAAAATAAAAATTGCTTGATTGGTGGGATGACATGGTAGCACAATGGAATGAGCTCTAGGAATGCAAGATTAAAATCTCGTCCCTGTAATTGTTTGAATATTCTTGGTGTGTGGCCCCGACTGTGTGTTTATGTGCTATGATGAATTAACACCATGTCTTCTTGCAATTTGAGCCTTAAGATTCCGGGATAGACAGCAACCACAAACAGGATAAGCAGATTAGAAGATGTAAAAATGGATGGATAACTGATGAATTTCATCAATTCCTACCTTGTTATTCTTGGTATCTACCCCAAGTGATGTTTAAATGGCCAAGCCACATACATAAACGTCTGAGCTACCTTCAGTCCCAGATAGGATTGTAGTGGCGCTGCTGCACAGAACAGGTGGAGATTGAGTGAGAGTGCTTAGCTGACATCACCAGAAAGCACTCCATCTGTAGTGCTTGTAGGCAGCTTGTATGCATGCCTGAGAATAGAGGTTCTCTTACTGATTTCACTGTAGAGAAACTGCTCTTCATTGCCTTTGTAATCTAGACATCGTGGGTTTGGTGCTGGTCACCAGCACTTACCAGAGTCCAAAATGTGCAAGCTGGTGTGGATTGTAATATGGTTCCACAATGTTATACTTGAATATCGTCATCAAAATTTGCATAGTGGACAGATGGAGTGCAGTGATGGTGCTGCATGGAAAAGGTGGGGTAGAGAAAGAGAGAGAGAATGAGAGAGCTCAGCTGATGTCACCAGAAAGCACTCCACTTGAAGAAAATGGGAGTTCTTTTAATTGAGGGTATCTGGAGCCTTTTTAATTTAGACATCACGGGTTCATGGTTGACCACCACCAGTTACCACAGTGCAAAATATGCGACTGTGGTGTTATTCCGCATCAAAACAAACATTTCTCTGTATTGGCCTGCCAGTCCCACTTCCTCTTGTTTTGGAGGCCTTTGAGAATTTACATCAAGGGTAACCATGAATGTGGCTTACTCTAATTTTGTAGCTACTGGTAGTCCTCACTGGCTTATTAAGATGTGTTCTGACTGCAGGCATGTGTCCTTCTCTCTTTCTGGGACGCCTGCTTTGGACTCTCCCTAACCCTATTACTTTTGGGTTCCATCTTTGCTGCACACTGGGTAAATTCAGAGATGGATTTACTAATCATACACTCATTTTAATAACATCTTTTCCAATAATGCATCTCATCCCAGTCACTTTGGGTGCAAGACAGGCACCAACTACATTTTCTGTACATCATAGGGCACACTCACAAACCCAGGGCAAAATTAGAATTGCCAGTCAACGTAGCATAGATGTCTTTGGGAAGTATTCTGGTAGAACCGACCCAAACACAGGAAGAATGTGCATGCTCCAAGATGTGAACCCAGGTCACTGGCAGTAGTAGTACCACAGTTTCAGAAACTAGTCCACCTACATATGTGCCCTACAGTTACGCAGGTAGAATTAACTTGTCAGATACTTTATACTTTTTACCGTTGCTTGAATAATGAGACCACATTCCCTTAGTCTGGCACAGAAGGATTCAGGTCCCAGTTAGAACCAGTTTGACTTCTACATAAGCTTCAGCTTCTTTTCATAACATGGAGAAGAACCCAAAACCAGTTTATATTTGACAATGCTTATGATAACAGAGTGATAGTTCAAAATTGGTTTTAAAATTATTATCAGCTCTTTTGAATTGCGTCTTTGCAATTCATTCATACAGCATTGTGCTAACATAAAAATGCAGGTCCTTTACAAAATGTATTTCTTAATGCTTTTATGACACACTGTCACTGTGCCTACTTTAAAAAGCGGTTATACACAATACAGTATCTATTTTTGGATTTTTGGAAAAGAATGAAATAAGTGATGATAAAGCAACATTGCGTACTTTTGTGGTGAAGTGATACTTAACCCTTGATGCTCCTGGTATTGTTAATTGTTGGGTTTACCCCATTGTAATGATAGATATTTGAGTGGTGGGGACCTGGATATAGAAGAGGTAGCCCTCTAGCCCTGAAAAGCCTGCTTCTCATTGTGTGTTCAATGAAAACAATAAGACAGATGCAAAGAGTTACAAACATAACAGCTTTAGTCACAAGCTGACATATGGTAAATAATCTGTGACTCCACTGTTGTAACTTGAGGGCATATATGAAATTTGAAAGAGAATTTTCATTTCTCACATTTTGCACTTTAGATGCCTGAATTCATTACAGCAGAACCCATTGCATTCAGCTTGTTACTTTTAATATAACTTTTTTGTCTCATCACTAGCACTTCACCCCCCAACTCTGCCGCCCACGCTTGTTGAGGCTAGCTTGATTAAAATAATTTGCACTCTTGCTTTTCCTCCAGGGATCCGCCAGTAAGTGCATTTTTATAGTTGGCTGTATCAGCTCCCTCCACCTGTTGAGTCTCATCCTGTCCAAAGTCACAATGTAATTGTCTGTGTTTAATAAAAGGACCCAACTCTAATTTAGAGAGAGCGCAACTTTAATAAGTTCAAAGTAAATATTGTTTTGGAATGTGGCGGTGAGCTCACTGCAGCCCAAATGGCAGGAGATTAACAGTAATTTAGTGTGCGGCACTGTTCCTCTCCAATTTGACAACCAGAAAGCAAGAGACCGAGGACCACCAGAGAATTTGTCTCACTTGAGATTTGAAACCTAATTTCACAGCACAAGCTGTATCACAGGCTTTGAATATTAGCAGTACTTTTTTGTTTAGGCTTTTGAAGGTCTTGAAATAAGTTGACCTTGAAGACAAAGCAAATGTTTATCAATTGGGCATGAAATTTATGAGACTGCTTATCAAAAAAATAATTTTGAACAATCATTTTTTCACCTGTTTTATACTGGCTGCTGAAATTCTGCATTAGGTAAGTCTTGAATGTTTATGGAAATAGCAGCTTTTCGTTACCATGCTGTACCTTGTTGTTATGCTATTTATCATAGTTTTCTTGCCTGTATTTTATTCTGAATGGTTGCAATGGATAGGTATCAGGTTAAGTCACCGTTCATCACCATTCATTACTAGAAGCCAGTAAAAGCATGTAAGAACTGCAGGTATATGCCACACGTCTTAGTTTTATATATGATCCTTGCTATTGTGTTTTGAATTAACTGTAACGGAGCAAGAGAATGATTCGAACAGCCTAATCATAAACATTAATTAGTCAAGTTTGCTTGAGACGAGTGGATGAACTACTCAGACGTCTCGCGATCATGCATCTAAATTTTGTAATATTTCAAAGTCAGAGAAAGCAGGTTTTTAGAAAGCCTGGAAATATCTCAGGTGAACGTGAACTTTGTGTCAAAGAACATGCTTGCATTTCAGTTGAATTCAGCTAACTACTACTCACACAGTTATCAAGCACCCAAAGAACTTCTGTTTGTTCTGATTTTAAACACAATCGTCATTCATTCAATAAACATACATATAAATCAAAGAATATTATCTTGTTTAAATGGCGAATACGGAGTCTTATCAGGAGTCTTATCAGCATGTTGATGAAAGTTAATACTGTAATTTGGAATGACTAGCGACATAAGAAACATAAAGTAAAAACAAAAGTTGAAAATTAACTTGTCTAACTGCAGACAGGAATGAGGGAGTACAATTTTTTAGTTTTTCACAATTACTACTCAAAATCAGGCACTATTGTCAGAAAACACACAAAACCAGCCAATGTATAAACACAGTTCAGCAGATATTGCATACTACCTAAAACAAATGAAAAACACTCTGGGATAAACGAATAATCTTTATTAACAAAATGTGAACATTCATGTACTGTACTTATGAAGGCTTATTTATATTTAAACAAAAAAAAATGCAGCAAAAACAAAATTTCACGATATGATTATATATTTTTAATAGCAAAATTAATCATTCGTTATGACTCAGCATCATGCCCCTGCACCGGGTCAGGCCACAGGACTTCATCTACATCACATGCAATGTTCCCTCTTGCAAGGCAACGTGGAAAGAATCCTTTGGCGTGCCAAATCCAGCCTTGGCAAAATTCCACTCCTACATCATTACATGCTGCATCCTTTGCTTAGATTAGATTTTCCTGTGTGTAGGGGTTTCGGTCATATACTTTCTACCACCATGCTGAGAAAAATTCTTCAATAGGGTTTAAAAAGGGAGAGTATGGTGCAAGACATACATTCATAAAATGCTGTTTTTTGTTAATCCCATCACATATTATTGGATCACAGTGAAAGCTCACATTGTCCCAAATGATAACATAAATGGAATGCTCTGTTGCTCGTGATCTCTCTGCTCATTTCCATGCAAAGGATTCCATAGATCATCTAATGTTAATAGCAGTTCAGTGTTGTATGGCCCAACAGTAATATGGCGGTGGACAACCCTATAGCTGCTGATGGCAGCACATATGGTCACATTCCCACCACACTGGCCAGGCACTTCTGTAATGGAACATTGACCTATTATGTTGCAACCTCTCCTTCTCCTTTTTGCCAGATTCAATACAGCTTCATCCATGAAGATACATTCATGATGCCTCTCCATTGAGTCATGGTCAAAAATTCTCTACAGACAGTGGGGAAAAAAGAGTACAGTCAGTTCTGTAAATGACACATTATGATGTATTAAATGTCTTTTGTGCAGAATTTACTGTATAATTTTACTTATTTGCACATATTGATATCATTGCTCTTTCACTCTTTCAGAGTTTCGCTCAAATGTTACGCCATAGGCTTGTTTCATCTTACCTGGTTGCACTGCAGGACACGGTCAATCATTGACAGACTCACACTGTTTATTCCCTCAAAATACATGTTATCTTCAATAATCCTCAATTGTATTTAACGCAGCCGAATTGCATTATTTTGATGGACCACCTTAACAATAAGTGTCTCCTGTTGTTGTGAGAACATATGTGTTCTTCCACCCTCATTTGTCCATTTTTCAATTCTACAAAAAGATTGTTTTGTTAGAGGTATGCATGCTATATTATAAATGTTCTCTACTGTTCAAAACAGATATAATACCATAAGGAAATTATTTTTCCCTGTCTCCTTTCTGGAGTTTGGTGGAATGATTTACTGAGATTGAAATCATACTGCAACTTTCAGAGACAAAAATACATTTTAGCTGTTTTCTTCTCTGAAGGTCCTGACTATGGAGGCCAATTAGAACCTGCTTAAATTTGGTTGCAGATGTTGCCCTGCTTTCCTTATAGTCATGCCATGAAACACAACATGATCTATAATAGTTGCTCTAATTTAATTTGAAATTATAGCTCTTCTTCTTGGTCTTCCTCCTTGACCACCATTCTCTGACATACAGTATTCCTCTGTTGTATCTCTCCATGATTGAATTTTTATAGAACTCATTCATGGCGTTGCATTTGACCTGCTATATCATATTATTTGGATTCTAACCCCCACAGAATGTACAAATGTGGGCTCAATTTTGAGTGGTAGTGTGTTAATAATGAAAACAGGGTGTTAGTTGTGTGTAACTTTCGGAGTTTAAGTACATCACACTGCTAAATATGTTTTCTGAATGAGAATGTGTTTAGAGTTTTGCTAAATGTGAGATACAGTTTTGCAAATTTTATCTAACCAGATGAACAGTGTTTAAGGTTTTGCAGTTGACAGTTTAATTTTTAAAATGACGTTTAGTGTTTTAGCAATTCAGAAAAACTGTAATACAAGTTGATAGTAGTATGTTGTATAGTATTATATTGTAAGCATCAGCAATAAAAATGTCATTTTGAATGTACACGTACTTGCACATACTGAAATTGTTGACTGTTGACCATTTCTGAGCTGCGTTGAAAAAAGTACTCTTTTCACTTGCATCATGCATACCCTGTTGTGTTGGAAGACACCATCGATGATATAATGGCTGATGGTGCTGATTCCTTCAAAGTTTACATCATCTTCAACAACTTGGTGCTGTATGTCTAATGGCATTGTTTTGGTGGACCATGTCAACAGTCAGAGCCTCTTCATTTGGATAGACCATAGGAGTCCTTCAGCCCTCACGTGGCAGGTTTGTAATTGTACATAAAGAGAAGGTATAATTACAAAAGTGTACATGTAGTAAAAACAGTATTAGTCTTTATGTTTTTCCCCTGGTTGTCTTTTTGTTGCCTCAGTAATGTATTGAAACATCTGTATACTGTGAAATTTCAATGATTACAACAAACAATTGTTTTCGTCTCTGAATCTCCTACTTATGGCGGCCACAATTGAGTTGTTTTCTTAGTCCCGCTTCGCTTCCATGAACAAGAACGTGGTCTAACACAGTTTCTTGAATTTCATCTGAAATTACTGTTATGGTCTTGATCATACTCATCCTACATCTCAACCTTCTCGTCTACCACATCTTACATTCATTCTTCTTCCTCTGCCTCTCAGATTGTTTTCGTCCATTGTTGGTATCAACATTCAACTCACCAGTGCCACCTGTGCACTCTGCTGCATATTCTATTCATTAGAAACAAGTGTGAGTCATTGTGTGTAAATTATGACATCTGTGCTGTAATTGTGTTTAACTTCTGCTGTCTGTGTTTACCATTTTGCATCTCAAGTGCATCACAGTGCAAAATTGCTTTGGTAAATGAGAACGTGTTTAGAGTTTTGCAAAAAAGGTGAATCAGATCTGCAAATTGTTTTTAATTAAGTGAATGTTGTTTAAGCGTGATTGATTCAATGAATGAATTTTGGCAATTTACAGCTTTGTTCTGAGAAAGGGGTTCAGTGTTTTAGCAATTCAGAAAAAATGTAATAATTGTAAAATAAGCCAACTAAGATATGTGCCTCATAGGGCAACTACATTATCAAGCCTGTGTAGATTTGTTTATAGTTTTTCTCAATTGCTAAGCTGCATTAGCAAAAATGTTAACCTCTGTCTCAAAACCCTAAGAGCATTTCCCAAATCTATAAAGGCAGTTATCACAAGTGCAAAAGAACCAAAAATGGCCAAAACATTGAAAACATGTACAAGAACATCAGTAAAATATTGTTCCCATAAACAAAGCACACTCGACCAATGCATAGGTAAACTCCCACAAAACTACCATTCATTTTGTTGTCAATGTAAAATATACACAGATATACAGTGCATCCAGAAAGTGTTCACAGCGCATCACTTTTTCCACATTTTGTTATGTTACAGCCTTATTCCAAAATGGATTAAATTCATTTTTTCCCTCAGAATTCTACACACAACACCCCATAATGACAACGTGAAAAAGTTTGAGGTTTTTGCAAATTTATTAAAAATAAAAAAACTGAGAAATCACATGTACATAAGTATTCACAGCCTTTGTTCAATACTTTGTCGATGCGCCTTTGGCAGCAATTACAGCCTCAAGTCTTTTTGAATATGATGCCATAAGCTTGGCACACCTATACTTGGCCAGTTTCGCCCATTCCTCTTTGCAGTACCTCTCAAGCTCCATCAGGTTGGATGGGAAGCGTCGGTGCACAGCCATTTTAAGATCTCTCCAGAGATGTTCAATCGGATTGAAGTCTGGGCTGTGGCTGGGCCACTCAAGGACATTCACAGAGTTGTCCTGAAGCCACTCCTTTGATATCTTGGCTGTGTGCTTAGGGTCGTTGTCCTGCTGAAAGATGAACCGTCGCCCCAGTCTGAGGTCAAGAGCGCTCTGGAGCAGGTTTTCATCCAGGATGTCTCTGTACATTGCTGCAGTCATCTTTCCCTTTATCCTCACTCGTCTCCCAGTCCCTGCTGCTGAAAAACATCCCCACAGCATGATGCTGCCACCACCATGCTTCATTTTAGGGATGGTATTGGCCTGGTGATGAGCGGTGCCTGGTTTCCTCCAAACATGACGCCTGGCATTCACACCAAAGAGTTCAATCTTTGTCTCATCAGACCAGAGAATTTTCTTTCTCATGGTCTGAGAGTCCTTCAGGTGCCTTTTGGCAAACTCCAGGCAGGCTGCCATGTGCCTTTTACTAAGGAGTGGCTTCCGTCTGGCCACTCTACCATACAGGCCTGATTGGTGGATTGCTGCAGAGATGGTTGTCCTTCTGAAAGGTTCCCCTTTCTCCACAGAGGACCTCTGGAGCTCTGACAGAGTGACCATCGGGTTGTTGGTCACCTCCCTGACTAAGGCCCTTCTCCCCCGATCGCTCAGTTTAGATGGATGGCCGGCCAGCTCTAGGAAGAGTCCTGGTGGTTTCGAACTTCCTCCACTTACGGATGATGGAAGCCACTGTGCTCATTGGGACCTTCAAAGCAGCAGAAATTTTTCTGTAACCTTCCCCAGATTTGTGCCTCGAGACAATCCTGTCTTGGAGGTCTACAGACAGTTCCTTTGACTTCATGCTTGGTTTGTGCTCTGACATGAACTGTCAACTGTGGGACCTTATATAGACAGGTGTGTGCCTTTCCAAATCATGTCCAACCAACTGAATTTACCACAGATGGACACCAATTAAGCTGCAGAAACATCTCAAGGATGATCAGGGGAAACAGGATGCACCTGAGCTCAATTTTGAGCTTCATGGCAAAGGCTGTGAATACTTATGTACATGTGCTTTCTCAATTTTTTTATTTTTAATAAATTTGCAAAAATCTCAAGTAAACTTTTTTCACGTTGTCATTATGGGGTGTTGCGTGTAGAATTCTGAGGAAATTAATGAATTTAATCCATTTTGGAATAAGGCTGCAACATAACAAAATGTGAAAAAAGTGATGCGCTGTGAATACTTTCCGGATGCACCGTATGCAACAAAAATCCAGTGTACATTCAAATATAATGATGATATGAAAATCTATTTTTTTTACAATAGAAAAGAAACATTACGAAACATACAGTGATGTCCTGTATTGTAAATACAATGCAACTGTCATTTCAAGCCATCTCAGCATCCAGCATGTCTTCTCTGTTTGACCACAATACTTCATCAACATCTCATCTGATGTCTTGTCTTTCAAGGCAGAGGGTGAAGAACTTTTTTGAATGCTGCATCCACCCTCAGCATGCTTCCACAGTGATGTCATGGGGCCCAATGGTCATATGCATGCCACCTGCATGGTGAGAAGAATTCCTCTATTGGGTTGTGGAAGGGTGAATAGGGTGGTAAGAACACCACTGACATGTGTTCATGGCAATAAACCGTTCCCTGACCAGACTGGAGTGGTGAAAACTGACATTGTCCCAAATAACTACATATTGTGGCATATCAGATCTCACCACTCCCCTCTCATTCTCAGGTATGAGAGTATTGTAAAGCCACCCTAAGAAATCAAGGAGACAAACTGCGTTATAGGGTTATAGTAGTGCAAAGTGGTGGATTACACCATCTTCTGATATTGCAGCACACATTATGTTACCACTACGATGACCTGGCGTATCTACTGTGGCTCGAAAGCCTGTTATGTTTCTGCCACTTTGAGTGACTTAGTTCAGGTTGAATCCTGCTTCATCCACATACACAAATGTGTATGTGGTGTCACTTGCTGCAAAGCAAAAATCAGCATATCAGATCAAATTACAAATGAACATCCAATAGTGTAACACACCACTCTAAGAAAAAATTATAAAACTGTATGTTGTAGCAGTAAAGGCGTTTATCGACCTCTTGAACCCTCAGGTACCACTCTAAACACCAGGTAAAAGTACAATTATTATTTATTAAATAATAATACAGTGCACCAAGCACCCTCCACTCCACACTACTCATATAATCAATAAACCAATCACAAATACCAATCCTCCTCTCCCAGACACTTAGCCACCCTACCTCCCAGCTCAGCTCAGTGTCTGGGCTTTCCCAGAGTCCTTTTATACCCCCTGACCCGGAGGTGTTCCTGCCCAATAGTCCACAAGTCCTTATGACTTCTGGGTCAGGGTAAAAGTCCTTTTCTTCAACCTGGAAGTACGTCATTTCTCCTATTCACGTGACCAGGACGTACTTCCAGGTTATAGGGCACATAAGAGTCCATGAGCCTCCCTACAGTGACTCCCGGTGGTCCCCAAGGTATCCAGCAGGGCTGTGTATAAAAACTACAAAGTCCATGAGGCCCTGCTGGAATTCGGGGCACGTCCATGCTGTCGGGAGAGCTCCCCCTGGCGGCCTGGGGGTGAGGGCCGGCCATACATCACAATGTTTAAAACATGGTCTCAAATGACATTGATAAATTAGAAGACAAAGATATTACTGTACCTGCACATACAAGAACCTTTGCTCCTGCACTCTCTCATTATTTCTGGGAAAAGGAAACATGTAGAGCTGTTTCATTGTTACAGTATGTCTCTTAAGTACCTTATCTATGGTAGAGAGACTAACAGAGGTGATGTTCTGAAAGGTGTTGTCATCTTATAGAATGGTGCTCTGGATGTCACAAAGTGTAATCGCATTGTTGGCCCTCACCATGTCAACAATTGCCATCTCTTGTTCTGGTGTAAATAATGGACCTCTGCCACCAAAATGGGGAAGTAGCTCAATCCTGAAATGGCACAAACATGAATTAATTAATTCAACAGTACAAATATCAGTTACTATATGTCATTACCAAGTTTGCACAGAAACAGTAAAATATATGCAATGTGCAGGATTTTAGTTATATACCTCTTTTCATTTCTGAACATTCTTCTTATGGATACCACTGAGGTTTGGCTTATTTGCGGCTGGACCCTTTACTCAGCCTCAGCCATGCTTACGTCATGGTTTATTACATGGTCAACAATGGTGGCCCTGATCTCATTTGATATGTTTAGTCGCCTTTGACTTCCCCTGCCTCTTCTTCATCCTCTCTGCACTCCTCTCACTCTCCCACCATGCATTCTGACACCTCTACCTCTTTCTTTTACATTGATGCTTGCTCCATTGTTTTCCTTCAGCAGTCCTGAGGGACATCTTATAAAGGTTTGTAATTAGTAAATGATAACAATTAGCTATGACTTGCACCTGTAAAATGGGGCCGGGGTAAAATATTGGATGTCAGTGCTCGTTATTCTTATATATCTTGTAACAAACTTCCAAATGAATACACTGCTCATTGTATATTATATTTAGCATGCAATGATTTATACAATGACCCATTGTGCTGATATGAATGAGAAATGTATATTCCTAAATGATAAAAGGTCAATCGGTTCTGATTGGCATATCAGAGTCAAATGAGAATTGTGTCTATTCAATGCCAGTTGTGTCTATGCTTTGACGCATGTACTTAGTGATTTGCAATTTGTGCTATACTATTTGCCAAATTAAGAAATGAAACAGTGCTGTGGCCAATGGAATTAACATTGTGGAGTTTTGGCGCTATGTTATGGGAATGAGGTTAGTGATTTGAGAACTGCATTTTGAAAACATTGAATAAGGTAACCTGATTAGCTAGGATAACCAAAACAAAACAGATTGTGAAGCCCAAACTCATATGCTTCACACTTACAGGGTATTGGGGGGTTATCCTTGGCCAGGGTACAGTCTACTCTTTCCTTACTCAAGTGGGGTTTCTCCAAGTACCTTAGTTTTATCTAATCTTTGTTAGGTTGATTGATGACCCAGTCTGATTCACTGGGAGTGAGTGAGTGAGTGAGTGAGTGAGTGAGTGAGTGAGTGAGTGAGTGAGTGAGTGAGTGAGTGAGTGAGTGAGTGAGTGACTGACTGACTGACTGACTGAGTGGATTAGTGAACAAGCAAGTGAATGAGTGAGTGAGTGAGTGAGTGAACAGGCAAGTGAATGAGAGACTGAGTAAGTGAGTAGGTGAATGAATGAGTGAGACCATGAACCAGTGAGCAGCTGAGTAAGGGAGCAAGGGGGGGGGGGATGGAGAGAGGGAGCAAGTGAGTGAGTGAATTATTGAATGAGTGAGTGAGCAAGCAAGTGAGAGAGTTAGTATTGGTGGTAAGGAGGGAGCAAGTGAGTGAGCGAGTGAGTGAATGAGTGAGTGAGCAAGCGAGTGAGTGACTGAGTGAATTAGTGAGTGAATGACTGTGTTCATTCATGGACTGGTTTCTGCTTTGCTTTTAATTTTGTTGGAATAATTACTGTGAACTTGCACTAGAGTGAAGTTAGAACATGATAATCAAACTAATGTTATTGCTTATTTTTAGGCTGTACTTCTAAATGTTACCCAGCTACATCCATATCATTTCCTGATCCTGTAGGATTATTCATTGTTCCTTAGGTATTGCTAATATAACTCCTTTAGAAATTATGAAATTTTATTTTATTTACTCCTCCTTCAAACATTTTAATTCAGAAGTTCAAATACACACTAGGAAATGTTGTACTTTTATTTTGTAGGCTTATTCGGTGCTTTGGAAGCCAATGCATTTTCAAAAGTGTAAAGATGGGCTCCTTTTCAGCCTCAGAACTAAACATTCTCTACTTCAGTCCACCATGGCCCTTACTCATTTATGTACAGTTTAGAATTTCCATTTTATTGAAAAGTATTATTAGTTGAATTAGGCTAAATCCAGACTACTATGTTTTCATGACAGACAGCATAAACAATCTTTGACCTCACTAGCATGTTTACATCCTTTACAGAAGAATCTTAGCCTACACTAAAATGCCAGAAAATGGCATAGCCATTTGCCTACATTGAGCACATGTGCATCATCAGAAACAGGAAGAGGAAGTGTCCTCCATTCCAGACTTTCATTTGTAGCGTGCATTTTAACAAACAGCTTGTTTCTTTTGATTAAAGATGAGGTGGAATTGTTATTTAGAGTAACATTAGAACATTATAACATTAGAATAATCTAGATGAGGACAGGCCATTCAGACCCACAAAGCTTTTATGAATTGTAGAGATGCTACCTGAGTCTTCAAGACTTATCAATAATTATTCTGGAATAGAACAAGGTGGAAGGTGATGAACACTGGACAGGTTCTGTTTAGCAAATATGCTAGGTTTTAAGTATTGGAAGAATTATGTTGATGAGAAGTTGTGTTTGAAGTGTAATTGTTTGTAGGATGCAAAGACATTATCCATGTACAAGTCTCTTAAGTGTTTTAATCCCAGACATTTACCAGACATTAAATACTGTGTATGTTTGAGAAGTTGGGAAAAGGTGGTTGCCATGTATAGGTGCAACAGATAAAAGCTTCTCTGTCTTATTTGGTTCCATATTCTGAGAGAATGGGCAACTGAATTATTAGTGTAATGATGGATGGATGGATGATGGTAGTTTGTATTAACTGGGGCACAGAGATGGGAATATAAAAAAGTACTGCAAAATTTAATTCTATTGCAGACCAGATTTGTGTATATTCTTCAATTTGTGTCATGTTCTGGTCTTTATAGCTTGTATATTTGCCACCCAGGAATAAAATTGAAAGTTAGGTAATGCCATGCCCCCTTCTGCTTTACGTCATTGTAGAGTCACCCTTTGGATGTCTGGATGTTTCAAATTCCAAATAAATAAAGTTATGATTGAGTCTAATTTCTTAAAAAAATATTTGTTAATGCATATTGGGATGCTTTGAAATATTAAGAGCAGCTTGGGAAGGATGGTCATCTTAACAATGTTGATTTTCCCTGCTAATGTAATATGGAAGGTAGACCATCTTTTCACGTCTTGTTTAATTTTTTCCATGCAAACAGCAAAATTTAGTTGAAAAAGAGCTTTATATTTACTTGTAAAATTTACCCCTAGATATTTAAAGTGATCTGCTAAGATAAATGGGAAGTGTCCAGTCTGATATTATGTGCTAGAGAATTCATTGGAAAAAGCACGCTTTCATTCAAATTGATTTTAAGTTGAGATATTTTTTGAAAATCTCCTAATGCCTTTAGGACTGTGGGCACAGAATTTTGTGCGTCAGATATATACAGTACCATATTATCTTCATATACCGATATTTCCTGTTCAGGTCCTTCTCTGACAATCCCGTGTATCTCTGATGCATTTCGAAGTATACCACCAACAGTTCAATGAAGATTGCAAACAGCAGGGGTGATAAGGGGCATCCTTGTCGAGTACCACATTCTACTTTGAAGTTGTCTGAAATAATGTTGTTATAAAGAAATGAGGTTTCTGGACTAGTATGGAGTAGTTTTATCCATGCATCCATATGTTTGGGGCAAACCCAAATTTGTGCAATGTGGTGTATAGGTAGTCCCATTCAGCCATGTCAAAAGCTTTTTCTGCATCTGAAGATAATAAGACCTCTGGGATATCAGATATAATGGGTGAATATATTATATTAAACAAATGTCAAAGGTTAGAAGTGTCTGCCCTTAATAAATCCAGTTTGGTCTTGTCATATTACAGAAGGAGACACTTTCTCAATCCTTCTGTCTAGAGCTTTGGCTAGAGAGTATTTAAACATTGTTATTCAGAAGAGAGATTGGTCTGCATGATGTACATTGTTTTTCTTAGGAAAGATGGTAATTAATACTTGGTGAAAAGTATAAGGTAGATTTTTTTGTCTTTATATAAATACATTCTGTTAGCCTTCTTAATGGCTTCTGAACACTGTCTGGTAATTCATAGTCTAGAGTCCACTACCACTCCTAAATCCTTCTCATAAGGTGTACTTTCAATATTCTGACCTCCCATTGTGTGTCCAAACCTAACATTTTTACTTCCTACATGTAATACTTTAAATTTGCTTACATTAAATTTCATCTGCCATAAATCGGCCCAAGCCTGTATGCTGTTCAAGACCCTCTGTAATGATTCAATGAATTCTAGATTATCCACCTAGCTTGATATGATCTGCAAACTTAACCAGCTGTTACTTATGTTCTTATCCAAATCAGTTATATATTGAAAAAATAAAAAACAATATTAGTGGTCTCAGCACTGATCCCAGTGGAACACCACTGCTAATGTCCAATTCAGATAGAGTTGCCCACATTATAGCCCTCTGCTTTCTGTGTCAAAGCCAGTTTTGCACCCATCTACAAACAACACCCTGAACTCCCACTTCTTTTAGTGTATAGGGTGAGTATAAGGCAGGCAAGCAACTGACAAAATGTAACAAGCAGAACACAATCATGGAAGGGCCACATAATAAATATGAACCAATCAGAGTGCAGCTTGAGTCTGTATTTTCAAAGCTGTCGGTTTTTCACCCATCCACACTGCAGCAATTAGCTGGCATTTTCAGAACTATACAGCTCTGCAGAGCATTTACATAAGTCACCATTTTTGGGAGTTAAAAACACTAGGATAGTTTGGACAAAAAGCAAAAGCAGAGTCTAACGTCTGCATTTTTAAATTAAAATGTAGTAGCATGGACGTAGCCTTAGATAAGAGAGATGCCACATTACTCACACAGAGATGGATCTGTCTGTGCTGTGTGTGCTTAATTGTGCCCTGTCAGGGACTGTCATCTCATCCAGCGTTGATTCCTGCCTTGTACCTGATGCTGCCAGGATAGGCTCCATCTGCCTGGTATCCTTTTTAAAAAGAGTATATTCTGAAAATGGAAGAAATTTTATCTTCCACAGTCTTCTTCAATAAACAATTAAAAATATTATTCAGAAATCCCTGAAAAGGCTTAAATGGCTAAGAGAAATTATATAAATAACTAATGAAAAGGAAGTCATAACATAGCTTGATAAACAACCTACAGTTGTTTTTGTCCTTCAGGCTTGGATCTGTGAATCCACACTGAAAGAAAACTCTACACAATGGGATCATCACCCTTAAGAAATCAAATCCTGTTAGTGGACTAATTATTTTTGTGTCCTTTGCGAATATCAAAAAGCTCTTTAGGCTGATTGATTTTCAGACGAAAGTAAAACAATTAACCGGCTACTGAAGAATTATCATATTCATTATAGAAGCAGGCTCATGGCCTACTAATGAAGGGAGTTGAACTCAACTCCCGGGGGGAACTTCATTTCCTGATTTTCATGCAACCTGAGCTCTCAATTACTTAATTGATTTCACTGCTCTGTGTATGTGGTAATAAAACTGGACTTGAACTTGAATTGATTCATTTGACATTATTCACAATTTGCACTGTGTCCTGTTCTTTGTAAAATGTGGCCCTTAGTTTTTACATGACGTACTACAAAGTATTATGTGACTCAGTTTGACCTGCTAATTAGCTTAGTTAAAGTTAGTTGAGAAATTAGGGTGAAGTAAAACCAGAAAATCCTGTGATATTACTTATTTAAAGAATTTTATTGGATTGTTCCTTACTAGTTGTCTTAAGATAAAGCTTTCATCTATAATTAAATTGTTGATTATGCAAGGATTAATTATTTACTTGTTCCATTCCATTTTTATTGGGGTCCTGTAACAAAAGAGTTTGTCTCTTTCAAAAGTTTTCTCATCCTTATAATTTTAAGTTTGTCTGTATCTTGATGTTATAGGGTTTGCTTTAGATATCAGACATTTACTATTAATAATATACTGAATGGAAGACAAGATTAATTGCAAAAAAGAGAGTGAGGGTTAGAGTTATGGGTTTTGGGTTTAAATTTAATTAGAACATAACAAAGTGTAATATTCCCAAACCTGCTGAATCCAATTCAGTGTCTTGGGTGAACAGAGGGGGCAATTTAAAATTGCACAGCCCACATGGATTTGAACCCAGGACTGTGTCATTCAGGATGCCCCACTAACCAATACACTACTGTGCCACCTGCAGTGAAAAGCAAAGCTGTAATAGTGGGAATGGAAGCAAAAATGAGATGGAAAAATATTCTCTTGAACATTTCACTCTTGGAAAACATTGGTGCTTATCACTGAATGGACAATTACCATAGAATATGTGACAAGATATTGTAGAAAAACATATTTGCAGCTGGAGATCCACAAAGGTAGAAACATGAATCATGTATCATAAAGTAGTTTTTATTCCTGAGCTTTCAACCAACTAAAAGTGCCAGAGACCTGGCCGAATCTTGGCTATCAAATGAGAACGCCATCAACAGACACTTGGACATAAATCCAGCATATGCAAACTTAAGAAGAACATGTTCATAATAAATAAACTCTACACCCAATAAACACCCACGATCACACTGACTTAACCTCCACGTAATTTTTTGCTATATATTGCCTTTGATTCTTGTAAGTCTAAGCGTTATCCTCTGATGAAGACCCCTGGCAGGGGTTGAAAGCTCAGGAATAAAAACTATATGATACGTGATTCATTTTTCTCCCTTTGCATATTTGCAGCTGGAGATCCACAAACTGTATCACAGACCTTCTCTTCCATATATATATATATATATATATATATACACAGTGGAACCTCGAGATACGAACACCTCTGTATACGAGAAATTCAAGATACGAGGAAAGTATGAGCCAAAAATTCGGATCTAAATACGAGCATTGGCTCGCGTAATGAGCCACGAGCCAGGCTTTGGGTATGCATGACGCGTTTCCCGATCCGCCTCGACTCGGGGATTCACCCAAGCTGACGCTGCCCGCCCGTCAGCTCACTCAGTGTTCCCTGTTCTCCCATAGCGTGCGCTTGTGATTTCACTGTTTTTTTTGCATTTAACGTGAAAATAATTATTCCACGATGCCTCTCAAGAAGATTGTTGCCTCAGATAGTGCTGCAAAGAAAAAAAGGAAGCCATGGCCGTTGAAATTAAGAAAGAAATCATAGATAAACATGAGCATGGTGTAAGAGTGACGGAACTGGCGAAGACTTACAGCCGTTCGACATCGACAATCTGCACTATTCTGAAGAAGAAGGAAGAAATTAAGAAACTTGATGTGGCCAAAGGAGTTACCGTGACTTCCAAGCACCATCCAAAACTCCTAGAAGATGTTGAGAAGCTGTTGTTGGTGTGGATTAACGAGAAGCAGTTAAAAGGCGATTCGGTGTCGGAAGATATCACTTGCGCTAAGGCTAAGAAGCTGTTCTTGGACCTTCTCTGAAAAACACCAGGTACGTCGGCTGAAGATGAGGAGGCATTTAAGGCAAGCCATGGATGGTTTGAAAAATTTAAAAAGAGAACCGGTATTCACAGTGTTGTGCGACATGGGGAGGCTGCCAGCTCTGATACAGCTGCTGCTGATAAATTTGGGCAAGAGTTCCAACAATTTATTACTAGTGAGGGGTTTATTCCCCAGCAAGTGTTTAATTGTGATGAAACAAGTCTTTTTTGGAAGAAAATGCCTAAGAGGACCTACATCACGCAAGAGGAGAAATCTTTGCCTGGCCACAAGCCAATGAAAGATAGACTTACCCTCTTGTTCTGCGCCAACGCAAGTGGAGACTATAAAATCAAGCCGTTGCTCGTCTACCACTCAGAAAATCCACGAGTTTTCAAGAGGGGGAAGGTGCAGAAAAAACAACTGAATGTGATCTGGCGGGCCAACAGCAAAGCCTGGGTAACATGGCAATTTTTCATCGAGTGTGGGTCAATGAAGTTTTTGGCCCCTCAGTGAAGAAATATCTTCACGAAAATAAGTTGCCACTCAAGGTTTTGCTCGTCCTTGATAATGCTCCTACACATCCTCCAGGGCTTGAAGATGATTTGCTGGAGGAATTTCAGTTCATCAAAGTCAAGTTTCTTCTTCCCAACACCACTCCAGTTCTCCAGCCCATGGACCAGCAAGTAATTTCCAACGTTAAGAAGCTGTACACGAAGGCCTTGTTTCAAAGGTGTTTTGAAGTGACCGAAAATACAAGTCTGACCCTCAGAGAATTTTGGAAGGGTCACTTCAACATCTTAAATTGTTTAAACCTTATTGATAAGGCCTGGGAAGAAGTCTCAGTGAGGACCCTGAATTCGGCATGGAAAAAAATGTGGCCTCAGAGTGTTCCTGACTTTGGTTTTGATCCTCAACCTGTGGAAAAAACAGTGCAGCTAGTCGAAGAAATTGTATCTCTGGGGAAAACTATGGGTCTGGATGTGGATGGTGCTGATCTGGATGAGTTAGTGGAGGAGCATAGTGAAGAACTTACAACGGACGAACTTAAGGAACTTCACAAGGAGCAGGAGCAAGAGGTGGTAGAAGAGCTTTCATTAGGGGAGGAGGGAGCAGGGGATGAGGCCCTCTCTTCCAGTAAGATTAAAGAAGTGTTGGCAAAGTGGGAAGAAGTAAAAACTTTCTTTGAAGAAAATCACCCTAATAAAGCAGTGTGTGGGCACACCATGAACTTGTGTAATGACAATGTAGTGTCGCATTTTAGGGGCATCTTAAAAAGAAGACAGAAGCAAGTGTCATTAGATAAGTTTTTGGTAAAGCAACCTGCAACTAAAAGAAAGTTAAGTGATTCTGACCCAGAACCTGCTTCCAGTGGGGTAAAATTCCCAAGAAGAGAGAGCCTTCCTGAATCAGAGGGGGACTCTCCTTCCCCACAGTAACCCGTTTCCTCCTCCCCACCTCCCTATCGTCTCCCTCAAGCCAGCCAGGACTCTTCATATAGGTAAACTACAGTTATATTATTTACCAGTATTATTTATTAAAGGTAAACTACAGTATATATTATTTATCAGTGTTATTTGTTAAGAAAATTGATTTTTATGTTGATATTTTTGGTGGTGCGGAATGGATTAGCTGGATTTCCATTATTTTCAATGGGGAAGTTTGTTCTAGATACAAGAAATTCGCTATACGAGCTCAGTGCTGGAACGAATTAAACTCGTATCTCGAGGTTCCACTGTATATATATATATATATATATATATATATATATATATATATATATATATATATATACCATTCATTTCCAAAAAACCTAATCTATTTTAGAGGTTTTGAGAACCAAATATATTCTGCTATGGGCAAGAAACCAGTCTATTGCAATGGAGAGACACATTCTCAAACATTTGCCATTTGGTGATGCCTTCCTCTTTTCTATGTCAGGTTTATTGTTATGTGAACTGAGTCAAATTCTTACTTGTTTGTGTCTCTCAGACTAGTGACAGTTGTACACTACCAACAATACAGAATAAAAGACTTTGAATACAACATTTGTGAGCACAGATGGAAGCATCCTAGTTTATTCAAACGTGAGGAACTAAAGACAGTGAGCCTTCTTGGTTATTGTTCACTTCAGGTTGACAGTGATGGTCACTCTGAGAAATTTAAATCTGCTGAAACTTCTTAACAGCTTCTCTTTGATGCAGATGTGTGTTGCATCCTGCTCCCTAAAGTCTATGACCAGCTCCTTGGCTTCGCTAACACTAAAGGTGAGATCAGTATTCTGGCACCACTGTGACTATAGGTAAACCTTACCTCAGTAAACCGTCTCATTATTGCTGATGGTCAAACCTGTGATGGTGGTATCATCTGCAAATTTAATGATGGAGTCGGAGTTTTGTCTGACCATATATTTATAGTTGAACAAGAAGCACTGAAATGGTCCCTGTGGGATTTCTGCTTTGAAGACTAATGTCGTGGAACTGATGCTTCCAGCCTGCACAAGTTGAGGTTTGCCAGTTTCCAAAATCCTGTTGTTAAGGGTGACAAGTCCCAAGTTGAGGAATGAGTTGGTCAGTTTTGATGTTACAACTTTTTTAAATGCTGAACTGTACTCTTTCACGCTGTCATAGCAGTTTGTATCATCCAGATGTTAATGAATGGCATGAAGTGAAAGAGTTATGCCATCCTATGGGTACTGGTTGTAATGACATGCAAACTAGAGATCTCGTAAAGATTTCTATCCTGGCGGAAATGAGTGCTATCAGTCTATAATTATTTAGGTAATTTGCATTTGTTCTCTGTGGTACATGGATAATAGCCATCTTTTTCAAATGGTTGGAGATCACAGATTATGTCAGTAAGATATTAAAGATATCAGTGAAAACACCAGCTAATTGCTCACTATGGGTTTTTAACACATATCCTAAAATTCCATCCATAGCAAATGATTTATGACACGGATTCAATGTGAAAATCTTCCATAAGGCACCCATAGAAACACAGACAGATGATTCATGTTGTGCACAGCAGTGGCGTAGCAACCACATGGAGTGGGTGGGAAATCCTATGGGTGTTTTTTTTGTTTTTTTTTTTTCAAAAATGGCCACAGTTTAATGTTTAACAATCCATGCAGCAAACGTGTGTGATCAGGATTGCAACTGGTGACTTGAAAGCGTACGGTTTCAAACCGTTAGGCTTACTGTATAACAGCTCCTGTTAGAAGTTCTAACAGCAACTTTCATTGGTCATATGGTTTGAAATAACACGCTTTTACCCCGCTGGGTAGCAGCTGAAGAAAGTGGCCAGCAAGCCAAGAAGCAACACACGGTGGCATGGGTAAGTTGCTATGTATGTACAGCTTCTAGTCATTGAGACTGTGTAAGTAAGGTACACCAAATTCTTGTATTTGCACCAGCCAGCTCTATTATTTTTAGTTTTAATCGTACAGAATTATTCACTGATTTTGTAATTACAATGGGCTGTCAGCAGTGCAGTAACATAATGTTTAATACATAACACAAAGTAGGCTCTACCCACTGAGACACTTTCACAGTCGGGCAGTTGCTGCCCATGGCTGCTCGTAAGGAATGTGGATAGGCCGTGCATCTTTGTAAAAATCAAACAAATATAATATTTTATGCATCAATAGAAAGCTTGTGTTAAAAAACTATATGAGACTATGTCACAAATGAGACTATCAAGCTTGTCAATTCTCTCTAACAAAGAAAAGAAAATAAATATCTGTTATTAGTATAATTAGTTTTCCTATATGACTAGCATTTATAAGAACAATTTTCTAGTTTTCATTGTGATACTCAAGTTATCAGCTGAGAACATTAACATGAGAATATTTTATTTTTTAATAGTTTAATTATGTGTTTTTACAGTAACATTTGCATGAATTGTAAAACATAATTTGTGAAACTAGAAAAAAACAATTGACCTGCTATAACACAATTCATTGCGTTCTTTCTGTCATTAATATTACCAGACAAATTAATGAAAACAACATATGAAACAGTAAGTGTCCACTATTCTTGAGGCATCTACTCATTTAAAAAATCCATGCAGCATTAGTTTTAAATGACTTAACATTAAATGTCCATTCAATCAAATAAATACGTAAATAACCTACAAATATTTTAGCCGGTATTATAATTAATATAAGTGACATATTCATGATTCTGAAATAATGTATTTGCAGTGTCATCCTCTTACACAAAAATTTAAAATTTAACATACAAAAACGTATTTTAAAGAAACTCTGTATTCCATTAAATATACCTACATTTTTTTAAACTTTCTTCTTGATGTCTTTACATTTCTTTTCCTTAATATTATATGGGGGACACCATAAAAGTTTTCACATGGGCCCTCAATGTGCTACCTATGCCCCTGGTGAACAGGCAAATGTATGGAAGGCAGTTGGTTATCACATTGAAAGCATAAAGTTCACGAAGGACCAAAAATTTGGAAATTGTTGGTTAAGGCTTTAGTTTGTATGTATGTTTGTATGTTTATCTGTTGGGGGAAATTTATGTGAATCTGGATACAATATCCAAAATTCACATAAAGTGACCTAGGAGGAAAACAGCTGTGCAATTAACTGTCCCTAATTTATAGATGAAAAATGAGAAATTGCTTATATCCAATTACGCAATTTAAAGTATACAGTAATCCCTCCTCCATCGTGGGGGTTGCGTTCCAGAGCCACCCGCGAAATAAGAAAATCCGCGAAGTAGAAACCATATTTTTATATGGTTATTTTTATATTGTCATGCTTGGGTCACAGATTTGCACAGAAACACAGGAGGTTGTAGAAAGACAGGAACGTTATTCAAACACTGCAAACAAACATTTGTCTCTTTTTCAAAAGTTTAAACTGTGCTCCATGACAAGACGGAGATGACAGTTCTGTCTCACAATTAAAAGAATGCAAACATATCTTCCTCTTCAAAGGAGTGCGTGTCAGGAGCACAGAATGTCACATAGATAGAGAAAACAATCTCTAGCAACAAATCAATAGGGCTGTTTGGCTTTTAAGTATGCGAAGCACCGCGGCACAAAGCTGTTGAAGGCGGCAGCTCACACCCCCTCCGTCAGGAGCAGGGAGAGAGAGAGAGAGAGAGATAGAGAGAGAGCCAGAGAAAAACAAAGTCAAAAATCAATACGTGCCCTTCGAGCTTTTAAGTATGCGAAGCACCGTGCGGCATGTCGTTTCAGGAATTAGCTGCACAAAAGATAGCAACGTGAAGATAATCTTTCAGCATTTTTAGACGAGCGTCCGTATCGTCTAGGTGTGCAAACAGCCCCCCTGCTCAATCCCCATACGTCAGGATCAGAGAAAGTCTGCGCAAGAGAGAGATAGAGAAAAGTAAGCAATCTAGCTTCTCAGCCATCTGCCAATAGCGTCCCACTGAGGAAGCATGTACCAGAAATTAAAAGACCTATTGTCCACAGAAATCCGAGAACCAGCAAAAAATCCGCGATATATATTTAAATATGCTTACATATAAAATCCGCGATGGAGTGAAGCCGCGAAAGGCGAAGCGCGATATAGCGAGGGATCACTGTATTTTGTAATTAAACAGTGGTGATAAGCAATGATGACATACTAAAATATTAATGTGATGATGCGGGTTCGCTCTTTGCTCCCATCTGATTTCTGGGAGCTCTTGAACCCAACACCATCGGTAATGTCACCGATGAGCTACACAGTGAGGCACAACAAAGCAAGGGGATGGTGCAAAAGGTGCAAAAATGATTTTATTTAAAATCAACAAACAAAAACAAAGTGTCCAAATTAAAGTGCAGTGCATCAAAAATACGTCATTAAATAAATAAACCATTAAAACAGAAGTGAATCCGTGGAGGTTAAAATCCAATAAATACATCCTTTTAAAAACAACAAGGTTAAAATAATGGCTGGAAGCAGTATTTCTTTAAAAAATCTGATGCATACTTCTTTACCCCGGCTAATAGTGCACAGTGATGTGGAAAAGCATGTACACCCTCTTTTTATTCAGTAGTTTTATATATCAGGACAATCATCTACACCCCTCCAAATAATATCTACTCCTCATCATGTCTAAGTTTAGATAAACTTTAGGTGACAGACAACACAAACATTTTACTTTGCCATTATTGATTCAGCAAAAAATAAGCCAACATGCAGAAGCTATATGTGAAAATCTACATTACCTGCTTCAGTTGCTTGCAGAACCAATTTTGTCAGAAATAAAGTTTTTCTTTATAAGGGTCACAGTGATTTCAATCATTTTGGAGTCATTTTGGCCCAGTCCTCCTTGTTGTTTATGGATGTTTTAGGGCTTTCATTTATGCACAGATCTCCTAAGGTTCTTTTATTGCATCACAATTTGGGTGAGATTTGGACGTCGGCCGTTCCAGATCTTTGCTTGCTTTTTTTCATCAATCCAGTTCTAGATTCGGTGGGATGCCTAGGAGCAGTCTTGATGCTAGACTCAGTTTTGGACAAGCATTAGCTTTCAAGCATATGAACTCATGTTTTCCTTTTGAGTTCCATGGTATGAAGAGAAATTCATTGTAGATTTTAATAATTTTGAGGGGTCCTAGTCCTGTGACTATAAAAAAAAAAAAGAAATCATCACTTCTTTACCATATGCTTGAAAGCTGGTCTGAGGTTCTGTTGGCGATATATTATTATTAGGTTTTTCATTAAACATAGAATTGTGAATAATAAGCAGAAAGGTCCACTATGGAATCGTCGGTTCAAAGCACATTATTCTGGAAGTCTTGTACCATGTTCAGTAGTAAATTTGCAAACATAAGCTATGATGCCATGTTATTTTTAGCTTGAAAAATTGAAATTGCATGTACTTACTTTATCATATTTGTAATACTAATAGAAATATTTCTGATTTTCTAATTGAGCTATGTATGTATGTACTGCCAAGAATGGTATCTGAAATTCTTGGCAGTAATTAGTGCTGATACTGTGTTAGTTCTGGGCTTTTGTTTAGAGGAGAAAGGTAAAAATAAAAAAACAAAGACCAGTTTATTTACCTTCCCATGACTCACTATCCAAAATACTGTACAATCATACATCAATTAAGAGAATATGATGCAGAATGACTCAGAGAAATGACTGAGACATATTGTATTTTTTGTTGTTAAAAACTAAAGAAATGCTAAGTAAGATATTTTGTCCTGAGCTTCTGAGACACAGTAAGTAATAAAGTAAACTTTTTAAGTGAAATCTTTTTCCTTTTTGGTAATTACTTAATCAATTACAAGTAGTGATAGACAAAAACTTAATCTCACTTCACCAAACATTTGTAAAACAAATCTAGTTTTGCAAATTTTTTTTCTATTAGCACATAAACTTTTCATCTCATCTGCAAACTATTTCTCCATCTGCAAAAAGCAATGCACAGCTTATTCTGGTGTATAGGATGGAAAGGGGGGGCTGAACCTGCATGATTGACCCTGGGTATGTTGATAGCAATGAGCCTACAGAAAGATCCCAGATTGGATCAGCCTAGGGAAAGTAGATGGTGTTACCTCTGACCACACAAGAGCAAAACAGACCAGGCAGTGTAAATGTGTAGGACAACAATGCATCAAGCATATGAGAGCACATGGAGCCTGATGGAAGGAGCTGTGGAAATCTGGGCTGTATTGCAGGGCAGCCGAGGGAAAAGATAGTGGTTTTGGCTGTGGAACAACCCTTACGGAGCAATATTCTTTCCCCAAAAATTTTTAAAACCACATAAAACCTTTGCATGAAAAAAAAAATTATAGGGACACTTTTATTAAATTGTATGCTGTTTTGCTTGTCACCCGTCACTTTTATAATTAATCTTTCTTAAGTTTTCCCTAGAATAATTTTTTAACGTCTGCAATGTGTATTTCAACTTATTTTTAATGTATTACATATTTTTGTATATTCGTACTTATTTTGTGGTAATCTTTGAAAGGTGTGGCCATGTTTTTTATCATCGCTATTCCCAGTTACATAACATGCTGTGTCATCACGCTCTGCCTATATAAGATGGTGTCCTGCAGTAGCTTGTTATCCTAGTGTTGGTTCTTTTCCAGTGATTGTTAGAGTTTATAGTTATTGTTTGGGTTTTTGCAAAGTTCATTTTGGACATGAGTTTTGTGTTTATGCTCTGGTTTTGACATTTGGTTTAATAACTTCTCATTGCATTTTCCATATCATTTTCTTCCACAGCTCAGAATAAGCACCTGTCACCCCCAGGTGATCATAATAACTGTAATCCTTGGGTGGGAATTGTTCATGTTTGGGGAGAAGTTTTGATTTATTTAAGGTATTAAAAATATTATAAATAACATAGTGTCTAATGGTTTTAATTATAAAACTGGAAAAACATGAAAAAACTGACCTAATTTAATGGATAACAAAATCTATTAATATTGCAAAATTACACTTTTTTATAAGTTAGTGTCTTATTCAATAGGCAATTGCTAGTTAACATTCATTCCAAAGTGATGTTTTGATTGTTGAGGTGTGTTTCAGAAGTAAAAAATTTGTTTCCTCATTGCAACATAGAAGTTATGATTGCCCAAATGTATTGCCTAGGGCTCCATATCCTACAGCATGATGGTGCACATCCTCTGGCTGCTAAAGAAATGGGGAAATTCATCCATAATGTACAAATTGGTAAATGTGAATTTCATGTCAAGTATGTCAACTTTACAGGGTTTAAAAATGCCAGTGGCTTTATCGTGAACTCAATTAAATGTTATATACTATGAATTGTTAAACAAATGATGATATTTTACTGCTGCAGCTTAACACAGAAGATTTAGAGTTCATTAAAGATTTGTATTGCTCTGAGTTGTTAAAGAAAGCGACAACAATATTTTATTACCCATGTCAAACACAAGTTACATGTTATATTCAAAGCTCTCAATTGTTTTATTAAAACATCCAAATCCAGTTTGTTCCTTTCCTAATGAGTTTTTTTTAAGATGTCAGTAACCTTAACCATTTTTTAAATAAATTTGTCCTTTGGACTGTTTATTTTTCCATGAGAGTTTTGAACAATGAAGAACTTAGCTTCACTTTTGTTTTTTACATTCGCTTTGTTTTGAATTTACTGCAACACCATTTTGTTTTTCAGTGGGTGTCTGCTGCCATAGTGTGATGGCTTTCTGTGACAGGATGTGCCAGATGTCATCTGTATCTTCATCCAAGTGTGTGGATAATCCAGATCAATTGTCGTAGTGTGTTAGGTTCCAGATAACCAGATTAAGTTTTAGGGTTATGGGATTCTGATAATTTGACACCACAACTTCTTGTTAAAATTCTGGTTAGGTACTTTGAGTTGTTGGTTTGGTTTTCATCTTTAACATGAAAGACTTTATTTGTAGTTCCTGTCCCAATTTACCCGTATCTGTGTATCCAAAAGAAAATAACATCTCACAGTTTAAAGAGCAATATCTTGTTACTCTGTTCATAGATGAAAAAAGGTATTTATAACTTTACTTAAATTACATCTTGGAGCCCTAATTATTATTTTTTTAATATTCAAGAATACTGCTGCTGCGGAACAAGAATTAGTAACCTATTTTCTTATTCCATTTTTTCAAGACTACATTCATTTCATCTTGTTGTATGAATATTACACTATTTCACTTCACCCATGTGCAAGTGGTTTTTTAAGTCATGACTTCATATCTTACTAACTGCTAATACACTTACAGTTTTTCCTTTAGTACTGAATGTATTGTACATGGGTTAATAATGGCATGCAGTTTAATATAATGCAGAATATAAAAGTTGAATGAAATAACCATGTGCACAGTTTAGATGCATCACTCAGATAAAGGAAACAGAAATGACCATGTGAAGACTGAGATAACTACACACAGAATGCATGCAGCAACACTTCGGAGTTTTAGTTCATAGATGCTTATTGGGAAAGGCTCTCAAAATATTTCATTTTTTTAGCTATCACAAATTTAAGCAACCAAACAAGTAGAAAATCAAAGACTTAAGTAACAAAAATGAGAGGCAAAAGCCAGAAAAAAAGCAGAGATGCAAAAACCACACTTTTGTGCAGCTGTTACTAGTGTTATGGTTCAACATAGCCTTTGTGGGAACTCTGAGCTAATAATGTATGCCCCGAGTTCCCAAACCAGCTGCAGATATTCATGACATTACTTAACATTTCATATTAAAATAACATCATGTGCCCACAACAAAATATTACATAAGATATTACCAATTATTCATTTTAAAATCATCAGTATTTATGAGAAGGACTGGTGCCCCATCATCAGCTGATTTCTATATTGAATGTGATCCTACCAAGGTAGACTCATCCCACCCATTACCCTGAAACTAGATTAAACAGGTTCAGTAAATGGATGGATGGACTAACCAGATACAGTACATGTACATATCCTCTTTTATGCCATTCACCCTTGCATCGGATCCTTACACTGTCTATATAACATCAGTTGCAAGATTTTTCTAATATTTGTCCCAGAATATTGTAACAAGCTCCAAGATCATCACTAGAACTCCCTTTATTCTCCATATCACTCCTGTCTTACAGCAGCTTCACTGGCTTCCAGTTAAGTTCCGCATTCAATTCAAAATTCTTCTGTTAACTTTTAAGGCTATCCACAACCTTGCCCCTCCATATCTGTCTGACCTCCTCCATGTTGCCATTCCCTCCCACACCCTTAGATTCTCTTCTTCCATCCACTTGACTGTCCCTTTAGTCCATCTTACCACTATGGGGAGCAGAGCATTCAGTTGCTCTGCTCCCCAGCTCTGGAACTCACTACCATCTGAGCATAGAAATATTGAATCATTCTCACTTTTCAAATCTAAACTTAAAACTCATTTGTTTAAGACTGCTTTTTCTCTTTGACTACAATTGCTCTGTCTGATTTTAAATTTTGTATTTTAGTTTTGTTTACAATGTGTGTTTTATCTACTGTTTGGTATCCTTGAGTGTTTAGAAAGGCACCTATGAATAAATAAAATGTATTATTATTACTTTAAGATGGGAGGACCAAGACATACCAAATTAGGGTTAAGCCTGATAATATACAGTATATAACAGCAAACAATTCACAGTTACACTTCCAGCAGAATAACCTTTCAGCTGTTAAAGCCACAGAAAATGCTTCATAAAAGATGACAGTTACCTAACTAGCCAGGACTATTTTCATAACAGTAGTGTCTTTTGCTTTTGTACCCAGTTGGAGTGGAGCTCGTAATTTTGTTGTAAATTATTTTACAGTGACAATAAAGGTTTCTATTCTATTTTACTCTTTCAGTGCCCTCGATCATCATCCAGGGTTACATGTCATGTTCTTCTCCGTGATTCCCCATTACTGTCTGAAAAGCTGTATTTATACAATGCCCCAGAAGCCTCTTGGGCTTGTAAGGTGCAATGAGAATGTTCCAGGGGTTCCTGGAATGCAAAACTCAACACACCTGTGGACATTTTGTTGCCAATCACCCAATTAGCCCCACCCATCTTTAGGGAAATAGTCTGGAAATTATAATATGTTGTTTATTGGCCCCTCCTAGTGGTTCAGTCTTGTACATTGTTTCTCCGGTCCATATTAACCAGTACAATTAACAAAGGTTTTGTTTTATTTTTTTGTTTATCTTGTTTTCAGCAATTTTTTGTTTGTATGAATAGCTTATTTCTTATAGTATTATAATATGATTTCATATATATTTATTTTATAGGGATCTTCCTGAGGCATCTCATACATAATCTAAATATTCTGAACACATCTGAGCCTGACGTCTGCTGGTTATGAGTATCAAGAGATACAGAACCTTTAGGTAAGTTCCTTTCCTTTCCTTTGTATTCATATCCATGTCAAATTACCCTATTCTATAAATGAAAGAAATAAAAGTTGTGCAAAGGTTATTAATCAAGGATATGGCTTATCTTCTTTAAATTAAACTTCTTTGTTTCAAAATAAGGCAAGTTGGACTTACTAAAAGAAGTTTATGCAATGTATTGAGGTCAGCAGCATGATTAAATCCACTCCTTTAATGAAACATTCAAATTTTCAAGATTTGCCACCAATGGTAGGGGTCACATTGTATTTCACTACATATTCTAATTCACTAAAGCAAAAGTTCTTGTATACTTACCATTGAATCCCAGACGGACCAAAGTTAATTTAATAAATGATTGGCAATGGAATTTAGGAACATTACAGAAATTAATTTGATGTAGCCAAAACACTGAAGGTCACTAGATCATTCATTATGTTTTAAGAGAGTTTACTAAATTCATTTTTTAGCAAGTCATTCCTTTATTTTAGAACAAAAGTTTGGGTGTTGTTTAATGCTTGTGGTGTCCATGAATGAGAACAGCTTATTATATTATTGAACTTTTTAATACTTATGACAACAGTAATGATCTTATAGAACTTGAATAAGTAGTAGTGATTGCTAGTGTTAGCAAACAACAAGGCAGTTTCAGTAAGCTAATACAAAAACTTAATTTCAATCTAAATGTTTGTGCAGAGAAACTGCGTGTATGCCTAAATCTATCTATTATAATAATAGATTAAAACATACAACCAGAACAATTCAAATCAGAGTCACACAGCAAGCTTCACGTCAGGAGGCCAATTGGCTTTTGGTTGCTACAGTCTTTGTCTTCTTAGGGCAGACATGATGCTTGTACTCTCTTCTCCCTTGTCATGTCTCTCTCTGTGTGTCAGTTGTGATGTCACTTACAATGCTTTTCAAATCCCTTTCTTTATAGAGTGTCTTGGTTGCTGATCATGCAAAATTTAGCAATAGTTGCATCAGCTGAATTCAGATAACTGATCATTTCCAATTGTCTTGTTACTTGTCAGTAAACCTACTTTTAGTTAAGTATAAAATATGTTGAAAGTAAAGTTCCAAGCAATTATTTCATATCTTCTTACAAGCATATACTCACTGGTTAGTTTAACTGAGCTTATACTTATACGGTCTAATAGTTATTTTTTTAGTATTTTTTTTTTCATTTGCATATCTCCCATTATTTTTCAATCTTATTTCCATTCATCCAAGTATTACCTTTTATCATTCTATAAGTCATCATTATGTGCTTGTTTCACATCTTACGTAAACAACCCTACATTCCTTTCTGAACATCACACAAAATAAATATTATGAGCCTTCTTTAACAAACTATAAATGGTGCTATTTCTTTACCACTATAAAGCCACCATGATGTCACATTTCATGTTTATGACATGTTTGAAGCAAAGTAGCACCATGGCAACCAGTCACACACAAAATAGCGACATCTGTGAAAAATAGAAACACAAAGTGGTCGCACCATTCAAACAAATACAAAAAATGTTGGCCCCTATAAAAAAAAATAACCTTCCAAAATCTTGAAAAAATAATGACATCAAAATAACTGTAAATAATAATCTATATATATATAAAAGTCAACGTATGTGTGCGTGTATGCATGTTCCAGCATCTCTTCCGAACGGCTGGAGCAATTTTCATGAAACTTGGTACACATGTTTCTCATTGGTCGACTAAAAATACTGTAGGGTAAAATCAACCCTAACCCACCCCCTTCTGGGTAGGGTGGGGGTGATCTTGTGGTTTTGAATGCACATTATCATCCAGTGGACACTTGGAATGACCACCAGAGGGCGAACTAAAGGTGACTGCCAGCACTCTTTATGTTTGAGCACCACCGCGCCCCTGTTGCTTTTGAAATGAAATAGAGTTGGCCAGTTCCGACTGTCATCTGGATGACAACATACATACAAGACCGCAAGACAAGCACATTAGTGAGTCTTCATTTGTTTGTTATGTTGTTGTGTGTGTGTTTTTTTAATGATATTTTCCTCAATTAAAAAAAAAACGCTTTATTTTCCTCCCAAGCAATGCTGGGTATTTCAGCTATGTTAGGAAGTAAAATTAAAAAACAAAAGCAGATAGTTATTATTGCAGTCCAGATAGAAAAATTCATTCAGTATGTCACCACTATAAATGAGACCTTACAATATTGAAACAGAGGGGATCAGCAGGTTATAATTTCTGCCTGGCAGCTCCAGTGCAACAGGTCTGAATCCCAGCATGGTTACTGTGTGTGTGGTCTTCACATTCTCCACTTGTCTTTGTGAGTTTCTATTTGGTATTCCTGGTTCTCCCTCCAAAGACATACGTATTAAGTTAATTCCATCCATCCATTATCCAACCCGCTATATCCTAACTACAGGGTCACGGGGGTCTGCTGGAGCCAATCCCCTGGGCAGGGCACCAGCCCACTGCAGGGCATATTAGATTAATTGTCAAATCTAAATTTGTACTGTGTGAGTGTGTGCGTGAGTGTGCCCTACCAGAGCTGGCACCTGATTTGCACCTGACACTGTCAGGATAGGCTGCAGCCCCTAAAACCCTTAACTAGAGTAATCAGGTGTGCTAATTTATGGATAAGGTAACACAAAGATGGCGCTGTTTTTCTTCATAGAACTCCCAGCCAGGCACTACATTTGCATAACCTGTATCTGAATTTAATATGTTATTCCTGTTTGTGTGCCAATAAGCATGTTAAGCACCAATTGCTCTGAATAAGTCCTTGTTCTGAAGAAATGCAGTTGTCACAAAACGTTCTATGGCAGGTTTACATTTGCCACAAGTAGCTTCCTGTAATAGCTGACTAGAGACTCATATTCACTGTGTGGTATAAAGTAGAGTAGAAATAAAGTAATAAAAATGACTAAATATGTGAAATAAATAGATAAAATAAGACTGTCTTTATATGGTGTAAAACTGTCAGATAACAACATCAGATAAGAAATACACTATAGAGTACAACATCAGCTGTTCTCAGATTAGCACTGCTTTGTGTGTGTCCATGGTCTCTGCAGCACAATTAACAATTTGAGTCATTTCCAATAGGACTAGATTCTCATCGATCACAGCCCCATGATGTCCAACATACTGAAGTCTACAGTATATCTGCATTTAGCTCTCAGCCAACTGCAGTTTCTAAAGTGACTGCTTTAAAAATGGCTAGTCTTGAAGTACTTAGCATTTACTTGTTAAATAAAAAGCGGCATTTTTCATGGGAAAACAGTGGCACAACGTGTAGGGCTCATGCCTCACTGATTCTGGGTTTGAACCCCATGTTTGTTAGATTTTTATGTGCAGTATCTGAAGGTTGTTTTTTTTCCCTTCTACATTGCAAACACATGCAGTTGGGTTGATTGGTGATTCTGTATTGATGCAAATAGACATGAGTATGAGTGGGCCCTACAATGCAGTAGCAGTTTGTCCCAGGTCAGTTTCTGCCTTACACTTGGGCTTTGATTCACTGTGAACTCAGTTAAAGGGTTTTGAGTATACTGTATTATATTATGTTCCCCATTTTATACTTAAATATTTTATCAAGTGCTTAGATCTTTCTTCTTATTTTAACATGGTTGTGAGTTTGATCCATTTTAGCCAAAAAATTCAACTACCTTATGAATGATATACTCTTTATTAGTGTATTTTTGGACAACTGTTAGGACAGAGAACTTCACACAGAGAGCTATAGGCACATGGAATATGTTAACAAGTAGTGTGATGGACAGATGGACATTCAAAACTCAATTTGATGTAAATTTAAATGAATTATGTGGATAGGATTGGCAAGCTTTGTTGGGCTGAAAGGCCAGTTCTTGTCAAAAGTCTTTCTAATGAATTAACTGTTTCAACACACATGAAGTAGTCTATACATAAAGAGAATGTGTTTTCTCGGCATTGTTGAACTAACCACAAACAATTACACTACACTGCAGACCTCAAATGCAAGTTATGCTGTATAAAAGATTGCAATGTTTAGTAGAGCATAAGCAATCATTCTGTTAGCATCTCTTCTTTCAGTTAGGGAATGGGACAGAATAAAAATGGATAAGCTCTATAAATGTTTCTGTAAAAGTACAAATTTTAAATACCTTGTAAATAATTACATAAGTTTGTAATTTGTGATGGACGTTAACACTTAATTAAGTAAAGTTGACATCTTGTACAGTTAGGTCGGGTTTGGTTCAGACACCCAATACACCAGTTTACTAAAGGCCATAGGAAATGAACACACATCCAAGGTTTAACAGGCACTGACTTTTTAAAATTCCAGGCACTAAAAGCAACCATGTAGATGAAGAGACAGATGAAGACAAATTTGGTGCTGCTGGTGTATTTACTGGTTTGCAAAGGGAAGAGCAGAAGGTAAAATCACGATGCCTGGTCGCCAACTGCTTATAAATTGTGCTAAATAGAAACATCCCCACTATTCAGGTGTCCTGATAAACTCCATCATTGGTCTCTTGTGGGAAGTCCTAAGCTAGCAGTGAGGTAGTCTCTTTAACAATTCAGAAGATATATGTAGCAGCAGAAAGCCCTCCTCAGAAACATTATACAAAAAGCTGAAATCAAGTGTAAGACACTAACACCAGAAACCATGCCACCTTTAAGATCAGATTCTTTATGTCAAGCTTGTAAGACATTGACTAGAAAGAACATAAAACGTGAAAACCCAAGAGCCAGTAACAATAAACAGCCAGTTCATGTTACTTATTATTTTCAAGAAAGGTAAGGCTGTAACATTAAGCAGTAGCAATTAGGATTTGATTATTCTCCAACCTTGATGCATTTCTAAATCTGACTGAGAAAATAAATCCTGAGAATCATTCTTTCTGTGCATCCAGACAGGCCTGAGCTCCTCCTTTTATTTTACCTCTGTGCCTTGTGACATGCAATTTAAAGTGTAAGCAGGAAAGGAGAGACAAGCTGCTATTCCAAATTTAAATGAACTGCTAGAAATAAAAGTTGGCAAATGAAATGAGAAATGAGAAAACTTTAAATATTTCAGTTATTTCTGTCAGGTTTTGAATGATTTTTCATCTGCCCTCTCTTCCATCCATCCAGTTCAGGTCACTGTAAGCGGGTGCCTATCATTTCACAAGTTAACACTGGACAGTGAATCACAGGGCACACTTGTCTACACACTCACACAGTCATATGGGAACAATTGAGGGAATCTGAGAAAAGCTTAAACAGACATACTGTAGAGCAGGGTTCTCAAACTCCAGTCCTGGAGGGCTGCAGTGGCTGCAGGTTTTCATTATAACCCTTTTCTTAATTAATGACCTGTTTTTTTTTGCTCATAATTAACTTCTTTTGAATTAATTGTAATTGATTTGCTCTTGAAGACTCAGATCCCTTAATTGTTTCTTTTTCTTTAATTATCTACCAAACAATAGTGAGATACAAAATGAGAAAAAGCATAACCAGCAAACTGTGTCCATCATACAATATCTGAAAATAAAGAAAAATGAAGTTCTCAGGAACATTGATCTGTTCAAGTCCACACAACATTTTAACAGTGCTCTTAGAAAAGAGAAAATCAACAATTTCAGAAATGTCTGCTATTGAACAATGAGAGCGGGTTTAATTAACAACAAGAATCAGCACCTAATTAAGCAACTGGTTGGAGTGAAATTATTTGAAGTTTGAGGCCTTGACTTAGTGGGTCTTCTGTTGGCTCACTCACTTCACTTTTCATTTCTGTTTAAGAAAAGAAATGCAGTAACTCAGAGGAACGATGAAGGAATTCCAGGGAAGAAATCTTAAAAACCAAGTCAATTAAAATTAATTCAAAAGAAGTTAATTAGCAGCAAAAACAGGTAACTAATTAAGAAAAGGGTTAGAATGAAAACCTGCAGCCACTGGGACCCTCCAGGACCGGAGTTTGAGAACCCTGCTGTAGAGAGAACTTGCAGACTCCACACAAGCTATTTAGAGAGCATTAGCTCTTTGGCCACATGATAAGATATCTTATTGTTGCTGGATTATGCACACATACATGTGCTCATACAGTTTTATCATTTTTTTAATGTAAAATATGTGAAGGTGGTTCCTGCCTTGCCAAAGGGATTGTACAGAGAAAATGCACTTGGAGTGTAATACACTGATCTGAACAGTTTGAACATATAACGTCTATAAAAAGAGTCATTGCACGTTATTAAAGAAAAGGCAGAAGAAGTTTTTATCCAGTGTTCAATCACCTCACCTTCTGCTATGAGGAATCCCCAGGGAATATGCACATCAGCTGGAAGAAGTGACACATATTTTCCCACTTTTATCATTAAATTTTCTTTACCCAAGGTGACTGACAGGATTGGGATACATTAATATAATTGTCTTAAACCCCATTTCAGGATTGCGGGGGGCTGGATCCCATTCTAGCAGCATCTGGCACAGGGAAAAACCAACCCTGGGCTTGGCCACAGTCCACCACAGAGGATACATTACAATAGTTCATATGTTTTTCTTTGACTGTTATACAAGAAGTAGGGTGATTTGCTCAGGGTCACAGAGTGGATGAGAAGCCTTGATTGAACTACTAGTTTAGGCTTTACAGCCATGCCATAATCCTGCCAGAGTTTAAGATTTATTTGTTTATAAAGATAGAATCCACTTGTCAGTTTGTGGTTAAACACTTATTACTCATAAGATCTATATTAAAATGAGCCGTCTGAACAGGCACTGGATCTTGTGACATAGACTTGGATAAATGGCTTAGAAAATACATAGATGGATGTACAGTATATGTAAAGTTAATATTTGACGTTGGCCAAAAAGACATTCCACATGCAGTATGCTGCCATATCTTCTGAAAACATCTATTTTACTGCAAGTTCACAAAAGGGGAGAAATAATGTAGTATGTTCACATGGACACATTATGCACTTTATAAGGAATGTTTGAACTTACTCCAAACCCAGAAACACAAACACAAAGAATTCCCAGGTGAAAAGGATAAAAGGACAATAATGGAGTAATCTAACAATACAGCTATTCATCCATATTCCAAACACACGTATCCTGAGAATTGTCATGAGGAAGCTGGAGCCGATCCCATCAAGTACAACAAGACAAAATGATAGAGGCATACCTGAACAACTGTATTGTCCCTAGATAGGTAAAGTGGTCACAGACTTCAGGAAACAGAAGGGAGGCCACACTCTTATTTTAATCTGAATGGGCTATAAGTCTTTGGAGTGACCATCACTAATGAATTGAAAGGGGTACAATACATTTTGGTTTTGGTCAATAAGACTCACCAGTGCAGTTTACTTTCTCTGTTGTTTGTGGAAAGTTTTGCTTCCTCCATTTGTTCTCACTAATGTCTATGGCTGCATAGTGGAGTTCATCCTCACCAGCTGCACACACGCCTGGCATGGCACCTGCTTGGCACAAGACTGTAAAGCAACATAAAGGTGCTAAAGCCAAATCTGTGAAACCATTCAACTTTTAGGAAACCAGCTTTGGAAACAGAACAAAATTTAACCTTCACAAAGACAGTAGCAATGTATGCATCTCTAAGTCCATAGATCTGTGAGGCAGCAGTGCTAACTACTGCACTACCATACTGCCTTATGCATGATTCAGGAATAGCCTAAACATTTTAATTCCAAATTCCTTTCCATTTTGTTCAATGCTCCACATGCCATCATAAATGGGATGATCAGCCATGCGAAGAACTCAATAATACCTTGTGCCAAAAGATAAAAATAGGGCTACACTTGTGTATATTTGCTAGTGACGCGTCAGAAACAATGAGCTATTCTAAACACATATTTAATTTATTTTAGAAAACACTCATTTCCTTTGGGGAGAGCTTCAGGCAGTATGAAGCAAATACTGTAAGTAACATGGATCACTGGAACAAAATAACTGCTACCTAAAAATACATTCACTTTCAATTAACAATAAGCCTTCTACTAAAGAAAACTTGATTGAGTAAACCACATTATAGTATTGAATGTAATACAAAAGTGAATGGTGACTCCAGATTTAATAACTACTGATGCAGCATTGACAAGCACATATGCAGCATTTGGATTATGTGGGAATCAACAATTAAAGGTGAGATATTAGAAATGCAGTGGGTGTGGGAGTGAGAGATCCATATTCAAAGAGGTCCCATCAAGAAGTGGTTTCTGCATTGCACCTCAGAAGTACTGGTGTAGGTTTGGATCCCACAGAACTCTGTAATTGAGTAAAAGAGGGTACAATAATTAACAGCCGAATATGTTTTCCATTATAATCTTAAAAATATTGTATAACATATACTGACCACTAGGGGGTGTTACAGCACCTCAAACCCCAGACAAAACCGCACAGACTCAAGTCCCGGGTTCAGCTCAAAGGTTTATTATAATAAATTACCTTCACAATGGTTTCTTTTTAGTATAACAACCTTCAGACAATCACAATCATTTTTCTCTTCTTCCTTCCTCCTCCACTCCTCCCACGCGAGCTTTGTCCTTCATTCACCCAACTCCACATCACCTGGGTGAAGCATAGTGACTCCTTTTATCCAAGACCTGAAAGTTATTCCAGTGTTAGGGCATATCCTATTGGAAGTATTCCAGGTCAAGCAGAACTCACTGAAAATAAGGAGCGTAAATCCCTGCAGGACCCCCTGGCGGCACTCATGGAACTCAACAGAGCTACTGCACACAATTCCCAGCACATCCTACAGCTGTCCATTTGGGTACTGAGGCCTAAGGATGTTGCCATTTAGGATATGGAGTTGTCCGCCATTGCTCCGTGATGTTATCCTCCTGGCTCAGTGATGGTCCTATGTCTGTTATATGGTTGGCTCCTTCTGAAAATTTTATGACAAAGACAGGAGGTCTCTGGCCTTTTCTTTCCTCTGGCCTCCCAAACAAGTAATGGCCTGGGACCTATCCTGACAGGGATGCCAGCCCAGGCATGCAATCCATAGCAATATAAAATGTAGTAGCATTTCTGTATTAAGGGTATAGGCACATTGTCCCATAGCCCCCAACACTTGATGCGTTTATGCAAAAATTACATAAAAAGAAATTCAGCTAAATAATTTGAGGCAGCAGTTCTCAACCTTGACTTCCTCAGGAGCCACATTGACAAAGTTTTTTTTTTGCAATCCAGAAACATCTCTTTCCTCCCTGAAACCATTATGCATTTGAGAATAAGGATAATATATGTTTTAAGGGATTAAAAGAATGATGTAAAAACTGTAATTTATCATCACTGCAACCACAAATTCCAACATTACTGGCAGTGTTTCAACGTTATCATTATTAAATAATTTCCAAGTCCATAACAGCAACAGGTAGAACATTGCTGTTTTTCACAGCCCATAACAACATAACCGACAGCAGTGCTGATCATCACAGTCCATAACAACAGGTAAGAAACAATCCAAAACAGCAGGTAAGATACAGTACACTGCTGACGAATGCACAGTTTCTCTTTGATGTTCCCCTTTCTCTCTCCTGTATCCCCTTCTGAAGGAAAAAGAAAACGTTCTTTCAGTTCTACTGTAGCCTGTATTAGTATTTTAGACTAGAAGGGGTTATCAGAAGAGCAACATTGTACTTACTTCACTCGCAATTTCTTACTGTCCTTCTGCTGCACAAGGGATTTGTAGTCAAGCTCAGCACTAGAAATGGCAATCCGAAGGGCCTCTGTTGTGTGCAGCTGAGTCAATCTGTTTCGGTTGCAGAATTTTATTTTTGAGAGTGCAGAGAAAGGTGCTTCACACTGGTATGTGAATGTAAACATTGAAATGACGTGTCTTGCAAGTCTGGAGGTGTTTGGAAGATGCCCTGCCAATTTACAAATGTCCACTACATATTTCATCTGAAAGTGACGCTGAAGTTCATCTGAGCCCTTTAACTCTGCAAACTCCAGTTCAAGCTGCATTGAGGCTTACTTGTGCTCTGTTAGCACATAACAGAACTTTGACTGACAGGGCAAGACAGCATCCATATGCATCGCCATCACTTTCTGAACTGTGGGGAAGAACCGGTAATCAGAACCATGGATACTGTGTTCAAGTACGTCCATTTTGTAAGACAATTATCTGACAGCTGTGTAGAGTTCATACACAGTCTTGTTTCTTCCCTGCATGTTGATATTACGTTTGTTCAAGTGCTGTGTAATGTCACACAGGAAATCAACAGAAAGTACCCACTCTTTACCATCCAAAAAAGAAAATCAGGAAGTCTCCCACTGGCCGACAATAAAGGGTTTCATTGGTTCAAGCAGGTCCATGAAATGTGCAAGAATACATCCTTTAGGTAGCCATCTAATCTCAGTGTGCAATACCAAATCCCTGTAGTGAGTGTCAAACTCTTCACATAGCAGTTTAAAGTTCAAGCAGTTTCTTCCATTGGCCCTGATGAAATTAACCACTTCAGTTATATTTTCCATCGCATCATTCAGATTCTTGAACTTCGCCAACAAGGCTTGCTGATGCATAATGCAGTGGTATAAGAAAACGCCCTCTGCAGTTCCTTCATTTTTCAGTACAGCTTTCAGCAAAGCCATGGCTCAGCTCTAGTTCTCTTACTTACCAAGCATTGCTGGTGTTCCATCCATTGTGAAGGCTGTGATTCTTTTTTGGTCTAATGCTAAACTTTGCCAATATCTCCAGTACAGCATTTTTGATCTCCGCAACCATTGTTTCGGTGGAACTATATCAAGCAGTTTTTCTGTAATGTCAAACCCCCTGGTGATTACTCAGATGAAGATGAGTAATTATTGTGGCTTATCATTAATATCCAGGCTTTCATCCATTGCAAGGATGACAAACTCTGCAGATGACAGTTCGGCCTCTGAAACGTCCAATACCCTCCTAGTCACAGCAGAATCTGGCAGTTGAATTTTTTTTTGCCTCTCATTCCAGGTCTTTTTTGTGAGGAAACAGCATTGAACACGCAAGCACCTTGCAATCCTTTATCAATTCTCCATCAGTATATGGCTTCATCTTTTTCGTCAAGTCATGAGTGATTTTGTAGGGTGCCTCTGGTCACCCTTTAACTGGTATTTGTGTGGAGAAGTTTTTTCTGAGCAGTTCAGTTCTGTTCGATTCTTGCCTTCTTTTTGCCCCATAGCTGGCCACCCTTTAGAAAGTCGGTACTGAACATGGGTGTTTAGCTTCATGACGGCGCTGCAAATTGAACCATTTAAACTACAAAATGATGTTATCACCAAGCAGACAGATACATTTTCCCACATCACTTGACAAAAACGAAAACTTGAGTTCAGTCCTCTTTAAATGCTCGGTATTCCTTTTCATATTTGTGTCTCTTACGTGCTTTAGCCATTTTTGCTAAATGCTAGTTTCCCAGTGTTCATGCTAGTTTTTCTAGCATGAGACCTGAGATAAAACGTGATTGTGTTTTTCAGGCGGTTGAGGGGTGGGGAGTAATAGAATGATATACGTGTGTGAGAATTAAATGAATTCTGTTGACAAAGTTTTTAAAATTATTTTTAAAAGAGTTTTTAAGACTTTTTTTTCTTAAGTAGGGCTTAAAAGAGCTGCAACGTGGGACAATGGCGGCGCGCACAGACGCTGCGACTTTGTGCTCCCCGAATAGGTGCACTTTTCTGCTATTATTTTTCTTAATATTGCCTTTCATCGCTTTACACACGGAAGCGAACATCCACTACAGTTGTCAAAAGCTTCTACAGATCGGCGCTAATAGCAAAGATAATTATTATAACACAGAAGCAATACCACAGGAGATTCTCAGATCACCGGGACCTACGATGACTCCAATACTTGGAAGACGGCCACGTAGACGGCGCAGGGAGAGGAAGCAAAAAAGAGGCAAGTGAGCAGGATTACTAACTAGGCTAAAGGCTGCTCCGCATAAAACCCCTCTTCCTAGCGTTTTTCTTGCGAATACTAGATCACTCGCAAATAAAATGGACAAGCTCCGACTGGATATTTCCACACATAAAACTACAAGGGACTGCTGCCTTTTGATTTTTTCGGAGATGTGGCTGGATCCCACCATACCGGACACAGCAGTTGAGCTTGCAGGTTGCACACTCCATCGAACTGATCGAACCCCCGATTCCGGTAAGAAAATAGGTGGAGGGCTGTGCGTCTATACTAATAATGCTTGGTGCACTAATATAACTATAATCAACAAGTTTTGTTGTCCGGACGTGGAATATATGATGCTAAGATGCCGACCGTTTTACCTACCGAGAGAATATACCGTCGTTATTGTTACGGCAGTATACATACCTCCTCAGGCTAATGTTAAGTCAGAGCTTGAAAAATTGTTTGACATTATCAGTAAACAACAGAACTTGCATCCTGATGCAGTTTTTATCTTTGCTGGGGATTTTAATCAAGCGAATCTTAAGGATGTATTCCCTAGATTTTATCAGCATGTACATTGTAAAACCAGAGGGGAGAACACCTTAGACCACGTCTATACAAACATAAAAGACGCCTATAAGGTCATTCCACGCCCCCACCTCGGCAAATCTGATCATATCTCTTTGTCTCTTGTTCCATCACACAAAGCCCTTATCAGCAGTACTAATCCAATTAGCAAGACTGTTAAAGTTTGGCCTGAACCGGCCATTTGCCAACTCCAGGACTGCTTTGAACAAACAGACTGGAATATATTTTCTCATCAGACAGACTTACAGACATATACTTCATCTGTGCTGTCATATATTAATTACTGTGTGGACAATGTCACTGTCAACAAAAGGATTAAGTTCTACCCAAATGAGAAACCATGGATGAATAGTGAAGTCAAACAGCTGCTCAGGGAAAGGGACAAAGCCTTTAAATTAGGAGACACCTCAGCCTATAGAGCTGCCAGAGCCAACCTCAAGAAGGGCATCAAGTCTACTAAACTAATGTACAAACAACGGATTGAGGAGGACTTTGACAGTAACTCAAACTCACAGCGGATGTGGCAAGGCATCCGATTAATCATGGATTACAAAAAGAAAAATGACGTACAAGACACACTGGCCAATAACAATGCCAACCTAGCAGAGGAACTTAACTGTTTCTTTGCACGGTTTGACAAGGACAATAACCAGCCTCCAGTCAGCTTCGAGCTAAACGGAGACTCACAGCCTTTGGTCGTACACATACATGATGTGCGGCGGGCACTCGAAAACATCAATACAAGGAAGGCAGCAGGTCCTGATAATGTGCAAGGACGTGTGCTCCAGGCCTGCGCTGACCAATTAGCGGAGGTATTTACACACATATTCAACCTCTCTCTCTCTCCTCAGGTGTAGTCCCCGTGTGCCTGAAATCCACAACCATTGTACCTGTTCCCAAAAAACCAAGGATAACCTGTCTTAATGACTATCGACCAGTTGCTCTCACCCCTGTCATCGCAAAGTTCTTTGAATGACTGGTAATCACCCACATCAAAGCCTCCATCCCAGCTGATCTAGACCAACACCAGTTTGCCTATCGGTCAAACAGATCAGCTGAGGACGCCATCTGTGTGGCTCTACATGCTGCCCAACACCTATGTTAGGATGCTCTTCATTGACTAACCAGCTGATCCAAAAACTCTATGCACTAGGACTTGCTTCGTCCATATGCAACTGGTTACTGGATTTTCTCACCAACTGCCCCAAGTCTGTCAGGATGGGCAAACACACATCCTCCACCCTAACCCTGAGCACTGGTGTGCCGCAAGGATGTGTACTAAGTCCCCTTCTCTATGCACTCTTCACCCATGACTGTCAACCCATCCACCAATCAAACATTATTGTTAAATTTGCGGATGATACAACTGTCATCGGGCTTGTAACAGACAACAGTGAAGCTGCATATAGGGAAGAGGTTCAGAATCTGACAGAATGGTGCAACACCAACAACCTTGTTCTTAAATACCAAAAAGACCAAAGAAGTTATTCTGGACTTTAGGACCACTAAAAAGACCAATCACAGTTCGATAACAATCAATGCAGATGCTGTGGAGAGAGTGTCCAGCTTTAAGTTTCTAGGAGTTACCATCTCAGAGGACCTGTCCTGGGCTGACAACAACTTGGCTATAATAGGCAAAGCACAACAACGCCTCTATTTTCTCAGGAAGCTAAGGAGAGCTGACCTCCCCCAGAAGCTGCTGGTTAATTTCTATAGATGCACTATAGAGAGCATTTTAACTAACTGCATGATGGCCTGGTACAACAGCTGCACCAAGGCTGCTAAAGATGCCCTGCAGCGGGTCGTAAAAACAGCAGAGGCCATTACTGGGACTGAACTGCCATCATTCGAACTCTCATATAAGACTCGCTGTGTTAGAAGGGCCAAAAACATTCTCAAGGACAAAACTCACCCTGGAAATTCTTTGTTTGAGCTCTTCCCGTCAGGCAGACGCTTTAGGTCAATCCGTGTATGCACAAACAGACTAAAAAATAGCTTTTTCCCATCTGCCATAAACTTTCTGAACTCTGAATCTCCTCAGTCTGAGACTATTTTTAATTGAACATGTGCAATAAGCTATAATGGTAATGTGCAATATACTAATGTAATACAATATACTGTAGAATATGTAATGTACTATTCATTAACAGGTGCAATAACAATTTATGCTGCTGTACTTTGAGCAATAATAATAATTTGCTCTGGTTACTTGATCACTTAACACTGTATATGACATATTTGGAATTATTTGACTTTTCTTTAAATGCACCTCAGGGCTGTCACAAAAAGTAATTTCGTTGTGTTCACAAGCCACGGGTTAAGTACCACTGATTTAAGGTATTGTTAAAATGTTTATGACAGGCTTAATGTGCTCAGTATAATCACATTTTTCCATTTCTCCTTGACAGGCTCAGTGTAATTTCTTACCTAGAACAATATTTCCTTTTTGTCTCCGGTTGCTTGGGCAGGCCCTTGGAGCCTGCAGATTTCTTAAGTTCATGTATATGGATGTGCAGCCTAAACTTTTCAGTTCTGCTTTGTGACTTGAAGAATAGAGCCTTTTAAAGAGTCACACTGTTTCTTTTTTTGTGAGGCAATTTAAAAGGTATGAGAATTTCTCCCTATTTTATAGTAGTCATTATCATTATCACAAACTGTATGTACAATACAATTAAGCACAGTGCTTGTTGAAAAAAATGTACAATTATTAATATTCGTTTGTGTTTCTGCTTTCAGTGTTGAGTATTTGATGGTGATGTTGAAATATGCTTTAATACTGTCATTTAGTGGTTGTATTGTATGTCAGAATAATACGTTGTTAGATCTTCATTTTCATTATTCGGCTGATAATTGATCATTACTGATGTTGGTAGTCTAATGCATTGTGAAATGCATTGTCTCTGCCTGGCTCTCACATGTGAGGTTTACTGGAGGCTGTCTACTTCATTGACTGCTTAAAATGCTCTGAACCACATCAATACAAATATAACTCTTCTTTAAAATAGCTCTTATTTTGAGCAAGGCTAACATTACACTTTTGATCATCTGTAGGGGGCACTAAAACCTTGTTAAATGATGGAGGTACATACCTACTGCTCAAACTAAAGGATAACTATGATATTTTGTCGCAGTCATGCTATTCATCAGCTTCAATCTGAAGCTGTTCAGCACAGTGAGAATAGAACTGCATAGTATTAGTTATAAAGTGTTATTTACTGGCAGACTGAATTCTCCATTGATGAGTAGCTTTTATGAAGGGTGGCATGGTGGCACTGCTGCTTCACAGATCTAGTGTCCTAGTTTTGAACCTCATGCCCAATCATTGTCTGTACTGAGTTTAAAGACTATCCGTGGTCTTTACTCTCACCCCATAAAGATATACAGGTTAGGTGAATTCCAGATTTCTTGGTTTGGGATTTAATCCCCTTGGGATTATTAAAGTATCTATCTATCTATCTATCTATCTATCTATCTATCTATCTATCTATCTATCTATCTATCTATCTATCTATCTATCTATCTATCTATCTATCTATCTATCTATCTATCTATCTATCTATCTATCTATCTATCAGATTAGTGTTAGTGGGAGTGGATTAGTGTTAATGTGCGTGTGTACCAGAGGTAATAAAATGGAACTGTATTTGTTTAAATCCTGAGACAAATTTACCCTAAGATAGGGTCTGCTGCATAAAATATTTAGAAGCAGGGCATTGGCTTTTGTCACATGGGGAAGGTGATACAAGATTTAAAAAAAAAAAAAGCAATATTTTCAATTTACAAGAAATGTACCTGAGAGTGTGTGTGCAACAGACTAGAAGAAACAGAACTTCACAATGTAATGCTGCAGGTTAGCACTGTGGCTCAACAAGCCCAAAGCCAAACAGAGGTGATGTCAGTTAAACACGTGCAAGGTTGCATCCATAAGTGCAGAGGTTCATACATATGGAAAACCAAACACACTGCACTGAATATATCATTCAGTGCAATGGAAAATATAAAAAATATAAGCATACTCATACAAATTCAAGAATGACTTCTCATTAGGTTAGCTTAACACTGCAAGCAGGAAACACAACTATTAAAATAACGCTGTAGATGTACTGTCTGCTTAAAATGTAGTTAGCAAAACTGTAGCTAAAGCAAAAGTACACCAAGGCTGATGCATGATATTGCTAGTTTAAAACACAACATTATAAAAGCAGATGTTAAACAACTGAACTCACCAGTAGGAGAGATGAACTTGTCAAGTCTGGCAACTCAATTGCTGTAGCACTCATGCGATCAAAATTGCTGTCCAAGAAAATTGTAAAATTTTACAACAGTTCAGCAACTGGTAAATTTTAGTTAGTTCATTTTTATTATACAGAACATTTGCATTAAAAACATATGTACATATCTAAAATATGTTTTTGTAAGAAACTGTGTTGGAGCAAACATATCTAGATCAAGTGGCCGGGTTGCCCCACACCCCATTTTACCAGCAGTGTTCTACTAGTCAAATCATTCACAAAGAGCATGGCGCTTTTCTCACTACTCAAAGCGCTCAGCAATTGCAGGTTAAGAGCCTTGCTCAAGGGCCCAACAGAGCAGAGTCCCTTTTGGCATTTTACGGGATTCGAACCAGCAACCTTCCGATTGCCAGTGTCATGATCTGAACTACAAAAAGCCACACCCCTGAAGGTGATTGGTTGTCATAGAAGGAAACAGGCTATGAGGGGAAGACTGCTGCCAGACTTCTTTTAAAATGGCAGAAATTTGTTAATATACTTTTTCTCAAAATATGCACAAAATCTCAAGGCATGGATCAATACAAAAAAAATACTCAAGAAAATTCTTGGCTTCAAAATTGATATATCTGGTAAGTTTTAATAATTTTGTTTTCATGTTTGTACCAGTGCATCATAAATGCTATTTTAAACCATAAAAATAGGCACAATATTTTTTAAATTTAGAAAAAAATTTGGCACATAAGAACAAAATATTCTGCAGCAAATTAATATAAATCCTGATTGTGGAAAAAGTAACTTCAGTTTGTAAAATACCAGACTTTACTGTTTTTACTTTTTTGGTTTCTGTTATGTAAGTTCTTATCTTTAATGCCAAGCTTCTAACTTACTCAAATGAATCTCTAACATCATGACTAATTCATCTTTCAATTTCTCGGACAACTCATTACAACAAACGATGCTGATGCCATGTCATTCAAGGCAGTGTCTGCCGACATTTATAAAAGAAATAATATAGTTTCTAAAGGTCTTGTTGCCCTGACTTAAGTTTATTAATCAATCTTTGGCTTCAGCTTTCCATTCAGGCATTTCAGATGCAGCCTTGAATTCATGCAAAAAGATCTGTTAGCAAGCACATCTAAGATGTTTATTATCTAATGTCATAACAGACCATTCTAAAGACATTCCAGAAAAGCAGTAGCACTGTCTTGGATATGTCAATATTGTAAGTATTTAGCTGCAAGTCGAAAATTACATGACACTGACATAAGAATCTCATCTAACTATTGCTATCTAATGAGGAAGGGCTCTGTATTGGGAATCTGTGATTCATTAAATATTTGCACTGACACTGTCACCCTATCAACACTTGCCATTCTTCTATCCATTATCAACTGCTATACTTTTGTTGTTAAATCATTAACTTAGGTTAGCAAACTTACAACATTCGCTAGCCACTGAGTCATTCAGAATGTTTTTAACTAAAGAGAATGAATGTTATAAATAAATTATATTGCTGGTTTACTTTTCTGAAAGGCAGAAGTTAGATGTGCAAACTAGACACAAAAATCTTAAGATTGGCAAAATAAGAATCATAGTTAAGAGAGTGCTTTAATGAGGAACCTAAATTCTGAATCAAGTAAAATTTTTGAATACGTTTTGGAAGAGAGTTTTTCCTTTATTTTTAGGTGAAGTTCTAATGAGTAGTTATTGCATCCTTTCACTCCTAAGTAACATGAAGTCAAATTAATGGATGCACTCCAGCATATAAGTAGCGGTTCAGCCAGTCTTTATAAAAAAAAAGAAGTTTTTCTGTGAAGACAACTGGGGGCCTTGAAACTGTAAAGTATGGAAATCCACCTCTCCTTGACAGAGAAAAGAACTCTTATATGTCAATTTCAGATGGGACAGATAGTTATGTGATGATGTTCAAAGACTTAAAAAATATACAGTATGTACAAATATCGTCTAAGTTCTCCATTTCTGAAAGGTGTGATAACAGCTGCATTTCAGTCTGTGACAGAATTAAAATGTCTGCTGAGATTTCAAAGACTTGTGTAGCCTTAGTCTGATAGTCTGCTTTCAAATAGCCATTAGTGATGTGCAGATATATCAACTTTTTTGTTAGTTATACATTCTACTAGATTTTTCTTCTCAGATTAGGTTGCATGTTTCATGTTAACCCTTACATACTGTTTGGGCTAAATTTGACCCATTTTGATATTTGACAGCAGTAAAAATACCCTAAATGTCATTGTTTTAGCCTGTAATTTGATGACTTTTCCTAAAGTGACCCAAAAGACACAAAAATTAATATATTTTAAAATTTTATACTGTTGTACAGGTGCTAAAACTTTGTGTATATTAAGGCTGTTCCGGGTCAAATTTGACCTATATCTATTGAGATGGATTTTAGATCCACCAGAGTGAGTCAAATCAAGGAAAATGGTGGTTTTCAGAGAAACTTGAAACTGTGAAACTGAATATGCTATATTTGTATGTATGTTTTATGGGACAGTGGTGACAGAGTTCAAGGGAAACACTGTCACAAGAACTGTCTGTGTTCCCACCACATTTGCCTAGGTTCCCACAGAGACGGGCATCTGCTGGTCTTTAAAGGGTCATGGAAGAATCTCGAAACACTGAAATAGTAAAACAGCATAGGAGTGATCATATATGGTACACATTAGTAACAGAGGTCAGAGGGTGCCTTGACACAGACACGAGATCTATACATGCAAGCACAAGCAGCTGCAATGTAACAAAATAATTTAAAAATAAACACATTAGAATTCATTTATTCTGAACTAACTGAGATCACAAGAGGTATTGGAGGGGTCATAAGATTATAAAGGCACCTGACCTGCCATTTTAGTGACTGAGGTTATGGCAGCAAGACTTATTGTGCAAGAGGCTCTTGATCTGATCTTCCAAGCTGAGGAAGCAGATAGTGATTTGGAGAAGGATGCTTCAGAGCGGGTAGACAACATGAAGAATAACTCTGATTACAGCCCCTCTGATGAAGAATGGTCTGAGGCAGCAAGGGAGGCATTTATGTAGAAAAACAATGATATCAGTTGGTCCTCACTTCTACATCAAGTTGCAGGCATGATGGCAAGAATGACAATATCATTCAAATGAAGACTGACTACTTCTTATGCATCTAACATTGCCTGCTAACAATATTCTGGCCCTGATCAACAAGTCAAAGACGAAGCTAACACAAGGGGACAGAAGAGAAGGAGGTGCAACTTCTGGTCTGCAAAAAAGGACTACAAAACAGGGACAACCTGCTGCAAATGTGGGAAACACATCCCACACACAATGGTTTTCTGCTACTGCTTTGAATGCACACACTAGTTTGCAATAAGCAATTTTTGATGTTTTGTGATCTAAGTGTTACTTAGTGCTGAATAAATATTGATAATTATAGCTTTTTTATGATATAGCAGTGAGGACTCTGTTTAAGTGTTGTAATGGTTATACGTGGTTATATAATAAATCACAAAACAGTTCCAGAATATTCTTGCCATTTTCACTTTCAATAAAATATCTTTAAATCACTATGGCTGTTACATTTTCATGTCATAGGTAAAACAGGATATGATATTGTGTGAAAGTAGGTGTTTTTCTCCAAAAATGAGTGTTGTAAAACCTTAAAAATACAATCTCTCTGAAACATTAATTTAGGATTAATCATCCATTTATTAATGTTAGATAGGCTATTTATACATTCTAAATAGATCGGTAGTTCAAAATTTGGTATAGACACTTATTATGAGAAAATTCTTGGCCTGGGTCAAAACTGACCCAGACTCTACTGTGAAGGCATGAAATATGAAGAGTATGTAAGGGTTAAATATTAAAGATTAAGTCACTTCAATTAACTTTGAAAATTAGATGTTGTTTTCATATGAGCAACTATTTAAAAATCTCACTAAAAGCAATTGTTACTTTAATTTAGGAAATAATTGTGCAATAGTTTAGTTGGCAATTAAAACCAAGATAAGACAAGTTTCTAATTAATCCTACACAATTCTTTGAAAAGAAAATTCCACTTAATGTTACTAGATGATGTGGTGTAGTCTATTGGAATGCTCCATGGGACACTGATCAGTAGTATTGTGGTTAACTACAGGGTTTTCCACATATGCATCAACTATTGGTTGCCTAGTACTGTAGATGCTGTCTGTTCTGTTGGTGCTATTGATGCACTTGTTAAAAGTGTGTGTCTTGTAAGGTAAAATACTGCAGGAAAACCTGAGAAATACTGCTTGGTAACTTATGCCATGTGTCTGCTAGAACATTAGCACATTAGAACAATATATACGAGAACAGTATAGACACTTGGAATAAGCTACCAAGTAGTGTGGTAGACAGTAAAACTTTATGTTTTTGTAGAAGAATTAATTAAGTGGATAGGACTGGCAAGCTTTGTTGGGCTGAATGGCCTGTTCTTGTCTAGAGTGTTCTAATGTTCTGACAGGCCATTCCACCCAACAAAGCTTGCCAGTCCTATCCACTTTAGTCTTCTTAAAAAACATAAAGTTGAGTTTTGAAAGTCACTAAAGTTTTACTGTCTATCACACTACTTGGTAGTTTATTCCAACTGTCTATGGTTCTCAGTGTAAAGAAAAACTACCTAATGTTATACCCTTAACAAGTTTCCAACTGTGTCCCCGTGTTCCTGATGAACTCATTTTAAAATAACAGTCTCAATCCACTCTACTAGTTCCATTCATAATTTTAAACACTTCAATCATGTAACCTCGTAATTTTCTTTTGCTTAAACTGAAAAGGCTCAGCTGTTTAAATCATTCTTTGTCATTCATCCCCTGTAGCCCTGGAATCAGCCTAGTCACTCTTCTCTGGACTTTTTCTAGCGCTGCTATGTCCTTTTTGTAGCCTGGAGACCAAACCTGCACACAGTACTCCAGATGAGGCCTCAGCAGTGCATTATAAAGCTTGGGCATAACCTCCTTGGACTTGTACTCCACACATTGTGCTATACAACCTAACATTCTGTTTGCCTTCGTAATGGCTTCTGACAACCGTCGGGAAGTTGATAGTGTCAAGTCCATTATGACACCTAAATCCTTCTGATAAAGTGTACAGTAATCCCTCGCTGTATCGCGCTTCGCCTTTCGCGGCTTCACTCTATCGCGGATTTTATATGTAAGCATATTTAAATATATATCGCAGATTTTTTTGCTGGTTCGCGGATTTCTGCGGACAATGGGTCTTTTAATTTCTTGTACATGCTTCCTCAGTTGGTTTGCCCAGTTGATTTCATACAAGGGACGTTATTGGCAGATGGCTGAGAAGCTACCCGGCTTACTTTCTCTCTCTCTCTCTCTTGCGCTGACTTTCTCTGATCCTGACGTAGGGGGTGTGAGCAGGGGGGCTGTTCGCACACCTAGACAATACGGACGCTCGTCTAAAAATGCTGAAAGATTATCTTCATGTTGCTACCTTCTGTGCAGCTGCTTCGTGAAGCGACATGCTGCACGGTGCTTCGCATACTTAAAAGCACAAAGGGCACGTATTGATTTTCGGTTGTTTGTTTTTCTCTGTCTCTCTCTCTATCTCTCTCTCTCTCTCTTTCCCTGCTCCTGACGGAGGGGGTGTGAGCTGCCGCCTTCAACAGCTTTGTGCTGCGGTGCTTCGCATACTTAAAAGCCAAACAGCCCTATTGATTTGTTTGCTTTTCTCTCTCTCTCTGACATGCTCTGCTCCTGATGCGCACTCCTTTGAAGAGGAAGATATGTTTGCATTCTTTTAATTGTGAGATAGAACTGTCATCTCTGTCTTGTCATGGAGCACAGTTTAAACTTTTGAAAAAGAGACAAATGTTTGTTTGCAGTGTTTGAATAACGTTCCTGTCTCTCTACAACCCTCCTGTGTTTCTGCGCAAATCTGTGACCCAAGCATGACAATATAAAAATAACCATATAAACATATGGTTTCTACTTCGCGGATTTTCTTATTTCGCAGGGTGGCTCTGGAACGCAACCCCCGCGATGGAGGAGGGATTACTGTACTCTCAAATTGCAGACCCCCCATTGTGTATTCAAATCTAACATTTTTACTTCCTATGTTTAGTACTTTACATTTACTGACTGAATTTCACCTGCCACAAATCTGCCCAAGCCTTTATGCTGTCCAAGCCCTTCCATAACAAGTATTAATGGATTCCAAGTTATCTGCCAATCCAACAAAACTTAACCTTCCAACTGCAAACTTAACCTTCTTGTTACTTATATTCCTATATCCAAATCATTTATATATATTAAAAATAGCAGCAGCCCTAGCACTTGCACCTGTGAAACACCACTCAACATCAGCCAATTCTGATGAGGTTCCTCGCACCATCACCCTCTGCTTCCTGTGTCGGAGCAAATTCTGCACCTACAAACATCACTCTGAACTCCCATTTCTTTTAGTTTGATGCCTAACCTCTCATGTGGCACCTTATCAAATGCTTTCTGAAAGTCTAGATAACTAATATCATATGCTCCACTTTGATCATATCCTTTTGTTGCTTCCTTAAAGAATTCCAGCATGTTAATAAAACATGACCTCCCTCTTCTGAACCCATGCTGACTGTTCAGAAAAATTCCTGTCCTTGACAGATGTTGCTCAATCTTATCCTTAATAATTCCTTCCATTAATTTTCTATGATGCACGTTAAGCTTACTGGCCTATAGTTGCTTGGATCTGCCCGGTTTATATAATGGGAAAATATTTACCATTTTCCAGTCCTTCGAAATCTCCCCAATGCGCAGTGACTTTCTAAAAATATGTGTCAAGGGTTTATATATAGTATGTACTCGCTAGCATCTTTAAGAACTTGAGGGGTAAATATTATCTGGTCCTGGTGATTTGTTTGATTTGAGGCTAATCTGAGCAGTACTTCTCCCTCTACAATTTCTAAATCACTCAGAACCTCTTTAGTAGTCTCATTTGCCGCTTCCTCACTTGTGAAGTTCTGAGAAAAATGGTTATTCAGTTTTTGCGATTTTCACTGGCTGTATTTTTTAATTCCTTACTATTCCAGATGCACTTCACCTCCTCCTTCACTGTCCTTTTGCTACTAAATACGGTTGTCCATTTGAAGAAAAACTTCCAAATGTTTATGAGAAAATTACCCTTAATAAGTTTCCAACTATGTTCTCAGTTAACTCATTTTAAAATAGCAGTCTTGATCCAATGAAATAATTCCCTTCAGAATTTTAGACACTTCAGTCATGTCACCTTTTAATGCTACATTTTACAAGTGCTACTGTTACAGACTTGGCTGTAGTTAGTGATGAGTGAAACAGGCATGTTTCGATTCGCATATAGTTTTTTGAAAGTGACATTAAACTTAATATCGAAAGAAATTTCACATTTGCAAAACTTACTAGAAATAATTTTATTGTGGTTTTAATGGGTATTTGTGTAGCACAAAAGGAATATTTCTCTTTATAGTCTCATGTACACTTTGAGTTTACCCATATCAAAACACTCCATTTTGCACATTACAATGTTTTCTCTACTGGAAAATCTCACTACAGAGGCCTCCTGCTGTTTCATATCCCTATATATATAAACTCCAATGTCTGTCTGTCTGTCTGTCTGTCTGTCTGTCTGTATACAGTAATCCCTCCTCCATCGCGGGGGTTGCATTCCAGAGCCACCCGCGAAATAAGAAAATCCGCGAAGTAGAAACCATATGTTTATATGGTTATTTTTATATTGTTATGCTTGGGTCACAGATTTGCGCAGAAACACAGGAGGTTGTAGAGAGACAGGAATGTTATTCAAACACTGCAAACAAACATTTGTCTCTTTTTCAAAAGTTTAAACTGTGCTCCATGACAAGACAGAGATGACAGTTCCATCTCACAATTAAAAGAATGCAAACACATCTTCCTCTTCAAAGGAGTGCGTGTCAGGAGCACAGAATGTCACATAGATAGAGAAAACAATCTCTAGCAAACAAATCAATAGGGCTGTTTGGCTTTTAAGTATGTGAAGCACCGCGGCACAAAGCTGTTGAAGGCGGCAGCTCACACCCCCTCCGTCAGGAGCAGGGAGAGAGACAGACAGAGTTTGTTTTTCAGTCAAAAATCAATACGTGCCCTTCGTGCTTTTAAGTATGCGAAGCACCGTGCAGCATGTCGTTTCAGGAAGCAGCTGCACAAAAGATAGCAACGTGAAGATAATCTTTCAGCATTTTTAGACGAGCGTCCGTATCGTCTAGGTGTGCGAACAGCCCCCCTGCTCAATCCCCCTACGTCAGGATCAGAGAAAGTCAGCGCAAGAGAGACAGAGAAAAGTAAGTTGGGTAGCTTCTCAGCCATCTGCCAATAGCGTCCCTTGTATGAAATCAACTGGGCAAAACCAACTGAGGAAGCATGTACCAGAAATTAAAAGACCCATTGTCCGCAGAAATCACGAACCAGCAAAAAATCCGCGATATATATGTAAATATGCTTACATATAAAATCCGCGATGGAGTGAAGCCGCGAAAGGCGAAGCGCGATATAGCGAGGGATCACTGTATATGTCTTTCCGCTTTTCACGAGAGAACTACTTTAATGGATTTAGATCAGGTGTTTTTTCTATAATTTGCTTGAACATTCTGGCTGATTTTGTGACTTCTCTCATCGCACTAAGAATCATAGTTTGCTTGTAGGAATGATATATTTGCTCTAATCCGAGACAGAGGCCTGTGGGCCAAAGGGAGGGGGAAGCATGATGTCAGGAGTAGGGAGTCGGGCGAGGCTCTCCTCACTGTCCAGTTTCATGACTACATGGGCAGGGGAAGGGCTAGTATATATATATTTATATGTGTATTCTTAATTCCGTCCAATTCATCCATGTGGATAACATGCCCGGTCTAACAGAACTCACAGCTGAATACAACAGGCAGAATATACTGCGAAAATATGACCATGACAATGACCAGCACTGTTCAAACCAAGGGCACTGAATCCATGAAGCAGCACATCTAACCACAATATCATCATGCCATCTTGGTTCATCACCTTGCCGGTCATTAATTTGCTTGTAATACACATCTGATTAACTCAATTACCCTTTTTACATGCAAGATGTGCTTTCAAGAATTAGAAATTTCCCCTCTATTTATTGATTATTTTTAATGCATGTTATTTGAATATAGTATATAAGCATCTTTTGCATGGTCTAGGATGTTTATTTGTTTTTAGACATTTTAATCATAGTATCACGTCATTCACTTCAGTCTTCAAATGGAATCATTTTTACTTAATATTGCCAGTAGCTACTGGATTGTTAGTAACTTTCCAACCTCAGAAAAGTATTAATTAAAGGAATATGCAGTGTTTTTAAAAACAAGCTATACCTTAGAAGTTGCATTTTTTTAAACTCTGCATCTGAATCACATTTTTGAAACAGAGGAATCCCCAATCTCCAAATTTCTGACCATAAGTCTCCAGAGAGAAGATTAGATAATGCCCATCATGGTTTGGTTCAAAATTGATCTATTTGTATGGAATGTTGTGCGATTACAATAAAATTAAAAAAAAGAAAAGATAATGTCCATAATCAAATCACCCCTGCTTTAAAATAATAATGTTCTCAAATGAAACCAGGTTCTCTGAAAATCAATTTCTAAGGCGTTGTTTGCAAAAAAAATCATAATGAAAAGCAGCAAGTAGCCATTTTAAAATGCTATGTAAAGTGTAGGGAAGTTCAACACTGTGCTGTTCAGAAATTACTTCATATCACTGAAAACCCTGCAATAAGTTACATTTCATTGCACTACAGAGTTTATCCCCAGACTTGTTTTGTTTGAAAGCTGTTGAAAGGTGTTGAAATGAAAAAGCTCTTGCATTTCCAGATTTTCTCCTTTTTTGATTTTTTATGTGTTGTAACACAAAGCTGTGCATCTTCAATTTGGATTAGTCACACTCAAGAAAATCAGCCCTTCCATCCTGGCTGGGTGGTGAAGCTGTAATTTGTCTAACTGTTATGTTCAATTGATTCAGCGTGGATTTAACAATGAAATCCAAAAAATCATTGCTGCAAGATTAATGGGCATTAATCCATGAAAGAGGTCTGGGTTCCCAACAGAGTGATGCGACAGAAGGAATATGTCATTACAGCAGGGGAAGAAGATCTCTAGTTTGAAGTCTGACATTGTGACTGGCACAAAGGCTCCGCTTCATTTTTAAAAGCTCTCTGTCAGGTGGTTTTTATGTGGATGTGACTGTGTATTGTGGCAAGAGACTCTGCAGTAAAACAGAAATGATCCTTCATATTTTTTATCTTTGCAGTAAAAAGAGGCATCGACCCAGGTATTTCACAGGTCTACTCTTTTTAGACAAACCCCAGGATATCTCCTTCAATGGTAAAGCAGAACTATTCATGTTATTAGTCACAGATGCACAGGAAACAAAAGGATGCTACATTTAAATAGTGTCTGACAAGTAGAGTAGAGTTGATACAGACTTTATACCACTCAGCAAAAATGAGAAGTGAAATAAAGGCGCAGGGTGTACTTGACTTGGTGCGATAAAGGAGGTACAAACCTTATCTGCTCTTTATGGCACATGGGAGGACAGGAGAAAGACATCCCTTGAAGCAGTGTACACCTGGACCTCAATACATCAGGAATAAGTTCAATATTAGGGTCTAAAAGAAGAAAAAAAAAACTTTCTAGCTAAAAGAAGAAATGCCATTAAATGTTTGAGGTAAGAGATACTATTGGGGCTGTGATTTCAGAAATCAGGTTAAGTATACACATACACAGGTATGTAGGGAGTAGATAACCTGTAGAAAGTTTTATGATTCTCTTTTACTTTTGAATATAAATAATTAATAAAACTGTAAGATATAGTGACAATAAATTGAATTGTGCGTAAAGAGCACATGAATTAACGACGGCTTTGTTTGGCTTTCAGTTTGTTTCTGTTTTTAGAAATAAACAAGATTAAAGAGATAACCTCCGTCACATCTTATTTCAAAGATGCAATAAGTTATAATGCAAATGATTTATAAATGTGCTTAAACTAAAAGCTTTTTGAGTGTAGAAGCAACATTTTCCTTTTACAAAGTCTTGAATTTTTTAGGTGTAAAGTATGCAAGTACGCAGGAAAGTAGTGCCAGTCTAACTTTGGCACAATGTCCATGTAGCAGGATAAAAACAGATTCTCAAAGTTACAGGGATGCTTTTCTCACATCAATGATCAGCCAAGCAAAACCTTCAAAAAATGAAAACAAAGACATAAATCATACATTTCTGTTTAGGTATTGGAAATATTATTTGACATTTTGAGCATGGCAGTACAATTCTGCTGTAGGTTTTGATATTTGATTTGATTTATCTACTCAAGTATGTTTTAAGCAAAAATAGACATAATACCAGAAAGTAATACACCTTCGATTGCTTATTGGAAATACAGTTTTAATTATCATTACTTCAGATCGATTGGCTTAAATATAAATTCTAGGTACCACATAACACTGTCTTTTCAAGTATAACATATAAAATATGGAAGGACTGCAAGAAGACTTCTGCTCACATTCACAGATTGCTTTCCTGTTGTTTTAGATGCACTGTTTTGCGTTTCTATTCATTCCAGCTACGAATGTTGAAATTTCAGTTCAACAACAAGCATTGTTTCTTTTTTTTATGAGAATGAAAATTAAATATCTTTGCATTTTATCTGTAATTACAAATATAATCTAACATTTCAGTGTTATTTGGTGGTAAATAATCACCTTACATGCAATATCATACTGTATCTAAAGGAACATTCTACAGTGCTGGACATTCACCTACCTTCACACACTAGTGATGTGCAAACTGAATATGATTTGTCTGAGTTGAAATGTTGTTTTGCTAAACACTATGGGCAGAAGAGAAAAAGAGATTAGATTTAAATCCAGTTCACTGTAGCTCTTGCTTTTGATTGTTTTAATTGTTTTTATTGACTGTTGTTCCACATGTTTTCTTGTTATTTACTGCCAATATGAAATCTATTTTAAAATAACTGTATTCTTAGTGTATTCTTTCATCACCACTTTATCAATTCTGACTCATCACAATGTTTTAGCAGGCTTTTTATTTGCTCCAGTCTACTATTAAGTGTTTGTTGCTTATGCATACTTTAATCTTTAATTAGTGGTGCATGGTAGAAATGGGATATCAGTACAAAATTGTCAAAGAAATGTTAAAATATAATTTCTACCGTGGTTTATCACACCAGTAAGCTGCCTTTGTTGTTGCAAAAGAGACACACATGCTAGGGAGTGGGCATTATCATTTGACATAATGTGCCATGTCGGTACAACTGTGCAGATCGATAATAAGGTAAAGAATGAATAGTGGGCTTCTTTGTGAAAATGGAAGGACCAAAGAAACGTGGAAATTTGGCCAAAAAAAAAAAACATTTGAGTTCAGCTACTGAATATCAAAATGTGGCGCATGCACTGAATTTCATACACACACTTGCACATATTGAATGTTGCTAACCAAATGTGAATTGCTGTCTCACTCTCCTCCATTAACCACAAAAAAAATATTACTTACAATAATCCCTCATATATTTTCAGTACATATAATAAGAAAGCACACATGCTAATCTGAAAACTGTTGGTGCTCCATTTATTTCAATTAGCTAAAAAATATATATTTACTTGAAACTGCATTGCAATGTTTCTGTACATTAGGAATACAAAGTATACCACCAGCATTAGTTTGATATGGAGAAAGGAGACCACACGAGGTGGCACATTATGGACAGAGTGAGCTTCATGTAAAAAACACTGAATTGGCTCACTTGCAATGCTTCTGCAGACCTGACATTGTATGCAAATGCAAGAATGAATAGTGGGCTTTCTTTGTGAATATGGAAGGACAGATGTAGCATACTACTTGGGCCACAAATGAGCTGCCTTTTAAAAAAGAAAATATGATTTGAGTACTGTCAAAATGCTGGTGCACATATTGAATCACATTCACACACCCTTGTGTATTGAATACACACAGCTTTTAAAGGCACAGTTTAAAGGCCAGACTGTTTATTCTTGCTTTTGCATACTTTGCTAGGTATGCATGTGTCTAAGCATTGTAATGTTGCAACCTTTAAAAAGTACACAGCCAGCATCAATCTGACATGTACGGCGCTCTGTACATGCAGCACTCTTATTCTGTCCACAATATGGCACCTCGTGCGTTCTCCCTTTCCCTTGTCAAATTGGTGCTGACTGCATTCTTCATAAATTGACAATTTTTCTGCTCTCAGACAGGTGACACACTTTAATTCTGGCATGCTTTGTATTCCAAGTTGTGTACAAACATTACATGCCTGGTGGCACATTGTGGACTTTTTATTTAGGGGATCTTTTGAACTGCTGAATATCAGGTTTCATTTTTAAACTGTATTTATTGTTTGGTAAATGTGTTCTCTTGTTTGATTTTTTTTAAATTGGAGTTTAAATGACCGTTCAAATATAATAATAATAAATATTGCTTGATCTCAAATTTTAAAAAAAAATAATCATTTTGATATAACTTAAGTCAGAAGAAACTTTGCTTTAGACATTTTTTTAGGTCTATGCTGTGATATTTACCACAACCTTTCAAAAATATGTAAATATTTGATGTATAATTTAGCTTGTATCACCAAACCCTATATTTAATTGCCAATTAAAAGTTATTTTAATTTGTATTTGTAATTGATCTGTGTGCATAGCAACTTTTGAATGGGTATTTTTTGCATAATGCTACCTGAAAATAAAAACTTAATTAATTGATTGACTGAGGGTGGTGAAAAGACAATGAGGAGGACTTATGCTGACAACCTGAACTTTAGAACAGTTCCAGGTAGATAATATCATAAATATCACAGATGTCAAATGTTTTGTTTATTCTGTTTTATGAACATCTAAGAATTTCATATTACAGTATTTGTTAACAGCATTTAACAGTTCAAAGAGATCTTTATACAAAGAAGTGATATAAACAGGATGCTGAGTATTCACTGTTAGATACCCTACCTTTAGAATGAAGAAATACTTATCATTGGACACACAATTATATAAAGTAGAGGCATATGCAAAACAATATATTTTCTCACTAAAGATCAATAACTTACTATTAAACCAATTTTTTATAAAGTAGCCTGCAGGTTGGTACATTTGGCCACATATCAGACACCCTACAATCTTATTCTAGAAACAAGTATGCTCAGTGCTGCCCTCTCTCTCTCCTTTTCACCCCATAATCACAATAATAATCTTCAGTAAGGATCCTACTTCATTGACTACATCTCTCTACATAACTCATGCAGTACATTTGATGGCTACCTAATCAAATTAGAGAAAGAAACTGCAGTGAATGTATTAGAACCAATAACCTTAATGTCTTATTAGGTTTATAGCAGGAGTCCATATTTAGAATGTACTGCTCACAATATTTACAGTTGAACTGTCTAGGTGACTATGACTGAACATTCCTCTTTAAAATACATTTCATTTCAATTTTTTTTTACATTCTATGTTATTATATGATTAAAAGTAAAGAGAAATAATCAAGTTAATTTAGTAAGGATTGTACCTTTCTTTCAAAACGAGCAGCAGAGTCTTAAAAGAGAAAGCCAGACATGAGGTGTGCACATTAGTTTTAGTACACTGAAGTACATAAGTCTGAACCTAAATAACTCACATATTCAAAATTTGTGAGATGTACAATACCTGCTGTTTAAAATTTGGTTGGAATGATTTATAATTGTTCTGTTTTTGGGTGTTTGGCTCCATCTACTTGTTCTGAAAAAGATAACTCCTTTCTTCTAGCCTTAAATGCAGAAGTGCTCACCCATGCTCTTTAGTATTTCATTTGGATAAATAAAACATATATAATCTATTTGAATTGTAATATTGGTTAAACAAAATAAACTGATATCCTACTGATAATTTTGGTACATACAGTATCTGCATGTGTTTTTTTTTGTGTGTTGAGTAATACAAACCTTTGTATTTCACACAGGCAGAAAACAAGATGATCTCTGGAGATGGTTGCTCTGAAACATGATCTGCTTTCCTGCTGTTCTTGGCAAGTCTGGCAATGGCATTGGCTGAATCATCATTGCCATGTCCACAAGATGTGAATGTGTATCTGAACAGAGGACTGTTCAGTGTGCACGGAAACGCCTGACAACAGTACCCATGAAGATCCCCGGTGAACACTGAGGTCTTAGACCTTAGCAAAATAAGTATCGACTGAAAACCCTGGGCCTGGATGAATTTTCAGAACTGTCACAACTTAAAGATCTATATCTAAGTGAAATACTTACATTTCCACAATTGAAAAAAACCAGGGGTCCTTCCAGGAAATTACTTAGCCTCAGGACTCTACATTTAAGGAATAACCGTCTCTAAGATTCTCCAAGTTGGGTTCTTATGCTGGCCTCACAAACCTTAGATTCCTGGACATCAGTGAGAATGAGATACTTGTTTTGTTGGATTACACATTCAAAGAGCTTTCTAACCTAAGGCAAGTTAGAAGCTGGGAAAATGATTTGGTTTCTTCTTTCCCATCAGGCTTTCAGTGGATTGCACAACCTTCAAGAGCTAACTCTGGACAGATGCAATTGACTTCAGTCCCAACTGAAGCCCATGCACGTTTGCCAAGTCTTTCCCATACTGCGATTTAAGAGGATTCAACTCAGGTATTATATTGAACCATCATTTCGTAGGCTTCAATCCGTTTGAGGACTCTGGAGATTGCACAACTGTCCATATTTGGATACTTTTGGCCGCAACAGCACTCATAGGTCTTAACCCTAACCTCTTTATCCCATAACAAGCTGCAAACCTGAGTTCTGTTCCATATATGGCCCTCCAGGCACTTAGTCTACCTTCGTTTTCTTGACCTCTCGTATAATCCAATTTCGGTTCATCAAAGGAAGCCTTTTAAGTGATCTCCTTAGACTTCAGGAATTACATCTTTCAGGGGGTAGCCTGGTGAATATTGAGCCAGGGGCTTTCCCGTGGCCTTTCTTATTTCAGACTTCTCAATGTTTCCACTAACCTTCTGCCTACACTTGAGGAGAATGTTTTACACTCTGTTGGTAATCTGGAGACACTTCGTCTCGATGGAAATCCCTTAGCTTGTGACTGCCGTCTTCTCTGGATCATTCGCAGGCGACTCCGTTTGAATTTTGATAATCATCAGCCCACATGTTCCTCTCCAGAGACAGCCCAAGGTCGGGAATTTAAGGACTTTACAGATGCTGTCCTACCAGGATATTTCACTTGTACGAAAGCTAAAGTAGTAGATCTAAAGCTCCAGGAGTTCACGGTGGAGGAAGGGAGTACAGTTGTTCTCTTGCAAGGCTGAAGGGGATCCAATCCCAAATATTTCTTGGATATCACCTCAAAGGGCACGTCTGTCTAGCAGTGGTAGAATCAGAGTTCTCTCTAATGGCAGTCTAGAAGTACGATATGCCCAAGTTCAAGATGGAGGAAACTACATTTGTGTGGCCAGCAATGCTGCTGGAAATGATACCCTTTCTGTCCTGTTGCTAGTACAAGGGTTTCAGTTCCTCAATCTGGTTTTCAAACCACAATGCTTCTGCCCAAGCCTCACGTCCATTCCCTTTTGATGCCAAAACTCTCATTATTGCCATGACCATGGGTTTCCTCTCCTTTCTCAGCTCAGTGGCAATCTGCTTTGTCTTCATGTTTTTCTGGAGTCGGGGCAAAGGCCAGATTAAACACAATGCCACAATTGACTTTGTGCCCCACATTTCAGGAGGGAGTGGTGGAGGAGGTGGAGGTGGTTGGAGATGTGGGCTGAAGGAGGGAAGTTCACCATGAAACTTATCTGAAGTATGAAACAAAGACAATATGGGAGAACGTGATGCTTTATGTTGGGCTTAAGTGACACAGATCTTGTGAAGCATTGTTACTGGATCTACCAAAGTAAATCCAATGAAAAAATTAATAACTCTTTCATGAAGGTGATTAGGAAAGACGTAAATACCTCCATATCTACCTATGCATAAAATAATGCAAGTGCAGTTTTAAAGTGCCCTCTTCTGTCACACAGTAATGAAAATATTGTAACAGCTACAAACACTCAATTTACATTTTTAATATTTTTTTATCTAAGTAATTATTGTAGAAAGATATTGATATTGTTTATTTAAAAATGTTGAGGCATGTACATTTTAAAATTGCAAAATACTTCATATGCTCAAATTTTGTACATAGAAATACAGATATTGAAGACTGACTTGAAACTTCTAGAATTAAATAAGGTGAAGCAACATGTTGACAATATGACCTTGTGATGAGTATTTCAGATGGCATGAACTCCTTTCATTAGTCAGTGGGGTGGCATCAGATATAAAACATATGTTCAGGCCAAAGTTGTAAAATGGTTAGAATGGCAGCTTACAGCTCCAGGGACTTGGGTTTGATTCCCAAACCCCTTCACTGTCAGTGCTAAGTTTCCACATTCTCTTTGGGACAGTTTGCGCTTTTTCTGAGTTCTCTTGTTGGTTTCCACATCCAAAAGATGTCTGGTTGTTTGTGTTTCTAAATTAGCCCCATAAAAATTTGAACTTCACATATATTGATTATGCTCCTCATAGTGGAACTAATAAAAATGTCACAATGTTTATTTAAAAAATAGTGCGAATCAGCAGCTTCCCTTGAGCTTAATGCTAACCTGCATTGAAATTAGCTGATTTCCTTTCTATAGTTAATTCCTACATTTTGATTCATGCTGAAGCAATAGACTTGCAACAAAAAGATTGTTTACAAAGTGGATAGGTATTTGGACTGTATGAAGCTGAGGTAACCGGTCAAGACCGTAGCCTGCATGATTTTGTTTAGTGCCGCTATACTACACAAGATTCAAATTTAAATGTGGCATTTTAGACGTGAAAATGTCAACAAATCCATTATAGGACCAAGTGAAAGAAAAGCAATTACATTGAGACCTTATCTCGTTTTCCCTACAGGAACATCTTTTTAATTTTATCTCCTGCCTGGTTGATTTTCTGTGGTACTAGCAAAGACCAAAACAACAAATAATCTACAGAACAAGATTAATTTTTTAAAAACTTCATGTGTTAAACAAAGAAAACATTTTTTTTGTCCTTTATTAATTTACATAAAATAAAAATTAATGAATTGTAAAACATAATTTTCATGTTTCTAGCATTGATGTTATGAAAACAAAGTATATAACCAGAATCTAGATATCATGAATGTTTCATAAAAAATATGTTCACATGAAGCACTTTTGGATATTATAAAAAACTGTATTTTATATAGTATTAAATATTTGAGTATATATTGGGCATGTCTGATGAAATATTTATCAAATCTCATTCATGTATTCAACATATGAAAGTTTAGTAAAATGAGCATGCATTTAGAAAATCTGACAAAGCAGCAGATTTTTTTACTTCATATCTGAAAAGACTAATAAAGTTTTTAGTATAAAATAAGTCATGGTTATTTAGGTTGTTTTTAAAAATAATAACACCAAACATATTTAAAGCAGCATGTTCTCCATCAACTCCTAAACAATTTAACCTGGTTTGAAATGTTAAAAAACATGAATGATAAGAGAATATGGAGAATTTTCTCAAGAAGAAATAAAAAGGCATGAAATGGGTGAGATAATAAAGAGAAATGAAAGTTTACTATAAAGGAATCCCATGCAGGTAATACATGGGAGGCAGTGTGCCTCAAGCCCAACAGCCTGATCATTGTCAGTGTGGAGGTCTGCATGTTCTCCCTGTGCGTGCATGGTGTTTTTCCCCAGATTATTGGTGACTCTAAATTATACCCAATGGTGGTGGATTAGGCCCATACCATTAAAGTCCAAAAATTTAGATTCAGTAGCTTTTAAAGAGTATGGATAGATATAGCACCAGGGCATAGCAAAGTCTGCTATATCATTTTGTCTAGATTGTCTCAGAATATAAAATGGACCCACGTACCCACGGTTCTATTGAATAATGGGCGCGCACAAAAAGGCGAGCTTCAGAAGGGCGACCTCAATGGGCGCAGCGAAATAAAGGCAAACGCAACAAAATGATTACAGAAAATCTATTAGATAAAGGCAATCATTGAACGTATAAAAAAGGCGGAAAAGCAAGAATATTAAAACATCCAATCAATTAATGCATGAACTTCTAACAAACTATTTCTAAAGCTCTCTATATTTCGTTGTTTTCTGCTCTTACTCATTGTTGTGTTACACTGAAGCTGTAGATTATGTGCAATGCCACATAGATATTTTATTATTATCTACTATTATTATCTATCTATTATAATCCAAATTACAAAAGACATGCAGGTTAGGTGGATTGGTGATTCTAAATTGGCCCCAGTGTGTGTGTTGGTGTGTGTGCGTTGGTGTGTGTGGTGTGTGTGTGTGTGTATGTGTGTGTGTGTGTGTGTGTGTGTGTGCACCTGCGGTGGGCTGGCACCCTGCCCGGGGTTTTGTTCCTGCCTTGTGTTGGCTGGGATTGGCTCCAGCAGACCCCCGTGACCCTGTGTTGGGATATAGCGGGTTGGAAAATGACTGACTGACTGAATCACAACTTTCTTTCTCATCCTGAGGATATGTTTCCACACAAAACAGACGGGTTTCAGGTAGACATGAGAGCGCTCAAGCTGTTCTTCACCAGTAGTGCAACTTCTGCAGTCACCTAATGAGATAATGACTGATTTCCTACAGAGACTTGTATTGATGCTTCTTCACGCAGCCCTAAATTGATCTGAGATTCAAAATAATCAGATGGATGAATATTTTTTCAAGAGACTTTCCATATAAAACTAGAATGGTCTATTTACCATCTGTCAAGATGTTTTAAGGCAAAATTCTAAGCTTTGTTCTTTTCTCCAAAGGAAGTATCAATAATTCATTTTTATTTTTCTATACCATTAAACATTGGGCTTCCTTCTTGACTGCATTGTTTTTTTATAAACAAAAGATTTTGCTTGATTTTTATTAAAAGACAAAATATTTTTCATGCATTCACTTAACATGTTTTGGTTTTTTTGCTACAATAAATGTGAAACTTGTGTTAATTAAAATGCTCAATTAAAACTTGGCTCTTTTTATTATTAATTATTATCTTAAAATTGGACATGTTTTACTGCTGTCATTGGATAATCTTCCATAGCCATGTAACTGGAGCTCAGAGGATGGGTTTGTAGTGAAAAGGCAAGGGGAAAAGTCACAAGTCCAAAATAGGACAGTAAAGAAAGGTTGGACCAGGACAAGGGGTACAGGACATGTAGAATTACTCTGTCATGGTTTGTGGTAGGCCAGGAAAGGCCATTTCTTTTCATTTCTGTATTTGTATCTGGCTTAATCACTAATCAGTAGTAAATTGTAAGGTGATTTGTCGTTCCTAATTAAAGGAGGTCAGTTAAAGAGGCAGCCTGAGAAATGTCGGCAGTATATCTTACACATGATGGAAGAGTGCATCATCAAGGGACAGTTTGCCTTGATGGTTTCTTTTTCCTATGCAGAATGCAGGTCAGTGTTCACTTAATTGTATATGTGAAAGGAGGAACCCCTTAAAAATAAGTGCTGAGACCCTCTGCAGTACAGTATATGTAAATGAAGGCACATGTGAACAACAGAGTGCAAGCAGTTAACCTTCCTTGGCATGTTCCTGCCTAGAACCAATAAAGGAAAGACATTTTGTTTGCTTTAATTGAGGCCTAGTCCAGGCTAGGAGAGATCAAGCACATTAACGTAAATGAACCTAAATCGAATTAGCCGTATCTCTTGCTCCACAGCCAAACTCTTACTTTTGCTGCTTATGAAAGCTTTGAAATCACTTCAGTGTCTGGCATCTTCTCACCTGCACAAGAAAACGCCCCACATAATGATATACCGCTTTTCTTGATGTCTAGTTATGCCATCAAGCTATTTGTTCGGCCCAATTTTAGCCCTTCCCAGGTAAAAAAGTGCACTAAAATACACTTAATTTAAGTGCACTTATTGTGTTAAAAGTGTGCTATTTTCAAGCACTAATTTTGTACAAAGTGTGCTAATGTAGTATCATTAGTGTACCTAAATATATACTTAAATACCACTAAGTGTACTTGAATGTGCTATTTTGAGACACCATTAAGATGTGCTTAAATATGCTTTTTTATTATTATTTCTGTACTTTCATAAATGAACTTTGTTTCTACTTGAAGTATATTTGAATCCATATTTTAGAGACTTGTGGAATACACTTATAATATATAAGGAATATATTTATATTTCAATCAAAATGCAAGGATAATACATTGAAAACATATTTGTGATATGTTAACTGAAATATAGCATAGTTTTTGTATATTATATCCCAGAAGTGTAGTAAAATATACTTAAAATGAACTTAATAATAGTGTATGAAAGTACACCAAAATTTAACTTTTATTTAAAGCATGCATAGCACAGTATTAGTAATGCACTAATAACACATTTTTATATATTTTAGGGGGTAGTACACTTTGTCTGAGTACACTTAATATCAATTTAAGTATTAGTGCAAATTAGCATATTTAGATTACGTACACTGAAGTACTCAATGTATTTTTAATTAGTACATTTGTATTATATTTTTCTTTGCACTTATTTTTAGAACACAAAAACAACAATGTGTTAGAAATGTACTTTCTGATATTAAAGTATATTTTTAGTACAAGTAAGTATATTTTATTTTTACCTGGGTCTACACCCAAAAAACAAACCCTATTTTTGGACCATACTTTGTGCAAGAAATCACACCCAACCAATAGGAGTCTACAGCAAAAATGGTCAGAAGGACTTGAAGTTGTGCGTGCCACACTAACTGATCCCAGGGGTTCACTCTCTAATGAAAATGACTGGTCAAAGTTAATCGTCTTCACAAAACTTAAACAAAATGGTAATATAGGCATGTGGAGTGTTATTTTGTGCTATTTTGAGTTTGCTGAACATGAAGAGCATACATTTTTGTAGATATTTGTTTCTTTACCGGTGGTACTAACCCTGTGAGAGCAACTCCCAAAAAGTTAAAAACGATAAATTTCAAACATGAGTGAGTGGGGTATCATTTTAGACAAATTCAAGGTGAGTACTAACAAATGTGTTATTTTTTATCCTTTAGTAGCTATCTAGCCCACAACTGACCTCTACCATTGGGTGCAAAAAATGACAACTTTCTTTTACAAATATTTTGACTTTAAACATTAAAATTGAAGCACATATTTTAATATTTCAAATATGTGATGTAACCTTCTTCTTCTTCTTTCGGCTGCTCCCATTAGAGGTCACCACAGCGGATCATCTTCTTCCACATCTTTCTGTCCTCTGCATCTTGTTCTGTACACCCATCACCTGCCTGTCCTCTCTTACCTCATCCATAAACCTTCTCTTAGGCCTTCCTTTTTTCCTTGTCCCTGGCAGCTCTATCCTTAGCATCCTTCTCCCAATATACCCGGCATCTCTCCTCTGCACATGTCCAAACCAACGCAATCTCGCCTCTCTGACTTTGTCTCCCAACTGTCCAACTTGAGCTGACCCTCTAATGTACTCATTTCTAATCCTGTCCATCCTCGTCACACCCAATGTAAACCATTCTTGTTATTATGTACTTCTACATCATGAGGTAAATCGTTACCTTTCTTATGAATGCCCCAAATTAGAGTCTGGTTTTTTGTTTCTCTTGGTAACTTTCAATTTTTCACAGACAAGGCTTTCTTGACATTTTATAAGCAAAATCTTTGACAGTCTAACAGAAAAAAATAAGGGCCCATGTATTATATTGAGCTTTCCCAAATAATCAATGCAGTTGACTTCAGTAAATTATGTTTGATGAAACGTTTATAGAGGTATCTGAATTATATGTTGCAGTGTGATGGACTGGCACCCCATTCAGTGTTCATTACCACTTTGTACCCACCAGCTGCTGAGACTGGCATGCTACAACACTAAACTGGACAGGTCAGAGGATGGACCGGTGCTGCGTTTAAGAGATGTAAAAAAAATATTTGCCTCTGAGATTTATTATTAGCTTCAAAGATAATTACAAAAAATTATTGTTTTGAGACTTAATTAATAGTTGATAATCAATATTTTAATATATTTTTAATTTTATTTATTTATTTTTTTAATTGTATTGATTTTATTGTAATCACACAACATTCCATACAAATAGATCAATTTTTACAAAAATAGGATTGAAAACAAATCAACCCCCACCCCTGAGAAAGTGAGCATTGCCAACAGAGTAAAACTTAAAGCTAGTAAAAATAAGTAAATCAATGAATTAATAAGCAAATAAAGATAAATGGAGAAGAAAAAGAAAGGGGGAGAGAATCTACTTCCTCAGTGCTTTAAGAGCTTAATCTAAAATGTTATTGATTAGATCCTGCCAGGTTTTGAAAAAGTTCTGCACAGATCCTCTAAGTGAGAATTAAATTTTTAATTTTATTTAAAAAAGCGTTTTCTGAATAATTAAGTCTAATCAAGAAGTAGTTTTACTGTAAAATGTCACTTGACTTGCATTAAAGACACCCACACATAGATAACGTGAGAGAAATATCACCTTCATTTAGAGTATACAGTCTCTGCTGTGGGATATTGTAGACTAATACACAATATCAGACGGCCCAGAGTAACCTAGAAAAAAAATGAATGTCTTTGCTTGGGATTTAAAAGCATTTGGATTAGCTTTGTGCCTGAAGCGGTAATATAGGTCTCTCTCTCATCTGTACGCATCCTGCTTTTATTATGAATAGCAGCAGTAAGTCCATTTTACCCTATAATATATTCAAAATAAATCTAAGGTAAACCTTTTGTAGATATCTTGTTCATTTTTACTCTGAATAGAGATACATGTTTGGGATGTAAACCTTTTCGGAAATAATGAGGTTAACTGCAGATGTTCTGTCTGGAAAGCACAACCTGTCTGACTGCAGAATTAAGCAGTCATGGATTGCTTGCAATCTGCTGTTCAATGAATTTCATCATTTTATCTGCCAACAAGGTGTTAAATTATAATCACCAAAAGTCGGAAACAGGGCTTAGACTGATGCCCTGACCTTGATCAGTAGTGTGAAATAGCAGCACACAAAGATCACATGAGATCAGCCCCAAGCAAGCTCAGTGATTAATATGGGCTGACTAGGACAATGGTACTGTATATGGGAAATATATAAATGTATATGGGTACTGTATATGAAGCGATCTGACAAATAGTGAGTGGGGATTGACTTGAACATGGAAGCACAGAGCTAAAATAGTTCTGATTTACCTGAAATAGAATTTTTTAAACTAAAGAACAATGTGTAATAGAAAAAGTAAAACACAATACGATAGACAACAGATTCCACAGGGAAACGTGTATGTTGAACTATCCAGGGAGTATCAGACTTTCATAAAACAAATAAATGGGATAGCTGAGGAGATTATGCCTCCTTGACAATGATAGAGCCAGCAGAAGACCTTCATCACATTCCACCCATGTCATTAAAGTTTGCTGCCTGATGCATAGGACAAGCACTTAATTTTTACACCTCTGTAACGGTTAATGTTTTGAGAACCTTAACTAGTAATAAAAAGAGGGCTGGGTCACCAGCTGATCCCTGTATTATTGAAGATTTTTGGAAAAAAAACGTTTTGCATTATAATGACAGTTGTTGTGAAGAGAAGTCTTCTGAAACACATGTTTTTGTTGAGACTACCTAAATTTTGGGTGGTGGCTTATTTAAGTCCGGAAGAGGTGAGTTCAAATTTCCAGAACTGAGAGTGACATCACAGATCTTCTTGCCATCATTCTTTAGGCTTGGAGGGAAAAGGAAAGGAGAGGCTTAAGGTGACAGCGCCAACCCTCGATTTGGAATGTAATTACTGGCAGACATGCCTTGTTGTCTCACAAGAATGATTGTGTGACTATATATACTATATATATAGTGGCAAAGGAGCTATATAGGCATCAACACAACACAGACTGACAATGGAGGCACGTGTAGAAATAAATTTTTCTTCAGCCATGAGGCATGTCTTCCCCATGTCCCACAGACCCAACACAGCCACAAAACAACACACAAAATAAATCACCCCAAACTACACTCTTCTTCCTCCACTACTCCCAGGCAGCTTCATCCTCCTCCTCCCGGCTCTGGCGCCCTGAGTAGTGGCCACAGGCTCTCTTTATAGTTCACCCAGAAGTGCTCCAAGATTAGGCTGCACTTCCAGGTGTGGCTGCGTTGACACCCACTCGGGCTCAGGAGGCCTTGCAGCGCCCCCTGGTGGTGGCCACGGAGCCCAACAGAGATAAGCTCCAGTGTTCCAAGATATTGGCCCCGATGCAACCCAGGAAGGCTACCACCAAATGTTTCGGGGGATGTAGTGTGCATTCCATGGCTGCTCCCCCGGATCCAGTATCCAAGGGGTGTCCCGGCCGGGACCCATGCCTGCCACAATATATATACATATATATATATATATAAATAGAGAGAGAGAGTGAGTATATAATATAGAGTATATAGATCTTCATGTACCTGATTGACAGTACATTTTTGGCTGTTACAGATCAATCTCAAGTCAAGAAGCAACAAACCTCTCTGAAAAGTTAATATAATTTTTTAAATAATTATAAATACCATGATGATTTTTTCAATTTAATAGCCAGAAACCGCCTTCTTAGTGCTGGTCTATGGCAGTGGCAAAATAAAGCTGCTGGTGACATATTTGACTGTAATTCAGAGCAGCCACCTGTATCCTTTTTATGTACAATCATAAAAAATGCAAAAGTACCTCTTGACATTGTCATGTCTGTCCGTCCACATACAGCAACTTTACTCTCAGTGGACCAATTTCATTATAGTTTGCTATACTCGTTCTTTACAGAAATTTCTCAGGAAAGGCCAGTTTTTTCTTAGGTATCTCAAATAACAACAATAACAAAATTTATTTATATAGCACATATTCATACAAATGATGTAGCTCAAAGTGCTTTATATGATGTAGAAAAAGAAAAAAGACAAAATAAACAAGAAAATAGAATTAGGGAACACTAATTAACATAGAATAAAAGTTAGGTCTGATGGCCAGGGAGGACAAAAAAACAAAAAAAAAAACTCCAGACGGCTGGAGAAAAAAAAACAATCTGCAGAGCTTCCGAGGCCATGAGACCTCCCAGCCCCCTCTGGGCATTCTACCCAACATAAATGACCTCAATCAGTCCTCATGGTATTCAGGGTTCACATGGAAGAACTTGATGATGATGGTCATGTGGAGATCTGTCCTTTAATCCATCAATGTAGGGACATCACGGTGCTTTGATCAGGTGGTAGTGGCGCAGGTCGCCACCACAGAAAACCAGAAAAAGAACAGAAGAGAAAGTAGGGGTTAGTACGGATTTCTGAGCCACCGTGAATGATAATAATAATTACTTGAATATACAGAACATCAGGATTATACTAAAATGAAGCTATGAGAAAGCCATGTTAACGTAATGTGTTTTTAGCAGTTTTTTAAAAGTGCTCCACTGTATTAGCCTGGTGAATTCCTATTGGCAGGCTATTCCAGGTTTTAGGTGCATAACAGCAGAAGGCTGCCTCGCCACTTCTTTTAAGTTTAGCTCTTGGAATTATAAGTAGACACTCATTTGAATATCTAAGGTTATGATTTGGAGTGTAAGGTGAAAGTCATTCTGAAATATAGGATGGAGTGAGATTATTTAAGGCTTTGTAAACCATAAGCAGTATTTTAAGGTCATTTCTGAATGGCACAGGTAACCAATGTAGTGACATCAAAACTGGAGAGATGTGCTCGGATTTTCTTTTCCTAGTTAAGATTCTGCCAGCTGCATTCTGCACTCATTGCAATTGATTTATGTCTTTTTTGGGTAGTCCTGAGAGGAGTGCATTATAGTAATCTAGCTGACTGAAAACAAAGCGTGAACTGATTTCTCAGCATCTTTCAATGTTATAAGAGGCCTAAATTTTGCTATATTTCTTAAGTGAAAAAATGCTGCCCTAGTAATCTGACTAATATGTGATTTAAAATTCAGGTCAGATATATACTATATATATAGTAGTTATCCCTAAATTCTTTACCTCCGTCTTGACTTTTAATCCTAATGCATCAAGTTTATTTATAATACCCTCATTATATCCATTTTTGCCAATCACTTAAATAGTTTCCAGTTCCTTGAATTGAGCCTAATTGAAGAAGTAGCTACAGGTGTTAAAATGGCATGGATACCCAACAGCAGCATCACTAAATTAGTTACCACATACATTTCTTACTTCTTCTTTTAATTTCCTTTTTTGTTTATTAACCTTGAATATTGGGTGTTTGGGTCCACTAATTATTTTCTTTGGTTCTTCAAGTTTATCATATTTAGTTTCTGAGAGTCTGAGTTCATTGACGCTGGGATAGCAGTAGCAGCAGCTTCTGATTTCAATTTGATGCTGATTGATTCTTTGTTTGATAGTATTTTCTGTTTCCAGACACAGTCTTCTTCTAGTGCTTATATGATCCCCATTATCTCCAAGGCTAATTCCTCTGTTTATCCAGTGTTGTTTCCACTCTTTGCCTACACACCATAGCAGAAGGTTACATTTTACTGCATTTTCCAAACTCTGTCTCAATGGCTAGGTGCCATGGGTTTCTCGCACATCTCTTGGAGCAATCTGTCTGTTTCATTATATGCATTATGTGAGTTTTCTGCATCGACTTTTCTAATTAGAATGTAACAGTGCTTGCTGTTTCTACATTTCTTGATTTGTCTGGCCATAGTTTTTGTTTTTGCCAGTGTTAGATCTAAGTCAAGCTACAATCAGCTCTGGGATTCCAAGTGGTACACTTTTCAGACAGGAGTGTAAAATAATAAAAATACAAATAGAGTTGTGTTTTTAAAACCAGTTCATAGTCATGTTAGGGTTAGTAGCATCAAGATTGTAGATCCATACTACAGACTCCTTCATGGTTGTCTGAGACATGTAGCTCTGGGTAACAACCTCTCAGGTGTCATGGCTTGGGAGCTGCTGGTGGGCACTCCATGCAAGTAGCAATATGGAAGTTTTCTTGACTGTGAAAGACTGACACCCGATTACACTGTAAAAGCACCTCCTCTGCACAGGACAGGCCTTATGTAAGTGAGAAAGAGAAAGACGTGAAACTTTTGTAGATGCAAGATGGGACAGCATTTGTTATTGCAGAGTCAAAAGGGCATAGTGTTTATTACTTTTCTTGCACAAATTACTTGTTTGTTAAACACCTCCTCTATTACTCTTATTTCTTTATTATGCTCCTTTTTATTTAGATCTAGTTGCTGCCTGGAGTACAAAGTCCACATACAAAAACTTCTATTACAGTTAGGTCCATAAATATTTGGACAGAGACAACTTTTTTCTAATTTTGGTTCTGTACATTACCACAATGAATTTTAAATGAAACAACTCAGATGCAGTTGAAGTGCAGACATTCAGCTTTAATTCAGTGGGGTGAACAAAACGATTGCATAAAAATGTGAAGCAACTAAAGCATTTTTTCAAAACAATCCCTTCATTTCAGGGGCTCAAAAGTAATTGGACAATTGACTCAAAGGCTATTCCATGGGCAGGTGTGGGCAAGTCCGTTGTTATGTCATTATCAATTAAGCAGATAAAAGGCCTGAAGTTGATTTGAGGTGTGGTGCTTGCATGTGGAAGATTTTGCTGTGAACAGACAACATGCGGTCAAAGGAGCTCTCCATGCAGGTGAAAGAAGCCATCCTTAAGCTGCAAAAACAGAAAAAACCCATCCAAGAAATTGCTACAATATTACGAGTGGCAAAATCTACAATTTGGTACATCCTGAGAAAGAAAGCAAGCACTGGTGAACTCAGCAATGCAAAAAGACCTGGACGTCCATGGAAGACAACAGTGGTGGATGATCGCAGAATCATTTCCATGGTGAAGAGAAACCCCTTCACAACAGCCAACCAAGTGAACAACACTCTCCAGGGGGTAGGTGTATCGATATCCAAGTCTACCATAAAGAGAAGACTGCATGAAAGTAAATACAGAGGGTGCACTGCAAGGTGCAAGCCACTCATAAGGCTCAAGAATAGAAAGGGTAGATTGGACTTTGCTAAAGAACATCTAAAAAAGCCAGCACAGTTCTGGAAAAACATTCTTTGGACAGATGAAACCAAGATCAACCAGAATGATGGCAAGAAAAAAGTATGGAGAAGGCGTGGAACAGCTCATTATCCAAAGCATACCACATCATCTGTAAAACACGGTGGAGGTAGTGTGATGGCTTGGGCGTGCATGGCTGCCAGTGGCACTGGGACACTAGTGTTTATTGATGATGTGACACAGGACAGAAGCAGCCGAATGAATTCTGAGGTGTTCAGAGACATACTGTCTGCTCAAATCCAGGTAAATGCAGTCAAATTGATTGGGCGGCGTTTCATGATACAGATGGACAATGACCCAAAACATACAGCCAAAGCAACCCAGGGGTTTATTAAAGCAAAGAAGTGGAAAATTCTTGAATGTCCAAGTCAGTCACCTGATCTTAATCCAATTGAGCATGCATTTCACTTGTTGAAGACTAAACTTCAGTCAGAAAGGCCCACAAACAAACAGCAACTGAAAGCCGCTGCAGTAAAGGCCTGGCAGAGCATTAAAAAGGAGGAAACCCAGCATCTGGTGATGTCCATGAGTTCAAGACTTCAGGCTGTCATTGCCAGCAAAAGGTTTTCAACCAAGTATTAGAAATGAACATTTTATTTCCAGTTATTTCATTTGTCCAATTACTTTTGATCCCCTGAAATGAAGGGATTGTGTTAAAAAAATGCTTTAGCTGCCTCATAATTTTTATGCAATCGTTTTGTTCACCCCACTGAATTAAAGCTGAAAGTCTGCACTTCAACTGCATCTGAGTTGTTTTCATTTAAAATTCATTGTGGTAATGTACAGAACCAAATTAGAAAAAAAGTTGTCTCTGTCCAAATATTTATGGACCTAACTGTAGGTGCCTTATTCACATCACATACTTGGCTATAACATTCAGATCCTGCCTTTCCTTACAAAGTTGTGGTGGACACCTCAGATATTGTGATAAAGATGTTTTTCCCAGTCTTCTACTAATATAAAATTAAAAAAAATATCCTCATGCATATTTTTCTTGGATGGAATTGTGACTTGGGTAATTTAGAATTAGATGGGCATTAAATTGGCTTTACAGAAGTATAAATATTGGCTTGAAACTTATATTCAAGTTTTCCTTCATTCTATAGGTCATGTCAACATCATATATACAAATGTCTATGCATGGGAGTGTGTATGTCTGTCAGTCTGACTGGAAGTGCGAGGCTACAGCATTAAGCTCAAAGAAATCGACTCTTTGCCAAAGTGAAACTGCAGACAAAAGAGAAACTCGCTTAGCCGCTAATACTGAGAAGATCGTTCCTCTCCCAATCTATGCGACTCTTCAATTCCACCCGGGGGGGTAAACGTTAATATTATACAAAGTTATTGTCTGTTTTTTCCTGCATTGTTATCAATCTTTAATTTAATATTGTTTTTTGCATCAGTATGCTGCTGCTGGAGTATTGGAATTTCCCTTGGGATTAATAAAGTATCTATCTATCTATCTATCTATCTATCTATCTATCTATCTATCTATCTATCTATCTATCTATCTATCTATCTATCTATCTATCTATCTATCTATCTATCTATCTATCTATCTATCTATCTATCTATCTATCTATCTATCTATCTATCTATCTATCTATCTAATACACAAGCAAAGGCAAGCACATCAGCAAACTGAAACCTCCAAGGAGAGAGAAACTGGCTTAGCCACTGATAGACAATGGAGGCGTGCACATCGGCAAAACGAAACCACCGAGGAAAGAGAACCTCACTTAGCTGCTAATGCATAACCGATGTCATTGATTGATTGAAGTGCCAGAATCCATGGTTTCTAGGTGCCCGGGGTTTTTACATACTATATTAATATCTACTAAAACACATAGTTTATCTACCAGGCTAGTGCATTGTCAAGATGTTTTCCACTTCATTTACTTCATTTTTATAGGCCTATATGTAGGCGATATGTAATGCAGGGTCACTGGGGCAACAGCTCTCCTGCAAATATTTAAAAACTCTACTTAAATTACAGTTTTTCCCAATTGCTTACACACTATATCTTGAACAGTCAGCTAGATAACCATTTGCTTTTATTCGGTCCTGAAAACTATACAAACTGTGTTCCTGTTGTTAGCATCATATCACAGATTGATTGCACCATTTGAGCAGGTCTTCAAACACAATTCCCGTCAGTAAAGCACACTTATCTCCATACAACCAATCTGAAAACACTCCTCTTTCTAATCAAACACAAGGTGTCAAAACTTAAATGCAATTAGCACTCAGGTCTCCAGCTGAAAATGCTGTGTGTCAAATTGCTTCACACTTGATGCTAAATGTCTGCTGCTTATAAATGGAGCTATGTGTGTCTTTACTGTGGTTGTTTTTGGATGAATATACAATGGATAATAGACAGTGAGCCATACAAGAACGAGGAAGAGGAAAGCAAAGAACTGTAATATCAGATGATATTCATGATACTTTGGTTGACCATGTGCTTGTCCACAGTTTGGCAATGAGAGAAGCTGGGCATCCAAATCGCAGTCACTACAAGTCACTTCCATAGTCTGTACCTTCAGAATTAAGAAAAGGTAAAGCACTTTGCCTTTATGGCATTTAGCAGAATTACATTGAATAATTACAGGAACAGTCTCCCTGGAGAGGTAGGAAAATGTTCATATTGCCAGTACTGGATGAATCCTACACAAAAATTACACTGAACTTAGATCTTGCACTGTGTTTTTTGGGCACTGGACATTGATTGCAGCTTCCAAAGATGCATTGTGTGTGTGTGTTTTTTGTATGTGTAGAAATGAAAGGCAACCTCATAAAGGAGACAAAGAATAGTGAATATGGTTGTGGACAACAGTATTATTCACTAACAGGAAAATTCAGAGCAGAGTCATAGAAGATCAGCAAACATTCCAGAGTATACTGTAAATCAAATCAGCATTTCTACTATCGACCACTTACTACATCATAACAACCTGAACATGAAGCAGGTGTACAAAGTTCCTTTTGAAAGAAATTCAGACCGAATCAAGACCCAATGCCTGCCAATATGTACAGGTAAGATGATTGAACCTCATGCAGTATTAGTGACCCAGTCATGATATAGTAAAAAGAACAATACAGGTTTAGTATACATACAAAGTTCAAACATTTTACTGTAAAGTGTACTTATCTCTGTCCTTTCATTGTAGAGAATTTTTGAGTTTGATGCCAGAGAGACACCACATGAATTCATCTTTGTTGATGAGGCTGGATTTAACTTCACTAAACAAAGGAGAAGGGGCCAGAACATTATTGGGCAGCTTGCCATCCCTGGGCAATGGGGAGTCAATGTGACCATGTATGTAGCCATGAGTGAATATGGGGTTCTCCAGGCCCCATGTCATTCAGGGCCTTTAAACACAGCACATCTGTTGAATTTCCTAGATAACCTTTTTGAGAATACTGAGTGACAACAACAAAATGAGGATGGAAGGGATGAGTTGTCGCAATACATAACTTATTTAAAATGTCAGCTAAACATATATAAATAGTAAGCACAAGTAAGCCCCCATAGAATTGAGTGGGTCAGTAGGGTGTGGTGTCAGGATCTACAGAAGACTGAAAACATCTTAGTACATTTGGAATATTTTTTCTATGCTAGATTGCTTGAATTATTTGTTGTTTATGTTTCACATTATTTTTTTTCATGCTTAATAACATCATTTATGTTTCCTCTGGGCTGGCTTCCAAGGACATTTTCCTTCTGTAAAGATGCCTGCTGAACATTTGCCAATTTGTAATATAGCAGTCACCATTATATTTAATGGTAAGGCTTACAGATAGAGAATCTGAACTCTAAATCAAAATAAGAGGAAAGACTTGCAAATATTCAATAATTCCTAATTAGGAGTCATAAATTTCATGCTTCTAAGGACAGAGCTGCCAGGGGAAGAGGAAAAGAAGAAGGCCTAAGCAATTGTTTATAGATGTGGTGAGAGCGGACATGCAGGTGATGGGTTTTACAGACAAGATGCAGAGGACAGAAAGATATGGTAGAAGATGATCCGCTGTGGCCACCCCTAACGGGAGCAAACCAAAAGAAGAAGAAGAAGAAATTTCATCGCTTCTGATCTTTGCTCTCTCTCGACTACAACACAATCACTCAATCTGCTTTCTGATTCTGGTCTATGTTTCCAACCTGCTTCTTCACAAACATCTTAGCTAACAAGACTTTTTTTTAATGTAAATATAAAATTAGTCACATAATATTTTTCTTGAATCTTTTACTTGCACATATTTTTACTTCGAAATTATAGTCCAGATTTATCCAGTGCTGTAGTGGTTATGTTAATCTATGCCATGGTAATTAATCACCATTTTCATATCACATATTATTCCAATTTAGGCTCTTAGAGCAGCAACTGTTGATGGGGTACTAGTCCATAAACACGTGATGGAAATTCCATTCAAAAGTAAGTATTCCTTCCACTGAAGTTCAAAAATGAAAGGTCATTTTATATCCTTGTGGGTGCTTACTACTCTTTGTCATGGAGGCCAACTCCAAAGTGCTGAAAATCTTACCACCTCTGAAAACTGTGGTGTTAGAAGATGAGTATCGAAAGCAAAGGGTTTATATAAGGTGCAGCTCTGAGTCAAATGAGAAGACATAACATTGTTATCTGAAAATTGAAAGAATCTCTTCTCCAAAATTCCGTAAGGCCATTTTGTAAGTGTCTCATAATACGTGGCTCTCAATATGTAGGTTCTTTTTCCTGGCTCACCGTCTGAAATAAGATTAATCTGTAAATTTTAATTATTTAAAACATTTTTTAGCTCCCTGATGTTAAGAGTCAAACCCAGGGCCCTAAGGTTAATAGTTTTATTGAAATTTAATATAGTCCTACCCTTCACCCTTACCCTGACCTTAACCCCTATGGGATAGGGGCCCTGAGGTTCAATTTTAATAATGGGGTCCTAATCCTAAAAAGATTTTAATAGATGTTCCTAACCCTTCCCCTTACCCTCATCCTAACCCTTAGAATTTTTGGATTAAATATTATTTATTAATTAATTTAAATATTATTTTTTTGATATTTTGTTATTTATTAATTTTCATATTTTAGGGAAAGGAAAAAAATAGTATCATTATCCTTTGTTGTTATTCTCATTTTAATTTTTAAACTTTAAATTTTTGGTTGCCTGCCTGTGGGATTTTTTTCATACCTTTTCCTGGTGGTGTACTTTAGTTAATTAGGTTTTATTTATTATGTTTTTTTTTCATTACTAATCAGAGACAGGTCCAACTTTAAATATATTTAATAATTAAATTGTGGGTTAGTGAACCAAGGCCATGCTGTCCAGCATGTTGTTCCCCTAACTCTAAAACTTAACCATAAATAATCTGGATGGTTTTTACAAGTGTTCTTTAGTCACCAGTTTGGGCACTGCTATTTTTGTTAGATCTGATCAGGTATTTACCTTTTCCGTAACACATCTGTGACACTATCTTCAAAGGTTGCACAGTACATACCCATTGCCTGAATCTGCATACAACAATTGAGGGTAGTGGGAAGCTGGAATGGATCCTTTCAGAATCGGATGCAAATCAACAAGCAGCACTTGACAAGATGGCAGTCTTTAGTAGAACATACGTACTCATACTGCAATAATTTACAGACAGAAATTAAATGAAGTCACGTCTTTAGGCCTCCTGAGAGTAGAGTATACAGAGAACACTAAAGTAGACATGGAAAAAAGACATTCAAACTTCACAGAGAAAGTGGCTAGGGAAATAGAATGCTACAACAACTTCATTAAGCACCATGGTTAAGGGATATGCAAAGCCAAAAGGGACCAATAGCGACATAGCAGGAGCTAGCCTAGGAAGGCTCAAGCTCACACTTGATCAGCGGATGAAAGCATCTACCATATTTGAAAGAAGGATGTTGATCTATGAAAGATGTATAATGGATAATGCATTGAAAAATGAATGTACAAGCAAATGGCTAGTGTGCAGTAATAATAATAATAATAATAATAATAATAATAATAATAATAATGCATTTTATTTATAGGGCACTTTACATTAGCAGTAAATCTCAAAAGTGCTACACAAAAAGTTTAAACAAAGGAAAATCAAGATAAAAACAGAGATAAAACAACAGTAATTATATCATTCTTGTTAATAAGCTTTCCTAAATAGAAAAATCTTTAGTCTTTAGTCTGCAGTCTTCAGTACTGTACACTGCAAAGTTATGTATATGGGTTTCCTTCACATATAATGACTTGCCTATTACATTGTCAGCAGTTCACTTTAATTTAAATATAAACTAAGCAAAATATTTGTAAGCCTTAATAATATTTGTGTCTTAATAAGTAAATGTTCAAGCAACATCTGATTTTTTTCATGAGAATTGAAATAGAATGCTTATTCATTAAAGTTTAAAAAAATATTATTTGGGATTGTTTAAAGTGTAATGTGGAATATTGCCAAAAATGACATTGCTTACTCTAATCCTTTGTCATATTAGGTTTTGAGTTCCATTTTTTAAAGTCGTTCATGGAGACGACAGTGAGGATGTACTGCCATCTAGTGGCATTTCAAATATAAACATCTTTTTAATTTCCCAGTCATCTTCAGCTGATGTATAGTCATTGCTGTCACGTGAACAGGGAACAGTGACAGTCTTACTTGAACGTGCTAATCAACAAGTTAAATGCATACACTTTTTGTTTTACTTTTTATAAATGCAGACTTTTAATTTGGGTATTCTATTCTGCTAGAACTATGAAAAAGACTAAAAACGACTTCATATGTTCTCAACTGATAAAATTTAAAATGACACCCACAGTTTTAAAAGAACTTTAAAACATGATATGTGGATTCAGCACTATCATGCATGCTGGAATAGAAACATGAATGAGTGTGCAACACTTCTATAAAGTGCCATGTATATTTTATAAGTTTGCTCACTCTGCTTAGAGATTTGAACCCTTGCAAGTAAAATCACACCTTTCTGTTAACTAATATTGCGGTTTTACATTTTTATCTACAAATCTTACCATGAAAAGAGGTAAAATGAAGAATCCCTAGTTTCCAGTACTGTTGAATCCAGGTTAGAGTCATGGGGCTATCTTAACTTTGTTATTGACTTGGAACATGTATTATACAATATACAGTATTCACAATATTTAGTATACACCTCATTGGGTCCACCTCTCTAGTACCCAGTAAGTCTCCCTTGAACATCCAGAGCAGCCTGAGTTCTTCAAGGTATTAGAAACATTCCTTAGGAGTTTTGTTTCATGAGAACTCCAAGCACCACACATTTCTTGCAGATTTTTCATCCACGTATTCATGCTGCCAGTCCTCCATTTCACCTCAACACACGTGTACTCTCTTGGTTCGAGAACAGAGCTGAGCAAGCCAGTGTGAAGTGAAGTCCTTATCATTTTTATAGAACCAGCAAGAGATTATGAATTCTTTGCTGGAATTTTTTTAAGGAAAGAATGTTACCATAAAGAAATGCACATGGTCAGGAACCATACTAAGATACCCCGTGTCACTTAAAGGATGCTCAGTTGCTATTAAGAAGCCTAAAGTTTGATTTTTGGATTCGTGCTACTTGTACTAAATGTGGACCCTAACACCTGGTTGTTATAGTAGATATTAAGATTCATCAAACTAGGTACCATTTTTACAGTCTTTCACTCATCACCTATATTTGGCATTCTGTTTGAATTGTACTTACTTATTGTTGTTGTCATTTTTTTTTCTTTTCTTCACTGAAATTCCAAATTCCAATGTACTGGTGCCCTGTCCAGGACCGTTTCCTGCTTTATTCCCAGTGCTGTTGGGATAGGGTACATCCCACACAAACCTGGATTGGATTAGATGTGTTTGAGAATGGTATGAATTTCAAAAGGTCTTACTCTGTATTGTATTGCACTTTATTACATTTATTTTAGTTCCTGTTTCCATTTTATATTTCTTTATTTACTGTAGTAGTTCAGAAATGCCAAACAACTTTTCAAGTGAATTTAACAACATTGTGGTATTTTATAATTTAGAATGCATTTCTATTCCGGACATTATATCTTAAGATTTTGGTGTTTAATCATTTTCTGCCAATACCTTAGTCATTCACTATTAAATATGACAATGAAAGTGGCAGGAAAAGGACTGGGAGAACCTAGACCTGGCAGTGGGAAACCACGGTGTTACTAAAGCCATTCCTTTTTTACTTACTCACTTAAAAGTAGTGATCCCTCGCTATATCGTGCTTCGCCTTTCGCGGCTTCACTCCATCGCGGATTTTATATGTAAGCATATTTAAATATATATCGCGGATTTTTTGCTGGTTCGCGGATTTCTGCGGACAATGAGTCTTTTAATTTCTGGTACATGCGTCCTCAGTTGGTTTGCCCAGTTGATTTCATACAAGGGACGCTATTGGCAGATGGCTGAGAAGCTAGATTGCTTACTCTTCTCTCTCTCTTGCGCTGACTATCTGTGATCCTGACGTATGGGGATTGAGCAGGGGGGCTGTTTGCACACCTAGACAATACAGACGCTCGTCTAAAAATGCTGAAAGATTATCTTCATGTTGCTATCTTTTGTGCAGCTGCTTCCTGAAACGACATGCTGCACGGTGCTTCGCATACTTAAAAGCTCGAAGGGCACGTATTGATTTTTGACTGAAAAACAAACTCTGTCTCTCTCTATCTCTCTCTCTCTCTCTCTCCCTCTCTCTCCCTGCTCCTGACGGAGGGGGTGTGAGCTGCCGCCTTCAACAGCTTTGTGCCGTGGTGCTTCGCATACTTAAAAGCCAAACAGCCCTATTGATTTGTTTGCTAGAGATTGTTTTCTCTATCTATGTGACATTCTGTGCTCCTGACACGCACTCCTTTGAAGAGGAAAGATATGTTTGCATTCTTTTAATTGTGAGACAGAACTGTCATCTCTGTCTTGTCATGGAGCACAGTTTAAACTTTTGAAAAAGAGACAAATGTTTGTTTGCAGTGTTTGAATAACGTTCCTGTCTCTCTACAACCTCCTGTGTTTCTGCGCAAATCTGTGACCCAAGCATGACAATATAAAAATAACCATATAAACATATGGTTTCTACTTCGCGGATTTTCTTATTTCGCGGGTGGCTCTGGAACGCAACCTCCGCGATGGAGGAGGGATTACTGTACACCGATAAATCAAAACCTAAAGGCAGTAACTACAAAGGATAGAAGCTGATGCAAGACAACATGTTCATGATGGCCTATGGGTAGATTTTTACACACTCAACAAATCATTTTGCCATTAGCCTAGTTGAAGCCAAGGTCAAATGAACTTATACACTCTGCTGCAGGATTGCACCGTTGATGAACAAATTGCCGTTGTGAGATTTCTTTGAGCAGAGGGAGTGAAAACTGGCTGGAATTCACCAAAGGAATTAGTAAGTTGTTTGGGCGCCCATCATACACAACGTTTATAGTACCCCAAGTCATTATGCACTAGAGCTTGTGAACATCCATAGATGATATCCAAATCTGCAGAAACAGCAAATGATGCAATCCATTGGTATTAAAGGCACTTTCCATGTCAATGTGGGCTTGTGTGCATGATGTTGATGGTTGACCAGATCTAACTTCATAGGTTGCACTTGTTCTTCCCGCTTTAAACCTTTCTGCCCATTCATAAGCTTTTCGTTGAGTCGTGTTATTTTCACTTCCATACTCAGGTAACATTCTTCAGTGAATTTAAGCAGATTTCACTCACTCTACCCAAACAAATCTCACTTTGCTGCTTTGGCTTCAACTAGACTAACAGCAGAACTCTGTGCTGTGAGTGTTCAAAGTCCCCATAAGCCATTGCAAACCTATTGTACTCCATCATCTTGTAACCATTGCAGTTGCTGTGTAATTTTCAATTTTCCTTTACTTTTTAATTTACACTCATAACTTAGTGAACTCTCTATTGAATTACGTAAAAATGTGAAAACAAATCAAGAGTCTTGTGATTAAAAAACTTTGTAAGTAAGGTGGTGCAATTGTGCTTTTGTTAAGTGCTGCTGCCTGACAGCTCTGGTTCCAAACCTTTCCTGGGCCTTGTCTGTGTGAAGTTTGAATGTTATCCCCATTACTATGCATGTTTTATAAGTATACTTATGTTTTCTTCCCACATCCCAAAAAATATGCAAGATAAGTGGCTTAAGGCTGAACATAATCTACAATGTGCTGCTGGTGTCCCATCCAGGGTTGCTTCATGCCTTGCAGTGAATGTTGCCGTGAAAAGTTCAATCTTTCCTTTACACGTTGTGTTATAAGCTGGTTCTGAAAATGAATGAAAAAACAGTGTTGTTAATGAACAGGAGGAATGAGGAACAAGTCTGGAGTCTGTGGGAATAAAGGCATGCAGCTTTTTCTCCCAAAAATTAGCACTGCACTTGATCTCCTGGCACACCCCTCTTGTGTAAAGCATGTCCGAGCGGCACATCTTTTCTAAGTCAGTCATACAGCCAAGAAATAATCGGGAAAGGAGGACACACAGACGGGAAACGTAGGGTTCATTTATCACACCAGCAAGATATTCACCGTGTACCAAGCAAACTCCCAGAATTATATTACAGGTTCGGCAAAGTACTTGGCATTGCCTGGTTATATTTATATAGTGGGTTAAGGTAAGAAAGCAAATATTCATTTTTTTTAATGTTGACCCGTTTATCACCATCCATCCATCCATCCATTGTCTCCTGCTTATCCGAGGTCGGGTCGCGGGGGCAGCAGCTTGAGCAGAGATGCCCAGACTTCCCTCTCCCCGGCCACTTCTTCTAGCTCTTCCGGGAGAATCCCAAGGCGTTCCCAGGCCAGTCGAGAGACTAGTCCCTCCAGCGTGTCTGGGTCTTCCCCGGGGCCTCCTCCCGGTTTGGACGTGCCTGGAACACCTCACCAGGGAGGCGTCCAGGAGGCATCCTGATCAGATGCCCGAGCCACCTCATCTGACTCCTCTCGATGCGGAGGAGCAGCGGCTCTACTCTGAGCCCCTCCCGGATGACTGAGCTTCTCACCCTATCTTTAAGGAAAGCCAGACACCCTGCGGAGGAAAACTCATTTCAGCCGCTTGTATTCGCGATCTCGTTCTTTCGGTCACTACCCATAGCTCATGACCATAGGTGAGGGTAGGAACATAGATCGACTGGTAAATTGAGAGCTTCGCCTTGCGGCTCAGCTCCTTTTTCACCACGACAGATCGATGCAACGCCCGCATTATTGCGGATGCCGCACCGATCCGCCTGTCGATCTCACGCTCCATTCTTTCCTCACTCGTGAACAAGACCCCGAGATACTTGAACTCCTCCACTTGGGGCAGGATCTCGCTACCAACCCTGAGAGGGCACTCCACCCTTTTCCGGTTGAGGACCATGGTCTCGGATTTGGAGGTGCTGATTCTCATCCCAGCCGCTTCACACTCGGCTGCGAACCGATCCAGAGAGAGCTGAAGATCACGGCCTGATGAAGCAAACAGGACAACATCATCTGCAAAAAGCAGTGACCCAATCCTGAGCCCACCAAACCGGACCCCCTCAACACCCTGGCTGCGCCTAGAAATTCTGTCCATAAAAGTTATGATACAGAATCGGTGACAAAGGGCAGCCCTGGCGGAGTCCAACTCTCACTGGAAACGGGTTCGACTTACTGCCGGCAATGCGGACCAAGCTCTGGCACTGATCGTACAGGGACTGAACAGCCCTTATCAGGGGGGCCGGTACCCCATACTCTCGGAGTACCCCCCACAGGATTCCCTGAGGGACACGGTCGAATGCCTTTTCTAAGTCCACAAAACACATGTAGACTGGTTGGGCAAACTCCCATGCACCCTCCAGGACCCCTGCTAAGGGTATAGAGCTGGTCCCACTGTTCCGCGACCAGGACGAAAACCACACTGTTCCTCCTGAATCCGAGGCTCGACTATCCGACGGACCCTCCTCTCCAGGACCCCTGAATAGACTTTTCCAGGGAGGCTGAGGAGTGTGATCCCTCTGTAGTTGGAACACACCCTCCGATCCCCCTTCTTAAAGAGGGGGACCACCACCCCAGTCTGCCAATCCAGAGGCATTGTCCCTGATGTCCATGCGATGTTGCAGAGGCGTGTCAGCCAAGACAGTCCTACAACATCCAGAGCCTTGAGAAACTCTGGGCGTATCTCATCCACCCCCGGGGCCCTGCCACCAAGGAGTTTTTTGACCACCATGGTGACCTCAGTCCCAGAGATGGGGGGAGCCCACCTCTGAGTCCCCAGGCTCTGCTTCCTCAATTGGAAGGCATGTTAATGGGATGAGGAGGTCTTCAAAGTATTCCCCCCCACCGACCCACAACGTCCCGAGTCGAGTGTCAGCAGCGCACCATCCCCACCATATACAGTGTTGACACTGCACTGCTTCCCCTTCCTGAGACGCCGGATGGTGGACCAGAATCTCCTCGAAGCCGTCCGAAAGTCATTCTCCATGGCCTCCCCAAACTCCTCCCTCGCCCGAGTTTTTGCCTCAGCAACCACCAAAGCCACATTCCGCTTGGCCTGCCTGTACCTATCAGCTGCCTCCGGGGTCCCACAGGACAAAAGGGTCCTGTAGGACTCCTTCTTCAGCTTGACCGGCATCCTTCACCCGCCGGTGTCCACCAGCGGGTTCGGGGATTGCCGCCACGACAGGCCACGACCACCTTACGGCCACAGCTCCGGTCAGCCTGCCTCAACAATAGAGGCACGGAAACATGGCCCATTCGGACTCAATGTCCCCCCACCTCCCTCGGGATGTGGTCGAAGTTCTGCCGGAGGTGGGAGTTGAAGCTACTTCTGATAGGGGGCTCTGCCAGACGTTCCCCAGCAGACCCTCACCAACACGTTTGGGCCTACCACGCCATGACCGGCATCCTCCCCCACCCATCGAAGCCAACTCACCACCAGGTGGTGATCAGTTGACAGCTCCGCCCCTCTCTTCACCCGAGTGTCCAAGACATGTGGCCGCAAGTCCGACGACACGACCACAAAGTCGATCATTGAACTGAGGCCTAGGGTGTCCTGGTGCCAAGTGCCACATATGAACACCCCTATGCTTGAACATGGTGTTCGTTATGGACAATCCGTGACGAGCTACAGAAGTCCAATAACAAAAACACCGCTCGGGTTCAGATCAGGGGGGCCATTCCTCCAATTCACGCCCCTTCCCAGGTCTCACTGTCATTGCACGTGAGCATTGAAGTCTCCCAGCAGAACGAGGGAGTCCCAGAAGGTAATGCCCTCTAGCACCCCCTCCAGGGACTCCAAAAAGGGTGGGTACTCCAAACTGCTGTTCGGTGCATACGCACAAACAACAGTTAGGACCTGTCCCCCCACCCGAAGGCGAAGGGAGGCTACCCTCTCGTCCAACGGGGGTAAACCCCCAATGTACAGGCTCCAAGTTGGGGGCAATAAGATACCCACACCTGCTCGGCGCCTCTCACCGGGGGGCAACTCCAGAGTGGTACAGAGTCCAGCCCCTCTCAAGGAGATTGGTTCCAGAGTCCAAGCTGTGCGTCGAGGTGAGCCCGACTATATCTAGCCGTTTATCACTGCTGCCTGGAATGCAAGTGTCCCATCTATTATCTACAATACTTTTGATAGCTATTAATTTCCCTGCTCACAGAAGTTGAGAATTTGTTTTTTGTTTTTGTACATGATTGGATTCTGTAATTGTGATAGCTCTTTGTGGTGATGGAACCATGAATGCTAATTCTTTGTATTTCCTAGTTTGCTGTGGTTTAACAAATACTTGTTTTAGGATGAATTAATAAATTGAAAGGCTTATTGAATAATTGAATCACTGAATATTAGATGTAAGCTGAGCTAAATGATTAGGTTTTGTGTTGCTTTGTGCTGCTCCATGTATGTAGGCTATGTTGGGTCGAGTGTAATATACAGGCAAAAGTTCTTGGAGATGACTCAACTGTTTTGGAGTAATGAGTTCTTTTTATGGTGTTGTCCCTCCCATTATGACTACACACTGACATTTTTTAAACTTCTTGAAGCCCATAGTTTAAATTGGATGAATAATAATATAAATATACTAAAAGTAGACATCACTGTTTTGGGTTGATGGACAATTTTTGTGTTGGTTCCCTATCACACCACACTCAACCACCCTACCGCCATTGTTTCCATTGAATCATTCATGTGGAATATACACTGTCACTGTAAGTGAAGCTAAACCTAGAAAATATACCAAATTTCCTGCCATCGACTCTACCATTTCGGCATGATAGCACAGTTTATGTTTTGCCCCCCCTCCGTTACAACTTTAAAAAGGTCTTAAAGCCTAGATATGAAGTTGTATCAACAGCAATGTTTATGCAAATTTGATGAACTTCAACTCAGATAGTTTGGACTGATGTATATTTTTTACCCATATCCCAAAAACCTCCACCCAAAACAAATACAATTCCTGATTGATTTTTGAAACACTATAAAGCCTGGATTTTTAGTTGGTTCTGTTTGATTATACTATACACTGCAAATCTCATTAAGTGTGACTCAGCCTTTTTGGAGTAATGTAGTTTTTGGGTCCCCTTACCATTAGAGCACCCCTCCCTGATGACATGTTTGAAATGCCATTTAAGTCAGACATGCAACCTACATGCAAAATTTTGTGAAAATTGGTTCATCAGTTTTTCCATGATTGGCTTACACATAAAGAGATGTGATCTGAGGGTTGAAATGAGGTCTTTAGTGTTCAAAATGGATAAATAACACCAAAGGATAGACAGAAGGTATTACGTGTTTATTGTTATAGATATCAGATTCTGGCCAATGGACACTGCATCTCTGTCACACTTCCTGTTTTTAAGGGCCAACCACTGATGTTCTGGTGCTGATTATCCTTACCTCAGCCTCCATTTGTGGTCATGCAGCGGGACTCCATGTATAATGTACTTTCTTAATGTTTCCCTCTCTCTCAGGGCCTACCTGTGGCCCATCCTCTGTACTAATGGACCAGATTGTCAATAACGACTCATACAGTGGGGGCATATGAAATCTAGATGTGTCTGTGAATTCAGGTAATCTAGCACATGTGTTAATGGTAAACATTAAATGCTCTAAAAAATGGTTAAAAGCTATTAATTAGTAACTCTAAATAGTCACCATTTGAATGAGAATGGGTGTATGCTTGAGTGTGCCCTTCAAGTGGCAGCATCCAGTCTCGTTTCCAATGTTTCAGCCCTGAAAAAACTGGAAATAGATAAAGTGGATTTCAGAATATCATTCATCCAATTTATTACCTCCTCACTCAGTCCAGGGTTTCTGTCAGTAAAGTATGTAATGCTCTAAATGGGAGATACTCACATGTTTCATGCTGTTTAAGAGCAATGTTCAAACACCAGTAAATGTGTAATTTTAAAGAACTGTGATTTTGCTATGACATTGTTCTAGACATTGTCACACATGTGTGGTTGGGAGACAGCTAAAGGGCCTAAATAATAGTAGTACCATACCAGACCAGGTCATGGTGAGCTGCACTGACTTTCTCTCTCAATCTTCTGCAGACCATCCATGGGAAATCCAGCTAGGTTCTGGTGTCATTGATGATGTCACTTCCTGTACCGCCAGCATTGATGACATCACTTCTGGCATTGGCACTATTGATGATGTCACTTACGGTCCGGAAGACGCCACTTACGGTTCCAGTCCAGATTACTTCACTTCCTGTCCTGGCCTTTAAAGCCGCCGTATTCTCATTCTCTAATCAGTTCTGTTCTGAACTCAAACCTGAATATAACTCATCAAAAAACAACTCTTTTGCAGCCAGGGCACAATATATGGGTGGCTGCCCTAAACCTTTTTGATGTCTTTGTTTTATTCTTGTGACAACATGAAATTTGAAACTGCTTGCTTCTGCCTAGACTGTTGGTATCATCTGATGCACAGCTCATCACAACAATTAATTCCTTGCAAAGATCTGTATGTATTTGGTATCATCTGATGCACAGCTCATCACAACAATTAATTCCTTGCAAAGATCTGTATGTATTAGTAGGTGTCTATTCTTGCTTTTGCTAACTTCATTTGTGAAAAGACCTACTCACAGTTGTATGTGCTACCAGTATGGATGTCATGTGCACATCATGTTTGTAAAGTCTTGGAAACAAATCCTGAGTAATGTGCAGACAGAAAAAAATACTTGTAGCCGACTCAGATTGTAAAAAGGTTTACAGAATAGACAAAACTATTAATTAACAGCATTACACCAAAATTGAAATTGAAAGTTGTAACCTTTATCTTTTGTGATGAAGCAACACAAATTGACTAATAGCAAAGCAGGGATTAAGTGCAACTTGCTTTATGTCTCAACAAACACACAAGTTTAATAATAATAATAATAATAATAATAATGATGCATTTTCTTTATAGGGCACTTTACATTAGCAGCAAATCTCAAAGTCAAGTCAAGTCAAGTCAACTTTATTTATAAAGCACTTTACATACAACAGCCGCTGACCAAAGTGCTGAACATAGGCTAAAATAAATTTTAAATAAAAACAAAATAATAAATAAGTAAAATAAAAATACAATAAATGAAACTAATTAAAACATAGTAAACACAACTAAACAGAGTTAAAACAGAGTAAAATCAACTGCTCACACAGGATCAAACGCCAAACCAAAGAGGTAAGTCTTAAGAGCAGACTTAAAAATGGGCAGTGAGGAGGCCTGTCTAATGTGGATCGGCAGTGAATTTCAGAGCCTTGGAGCCACAACGGTAAAAGCCCTATCCCCCCTGAGCTTTCGCTGAGTCCTAGGCACATCCAGAAGCAGCTGACCAGCTGATCTGAGTGAGCGGGAAGGAGAGTGCATATGCAGCAGCTCAGCGAGGTAGGGTGGAGCAAGCCCATTTAAGGACTTAAAAACAAATAAAAGAATCTTAAAATGAACTCTAAACTGAACAGGCAGCCAGTGCAGTGAGGATAACACAGGTGTAATGTGCTCATTTTTCCGCGTGCCAGTTAAAAGGCGTGCAGCAGCATTTTGCACCAGCTGGAGCCAAGACAGGGTGGACTGGCTAACACCAACATACAACGAATTACAATAGTCCAGCCGGGATGTAATGAAGGCATGGATTACTGTTGTAAATTGATCTTTGGAAAGAATGTTTTTTAACTTCGCCAAACGTCTTAGCTGAAAAAAACAAGATTTCACCACCGTGCTAATCTGACCATCCAGTCTAAAATCCTCATCTATCCTAAAACCCAAATTTGTAATAACAGGTGTACCATATTGTGCAAGGGGACCCAAATCCACAGGAGCAGAAGTAGAAACAGACCCACTAGTGCCCCCAGGACCAAAAACTATAACCTCTGTCTTATTTTCATTAAAATTTAGGAAGTTTACTGCCATCCAACCTTTCACCTCTTCTAGGCACATAACCAAAGTTTGTATGGAGTAAGCATCCTTGCGTTTGAGGGGTACATAAACCTGAGTATCATCTGCATAACAATGGAAAGCAATTTTATGCTTTCTAAGAATAGAGCCAATTGGCAGGAGATACAAAGAAAATAGTAGAGGACCAAGTATGGAGCCTTGTGGAACCCCACATGATAGTGAAGCAGAGGAGGATCTAAATTCATCTAGCCTCACTGAAAAAGTTCTTTGAGTCAAGTACGATTTAAACCATGCCAAGGCAGTACCACGAATGCCCACACAATGCTCCAGACGAGATAATAAAATACTATGATCTATAGTACCAAAGCAGCTGTTAAATCGAGCAGAACTAAAATCACATAATCCCCTGAGTCTGTTGCCAAAAGGATGTCATTAAAAACCTTCAGTAATGCGGTTTCAGTACTGTGAAGCGGCTTAAAACCAGATTGAAACACTTCGAGCACATCACTTTCATCTAAAAAGGCTTTCAATTGAATATACACACTTCTCTCCAAAATCTTGGACAGAAATGGAAGCTTGGAAATCAGTCTAAAATTGGATAGCACATGTGCTACATGAAAAGTTTAAACAAAGGTAAAGCAAGATAAAAACAGAGATAAAACAACAATAATTATAGCATTCTTGTTAATAAGCTTTCCTAAATAGAAAAGTCTTTAGCTGTTTTTTAAAACAGCCCACAATCTGCTGTGTTCTCTGGTAGGGCATTCCAGAGCCATGGAGCAGTGGCTGCAAAGGCTTGGTCACCCATTGTACCAAGTTTGGTCAGAGGGGGGCGAAGGTGGTAGGTATTTGCAAAACTGAGGTTTCTTGCAGTGGATTGTAGTATGAGGAGTTCCTTAAGATATTGTGGAGCATTTCCATGGATACACTGGCGAGTAAACAAACAGGGTTTGTATTCGATACAGAGGTGGATAGGGAGCCAATGAAGTGACTGAAGGATTGGTGAAATGTGTTCATATTTCTGCACCATCATCAGGATTCTTGCAGCACTATTTTGAATTTGTTGGAGCTTTTGAAGGCTCTTGCTGGGGATCCTGATGAGGAGTGCATTACAATAATCCAGCCTGGATGAGACAAAGGCATGTACCAGTTTTTCAGCATCACAGAGGGAGAGGTAGGGATGGAGTTTAGCTATATTTGGGAGATGAAGGAGTGCAATTTTACAAAGGTGATGGACATGTGTATCAAATGACAGATGGGAGTCTAACTTGACATCCAGATTTGTAACAGAAGGGGAGAGGGTATTGGTACGGTCAGAAAAAGAAATATAATTTACAGAGGAAAGAAGTTGATGGGGGGGTGCCAATTAAAAGAGCTTCAGTTTTAGTAATGTTCAGTTTGAGGAAGTTCTTGGACATCCAGGCCTCAATCTCAATCAAGCAAGAGGAAAGAGTTGATGGAGGTGTAAGAGAAGTCAAATCCAGTCTCACATAGAGCTGCGTATCATCAGCATAGCAATGGAATGAAACTCCATGCTTGTGGATGATGTGACCTAGGGGTAGAATATACTGTAGATATTAAAGATGGTCGGCTCAAGGACTGCTCCTTGTGGGACCCCACAGGTGACAGTGTGGGTATGAGACTTAGCATCCCCCAAGGCCACATACTCAGCCCTATCTGTAAGATAGGACTTGAACCACTCCAAAGCAATGCCAGAAAGTCGAATTATATAGTGAAGATGATGAAAGAGAATATTATGATCTACCGTATAAAATGCAGCTGTGAGGTCCTGGAGGATAAGGAGTAATGGAGAGCCCTGGTCATCAGCCATCAGGAGGTCATTGGTGACTCTGACCAGGGCTGTCTCTGTACTGTGAGAAATTCAGAAACCAGATTGAAATTTTTCAAACAGATTAAATTTTTTGTGGTGATCCTGAAGCTGAATCAAAACAACCTTTTCCAAAACCTTAGACAAAAATGGAAGGTTGGAGATCGGACAATAGTTTGCTATCACTTCAGGATCCAAAGAGAATTTTTTTAAATGAGGTCTAATTTTTGCGGTTTTCAAGGCCAGTGGGACTAAGTCACTCTGGAGAGAGTGATTAATGATATCAGCAATAAGAGGGCTTAAATCTGATACATTAGCTTTTACCAGAGGAGTAAGAAAAGGGTCCAATGAACATGTTGAAGGCATCATCCTCTGTATGATGCCCTCAACTTCTTTAACTGTGGTACAGAGGAACTGGGAAAGGCAGTTCATTGGCTTTGACGTAGAAATATCCAGTGATGAAGGGCTGGAGACAGACAATGAGGAGCAGATGATGTCTACCTTAGAAGTGAAATATTCAATAAAATTATTGCACTGCTCCTCTGTGAAATTATTACAGGCGTAGGTGTGAGGATTGAGTAAATGATTTATCACGGAAAAAGTTGTTCAGAGTTTCCAGGACTGTTGTTGATTAAATTTGAATAGTTTTGAGATCTGGCAGTGGTCAGTGCTCTGGAGTAGTTTTTTTGGTGTTCCTGATAAGCTAATTTGTGGACCGTTAAACTGGTTGCAACAAAACACAGCTCGAGGGCTCACCCAGATGCTTTTATCTGTCGAAGCTCACTTGTAAACCATGGGGCAAATTTTACAAAAGAGACCACTCGTGATTTAACTGGGGCATGGGTCTCAAGGATGTTCTGGAGCCCATTGTTGTAATAATCGACTAATTCATTGACAGAAAAAAGGTGTGGAGCAATGGAAAAGTTCTTAATGTCAGCATTTAAATCAGTTAAATTAATTTTTTTCAGGTTCCTGAAGTGGATACAGCGCTGTGGTTTAGAGTACAGTGAAAATGTGGGTAAATCCATTGAGACAATTTTGTGATCGGAAACACCCAGATCAAGTACTTGGAGGTCAGAGATGATGACTGAGTCAGTAATGACTAAATTGAGGGTATGGCCCTTGTTGTGAGTGGAGACCTTGACAAGTTGCCTCAGATTTAGGCAGTCCAAGAGCTCTAAGAGCTGGGCAGCAGAGTAATTAGAGGGTGTGTCCACATGAATGTTCAGATCTCCAAGAATCAGTACATTTAATGATGTTGTACAGAAAGATGAGAACAGTTCATTAATTTCCTTAATGAAATCAGGGTTTTGTTTTGGTGGTCGGTAAATAAGAAGTATTGTTATAAAAAGTGGATGCTTGCAATTAATTGACAGGCATTCAAAAGTTGAGAATTTAGGAAGGGGGAGAAGTGATAATTGCAAATCAATCTGATGGATTACAGCCAGACCACCGCCACATCCAGACCTAAGTTTAAGTAGAGGAATGATCTGTTTTGGTCAATCCACTACCAGAAAACTGTCCTACATTTAAGTTCCTTCTTTCACAATAGTAAATGATGCTCTTTATACTTTGTCTTCAGGGGCTCCTGCTGCCAGCCTAAACAATCACTGATAAAATTAAATTCTTTAAAAATACACATAAAAGAAAAGGTAAGAAAGCAACTGAAAACCAATGCTATTCAGCAGACTTATTACATTTACACCAGGCAATTGTAGCCTCATCTTGTTAAGAACACCTGATAAGGCCCACAATACAATACATATCTACAAGAGGTTTACAACCCGATCACATCCATGCTATGGCTATAGCTTGCCCATTCCTATCCTTAAGACATCTCCACAAGGTTGTAGGCTGTCCTGAAAATGTTGCAATAGACATCCCTTGGTTGTTAGTTTGTAATGTTCCCAAAATATAACAGTGAATGTTATCATGCAACCTTTATAAACCTAATCATGTCCCATGGATCTTCTGGGCACACTAGAGGTCTCTTTGTAATATTAGATGGTCATTCCATTAATATATTCAGTAAATACCGGGACATGCTTCCACGACTTCACATGATACATTAACCCCAATGTGTACTGCAAGTGTTGGTTTTGTGAGGTGGTGTTGGGTGACAAAGACACTGAATCATGTGGCTACACTTCTTTGGACTTTATTTTCAAATCTTTATTATCAGTCTTAACAGACACACCCACATTCATTTCCAGTTCTTCCCTTTTATTTTTTCCCAATTACCTGCCATAGCACAGGGGTAGGCAACGTCGGTCCTGGAGTGCCACAGTATGTGCAGGTTTTTGTTCCAACCCAGTTCCTTAACGAGAACTCAATTATTGCTGATGAAGCACATATTGCTTAAGTGACATTTTAATGCTTCATTTTAGTGGTCTCGCTTGTTAAGGTTCTCCAACCTTAATTGCTTATTTCAATCTTAAACTGCTGCATTCAGTGTTTTAATTGCTCCTTATTAGCAATAAGATGTAAAACAGGGGTAGGCAATGTCGGTCCTGGTGAGCCGCAGTGGCTACAGGTTTTCATTCCAACCCAATTGCTTAATTAGAAACCAATCATTGCCAATCTCAGACCTTATTTAATTTTATGGCTTGTTAGTCTGTGCAATGTAAGGCTCTTATATCGTAGATTTTTTTCCTTTCCAAGGATATCATCCAAATGATCTGAAGCCTAAAACAGATCATTTTCAGTCTGTCACATTTTTCTATTAAGTGTTTTATTAAATCAAACGGTGCATGATGAACACACACAGATGTAATTGGAAAAAAGCTAGCTGGAGAACTGCTGGCTGCTTTGTCTTTTACATCTTATTGCTAATAAGGAGCAATTAAAACACTGAATGCAGCAGTTTAAGATTGAAATAAGCAATTAAGGTTGGAGAACCTTAACAAGTGAGACCACTAAAATGAAGCATTAAAATGTCACTTAAGCAATATGTGCTTCATCAGCAATAATTGAGTTCTCGTTAAGGAACTGGGTTGGAACAAAAACCTGCACATACTGTGGCACTCCAGGACCGACATTGCCTACCCCTGCCATAGCAGATTCCAAAATAGCTCCCTGAGAAGGTTAATGAATTTGCAGAAAACAGATCAGTCATAACTTTTAAAGAGCATAAACCACATTAAAACTTATAATACTTTTGATTTACTAACTGTAGAAACTGTTTAAATTAACCTAATATATTTAGCTCTGTTAAATTCCTACACTGACATCTTAGTGAGTTGAGGAACAGCATCATCTTAAAAGTTAAATAGGTGTCTGACTATGAGGATATTTTCACTAAACATCTGGCTCACTCCACTTGAATGCTTGTACTATTTTTGTTAAAATCAAGAATACTGAGGGAGGGAATGTCTGAGCCTCCAGAGCCAGCACTGTTGGCAGAGAGGTTACAATCAACATTACACGGGCCATTAGGAACCTTTTGGGGATGTCCTGGAAATGTCAATCTTCTAGAGAGGTGAACATTAACAGTATAATTAAACTGAGAGAAATATAAAACCAGTGTTCCACTAATTGTAATCCATGACATCAATTCAGTAGTCTATGCTTCCCAAGCAGCATGCAAGATGACAATTAAATATATAGCTCATTTTTAATGGCTAGCAAGGCATATGCAATTCTGTTACCAGTTTGTGACCTTCTAATTTATGCTTTGAGAAATTTAATAAGCTGGTTTAATTGGAGAATCTTTAAATGTACAGTATTATCATTGCATCTTCCTTCTCCTCCTTCTTCTAAGCGGTAATTATTAGGTAACTCACCATTAGACATTCTTTCTCTGAATGAAGGAAATGCACTGGCACCGCTTTTTCAGTTGCTGACGTGGCTTAATCTCCTTCAGACAAAATGGGTCAGTTGCACTGTACATTCAGGAAATGATTGAGTGCATATTCACAAAAGCAAGACTATGTGTTGGATTTAGTGAAATTGCATACTCTCAGGGGATCACAATTAGCTTAGGACTAAGACTAACAGCATCTAAAAATGAAAAGGAAAGTTCAAAAATTAAAAAAGCTAAACTTTCCAATGAGATCAAACTAGCAGAGAACTAAGACCAAATACAGTGCACTTTGCATCTAAATTTTAAAGTGAAAATTTAAAAAGCTAAAATTTCCCTTTACGCAAATAAAGTTATATCTATCTGTCTTGTAATAGAGGATGTAGATTTGGATTTGCTGGCTTCTTGGCTGAATACTGCCTGCTAGGGCCAGGTGTTTCCCCAACATGCTGTGTGGCAGCATTCCTCTGCTGGATCTTCTATATGCACAGCCATAGGGCTGCGTGAGAGGTCTTGTTCCAGTAGTCAGCCAGCTGGGTTTTTAGGGAACCTTCGAGGAGAGCAGCAGGGAGGAAACTTCCATGATTTAAGATGGTTCTGCCTAACCTAAAAGTACTTCTTTGGAGAAATAGTGTGGCAACAGAAGTATTCCTTGATCTGGCATAAAAAAAAAATCGTTCCACCTCACCCAGGCCTTTCAGAGTTAGGAGAATAGGAGGACAAAACTTACCTGGGGAGTGGTGGAAGAAAAAAAGAATTGTATATACATTTTCATATGTTATATTGTTACATGTGCGTGCATAGGAGACAGTTTAAGTTATTTGGTGATGGTAATTACCCACCGTGAGTTCTCACTGTCTGTTATTCTCTTTCTGTGGAACAGTAGATTGATAGCCACTCCATCTCTGACGTCACGCCCGTGTCTATCCACCTGGACCCTCCCCTTCCTGCCTCGTGAACTCATAACCCAGAAATTGGCCATCTTGAGTCAGTTCTATTATGAATTTGTGTCTGTGAAGGTGTTGCCACAATTGTTGCTTGTTTTTCCTTCTTTTAGCTTTTCAGTTATGTATGGTAACCGAGGTTTTCCCCCAACATCTTTGTTGTTTGTGTCCTATTTAACTATATTTAGTAACTCAGTGTCTTTTATGTTAACTTATTGTCATAGAAAACAATATTTGAGGCATGTAAAATTTTACATTGATCAGTTCAGCATTTCCAACTTCACAGTGAAAAATATAAGGATCACTATATACTTTTAACCATTTTTTATTTTTTAGTATTCTCAATGCTGTTAGTAAATTAAGCATTGAAAAATTATGTTCTTTTCTTCTATACTTCTAAGTACAGTCTTTGTAGGTGCCCTTCAAATTTAATATAACATTTTCTATAATGTGCATTGTACAGAGCTGGTGCTTTAGTGTGTATTTCACACTGCCATTAGACATTGTTAATGAATTTTATGCAACATCTGACAATATATTATATTTCATTTGGCAACACTTGGATTGTTTGCATTATTAGAATATATTGTGTGCGTAATAACTGGCAAATATCAAAATTATCTGAGACTTACCCACTGTTTATTTCACCAGCTTTTCTGTGTTGTCCACAAAATTTGAAAAAGTCAAACATCTAATATCTAGTAGTATGATGTAATTACCTATGCAATTTTTCTGCAAATATTTAATCCCTGCACATTCATTTTTGTTTCTTTTAATTCCATACTTACTAAAGAAAGGATTCCTAATTGTAGTTCCTCTATCATTTAAGTGACAATACATAATTTAGACTTTGAATTCTGAAGTTTACCCCAGGGAAGTGCTAGTCATTAATTACCAGTATGTCATAGTTGACAATCAAATGCTCAGTTGACCACCTAGATGGTAAACACCAACCCATAATATTCTTAGCTGGGATTGGTGAAACTTCACCCTAACATTCTTCTGTTGTTCACTGCAAAAACTCTTAAATCCAACGATTATACCCTGTTAGTATTGTATAACGTAGTCTTTTCTCAATATGATGTGTCACACACGTGCACATGGGAGCCAGTCACAGGGACCAAAAGAAAGGAATTCCATGCCCAGCTGGAGGGTGGTGGGGTGCATTCAACCCTCTTATTTTTTTCCTGCAGACCAGACATGGAAAATTCCACCTGAATACGAAGACGACACTTCCTCAGCTCTGAAGAAGTCACTTCCTGTCCCGGCCCCGAGGACCACATCACTTCCGCCAGCGTCCCTATAAAACCCCACTCCCTTCTTCTGTTGATCAGTTCTGTTTTGGACTCCGTTCTGTGCACTATTGTCTTGAATATTTTGCTTATTTTGCAGCCAAGGTCAAGTACACTGGTGGATGCCCCAAACCTTTGTCTTGTGTCAAGGTATCTTATTTTACAGTGGTGTAGTCGGCAGGATGGCCTCCGTAACAAGACTGGAGAAGAACCTCTAGAAAGCCTCGACACAACATCCAAACCTCCAGCCATTAAGGACTCAGATGGGAAAGTACTGTCCCTGCGTTGCCGGGTTGGAGGCAGTTGGTGTGGATAGGGGGGAACCGAGGGGTGCTTCAATCCAGGGCTGTAATCTGTGGGATGGAGGGCCCACAGACTAGAGCCAGGCTCAAAAAGAGGATCATTGGGGACTGAGTATTGGCTCTCAGGATCAGGGGTCGCTCAGTGGAGCCCCACAGGTGGAAAATCCCGGTATAAATGTGGGGGTGCCCCAGGTTGGCAGGCAAGGAGGGTGATTCAGTGGGAATATAAACCCCACCTGCCGACCACTCCGCAGGCTATAAGGTTATGGACTAAAGTCGGCTGCTGGTTACGGCCAGGTCACAATAGCCTGTGGCAAATTGTGGAGCAGGTAGTCTGTGCATTACTGCTCAGAGCACTTCCCAGTGAGCTCGCCCAGCCGGCCTGGGGATAGCCAATTAAAAACATGGCCTCCCTCATTGAAATAATAGAGAGATTACCTACCTAGCGGTTACCTACCCTGGAGTACCATAAAAGAACCTGTGTGAACCTGGACGTGCTAGTGTCTCTATACTGGAGCTCCATAGGAGCTAGTAACGTACTATCTGAGTTACACTACAACTGACCCTGTATGTCCCCTGAAAAATCAAAACTAGAACAACACATGGAGGATTTGTGTACAAAAGCTAGGATATAGAATATGTTGCACTGCCATCTTAAATTCAGGAAGTGCAATAACAAAATTAGAAACTGAGCCCATCATCAAACACAACACGAATGTGACCATGTAATCAAAAGAGTGGCATGAACAGCGAAAAAACCCACAAAACAGAAGTAAGATGATGTCATCATATAACGTTATAAATATACAAATAGCTGATACTGAAGTTCAAAAATGGACACAGACAATTAAAACTAAAAACAAAATTAATAGAATTCATGACCTCCTTCCACATTCTGAAGATGTTTATGTTTTGATCACTAACATCCCCAAATTGGGGTTGTGTGAGTGAGTGACTAAGGGTGTTTGCATGAATGTACCTTACTGTGTACTGATTTCCCACGCTGGCCTAATTCCTGCCTTGCAGCTAATTCTCTGAGGATTGTCTTTGGCTGCATAAGACACTGTGTTGGATGAAACAGCTTTTTAAAAATCAATAGATGGTTGAAGAGAGATATTACATGCTCATCATTTTATGATGGTTCCACTTCACCATTTGTGTGCACTACATTATAATCTCTTTCTACCTAGGCTGAGTTTCTCTTTCATGGTAGCAAGATATGAGTAGTATATTTTTACACAGTACAAAAGTAAGATTGAACAATGTGAAACATTTATGCATACAGTAAGTTACATTAACCCCCTTGACATTAACCCTGTGGGTTTCTCTGGCTTTGAATCCTATGTAAATCTGGTTTACCCTGAATAACGCTTGGGACAGCATTCTGCTGTTATCTAGTGGATAGAATAACATTGTGCTGCAAAAACATCATTATTTTTAAGGTAAGCCATTAATATTAATGAATTAGGTACAGCCTTCAACCAAACACAATGGCGTGTTAACGAGAAGATGTAAATCTAGTTTTAGAACAAACTGAAACTGACCCATTTGTTGAATCAAATGATAATAGTCATTATAATGTGAACTTTGATACAGATAATGATACTAATGCATATGGCACTGAATAACCAAAACACTGTGATACAGTATGTCTGATTAACTCCGCCGCCTGAAGATTCACTGTGGAGCAAGTAGGTGTGAGGCAACAAGACAAAATGATTGTGATCAAATAGAAGGAAAAGAAAGGCATTAACCTCGTGATCACTAGTCACACTGCATTCGTGTCAGGGGCAATTACTAAGACTTGTGCTGTGGTAGCCAACAACAACACAGCAATGTGTTGATTGTATGGATCAGGCTCTGACATTCTACCCTCTCATGTGCAAGCGACAAAAAGAAATATCATAAGAAAAGTGTTCAAAGAGACACGCTTCTACTGTCCTGATTGCAATGTCACATTAAGGACTTTTAATAAATCTGCATCATTATGGCAGTGGGCACTAGATATTCCCTTCTACTGTATTTGCATTGACATTTGGTATTTACATGTTTCTGTTACATGTAATAATATTTTTTCTTGTTGAAAATGTTTTTGACTCATTTTTTCAGGGGTATGCATGGCAGTGCGGAAGCTAACACCACAGAACAAGAATAGAAACTCTGCTCTGCCTGCTAGAGTATGAACAATCTGTTTCAGAAGAGACAGTCTTCTGACAGAAAAAGTCAGTCTACTGGATGTAGTTCAAAACCTGATCATGACTGAGTTTCCAGGTAAGCTCAATGAATGACTAAAAGCTGTTCAAATGGACATACTGTATGATCATCTGTCTGTCTGTAATGTATTTAGTCTGATTGACCCCACACCAGTAGTTGATCTAGTAGGTAACTGAAGCCCAGGCAGACTACTGAGACGTGAGACAGTAAAATAGTGAATGGCACAGACCCCTTAATCCCAATCATCTGTCCCCTTATCACAGTGTACGCTCCAGTGCTAAATTGCTAATAAAAATTGAATTTTTCAACAAAAACACAGGGGCCACAGATGGATGCTTGTTAGTTCTAAATTTCACACAAATATTACAAAGATTTTCTTCAGTCAAGGAACTATAAATATGTGGAATGAATTACCAATTAGGGTGGTTGATAGTAATACTTTGTTGACCATCAAAACTTGACTGGATGATATTTTAACAAAAGTTACGTGAACAGAGATTAAAGATTTATTCTGGGTAGAAGGGTCCATTCTCATCTAGATTTTTCTGATATCACAACTGAAGTAATGTAACGTAATTTAACTATATGTCACTGATCCCGGGGCTAAGGTTCAAGGAAAAACAGAGTACAGTATTAAGAGATTATACATTTTATTAATGAGACAGGGTGACACAGTGATTAGTGATGACAGTTGAAAGTTCCAGTCCCACCTCTTGCATGCTTTGCCTGTATCTGAACTGTATTATTTCCATATATGCCAGTTTTCTCTCCCACATCCCAAAGACACTAATGTTATCCCTAACTGAGGGCTCTAACTCAGCCCATTACTAATGAGTGAATGGGCATGTGCATTCTCTGAGATGGACTGGCATCCCATTTTTAAGTTGGTTTCTGTCTCATTCCTAGTACCACCTGGAGCGGCTCCCACTCAGTTCAATACTGAAAGTATATTAAGCGAGTTAGTGGAATGAATTGACAAATATTTTAGTAATCTGAATGCTAGATTTAAATAAATGCTTATTTAATTAGAGCTTCATTGGCTTGCAGTTCTTCTCACTTGTAGCAGAGCTGTCTGAAATTAATAGTTTTCCCTCAGGACAATTTTAATGTGAGTGTAGCTTTTTAATCTCCAGTATTTGCTTTTCTGACAGCCAAACTGCATCCCTAAAGCTAAGCTTATATCCTTGCTTTCACATTGATTTTATCTTATTAAAAATGAGCTCTCATACAGTATGCCAAGCACAGAATGAACAGCAGAGAACAGACAGTTTATGACATTTTCTTTCATTCTCTCAAAGCCCATGGCTGTGTGTCAGTTTGTGCAAACTTGGCTCAAAGTTTATTACAGCAGAATGTCCACTCCTGAGTCTCTTTGTCTTCATTGCACTGCTGAAGGATTTTCCATCATCTGCAGTCTGAAGACCAATTAGGTGTTATTAGCTCAGACATGAAACACAAAAAATTAAAAACAAATCAACACATCTTTGAAGAATAATCAAAATTCAAGAAGAGTTTTATAATTTGGATACTATAGATAAATAGGGTGGACAATCAGAGTGGGGTGCATTTAATACTGCTGGTGGGTACAGCTTAATAAGCCATGAAAGAAAACTTGCATTGCCAAAACATGGAATGTCAAGTCACATTTTAGAACAAAACTATGTGCATTTCTGAGATTGTCAGTCATGAAAAAAATAACATGATGTTGTAGATGATTCCGTTTTTTTACTTCAATATGGTTTAGAAGAGACAGAAGCCCTGTAGAATATCAATACTGTATTGTGTTGTTTGTTGATAACTGCTTTAGTTCACTAAATAAAATATTGATTATATTTTTCATTAAAAGTATTCATTTTAATTTGGATTCCCTTGGTTTAATAAAAAAAACTATTGCTGTGTAGTATTTTGAGTATAAGACAAATGAGAGGGGAGTGCAATTTAAAAGCTGGAGCTTGTTTGTGCACACTTATACAGTGAACTTTAAAGAAATATTTTATGTAACAATATTTTAGCAAAAATACATATATTAGGAACATTGTGAGCATACAGTATGTCAGTTAGATTATGTGGTGCAAGTAATTTTTAATAGATGATTTGATAATGTCAGCTGTTGTTGAAGTTGGGTTCCCATTTTAATCTATTATTCGGGAATTCTACATTAAAAGAAATCAAAGAATACTACAAACAATATGTATACAGTATGTAATAGATACAAAGTTTTCATTTTTTTGTTGAATACTCTGTAAGTGCCAAATCCTTTAAGTTTATGTAAATGATAAAATTTACCACAGTTTGCTTAGTTTTGCACCTGAATATAATGTAACTTACATTAGGTAATGGAAGATTCACTTTAACTCTCTATAAATTAAAAGTAATGGAATGTTTGTAATGTTAGCTCTGTGTGACAATAGAATAGCCCTTAGACGGAAGTTAGACAGTGTCACACATGTGCGAGTAGGAGGCAACTAAAGGGCATGAGTAATTGTAATACCACCACCGACCAGGGGGTGGCGGAGAGTGCTGTCTTTTTTAGTTACTTGCAGACCATTCCCGGGAAATCCTGCCAGGTTCTGGGACCCTCGATAACATCACTTCCGGGTCCGTGACCCCAGAGATGGAGTCACTTCCAGTCACGACAACATCACTTCCAGTTCTGGCTCTAAAGTTGGCGTCACTCCCTGAACGGGCCTTTAAAGTTGCCATCATTCTTGTCTTTGATCAGTTCTGTTTTGGACTCAGCCTTGTGAATATCTCTGTTTAATCATTTCAATTTTAGCAGCCAGGATACAATATACAGGAGGCTGCCCCAACCCTTTATCTTGTCTTTTGGCATTATTTGTGACAACAGCTAGAAAGAAGCATGAAGTGTTAGACAGATAAGCAGTAACAGCATATAGTTTTCTGTCCATTATGTACGTAGATCAAACATAGTAAAGTATGTGATAACAAATTGAAACCTTAAGAATATAACCTAGACACTTGCAACAGAAAAGAGGTTTTCCTTTTTCCTCTTTTTTGTGTGTATTATAAGCCTTTTTCTTTATTTTTTGTATGAACTGTTTATTTTGCATTCTACTAAAATCTTTAAAACAAAGACACTTTGATTCTGGAGTCTTTATGTATGACAAATCATACTAGTGCTGGTATGCCTTTCTGGTAGCTGCATTTAAACTATTTTGAAATCTGTGACAAACACAGCTACATTTTAAATCAGAAAACTACAAGGGATGTTCAAAAAGTTTCTGAACTCTTTTTTAAACTCTATTTGTTAAGAATTTCAAAAACAAACTACAACACTTTTCTACATAGTCACCTACGTTTGCGATGCAATTTTCCCAGCGTCGTACCAACTTTTTAATGGCCAATTGCTACTCCTCCTGACGTCACCATTTCCAACGAAAATATAAAAGTGTGGAAACTTTTTGAACGTCCATCATATATGCCCTTAATACCAATCTGTCTTAACGGTTCATTTTCTTTCTGTCCTTGACAAACACAGCTACATACTCCTTTAAGTAATCTAAAATGTGGAAGAGTTTTACTCCAGTTACAGTCATAATGGTGCATTACTTTACCATAAGTTTAAGAACTGCAGACTTGGTAAGAGAAACAGGAGCCAGTATGGTTCATATGAGAAGAAAGGAATGAAGGCAGGTGTGCTGTTGTGGTATTTGGTGTGGGAGTGGACCAGTCTCTCCACCAGTTAGAAAGAGTACCTTATATTTTACCAAGTAGGCCTGGACTTCCTTATTTTGTCATTCTTATGTAACTCTTTTAGTGTTACGCACCTTTCTGTGTTTGTGTTAATGAAATGCCCTTTTGATGGGCTACATTGGTGTCATTCTTGGTTTAATGTCACCTCATTAATGCCCTCTCAGGCCACACGATGAATACCCACTGTGCCACCATGAAAAAGTCACTTCACCTGTAAGAACCCTAACATTGTTAAAACATTTTTACTTGTATGTTAGTTTAAGTAAAAGAATTAGTTAAATGATAAAAAGAGAAAAACAACTTCATAAAGGCAACAGGGTTCCTTGTCCTGACAGTATGTGAAACAAATTAAAACATCAGAACATTAAAACAGTACATGCTATTTAAATAGATTGACTGACATAAATGTAACATACAGTTCATTTCACAAAAAAAACAGCAGCTGGATACAGTACCCAGTGCAGGGTAGTTGGGAAAAGCAGCTGTTCCTGAATGAGTGTTGAGGCTCTGGTAGCAATTTTCAGAAGGCAGATGTGAAAACAGAGGATGAGCTGGGTGGCTCTCCTCAGACATCTGGATGAGTAGAGGATTGGTAGCTGTGGAGGTTCGGCTCCAGTGTTTTTAAAAGATGTATGGCAGTCCATTGGAAGAGTTTGTGATTCTGGCAATCCAGGTTATCAAACCATACTGTGAGGTATCCAGTCAGGTCAGTTTCAGCAGTGCAATTGTAAAAAATTATTAGTGTTTTGGTGCTCACCCCAAAGTTTGTTAACCTCCTCAGGAAAAAAAAGCCGTTGCTGAGCCTTTTTCAGTATGGAGGTGGTGTTGACAAGACCACAAAGGCAGTTGGTGATGTGGACACCCAGGAACCTGAAGCTGCTAACTGTCTGCACAAATAGGCTGTTCGGCCTAATTGCTCTCCTTTAGACTCCCTCTACTGCTGCTATGTCTTTTTTGCATATGAAGACCAAAATTGAAAACAGTACTCCAGATGAGGCCTCATATGTGTGTTATATAATTTAAGTATAATCTCCTTTGACTTGTACACTTCATATTATGCTGTATTACCTAACACCTTGTTATCATTCTTGCTGTCTTCTGTACACAGTCTTGATGTAGATAGCGATGAGTCCATTATATCCCCCCACCCCCATGTCCCTCTCCTGGCAGGCACTTTCAAGTCTCAGACCTCCAATTATGTATTAAAATCTGACAATATTACTTTATGTTTTAATACTTTAAATTTACTTACATCAACCAATGGGTTCCAAAAATACAGTCATAAAGTCTTGAAAGTATTTAGTTGCTTAATTTATGTAAGAATCTTTTAAGATTTTGCATAATTAAAAGAAAAAGAACATACAAAAGATAGGGATTTCTATAAATCATTTTGAATTTTTGAAACTGAGATGAAAATAAATTAATCTTTTTTAAAATCCAATTTTTTGTTTAGTGTCACAGTTTACTTCTCTTATTTGTGTGATACAAAATGCAAAACACTACAAGAGTGTCTGAGAACTCAAGATTTCACAAATCCAGTTCTGCTTTCTTTTCAGGGAGATCCACAAGCGCCCAAAACGGTGCACAGATGAACAGAGAGATCAGACCAGACTGGTCCATGAAGGTCACTAGGAAGAGTGGTTTCAGAGTCAGAAACGGACAGTTCGACTAAGACTGTCATAGGACATGGAATACTAACTGAGATACTTTGACTAGTTTCTGCTCCTCGTTTTTTAAATTATAAAAGATCACTAAAAGAAATGCACTCCAATACTTACAAATGTGAGCTGAATGCTGTTATGATCTAACCCGAAGATGGAAAGGCCAAAATTGTCCAAAAGTCCTTGTCCAAACACAAAAGCATTGAAATGTAATTTAATTTGTTAAATTAAATAAATTAAAAAAACATTTAAATTCTAAAACTTCAGACAAAATGTTTAAATATTCAAATTTTCAATAGAACCAAATTCAAATAAAACTACATAAAAAATTAATCCAAAAGGTGACCAAAATGCTAGAAACAAACAAAAAAAAAAAACAAACAATCACAAAAAAACTAAAGATTAAGTTTCAGTTTATTTCTGTATAGTGTTGCTCACTTTCAGCACGCTCAGAGTGATGTGTCAAGTTCATGGGTAAATGTATTTACAACTACAAATTACTAATTACTTAATGTATACACATAAAGAAACATATTTGTTTAAACACATGGGCAGAAAAAATAAGTTCTAATCTGATAAACATAAATGGAACCTGACAATATTTGTACATTAATTACATTGACAAAATATGGCTAGTTGACAACAGAGGAGAGGAAAACAAAAACTCCAGTTAACAGCATCCCTGGTTAAAAAATGCTGGAGGGTCCATGATCAGTTATTACAAACAAAGTCAGTCACAGTCACAATCCTGAAGACCTTGGCCATCTGGACACCTACACCCTCCAGGACATTCTCCTGTAAAGACTGGTGGTCTGTCTAATAAGACAACAGATCTTCCATTCACTGATTCCAAGGCTCCCCGTATCAAAAATATAATTCCAAAGGCAGGAAAACAAGTTGGAAGTAAGCCAGTAGCATAAGTGCCACAGCACGAAATTGAGAAGAGGAACACAATAGAGAAGGTTATTAAACCTTCATAATTATTGTATGAGTTCTATTTTTATACAGATGATTAACAAACATAGATACAATATGTACAACTAATCAGCAGCTTTACTCAAGGTGTGCTAGACTAAAGCGGTGAGTCTTCTGTCTGGATTTAAAAGCGGAGACAGAAAAGTCGTCTTTTATACAACCAGGCAGATTGTTTCCCCGCTTTGAGGATTGTAGCTTAAAGCCCAACCTTCCACTGTTAATCCTTTAGTAGCTGGTATGTTGAGATCTCAATGTGTGCTCTGGTTTGTATGTAACAATAATTTCAGATAAGTAAGCAGGGTCTTGGCCATTTAAAACTTAACATGTAAGAAGGAAGATTTTAAAGTCAACCCTAAATTTAACTGGGAGCCAGTGTGTAAGGACTTTAGAACTGGAGTTATGTGTTTTCATTTTCTTCTTCTTGCAATAATTCTTGCAGCATCATTTTTAATTCATTGAAAGCTGCATAAAGAATGATTTGAGCAGCTCAAATAAAACAGGGTCAAGAGCATTTGAATTAACTGCATATGGAAGGGTTTGAATGACCAGTTAATAGTAGCAGTCAATCCTACTAGAAATAAATCCATGCATTAAGTTTTCAGAAACCTCTATATTTAGAAACAGGATTAGTTTTGTGATGTGTGTTTTAAAAGACATGCTGATGTAAAAAATAACACATAACCTCCGTGTTGATTCAGAAAAACTAATTTTTAGACCAGCTGAGTTAAAATATGACAGAATGTAGTTGTTGTTTGCATCATTCCCCTAATAAATAGTTTAATTTTTTTTTCTGCATTCAGAGACAAATACTCTTTTAACTCACTAACACAATTAACTAAGGCCAACATCAGAGAAATGTAATTTGGTTTTCACAAAAGTTACAACTGGGTATCATCTACATATGAGTGAAAATGAATGTTAAGTTTTTTATTTTTTTCCCCAATAGAAGCATATAAAGTAAACAGTAAATGTGCCAGTACTAAGCCCTGCAGGACACCATATTTAACTTCTAGTACTAGTAACAAATTCCTGTACATACTGAAATCAATTTGATAAATATGAACTAAACCACTCAGTACGTGAAAAGGCCAAAGTAATTTTCCAGCTTATATAACAGAGTAGCAGACCCCCTTGACCCTAAACTTAGGATATAGCGTGTTGAATAATGGATGAATGGATGGATAACAGAGTAGAGTGGTCAATGGTGTCAAAAGCTATATTTTAATTTAATAACATAAAAACTGTATAATGTCCTTCATCAAAGGATATTAGAATGCAATTTACAATGCAGGTTGGTGCTTCTTCTGTACTTTGGTGTGGAAGACAGATACTAACTATATTGTGGCAGGTTAAAATGAGACTGAAGCTGTGTTGTGACTACTTTTTCAAGTATTTTAAAAAGAAAATGTAAATTTGAAGTTGGTCTATAGTTAGTTAGCTAGTTATATGAGTTATATATTAGTAATGCATTAGGAAGTGTGCTAGTCAGTAAAAAACTGTTGATAATGCTAAGAATCGGTGCTGCCAGAACAACCATTGATCTTTTCATTAGTTTACCTGGGACATGATCTAAGGGACATATAGTAGGGTTCATTTTTTAAATTAAAATTATGCCTTCCTTTTCTCTTATTAACATAAAATTTTGAAAGTAGCATGCATAAGGACAGACAGGATTTAACAATGCAATATTTATTTTGAGGGGTGACACTAAAATCTGGAATCTTACATTGTTAATTTTATCATTATCAAGGAGTTCATAAAATCTGCACTGCTAATGTCTGTAGGTAGTTTTCATTTCAGTTCAGAATTCTCTTTTTGTTAGATCAGCTGCTGTTCTGAACAGTACATAAGGATTAGTTTTGTTATCATCTATTAATCTAGTGTAGTAGTCACAACCAGCCATACAGAGAGCTTTTTATAACTTTCAATGCTTTAGGTCCATGCTCATTGTAAGGATTATGACTGACACTTTTGCTCTAGGTTCCGACATACTAATTGAGAAGTACTCTTATTAAACCAGAGTGAGTTTCTATGTGCTTTAACTTTGTTTTTAGGGGAGCTACTGTATCCAAGGCATTTTTCAAAAGCAAATAATAACTAGATGTCAACTGTTTTTTTCTATAATTATGTTTAACTTTTTCAAAATATCTCCATCCATCCATTTTCCAACCCGCTGAATCCGAACACAGGGCCACGGGGGTCTGCTGGAGCCAATCCCAGCCAACACAGGGCACAAGGCAGGAACCAATCCCAGGCAGGGTGCCAACCCACCGCAGGACACACACAAACACACCAAGCACACACTAGGGGCAATTTAGAATTGCCAATCCACCTAACCTGCATGTCTTTGGACTGTGGGAGGAAACCCACGCAGACACAGGGAGAACATGCAAACTCCACGCAGGGAGGACCCGGGAAGCGAACCCAGGTCCCCAGATCTCCCAACTGCGAGGCAGCAGCGCTACCCACTGCGCCACCATGCCACCGTGCCACCGTTCTCAAAATATCATCACATTTTAATAGAGGCCTTGTTTTAATCTGCAATCCATTTTGTGGAGTAATATTTACATTTTGAATCTTAACAGTGAGTCAGGCCATTGAAAAACTGTATTATGTTTAAAAGATTCTAAAAGTGTTAGTTTCCACCATGTGCATATTAAAACCTCCATCAACACTACATGATCATAATTTATAACAGAATCAGATAAAAGACTGCCAAATTTACTCATGAATAATGAATACAGCCCTGGTGATCTGTAGACTAGTACTACAGTTGTGCTGGTGTTTGTTTTAACATCTAAGATAAGTGTCTCAAAGGATGTAAATTCATCTAAATTCTTAGAAGTGGTATACAGTTTATTACCTGGAATTATCCCAAAGCCACCTCCTTGACCAACATTTCTTGATTTATAAAGGAATGTACACCCCTTTGATGCTGTCCCAGCTAAAGAAGCAGTGTCAGATTTACTTAGCAAGGTTTTAGCAAGAAGACAGATTTTATACTTAATACTGTAAGGAGACAGGACTGTTCACTGTGGTGCCCCAGTGTTGCTCACATCCGTATCAGGAACACACTCCTTGAGCTTCACAAGCTGTGGTATGATGGACAGATAGTCCATTAGGACACCATAGGCTCATCCACCTACATTTTTCTGAACTAACCCCTTAACAGGATGGTTGGATGGTATTAAAGGCAATGAATAAATCTAAATACATAATCCTCACAGTGTTGCAGACTTTGTCCAGGTGGAAATAAGTCTTGTGGAGCTGTTAAGATAAATGTATCCTCCACTCCAGTCTTTGTCCGACAGGCAAACTGTGCTAGGTCCAGGTGCTCTACCATAATAGTCCAGGACCAGCCTCACTGTATGAGATGTAAGAGCCACTGGACTGTATTTATTAGGTGCCTTGTTTGGAACTGGAATAATGCAGGATGTTCTCCCCAGCTGCTGCACTTTTTGCATCCTTAATGACAGACTAAACAGGTGATACAGGATAGCACAAAGTTGGTCAGCACAGGCCTTAAGAACTCGAGGACAGACTCCATCTGGTCCTTTTTATGTATTTCAGTATGTCCAGAAATTTGTTAACAATACTTCCTCAGTTGCCTCCTCACTTGGTTATCACTTACAGTATGGACAGTTCATACTGATGGTCAGAGGTGGACTCATCCCTGGCCAATCCAATTGAATTGCAGAAAAATGTAATAGCAACAAGTGGATTGATGAATATTTGATGTTGTTAAAGTTTCTTTCTGTGAACAATACATAGAATGCCAAATGATTGACAAGTCTATTTGCAATAACAATACCTTATTAGTTGAAATGAAAGATAAACCGATGTGTTTTAAGCTATGGAATAGCATATTGCTCCTAACTGCTATAACAATTTAATTAGAAAATAGTTTTCAAAATAAGCTTGAGGACCACAGTAGAAGAAGTTAGTTAGCCTGGATTTTTCCAGAAAAGTCTGCAATTGCAAAGATAGATTTATTTTGGGTTCTGCCAACACTGAAAAACTAAATTTAGGTATGCAGTACTAATCCAGTGTTAAGAATGAGAGGTTCATGGGATGGCTATGCCTCTTAGTTCTTTCCTTCACCTTCATTCTGCCATTTGCCCTTCTTATCTGGGTCTGTTGTATTGCAGCAGTTACTGCGCAGCAGTCATGTTCTGGATGGATTGTTCTTATAAATGTTTGCCTTTATCTTTTGCCTTCTAATTGCCGATCTCCTGCTTGGATTTTGTTTCTTGATTTCAGACTTACATTTATAGGAATGTCATGTTTAATGGAGCACTAGCTCCTCCACATGTTCCTTTTAATGGACATCCAACCATGTGTACCCCAGAAATGATGCAGATCATGGTAAGCCAGCAATGAAATAGACACAATGATACACATTAAAATGATTTATTTTCAAGAAGAAACACAATTTCTTGTTGGCTGGGAATGACCGTTTCAAGGACAATACAGCAAATGCTTGCACATTATTATCCTAGACTCCCCCTTTTATATTCTAACCTCTCTAACACATTACTGCTATGTAGCAACCATTGCCATGCAACAGATCCAGAACTGAGGGGTCCTGAAGCAGAAGGAAGGGCTGAGGGTCAAAGCTCCAAGGTATTCCTGACAACCACATGCAGGCTGTAGACTGAAAACCTATTGTCTGTGTAAAATAGGTGAATAAACCTATGAAGTTAAAAAGGGAACTTTTTAATAAGGTAATAATTTATTTTTCTTTGATAAGTTCCCCAAAACATTTTTTGGATTTTACAGTTTTTAGGGTGAAAATAATGCAATAGGATAACATTTTGAAAAGTACTTCGCAATGTGATGTTCATTAGGCACAGTACACAGTACACATAGCTGCAGAAGCACTCCCATCTTGTTATGACGATTTTTATGATGTGTTTTGTAAACGGAAAAACAGTCATAGTCCTATTACAACGCTCTGAGAATTGTCCAAGTCCAAATGTTTTTAAAAATGTATAAAATTGGTTTATAATATCCAACGGTTTATAAAATTTGCTATATCTATTTTTGGATTAGGAATGGCTTTATAAATATCTGATGTAAACAATAACTATACCCGTATTTATTTTTTCCTTCATTAGGACAAGTAAGTCATTTAACCAGTTTCAGTAAATTATATTTATCGGTAAGACAAAATATGATCTGTGGCTCTGTATTGGAATAAAAGTGCCTGAAACATGAATGATTGAAATAAGAAATGACATATGAAATGTATATTTAATGTGAACGAGTGGAAAATTTCTTTTAATATTGCATCTGGACACCAAGAATACATATTTTTGTTTTGTTTATTAATCATTTAGATATCTGGACAAGGGTAGAGGCAAATTTCAGTGTTAATTGCCAAATGAGCTTCATGAATTGAATGTTATTATTATTATTTTGGATATTCTAATTTAGAAATATTTCCATTGTTTTTAAAGCTATCTTTTAAATTTTGTTAGAAGTTAGAATACCTGTTCATAGTAATGACATTTTTGTAATATTGTTGGTTGTTGGTCTATTTTCACAAATAAAAGGATAACATGCATTAAAAATTAAAAGATGATGTTTGGGAAAGACCTATATTTTTCAAGAGATTTTTTCCATCCTAACTGGATGGAGTCTTTTATTTTATCACACAATATGTCAGGGAAATTGCCTGTCCGGCTAAGTTGAGCACCATTAAGGCTACAGCCTTGTGGTCTTTAATCTCAGGCTGTTTTTTTTTATCCCACCCGTTCCTATCTTGTAGCTGCAATCCAGCATGCCAGTTGTGGGGCATCTTAAAAATTTTGTCATGTAACAAACTATAAATCAGTTCAGAACCAGAGAATAAAGAGCACAATTAAACCAATACTTAAATTCCAGTCTTCCTGTAGAGGTATATGTTATAGTAACTTAATTTAAATTAAAAGAAAAAGTTTAAAAGCAGTTGGAAAACATCTTTGCAGATTAAAGTGTTGCTTGCTAAACATGTGCTCTCTTGGAAATAAAGCTACTTTGGCAAACAATATTATACTGTAAATACAACTCCAGGTCATGTCACTTGTAGAAATTTTCTGACAATTCTGCACTTGTGGAATGTATTGATAAGGGAGATGAGAGAGAATATAGGAGTCAGGTGGAGAACTTTGTTTCTTGGTAAAGAAAAACTTATCCGCAGCTTAATATTAGCAAAACCAAGGAACTGGTTATTGACTTTCACCACACCAATGAGCTGCTATACTTAGTCACAATACAGGGAGTGCAAGTAGGGGTTGTGCACTCCTACAAGTCCTCAGGAGTCCACATCTCTGGCAGGTTGGACTGGTCTTGTAACACAGGGGAATTATATAACAAAGGGCAGAGCAGGCATTTTTTTCTTTTGAGACAGTGTTCCTTTAATGTGGGTAATTATACAATTCTGTGATAGCCAGTGCAGTAATCAACACTGTAGTGTGCTGCTCTGGTAACATCACTTCAAGAGAGGCCAGCTGAATCAACAAGCTAATTAAAAGAGCAGGCTCCATTATGGGATGCATTCTGCATCATCTGGAGATTAGTAGCAAAGGGGAGAACAAAAACAAAACTGAGCAAGCGGCATTATGGACAATGCTACACGTCCTTTCTCTGACACAGTAACAGTATTTTCAGTCATATGAATTTTTCAGCAGATGTGTGTAATAAACGCTACTGGAGCCCCTTTAAGCCGACAGCAATACACCTGCATAATGCCTTACTGTGGTGGTGACTGCCAGGTCAGAAGTTTTTTTAGTCATTCTGATATTTGTTGTTTGTGTGTTTATTTATTTAATAAGTTTCTGTAAAAAGCCAAATTTCCTGGCAGGGACATATAAAGTTCTATCTATCTATTGTCACACACGTGTGTTTAGGAGACAGCCAAAGGGCTTAAATGCAGGTAATTCCATGCCAGGCTAGGGGGTGGCGGAGTGTACTAATTTTCCCTCTCGATCTGTTGCAGACCATTCTAGGGAAAGCCCGCCCGGCTCTGGGGCAGCCAATGACGTCCCTTCCGGTTCCGGGGCTGATGACGTCACTTCCTTAACTAGCCTTTAAAAGCTGCCATACTGTCTGAAGAAGTCAGTTCTGTTTTGGACTCGGTTGAATGAACATGTCTACCTTATTAGACCAATTTTGCAGCCATAATCGATTAAATGGGTGGCTGCCCCAAACCTTCTTGATGTCTCATGGTCGTTTTTGTGACACTATCTATCTATCTATCTATCTATCTATCTATCTATCTATCTATCTATCTATCTATCTATCTATCTATCTATCTATCTATCTATCTATCTATCTATCTATCTATCTATCTATCTATCTATCTATCTATCTATCTATCTATGAAATAACTATTGTTCTTTTGTGTGTAACAAAAAATCTTTCATGTTTTTCATTGAAGAACTGAAGCCTATAACATTCAAAACAGCAGAAAACCATGAAAGTGCTATCTTCACTCTACGAGAGAGACTCAAGAAAAAAATGTATGGTGAACATAAATGATAAAACACAAACAAGAAATCAAAGTAAAAACAAAACATAAAAGACTGCAATTCAAGAATAATCCAATATTGCATCAGAAAATCTGTACAAGCAGCATGGTTATCCAGAAACCTTTGGAGAGACTGGATTACAACAGTAATTTATTTTTTTTCATTAAAACTTGCAGCACAGGGTGGCTCACAGGAAGACTGAGATTGGCATAGTCTCTTAAATAATTTATAGAGGAAATCAGTTGCTGCATGGCTTCACTCAGGTCATTGAGATGTATTTTCTGTGTGCCAAGACAAGCCTTCTTTTTACAATAGAGCTCAATCTAGGAAGGAATCAGACACTGGTTGTGCATTAAAAAATAAATTTATTGGAGCACCTATAAAATATAAAGCTTTCAAATATAGTACTAGTCTGGACTTCCTGTGGGAGGCTTATTGCTAAGTTTATAACAAGAACTTTTTCTACATATGACGTATGGCCACTTTTTATTCAGAATCATTTTAGAGTCTTAGATGAAATGTATTCACTTAGATGATGATGCAATGGTGCATTCTTTCGGTCTGCTGCCTAAGAGTTCTGAAGCTCTGGTTTTAAATACTGGCACTGGTTGTATAGTGTTTATATTTTCTTTCTTCCCAGTACTCTGCTTTTCGGCCCACACTCCAAAGATGTGGGGTTAATTTAATTGCTGACTCTAAACATGCTAATTTGGAGCAGTTTAAGTAAGTTTGGGTGTGTGAATATAAGTGTCCTATGATGAGCTGGGTCCCATCTTGTTTCTTACCTTGTGGTCAGTAGTGATGAGCAAAAAAGGTAATTTTCAATATAAATATAGTTTTGTACAATTGACACTATTTTGTTTAGTGAAACTGACACTACTGCGGTGGGTTGGCACCCTGCCCGGGATTGGTTCCTGTCTTGTGCCCTGTGTTGACTGGGATTGGCTCCAGCAGACCCCCGTGACCCTGTGTTCGGATTCAGCGGGTTGGAAAATGGATGGATGGATGGATGAAACTGACACTAAAGTTCATTTTGCAGGAGATTTTATAGTATTTTATAATACGTTACTGTTGTAAGCTTGTCAAAAATCCAGTCTCTTCAAAGGTTTCAGGATAACCATGCTGCTGGTATAGATTTTCTGATGCAATATTTGATTATTCTTGAATTGCAGTCTTTTATGTTTTGTATTTACTTTGATTTCTTGTTTGTGTTTTATCATTTAGGTTCACCATACATTTTTTTCTTGATTCTCTCTGATAGAGTGAAGATAGCACTTTCATGGTTTTCTGCTGTTTTGAATGTTTTAGGCTTCAGTTCTTCAATGAAAAACATGAAAGACTTTTTGTTACACACAGAAGAACAATAGTTATTTCATAGATAGATAGATAGATAGATAGATAGATAGATAGATAGATAGATAGATAGATAGATAGATAGATAGATAGATAGATAGATAGATAGATAGATAGATAGATAGATAGATAGATAGATAGATAGATAGATATACAGAAACCTTATTAATCCCTAGGAATATTGTTTCTCTTATTAAACAGGGTTGCCTGGATAACACCCTAATACTATCTGTGGACTCCTTGAGTTTCCTGGCCATGACAGGATTTATATTGGGGCATAAGGTGAACCAGATTATGACCCAATCTCCCATGAGGGGGAAGAGCTTTAGCTTATTTGCATATAAGAGGTTGGGTGCTCTGTTATGTAATTATATGTATATAGGATGAAGTCATCATTTTGGAACAGGTTGCTATGATGCCAAGCATCATTGAGATCATGGCCTAGAAGCTTGTATGGAATCATGGGGGTATTTAACTTGAAAAGAGTGAGCCATTTACTCAAAAAGACCTTGGCTCAAGCTGGGACAGATTGGGATAGGGTGAGATGGGTTCTTTTCTATCTTATGATTGTTTATTGTCGATATATCTCCTGTTATTTGTTTTAAAGTTTATTAAAAAAAATTGTTAATGATAAAAGAATCTGCTCTTTGTTTTAAATGGAGAAAAGAATTGGCGAGGTACAATATATAATTTAATTTCTGCTTAAGTTTTTGTTTTGATTTATTTGCTTGTTAAATAATTCTGAGTTTGAACTGCCCTTTTGCCTTGGCTGCTGGTCACTTGTTTATTCAGTGTATCTAACCCTGCCATGTCTTACTATCCCTGCCATTCACCCTTTTAAAAGTCCCTCCACTCACTGTCTTACAAATCATATTGATTATTGTTTGTTTTACTTTTGAAAGAAAATAGTCCTGACACATGTATTTAGTGCAGTTTTATTCATGGTGGTTAAGAAAACTGTCACAGGCAAGATATTCTAACCAGAAGAACTACTGACATCATATATCTGCTTATATCTCTAACGTTGTGCTTAATGGCAATGCCATTAGTGTTTCTACGCAACTTACCACTCTTCCCACACCAAGTACTGTATTACCTGGGGTATTTCTCATCTGAAACCACAAACCTTTTTGGTTGTGTTTGTGTTTTAGAGTTTAGAGTTGATATTATCAGCCTAAAAGTACTGCCTCCTTTTATGTTTCTGCATGTGATGCTGGTTCTGATTGATAGATAGATTTCTTAAACTATGTGTTGCTAGTGGAAAGGTGATATTGGTTTCCTACCACAGTACTGAACTTGTTGTGAGGTTAGTTGTTAGGTACTGTATAAACTGCCCCAGTTAGCACAAGTGTGCCCTGTTCTCTTAAAATTTAAGGTACCAAAGTGGGACGTTATAGCGATGCTACACAGGAACCACTTATTGTGCACAAAATAAACATGGCATATGCTTAGGTTTTCTCAATCTGTTAATATCCTGCTAGGTAACGTATTACAGTAAGTATACTTTAAAGTCTTCTGTTCTGTCCATATTTTAGGAACCTTTTGAAAGCCCAAAGAATCAACTTTACGTGCAATGAACCCTACCCAGGATGAAATAGTTCTTTGTCAAGCAATGGTTCTATGCGGAACCACACAACCCTGTAAACTGCCATTAAAGGCCCATTCTTTTTAAGAGTGTGCTGTGGACTGATGACAAAGCTCATTAAGGCCTCTTGCTTCTGATATATTCTCTTGAAATCCTGAAAAGAAAGCAGCTTTAGAAATTGGTTGGAGAGTAGGGAAAAATACACCTCCTACATGCAAATTATAATGATAATATAGAACTTCAAATCAAATACAGTAAAACCTCAATTATCTGTCAGGGGTCGGGAGAGAAAAGATGGATAACAGAACAGCTACTTTAAAAATGATATACAGTAGATTAGTTTAGCGAATAGTCAAATTTATTTACGAAACAAAATTATATTAACAAAGTATAATATAGCATTAACAAAATTTATTAATTAATATAATATTGTAATGACCAGCGTAATAAGCAAATACAACTCTGAGGTACTGGAGTTTTCTATGTTTAACTTGGAGTCTTTATTCCATAACAAATAGTGTCCTGTCTTATACTCCATTATCTGGGTTATGGAGCACACCTCCAAAACAATAAAAGAAAGCTTTCCCTAACAATCAGTTTATCTCCTGCCACTTACATTCTTTCTTTCTCTCTACCGCAAACACTCCTGCTTATTGTCTCCTGACTCCCTACTCAAAACTTCCTTCTGCCTGCACCTTCCTTTCTCTCCTGACTTCTCCTGTCACTCATCTTCTAAGAGGCATGTCCATCCACTACAGAACAGAAGGCCTTCACCCAGTCCCATCACTTACAGCATTCATTGCACCCTTTCTGCTCCCCCACAGCACATAACAAGCTGCGTGCATGTCATAACATATTTAACAAAACTTAAAATGACTGAATTTAAAAAGAAAATTACAATCTAGAGAATATTAACATTAATATAGAATAACATTACCATCAATAGTTTCCATTTTCAACATGTTTTTCAATTTTGTTGGCATTACGCTTTATATCATCCACTGTTGTTCTTCCTTCTCGTTAAACTGAAGTGATACTTGAAGCATTTTCACTCTTTCGTAAACGTTTAATAATTTTTATTTTTTGTGGCAATTCTAACAAAACACGATTATGTTTATTGGCCATAAACAATGTATAGTAGATTAATTATGACAAATGAGAAAAGCTATGAAACGCTATAAAAACTAAAGGTACATAACTGACACTATGATTTTAAAATGCGGCATGACATGTAGTGCTGGGGAAGAACACTACTTGCTAGCACAAGGGAGAGTTGTTCCAATGTGCATAGCTCACAGCGCACTGCACGACAGTAGTAGTAGGTAGTAATAGTAATAGTAGTAATAGGTAGGTGCAATGTTTTTTTGTTTTTTTTTTGGTCCTGATGATTAATTGTGTGATGGATAATCGAGGTTTTACTGTATTACAGAGAATGTAATTTGCAATTAAATTTATGGTGAAGCCATATTAGAATTTTGTTATGTGTGCAGATGTCTCTAACATTAATATTAACTTATCTAATAATATCTGCCTATCTTTTGTTAATGACTAGTAAGATGTGCTCCTCCTTTAACCGCCACCTTATCGTGGTGGAGGGGTTTGCGTGTCCCAATGATCCTAGGAGCTCTGTTGTCCGGGGCTTTATGCCCCTGGTAGGGCCACCCAAGGCAAACTGGTCCTAGGTGAGGGATGAGACAAAGAGCGGTTAAACAAACCTCCTATGATGGAAAACAATTTTGGACGGCGTTTTCCCTTGCCCGGACGCGGGTCACCGGGGCCCCACTCTGGAGCCAGGCCTGGAGGTGGGGCTCGATGGCGAGCGCCTGGTGGCCGGGCCTGCACCCATGGGGCTCGGCCGGGCACAGCCCGAAGAGGGAACGTGGGTCCCCCTTCCCATGGGCTCACCATCTATGGGAGGGGCCAAGGAGGTCGGGTGCAATGTGAGTTGGGTGGTGGCCGAAGGCGGGGACCTTGGCGGTCCGATCCTCGGCTACAGAAGCTGGCTCTTGGGACGTGGAATGTCACCTCTCTGAAGGGGAAGGAGCCTGAGCTAGTGCGCGAAGTTGAGAGGTTCCGGCTAGATATAGTCGGACTCACCTCGACGCACAGCTTGGACTCTGGAACCAATCTCCTTGAGAGGGGCTGGACTCTGTACCACTCTGGAGTTGCCCCCGGTGAGAGGCGCCGAGCGGGTGTGGGTATACTTATTGCCCCCCGACTTGGAGCCTGTACATTGGGGTTTACCCCGGTGGACGAGAGGGTAGCCTCCCTTCGCCTTCGGGTGGGGGGACGGGTCCTAACTGTTGTTTGTGCGTATGCTCCAAACAGCAGTTCGGAGTACCCACCCTTTTTGGAGTCCCTGGAGGGGTTGCTAGAGGGCATACCTTCTGGGGACTCCCTCGTTCTGCTGGGAGACTTCAATGCTCACGTGGGCAATGACAGTGAGACCTGGAAGGGCGTGATTGGGAGGAATGGCCCCCCCGATCTGAACCCGAGCGGTGTTTTGTTATTGGACTTCTGTGCTCGTCACGGATTGTCCATAACGAACACCATGTTCAAGCATAGGGGTGTTCATATGTGCACTTGGCACCAGGACACCCTAGGCCTCAGTTCGATGATCGACTTTGTGGTCGTGTCGTCGGACTTGCGGCCACATGTCTTGGACACTCGGGTGAAGAGAGGGGCGGAGCTGTCAACTGATCACCACCTGGTAGTGAGTTGGCTTCGATGGTGGGGGAGGATGCCGGTCAGGCGTGGTAGGCCCAAACGTGTTGTGAGGGTCTGCTGGGAACGTCTGGCAGAGCCCCCTGTCAGAAGTAGCTTCAACTCCCACCTCCGGCAGAACTTCGACCACATCCCGAGGGAGGTGGGGGACATTGAGTCCGAATGGGGCATGTTCCGTGCCTCTATTGTTGAGGCAGCTGACCGGAGCTTTGGCCGTAAGGTGGTCGGTGCCTGTCGTGGCGGCAATCCCCGAACCCGTTGGTGGACACTGGCGGTGAAGGATGCCGTCAAGCTGAAGAAGGAGTCCTACAGGACCCTTTTGTCCTGTGGGACCCTGGAGGCAGCTGATAGGTACCGGCAGGCCAAGCGGAATGCGGCTTTGGTGGTTGCTGAGGCAAAAACTCGGGCGTGGGAGGAGTTTGGGGAGGCCATGGAGAACAACTTTCGGATGGCTTCGAGGAGATTCTGGTCCACCATCCGGCATCTCAGGAGGGGGAAGCAGTGCAGTGTCAACACTGTATATGGTGGGGATGGTGCGCTGCTGACCTCGACTTGGGACGTTGTGGGTCGGTGGGGGGAGTACTTCGAAGACCTCCTCAATCCCATTAACATGCCTTCCAATGAGGAAGCAGAGCCTGGGGACTCAGAGGTGGGCTCCCCCATCTCTGGGACTGAGGTCACCGAGGTGGTCAAAAAACTCCTTGGTGGCAGGGCCCCAGGGGTGGATGAGATACGCCCGGAGTTCCTCAAGGCTCTGGATGTTGTAGGACTGTCTTGGTTGACATGCCTCTGCAACATCGCATGGACATCAGGGACAGTGCCTCTGGATTGGCAGACCGGGGTGGTGGTCCCCCTCTTTAAGAAGGGGGATCGGAGGGTGTGTTCCAACTATAGAGGGATCACACTCCTCAGCCTCCCTGGAAAAGTCTATTCGGGGGTCCTGGAGAGGAGGGTCCGTCGGATAGTCGAGCCTCAGATTCAGGAGGAACAGTGTGGTTTTCGTCCTGGTCGCGGAACAATGGACCAGCTCTATACCCTTAGCAGGGTCCTGGAGGGTGCATGGGAGTTTGCCCAACCAGTCTACATGTGTTTTGTGGACTTGGAAAAGGCATTCGACCGTGTCCCTCGGGGAATCCTGTGGGGGGTACTCCGAGAGTATGGGGTACTGGCCCCCCTGATAAGGGCTGTTTGGTCCCTGTACGATCGGTGCCAGAGCTTGGTCCGCATTGCCGGCAATAAGTCGAACCCGTTTCCAGTGAGAGTTGGACTCCGCCAGGGCTGCCCTTTGTCACCGATTCTGTTCATAACTTTTATGGACAGAATTTCTAGGCGCAGCCAGGGCGTTGAGGGGGTCCGGTTTGGTGGGCTCAGGATTGGGTCACTGCTTTTTGCAGATGATGTTGTCCTGTTTGCTTCATCAGGCCGTGATCTTCAGCTCTCTCTGGATCGGTTCGCAGCCGAGTGTGAAGCGGCTGGGATGAGAATCAGCACCTCCAAATCCGAGACCATGGTCCTCAGCCGGAAAAGGGTGGAGTGCCCTCTCAGGGTTGGTAGCGAGATCCTGCCCCAAGTGGAGGAGTTCAAGTATCTCGGGGTCTTGTTCACGAGTGAGGGAAGAATGGAGCGTGAGATCGACAGGTGGATCGGTGCGGCATCCGCAGTAATGCGGGCGCTGCATCGGTCTGTCGTGGTGAAAAAGGAGCTGAGCCGCAAGGCGAAGCTCTCAATTTACCAGTCGATCTATGTTCCTACCCTCACCTATGGTCATGAGCTATGGGTAGTGGCCGAAAGAACGAGATCGCGAATACAAGCGGCTGAAATGAGTTTCCTCCGCAGGGTGTCTGGGCTTTCCCTTAAAGATAGGGTGAGAAGCTCAGTCATCCGGGAGGGGCTCAGAGTAGAGCCGCTGCTCCTCCGCATCGAGAGGAGTCAGATGAGGTGGCTCGGGCATTTGATCAGGATGCCTCCTGGACGCCTCCCTGGTGAGGTGTTCCGGGCACGTCTAACCGGGAGGAGGCCCCGGGGAAGACCCAGGACACGCTGGAGGGACTATTTCTCTTGACTGGCCTGGGAATGCCTTGGGATTCTCCCGGAAGAGCTAGAAGAAGTGGCCGGGGAGAGGGAAGTCTGGGCATCTCTGCTCAAGCTGCTGCCCCCGCGACCCGACCTCGGATAAGCGGGAGACAATGGATGGATGGATGGATGGATAGTAAGATGTGCAAGTTCATACACAATTTGCGTCAAAAAATCAACCAAACAATGGGATATTGGTGCCTAATCTGTCCCTCTTATATCATTATCACCTGACAAAATGCTTCAATATAGATTTAAACATTAAGTAAACTAAGAACCTTGCCACCACGTGTTACCCATGAAAATGCACTGGCTAAATTGAACAGCAACATCTCAAGTTTAGAATTAAATGGCTTTGAGGTGAATAAGGACAAGCCATAACATAGAAAAATGTAGGCTACACACACCACTTGACCTAAACACATAATTTCAGGACTATTCGGTAGCAGTGCTAACCACCTTGCGACCAAGTGTTTGCTGGACAGTATGAGGCCAATAAACAATTAGAATAATTATTTCCTACATACATAGTTGTTCTTTCCACATTAGGACTGTGAATTTCTTTGAAGCAAGAGCATTAAACTGCTGACTTCTTTACCACAAAATTGAAGGAGCACATGTAAGGCTTCTTTGGTAGCTTTTTCAGATTTTGTGCCATCAGTCGTTCTTCCTCAGGGGTAGATGAACATCAAAATACCACTCAGCCCCCTCAGTGCAATGTGTTGTGCTCAATGTATTCCTAATATTGATCTGCTTTTTGCTTTTTGTCTGATCTCTGCAGCTATCTTTTAGGGGAGCAAGTGGTACTGGATTTTTTGTACCTCTTCACTGGCTTCTACAATTAAAAAGAAAAAAAAGGGAACCTTGTTTTAATGCCAAGAATAAGGGGCTCTAGCCTTCAAGCCTGATTCCTAAACTGGAAAGTTCAGGTTGCATATTCACACACACATCCAAGGTATAGCTAGAACATTGCAGAGTCAGTACAGTTAGCCCCATCAACCAGAAACAGGCATACATCCCCCTGGCACAAAGACCATTTCACATAATACAAAAAGCAATATTTTCCTAGATAACAAATTTAAGCATATAATGGACAATCAAAAAAAATGCCTAAGAAGTCAAAATTCAAGGGCTCTTGTAAACATTTTAATAATATGTTAAATGGCCAAGGGAAGCTTATTAGTTATTTTTCACAACTACTGATGAGGCTGTGTCCCACTAGCCCATAATGTGGAAATGCCACTGTCAACAGGCCAATAATTCTGATATAATCAGACCAAATACAATGTAAATAGAAAGAGTTAAAAGTAAATGGTGCAGTCTGCTAAACAGCAGTGCTGTAGGCAATTGCTGACTGATGGTTGACAGAGCCAAAATAGAAGGTCATTACACTGACAGATGATAGAGTGGCTAGATCCTTGATAAGATTTTTGCTGCTGATATTGAACTTTCATTAACACCTGATTGCTGTTGTTTGGCAGTGCTGACTGTCCATATAAACTAAATCAGTTTTATTACACACATTTAAAAATCACAAGGAGTACTTCAGCATTTCTCTCCAGTGGTGACTCAACCATTTTAAGGTCTCCAATCTGTTTGCAGAAAAGGGGCTCATTTGGTGTCAACTATGGATTACAGTTTTTCTGAATTGCTAAAACACTAAACCCCATGCTCTGACCCAAAAGCTCAGTGGCCTGAATCATTCGCTCTTTTGACAATACCATAAACAATTTTCTCCTAGTGAAATACAATTTGCAGATCTCATTAATTTGCAAAACTCTATAAACACATTCTCATGTAATAAAACACATTTTGCCCTTGTAATGCATAATGGTAACCCCAAATGGTAAAAGATAAACACAAATAAAGCACAGCTGTCATAAATTAAACACTATTACTCAAAATTGATCACACTTGTTTCAAATACTGTGACACAACGAATATAAGCCAGTTCAGAGTGCACTCAGGATGTTGAAGATTCAAATCAACAATGGACAGGAACTAGATAGATAGATAGATAGATAGATAGATAGATAGATAGATAGATAGATAGATAGATAGATAGATAGATAGATAGATAGATAGATAGATAGATAGATAGATAGATAGATAGATAGATAGATAGATAGATAGATACTTTATTAATCCCAAGGGGAAATTCACATACTCCAGCAGCACCTTACTGATACAAAAAACAATATTAAATTAAAGATTGATAACAATGCAGGTAAAAAACAGACAATAATGTTTACAAGGTGGAATTGAAGAGTCGCATAGTTTGTGGGAGGAACGATCTTCTCAGTCTGTCAGTGGAGCAGGAAAGTGACAGCAGTCTGTCGCTGAAGCTGCTCTTCTCTCTGGAGATGACACTGTTTAGTGGATGCAGTGGATTTTCCATAATTGATAGGCGCCTGTTGAGCGCCCGTCTCTCTGCCACAGATGTCAAACTGTCACACTTCTTAATGCTGCTTCCCCAACACACCACCGCGTAGAAGAGGGCGCTCGCCACAACCGTCTGATAGAACATCTTCAGCATCTTATTGCAGATGTTGAAGGACGCCAGCCTTCTAAGGAAGTATAACGGCTCTGTCCTTTCTTACACAGAGCATCAGTATTAACTATAAGAGATGCAGAGGATGAATGCAAGTAAGAGGTTGGGTACGAGGAGGAAGAGGAGGGGGGCAAGGAGGAGGAAGAAGAGGAGGAAGAGGGGGACAAGGAAGAGCAAGACAAAGAGTAGTAATTTCTGATGAAATTTGAGCTACTGTCATAGACCTTATTCTTGTCCATGGAATGACAATGAGGGAAGCAGGACAAAGTGTACAGTCCAATTTCAGCAAATTCTCTGTGTCCACCATAATCCAGAGATTAAGACAAGAGAACAGGTACAGTATAACTGTTTTTTGTCATTGAAAGTTCACAGAACTACTGTAAACAAATGTTTCAGCAGACTGGGAGGAAAGTCCATCACTGTTTGTACTGTACTGCATGAATAATTTTGTAACTGCACATTCACTTTTTTCTTATAGAATTGCAAGGCTGCCACATAAGGGTGGAAGGACAGCTACGTTAACTCAGCAGCAAGAGTTCACTATAGGTGACATGGTCCATCAAAACAATACCATTAGACTGTGAGAAATACAGCAATGAGTTATTGAAGACAACACAAACTTTGAAAGAATCAACAGTGTCAGTCTTTCCACCATCGACCGTGTCCTCCAACTTAAAGGGTCAAAGAGTTGTGATTTCAGTATGTGTAAGTAAGTAAGTGTATATTTAGACATATTTACAGTAGTCCAGACTGTCTTCAGTATAATATTACTGTATACATACTACTGTCAAGCTCAATGACATCACAGTATGTACAATGTATGTAAATAAAGAGTGCATATAATGCATTCTACAGCATAGGTCTGTCTTTCTGTAGCACTTACAAAACTATATCTATTTCTACATATATAGAATGTTTGAACTGGATTCCATGGAAAGACCTCATTAATACATTTTTGTGGATGAAGCAGGGTTCAATCTCACAAAAATGAGAAGGAGAAGCCAGAACATAATTGGCCTGCAGGCCATTGTTGATGTTCTTGGCTAACATAGTGGCGAGGTGACACTATGTGCCGCCATAAGCAACCGTGTGGTTCTACACAATCATGTCATGCTGGGGCCATAAAACATCCAGCATCTTCTTACATTTCTTACTGGTGTTCAAGATGCCTTGTTTAGACTTGAGCAGCTAGATCATGAGCTGAATGAGCATCCTACCTATGTTATAGTTTGGGACAATGTCAGTTTTCACCATGCTAATTAGATATGAGAATGGTATAACATCAACGAGCAATTTATCAACGCGTACCTTCCCTTTCCTCAAACCAATAAAACTTTTTCTCTACATGGTGGTGGAAGGTATATGACAGACAACCCTACACCAGGGTAAATCTCCTACAGGCCAGGGGCCTCATGCATAACACCGTGCGTAGAATTCACACTAAAACGACGTATGGACAAAAGTGGAAATGTGCGTACACACAAAAACATCCAGATGCATAAATCTGTGCATTCACCAACTTCCACGTTCTTTCGCTCCATAAATCCTGGTCAGCATGAAAAGTAATGCACATGCACACACCTGCTGCCCCACCCAAACTCCTCCTAGAATTAAGCCTCTTTGAATATGCAAATCAATATAAATAGCCCTTAAGCTCAGCGTTCTGTGAAAAGACAATGGCAAAAGCATGGGGGAAATAGAAGAATTTCAGCGAATACCAAGTGGAGGCAAGGAAAAACATACTATTTGTTGGTTTAAACAGCAGTATAAAAAACAAATGGAAGTTGATCGAGTGACATAGAGTGTCAGAGAAACTCGAAAGTTCAAGTTCACAAAGTTGCACAGTGCCCAAAATAAAAAAGAATTTGTCAGATATCAAAGTCACCGTGAAAAGGCAAGTCATAGCCCATTGTCTGAGAGTCATATGGAAGCTTATTAGGGTACAGAAAAAAGGAAAAAAAACAGGCACAAAGTGGGAAAAAAGCACAGAAATTTAATCTTGAAATTTCCACTTTAATCACATAGTTTTTTTTGTCATTGAAGTAGAACATCACAAACTTCATCTTAAAATCTTTAAATTACTAGTTTCTCAAATACCATCATAACTAAAGTAGCATGTTGAATGCTTTGTATTGTATGTGTTCTTCTATGTGCTCTGTGTGTGAATTACTACGTGCTTCTTAAACGGGCTTTCTCTTCCTCCGACAGGACACAGAGTCCATTACATTTGTGAAATTACAGCTCTCTGAATAATTTAAATGCTGAGATGTATACGTGATATCATTTTCATGATAGGAATTAAAGCATGTTATTAAACATGGCAGCATGGTGGCACAGTGATAGTGACGAGCTGGCGCCCTGTCCAGAGATTGTTTCTGCCTCACGCAAGATGCTTGCTGCGCCGTGCATGACCTTTGATGAAATAATTTATTGCAGTACTGTCTCTTTCAAATGTACTAACCCCCAATTCCAGTCCTTCCTTTTCTTTCTCCAAGTACCCAATTGCCACACATTCAGCTCTGTAATAGATGTCAAGCCATCTGTAAGTTTAGAAAGCAGATTCTTCGAAACATTTAAGGAACATTGAAATATCTTCATAGGACATGTTTAATTATTATATCCATTTATCCATCCAGTGTTGCGCCAGCCCCAGCAAGAATACAGCACGAGGCAGGAACAATCTCTGAACGGGGCACCAGATCGTCGCTAGCGTTATGTCCTCACATGTTTAATTATTAACAATATAGATTATTTAAATGATGTTAACATTTTATTTGTATAATGTAATAAACATATATTGCTGCATTTCATCTTAAAAATAACATCATCATCATATGTAAATACGTGCTTTATAAAGTGGCTCGGGTTGTGCAATATTATAACTGCATCACAACTTTACAGTGAGATAATTGTACTTTTAAGTACAAACAGTTCTACAAGGAGCACTTGATGGACTGATTGATTGTGTTTATAGCTCTTGGGATGAAACTGTTTCTGAACCGCGAGATCTGTACAGGAAAGGCTCTGAAGCATTTGTCGTATGAGAGCAGTTGTGTATCTGATAATTCTCTTTCTGATCAGCTGCTATAGAGCTGGGATTCCACACTCAGATACAGAGATATACTGTAAATACTCTGAGTGGTGCAGTGAGAGTAATATGGAAAAAGATGATCCGCTGTGGCAACCCCTAACAGGAGGAGCTGAAAGAAGAAGAAGAAGGTGCAGTGAGAGTAACAATGCTAAAGCAGCTATGGTATTTGTTTAATAGTTTGCCCATTCCGTGGACCATTATATTGTTACAGGTTAATTACAATCAGATGCCTTAGACTAATAAACAATATGCGGTTAATTTCAGTGTATTTGATAAAGCCGCGTCAAGGATGTGGATCTAAAAAAGAAAGGAAAACCACACTGGAACAAAAGCACTGCTTTGATGCTGGGTACCGCCAGTTTGCAAAACCGAGTGGAGAACTTTCGTACGCCAAGGATTTAGCTGGTGTGAAAATGTGCGTGGCTTTACACCAAGTTTAGTTTTCATACATCACAATGTGAGCATGGAAATGGGAGTGCGCAACATTTTTGTGCATACGCACCGTTTATACATGAGGCCCCAGGTGACATATGTGTGGAGTTGTGTCAGGACTGGATTTAGCACACGAGAGGGTTCCTTCCCCTTTGCCTGGCGAGGGGGAATATAGCATGTGATGTTGATGAAGTGCTGTGACCTGACCCAGCCCAAGGACATGATGAAGCCTAATGGTCAATCACTTGTTTACAGTCTTTTGATATTTGTCCCATTTACAGTGCATTATAGGCTGTGGACTGTAATGTACTTCTCATTTACAGTATGGAAAATTCTGTCTTATTCAGTACTTTATTTTTACTTTATGTACAGTAAATGATGAATCCACTGAGCTATTAATATCTTTTTATTCTTTGTTTTTTTTGGCGATCCAAAATGCAATTACTATATTATAAATAATGAACATTTCTCCTGGAGGTACATACCCTGAACGCAGTGTATTCCTTTTGTTGATGTAGTGTGCAATGACTGCTCAGTATTGTTTTTATTTTGAGTGCTTCGTGTATGATATTAGGACATTGATTGGTTTTGAGCACAGGTAAAACTGTTTTGAGGTGATTGTTTGATATTGCAAGAAGAGTCAGAGATTTTGTAAATGAATAGGGCTTTGTGTGTACTGTTTTAAAAAAAAGATGCAAAATTTCAGAAAATGTGTTTCAGCAATTCAGAAAAACTGTTATGCAGTAAGTTGTTTTTTTTCCTAGATTTGCAATATCCCATACAATTTTATTACCAGATGTAATTAAGGAAAGCAGTTCATATTGTTTCTGATTTGCATTTTTGCTCTTCTTTTGCATTATTACTGCGTTAATATATATGCATGTCTGTCTTAATGCTAACTAAGTTATAACTTCACGTTTGATTTGAGTTGGTGAAGCTCGCTTTTACTAGACACATTATCTAATGGCAGCATTGGGAATCTGTTTTTATGTTCAAGAATTGAATCACCAAGAGTTTTATGACTAAACATCCAACGTTTTATGTAATTTATTGAGCTATCAGCAAATTTTCCAAAACAACAAAATATAATTTTTTCAAAAAATATAAGTCTGAAAATTTGGACAGTGATGCAATTTTCACAATTTTGTCTCTGTGTGCCACCACAATGGATTTGAAATGAAACAATCAAGATTTGATTAAAGTGTAGACCTGTAGTTTTAAATCAAGGGGTTTAACAAAAACATTGTATGAGCCATTTAGAAGAGACAGCTATTTTTGTACATGCATACCCCCCTCCCCCATACCAACCACTATTTTCAGGGGCTCAAAAGTATTTAGACAAAGTAACATAATCATAAATATACAGCAATGATCATTTTCACTGGTTGGTTAAAAGTCTTTTCAGGTCAATGACTGTCTAAAGTTTGGAACCCTTGGACATCTCCAAGTGCTGGGTTTCCCCCTTAGTGATACTTTGTCAGGCCTTTACTGCAGCTGTCTTCAGGTGCTGCTTGATTGCTATCAGTTTTGTCTTCATCAAGTGAAATGCATGTCCATTTGGGTTGAGGTCATATGATTGATTTGGCCTTTGAAGAATATTCCACTTCTGTGCCTTGAAAAGCACTTGGTTTGCTTTTGCAGTATGTTTTGACTTATTGTCCATCTGTACCATCACCCTATCAATTTTGCAACATTTGTCTGAATCTGAGCAGACAGTATAGCCATATACACTTCAGAAATCATCCTGATACTTCTGTCAGCAGTTATATCATCAATAAACACTGGTGACCTATTTCTATTGGCAGTGACGCATATCCATGCCATAACAGTGCCTCCTGCAAGTTTCGCAGATGATGAAGTATGCTACAGATCTGAGCCATTCCTTCTCTTCACCATACTCTTCTCTAGCCATCATTGAGGTATATACTGATCTTATTTTCATTTGTCCAACCAAAACTGTTCCAAAACTGGACAGTTTTTTGTTTATATTTTCTGGCAACGTCTATTGTGTCCTTGTTATGCTTAAGGCTTACCAGTGGTTTGCACCTTGTGGTAACCCTCTGCATTTACTTTCATGAAGTCTTCTCTTGATTATAGACTTTGGCTTATATTTCACAAAGGAAAGAATTCTATGATCATCAAACACAGTTGTCTTCCATGGTTGTCCAGGCCATCTGGTGTTGTTGAGCTCACCAGTGAATTCCTTCTTTATAAGAATGTACCAAATGGTAGATCTGACTATTCCTCGTTTTCTGCTGTCTCTCTGATGGGTTTGTTTTGTTTTCTCTTACTAATGATGGACTGTTTTTATGTGCATGGACAGCTCTTTAGACCTCATATTCAGAGTTCACAGTGACAGCTTCCAAATGCAAATTACACACATGGAATCAACTGCAGACCTTCTAACTGCTTAATAGTTAATGAAATAATGAGGGACCTGCTCACACCTGGCTATGAAACAGCTTGTCAGTCAACTGTCCAAATATTTTTGAGCCCCCGTAAATGGGGCACCATGTATAAAAATTGCTGTCATTCTTAAATGGCTCATATGATATTTTTGCTAAACCCTTTGAATTAATGCTGAAAGCCTACACTTCAATTATGTAATGATTTCTTCATATCAAATCCATTGTGGTGGCATGCAAAACCAAAATTATGAAAATAGTGTCAGTGTCCAAATACTTATGGACCTAACTGTAATTTTAAAAATCTATTTTGCTAAAAGATAATGAAAATAAAAAAATAAATTTGTGTCATTTGCTGCAGTTGGAGATGCATATTCCCCCAGTGCTTTTGTAAGTTCAGAGTAAGTTCTAATTTCCTTGATGACTTACAGTGTAGTTGACTCTAAATTCACAATTGGATGACCAGGTTGCCATCCAAATCTGCTTCCTATTTTGATCTTGTTATTCTACAAAATGGATGGATATGGATTTAGCAGCTTAGCAAATATTTGAATGAATGGATAGTACTGGCTTTAGTGTTATTATTTGAAATCAAACCATCCATTATCAAAGCCTCCTAATTGAGTTCAGGGTTGCCCAGCAGCATCATCTGCTAACTTGGAGGAGCTGACTCTGAACAAGACATCAGCTAAGTGGAGGATGTATCAATGCACACTTCTTCAATGTAACATATACAGTTTTTGCATACTTTATTATGTTGTAGATTGTAGCCAGTAAGGGGCATAGCAGCACCCCAAACTACAGACACAATTGTACAACACTAAGTCCTGGTTACAAATAATAGATTATCAATAAGTAAATACCTCTCAACAGGTTTATCTTCACAATATACAGCAAAAAGTCCACAGTTTCTCTTCCCTGTGTATTTCTTTCCTCCTTGTACTCTTCAACAAGCCTTGTCCACCTCCTCCCAATTCCAACTCCCTGAGCCAAGTGAAGGGCTCTCTTTTAAATCCGGACCTGGGAGTACTACCTGAGTCTAATCTATTGCCTCTGCAAAGCACCCCAACTGTCCTAGTGCCATCATTATCTAACAGCTCCCCCTGGTGACTCCTACAGAACTCGGCAGGGAAAGCTCCTGGGAGTACAACTCTCATGCTGCTCTGCAGGTGTCCATACTAGGACATACCAGACAGGATGCTAACACTCAGCATACAGGGGAACGTTTTTACCATAGCAGGCAGTCACCCACTGTACCGATATTCCAGTCACCTAAGCCCAACCAAAGTGTTGCTGGTTGTTGGGATTCCAACCTTAGTGTAAGCTGCTGCCACAGCATTTTTATGTGTCCATGTCCTGGTATGGCAGGGGAATATCACTGCTCCCCAGTTGACCTTCCTTTACCATGGCCTCCTGGGCAAATAAGGGAGCAAGATCCATATGCCAGCATGGATGTTGGTTGGCCCATCACAAAATTTAATTTTAAATGGATAAGTTTGTCATTTTTGCCAATCAATCTCCATTCAATAACCCATAATGACAATGTGAAAACATGCTTTCGGAAGGGTTTGCAAATTTGTGATCAGGTGCATCCTGTTTGCTTTAATTATCCTTGAGTGGTGTCTATAACTTGATTGGTGTCCACTTGTGGCAAATTGAATTGATTGGACAAAATTTAGAAAGGCACTCCCATCTGTCTGTAAGATCCCATAATTCACGCTGCATGTGAGAACAAAAACCAAGCCATGAAATCCAAGGAACTCTCTACAGACCTCCAAGATAAAATTGTGGTAAAATACAGACCAGGCAAGGTTATCAAATCATCTCTAAATCTTTAATTGTTCTCAAGGGCACGTGGGCCTCGATTATTGCTGAAGGACCTCTTGTAGTTGGTCATCTGACCAAACTGAATGACTGGGTAAGAAGTGCCTTGGTCAGGGAGGTGACCAAGAACCCAAAGGTTATTCTAACAGAGCTTCAAATGTCTCCTGCTGGGATGGGATAATCAATTGGAAGAACTACAAACTCAGCACCACTCCATCAATCAGGCATTTAAGGTAAAATGGCTATTGATTTAATGGCATATGACAGCCTGCTTGGAGTTTACCAGATGACTTTTAAAAGAAGAGCATGAGGAAAATGATTCTCTGGTCAGATGAAGCAAAAATTGAACTCTTTTTAACACAACTCCAAGCACTACATCTGGTGAAGATTATGCACTGCTCATCTGCTTAATACCATCTCTACAGTCTACTATAGTGGTGGTAACATAATGCTTTGGGGGTGCTTCTCAGCAGCAGGGACAAGGAGACTGGCTGGCATTGTGGGAAGGATGCATGCAGCCAAATACAGGGAGGTTGTTGAAGAAAAACTGATCCAGAGTGCATGCAACCTCAACCTTGGATGATGTTCACCTTTCAGCATGACAATGACCTGAAGCAAACAGCCAGGACAATGCTGGAGTGACTTCCAGATAAGTCTCTGACTGTCCTTGAGTTGCCCAGTCAGAGCCCAGACTTAAACTTCATAGAACATCTGTGGAGAAACTGATGATGGCAGTTTACAGACTTTTTCCGTTCAAACTAACAGAGCTTATGAGGATCTTCCAGGAAGCATGGGGTAAACCGCCCAAACCCAGGAGGGTAAATCTTGTAGAGATGAAGAATGGGATAAACTGCAACTTGTAGAGGCGAAGCTTGTAGAGACAGGCACAAAAAAACCTGAAGCTGTAAAAGTTGTCAAAGGGGCTTCTACAAAGTACTACATTAAGGGTTTGACTACTTATATGATTGACAGATTTCAGTTTTTGATTTTTAAAAAATGTGCAAACCTTTCTGAAAACATGTTTTCACTTTCTTATTATGGGTTATCAAATGTAGGCTGATGACCAAAAATGGCAGATGCATCCATTTAATATTAAATCTAGAGCACAGTAAAGTGTTCAGAAACTGAAGGAGTCTGAATACATTGTTAAATCTCTGTACCTCTTGGGGATGTAAGAGGAAAAACAGAGCACCAGAGAGAGGCATTTGTAAATGGTGATTCAATAGCAGGAATCTGCATTTGTGAAACTAAACACTGTACCACTGGGCTGCCTCTTTTTAATCATTAATTGTTATCAAGGAAATTTACTATTTTGGACTAAAAGGGGATAACTTTTAATTAGACATTCACAATAAACAGCACAAATAGTTTTTTTTAGATCAAGAATATGCAGGTCCATTGAATCTGTTAATAAGAAAGTAGGCAAACCTCAAAGAGGTTGGCATCTGCTACAGTGCATTAGGTTTATTTGACATTACAAGGTACGTCCCTTTGGTGAATGTCCTGTTTATCTTTGACTTATAATTTCCCTTTCATGCACTGGATTCTGTTGTATGAACCCTCCCATTTTTGCTTAGACGAGTCGGTACCTTCTCTCTCTCTCTCTCTCCCGCTCTCTCTCCCTCCCAATTTCAGTATAAAGGGAAGAGATTTCCAGGCAAAATACATAAAACAGCAGTGAGACGAGTTACCATTCTGCTCAGACGGAGGCGTAATTGAGGACAAGGAAAAACGCGGATAGGATCGCTCATCACCGTTAGAAGCAAACATGAAACATTTGATATTGATATTATCGTTTTTAGCAGTTTTACCAATATTTGCACAGAAAGTTCCTCGGCTCAAATTCAGAATTAAAGGTAAGCATTTCGTATAGTCCAGTACTGGATGATTAGTATGCATTTGTGCGCCGTTTTTTTATTGCTTTTATATGAATGTTTGGAGTGAATAGAGAAAGTGATAGGAATTTCAAGACTTTCGGTGCTCGATTTTAAATTAAACTTTCGTGCCGCATAGTGCTGGGAAACACTATAGGGAATGAAAAAGATGGCATTTCGTATGTATATTCCTTCTATATATACCAACAGCTGTTACAGTTTTACAAAAGTCATCAACGCGGCATCAATGTAATGAACTATTTGCCTTTCCCTTTCAAAAGAAATAGCAATTAAATTGCACTACACGAAGTGTGCGCGCTCCTGTGAGCAGGCACCGCTGTGCACAACACATCACGCGCGACCCCGAGGACACGAGGAAGGGTAGCGGGTCCGCGTCTGCGGCACTGCATTGCAGGTGCCCGGCTTGGGGAGGATGATGGGACTGCAGCACACAAGAAGGCAAAGACAGGAACGCCGGGGTGTGGCGCGACGGCTCTCTGTACCGACAATTATGTTTCCCGTCTTTCAGCTGCGGTTGGAGCACTTACAACTCCCGCAAATGCATAAGGAGCTCACCTGCAATTCGTGACAACGTGACGCAATTGATCTTTGTGACGTCTGCACTCGTTGGGCACTACTTGACTGTGCAGTACAGTGCGTGGAAATGGCCAATATCAGGGGGAAGATGTGCCGATTACCGGGGGAGGTGGTGCCAATTGATTATTCGCGTCGCCTGTCGGAAACGTGCGAATGATTTGTTTGGCGCAGCTTGCTTTGACAAACTGCTATTATTAAGATTGCATTGATCGTATTCATGTATAGGAAATTATCATTCATTTTTTGTCTGTACTTACACCTTATATCAGTCGCTTATCGTGCCTTTTGCACATTTTTATCCGTTTTTTAGTAGAGGAGTGTCGAGGTGAGCATGCTGTTGTACAGAAAATGGAGGTCTAATGATAATATTTTCATTTATGAATAAATGTTAGGACATGCACTGACGCCCAGTCACCCTGCATTGAAAGAATTGGGTCAGGAAAATGGCCAAATTATTTGTGATTTTAACAGTAACATTTACATAACTAGAGAGAGCAGCTGATACATTACCAGAGGTGAATGTCAAAAGGAGTTTTAAATGTGTTGTGGAAGTGTTTTAATAAAGAAAAAGTAGTCTTAAAGTGTTATGGGAAGTGAAATCGTGAAATGCTTTAATTATGATAGAGATGTCTCCTCTCAGCAATTGGGTGCCATGTGTGTGATAAGTGCATTTTTCTCCCATGCTGACAAGGGTTTCTTGAAGAAGGGGCCTGAGTTGCCCCGAAAGCTTGCATATTGTAATCTTTTTAGTTAGCCACTACAAGGTGTCATTTTGCTTGACTTCTCACTGCATTCATAATGGCTAACACAGTACAACACCCTAGTACTTCCATGCATAACAAAAGACGTGCTGTTAGTCTGGCATTGTTGGGTGTGTGGTTGTGGATACAAATATAGATAGTCTCCCATCTTAGGGCTGTATCCTGACTTTTCCTGAGGCAGACTTTATAGAATTTATTTTTGTGGCACATTTTAATACATGAAGGTACATTCATGAAAAGCTCTGTTCTTTAATTGCACTTTGGAAGATTGTGTGGCATGTCAAAGAGCCATTGCTTAACAGAACAATTTAATTCTGGGAAGAGTTCTTTGCATATGAAATTGGATCTTTTGGCTTTGAAAAGATGACTAATATGTGGACAAAACAGAATGCCAACAGATCAAGAAAGAAGGAACTAATAGTTCATTATTGTATATAGAAAGAGTCCTTTTAAAGTCAGGAAGCCATTGGTATTTCACAAATCTGTTATCTTCTATTCATAACAGTGTATGGAGCATGTTACAGATAGAAATAATTTTTTTATTTGATTTGAGCTTTATCAATCCCAAAGGATAAATGGTCTTTTCACATGATCTTTTTGAGTTTTCTGGAACCTTCTTCTGAATGATCCTTTTAAGAACTAAAAATGGTTACAATGTGCTATCTTTCTGAATCATGGCTTTGAAACCTGTAAATAAACAGAGTTACAAAATAAATTAAAGAGTAAATACATATTTGAGAACCACATTGTCCAGCTTAAACACAAAAAATATGGTCAGACGGCCAGGAAGGACATGAAAATAAAAACTCCAGTTGGCACGATTTTGGAGAAAACAAACCTCTGGATTACAAGGCCAAATCCCCCCAAACACTCTAGTTCTTGAATGTGTCACCATTAACAGAACATTCTTGTGGAGCTCTCTTCCCAGAATCTCAGGTAGCTGCAATATACTTAGGATAACCACAAAGTACCAGAAAATAGAAAAATGTACAAAAGTAACCAACTTATAAAAATATCAAATAGAATTGCATTTTATGATAAGAACTGATTTCCACCTGACCTCATTATAAATGAATGCTAGTGATGCTATTAATTTCTTAAGTGATTAAAAGCAAGATGAATTAAGGAGTTAGATTTTAGTAGTTTTTGGAAGTGTTCAGCTGTATTGGTCCAGTGAATTTCTAATGGTAAAATATTTCAGACTTTTGGTGTATAGAAACCGAATGCTGCCTCACCAGTTCTTTTATGCTTCACTCTCGAAATTTTGACAGGACAATGTTAGAGGATCCTACACTATGATTAGAAAGATAAGCACTCTAAAATATCAGAATGTGCTAGATTGTTTAGAATCTTATATACAATTAAACAAAGTTTAAAATCAATCCTAAATGACACAGTTAACCAGTGTAGTGATGCTATACTGGTGAGATATGCTCAGATTTTTCTTTTTAGTTCAAATTCTTGCTATTGTGGAATAATTGCAGTCGAGTTATTATTATTTTGATAATCCTGCATGCATTGCAATAATATTGATGGCTAAAAGCAAAAGCAAGTATGCACTTCTCAGCATCTTGGAGTGATACAAAGATGAAACTCGTGATGTTTCTTCAGTTAAAGATTGCAGTCTTAGTAGTATATGTATTTAATGTGCGATTTGAAGTTTAGCTCTAAATATAAGAAAACAACAAAATTATTTACATCTAAATTATTTGTAAAGCCAAATGGTCTAGTTTATTGCTAAGGTCTTCACTATTTGGTTTGCTGCCATATGTTTTGTTTGCTTGTTCCATATGTTCATGCAAAACAAAAAATGAAAAATAGAAAAAACAAGTTCAGACAATAGATGTGTGAAAATATCAAGAGAATTGAATGTGTTGAAAATATAAGTAGTGACTGTAAATGATTTATAAGTACAATTTGTTATAAATAATTTACTTTCAATCCACTTTTCCTGGTTGGGTTCGTGGTAGCAACATCTCAACCTGGACAGACTGAACCATCTTATTCTTAGCAACAATAATCCACCAGTTATGTGTCCTAGACATTTTCCCAGTAGGCCATGCTTTATACATCTTTCATGGTAGGCACAGTACCTACAGTAGGTGGCATGTTTTCTACATGCCAAAACATCTCAAGTAACTCCTCTTGGTTTATTTCACTGTCCTTTCGTATTATTGAGTTCCTCACCATATCATGGGGTGTGATTGTAGCAATCCTGCGTGGCAGCCCAATTTTGACAACTTCTATTCACAATATCATTTTTTCATTTACAAGAGCTCATGATCATAGATGAAGGAGGTGATGCAGACTAATCAACTGAAATTCTAAGGACCTAGCACCTACTTCACAACCAGTCCAGTACAACATCCACAAATCTTCCACTATTGCAACACTTCTTTGGTTAGTCTTATGCCCACATGAGCCCTATTTGTGAAAAGGAATATTAGGCATTTAAACTCCTGAACCTTAAAGCAATAATTATTATTAAATTTCAGTGGCCAATATTGATAACAAAATTGTGTCTTTGATGGGTATTGCCTTTAAAATGATGATCTTCTCTCACTGATAATCATTGGTTATTGCCATCTTTTAGGTTCCTGTATGAATGTCTCCTAAATGTGATCTGTTCATTATCTAGGCATAATAATGAATTCTGATTCAACAAATAGCACACATGAAATTGCACATTGTCATATCTTTATTAAGAAGACTAAATATTCAAGTTCAGTAATGGAAGAAGTAAGATAACACTTAGAACTGGTGGAATGCCCTTTTACAAAAATAACCTTAAAGAAAGGCTTCCCATAGCTGTTGATTGGACTAACTCATGGCCTGGCTGTTTTGTAGTCATTGAAGGAACAATAAATTCCAGGGTACATGGAAAGATTCTTCAAGAGAATATCCTGAAACTGAAAAGAAATTGAGTCTATGGAATGATAATCACCCCAAACACAGGAGACCTGAACAAGACAGATTGAACAGAGGAAATTCTGCATTATAGAATAGCCCTATGATAGTCTCAGTCCTACTTAAATGTGGATGCATGATCAGATGGAAAGCATTTATGTAAGGTATCGCAGAAATGTAATTGAAATGAAAGTCATCTACAAAGACCAATCAGCCTAAGTAAGTTATGTCAGAAAAGCTATGCAGTTCTGATCTTCAGTTACCTAAATATATTACAATAGCTCTTGCATGTCTTCGAAATCTTTGTCATTCGTGGGTAACATCCACCTATTTTAAATCATTGCACACCAGCTTGATCTGAGGAACATCGATGGAACTGTTTTTCTAGTGACTTTAGTCAGTCAGTCAGTTATTTACCAACCCGCTATATCCTAACACAGGGTCACTGGGTTCTGCTGAAGCCAATCCCAGCCAACACAGGGCACAAGGCAGGTACAAATCCAGGGCGCCAGCCCACCGCAGGGCACACACACGCCAGGGACAATTTAGGATCGCCAGTGCACCTAACCTGCATGTCTTTGGACTGTTCGAGGAAACCCACGCAGAAACGGGGAGAACATGCAAACTCCATGCAGGGAGGACCCGGGAATCGAACCCAGGTCTCCTTACTGCAAGGCAGATGTAAAAGTCTAGTGACTTTATGACTAACTTAAATTTAGGACACCTAAAGAATGTTACCTAACTCCTGACCTTTCATATAGCCAGCCATGCTGTTAATTTGGCTAGTGGTTTTATTGCAATTACCACATTATTCTGGTAGTCCATTGATGGACTAACTAATGATGAAAATGTGATCAGCTTCAAGAACTATCTGAGGATGTGAGTGTGATAGGACTTTAAAAATGCTCTTATTCTTATTGTCATTTTTTTCTGTTGAATTTCAGTTCTTGGATACATAAAAAGTAATCTTGGTGTGTTTCATCAGTTATATACAATTTTATATGCTTTAATACAAACATAGCATCTAGCTGCTTATTAATTATTTAAAGATAAAGCTATCTTATAAAACCTGCTTAATCCACTGTAGGCTAGAATGGATCAGAGACCATCTCAGAAGGTTTATGAGGGAGCCAGTTTATCACTAAACTCATTCACGCTGGGCTAGTTTGGAGTCATCAACCTAACATCACATCTTTGAGATGTGGGAGGAAGGAAGACTAGAGTATCCAGTGAAAAAGTCTAAATATATATCTCTGCAGCCCATAGGCTCCACCCTGGAGCTACAAGTAGGTGGGGTTGACTCCAGTGGGTCTAACTGCAGACCTCATGAGCTCCATGAAGTTACACTATGGTTATGTCTAGGGTTGTGGGAGGGTTATCTCACTAATATAATGATGACTTTCTATTATGTCAACTCCGGGTACTTGGAGCTCCAGGGTGGATTCTCAGGGCTGCAGAGATACCAGACAAAAAAAAATCACATAAGACATGAGGAGACTCACTAATCACAGAGCTACAAAGTGTCCCTCTTGGTGACAGACCATTCTTAAGGAAAATGCTTTGATATTTTGAATTTGCTCAACAAGTTTTCTATGAACAAGTTTATACACTGCTCAAAAAAATTACGGGAACATTTAAATAACACATCGGATCTTAATGAATGAAATATTCAATTGGAAATACTGAGTGATACTGTGTAATTCGTTGAGAACAAAATGATGTAACAACAGTCAATGGAAACCAAAATCGCCAACCCATTGAGGGCTTGATTCCACATCACACTGAAAATCAAAGTCAAAGATTGAAATCACAGGCTGATCCAACTTTCGTGACTTTCATCATGGCAACTCATAGTGTGACTCAACATCACAGGCGTCGAACTCCAGGCCTGGAGGGCCGCAGTGGCTGCAGGTTTTCATTCTAACCCTTTTCCTAATCAGTGACCAGTTTTCACTGCTAATTAAGTCCTTTTCCCTTCCTTTTAATAGCCCTGTTTGTAAGGATTCCATCCTATGAATTGATTTGTTTCTTCATTAAATGGCAGCCAAACAGAAATGAGACGTGAAACGAGCCAACAGATGACCAGCTAAACTGGTGCTTCAAACTCCAACCAGTTTCTTAATGAGAAGCCAATTCTTGCTGTTAATTAAACCCGTTACTTAATTCTATAGCTTGCTGCTGCTCTCATTCTGCTACAGCAGACATTTCCCAAAGTGTTGATTTTCTGTTTCTGATTATTGACCTGAGAAATCAACCTTACTGAGAACCTCACCTTTCTTTATGTTCAGATAATGTGGTTAGCTGGTCACCTGTTTTCTCATTTTGTGTCTCATTATTGTTTGGCTGCTAATTAAGGAAATAGAAAGAACTAAGGGGTCTGAGTCGAGTTAATTAAATCTAAGGCAAAAGAAGTTAATTAGCAGGAAAAACAGGACACTAATTAAGAAGGTGGTTAGAATGAAAACCTGCAGTCATTGCGGCCCTCCAGGACTGGAGTTCGACACCCCTGCTCAACATTGTGTATGGCACCCATGTGCCTCTATGCGCTCCCAACAATGCTTCTGATGAGATGGCGGATGGTGTCCTGGGGGATCTCCTCCCAGACCTGGATCACGGCATCAGTGAGCTCCAGGACAGTCTGTGGCACTACTTGGTGGCATCAGAAGCATCGATACATAATGTCCCAGAGGTTCTCAATTGGATTCAGGTCTGTGGAATGTGCGGGCCAGTCAATAGCATCAATGCCTTTATCATCCAGGAACTGCCTACACACTCTGGCCACATGAGGCCGGGCATTGTCCTGCACCAGGGGGAACCCCAGGGCCCACTGCACTAGCATAAAGTCCGACAATGGCTCTGAGGATTTCATCACGGTATGTAACAGCAGTCAGGGTACCGTTGCCTAGCATGTGGAGGTTTGTGCGACACTCCAATGATATGCCTTCCCAGACCATCACTGACCAACCGCCAAACCAATCATGCTGGATAATATTACAGGCTGCATAATGTTCACCAAAATGTCACATGTGCTCAGTGTGAACTTGCTATCATCTGTGTAGAGAACAAAGTGTCAATGGCGGAAATGGCAATATTTGTATTCTCTGGTGAATCTCTATTTGAGCTGCACAGTGATAGGCTCTGAGTAAAGGCCCCACTACAGGATGTCAGGCCCTCATGTTTACATTTACATTTATTTATTTGGCTGATGCCTTTATTCAAGACGATTTACAAAATTTCGGACACAATTGGATACAAAGTGACAGGGTCGCACAGTGTCGGTAGTAGAATTTGAACCCCCAACCTCAGGGTTTGAAGTTCAAAGCCTTAACCACTATGCCACACTGCCTGCTGAAATTACATGGTCTGTTTCTGGCAGTTTGATGAGAAACATGCACACCGGTAGCCAGCTGGAGGTCATTTTGTAGAACTCTGGCAGTGTTCCTCCTGCTTCATTTCGAGCAATGGGGCAGATACTGGTCCTGCTGCTGGGTTGGTGCTCTTTTACAGCTCTGTCCAGCTCTCTTTATGTAACTGCCCATCTCCTGGTATCTCCTTCATGCTCTTGAGACTGTGCTGGGAGACACAGCAAATGTTCTTGTGATGGCATGCATGGATGTGCCATCCTGGAGGAGCTGGACTAACTGTGCAACCTGAATCGACTGCAGGTACCTCCTCATGCCACCAGATGTGGCGAGGACACTAGCAAAATGCAAACTAGAGAAGTTTCAGTCAGGAAGGATAAGGAGAGAGCAATTGTCTAAGGCCATCACCTGCAAATCCATTCCCTTTTTGATGGTTGTCTTGCTATTGCATCTCCAGTGCACCTGTTGTCACTTTGATTTGCACAAAGGCTGGTGAAGTTGAATCCTTTATGCTAACTGACTTGGTGTTATACTGTGACAACTAAGTGTTCCCTTAATTTTGAAGCAGTGTATTTTTCATAGATTGGAATTCACCACGATCCAAAGTGGTGTTGAGGAGTGCAAAACCATAAAAGCTTACCTTTAAAATGCAGAATAACATGAGCATAAGAGGGAAATAGTACAGTTGTAAATTACAATATCCAAGGTACATCTGTGGTGTATCCAAGGTGTAGGAAACCAGGACTGCAGTCATGATTAGTACCTACCACTTTATAACTATAGCTCCTGGAAGCCACATGTACCACTAAGGTCTTGAAAATGATTAATTTTCACTCCTTTTCCTTGACCTCCTGGCTAGGGAAATTCTTTCAAAAGTGAGAGCTAAACACATCCTGAGCAAAAGTATTCAATAAAGATATCAAGAGTCCAAGCCAGCTCATTAAATTTCTTTAGCTTAGTTTTCAGAACATATAGCCTTAGACCAAATGGTACATTACAAAGCTGATCACTCACTTTTGATCCATGTGCTATGACATACACTTACATGTATGAGCAACCTTACATTCAAATATAGTGTTTGTTTGGGCAATCTGTGACAAGCATGTAATTCCAGTGACAGTTCATTGATCTTCCTTTCAATGGTGCATCATCAAGAATACAGAGTTAGCATTTTGTCTCCAGTTAAACACTGAAGAGTTGATATGTGCATAAATGCAATTAACAGTCATTTTTCATTCCTGCATCTTTAATTCACATTAAGAAACCCTTTCATCTACAGATACAATTTCCAAGTGAATGACAAGACAGACACTCAAATGTCTACTTCAGAGCCTGCTCCTTATTGAGCACCTCAGCTGAAAGGGTGAAGTTGTGTATAAAGTTAAGGCTGATTGTATCTAGCTAGTGCTTTTAAACCTAAAACATGAGCCACAACTCCCACCAGTACAAAGATATTTCATGTCACAAAATCCAGTGTAAATTAAAGTCTAACCTATCAATAAATGTCTCAATTACTTGTGATCCTCCCCTCGGTAGATGGTGAGCTCAAATAGAACTTTGATTTAGCTTCTTCAGAATGATCCCTTATCTAAGCAAAATTCTGAGGTGATCGTCTTAAAATAATTTGCTAAGGTTACCTCTGTCAGACCTCATTGCCCCTAATAACAATGCTGTAAGACACACATAGAATACACATGACTCTCCATCACACCAAATTCACAAGCTTATTAAACACAGTTTATAAAATGCATTTTCATATTGTAAAACAAAAGAATGTGAAAATGTTCAAGTAGTGGTGAATACAACTTTGTTTCTTATTATTAAGACCATTACTATTAACCTGCATTATAATAAAATATGATCTGCCAAATGAACCACTTACTACTCTCATAGCTTGTCAGACAGGTACATTGTGAATGCAGCATTCTGGTCACACCTACAAAGTATTTATGTGTGATGGTATTCACTGATATTTCTTTCAAAACTCACACATTACACCCATTGTGCTGGAGAAAGGACAAGAAAACAAAACCTAAAAAAATGATTGTGAACTACCTCTGTTTGGCCAATAAAAACCCAAGTGGGCAAACTCTATGGAGATAATACAGGTAGCAAATAAATTACGCTGAGATATTTTGCTGACTCCACACTGTTTTATAAGAGTAAGCCTTGGAGAAAAGTAGACTGAATTTTTTTTAACATGAGCAGGCGCTATGAGATGTCCATCATTAGTCTGGATACAACACAGTGTAATGGAAAGCTACAATGTCTGTGTGTCCTGTGTTTGAGAAGAGGAATATAAAAGATTTTGACCTGTAAGAACTTTGAAAGTGGAATGCTAAATGATTAATGATAATTGTACTGGATGAGGGCCAGTCAATTACACTAAAATGGAGACATTCAAATTTAATGCAAGTGAAATCATTCTATAGTAAGTGCTTTTTTGTATACTTTACTGCATGTAGTCTCTGCCATAAAATTATTTTCCTGTAATTAATGTCATGGAACTGGTTGGGTTAGTTTCGGCCTTGTACCTGATGCTGCCTGGAAAGTACCCAGCTTCCTGTAACCTTGTATCGCATTAATCAGATTCAGGAAAACAATAGATGGATGGATTATGCCATTAGTTGTTCAAATCAGAAAGAGGGAGTCAAGGATGGAAATAATCGAAGTGGAACCTCTTAAAGAATACATGAATTAGCTAGACAAGGTCCATGGGGGGGTTTGGGGGTTGGGTTGCAAGGGCCAAGCTTCTTCATATTTAATTGTTGTACTGTAGGGCTGGATACTCTTCATATATTGGAAGGCACCAGTTTGTCTCCCAAACCTTTATGTGCAAGTAAGGACCTCAATGGGAGATAGCTGGATCTAAATGTAGGGGTGTCAAAGTCTCATCATGGAGACCTACTACGGCTGAAAGCTTTTAGTTCAAGCTACTTTCTTAATTAGTAATAAATTATTGCTGCTAATGAATCATACTTCTTTTGCCTACATTTTAAATGATTTGCTTTTTTAAGATTCAGAACACATAACTTTTTCTTTTTTCATTAGCGAGTAAACAAACAGTAATGAAATGCAAAGTGTGCTAGCTGATGGCAACACCATGTTTGAGAGTCACAGGCGATAGATGTGATGCCTGCCAGTGTGGTGGTAGAGAATGATGGTAACACAGAGGGAGAGCTGTAAGTGGGAGGCTAGAGCACAACCTGTGCGGCAGTGTCATGGTGTACAAAAGGAGCTCAAAAAACATAAATTAACTTTTTGAACCAAATAATTATATTGCTTAGTTCAAAACCTCATAACTCATCTTCAAACATGCTAAATGCAATTATAGGGTTGTGGGAAGCTGCATCAGGCATATGCAGGAAGCCAAACTTTGTTGGGGGAGCAATCCCCCTGTTCATAATGCCAATTTACTTAAGAATATCATCGAGATGAAAGAAGAAAATCAGAGTGACCAGAGGAAAACCTATGGAGAGACAAGCGAAACATGGAAATTCCTGTGAAATGGCCAGGTTAGGAACTGAATCCCATCTCATGTATCTATAAGGCAACAATGCTAGCTATAGTCTACAGAATCATCCTTTGTTGAAATGTGTTTGGATAACATGTTTTTTTTTATTATGGTAACTGGTGTTATACTTTACTATAGGAATGAAGCAACGCAACTCTATCGCATGTATTTTGATGTCAACCTGTCAGTTTTTTCAGGAATACCAAGATTTCCTTTAACTTTAAGCAAAACTGTAGTTAGGTGCCTTTGTAAAGAAGTCCTTGACTTGCACTTGCACTGGCATGATGTCAGTGATTTAAAATGCTGTCTAATTTTTGTGTTTGCTTCTTTTGTGCTACAGATCCAGTCCGATATCAGTTTTCCAAAGAGGAAAACTACACAGTGTTTTTTCATGAAGAAGGGACAGATGTCATTTTTGTCGGAGGCAGAGAAGTCATCTATGTCCTGCAGTTTAAAGACTCCAAAGTCAGTGCAACTGAGGTAATATTCCTTAGAAGACCAGTCAATAAATCATTCTATGCTGTGTCTTTCATTTAAACAGTATACGAGCAAGATAAAACTATGACTTAGTGTACATTTTTATAACAGACAAGACACACAATACAGGATTGAATTACATAAAAAAGCTAAACGTTATTATGAATGCTGCAATGCAGGAATGGCCATTTTCAGAAGGCAACTCTTCTACTACAGTATATTGTAAATGTGAGGATCACAGAAGCTTTAGAGACAAATGTAAAAAGAAAGATCCACAGAGTATTAGAAATGAGATAACACCAAAAAGGACAATTAAAAGGTCTGTGCTGTTATAGTGTGTGTGCATTTGTCTATGAAATTTTAAAACATAAAACAAAACACTTTTATAATTCTAGGTAAATGTTGAAGTGGATGAAAATGCAAAGAAGGTCTGCCTTTCCAAATCCAATGTACTGCAGGTGAGACAAAAAATGGGCAATGTTTACTGTTTTTAAGATAGTTCCACGATGAATTTATGGTATTTAAAAGTATTCAGTCATCCTTCTTCTGTGATAGTAGTGTTTCTCTCAAGACTCTGGCTAAACAACAAGGGAAAGTGAAAACCCCTTCTAGGCATGACAGTCAAGTTCTAACCATGGCCCCTATATTTAACATTATAGTTTTAAAACTGTACTATTAAAACTTAACTATTTTTATTCTCTTTTTCCATGATCACAATCACATACCTTATGGCTCTAAAAATCAGTAGGTAGTATGACTTAGAGGACTTTATGGTTTGGTTGTTCAGATCTTGTCTGGGAACAACTGTGTGACTCTAAGCATGTAACTTATATATTTATATATAGTATGTATATATGTGTGTATTTGCAAATAAATCTACTATGATCTGTATGTGGATTTAGAATGTCTCGGGTCAGAGTTGGCTTTAAAAGGATGCTACAGAAATACAGTAATAAAGTTTGATTTTCTTTTTTAGACAATATCCTCTGTCTTTCTGGGTACCCAAAATATACAATTACTGCCATCATTATGGTGCTTTTCAAGGTATCTGCATAATTTCAGCAGGCCCAAAGACATAATGTGGCTCAAATTTAGGGCACAACCATTGAAAAAGTTCAGAGAGAACAAGAAATTGTGATGAAATGAAAATGTTCAATTGTTGTTTGGTAAAACAAATAAGTGAAGATATAGCCAAAAATACAATCAAAAATGAAAATGCAAACCAGGACAAAGTACCTTAAAATAATAAGCAAGGAATTTTTAAAAAAGCAGAAAAACTTGCTGATTCTATGGACACAAAATACAGAATGACTGAGCCACAACAGGAGAATAGTGAGTGTAAATACACTGGGAAATAGCCAGAATGACTTCTGGTGACCACCTAATAATGCCTCTTACCATACTGGGGCTGTGATCACAAGTGTGCTGTAGGATACAATGTGTTACGCAGTAAGCTACCGTTCAGCTTGATATTCTGTCTTGGCTTTGTCACTGTCGGTATAACTTAGGGTCCAAAATTTATCCTTCCAGAATTAAGTGGATATGTGGATTAGTGGATGGCTACATAACCTGTACTATGGGCTGTTAAAAAAAAAAAAAGACTAAAAAATTTGCAATGCACCTTGAAGCCACTTCTAAATATTTTTATCATGTTAGATGACATGACACACTTTCTCTAATAGATCGTTCTGTTGTATAATTTCATCCCCAAGATACATGCATTCAAGGTGCAAACATTCACATTTACATGGAATTTGATTTTAAACCCTTATTACAGATACATTTATGAAAACATGAACATTTTTGGCTCCATTGTGGCCATTTTCTAAGTTGTACAGTTGTGTGAAATTATTATTATTATTTTTTTACATTATGGCTCTGCTGATAAAAAAAGTTTTGAAGAAGACTATGATGGAGCTTGAAAAACTTTAAAAAGATGGAAAAGCTATTCTACTGACTGTAAAACTGGATATGAGTAAGTGAATTAGTGAAGAAAAGCATAACAAAGACTCTTTGTAGGTGTCACACTTATTTTTCTTCACAATGCGTATAACATATGGGATTTGCCATGAAATTAATGAGACATACTGTATGTTACAGATAATTTTTCTTTTAAAAATGATTATGTGTTATTACATAATGGTCTTTCAACCCCAAAAGCATTCTTGGAAATTATGAAGTTCATCAGTGCATTGTTTACAGCTCTTTCTTATCATGGAAGATCTCATACATACGTGTGTATAGTTGCTGCATCTCCTGCTACTTCTAAGTCTGTTCTCTCGTCTTTCCTTTGAAATGAAAGAGAAAAAAGTAGATGTCTATGTTATAAAAATTAAGCAGATCAATTAGATAGATAGATAGATAGATAGATAGATAGATAGATAGATAGATAGATAGATAGATAGATAGATAGATAGATATTTTATTAATCCCAACTCGTAAATCATAAAAATATCCTATTGAAAAGTATGATAAATTCATTTTAGATGCAATAACTCAGCTTATAAGGACTTTTGTAGGATCCAGTTGTGCTTGTAAAGTGTGACGTTTGTAATTGAAACTAGTAAAACAGTTTTGGGTACGCTTGTTTCCACCACAGCCTTTTTATTAATGCTGCATCCAAACAATTTCCAATTCATTTTTGGTGTGACCTAAGAAATAATGTTAAAGGTTTGCCCATAAAACCACTGTTACCTTTAGATCACACTTGTGAGCAGATTTTCTTAAAACTCAAAAATAAGTCAAGAACACCAAAGCATAAAAAAGAAAAAGAATTAATAACAAAAATAAAGAATAAGCAGATTGACACAGGTTATAACAAAGCAATTATAAGCAACAATCCTATAATCTTTCTAGGACTGACATATGGAAGTAAACCTATGTAGCATGTGGGATGTCTGTCACCTTTACTCACAAGGTTATTTCTACTGCTCACACCTTTCGCTCTTTCCTGTCATTCTATTGTTTGTCTTCCTCCTTTCAGTCATACTTTTGCCAGTACTAATCAATTGATCTGCAAGGATACTGAGTTGGTGTCTGCAAGGGTCTTTTAAGCCTCACCAGATGGGTCATCTTCCTTTAACTCTCCCAGTAGCACCAGGTGCCCATGCAAGCATGATTTAGCCCAACCCCAGCCCCAATCCCCCCCATATTATTTGAAAGTGATGTCTACCCAAAATTATCTGTGTCTGTTGAGGTGGAGCAGGAATCTATGTGTATGTGCTGCCACCTTGTGGTCTGAAATGAATTGGGACAATACTCCATGTTATTAGTGGTGCCCTGTTGTCACCTGTGATGATATTTTTACTAGTTCACCTGTTACCAGAGTGTCTTATTGCCTGACTCTTTATGGTTACCTATCCCACTTCCCCAAACACATTGGTCCCGTGTGAGTGTGGGTATAGCTGTGAGTGGGCCTAAAGATAGAATGCCTTCCAAACATTGAATCCGGGTTAGGCTCAGGGCCTCCAAGACATTGAATTGGACTATGCAGGTATGAGAATGTGAATTTTATGTTATGTTCAATTTAGACAGAATGTGAAAACTTCATTACAACAATTCAACCACTGGAAAATAATCACATTGTGTGTGGCACCCATGCAACAGCTCCCAAATGTTGGATGCTGGTAAGTTCCACAAATTATTTTTATTAAATATATTTAATGATTAAGTGAAAAGTTACTGTTACTTTCTGATACAGTATACTTACACTGTTGCTATATTGACATCATTGTATGTATTTTAACTGAATCTATGTGAACACTGAGTCTTCTTCTAGAGTCTTTTGTACACTAATACCAAAGATTTACAATTAAAAAAAATAAGAATAATATTTATCCATTGTGACAGTAATTTACCACACTTCCCACTGCTTACATTTTAAGGAACAAACCCTAAAACTGCTCTTGTTTTTATCCTTGTACATTTGGCAGCTTTCTCCTGGACATCATTGCTGCCTCCCAGCTAACTCAGCCATCCAGACCCAACATATATCCTACCTAGTGATTTAATATGAGAGTGTACTCTTCCTCCATAAATAAGAAGAATACTTTTCCACCACTTTTCAATAAATATGAAACTGTAGTATGCTTCTTGGGGCTCAGGTTACTTATTTTATATTGCAAGGATAGTATGTCCCAGAGATCCTCTCTTGGGTCAAATTCTTGGGAACCACATGCACCCAATATCTCCTTGGGGGCAATAGTGGGAATCTTTCAAAGACAGTTTATATTATACATTATTAGGGGGCTTCGCTCGCCTTAGCCTGCACTACGTGCCAGCCACTTTGTGTCTCTGCTGCTTACGTATGTGGATTTCACTTTCAACAAACAAGAAATCTTTTAATTCTTGCGGATACGCCTCTTCATTGGTAAGAAACACTACTTTTCCCTGATGGCAACATGAATTAGACGTTCTGCAAGCCTTCAACTTAAAGTTTAAATCTGAACAATATATTTGATCTATTTTCGCTGTTCTGTTATTTCACCAAGTAATAATTTCCTTTTGTTTGCACTAATGCGATCTTTACTGTCTTTTTTTTTTGAGACTTTCGAATTTTAGTACTTTCATTACACCTAACATGCTCTGCATATGTATTGCGCCGTTTTTGAATTCTTTACGCTGTTCTACTTTGTCATCTACTCTTTGTCTTTTATTTCCAGCCTCAGGCATGGTTAAATCTCTTGGCACAAAGTCTTGTCTCGTGGGACGTGAAAGTATCTCTCTGAAAAAGTCACGTCTTGTCCCAGGCTAAAAAGTCTCGTTTCATCCCAGGATTTTTTTATTATAATAGAGAGATGTGCATTTTGATTTATTCCTTTTGTGAACTGAAAAATAATGCAGACACATTTTTAGTATTTATATTTCATTTAATACATAAATGCTCAGCATACATTTTTATTCTTCTGTGCCTCTAAAATAGGTTTTACCATACTGTATCTATATATTTTGCATATCAGTACAAGCAGTGCATGTAGAGAAAGAAGTCATTCCATTGAAAATTTAACAATTATCAGTTGAAACAGTAACATTAAGTGCTCTAATTCCAGGAAAATGAAACCAATCTGACTGACACTGTGGCGCAGCAGTTAAACCCAAAGGACATTTCACCTTCTTTCCCTTCCCAGCGCTCCTTCACTTTATCTGCAGGTAGGGGACACAGACAAGCTTTTGTCATTTGGGTTAAAGTCTCTCTCTATATTTACTGTAGATATATTTCAGGTCAGTATTGTGGCACAGAAACTCTAAGAACTAGAGTTATTTTTTAAGTTTATTCAATGGCTGTGTGCAGTTTCCATGTTCATTACCAAAGTAGACCATTAAAGTGCATAAAAGTCTGCTTATAGAAAAGTTTAAGTAATAACGAGTACAAGTAGGGGTTAAAATAAAAAACTAGTAATGATGCATACTTTAAAGAGATATATTTAAAGCAGATTTAAACACAATTACAAAATATAGAATAAATAATATATTCAAGGAAATCTACTACAATAATCATAATCCAATAAAGTAAACATATGAGGGCATAGTAGGTGGAAAAGTAAAAAAAAATAAAATAAATAATAATAAAAACAAAACTATAGTGCAGAATTACAAGAAACACCGAAAAGATATCAAGACAAAAAAATATGTACAGAAAACCTATACCTGTATGACAACAAAAGAACAGTAGAATGATAAGATATGGTAAATAAATAAGTAAATCAATCAATATGGTGTATACAGTATATACAACAAAAAAGTAATATGAAAAAATGTTCTTAAGTGATACACATGATAAAAAATACCAAAATATGAATTTAAAAAACATATGAAAAAAATATATATATACCGTATGTGTACTTTCCTATTTAATCATATCATGTTTCCTATTTAATCATATCATGTATTGTAAGATAGGAATGTCTCCTTACATTGTATCAATACTTAAACTTTCAAAATTTTTTCAAGAAAGGGGGTTTTCTTTCCACCTACTATGTTCACATATACTTACTTAATTAGATTATAATTTTTGTACTAAATATATGTAAATTTCCTTGAAAATACTGTGTTATTACTCAATGTTTTGTTATTTTATTATCGACCTTAAATATGTGACTAATTTATACATAATTATTACTTTTAATATTAAAACTTATAAATACTCTTTTTTTACCAGTTATTGTATTCTCCAGTTGTCTGTGTGGATTTCCTTTGAGTACTGTGATTTTGTTCAGCATTAAACGGCATATGTCATAGATCTAAATTCAATTAATCTAAATCACTCTTAATTAGCCTGCTGCAAGTGAGTGTCTTATTGCAATTGATGTTCAGTATATTGCAATATAGGTTATTAAACTTAGCTCTGTTCACATCCAATTGAAAATTCAGAAAGGAAATAATGCAGTAAGAATGAAATAATAAATTACTTGGGGTACCATAACATGATCTGCTTCTTAAACAGATTTAAGACTGAAATTATGTATACAGGTAGTTTAGGTACAATCTGTGGCGTAGCAATGGATTATGCAGAGTGTGCAAAGCACAAGGGCCTATGAGCTTGGGGGTCCCACTCAGGGCCATATAGATTTTAAAAAAATGTAATAACTAAAATAACTTGCACAATTCATTGCAATAGTAATTCACAGTTTCAGTGACATGTTTGCACCATCGCCAGGCAAGTGCAATCCAATCCATGATGATATTACTTATTCGGCAGGCCAGCAGTTTACATGAATTTAGACTTCAGGAGATAGGAGGCTTGGAGTCTAATCGGAGGCACAACACGTCCTAGTCCGTTTTACAGAGAAGTGCACATTCCCAAATCTGGCGATTTTTGGCGTGCCATAGCAGACGTGAATGGAAGAAGTTGGAAGAAGTTTTGAAGGACGTCACATGAATAATGTAAAAATACATTATTATTGTAAATAACTGTTAGTTTTGTACTTTGATTTGATGTGAACTGTTTTCGAAATTCGAACTTATAAATTGTAAATCATAGCAATTCTGTTGTTAAGTTATGGTCCCCGATAGGCGGCAAACACGGAATATCAGAACAATTTGCGCTTTTTATACGCTCGCCGTACTACGCCATGTTGGCCAGTAGCAGGGGATCTGGTAAACATAAGAATGGTGCTGCTAAACGTAAGGCACACCTGGAGTAGGAATTGAAAAAACGCTAAGCTTACCAAGATTTCAACCTTTCTCAAAACTGGGCAAGAGCCAGCTGTAGTAATAGAGAATGCTGAGGCTGGTGAATCGTCGCAACAGCCACAACCAGGTTATGCAGACAGTGCAGGAAGTGAAATGGTTGCAACTATACCGAGTTTAAAAGTAGTGATACAACGGCTTCGGATCAGGTGCTATCTTCTAAAACCGTTAAAAATGGAGAAACTACTAAAGAACAAACAAGCAATATATATGACCAAGTGATTTCCTACCGACAAGGCAAATTTCTTGAAGCCATTGACACCTGACTTTATGATGTCTGTGTTCTCAGAACTTATGTAAAACAGGTCGATTGTGTAGCAGTATCCTGTCAGCCGGTGTTGTCATTTAAATTTGTTACAAACTGAAATGACGTCATTTTGTAGCACAGAACAGTTTCAACTTTCTAGCTTACGTTACATTTTAATCATCTTCCTTCACAAAGTTGTCTTGGAAAAGCAAGCAGGTCCACATCTTACATATATTTATATACTACTACTACTACCCACACCACACACATTCCATTCAAACAATTTATTTTATTTTGGCTAACTTACAGCTGCCCTAATAAAGCAATTAAAAAAGTTAATACAAATTCCATTTAAAGAGTTTGTTTGTCACCAGCGTGTGATCTGATAGTGTAGCAGACACCACTGTCCAGCAGCTCCTAGGATCTAGTTGCAAATAAATTACAGTTATGCTAGACAGGAGGAGCCCACCACAGGGAGTTGCACTGGGGCCTTCAGCAAGCTAACTATGCCACTGGGTACAATGATGTGACAAACATGCTTTTTTTTTCTACCAGATGGCAATTTTTACTCAGCACTCTCTATGGCAAGAAATTTTAGTGGTATCCTTCGCCGAAGCCTGGGTAACAAGAAGCAAGTTAAAACTGAAGTAAAATGGTTACAAAGTAAGTTGTGTATTTATGTATCAATTTGTTTATTGTGCTCTTCACAATGTCAATGTGTAGGTGTACTCATCAGCAGGTAATCCCATAGCACAAATGTGTTTTTAATGAATAGCCAGCATGGTTCAAGAGAAGAAAACAATAACAAAAACCAATGTCTTAGACCTTTTTGAACAAGTATCTGTAGAAGTAGACAAAATAAGGCCATACAACATAATCTACTTAGACCTTCAAAGAGCCATTCATACAGCACTGGACCAAAGATTAATTCTAAAACTAGAAGCCACTGGGATCAAATGTGACTCATGTTAAAATGGCAGATTAGAAATAAGAATGCTCTAAATGGGTTGAGGTCATCAGTGAAGTCGTTCAGGGGTCTCTGCTCTGACCATTACTCTGTTTTCAATTTATATTAGTGATTCTGGTACAGTTAGTAAGTTTGTGAAATTAAATGATGTCACCAAAACTGCAGAAACAGCAAGTGTGAAAGAGGCATAAAAAGCAACAAGAAATAAAAAAATGGATAATCTAAAAAACTAGATTAAAATCCTGTCACTGCATTTCAGTGTTGAGAACTTGCAGACAAAAGGAACGTGATCTACAGGAAGAAGCTTCTGAAAAATATTTATCTAGGTAATATGTAGAAACAGTTTAGAAATACAAATTAAATGTTATGTTACAATGTGAAGTAAAACATTTTGTGTTCAGACTATATAATGCACCAATGAGTATAGTGTGGAGTGCTGGTCAACACAAAGACACCAGTAAAGCTGGTCCAGATAAATCTTCCTGTTGAACACTGAATCGCTTATTTGAGAATTAAGGAAAACTGCATTTCAGATTGTAATACAGGAAGCATCTCTTTAAGATGAGTTGTGGGAATATAGACAAATCTACTGAATCATGTAGCTGCAGGAACATAAACTACTGTTAAAATGTGTCTTGAGATATTGGGAACACTTAGTTATTAGTTAAGCAAATGAGCTTGAGGATGTAAATTGGTTACTTCTGGTTGGTCAGATTCTTATGTTTTAAAAAGGAGGTGTCTTTACAGGTTTGGCAGATAAGCTGTATCTCTGAAACAGGTACACAGTAATATGTGCAAAAAAACTTAATTCAATACACCATACTGACTGAAGCATAGCCCAAAATGAAAATTTAGAGCAAAATGTAAGATAAAAGATCATTATTTTTATGTATCTTTTATCCTTTACTGCACTTCAAAAACCTAAAAAAGACACCAATACACAAATAATAAACATTTCTGTTATGCTAAACGAGGACTATTTAACTAGATTTAAAGACCATATCCAACTTAAACTGTTTATTCTATTTGGCTTATGTACACCATACTGACTGAAGCATAGACCAAAATGAAAATTTAGAGCAAAATGTAAGATAAAAGATCATTATTTTTATGTATCTTTTATCCTTTACTGCACTTCAAAAACCTAAAAAAGACACCAATACACAAATAATAAACATTTCTGTTATGCTAAACGAGGACTATTTAACTAGATTTAAAGACCATATCCAACTTAAACTGTTTATTCTATTTGGCTTATGAAATCTATAAAAGTCATACTCACAATTAACTGGCAGTTATTTTTCTTGTGAAATCCAACAAGGGAGTCTTCCACAAACTTGCAGTTTCTTAACAAAATGGGTACTACATAAAATGAAGGCAGCTGTGAGACCTTCCCTGCAGTGAAGAAGAAATAAAAGAACTTTGTGGTAAAGATTTGCTCCTGTTGGTTTGTACAAGAGCATGTACTGACATTCAAAACAATATGGGTTTATTTCCTGGTGCATAATTCTAATATTCCTGTCATTGGGCATTGGCAATATATAAGGTCTGTATAATTTGAAAAAGCAATGTTAGATTAAGGATGCCATTCCAAAATAGGTATTATATCGATTAGACTGTAATGCTGGCCAGCTGAGAAACAAAGCTGAATTGACCTAATAATTGTGGTTTGTAGAGGGGCACCACTTATGTTGTCAATTGTCAAAAATACAAGTCACTTCCATTGAGGCACAGAAACCAGGAAAGTCTTTCAAAATAAGGTGGAGGAGAGGGAGTACACTGTGTTAGATTTTGATGTATTCCACACAAGTTTCAAGGATTGTATACACATTGTGAAAATATCGTTAAACTCCACCAACTTACAGAGATGCTTCTATAGTGCCTGCAAGTGTAATTTTCCCTCACATATGTTAACTCCAACTTGATGAATTCCTGTTACCTAGTGGGAAGGCATGGATTAGGTTTAGGGCAAGGCCTGGGAAAGATATAGACTAGCAGTTTTCAACTCCAGTCCTTGGGGACTCCCATGCTGCAGATTTTTTTTCGAATCAATTTTACAATCCGTTCATCATTCTTACTTTTTAGTTCATCACATTGTTTAGTGAGATACATGTATTCTCTTATTTTAAGAAATTAGAAAATTTTTGTATTTTTCCCAGACCATAACATACTTAAATTCCCCTTGACAATTTTTTTTTAATTAACCCTTTTCTGCAGAGTGTGCTCCTTTAATTGAATCAAAATGTTAACACCCCTAACAATCACAGTGTCATATTCACTTGTCTCCTCATCTGTCAGAAATGCTTCTTAATGTGCAGACATATGACAACGGCAGTGAAGTAACTCCTCCCTTTAGAATTCAGTGTTGTCTGTACCTGTGTCTTCACTGTGTATTGCTAATCATGAGCATTTGGATACAATTAAAGGAGAAAACAAGAAAGGGTTATTTAAAAAGAAAGTAGCAAAAAAGATGTAACTTTTAAAAGTTATGAAAAAAACAAAAATTCAATATTGAAAGAAATATTTATAGGCCCATTAGCTACACAAAAAGATCAATCAAAAGTAAGAATGACAAACTGGTTGTGAAATTGAATGAAATAAAAGCCTGCAGCCATTGTGGCCTTCAAGTCTTTGCATTGAAAACCACTGATGAAGACACACACACTAATTAGAATGATTTTCCTTTTAGAGACTCTATTAAGGCACCAGTTCACTAAAGATTTTTACTCAACAATCAGCCATTTCTTATTCTTTATAATTGCTTCTAGAAGATTTGCAAAGCTTTAATGTCTGTCTACAATACAAGGAAGCCAATAATATTGTAATTACAGTATCTGACCTCTAGAGCTTCTGTTCAAATAATAACAAATGCAAGCAATTTCAGTGGTTATTATAGACATAGCCTTATAGACATTAAAATTTTACAACTATTTATTTTGCTCACCATTTTTTAAAGCACTTACAAAGGTTTATAAAATAAATGAACAATAGTGGCTCCACCGGTCGCTTTTTCCCTTAAAATTATGTTGCACTTCTCTAGGTTTAAAGCTAATTTCCATTTGATAATGTCTTAGTCTGCATTATCCATGACTTACTGTATGGCTCCTTGAGGCAATTTAAAACTTAAATATCTGTGACTCTGTCATTTTGATCCTGCCCTTCAACTTGATAAATCGATATCTACCCATTAAAACGAATGTGCATAACTGCAGAGGTTACTTTATTATGGATAACAAGACATTGTCAGCTTTCATGAGAGCATCCAGGTCTCTAAAAATATAATGATTTATAATTCTTTATTGAATAGTTATGTTAGTGGTTGCCTAGAATTTAAGTGGAGGATTTCTGTTATGAAGAAAGATAAAACTTTCCTATGACTAGAGGGACAGACCAGTAAAAGGAAAATGGTAGGTGAAAGCTACAACATAGGCTTATGTGTCTGGAGTCATAGAAGGAAAAACCCTACTATCTAACTTGGCACACCCACCTCCACTTTGCAGTTTTCCCATACCTAATATTCATAGACCCAGAGTGTAGAGTTTGAAAGGGTCATTTATTTTGGTAGGCTCATTATGGGTCTTGAGTGAAGCTAAGCTACTGTATGTAAGTCATTGGAAACTATTGGACTGCGACTGTCTACTTGTAGATTTAGCTATGTTAAGATATGAGAGGATAAAGGCCGCAAAAGGTAAGCAGGACAGCAGATGCCCCAGACTGGCAAAGGGCCGTGGCATCTGGGCCTGTGTAGGGCTAGCACAAATTGTTAATTTTACATTGTGTAATATAGTGTTTGCTCTTCCATTGTGTTTAGCTAGACAAATTAAACAGGCCTTTTCTACATTGGCCCCATGTGATGGGGCATGTAATTAATGGTTGATTTTTGTCATGCACCCAGTGCTGTCAGCATAGGCATCGGCTCCCCATGATCTTTAACTGTTACAGTTTCTGTCAAATTTGGAGGGTAAATAATTGATATATGAAAAACAAAACAAAATGGGCGAGCTAAATGTCAACCTGGGGTGCTGAAATAAGTAAAAAATGAGAAAGTTTCAGAGACGCCAAGTACCCAAAGCCAGAAACAACAGACAGAAATCAAGGTTGGAAAAAAACAATCAGAAAGTCCAGTTAATACATTCCCTCCCTTATCTTTAAATGGGTACAATAGGTGAATGCGGAAGGAATGCACACCATGTCTTCAATAATAAAACGTATGTCTGTGAAGACTGTGATCAATGATCAACAGAGCATTGTAGCTAACAACATGGCCATTCCCATAAAGGAAGGCACCAAAAAAGATGGTGCCATGATGATGTCAATGTCATAACGAAAAAAAATATTTCTATAAATCAAAATAAATTATAGTATAAAAAGTATAGCAGAGGACCCTAGGCTTTCAGTAAATTAATTGGTAACAGATGTATTATTGAGTGCTTTCTTTAGTTATAACTGTTGCAGCTCCTTACTAGTGTATTCTGGCTCTTAAAGGTAAGGATACGCAACAAACATGAAATGGTATAAACTACATATTGTGTACCTCAATGCATATAAACATTTAATTTTCATCTGCAAAAAAGTATTGCTTTTAATTTTTTGAATCATTACCAAAATACATTTGACCTTGTTCATGAAACTAATCACAGAGACCATGGGCATGGTGTTACCCTGTCATATACAGAGAAAAGGAATAAAGTGAAGTGGACTGGATTTTCTGATATGTGTTACATCTCCAAACATAAATCAAGATGTAGGAACATATATGGAGAAATCTTCTGTAATTTTTCAAAATGTTAAAGGGCATTATTAAACCTTTTAGCCACAAAATGAAGCAATATCTACAATCATTTTTTTCTTTTCTTTTGTTTGTCTTTTTTTCATTTAGATTTTATTTTTTGTCATTTTAGCTCTATGTCTCTAATCAACAGATATATGCTGAGATTTTTAAGGTAAGGTAGGCAGACATTTCGATGTAAGGTAGTTATTTCAGGTAAGGTAGCTATACTCACTAATCATGGCACCAGACAGCCTTGACATGTTGCATGTTTGATTAGCACATTCAAATAAGAATTTCACTGTATTCTATACGCTTAACAACAATGACTTTATATAGCTCTATAAACCCATAATGGAACTCTCACCTTTGTTTGGTCTAAGTTCAGTTGTTTTGTCATGCATGCTGCCACCACATCCATGGACACAAGCAAATGGTGTTTACGATTTTATCTACAGAGAACACACAATGGCAACACAATGATGTCACTAAGAAGCCAGTAAAAATTAAAGTAATTTTAAAAAGTATTGCATCAAAACAAAATTTTCTGACACTTGGCATTAAAGTTGATGTATCTGGGAAATATTTTTGCCTTTGTTTCACATTTTATTTGGTATGGCCATGGGATGTAATCATAGGTGGCGTGGTGGTAGTGCTGCTGCTTTGCAGTAAGGAGACTTGTGTCAGATTGTGGGTTCGCTTCCTGGTTCCTCCCTGTGTGGATAGCGCTTTGAGTACTGAGAAAAGCGCTATATAAATGTAATGAATTATTATTATTTTTATTATTATAAGCTTCTAGAGACTATTGTTATCCATCCATCCATTATCCAACCCGCTGAATCCGAACACAGGGTCACGGGGGTCTGCTGGAGCCAATCCCAGCCAACACAGGGCACAAGGCAGGGAACCAATCCTGGGCAGGGTGCCAACCCACCGCAGGACACACACAAACACACCCACACACCAAGCACACACTAGGGCCAATTTAGAATCGCCAATCCACCTAACCTGCATGTCTTTGGACTGTGGGAGGAAACCGGAGCGCCCGGAGGAAACCCACGCAGACACGGGAAGAACATGCAAACTCCACGCAGGGAGGACCCGGGAGGCGAACCCAGGTCCCCAGGTCTCCCAACTGCGAGGCAGCAGCGCTACCCACTGCGCCACCATGCCGCCCGACTATTGTTATTTTAGTTACTAATATAGTTTTATTTAACAATGCAAGGTTCCTGAACAAGTGTGCACACGTCTACGACATATTGTTTAAAACTGTGGTTCCAAAGTTCAGTCCTAAAGGACAACCTGTTTACGGGTTGTTATTCCAACCAGTCTCACAAAACATGAACTGGTTTAAAGCAATTCCCTTGATCCATAGGGACATACAGTATCTGTTTTTTAATCTTCTTAGAGTAAAGTTATACCATCAAAATGTTCACTTTTAAAAGTATGTGAATTTTTCTATTTCTCTAACTAATTTTATTTTTCAGATCCTCAGTTTGCTGGAGCAGCTGTTATTCCAGGGAAGGAAAAATACAAAGAAGAGATATATGTCTTCTTTACAGAAGTTAACAAAACATCTGCCATGGATGAAAATCCATACCGGGCAAGAATAGGCCGCATCTGCATGGTAAAAGAGTGATCAGATGACATTTTGTATTTGAGACTTAAGATAATTATATGTTTTTTTTTTTTTTACCATTATTGATGCAACAAATCCCTGCTTGAGGTAAATTGAAATTGTAATTTAACTCAACTGTTTTAAAATTGCTGGCTAAAACTGACAAAAAACAGAACTTTGATATAAAACAATATTGCTGCTGTTAAATCATAATCATTAAAGCTAAAAGATATTTATCATTTAGCAAATATAATCTACTTAAATGATGTCATATTTAGTTAAGAAAATGAGCCATACTTATTTGACATGCCATTAATTTGCTCTACCATAAGACAGCATGTTATTGGACTTAGGCTTCATGTTCTGTACTTCATGGCCCAAACTGGGGTAAATTTAAGGTAAATACCAATGCAAAACTGTGGCATTTGGAGATAAAAATTGCTCTTTTAGAGAAAATCCTATTTTTCTGATTTTTAAGTATAAATGCAGTGTATATTGTACTGTATTTATGTGTCCATGTGTTGTCATGTTCATGAATAGGTGAATATTTGTCAATACCAGATACTGTTTTAAGATAAATGCAGTTCCACTTTTTGTGAATATACGAAGCAACCCTAATGAACTGTAGTTAACTGTGTTCACACCAAACTATGAACACTATGGTTATCTAAGCTACTGCCAGAGCTTCAGAGAAAAATAATACAAAGGCAATACAATTTAATACTGTATATTTGACTATGAGCCTGCTTGAAAGCTTAACACATTTGGTTATATTGTTGAAGTAATGCCCCCCCCTCCCCCAAATTAGCTAAAGCTGTTTAATATTGATACCTTAGTTTATCTTAAACTTTTACTCCGTGGTCTTGCTTCAGCATTAAAGAAATAACTAAGACACCTGCCTCTCTGTCAAAATGCTGCAACCATATTTCTTACAGGTTGATGAAGGAGGAATTCGAGGTACTCTCCAAGATTCATGGACAACATTTTTAAAAGCTCGAGTGATGTGTGGCTTTCCATCCACACTTCGACAATTCAACCAGTTCAAGGAGGCCTATGTGCTGAACAGTAACACACAACGGGAAGGAGTAGTATATGGCATTTTCTCCAATGCTTGGTGAGCCAAAGAACTGCAGTTCACATATGTCCGTTTGAGTTCTGTTTTCTATTGTCAAAACCTTGTCTGTCTAGATCTGTCTGATCCATTAGTGTCATCCACCTGGAATTGTACTCAACTATCAATCTTTGCTTTGTGTGTGTTAAACACACATGTTTGCTCCATAGTACTTCTCTAGGATGAGACTCACCTTACAATTTGGGTCACCTGGTCATCAGGCACTTACTAACCAATTACCATCAAAATTTTGAACATTGGATCACACTGTTATCATTCTATGGGAGTTCAGACCCCAGATTTCATTCCCATGTTCATCTGTGGTCATAAGATCTGAATAGTGAGTAAAATAATAAGTGTTAAGTAAAAATTAGACAAAAGGAGACTCTTGCGTTGGGTTGCTGTGCTTAGTCTCCATGACAGAGTGAAAATATTAACTTTGGAAGAAATATGTATATAATTAGCATGCCCTCAAGCACTTACTATGGTGTAATAGGCATGGCTAAATGGAAGAAGAGGCATGAGCAAACCCATGAGATACTGGGGAAATTATAGCTGGGAGTTATTCTCCATTTGGCAAGGAATAAACACTTCCCAGAGTTGTGCCGCTTCCTATTTTTAATATTCTTACTATATAAATTAGGGTATAATATCATTAACATACTTCATTAAGAACATGTATCTTTCATTCAGATATCAATAGGTTACAGATGCAGCTGCTCAGTGCTGTTGCCTTGTATCTCCATGGACCTGTGTTCAGCTTCCAACCCACTGACTGTCAGCATGTCTGTATGGTTGCCTGGGCTTTCTTGGAGTAATCTAGTTTATTCTCTCATTACAAAGATTAACTGTACAAGTTCATTTAACTGAGAACTCTTACTTGGACCCAAAATATGGGTGTGAGTGTGGGTGTGCTCTGCAAAGGGTTGCATTCCCATTCAAGGATGATTTCTGGCTTACACCTGATATTACCAGGATGGGCTTCACCTACCCATCATTTTGTAATCAAAATCTGATTCAGAAAATGAATTGAAGATTAAATGAAACTAATTGTCTCCTCCAAAAATTCTCCAATTATTATGGGACCTATTGGTTGGATTTTTTAATAAGTCAATAAACTTCGAATGTATTAAATCCTCTAATATTTACCATGACTGTTGCCAGCTCACAGACTTTTCCTTTCCATTTCTGTAGGGATTCTACTGTGGTCTGTGCGTACTCTCTCTCAGATATTGACCAAACTTTCAGAACATCCAGGTTAAAAGGATATACAACTGCTCTGCCTCAGCAGCGACCTGGAACGGTAAATGAATTATGGTAGTCATTTTCAATAGTAATATGACCTGAAAAAAATATTAGAATTTATGCATTCATTAACAAGCCATTGTCTGACCCATATACAGTACGTACATTGAATCTGTGTTGATGGTAAAAGTTTGTTCAACTTGTGTCATTGCTTTGCATTGTTGCATTATGTATTGTGCTCTTCAACTGTTTTATTGGTAGTAACAAAATGTATTTCTGAATACAAGATCTTAAAAAGGTAAGAGTTAACATATGATGTCAATTGTGTAAAAATTACTGTTAATCAGATTGATCATTTGTCCTGTCACACTGATCACATTTTGCAGATAATAAAAAAATATTTGAAATAAATGAACTGTTGCCATAAAACATGCACCTTTAACTTTATGAAGTGATTTTGTCAGGAACGTGTTTTCTATTATACTGACACCAGTAACGGCCAGACTGCAATAACGTGCAGTGAATACACTTGATGTCCTTTCTCTGTACGTTTAGCATTCGTTTGCTCAGAGGTTTATGCACTTGCTGTTTCCTGAGCTGCTCTTCTTATTGACTCAGTTTTTGTGTTGCAATTACTATTTCTATAATTTTTCACTTAAGCTGGCACTTAAATCTTCAATCTGCCTCAAGAATGATTTAAGATATGAAGAGCTAGGGGAAGTGACGGTGAAGGTGGTAGGGATGAGAACCGTGCCTGTATGCATGTGCCCCACAACCGCCCTGCTGCCCCGATGATTCTACAATAAAATAAAATAAAAATAAAAAGAGTAATAATTCCAAAACTCTTTGCTTTTAATATAAAGCTGTAGTGCCGAATTTCAGCATAGTATATGTGTACCAAATTTCAGGCTACAGGTTATTTGATTTTTGACCTTGACCTTCCTAGGTTGACCTTTGACATTGGAGGCTAATCATCACCCAAATATCGGATAGTACAGGTTAAGTAGTATATGTCACAGGTCAACAGGTCAAATGGTTTGCTAGCTACAGGTGATTTAAAATCCTGGACAGACAAACAGACAGCCAGGGTAGCGTATTATATAAGAAGATTCAAGACACCAATGAGTATTCTAGCAATCTACTCTTAGAATGTATGCATTAGCATTTTCTTACTCTCTCTTAAGCTTGTACTGTTCCAGGAAGTAAGGAGTGATTTAGAGCATTGTTTCTCAACATTTACGGTATTGTAACCCAGTTTTTCCTCTTTAACATTATTTGTGACCCAGTCCTCCTTGGTGAAACAAGTGTGTGTGTAAAAGCGGGATTGGGCAGTACTCATATGTGAAACGATTGTAGATAACTATGGGAATTAATATCGCACAGGGCTGGTGATCACTTACCACCCATAACCCACTCACACACCCAGTGTCACCAACCCACAACCCAGTGGTTGAGAAACACTGATTTAGAGGAGACAGCCTGATGTTACAATGCAGAAACCAAATTCCCAAAACAAAGCCACCTTTGATTCAAAACGAAGTAGAGATAAAGTCACCAAGTGTGAGTATAAATTGATTTCTGCCCAATCCATTACTTTGCATTTGTTGATTGACTGAATCACAAAAGGTGGAAATTTTACCTTTCCTGTAAAGTCCAATTCAGCAACTCTATCCTCGAAGAGATTGTAAGGAGATGAACATGAATGGAGCGTGTTGGCATATGACAGATGCTGTTTTTTCTATCATTAATGCTTTTGTATAATATCTTTTATGATATATTTTTTTATCTTTTTGTAGTATTAAAAAAGAAAATGTCAGCTTCCCAGTGAGAAAAATCATAACATGGCATGTCATAGTTATGAATCTGAAACTAAAAAAGTTTTTCTAAATGTTATTGACATCTATATTACGTATGTGAGACATGTGAATTACAATCCTACACAAGATTTGTATTGCAGTTTAATACCACTTTCAGTTGTCATGCTGCGTTGCATAATGTTTACTAAAGAGTTTAATAAATCTTGTTTTATATAAAAACACATTTAATGTATTCATTCTTGGTACTCCTTCCTTTCTTAGATATTATTTTTATTTACAAAATATAAGATTGACGGGAAATGGGTTAACCATTACTACACTTGGTTATGAAAACCAATGCCTAAGCAGACACTGTTATAAAACCTTGTGTCTTGTTTTGAAAAATAACAGAATAATTAAGAAAACTAGACAATCACTATGAAGTTATTTTAATAACCCTCTACTTTCTGTCCACATATTCTATACTTTAAATTCCAAAACTTTGTTTTTAATTTAAACATTCCACTATTACATTTGAGTCAACTCTAGGGATGAGTACATATCTTAGGCTATGACTAGGGGGCTCTGCCCCCTGCTTGCTTCGCTCGCCAACCCCTGGCATTGGGGCATGACAAAGAGTGAGATGTATGAATTAGATATAAAATAGTGTGCAGGAGTGGATGATGCATATAGAAAGCCAAAAATACAGTGTTTGGCACAGAGTAATGGTTTATTTGAATATTTCTTTGTACACAACATTAGTAGTAAAGATGGTGTCCTGTCCTTGAATGAGTCTTCCTTGGCATGGAGCATTTATAACTTTAACGTCAGATGAACGTCGAACACGTGAGAAGGCAACATAAAGTTGTCCATGCCCAAAAACGGGTTCAGAGAGGCAGATGCCAAGCTTGTTCATGGTTTGTCCTTGTGATTTGTTGATGGTCATGGTAAATGCAGGTTTAATGGGGAACTGTCGGCGTTTCAGTGTAAAAAGTAATTCTAGGTCAGAACTCGTAAGGTCAATTCTAGGAATGAGAACAGTATTGTTAGCATGTGATCCTATAAGAACTGTTGCTTCGAGAACATTGTGTGTCATGGTGTTGACGACTAAACGTGTGCCATTGCATAAACCCTGTTTAGTGTTAAGGTTTCTTAATAGCATGATTATTGTTCCGTTTTTAAGGCTAAGATTGTGTTGTGGTAATCCGGCTGGGTTAATAGTGTTCAAATATTCTAAGGGGAAATTCAGATGTTCATTGTCGTCATCAGAGTGAACTTTGTCAGAGCTTAGAAAGAGCCGTGCCTCTCCAGGAAGTAATGAAATGACCTGGTTATTAATGTGATCAACATTAATATTTTTTGGACATAATATAGTGCGTTGTGTTAAAAGGGGCATTTGGTCTAATGAGACCGCTGTTCCAAATATCTCCATAAGTAAGTCGTCGCAGATGAAGGGTTGAGGAATTGTAATAATATCTGGGTGAAGTCCATCTGTATTGGTGAGTGTACAATGTTCTAGTTGTAATAACCAATTGTTATATTCGGGATCTGGAAATCGCATGTTTTGTACCAAGTGTATCTTTAGAAAGCAAAGCCAATTGTTCGCGTAACATTTTTTTTTTCCGCGGTTTTAGAAGCGCGCCGAGGTGAATTTTTTTGTTTGATGCGGGTTCGTGTTTATGTTCCCGTTACTCGAGCCGTCTAGTTTTGTATCCATGATCGTGAATTGATGACTTGTTTGATCTTTATCGTTAGGAATATGGATTAGTTATAAGTAGGATCGAACTCCCTGTCAATATGCGGACTGTTCGTTTCTTCGTATTATCACCAATCAGGTCTCGCGCCTGTATATGTATTGTAGTTTGGTCTCGTGTTGTTTATTTGACGTCGTCGCGTATTTTAAGGTGGACTGAATAATACCTGAGCGCATGGCATGTGGAGCAATAGGAAAGCACTGTCTAAAATCTACTCCTAATAAAAGTACCTTTACTCCAAAGGGATATTATTATTCATCAACGCAATGCCAATTGTCCGCGTATTTTAAGGTGGACTGAACAATAGCTGAGCGCATTGTAAGTGGAGTAATAGTTAAGCACTGTCTAAAATCTCCTCCTAATAAAAGTACTTTTCCCGCAAAGGGAATATCATTATTCATCAACGTTTGTAGAAGTTTATCAATGGTGTTGAGTAAGTGACTGGATGCCATTGTACATTCATCTATAATTAATAGTGTGGCAAGACGGATGTCACGTGCATTGTTACTGTGCATTGTCATAGTGGCTACCGATGTTTCTGTAATTGGGACCGGTATTTGGAATAAGGAGTGACATGTGTTTTTGGAGCCGAGACATTTTTTCTTCCGCGGTTTCAGTTGCGCTTTGTAGGCGCCGACGTGATTTGTGCATATTTGCGTTCTTGATTTGTTTCAGGGTGCACTGTTCCAATGCGATGTAATATTTGTCCACATACGCGAAAGCAGTATGTGTCATTGCCTTTTGGTGACCTGATATTTACTCCGGTAGATGTAAAATCAAATGAATTATTGTAGGATGTAATGCAGATGCGCCGCCGTGTATTTTCTTGTTTCATGCGTGTTCGTGTGTTTGATCCCGTTATTCGAGCTGAATCGTTTTGTACCCGTGAGCGTGATGCGAAATATGGATAAGTAATAAGGAGGATCGCACTCACTGTTAATATGGAGCCTTTTCTGCAGTTGAACGGTTAATACTGCTTTATTGTAAGGAGATCCAACTATGCTGCCTAGTGTGAAGGTGTTGAGATGACGTATGTTTAATATGGACGGTTCCTTTAGAAATGGGGCTTTGGGTGTCACTTCTTATTGATGTTAGTGTGTTTGTGGGTCTGATTCGTCGTTGTTTTGAACGTTTTGTGTGCCATGTCTCGTCTCTAATGGGCCTGGCGTGGCGGTCACGGCTTCTTTTTTTTGTTGCGTTAGGAGCTTGTTAAATCCTCCTGTTTGTGTGGGTCCCGTTTCGTGTGCAATGGGATTGTGCGCCGCTGTGTGGTTTTCCTGCGTCTGTGGGGGGGGGGGGGGGGGGGGAGGATTGGTGGGGCGCAAGCGTCTTCTTTCTTTTTGTGTGCCAGGGGCTTGTTGAATCTTCCTCTTTGTGTGTGTCCCGTCCGTTGCTTGTAGGGTGGGTGGGGTGGTTTTGTGTTCTTTTTTTTTTGTGCTGCCCAGGGGCCTTGTTGAATCGTCCTCTTTGTGTGTGTCCCGTCCGGTGCCTGTAGGGGGGCGGGGGGGTGGCTTTCAGGTGAGCGCGATCGGCTTCTTTTTTTTTTTGTGTGCTAGTTTCGTGTGCAATGGGTTTCGTGCGGCACTGTGCGTTGCCTGCGTTTGACTCCTTTTTTCTGTGCTGACTCCTTTTTTCTGTGGTTGCGGGGCCTCATTTCTTTGACTCCTTTTTTCTGTGCTCACTCCTTTTTTTCTGTGGTCGCGGCCGCCTCTCGCGGAGCCTCATTTCTTGGGGCACCTGCGCAGTACGGTCTTTTTGCGGCTACGGCCCATGGCTGGATGTCCCTGTGTCCATCCGGTTTAGCATTCTCGGTTAGTAATATGGATGAGCCTAGAATTCATCTTACAAGCCTAACAGAGGATATGAAATCAGAGTTAGAACACATTGCATTGCTCTGGAACTTTTTATTCATTTCTGCATGTCCTTTTCCTGCTTAATTGAGTTTCAGATCTGTGGAAAGCAAATACCTAAACATAACAGCACTGTGTTACAATAGTTGGAATGTAAGAATAATTCAAAATTAAGTATTTATTCATAATTAATGCTGATAATAAGTCTTACTGATTCACTTTTTCTTGTTTTAAACAGTGTGTTTTTAAGAATGTGACTTCCAGTTACACTGCAAAAGTCCTTAGTATTATCCGAGACTACTCAGAAATTGAAGATATAATTAATCCTTCTGGCATGCTGCCACTGAATCTACCACAAGTTGAACGCTACACAAAGATTGTTGCTGACCGTGTCCGTGCTTCAGATGAGACCTACTACAATGTACTGTACCTGGGTACAGGTTGGTATCTCAAAAGCTATTTATATTTCATTACCTTTGGATTCAAGATTTGATCATTAGTCTCTCCTTTCCTCATCTATTTCCTTTCAACTCTAGAGATCCTTACCCCTGTGCTTTGGTATAGAGTGACTGTGTAAGAAATTATTTTGACTTCTTTATTTTACTCAGCATGTTCTGTGCTTATTTAGGAGTTTGTTGATTAACAAACCACTCATGTCCAGCCACACAGGACCAGGTGAGCAAAGCACACTCTTGCGGGCTTGATCACAGGGCCTTCAACTTCAGCTTCATATATTTACTAATAACAGCACATGTAAAGGCTTTGCACCAAGTGCTGATTGGTTTCTTTAGCCTCACTGTCACTAATTTCATCATGGTGTTTGGTTTTGACTTGTCCAGTGCCTCTAGAAAATGTTTTTTTAATTGTTCCATGAATCATGACAACTTTAATTGAACTGTTAAATTTATGAACTACATTGATATGCTATATCTGTTTATGTACTCCATCATGGCAAGGTAGAAAGAAGGTATACAGCAACTTTCCCTTGTACTCTAAACACATGTATTTTAAGTAAAAGAAAAGCATCATTGCTGCAGATCTCTGCAACAGGTACTCATTATCTTGGTATTCAAGTTTATATAACTGTCATGGAAACTCCTTGTAAGATTTTACTTGTGGAAGTGCTTACTGTATACTACATATGTGTGATCACCCATAGACTTTTTTAAACACCATTTCTGTATTTGTTCTTGCATCCAGAGCCAAATGGTTTTTGTCAAACTACTATATAAACTAAAAAGTTTTGACATATTTACAATCTGTTAAGTGTCAGCATAATAACTGCCACAGTGAAGGAACACTATGAATCCACAGACATCTGAAAAAACCAGAGATGCATTGGAGTTTGTTGGTTTTTTGCCAATATGTTTTCAAAGGATCATTGAATCATCAGTGCACTAACCTGTGGTTTAGAAAAATGATCACTTTACTACCATTACAGGCCCTGTCACATTACATAACTTTTTCAATGATATTCAATTGCATACTTTATTTACATAATCTTAGAGAGCTGGAGGCAGTCACATCACACTCCAGTGACCTACAGTCATGTAGTTTGACACACCCAGCAGCTCAGTCTCACCTGTCTGTGACTCATCTTGAGAAAACTTTATCTTAAGTTACAGAGGTGTGCTGTGTGTGTGCGAGCTGAGAACCAATGGGTACTCACCCAGAAGTGCAATGAATATAATACAGCTACAAGGAATAAGAAAAATTGGGCTTTTTGTGAACTGACAAACTGAAAAGAGGTTTGTCTGTTTGATGTCTCATGTTTCACGAATTGTGACAGAATGGAAAAAAGAAAAAGGGTCAAGATTGTGGCTGATTGTGCTATACCTGGAAAGCATTTATACAGCACAGTCTTTGTTAGTTTGTACATTATCAGCTGTTTGAAAAAGGTTTGAGCTTGTAAAACTTTGGAAATGTGAATGTGTGCAGGAAAGTATTCACTGAGTTATGTAATTTGACATGCCCTCCAGTTTTTGGTTGTGTTATCTGACATCCTCCAGCAATGAGAACAGCAAACTGCTTTCATCAAGTTTGATATCCCCTCCAACTAGAAATTCATGTAATTTGCCACTGGCTTAAGAAGAATCAAATAATAAGTACTCTGTATGGCTGAAATGATCCAAAAAACGGAGGAACAGAGCTGAAAAGATCAATGAGAAAAACAATGTTCAAAGAATTAAAGAAACAATTTAAATATTTACATAGAAAAAAGGTAATAGACCCATAGAACAATGAATAAAACATGTCACAATAATAATAGCAAGAGGATATTATCCCAAAACAGACCACCAATAATGAATTTGTTCCACTTTTTAATCCACAAAAAACATGAATTGGTGAAAGTCCTTGAGTAAATGTTTTGGTGCATCAAGAAAAAAATCTCTCTAAGGGCTCAAATCACTGATTTGGCGAACAAAAAAAGAACAAATCAAAAATTAATCAAATAAATGAAGCATAATACAACATCAAAACATATGTTAAGTAATTACAAAATGATATGTCTGTGTAGGTAAGTAAGCCCTGTGATGGACTGGCAATCTGTCCAGGGATAATTCTTGGTTTGCACCCAGTGCTATCAGGATAGAAACTGGCTTCATGACATTTTTTACTTTTAACCTTAAATCATTATTCTTTTACTTTAGTTTTCTGTAGCTCTGAATGGCAATAAAGTTAAGTTATATCAAGGGTCTGTCCTCAATGAGCTAACATCCTTAGTGGAAAGCCACAGAAACAAACTGAATCCTTGAATATCACACCAAATTGGACTGCCCAGCATCAAATCAGAACACAACCGGTATTACACATACTGCAGCTATCTGGAAAATATCAATGGAGGCAATATAGCAGCCACAGTTTTAGGCAACATACACTGTTAAACACTCAAATATTTCTTACCAAGTTAAATATTGTTGGTGAAAGAGGATTGGAAGTCAAGTCAAAACATCTGTTTTGTTTTCTTCCTCTATGAGCCCAAAGTAAGATTGAAAAAGAATGAACCAGTATCAGCAGAAAAAGTCACCAAACAGTCATACCTACTTTAAATATGACAACAGCCAAACAGAGGGTACACAAAGATTCACAAAGGGTAAATTTAAAGATGCCAAACAAACTTAGCATATTATCAGAGGTTTAAAACAGACTATGAAAAAAAAAATACCCCCACATCATCAGAAAGTCATGTTTACAACTATTTTTATGGAGTTCTTCTAAAGCTGGACAAATTACACCCTAAGGACAAAATTTATACCAAAACTTCTTTGGCCACTAAGTAAAATTGTCTCCTAGTGACTCGGTGACAGTCTAAATGTCTGTAATATGCACACTGTCCCCTGCCAATGTAAGTTATTTTTTAAGACCTGAGCTTTGTCTCCCACAAATCAGAGGCACAGATGATAGACAGGGCTGGTATGACTGAGGGTACATATCTTGAGTGTGAATTGGCCCTGAAATTATCTCCTGTGTTACTTCAGATGCTGTTTGAATAGTGTCTGATAAACCTAACAATGTTGAACTGATTTAAAAAGTTTCTGAACAGATGTAAGATGAATGTTTAAGTAATGCACTGGTTGGCTGCCTTACGGCACAAAGGGACCTGAGGTCATTTCCTGGCTAGTCTTCATCTGTGTGGCGTTTGCAAGTTCACACTTTGTGTCGATTTACTCCTATACCCCAGAAAAAAAGCTTATCTGCTTCATTAGTGACTGCAAAATTGGCCTTGACATTAGTGAGTAGATCTGTGTTTGATTTTGACCTGCAATAGACGGACATCCAGATAATTCCTGACTCTCTTTGACTCTGAAATGGAGAAAGCAGTCCAAATATGGGTGGATGCATCAGGATATATCTGACTTTTGAAAACTCAACAGTTTAAAAATTGTACTTCTAATTTTTATTTTTTATTTTTCAGTGTGAAATCAACATCTTTTTTTCTTATTTAATCTGAAAGTTCCCCAAAGCATACACATCTTTAATGACAAACATTCATTAAAATGAAATATTCAATTACATTCTAAATATCTTGAAGTTGTTTATTGAGAATGATTTTGTTGATAAGCGATTTCTTCACAGGTAGGCAGTATTGTTCAGTGGCTAACTTTAAACCCCAAGGCTATGTGTCAGTGAGCAAACCACTTTAGCTGCCTCTGCTCCAATTGTAAAATGTCATCATAAACAATTTTAGCATTTCTTTGGGAGGGTGTTCAATGAATAAAGACAATTTATAAATGATTATTCCAAGGTTGCTGTAGGTTAATCCTGAGCTAGATAGCAAAAATCATTTTTAATATACAATGATTCGGTTCTTTTCTGAGGTTTTTTTTTTTTCATTGCATCTGTTCATTGTATGTTTGTGACTTATTCTTAAATTAATATTTTATTTTCAAATCAACAGTTTTAAATATGAAGAACTGCAGACTGTTTTTATTTTGCAAGACTTTATATGTCTCTCACTATTTTATACCTACAGAAAAGGGGTAAGATTTATAAAGTGATGCACAGTGATGATGAAGTCTTCACAATTGGACAATATTCAGTTTTCCGCTATGAAGCTCCAGTCACAGCAATGACAATTGACACCATCACGGTAAATATGAGTCTGCTGGCTACCTGCATTAAAGGAACTAGATCGATTATCATTAAATTCATACACCTTGGTATCTGTGCTAGTAAAGTCACAGTAGATTTAAGATGCCTATCCTGCAATAATGAGTTAAATCAACAATATGATTTCCTACTTAATTGTCTTCAGGACAGCATTAAAAATTCCTTTCTGCAAAATAATGATCTGTTTATATACAGTGGAACCTCGGTTCATGAACTTCTCGGTATGCGTACAAATCGGCTTTCGACCAAAAAGTTCGCCAAAACTTTTGCCTCGGTTCACAACCACACACTCGGTATACGAACAAGCCAGTTTCCCTTTCGGTTTGTACATGTTCAGTCTCTCCCTGTGCATTTCCTGTGCAGCGAGTGAGCAAGAGAGAAAGAGCGTGACACACACACACAGGCGCGTGAGAGAGAGGCACACATACACACAGGAGCGCACTAGAGAGAGAGACACAGACACACAGGCGCTCCAGGAGAGAGAGAGAGAGAGAGCTAGTGAGCGAGAGAGGGAGGACTGGATGCATAAGGTAGAGAAGGCTTGTTTTTGTTTTCAGTTCTGTTTACAGCGATCGGTTCGTAGCGTGCATTGTTGCAATGTTACTTTTCTTGGTGGTTTATTAAATTACGGATTTTTCAAATGTTCATTTTTTCCCCTGTGCTTAAAACTCATTAAAAAAAGTGTTTTTAGGTGAGCAGTTCCTAGCACTATAGCGCAAACTATTGCAGTGTTAGTTTTCTATGTTGTTCAAGGTTTTCTCAGTGTTATTCAATGTTTTTACATTTAGGTTACTATTACGCTGTGCATTCTATGGTATAATTAACTATATTTGTGCTTAAAAACTAAAAAAATATATACATAAAGTTTGTACGGCTCTGTAACGGATTAATTGTATTTTCATACAATCCTAGGGGGGAAATTGCTTCGGTTTACGACCAGAGTTTTGGAACGAATTATGGTCGTGAACCGAGGTTCCACTGTATTCTAAGACATTTAGTGCAGCATCATCACAACTTTAGGAACCTGGTTCCTGTCTATATGAAGTCTACACTTTATTCTCATATCCACTCTGATTTTATTCTGCTTTTACCTTCATTTCAGTATAACCAATTTAATTTAATGTACAATGCACAATGCTAAGCTATGCTGCAGTTTCCCTTGACCTTAAAATTGAATTAAGCAGGTCCTATGGATGGGTGAATGATAACAGGTATTCAGGAAATTATGATGCTAGTATAGGGTCAGGTTCCCAGTAATCATGTATTAGGAAGAACTGTGTTAAAAATTGGATGAGTGTATAAAGCCATTCTAATAACAAAAACAAAAAAAGAGAAAAAGTAACTGCAACCATCAACTTCGCCATCATGATATAATTTACTGTTGTAAAAGGAATATAAGGTTTTTATTCCTGGCACAAAATAATGTGATCATTAACTTTATCAAATTATAAAAAGTGAGAATGGGGAAATGTTTTCATTATATCTGATCATGGAGTTCATCTTTCGTTTGTGCAAGTTATGAAAATATTATTAGTACGGTCAGGAACAGATCCCAAGTTCACTGGCCCCAGACCTGACAAGATACCGCCGCTCAATCCGCCAGCTCTCCCAACCCCTGCCACCAGCCAAAACCAATCTAAATACATGTTGAATAAAAGTATATTATTTGAAAAATGTCAGTGCTTATTTGTATTTATAGGACATCAAATGCAATCTTAATATGGTATTATATTAGCAGAGTAGATACATCATAGGGTCTTCCTTCATGGTGTAATCAAACATAAAAAAATAAAAGAATACATAAATGAATAAATATTTCCTTGATTTTAGAAATTCAAGATTTATCCTGAAAGGGTGATTATTGCAAACCATCTTACAACACTTTTCTGAAGTGTTGTAGCAATTTGGGAAAACAAGTTTAATAGCAGATGTCTTGAGACAGTTACCCTATTTCTGCCCCCACAACACACAAGGTAGGACCCATCCCATATCCTTTACCATTGGGTTGCTCCCCTATGTTTATGCAATAGGATGTCTTTCTTCTAAAGACATCCAGTATGTAAGAGTCCACTGACAAAAGAGTCCTTTCTTCAGCCCAGGAATGATCATATCATATGCTGGCATTTTCTTAAAAGAAACTACAAAGATTGCAGATCGTTTTTCCAAGTTTGTCTGACCCAATTTATTTTTACTACTTAAAGATCTGCTGTTAGACAGATATAAAAATCAAATTTTAAACTGGGATCTACCAATCGGATACCTATTCAAGAAGCCTAATTAGTGTTGATATTTCTTGTAATTGAACTTTTCCAGAAATTGAATATCGCAGTTAAAGTAGGATACCTTGGAACTCAATTAGTTTCAACAGATGATCAAAGGGTGGTAACATGTTGCAAGAAGGAACCCTAATAGAAAGCAAGCCATAACTCTTTTACAAATTCTCAGTGGACTCTGGGATAACATGCACACCCTATTCTGACAATGACCTTGTGGGAAATCAAACTCAGGTTGCTGGGACTGTAATGCAAAAGCACTAACTAGTACATCACCATCTGGCCAAGTTAAGTACAACATAACATAAAATGACCTGCTCTGATAATGTTGAGGAAGCAATTTCTTTACTTCATTTTATTTTGTTAAATGTTTAATGTAGTTGTGAAACTATTTTTATTACTAGGGATATCTCTATGTTGGAACAACATTGGAAGTGCAGCAGCTTCCATTGGCTAATTGCAGTAGCTATGGAGACACTTGTAGGAGATGTGTCCTTGCTCGAGACCCATATTGTGGTTGGGATCTGGTCAATCACAAATGTTCTGCCATTCCAGAAGGATACAATTTCAGCTCTGGGTATGAATCTTCATTTAATGTTGTGTGACTTTTCTTATTGAGCATTTTTCAGAAATAAGTTGGGTATTGGTAATGCACTGTATGTCTAAGCTCTTCTCTCCACTCCAGGTGTGAAAAGAAAATCCGTTTGCCTTTCTGTGTGTTGCATAAAAACTAAACAGAAGGGCTCCCTATATGGGTATATTATGTGCCAACTCTGTGCCACTTTCTGTAGTTTTTTGTGATTCTGATTAGAACTAGTGCATTACAAGGATGTTATACAGTCAGTAAAGAGGGACTCTGCTGTGCAAATAAAGAAGCTGATGAGCATAGATAGAGACATCTGGGATTTCCTCAGGTGCTTAAGAATGAAAAACTGTGGGTGAGTCTAATTGATGGTAGTCAAAATATGGTGATTTACTCACTTTAGATCCTTAATGATAATGATTTTAATACTCATGTGTATATGAGTATGTTCTGCCTCCTGCTTTCTTAAGTCTATAGCCAGCTCATTGTTTTTACTATCCTGTCATAGCAGCACTGTGTCAGAAGGTACAGTAAATTGCTCACTGTATGCCACCTTCATCATTGCTAGCAATTTAAATTATGTATTCAGAGCTGTATTGGGCCATACAGTGAAAGCTGGACAAGGAGTACAGTGGAGGTTCTGCACACTACTTGATTCAGTTAGTGAAAAGAATTCTTAAATTCTAAAATAAATTGTTTCTTTAGCTGTATTTTATAGTTGTTTCCATACTATGCTATACTCATTAAACATGTTATACCTTTATAGTGGCATTTTTATGTTGCTCTTTGAAATGTGTTTTTGTTTGCTATATCAAGTAAATTGTGATAGAACCCACTGTAAAAGGTGCTATATAAAATAACTTTAACAGGCTAGTTGGATGTGTATCACAATTCTGAAATACGAAAAGCATAACTATTAATGTTTGCTAGAAAGACCTTAATAAATTAAAACATTAATAGCTCTGCAATGAGCAATTAAGGAGCTGCCAAACAGAAGCCCATTTATGCCAAAAAAACGAAAAAAAAACTAAATTGATATATTTATATTTAATATATTATTTAAAACATGTAATTATGAGATACGTAATAATGAGGTAGTAAGCCACAATTATAAAAAAGCTCATCATAATTTTGGGATGTATTTCTCTCTAAAATAGCTCATCGTAATTTTGGGATGTATTGGGTGATTTTTCATTTTATTTTGCAGTGAATTCTTTCAGAACATGCTGCAGTCCAATGCGCCTGTGTGTGTAGAGGTTACAGGTATGTTATAGCTCTTGAATACTTGGGTTACTAAAACAAGCAGATCTACACAAGTTACCAAATTCGTACAGAGAAAACAGAAAGTGGTAAGAACACTAGGCATGAAAGAAAAAGCATCAGGTGGAAGCTATTTTTTAAATCATAATAATATGTCACTAACGAAGAACAGAGAGCATCACAAACCTTCAATGACCATGTGCCCTTAAATTTCAGAAATCTCATCACTATAATGTTTTGTCATGGCTTGTAGTGTAATTCTAAGGCATATTTCTTTGTGAAAACAAAGCCAGAAACATTTATATAATGTCATATTCTATCTATTGTACACCAAAAAATGTTTCTTTCAAACTCAAAGTTTAGTGCTATGAAGGCCAGATGAGTCTGTTTAACATATGTAACTATGCATAATTTAGAAAGTCTTAAAGACAAGTACAGCAGTACATTTCTAGTCTCCTCTACTGCACACAATCCCATTGTAGTATATTTCCTGGTCTGCTGTTTGTTATGCAAAAATATTTAAGATGTTTCTCATTTATCCCTTACTTCAGATCCCAAAGTCCACAATATGCTCCCTAAGGAAGTGACCTTAGATTTAGACAGCTACATCTCACTGCCCTGTCCAGTGTACTCCTACCATGCAACATATGTGTGGGAAAAAGACAACTGCCAGAAACGCTACCACTGTATTATAAATGGGGATTCCTGCCCACTTATAGACACTGAAGATTTTCCAATGAAGGATGGTGTATACCGTTGTACCGCCCAGAAGAGGGGCAGAAAGAAGAGATGGTGTCATATAGACTGGTATTCAGTGATGCTCCAGCAGGCCTGCTGTCTGCTCAGATGATTGTGCTTGTGTCCTCTTTTGCACTTCTGGTACTCTCTTGTTGATGTAAGACTGCTATCTGGCCACAGGGGGCAGCAACCTTTGCCTTTTGGCACTGTAGCACTTACAGAGTTGAATTAGGTATCTAGAAACATTTTAGTAAGCTATAACTTGACAGGTAAAACTGTATAAAAGCAATTAAAACATTTTTTTTATTGAAAATGTGGCTGAAACTTAAAATGTCAATTTAAATGATGCACCTGAAATTTGAAGAAATTACATTAATTGATTAATTCTCAGTTTGCTATAAAGGTTGCAAGCATTAGTTTCTAATAACTGTAATTACAGCCATACAGTATTTTATCTGATTTTTCTGTGCGCATCAGTTTATTCTTTCTGTCATAATGCACTTTCAAAGGAGCTGAGTATATTTTTTATTGTGATCAGTGATGGTTCCTCAATATAAGACTCTTAGGCCTTCCTAACATTTACATTTAAAACATATATAAAATTACATTTAAATGACTTAACAAATTAGATGTTTTGTGTTGTATACAGAACTTAAATGCTAAATTGAAAATGGCCAAATTAAATTATATTCAATTTAAAAACTAAAACAGATGAAAATTAAGTTCTGAGCAGCTTCTTCTTTGGCAGAAATTAAATCTGGATTTCAGCATTAAGCCGAACTCTTTGAAGTATTATTACATGAAAAATCTTTAAAAATCTATTAAAAAACCTATCCATGCACATTGGTTTCGCTATTTAACAACCATCTAGAATAATGTTTAAGGGTGGTGTGTCAAGAGTTCATACTGGTCATCACTGTAATTCCTGTTCTGGCTGTGCAAGGCTTGAAGAACCAGCCAAGAAAAAAATAAAAATAACAAAGACCTGGAAAAAAGGAAACAGGAGTAGCAGTTGAAATTACAAGCAATGCTTATTTTATTTAAGTCAACATAATATAAGTCAACATAAATGGACCACTGTTATATTCTTTAAATGCTGGTAAATGATTACTTAATCTTTTGAAGAAATAGTGTTCATGCATACGGAGAGTCTGCTTTGGTATTTTATTAGTAGCACCAACAACGGGCAAAATATCACCATGGCTAACAAAGAACAGTTAAAAAGATGTGGAATGTTGCAAAATAATCAACATTGGATGCCACACTGTTCCTCCACAGCACATGCGGAACTGGTTTTATGACTACCGGCAGTATGTATGATTCCAGCACTTCCTGCTTCTAATAGCAGAAAATTGACAAATCAATCTTCATTTATTTCTGTTAAATTAGTGTTTAGGGGACATACAGCACTACATTTTATTCAAATCAGACATCTTTCTCTTTATCAGCTAGAAAGCAAGGAAGGAAAAAATTGAAGCAATACCTCAAAGTCAAACTTATCGAAAAATCTAAAAGATCAGAAATAGCTTAGCATGCTCAGTCAACTGAAGAATGACACTTCTTTCTCAAAGTGAATAAATTGTTCTTCTAATTTAAGATAAATAATCTACATTTGTGTGAATAATAAGCAATTTAATTCCAATAAGGTCTGAGTAGGTCACATTCCCAAAATGTGCAGCTCACTAAAGTAAATGCCCAGTGACAATGCTTATAACTGGCTTTATGAAACAGATTAATTTTAGACTGAGACAAAAAAGATGTGTGCACTGAACAGTTCTGAGCTACATTTGATCATGTTTTGCACAAATTGAGGAATACTGCAGTTATTTGAGGACTGACTTCAATTTGTTACCTGAAAATGGTAGTTGAAAGTGCCAGGTCCCAATATTGACTTAGGCTATCTAGAGATGCACTAAAGCATGTGTAAAGTTTTGAGATACTATCTACATCTTTAATGCAGCTGGAAAGCATCACTTCTACAGCAGATAATAAGGGAGGTTTGAGGAAGTTGACTGGTTTTATCAAAGTCTCTAACCTGCAAGTAATATAGAAAAGTTTTAATAAAAGACTAAATTTAACACACAGGTATTTAAAAAATGCAAATATATTGTCAGTATATAATTTTTAAAGTTACAAATAATTAAGCACAAATCCAAATAAACAATTACAGAATACTTACACCAAACTTCAACAACATTAACTAACCAAAACATGAACAAGGAAATTAAAATAGAATGGTACAATGAAGAGAAAAATGGCAAAATGAAGCACTTAAAGTAATACGAAAACCACAAAGGGTGCCCTGTACTTGATGAAAGAAGGGAAATTGCAGAATTAAACGATTTACTTTCAAGATTTATTAAAACAGAATATATTAATTAAACTAGCACAGAAGAAGAAATTAATTCCAAAATACAGATTATGTATCAAGAGGAACAACAATGACTATCAGAAAAAAGTTTTCCATAATGATTCTTATAGACTCTACTTATGAGACTCTGGATCATTTTGCTAGAATGCCCTTCAGGAATGGCTGAAGCAGGTGATATGCTTTATTGATTTTAAATATTTTCCAATACTTATACTTCTAATTTTATTTCATTCCAATAGTTTACATTTCTAACTTTTCATTTTCAAAACTATTGCCACATGTGCATGACATCATGTGAATGACTTTTGTTACAGATAGCATTTGAGATTTCTTGTCACTCTGCCATACTGTAAAATGATCTTTGTGGGATGCTTGGGAAATTTTTGACAGTATACAAATATTCAAGAAAACTAGCTCACAGTGAATATCTCCTAATGCTGTAAGTATCAAGAATTAAAATTAATCCACTGGAATTATATGTAGCTGCAAATAATTATACCAACATAAATTTGACTAAATCTGAGGGATGTTGATAAGTATAACATAGATGGATACACTTTATGTATGAATTGGCAAAATCAAAAACATGAGCTAGTGGCCATTTAAGTAAAAGAGAACAAAAATAAATGTCAAAGTAACAAGATAATGTAAAGATGTTGAAGGGCTTTTATACGTAAGTAGATGTGAACTTATAGACACTAAGAGTTGAGTATATAGCAAATCAAAATCAGTACATAGGTAAAGAAACAGTCAGTCAAATAATACTCTGTTGTATGCTAAATCCACTTTGTAAGAAAATATGTACTGTATTTTTTTTTATACTTTTCTTGTTAATTTTTTATTAGCCTAGAATTCATTTGTATTGTGATCATTTAAAAAATAACTGTTAGAATCAAAGGATAACTGTATATAAGTGATACAATTTAAAACAAAAAATGTTCAAAATCAAACATAATTGAAAACACAGGAATACACAATGTAAAAATATTGATTACTTTGGATGCATCTAAGTGTTCTACAGTTTTTGAGCTGGGGCTTTGTACATCTTGTTTATAAATAACAAACACAGAGCACTTGTATTATATTCATGATAATTAAAAAAAAACATTTTTAAATATGGCATTATTAATTGATCCATTATTGCTTTATTCTGAAAGTAGTTTGGCCTTCAATCTGTTTTGAAAACTACAATAGAAAAAGCTTACTTGGAAGATGTACTGTGAATTTCTATGATGAATGGCCTTATTTTTATTTCAGATATTAAATCCTAAAGAGTGATTTTATTTAGCAATCATTGCTGCCATATCACTCACTGCCATAAAAGTGCATTCTGTCTATCTAACAGAATAGCATGAGGTCAAAGCTACTGCCACTCACTCAGTCATCTCCATGCTTAATATGTATCCCATAATCTGAATCACTTCAGTAACATCAAATACCCAATTATGTGATTGACTCTGTGGAAAGTCTCTGAAGGTTGCTGCCCTCTTAAAAAGGTGCCAATAGTGGATGACGCACTGCCAGAAATTTGGTGGGAAGTTTCATAATGTTCCACCAGCCTATCTGCTGTACATGTTGCTGACAGCTTTTTGTGTTTGAGTAGTATTGTTGCACTCTTTGCGAGTTGCCAAATCAAATTTCATATTGCACTACTTCTGCTTTTTATCTTTACCTTGGTTTTAATTTTCCGAATCCTGTATATTATCATCTCTGCAACAAACCAGCCAATACATCTCCATCTAGATATCCTAAACTAAGCAAGCATTGCTAAGGATTTGTAGTGGTATAGCTTATTACTTCTAATTAAACAGGTAAAAAGGCAAATTTGCTGTTGTCTGCAGTCTAATCTGGAACTGGTTTTTAAAGACAATAATATTCCACTTAAGATTTTGTGTTCTTTAAAAATACAGTATGTTAGTAATGCATAGAAATAGATCACAAAAATGAGTTACCTACAGCAACTTTAAGTACGCTTCCACATAAACTTCACCCAGAGTGTGTTCCTGCTATGCACCTTATTCTTCTGAGATAGGTCATCATTCCCATTTGCAACCTGAACAGGAATATGGCACTCACTGAAAATGGACAATGTCAGGATGCCCTAGTTACCCAATGACCACAAACCATCAAAGTAGGAGGAGTGAACAAAAGAAGCATAAGACTTTGAAGACTATGCACTAATATAGTGTCTATCCAGAACATGACTCTTTCTGCCTTGTGGGTGAGACACCCCATTCAACAATGTATGGAAACACACAAGATTCTCCTTTTTTCCTTTGATAAGAGTAATTCCTTTTAAGTAGTAATTAATGTATTTGGTTTTATTTTATGTATATTCTAACTACTAAGACTAGCAATTTAATGAGATATATCCATACAGAATCACTTCTCAGACTTTAAGGATATCCACAGTTTGCTTTTGTATCTTAATAATTTACAATAATTTTTTTTTACTTTTTGACTCTTTTATAATGACCATACATACATTCAATGATTTTATGTATTATAATTAGTAAACCTGTGAAAAAGTTCAAACACAGTCATTTTTAAATCTTATTCAGAACACAAATCTCTGGTATCATTGTTCCTGACCAATGGAAGCTTGGGAGATTGAAATGGAGATTGTAATGTATGCCCTGCTTCTTTATATTAGACTTATTTTAAATGAAAGCGGGTGTTAAAAGGAAGTTCAAATCATTTCATTAAAGCTCTCAAAAAAGAGAAGCTAATAAAAAGACTTATAACAATTTATTTTGCAAGAAAAAATGTTATAAATATTGACTTCTTGGAATGTATTGATTGTTTCATTCAAAACAGTAAATGCTTTGTCATAATTTGTTTTTTGATTGGTAGCAGAATGCAATCAGCAATTTGGTATCTGAACTGTTCTTTGGCTGGTCTGTTTGTCAGGTTTGTTACTTTATTCAGGTTGCAAAACCATGCTTCATGCATATTTTTATATTTTTTTAAAGAATGTATAAAGTATTAAAGAATAATATTTAATTGCTTTTACTGGTGACCATTAAAAATGGAAACTGTAAGAAAATAAAGAAATAAATATTACCAATACTAGTCTAAGTGTGCTGCTTCTTATAATACTGTAAAAATAAACCGGAATTCAATATACAATTTTCATAAATAAAGAAATTCTCTGATAGCACAGTAGTGGGCACTATGATTGTATAAATGTGTATTTGTCTCACAGCTCCAGGGTTATTCTGTGTCAAAAAATGTTTTGTCCATTCCCCCATGTTGCAGGTTAAGTTGATTTTGCAGCTCTAAATTAGTCCAGTGTATATGAATATGAACATGCCCAATGACTGAATGGTACCTCACCCAGAACTGTTTTTTGCAGTACAATGCTTCAAAGATAGGTTCCAGCTCCTTGTGAATTTCTATTGTAATAAGCAATTTAAGAAAATTAATACAAGAATTATATAAACTTATTTTATAATTAATGAATAGTCTAGATCTGAGTAGGTAAAACAACAAAATAGATGCCCTTTAGTAGTCAATGCTGCTTGCTCTGGTGTCTACTATGCTTGTCATTAATTGTCAGTAACTCAAACACAATTAACACCAAACTCCACAGAAAAGGTGAATTAAGAAGAAAATTACATTGCTAAGCATCTAAAATTAAGAAAAAAAAACAAATATTTCTTAATTTCTTGTGCAGGTGAATCTAGCACTAATAGACTTTGTGGAATGCAAAAATAGAGAATAAGTAAAAAATATCAACCAATTAAACAGTGAGGTCAATTAAAGGTAAAAATGACTCACTGATTGTGAACCAATCAAAAACCTTCAGAAACAAGCAGTCCCAGGACATACCTTGGGAATCACTTGTTGGTGTTTAGTACCTAGCAATACATATTGGATGAAATGTCAAATGCTGCATCCAGATGTTTATCTTACATTTTATTTTGACAATCCAAGCTCTCTGACTTTAAATTTGTAAAATTAATGTAACATTCTGATATACTGCACTTTCTAGTTTTTTTGTAGTAGCAATGAGTGCTATATACAGTATTTTCTTAATACTCAGTTATGTTTCTGTCACGGTAACTTGCGTCCAAGACAATATAACGGAGTAAATTATAGCCTTCATTATAAACCTCCGCCGATGTTTTTGTTTTGCTGAAACGCACGTTTCCAAGAACTTGCAACCAACTATGTGTACTGAAACGTGTCTAGTTATAATTTAATATTTCATCCATCCATCCATTTTCCAACCCGCTGAATCCGAACACAGGGATCTGCTGGAGCCAATCCCAGCCAACACGGGGCGCAAGGCAGGAACCAATCCTGGGCAGGGCGCCACCCCACCGCAGGACACACACACAGACCAAGCACACACTAGGGACAATTTAGAATCGCCAATCCACCTAACCTGCATGTCTTTGGTCTGTGGGAGGAAACCGGAGCACCCGGAGAAAACCCACGCAAACACAGGGAGAACATACAAACTCCACGCAGGGATGACATGGGAAGCGAGTGTGTGTGTGTGTGCGCGCCCTGCCCAGGGTTTGTTTCCTGCCTTGCACCCTGTGTTGTCTGGGACTGGCTCCAGCAGACCCCCGTGACCCTGCCGTTAGGATATAGCGGGTTGGGTAATGGATGGATTTAATATTTTACAACTGTCAAATTCTGGTTACAATGAAAGCATTTCTACTTTGCTTTTCTTCCCTGTGCTGGTCATCAACTTGGATTGCAGTACTTTCCTGATAATGGTTGCTCAGCCGCTGAAAATCACTATATTTGCCCACACTTTCAGACAGTATAAATTTTGTCCACAACTGAAGATATTTTTAAAGATGCCTCACGGGTAAACATGGTTGACACGAGTATAAAATGTAGCGAAATAAACATTTAAGCTAAAACAGATTACAACGCCTTTACTCAGTGGCATCTTCACTTTAAACCTAATCAAAATATCAGAACTAACTAAAATGCCAGTCACGAATTCGAAATCATAGGTTTCCGACACTAGTCTCATTTCGAGAAGCAACTTAGAATATTGTGAGCAATAATTAAACAAGAAAAAAAAGAGAGTCGAGACTTATTTCCATCTGCAATGAAAACCACTTTATCTTACATCTATTGCTAACAGCGTGAACCAAATGCCACTTCAAAAACCTTTCAAGCTTCGCAAAAAAGTGAGAAATCTCAACCTTGAGTGACAAATGCCTCTCCTTTAAAAAAAAAAAAACACTAGACAAGATAAAGGAATTTGATTGGACCACCAAGGTCACCGCTTGAAACTATAGTACGGCTAAAGGGCGGTGCCGTCACGAAATGACATTGTTGTCTTCATCGGAAGCTCATTGGCTGCGTTAAGTCCACACGGCAGTGTGATTGGCGGGAGGCGGTACTGAAGGACGTCTGCGATTTTGGATGCAACGAGATCGATCAGCTGGAGAAGATAAGGAAATTACTAAGTACAACGAGAGCCGCGATTATGAAAGGTTACCTGTGTGAAGAAACCGTGGCGGACAGAGTCTGATGAACGAGGGCTAGTGTAACGAAGGTGGCCAGGCAAATTCAGGTTGGTGAGGAGTCATACCTCTGGAGCACGTTTAAATTATATTAAATTGAATTTGATGTGCCACATTATCAAGAGTACTGTTTGCCACAAAACGAGTTCTCGACATTTCGGTGAAAATATAACGTGTGTTTTCTAAGCGTCGCGCTAGCCTAATCGTTGTAGTCATTGGTGGGCAGCATTTCCAGTACTTTTTATCCGAATATATTCATTAATGAAGGTTCAGTTACACTCTTTCTCACGGCAAATGTTGGCGGATTTAATCACTTGATGCGTGGTAACAGCAACGCCGACCAGTTCGCGTCTGCCCTTTTGGGTGTACAGATCGACAGAACCGTCATTGCATCTTTCCCTTGAGGCATATTGCAGAAGCTAGTAATCGAATTGATTGCAGTGGAGACTGCAGCATTTATTCCCAAAAGACTGGATTAATGCAGCTTTCGCCTTGCGCTAATTCTTTCACATGTTTTGCGAGTTAAGGGGCCTGTCGTCATCCTTGAGGAAGAAATCCAAAAAGAAATTGTATAGACAGAATTATCCTGCAAAGTCTTTTTGAACGTATTTTGAATATTCAGTGTTAACCCCTTATGCCTTAAGGGGGTTCTTGGCATCATTATGCGTAAGTAGTATGCCCAAAATTAAACAACTTTTATTCTGCTTATGTAATAATGGAGCTACAGTGAATGTAACACTCCATTTTTAAAGGATTTTTTAATATGCGTAAAAACCATTCACATCAATGTCAACTTAAAAGGACACCAAAAACCTGAGGCTTTTAGAAATATCTCCCCCAAAAAAAATGAATTTTACAGTACATAACCAAGACATTTTATGATTCACAACCTTGGAAACCATTTTCTTTTGTCCCTCAGTCTCTCGGCTATCGTTGTACCAAGTTTAGATTTAATGTACTGTTGTATTGCAAAGTTAAATAGTTGCTTTTTTTTTTCCCTTGCATTTCACATCTGGAGTAAACTACATACATACATACATTTTAATTTCAGCTTCTTCCAGTTTTAGGTAGTAGGGTGGAGTCAATGCCTTTTTTTTTGGCATTCCTGGGTGCAGGGCTGGAAACAGGGTTGTTCAGGGGGACCGTTCACAGAGCAGCCAATACAGGGCTGATTGTCTAATCACCCTGAACATCGCAATTTTGGCACGCAAGCCGGAACTGGCAAACTCAAAACAGTGGAGATGAACAGTGACTTTCGATAGATTGGGGAAGGGGAGGTTGGTGGGTTTTGGTCACATGTAGCACCATGGCGTGACATGATGCAAGTGCATTTGATTGAGGAGTGGTCCTCTGTTACCGCACCATAATTCAGTGACATACAATCAAAGGAGGGCACCTCCCCCCCCCAGTGCGATATTGCAAGTGGGTATGTTACAGATACTCTCTAGAGCTGAAACTGGAAGAGCACTGCTCAGAAAACTAACATTGGGAGAATGTGCAGCAGACAGTCTCCAGGTATAATGATTGAACCCACAAAGTTTGAATTGTAAAACTGCACACCACAATGCTTCAAAGTTATATTGTAAGAAGTACTTTCAAATCAAACATAGCATTATGTCTTTCAGCAAGCTCATCGTTCTCAGAAGAATCAAAACTGTCATCAGAATCTGGCTCATGGTCTTCATATTCCGTATCGCTAGCATTCTGAAACATTTCTAGAACCCTCTCAACTGTATGTTTTTTGAAGGAAAGTGTTCTTAGTACAGACTTCAAGTCTTGCTGTATGTCAACCAAACAATCCCCATGAACCGCCACACGTGCAATTTATTTCCTGACCTTTATACTCCGTTGTGAGACATTTGAATGACCAATCATAGCCAACTTTACATTATTGGTATGCATTGAGACTCAGCTGTCCAATTGTGAAGTTGTGCAATTTGCATATCTTACTAATGAAAGAGAGCAGACAACATGGAAACGTATAATATATTTGAAAGAAGACACCCTTGGGTATGTAAATACCATTACAGTAATCCCTCGCTATATCGCGCTTCGACTTTTGTGGCTTCACTCTATCGCGGATTTTATATGTAAGCATATCTAAATATATAACGCGGATTTTTCGCTGCTTCACGGGATTCTGCGGACAATGGGGCTTTTTACTTCTGATACATGCTTCCTCAGTTGGTTTGCCGAGTTGATTTCATACAAGGGACGCTATTGTCGGATGGCTGAGAAGCTACCCAATCAGAGCACGCAGTTAAGTTCCTGTGTGCTGATTGGCTCAGCGATGGAGCACAGAATTCGATTCCGCTGCGTTAACCAGGAAGTCTCGTCTCACTCATTCAGCATCAATGTGCTACTGCTTCAGGGGCCGTGCCCAAGCGCCAACGGAAGATGCTAACGATTTCTGAAAAGGTAAATGTTTTGGATATGTTGAAGGAAGGGAACAGCTACACCGCTGCAGGACGCCATTACGGCATCAATGAGTCCACGATTCTTTTTTTATTTTAAAAGGAGGAAAAGAATGTAAGATCTATGGCTGCAGTGTCCTTTAACCTGGGCGCAAAACGAGTTGTAAGTGGATGTAATAAGGCGGTAGTCCGGATGGAATCTGCTTTGTTTGTGTTTTTTTTGTCTTGAAGCATCTGCCCGAGGGCAGCAGTTCAAACCGAGACTCACCAGGGTGGGATGGATCTTTAAAGATGTTTTAGGATGGAACTGTAAAGATCTTCCAAGGATGGGATAAGACATCCAGTGATCTTCTGGGTGTTGGTGAAGACCCTCTGGAGCGCTTTCCTCTCTGATGCAGTGCTGTTGGCAAACCACACACAGATGCAATAAGTCAATATGCTCTCTATGGAGCACAAGTAGGAGGACAGGAGCAGTTTTTGGGTGAAATGGTTCTTCCAGAGGATCCTTGGGACATAAAGTCTCTGCTATGACTTCCTTACTAGCTCTGTGGTATTTGTGCTCCAATTCAGGTCCTCCTGTATGTGCATCCCCAGGAACCGGAAGTCAAGACCCTCTCCACACAGTCTCTGTCAGTGAAAAGGGGCTGAATATTTGTTCTCTTCCTCCTAAAGTCGATGATCAGCTCCTTGGTTTTGGTGGTGTTAAGAACCAGATTGTTGTCTCTACACCACCCAAACAACCGTTGCACTTCATGCCGATAAGCAGTCTCATTCCCCCCAGAGATGAGCCCCACCTTGGTAATGTCATTCGTGAATTTGATGATACCATTGCTGGAGTGTGCAGTTGTGGGTGTAGAGGGTGAGGAGAAGGTGGCTCAGCACACAGCCCTGTGGAGAACCAGTGCTAAGGCTGAGGATATGTGGGGGCCTACTCTTGCCATCTGGGAGTGATCAGAGAAGAACTAAATAATCCAGAGGCAGATGGAGTGAGATAGTCCTAGACTACAAACAAGCACACTTTAATAATAAAAATAAAAAGACAAGAAGACAAATAAAACAAATACAATAATTTATAAATAAATTAATACAAGATTAAGCTGTTTTTGTGTAGTCGCAACTATAAACCTACTTTTGCCCACCCCTGTGTGTGTGTGTGTGTGTGTGTGTGTGTATGTATGTGTGATATATATAACAATATACTTTTCTCTTTTTAGGGAAGTTTCTAAAATCAACTATAAAGAATGCAGGAGGAGGGAAAGTCATTATCCAGAAATACATATTTTTAGATAATGACTTTTGGTCATCCTACATTTATTAAGTTAGTGAAGAAAGTAGTTTGATGTACAATCTTTAACACAAGTCATGTGCAGTTTTTGAATTGAAGATCCTCTTCTCCCACACATTCATTGGTCAAGAGTCCCATCTTAAATTCAATAAGCATTTATTATTTAAGCATATTTTAGCACGAAAATACACGTATTTTGCATGTTGTGAGCAAATGACTGGATAACTGATGAGAATTATGCTACATGAGTAATATGAGATTTTTTTGTCTTACTGGATTGGCTTTTATTATCTCATTTTGAGCTTCATTGTCCATGAAAATGTGAAATAAAAATGTTCTTGGTCATCACTGCAAAACACATGGGTTAAATAACAATATTATGTGGAGTATTGCTTTTAATTTTTGTTTGTGGTACTTCTGAGTGTTAGGACGTTAAACTATTACTTTGTTTGTTAGTTGTTTGTGGAAACGTCTCAGTGCAGCACAACAAGTTTAAAAAGACAATGAGATTAAAGCTTATTGTAGTAAGTAAAATAACCAATTTTCTAATGGTTTTCTTAGTAACACTTAATTTTTCTGTGCAAACTGTATATTTGTCCATATCATGGAACAGAGACATTAAGGCTAAAAGGAATCAACCAAGAATTGTGTGACGCATGTAAAATAACTCGCCAGGAAGTAGCAAATGGGTGTGATGATTGAATTAAATGATTTATATGAATCTTAATACTGGATAAGAGTCATGTTGTTTCTCCAGCATTGATAAAAACAGGTACTGCAGGATTGCAGAAAAAATACTCCTGTGATGTACCTAACTAGGAACTTAAAATGTTACAACAAGAAAGCATGTTCTAATAATTCCTTTGAAATCTATTTACTGTTATAAATATAGGTGTGATTAGATTTTTTCCATAATAAGCAAAAAAGTTTGTGTACAGTATGTAGAATTTTCAAAAAAAAAATTTTTTAAGTTAGGTGGAACAGAAGTAAATTTAACATAGGTTTATTAATTACAGAGAAAATAAACCAGTACTGAGGGCTATGTCAAATACTGTGTGTACTTGTTTCTGTTGTGTTGTGATTAAGGTTTGTATGTAATTTTTCCAGGGTTTTCCTTTACTCCAAAAATCATTTATGCATGAATTCCTGTGTTATTTTTACTTTGAAAACCTATTTTTGACATAATTTTTATTTTTTAGAGTCTTAGTATAAAAGTATTTATTTATTTTTTTACATTTATCGTATAATGGGCACCACAAATTTTGAGTGTTGTCTCTTGTTACCAAAGTATTGCATCCCATAATGCTCCAGGACTATGTGATGGTGACAAATTCATTGCGACTGCACAAGTGTTACTTCATGCAGTCCGGTCTCATCTGAGATTGGAAAATCTTAGAGACTGTGTGCAGCTTGCTTTTTGACTCCTGGTTTATAAGCTTTGCTTGAAGGTAATACTTAATATTTTTGGTTAGTATTTGTGACTTTGATCGATTTTCCCGACTCCCAGTCAGATCCTAGCTCTATTTTCTAATTATGTGTTGTCTCCCAGTCCTCCTCATAATACCCATACTAACTTACACATTCAGGTAATAAATGTAGATATGACTATGATAGTCCCTTATATGTCTGACACTTTATCCCAACTAAAGCAATAATTTTCCCCATGCCAAAAAGAAAATTTTGTATAGTATTACTGGGACATTGCAGATTAGACACAGTCACATTTTTAAAGGAGAGTACAATACGTTTCTCTCAAGTGTTGGTTATGCGAGTAACGCACACAACACACCTAGCCATGTGGGCTTTGCAAAATATTAACTCACTGCTAGTGGACCCAGAACTAAAAGCCCAATTTACAAAAAATTCAAATTCAGGAAGCAAAGTGTGCCTGACAATTATGACTTATACCATTAAACTAGGGGACTGGGAATTTGGTATGGTGTCAAGATGCAAGTAGCAAAACGTTTTTATTAAGAGATGCATTTTTACCTACCATTTCTATATGCACCAATTTGTTTCCAACCCTTTTTTTTCGGGATGTAAGTGACCTCTTATTTTTTTGTGTTGCTGTCATGTTGGAGGCCTTAATAGTTCTGGTTAGTCCTGCTATCCACATGAACTAGAGGCGACTGGAATTCATTTTAAATTTCCAGCTGATTTCTGTTGATATTCTTCAGCCACTGTGACCACATATTCTTAAATTTCACGGATAGGAGAGGAACTGTGTTGCGTCAACAATTTCAATACATTTGTGATCATATTAGATTCAATCAGTATTCTGATATTATTCTTTTTCAGCATGTACTCTGAAGGCTTGATGTGCTTAAGTTAAATTAGTATTATCTTAATGATGAGAAATTTTAGTCCTAGTTCAATAAATTTTTATAAAGTATATAATAAATGTATTTTTTTCTGTTAGCCATTAGCAAGCATGTCTTAGCAACTTAAGAAGTAATTTATTTAAACAGTTTTATTTCAGGCTCAAATAAAAAAAAAGGACAGAGAGCTGTTACAATTGCATAACAGTCATTTGAACATTTTCGTAAATTATTTGTAACAGATTTTAGTTTCAAAAAGTGTGAATTCATGTTTGCTTATTTGTGCCTTTTTTTGTCTGCTTAGGCTTCACTTGTTAAAATAATGGCATCAATGGCAGAAGGCTCTTGGGGAACATTAACCACCAGTCAGAAAGTGGCATTAGCTGTCGGCGTTCCTGCTAGTGCTACAATTGGGTACATTCTATACAGGAAATATCGTAGCAGCACTGGTAAGTTTACAGTAGGAATGATTTGCTAAACTGAGAACTTGCTTTAGGATAGTTACATTTTTTTAATAAAATATTTTAGGGTCAGTAGATTAGTGTCCAAGGCATTTGAAATGATTTAAGCATTGGTCATCTCAAGCTGATTTGACAAATATGAGACCAGCTCCTTTTGACTATATTCTGCTGCTAAAAATTATAGGAATGTTTAACATTTAGTATTATGTATCCAATAATATTTTTCTCTCACTGCTTTGATTTTGAATTTTTTAAACTTTTGCTGTCTTAGTCATATATCTTATGGTTAGCAATGTATTATTTGTTGCATGCCATATATTTCAGTTTATTTACTTCTGGTATTGTTTTTTTTTATCAAGTGTTCTGAGGAGACATGGCACTAAACTTGATGTGACAATTAACATTTCGTAAGGAATGGAATCAGTCTGTTCACATAATGATGTTCTGTTGGTACCCAGCATTTATAATCCTCCCATACATCTTTAATAAACAGCTCCACCAGGCACATGACTTGTTAGGTCAAATATTTTACAATTTACACACATTAATGCACTTTCGGGAAAAGTACTTTTTATTTCTCAGGTAATGTTAAAATTACTACTGTAGTACCTTATTTAGTGTTATATACCAGATGAGAGAAAATTATGCAAGTAAAAGTTATTTGAGATCTTTTATGCCACATTACTCATGTGATCTTTGCTCAACTGGAAGAATCATAAACCATTCCCTGTAGGTCCCCTTTCACATTTATACTGTATACATTACTTTCCTAATGCTGACTTGTGCAAAACTAATTTCTAATTTAGGTAATTTAGTTTGTAAGTTATTTACTTCTCTGTTACTAAATGATTGCTGTTTTTCTTTTTCTTTCTATTTTGCTTTCTCAGAGGCAAGTTTTCCTAAATTACAAATACTGGATAAAATAGTTTGTGTTAAGCTTATTATACTTAACTAAATCTGTTACCTTTTAAATAATTAAATTTTATATACATACATAATCACCACATTCATGAAACAAATAAATAGGAAGATGCCAAATTGAAAATTAAAAAAAACCAAACATCTGTACTATTTAATTATGTATTGTGTTTTTGAGATAATCGTTACTTTAACCCAAATCCCATTTTCAACAATTTCATGTAAATTTTCACTTACCAGTTAACAGAATTAAAAATAAGTACACTTACAGTGTGGTTTACCTAAAGAAATAACTAATTTAATCAAAAATACATGTGATAGGTTTTTGTTTTTTTTGATAAAAGGAACATTTAATTAACTTTGTGCATTACATTAGAATGTGTTTCTTTTAAGAATTGTTACAATAAAAAAAGCATACATACTAAAAAGTAACACTTTATACCATGTCCATAATGCATAAGAAACTATTAAGATGTGCATTTATTTGTTAGTTTGTTAGCCCAAAAACTTGGAACAGTGCTAAATTTCTTTAGAATTTGGCAAGAATTCATTAATCTTTTTCTAAATTAAACCTCTTGGACTTTGTGTGTGTTTTAATGAATATATAAAAATATTTCTGTTCATGTACTGGTTAGGGGAGCAGTGTTGAGTGATATTTACACTTTGTGAATTTTAATTGAAACAATACTGGAAAATTTAACTGATGATTGTTTTTGACTGATTATGCTGCAGCTATTATAATGTTATAAATAAGCCATACCAACCAAATCAGCTTTCAGTATCTGAGACTAGTATTCTTGATGCTGATGTACATAAGCATGAAGAATGATCATGGAGAAACAATACTGTAACTGGAATTGTTTTTTTACTTTCTCAAACTGAATAAGCAAGTTCCATCAAGATATTAGCTTTTACATAAATGTATGCTTTTTTTAAATTTTTTTTAGGACAAGATGCCTATCGGCTTAGTACAGGAGATGTGACAGAATGCAAAATACATGCTCCTCTGCCAGTGTTCCGAGCCATCACTATTCGTAGAGGCTCGTTTCTCCATGAGGTACTAGTATTATTGCTCTCCTGCCCCAATAAAAGAGGTAACAGAGTAAGACAATGTAGTTTTATCCTAAAGTGAAAGCTTATTCCAACATTCTAAACCTGAATTAGCTATTGCTTGCTGCAGGATTTCACTGTATCTGACCATGGTAATATTGTTGACCTGTAATTTTCTTTCATTAATTTTACTCTCCTTTTTTGTTCATGTGCCTCTCAACAGCTTCTTTTATCCAAAACTGCTACTTTAGACTTTTTGTAATTCATTTGTTTAAAAAAGCGTTATACTAATAAGTACTATAATTTATACAGTTGCACAGAAATGTTTGTTAAAGTTTCTTGCAGAAGACATCTTGTTTTATTACAAGAGCAGATCTCTATGGTAACTGCAAATGCAAAGTGTAGTAAGCTTTTAAAGTGTAAAGGTTCTTGGATAAACCGATCGGACAAATTTTACTCAGGACAGAGTTACTAGGGAGCAAGTTTCATTTTGGATTTGACTTCTACATTGCAACAAGTTAAAATATGTATATTGGCAGCACCGATGGTTACACTTGTTCTTATTTAATGACATTATTCAAAGTGTAATTATAGAAAGATAACTCTTGCTCTTTTCTTTCCAGCTGAGGAGTGAGACAGGAGCCAGTATTGAGATAACAATGGAGGAAACTGAGGAGAATGACAAAAACGAGTTGATCTTTTTCATTCAGGGTACACCAGAACAAGTCTTTAGAGCCAGAGTAGCCCTTACTCAATTAGTGTCCAGCTATGAACTGGTTACAGACCAGATGAAAATTCCACAGAGTTCCATGGGTCGCATTATAGGTACAGTTATTCATTTTTTTAATAAAAAGTCTTTTTTTCACTTAGATGTAGCTAAATTAAATATTACTCTTTTTATTATTTCTCTTTAGTTATTATAATATAACATTTTAAAACCCGTTCTGTTTAATTAGAGGTGGCTGGCATACCTATATATAACCTAGCAGTCACAGCAGTTGGCTCAAGACAGAATCCAGTCTTGGATATTCTGTCAGTCAATCAAAGGTCTCTCTCTCTCTCTCTCTCTCTCTCTCTCTCTGTCTGTGTGACCATTCTGACTTGTACATATTTACGATGTGGGACATATCACGAATGTCCTATAACTAAGAACAGTATTAAGAGTAACAGAAATTGCATCATCTGTGGATTTGTTACAGCTATACAGAGACTGAAGTGGCTCTAAAATGTTGTCATGCATTAACATAAGAAATCGTTGGCATCAACCTATCAAAACACTTCTTTATATTTGATAACTGTGCTAAGGTTATTAAGGGAAGATGTCTTATTTTTCTTGATTGTGATATAGTTTATATAGTTTCTATGTGTAGATATATGTGTAGTTTATTTTGTTAATCTGATTCACTCATCTTCTATATTTGAAGAGAGTTAGACTAAGTCTATACTGGCAGCTTTGGAAGCAGTTTCATGTTTATTATGTACTTCAGGCACAGCAACAGGAAATAGTCTCTTGCGTTGCATGCTCAAAATAAACAAAAACCATTTGAGCTTTTTTGGATGATATCTCATTAGTGGTAGTTGTTCCGCCCATATAGATTTAGAATTTGTTGAAAATTCTACAGTCAAAACTGTATTTCATACAAAATGAGAGATACAATTATTATTTCCTCTCCTTTTTGATTTTGTATTTTTTGGCTTATCTAATGACTTTCACCACAGCATGCCTATTGATTAGAGTAACTTCTTTCATTCTAAGGGGAAATTTAGATGCATAAAGCCATAGAAACTTCATAAAACCAAAGATACAGATGGAACAAACAAGAAAATAAATAGATAAATCTATGCTATATAAATAAAAAGATGGCGGCACGGTGGCGCAGTGGGTAGCGCTGCTGCCTCGCAGTTGGGAGACCTGGGGACCTGGGTTCGCTTCCCGGGTCCTCCCTGCGTGGAGTTTGCATGTTCTCCCCGTGTCTGCGTGGGTTTCCTCCGGGCGCTCCGGTTTCCTCCCACAGTCCAAAGACATGCAGGTTAGGTGGATTGGCGATTCTAAATTGGCCCTAGTGTGTGCTTGGTGTGTTTGTGTATGTCCTGCGGTGGGTTGGCACCCAGCCCAGGATTGTTTCCTGCCTTGTGCCCTGTGTTGGCTGGGATTGGCTCCAGCAGACCCCCGTGACCCTGTGTTCGGATTCAGCGGGTTGGAAAAATGGATGGATGGATAAATAAAAAGATTAGCAAAATCATGCAATGTTTTCACATGATGTTTTAATGCAGTGCTCATTTGTCTTCAAAATCATGTCATGTAGTATACATCTATATATCATTTTTTTCATCTTCATAGGAAGAATTCAACGATACTCTCATGTCAATACAACCAATTTAAACCGCGTTCGGCAAATAAAATACCTTATAAATGCCCACTGCAAAGAACAATAGTCGTTCAGTTGTGTGTTAGGAGTCAAAAAATAAAGCCTATGTAATGGGGTACACATTGTAAAACTGCATAAACATTCAATTTTCAGCAAAATCATGACTGGTGATAATATGCCAAGGGAATACAACTTCTCCTGCATGAAGTTAAATACTGGCGATACTTCAGCATGTAGATTACCATGGATCTTGCGTAGACGTCAATTTTCAATAGTTTTAACATTTGCAATAACTTTAAATAAATCTCGGGGCCAGAGTTTTGACCATATTAGAATATACCCATGGACCAAGAGCAAGCGAACCCCGCACCCCAATAAAGTAGTAAGTAAATGTATATTGTGCAGAAATTGCAAAATGAACTGAAAAGAGTATAACCATTTAGTTTGGAACGTAGGGAGGAAGCATTAAATTGCCAGATAATAGCAGCCAGAAAATATCCCTAGAGTTGCTTCTTAGCACAATGTAGAGAAATGAGCCTATGGCTGAAAGTGCTCTAAGACATCATCTCATGGAGGGGATTTTTCCTCTTTTGCCACCATCCTCTTTTTCACAACAACTTCCTGTGTTATTCAGTTGTAAACATTTTTAACATTAATTCAACATTCATTACATTTGAGAAGAGAGCTTTTTTTAAACTGCTGAAGAAAGTGTGTTGCTAATCCAACAAAAGCATACTGCCATATTATATTTCTTTATTGCTGCATGTCTTGTTTTGATGCATTAAAAATGTTTGAAAAGTTTACATTTTTATTTCTGGTCTGTAGTGCATCACCACATGAAACAGTCATGTTTTTCTTGCTATACAGTAGTTCATATAATGACTAGTTAAATTCCTAGTAAAGCATTGCCTACAGGTTTAAGCCTCCAAGTATAAATGTACTTAAGCCCATTCAAGAACAGAAATGCAGAACTAGATTTTTGTAAACATCTAAGGTTTAAGATCCTTTTATTTTCTTCATGCAAGGTCGTGGAGGAGAAACCATTAAAACTCTCTGCCATATCTCAGGAGCTGAAATCAGGTGTCCTAAACGCAGTAAAAGCAATCATGCAGAGAATGAAGTAAGCCTCATCACCATAACAGGGACCAGAAGTGAAGTGGATGCTGCTAAGGTGGGTGTTGGTTTTTTTTTTTTTTTAATTATAAACCAGTCTATCTGAGCAGTGGAAAAAAATATTACCCCTTGTACAATTTCCAATTGGTAGTATTTAAATGAAAGATCCATTTCTAATCTGAATGTTATTTATTTCATCAAGCCATTTACAAACAAAGGAAATTTTCTAATTCTGTGTTTAACTGATGTTACTGTTTCATTCATAGAAAATGATGCAGTTTGTTATGTTGGTGGAAGGAAACTCTATCGTAGAATCTTCCATAAATTGTCAAATAAGTTAAGATCTGGAGACTTGAGGAAGTAGTGGTGTATGGTTTACATGATGATTGCCAGCCATTCTTTAATCTGTCATGTTCTCATATGGGAGGCATTGTAATCTGTCATAGTACTTCATGCCGGGATAATTGCAATTATCTCTGAATTGCTTTGCATTAACTGGAATTTACCTTGCTTTCATAAATTAATCGATGGATCTAAACCATTACAGGAAAATGTACCCTAAAAAATAACAGCCAACAAGTGCCTCTTGCTGTTAGACACAAGCACTTGACCCTGTAAGCTACTTTGGGGAAGAATATATACAGAAAACACAACATTCAGTGATATTTTGTAGCCTTGGCATTTTTCGGCAAATAACCTAAGCAGGCTTGATTTTTTTTTTTTTTTTAATTTATTTTAATTAGAAACTGATAACATTCCATACAATCAAGCCAAATTTAAAAAATCAATGCAATATTTGACCACCACCCAAGAGAAAGGGAGAGGAGCCAACAACCAAAGCTTCTCTATTAAACTGGCAAGAAAAGAAGTGTATCCTTTTCCCCAAAATTGAAGTTTATTCTAAAATGTTATTGATTAGATCCTGCCATGTTCTGAACAGATCCTCTAAGTCAGAATTACATTTTTTTTTCCCAATTTCAAATAGTGTAGGACAGTTCTTCCCAAATTCGATCCTGGGGACCCACTGTGGCTGCAGGTTTTTGATGCAACTAACTTCTGTTTTTAATTGGACTCCTGGGCTAATTAAGTGAACTGTTCTTTCCCAACTTCTGTGTTTTGGGAACAATGTATAAATTAGAAAACTAAGTTTGGTTAAAAAATATATTAAAATGTAACAAGTGGTTATTATGGGAATAATGTATTTTTTTCATTTTAACAATATTTTCATCTTGATTTTCAGTCTGCTTTTCCAGGTGTTGTAATTGTTTAATTAATCCATTATTTACTAATTAGTGGGTCTGACGCTAAAGTAGTTGCAGCCTTCTATTATTCAGTGTTGTTTGCCTGCTCTGTTCATTTTTACTTATCATTAAAAAGATACAATGAAGGGGGGAAAACTGCACAGAGAAAGGGCAAAATATAATGAAATCCTCAAAATAGAGTTAAGCATTTAAATCTATAGCAAAAGCAGAAATATTTCTAAATGTCTTATAAATGTAAAAATCATGTTACTGTGCTTTTCTGAATATAGAATAAGAGAAAAAGAAATACCAGCTAATTAATTGAGATCAGTGTTATCAGGTGTTGTCATTGATTATGAATCTGGTTAAAACAAAATTCTGTAGCCACAGTGGGTCTCTAGGACCAAGTTTGGGAAGCAGTGGTATAGAAGATTGGTTACCCACTGAGTGGCGGGGTGTGATTCTTCCAGTTGAGCAAGATAAGTCTGTGTGCTAGTAGTGTAGTAAAGGAAATTACAGTTTGTTTGTCCTTCTCCACTTTAAGGCCATCTGGGATTGCACCAAACACAGCTGTTAGTGGGTTAGGAGTGATTGTGACACCAAGACTGCCTGATAGGCATGCAAAGATTTTTGTCCAAAATGTTGTTAATTTGGTGCACGACCTGAACATGTGGCCCAGTGAGGCTGGAGCTAGATTTCAATGTTCAGAGATTGAATTTTGTCCTGGAAGCATTTTGAACAATTTTAAACAAGATAAATGTGCTCAATAAAAGATTTAAAGTTGAATGACTGAATGGTTTACACATATGGAGCTCAAATGTATTCTGTGCATGGCTGTCTTCTATTCCTTTTCTGAAATATTGAGTAACAGATCTTTTCTCCAATGTACTCTGGAATTTTTAAAAGGAAGATACTTCAAAATATTTCTATAAATTGTCGAGATGCTATCTGAGTCTTCAAAACTGATCAGTAATTCTTCTGGAATAGAACAAGGTGGAATGTGAGTAAAATTGGGCAGGTTCTGTTTAGCAAAGTTTGTAACTTGAAAGCAGTGGAGGAACTGAGTTGATGAGAAGTTGTATTTGAAGCATAATTTGTAGGATGCAAAGACATTATTTATGTACAATATCTAAGTCAGAGATGGGCAAAGTCAGTCCTGGAGGGCTGCAGTGGCTGCAGGTTTTTGTTCCAACTCACTTTCTTAATTAGAAAACAATCCTTGCCAATAATTTAATTTCATAGCTTATTAGTGCTTTAACTGTTCCATGTCAAGTCATTCTCATATCCTAGATTTTGTTTCCCCCTCTAAGCATATCATCCAAATGATGTGTAGTCTAAAATGGATGAGTAATTCTCAGTCCTTCACTTTTTCTCTTCCCTTTCCTTCCAAGTATTTAATTAAATCAAACACTTCACAATAAATACAGGTGTAAATGAAAACAAACTAAAAGAAGAAATGCTAGTTACTTTGTCATTTACATTTTATTGCTAATAAGGAGCAATTTAAAAAACAAAAGACATCTGTTTAAGACTAAAATAAGCAATACGCGTTCAAAATCTTAACGAGCGAGACAATTCAAATGACACAAAAGTGTTATTTGAGCAATAAGAGCTTCATATTAAGCATTTGGTTTGGATCAAAAACCTACAGCCTTCCAGGAACGACTTCACTCAGCCCTGCTCTAAGTGTTTTAATCCTGGACATTTTTTTGACATTTTGTTAGGAATAGTTTTTATGTTTGAAATGGTGGAAAAAGGTGGTTGTTATTTAGAGGTGCAACAGATAAAAGCCTTTCTCTCTTAAAGTGCTTCTTACATTGGTTCCATATTCTGAGAGAATGAAGGGTAATAAGGAGTTTTAGTGTAATGATGGTAGTTTGTATTAACTGGGGCCCAGAGCAGGGAATGTAAAGAAGCATTGCAATATTTCTATTGCAGACTAGGCCTGTGGATATTCATCAATTTGTGTTGATGTCCAGGGGCCTCATGTATAAACGGTGCGTACGCACAGAAATGTTGCGTACGAACGTTTCCACGCTCAAATTGCGATGCTTTACGCCAAGTTTAGGTTTTATACCACGCACATTTCCACGGTACCTCATACCCTGGCGTACGCAATTTCTCCACTCGGTTTTGCAGACTGGCGGCACCCAGCGTCAAAGCAGTGCTACTGTTCCTGTGTGGTCACCCTTTCTTTCTTAGATCCACATTCCTGACGCGGCTTTATAAATACACTGAAACTAACTGCATATTGTTTATTAGTGTAGTGCATCTGATTGTAATTAACCTGCAGTAATATAATGGTCCAGGGAATAGCCATAGTATTCCAAATACCATAACTGCTTTAGCATTGTTACTCTCACTGCATCTTCTTTCAGCTGCTCCCGTTAAGGGTTGCCACAGCAGATCATCTTCTTCCATATTACTCTCACTGCACCACTCTGAGTATTTATATCACTGTATCTGAGTGGGGAATCACAGTAGCAGCTAATTGGAAAGAGAATTATCGGTATACAGCATGAAGCAGACGCTGCCTGAGCCACGGCAAAACGTTTCAGAGACTTTCCTGTGCGGACTTCGCGGTTTAGGAAAAGTTTCATCCCAAGAACTATAAACGCACTCAATCAGTCCATCAAGTGCTCCTTGTAGAACTGTTTGTACTTATAAGTACAATTACCTCACTGTAAACTTGCACTACAGTTATTATATTGCACAACCTGCGCCACTTTATAAAGCGCTTATTTACATATGATGACGATATTATTTTTAAGATGAAATGCAGCAAAATATGTTGATTATATTATACAGATAAAACTTTAACTTCATTTAAATAATCAGTATTGTTAATAATTAAAAATGTGAGGACACAGTGCCGCAGTGCTAGCTAGTTCAGGGATTTTTCCTGCATTGCGTTGTATTCTTACTGGTGCTGATGCGACACTGGAAGGATAGACAGATTGAAATATCTTCGTAGTACATGTTTAATTATTCTATGTTCCTTAAAAGTTTTGAAGAATCTGCGTTCTAAGCTTACAAATGGCTTCACGTCTATTACAGAGCTGATTGTGTGGCAATTGGGTATTTGGAGAAAGAAAAGTAAGGACAGGAATTGGAGGTTAGTACTTTTGAAAGAGACAGTACTTCTGTAATAAATTATTTCATCGAAGGTCGTGCATGGCGCAGCAAGCCTCTTGCATGAGACATGAACAGGCACTGCACCACCGTGTTCCCATGTTTAATAACATGCTTTAACTCCTCTCATCATGAAAAAGATATCACGTATACATCTCAGTATTTTAATTATTCAGAGAGCTGTAATATCACGAATGTGGATTATGTGTCCTTTCGGAGAAAAAGAAAGCCCGTTTAAGAAGCAGGTAGTGATTCACACACACAGAGCACATAGAAGATCCAATACAGAACAAAGCATTTAACGTGCTACTTTAGTGACAATGGGATTTGAGAAACTAGTAAATTAAACGATTTTAAGATGAAGTTTATGATGTTCTACTTTAATGGCAAAATAAACTACGTGAAACTACATGATTAAAGTGGAAATTTCGAGATTAAAGTTGACATTTCCTGCTTTTTTTCCCCACTGTGTGCCTATTTTTTTTTTGTCTGTACCCTAATAAGCTTTCATATGACACTCAGACGGTGGGCTACGACTCGCCTTTTCACGGCGACTTTGATATGTGATTTCTTTTTTATTTCGGGCACTGTGCGACTTTGTGAACTTGAGCTTTCGAGTTTCTCCGACACGCTATGTCACTCGATCAACTTCCTTTTGTTGATTATACCACTGTTTAAACCAACAAATAGTAAGTTTTTCCTTTGCCTCCACTTGGTATTCGCTGAAATTCTTATATTTTCCCCCGTGCTTTTCCCATTGTCTTTTCACAGAAGGCTATTTATATTGATTTGCATATTCAAAGAGGTGTAATTCTGGGTGGCGTTGGGGCGGGACAGAAGGCACGTGCACGTGTGTTACTTTTCACGCTGATCGGGATTTGTGTAGCAGAAGAACGTGTAAGTTTGCGTACGTACAGATTCCTGCATCTGGATTTTTCTGTGCGTACACACATTCCCGCTTTTGTGCTTACGCCATGTTATAGTGCGAGTTCTATGCACGGCGTTATTCAAGAGGCCCCAGGTCTTTATATCTTGTATATTTGCCACCCAGTAATAAAATTGAAAGCTGGGTAGTGTCATACCCCTTTCTGCTTTAGGTTATTGTAGAGTCACCCATTGGATGTATGGTGTTTCGATTTTCAAATAAATGAAGTTATGATTGAGTCTAATTTCTTAAAATTATTGGTTAATGTATATGGTGATGCTTTGAAATAGGAAGAGCAGCTTGGGAAGGATGGGCATCTTAACAATGTTGATTCTCCTTGCTAACAAAAAGTGAAGGGTAGACCATCTAGTCACATCTTGTTTAATTTTTTTCCATGCAGACAGCAACATTTTGTTGAAAAATAGTTTTATATTTACCTGTATTATTTACCCCTAGTAGCAGGCTTGCTTTAATAAAGAAATTTATGCAATATATTCATAACTCAAGGATTGTAGTAGACAAATTTGTTTGTTTATACAGATGTAAAACAATATACGAAAAAAAGTAAATCTAAAGAGGGCACATGATTATTTTACCTTTTGCATTTTGTGCAATGAATTGCGCAGTGAAACATTTATTTGTCGCTGGATTTTAACTGCTTTTTGTTAGACTTCTAATCTATTATCTAGGTAAGTAAGTTACTCTCTTTTTCTGGTTCAAACGTTTCCTGGTGTCTGTGTACTTTAATGTAGCTGGTGTTTCCTCTCTTGTAGCTTCACTGTGAGGGTGTGCAGGTTTGTATGTGGCATTGCATAGTTTGAAGTTGTTACAACCCACCAGGTGCAAGTCTGTAAGAAATTAATCATACTCTAGTGATTTTAGCTTTTCTATTGAAATTGCAGGAAGAAACTAATAAACCTGCATATTTAAGCAACACACGTTATTAGTTTCAGCTCATTTCCAGCAACCAGAACTACACATGCTCATATGTTATCTGACTTTACCCTGACTATAAGGTTATAAACTCTATTAGCCTCCAAACAATAGTTGCTGTTCTCTCAAGGGGCTTCGAGCTAATGCTTTCTCGTGAGCTCTGCAGAGCTCATGAATAAATTTCATTTAGCAGAGAGCATACTTAGATTACTTTGTTAATCCTAAGGGGAAAATCACATACTCTAGCAGCAGCATACTGATAAAGAAACAATATTAAATTAAAGAGTGATAAAAAAAAATGCAGGTAAAACAGACAATAACTTTGTATAATGTTAACATTTACAACATCCACCTCATCTTGCTCTAGCCTCCCTATTGCACCATGCCATACACCTCTTTAAAGCAATAAGGAGGCTGGGAGGGCCTCCGTGAAATCCCGATCACTTCAAAGCAATAAGGGGGGGGGATTCCCTGTGAAGTCCAGAGCACGTGGAAGCAATACGGGCACAGAGGGCGATCACATGTACTCCCGACTGTGTTACACTTGGTACTGCAATGAAGTAAGGGGGTAAGGTTTAGAGAGAGCCTAACATTTACTTCAGTGTACTGAAAATACCAAAATGCTGTTAACTTACCATTTTTAAGTTTAGGTATTCGGTACTTTTCCAGTATCAGTAAACCATGTAACGCTGCACTAGATTATAAAAGAAGTTTACAGTTTCTCCTTGGCATCTTGGGCCACAGGAGTTAAAACATTTAACTCTTTTAGGGCTAATTTTTTTTTCTTTTCTCCCAGGGCTGAATATTTTTCCAAAAACTCACTTTTTTTTTTTTTTTAAAAAGAAAAAGAACACAAAGCAATGGTTTAACACATCAACTCAACAAAAAATATTTATTTTTGACAAATGTTACTGTCTTGCATGTTGTATGAGCCTGCATAGTATATGATTTCACATACATATCACATACATGTTACACAGCAAAGTCCTTGAAAGTACAGGTGCTGATCATAAAATTAGAATATCATGACAAAGTTGATTTATTTCAGTAATTCCATTCAAAAAGTGAAATTTGTATATTAAATTCATTCATTACACACAGACTGATGTATTTCAAATGTTTATTTCTTTTAATGTTGATGATTATAACTGACAACTAATGAAAGTCCCAAATTCAGTGTCTTCACTGTCATGATCTGTTACTTTCAGGCAGAAACCAGCGTTTGCTTCTGCCAGTACAAAGTACTTTATGCCATACTTTGTGGGCTTGTCTGACATATACTGGTGGGGGGAAAAAAAGGTGTCCTTTGTATTTTATCATAGATTCATCCACAGACGAATCATGGCCGGGCTGATAAAATTATTTTTATGTTGGTTCCACAATGTTAAGCAGGGGCTGAACTTTATATATGGGGTTATAGTCTGGCTCACCCCTTGGGATTTGCTTCTGGTTATCACAGAAGTGAAGAAAACTTTGCAGGAGCACGTACCTATCACGTGGTATAACCTGTCCAAAGCCACCAGGGGACAAAGCACGTTTGGACCAATGCTCCCTGAAGTTATATCGCCAATCTAGTCCCATCTCTGTTTGTAATGCCACAAAGCCCTTCATCTCGTCTCTTGTTGTGGGTTTCCACTTTGAAAAACAAGAATGCGGTGCAAGCACAGCCCGCAGTTCAAAAAATTGCTCTGCATACCTGTTTGTCTCGTCTGACAGTAGCTGAAAAGCAGCATCAGGAAAGAACAGTCTGTAGTAGTCCAGCGGCTGGTAATCTGTTCTGTCCAACAGCAAGCCATGTCATCTTGTGAACTCCAGTAGCCAGTTTGGCTCCCACAGATCAATGTCTAGATAGTCCTGCCACACAAACCTTGCCGTAGGTACATCAGCTGCGCGAATGCACTCAGGTGGCAGCCGATCAGCTGGGGCGGCATCGGCTGGTGTCTGATCAGCTGATGACAGTTTTTCACTCTACCTGGCTTCATGCGTTTGAGCAAAGTGCTTCTGTCTGCTATGATATCTTCCTGTCATTTTGACTATTGCATCAATATATGGTATAACAACAGAAAATACAGTTTAGATACATGTTGTGGTCTGTGGGTGTGCAGCATGTTAAAATGCTGTGGCTATATTCTGGCAAGGCATTTTTGCATTTTCAGTTAGTCAGTAATGTTCCTTAAGTTTTTTGTTTAGATTTGTAGTCAGAAGGTAGGTGCTGTGCAGTCTCGTCCTGCTTCTATCGGTGTCATTAGGCAGATATGTTGCTTCGGGTGTTTGAGTACTAATATCTGAAACTCCTGTGGCTCTTCATTGTCGGCTCTCTTAATTGCAGTCTTGTTCACCTTATTTTGATGGAGGGTGACACATCATTTATGTCGAATGTATATTTTGCAGTTTATATTTTCACGAACAAAGCTCACCTATTCTTTCAGCCTTACATCTACTCTGAAACTGCTGTTGTAAGTGAACAACAGAGAATACACACGGTGCCTGTGACGGTGTAACATTCACTTTTACCTCTAGTGCTCTGATGTCTTTAGAAGCCTATGTATAACTTAGATAGGGGGTTTTCTCTTGCAACAGATTGTTTTTAACACATGCCGTGTACTTTCTGTACATGGCAACACATGTTTAATAGGGATCTGTTTTAGGAGACTTTAACTGTAGACAGCTTATCATAATTTGAAGTTCGCTCTCTGTCGGAACAAGTTAACGAGATCCTCATTGTTCTTTGCAGTTTAAAATCAGTGCCCTTACTTTGAGCATTGCCTTTATGGAGCTTTGGATTTATTTAGAAATTTGACACTTGGTGACCTGTCTAATTGTTACCACCCAGTTATAAGCAAAATTCACACATGGTTGTAACCTGACGTAAATACAGTATATATTTTAAGCTTGGCTCACCGTGACTTATTGCTTACTTATCTCAATTTCCAAATAATGAAGCTTTAATATAATTACTATTGTTTTTTCAAGAGCTTCCTTTAGTTTTAGTCTCATTTACACTTGAAGGTAATAAATTATTCATTATGTTTGATTCTCTTTTTGCAGGCTTTCACTAAAGTTCAGACAAAAATGTGTTTTGTAAATATCACCAGATTTTTAGAGAAAATGATTACCAATGTATTTTAACTGTGGCATTGTCTTAATCCAACAAAACCATTGATGGAAGAAATATTTAGCGTGTTTGTAAAATTTTAAACATTGTTTTGCATATGAGTGTCTAAATGCATAGTATTTTGATTAGGAACTTGTCATGGAGAAAGTATCAGAGCATGAAACAATGAAGAGGAAAATTGCTCAGTCGGTTGCTATGCGTCAACAGAGGAAGCCCCAAGATGTCTTAAACCATAGAAATACACCAAACAGCACTGTGGATTGGAAAACTGAAAATCTGCAAATGAGCATAACCTTCAAGGAGAACAATGAGAATAAACAGGAGAACAAACTGCTAAAGCAGATTTCAGAATGTATGATTCCAAGTAGTAGAGCTCTGAACAACGGGACTGAGTTGCCAGAAGATGTTCCAGTGAGTCCACATATTGAAAAATTTGAAAGTAAGTAGCTAAAATATGTTAACATAAGATTTAATAGTTAAAATATTTTACCAATATATGAAATTAAGTGTCATTCCCATCACTTTTCATGTATGATTGATAGTTGACGTTTTTATTAGATAATATAAAGTGTATTTTGTTTAGTGAGGAATTGTAGAAACTGTAAGTAACCAGCTTAAAATCATTTTATTAAGTATTTTAGGGCAGCAAAATTGAAGTGTAGCATGTTTTAATAGTTTGAGCCTTCAATTTGTCTTCCTTTTTGTTGTTGTTGTCTTGTTGATTATAGTTCAGCCAAAATGTTATTTAAGCAAGTAATATTTATAATTGACATTGTTCGAACCTCTTCAGATGTTTGTTGTGCCGAGTTTGCATGTTCTCTCTGTGTTTACAATAGACTCCTCAAATTTAACTGGCATTTCTAAAAATGCCCAGTGTGGGTGTGTGTACATGAGTGTTCCATTCAGGGTTAACTCTAGCCTTGCCTTGATGCCACTGGTGTAAGGCCTGGATCCCTGTGTTTCTACACTGTACCAGAAAAATTGGTTTAGAAAATTCATGGGTGAATAAATGATATCCCATTGGGAAATGAAAGAATTAGCACATTGTTCTTGGTCTGTTTAAAGCAGATAAGAAGCCTTTTGTTTTTGTCAAGAGTATTGTGTATTTGCCTAAATCTCTTTTTAAATCCCACTTAAAAATTGATAGAGAAGCAAATGTAAGTGATTCGGGTTGAAACACCAGTATTCAAAAGGTTTGAACATGCATAATTTGTGAGGCAATCTAACTAGGACAAGTAAAGTGTTATGTATATAAAGTTTAATATCTGGTAGTTCTCCAAGCTCGGATTATATTGCTTTCTTGAATTGAGATGTAACAAAACAAAAATCTTTTTGTTTAAAACTGCTTAGGCCAACTATGGGTATACTGCAGTGACCATGAAATGAAAGTGGCAGGAAAGGGGGAAGGCTTAAGAGTGTGTCAGCAAACAGACTTAACAGGTGGCGGATGGAAAATTTAGGTAGAGCGTTTATAAGAGCATGAAGAGGTGCAAAAAAGTCCAAAATACTGATTGTGCGTATTGTGACAAAAGCCACTATACCAGCACTCAATCTGACATAGACAGATGCAGGAGGCACACTGATGAAACAAATGGTTTATTTTATTTTCTTCACCTGGGGCAACACCTGCCCCATTCCCCACATCCACAGCACAGTCCCATAAGCACCATACCACAACAAGTCTTTTTCTTTTTATTCTCTTCTCCTTTTCTATCCCTCCGGCAAGCTTCGTCTTCTTCCTCCAGACTCTGGCTCCCAGAGTGGTGGCTATTGGCTTCTTTTATAGCTCCAGGTGTTTGACAACCTTTTTCTGGTTACAGTTCCAGGTGTGGCAAAAGAGCCGCCCACACAGGCTCAGGAACAATTACAGCCCCCTGCCAGTACTCCTGGATCCCAAAAGGGTTTTAGAGAACTCTATCTCCCATTGAGCCCTGCGGGAATCCGAGGCAACACTACCACGCAGGGGGGCTGCCATCTAGCGTCCTGGGGTAGGTACTGTTCAGTCCCTGCTTGTTCCCCCAGACCATATAAAGAAGAGGTGTCCACTACAGTATCTATAATCCATGTGTAGTTTAGGAACATTATGGTTTTCAACTTAATTATAATAGCAACAGCTCAAGATGTTTTAAAACCATATTGTATTGTAAGCTAAAAAGTAAAAATATGTATTCATTTTTTTAATTTAAAAATTAAATTGAACTTGCTAGCATATTTATATTTGAGGATATTCATTTTTGAATTTAATTGAGATTAAAGCAAGTCAAAGTACCTTATCATTACATTTCTAAATAAATACAAACTATATATAAATGTTTTTAATTGTGGTCAATTACAAAGTGTTTCTCTATTAATACAGGTGGAATCCCATTATAATGGGGAATATGGGGAAAATACGTGTAGTATTGTGACTGGGGCTGCCTGCAATTTGCCATGTCTAATGGCAGTGGTACAAGGACAGCTCTGTAGCTGCTCTGCTGCTATGGCAAAGCAATTGATTACCCTCTGCAGGATTAATGGAAGCGTACCATGCTTGTCTCACAGTGTTTAACATTTAACACTGGGCTTTGATCTGCTCTTTCTCACACTGTCATGATCTGTCTTACCCAGACCGCATCTGCCTCAGCGGTGATTCCAAGCCACTGGTGTTCTTCTAATCTGAAGATGGGAGCTAAAGCAGGACAATCACCTGTGCTGTGGCTCCTAACAACTTCTATTCTGAGTGAAGTCTTGAGACTGTACAAGCCTTCTCTATACATTAATAAAGTACTGTACCTGTATTTTCCTTGAAAACCTGGACTCATCTTTCTGTTTCTCGTGCAACTCTGTGACCCAAGCTTGACAGTACCTGTATAAAAAAACACTTAAACTGCAAAAAAATTCTATTTGAAAATGAGATGTTAAATGTAATTTTTTAAAATAGAAATACAGGCATGAACACAGAATAGTGAGTCATTAGTTGTATTTTTTTATAGAAATACAGGAATGAATACAGAATGAAAACAAGACATTAGATTAAGGCAAAATGCTTTTGCCATGTCATTTTTCTTCATTCCAGAATCAACTTTTTCCAGGATTGTTAATTTTTCTTTCAGCATAAACTGACGCCGTTTCTCACTATTTTTTGTTCATCTCAAAGAAAACTTTAAGAAATGCTATGAAACTCTTAACAGTACAGTATCCGCACTCGACACAACTACCCACGTGGATGCTCGATGGAGCACTGACTCACTAGGGATGGGCAGATCAGTACCACAGTAATCAATACTTCGATACTCAGACTGTGCTCATTTGGCATGGAGTGCCATTCAAAAATATCAATTACTACTTTTTTCAGTAAGATACAGTAACAAGGTTCTTGGAAAGGCATAAAATGTATTAACATACTTCCACGCTCGCATACTAAAATGAACAGATGCGCTGTGACGCAACAGCACCATAAGCCCATGCTCCTTTTACAAGCACAGACTGTACACAAATGGCAAACCGAGAGCATAGCGTTGTATGCTGCTACTTTTTACCGATGGAAAAGAATACAACCACCCGATGTAATATTTGTGAGAATAATCAGCAGTACAGTGGCAAAAGGTGCAGCCCACTTAAACATTTAAAAAGCACACATGCTGTTGAGAAGAGGCTTGTAAAACATCAAAGCAATGCAAATCTGAAGCCCAGCGATTTTAGCTGCAATCAGTGTCAGATAAAGGATGTTGCAGGAGAGTTTTCAAAGAGGCAAGAGTCGGGTAACTCTGCCTCTAGCAGGATTATGTAGAAGGGGGTTTACTGAAGACTTTTTAGTTGAGTAAAACATTTTACTGTTTCCAACTCATTAATACTTATGAAACTTAAAGCCAGTTGTTAGCATAATGGGGAACACATGGGGAATAGTAAAGCATAACTGTAGGAGCATTTTGCCACGGGTTTTGTCCATTTTTTTTCTGATTACAATGAAGGGTTCAGTACAACCAATATACATATATAAGAATGTTAGTCATAACACTATGCAAAATACTTAATAGTTATGCCTAATTTGAAAACTTTCACTGCAAGTAGTTTTTCGTTTAAAAAAAATAAGTGCCTCAGTAAATGTTAATAAAAATATTATTTTTCAAGTTTAATGGATTTAAAAGTACTTTAGTTGCATTAGTAACAACATGTAGTGTAATAAAATATAATTTTTCTACTCAGTTTTGTATTGTTAAAATTGTATTGTGGTCCTGTTTCCTCCCACTGTCCAAAGAAGCGCAGGTTAGGTGGATTGACAATGTTAAATTGGCCCCTGATATATACAAAAAATTTATATTTAACCATTCTAAATGCTATCATCATTTGAAAACAAATTCTTATACTTTTTGAATATTCTCAGTAACAGAAATCTGACACACAAAATACTTGCATCGGTATTGATTTCAAAAACCGTGATATCGCCCATCCCTATGATTCACAATTTGGCTATGTGTATGATGTTGCACCTACAAACTCACTGAGACTGCCATAGACCGGAAACACTGGTCAACAAGCATTTTGCTACTGGGATTCTTTCATCTGTACTGTAACAAATTTCACTTGCTAACTCCAAATCTGAAAACCGTTTTCGTCTAGCACGTCCCATTTTTTAGTTATGATGTTCCAGGTCTTGGACAACTAAGGTGACTGGACAGTAAAGGCGATGTGTTTCAACATTTAAGAAATAAGTTTGGTCTCGAGAAAAGTGAAGCCAAAATTAAGGAAGGTGTTTTTGTTGGCCCTGAAATACATGAACAGATGCTGGACAATGAGTTCAAAAGGAAACTGAAGCCCACTGAATCAGCACCCTCATTCATGCAGGTTGTCCAGAATTTTCTTGACAGTCACAGAGCAGAGAATTATACTGAGCTTGTGGAGAATATGCTGAAAGTATATTAGCTTACAGGAGCCAGAATGTCACTGAAGATGCATTTTTTTTTACATTCTCATCTCGACTTTTTTCCACCAAATCTAAGTGATGCCAGAGATGAGTATGGGAAAAGATTTCATCAAGATATAAAGGTGATGGAAAACTGATATCAAGAAAAATTCACTACGAGCATGATGGGTGACTACTGTTTTTTCTTGCAAAGAGAGACGGATGTGCAGTACAAGTGCAAAAGCAAGTGCCTCCAACATTTTTGGACAAGCTGACCTCACTTTTATATTGAGGTAAATTGACATAAATATGCTTTAACGTGTCTCTGGTATCATCTTCTGGTTTGTTTTCAGAATAAACACATCAAAACAATTTTGGTGGGACATAGTCCAAACTCCAGATATCATGTTGATATATTGATATTCAAAAGTGTCAAAACGTCAATGATGTGTATTTCAAAAACCTGACGTGCTAGCTTAATTCTGATTTCGTATATGAAATCAGCGTAAAAAACTTTAATAAAGAGAAGTTCCCAGAAGCAAACAAAAAGTATTTTTTGTAGACCAGTGAAATTTCGCAGCAAACCTTCTTTCTTTGAGACAACCTGTGGTAGGGTTCTCAAGACACGGAAATTGCAGGAGTGACATTAAGTATTTTTAGCATTGCATCATCTTCAGTGGCCTTTTTTGGTTGAAAAAAGTTTATTATAATGAGATTTACATTTCGTTTAACATGATCTTCTATGAATGTTTGCCTGGGCCCACAAAAAGTATTTGTTATTCTGAAAATTAAGTTACTTTGATATTCGCTATGATGAGATTTAACCTGTATCAATTAATTGCATGCTTAATCAAGGTAGTTCAGAAATGTCCAGTGGGTCCCTGTGAATGTGGCTGCTGTACAGCTTCTTAGCTGTTTAAGCTGCGAAGACTTGTGCCTTTTGAATAAATCCTTCATGTGACACAACTGTTTCATGTGAAGGTAATTTGTAAGAGATGTCAGACCTTGCTAAATGATGTGTCTTAATCATGAATCTGTCTAAATTTAGAGCTCCGATGTGATCCTTTTTGCAAGAAAATGGTAATTAGCTTTTGTTTCGATCATGGATAAAATTCAACTTGTACACTCATCAGTTGTAGTCTGCCACAGATTTTGCTGCCTAGTCTGCGTTTTTAATAGTACAGTGATCCCTCGCTATATCGCGCTTCGCCTTTCGCGGCTTCACTCCATCGCGGATTTTATATGTAAGCATATTTAAATATATATCGCGGATTTTTCGCTGCTTCGCGGGTTTCTGCGGACAATGGGTCTTTTAATTTCTGGTACATGCTTCCTCAGTTGGTTTGCCCAGTTGATTTCATACAAGGGACGCTATTGGCAGATGGCTGAGAAGCTACCCAACTTACTTTCTCTCTCTCTCTTGCGCTGACGTAGGGGGGTGTGAGCAGGGGGGCTGTGTGCAGCTGCTTCCTGAAGGACATGCTGCACGGAGCTTCGCATACTTAAAAGCTCAAAGGGCACGTATTGATTTTTTATCTCTCTCTATCTCTCTCTAACTCTCTCTCTCTGCTCCTGACAGAGGGGGTGTGAGCTGCTGCCTTCAACAGCTTTGTACCGGCGGTGCTTCGCATACTTAAAAGCCAAAAAGCCCTATTGATTTTTTTTTTTGACTGCTTGCTTTGCACTCCTTTGAAAAGGAAGATATGTTTGCATTCTTTTAATTGTGAGACAGAACTGTCATCTCTGTCTTGTCATGGAGCACAGTTTAAACTTTTGAAAAAGAGACAAATGTTTGTTTGCAGTGTTTGGATAACGTTCCTGTCTCTCTACAACCTCCTGTGTTTCTGCGCAAATCTGTGACCCAAGCATGACATTCTAAAAATAACCATATAAACATATGGTTTCTACTTCGCGGATTTTCCTATTTCGCGGGTGGCTCTGGAACGCAACCCCCGCGATGGAGGAGGGATTACTGTAACATCATACATGTTTTGCTCTTAAGTGATAAACTAAGGAGTTTGACATTTAGTTAAACTTCCCTGCACTATGTTTACAACTATCAAAAATGTTGTCATTAACAACAGCATGAAAGAGTTGTAAATCAAAAGTAGCCATCATAAATTTCATTTTTATTAGCCAGTTTTTGTGGCATAGGGATAAAGGTTTCCCAAACTTAAGTCAAATCCCAAAAATGTTGTAACATAGGGTTAGGGCCCTTACTAATATAAATCAAACAAGATGAAGCAGAGTGTGACCTTAGATCTTAGTTACTGTGAGTAATAGTCCCACTGCTTAATCTGTTGACCTATTAACCAAACCAAATGCTTAACTACAGCAGACTGTTAATGCATGTTATTAAATGTCACATGATATCTCAAACTCGGGGGTTTTCAACCTTTTTTTTTTCTTGATGTACCAGGAATTTAAATATTTTGAAGTACCATCCTTTTCTTTCAGTCTTAAATTAAGTACTGATGTCTTACTGGGCTCAACTAAAAGTGAGACTTCTCAACTCCCACCCTTCCCCCAAACATTGCAGTTACGGATTTTAACAAGTGATTACAGATAGTGTTTTTGTGTGGTTGTGGATGTCTTAGTTTTCATGCGTACATCAAATGATTTTTTTAATGTAAGAACGGTAACATAGTTTGTTAAAGAGGAAAAAATTAGCCCAAAAATGTACATATTTTTAATTTAATGAAATTCTACAATTGCATATGAATCCAGATTAAAAGAAATAGAAAAGTTACATATGACTTTGTTTTATAGGGTCGTTATTATAAATGTCAGTTTCCAATTTTGATCGCTTTAAGCACAATTCTCCTTCTAGTTTCAGCCTGTTCCTGCATTTAAGGTTACCAAACATATTGCTAACTCTGTCTGAAACGAAAGATGTATGCTGATGCATAATATTAATAATGATAGATACATGTTTAGTATTTTATTATTAATAATTGTTAAAAATTCTTTATTATATATCCTTATGCCCTAATCTGACATTATCTAAAACAGTTTTAAAAATGATGTTTACTAAAATTAAGAATCTTTGAAATGTGGAGAACTGGGCCTGAGAGAGAGAGAGAGAAACGATTTGCAGACTGATCATGTTGGGGAGAGAGGATGAGAAAATGAGCACTGGCCTGAGATGCTGTCTTTTGCAGAAACTCTTCAGTGTTGACATGGGGTTCCTGAACAGTATCCTTCCTGGCATGGATCAGCTCAGAGTGGTGTGTAAGCAAGAGGGAGTTGTTCCCGTGTAACCAGCATGAGCCATGTGAGATTGACTTGGTGCAAGCAATGGACACAGGAGAATGGGGGTGGGAAAGACAGGAGTGGAGTCTCTCAGCAGGCGCACTGTGAGAGTGAGGTGTAGAACTGAAGGACAGCTTAGTGTGGAGGCTCTGGTTTGGCCTTTGTGTAACCAATGTTACTTTAATGTCCCACTTTTTACCCCTTTTTTTGTAGCTGTTTGTGTTGAGCAGCACTGCCTATCATGTAAAACAACATTGATGTACAACTGAAGAACATTTTCTGATATCTGTATGTTTTATTTAAAAAGAACAGGAAATTTAAGTACTGTCTTTAAAATTTTATTTATTTATTTATTATTGTCAGCTGTGCAATGGCCACTGCCTCCAGTTTGAATAACACTGGCTTAGATGGCATTGTACATCGAACAGCGTGATTAAGATAATGCATTATACCTTTGACAAAATAATTACAGGTGTTAACATTAAAATTGACAGCCCTAGTAATTTTTAATATTTACTTAATTCATTTGCTGGTTATTGTACTAATAATTCTGTCTCGTTGTCAAGTTCCTAGCCCAGACCTGTGTTTTCAACCAGATGAACACCTGGATGTTTATGTGTCAGCCAGTGAGAACCCAAACCACTTCTGGATTCAGATTTTGGGGGCTCGTTCTTTGCAACTTGACAAGCTCACTAATGAAATGACTCGCTTCTATACCAATCAGGATCATACGGTATAAAAATCTTTAATTTTATAACCTTACTTTTTTTTTTTTTTGGTTTGTGACTAAACTATTACCGGCTTTATCATCAATTGGGGATAAACTGGTTTTAAGTCTCTGTTGCCCGTACTTTGCATGTTGCTGCCTGTTTTACACTGGTGACATTAGTTCTTAGTGTTTTCCTTGTTTAATTCACAAATGGCTACCCAAGTACATTTGCATAGAACCTACTACTTCTTGAAACATCAAGAGGAGAAAAAATTATTCATGCAGCAGTTATATTTTCAACCTCTTGCTAGAAATTAAAATGGTTATATAATAACCATTATTGAAATTGCATGTTTTTAAAATGAAGTGTGACTTTGACATTAAATAACATGAATTTAAAGGGTGCTATGGGAGAGCCAAGTGTATGACAAAGGAAGCAATAATACGTTTTATTATTTTTTAACTTTAGCCACTCTCTTGTTTTAAACTGTGGCTTCTAAGGAATCTCCTGAGTGTAATATTCCAGGTACTAACAGGTACTATCTGAGTAATGATTTTCAGTTAAACTACTGTATACACACAGGCTTACTTTTGAAATGTCTCATTACAAAAGGCAACGCACCAGATGACTTAATGCTAAAGTATTTGCTTAATTTTAAGAGCTTAATGCAAGAAAATCGGCTAAACTTCCATCCCGGGTGTTATAGGGAGATAGTCTAACTATAGGTGTGAATGTAGAAGTTTAGTTCATTGTTCTATTTTTTTAGGAGGAAGTATTGAATATTGCAGTAGGTGATATTATAGCTGCACCATATGAGGCCCATGGATCTTGGCACCGAGCAAGAGTTGTCGGCTTCCTAGAAAATGGATTTGTGGATGTATATTTTGTAGATTTTGGTGACAATGGTGCAATTCTTCCAGAGAGCATTCACTGTCTAAGGTAGGACTTTATTTTTGCTAAACATTTTTTAAGCAAATTTAATCTAGTAGCCACAATTATTTACAAGTCTGAAAGGAATATAGAGAATGAGGTTAACGTGTTACGGTTATACTACTGGAAAATGTAAATTTGCAGCATCAAAAATAAGTTTCATCTCTGTGCAATGTATGTGTGTTTTTGATTGCAGTCTATCTTGATTTTTTTTTTTTTTTTTTACCATGAAAGAGAGATCTCCTTTATTGTAAATTGCACTTTATACTTTAAAAGTAAATAATAAATATTTTAAGCCTTTTTGCAAGAGGCACATGTACTTTAATTATTAAACAGTTTTGTGAAATATACTAGGTATTGCATGATACAGTTATTGCATGTACATTAAATATATTGGAAGGTCACACATGCCATAAGATATGTGAACCTCCATAATGAGAGAATGGTGGACAAGTTGGCCTACCACCCTATGGAATAAACAGTCACGTGATTTTATTTAAATCCCTGTGTTCCCACTTTTACCTGTCTATTTTTTGTTATTTATTGAAAGCATTTCCCCTTCCAGTTAAATTATTTTAGAACATATCAACCTAGATCTATAGAAGAAAGTTGATGTCGATTGTGTATTTAATGAGAAACCAACCTTGGTATATCCATTAGGGTTTGTAACTGATACAGCTCACTGGGAGAAGACCCAGTGACAGACTCTGGACATGCTGTGTGGATGATATACATCTCTGCTGATCTGGGAATTCCACCAGAGAATTTGGAGTTTGTTTCAGGGAATAGTGCAGCAGCCAGGACAGCCTTGTTTTTTAATTCTCTGTTTTATCACCATGATCCTCACTGGGATATTTATCTGTTACAGGAGTGACTATTTAAGTTTGCCATTTCAAGCCATTGAGTGCAGCTTAGCTGGAATACGCCCTTTAGGTAAAGTTTTGTTTTTTATATGCTTGATTATTCAAGGTTATGTTCACACTGACGCTGCATTGTATTTTTTTCACTTGAATGCTGAGGTGTCACCCATTGCATGGCTGCACTTGGGTCCTAATCCGGTTGCTGTGTCGTGGTGGGTGCAGCAATGCGCTGTATCGCCGTATACTTCCAACCTCAACCTGTCACTGATAGGATCTTTTTAGAAAAGATGCAAACAACCTAAAAAAGCATATAATTGCAGCTTTTTCTCATATAGGATTTAGACCACATTTATGTAGGTTACTAAATCCAGTACAGCAATTTGAATGTCACCTGCATGTAAACACATGGATCAAATTGGTTTTGAAATTGAAATTTATACTTTTCCAACAAGTTATACATTACTGATTATCTGACCGTCACATCTCTGTGTTGAAAATCAAGATAGCTGACAGTTCTGACTTTGCATACTTACAGAAAGAAAGCAAGGTGGTGGACTTGGTGACTTTCGTCGGGCAGTATAGCCCAGTTTTTTTTTTTTTTTGTTTTTGTTTTTTATAATATTAAAAAGAAGTGACTCACCTCAAGCTATTTTTCTTTTCTTTTTTTTTTTTTTTTCCTAAAGGTCTTGTGGACAGAAGTTCATATAACTAATCGAACATCCCCCTTGACAGTCGGAAATGGTCAGAATGCTTTTTTGCATCAAAACCCTTCACACCTCACTCCCACTAGTCCTGATTCTTCTTTGGTATCTAGAAGTTTCTATGTACACAGAGAGCCATGATAATTGCAATCAAAGCAACCATTTTCCCCACCCTACATCTTCAACCCACATGCTTCCTTGCCATTCTGAGCTAATGGGTTTATAGAAATCCTGTACTGATAGCATTGTTAGTAATGTAGCAGCCAGCATGCTATCTATACAGTCACATCTACCTGATACATTTGTATTTATTATATATCCTGAATGTGCCCTGCATGTATATCTCTACATACTTGTGTCATACAACAATCACTTCCAAATTAATTTGAACATTCAAGCAAAAAAGAAAAAACAGATCTGAACAAAAATAAGAACTGGGTCATTTTTAGTTGCAGTGTGAAAGTAGCTGAAGAACATGGGATAAGGTCAGTAAAGTAAAATTAGTATGTCAAAGAAAATTCCCATATCAGGTAAATTTACCTACACTACATACAGTTACTGTTTATAGTATATTTACTAATTAACATTTATAAATGTAATTTCATTCAAATCAATCTTGTGGAATAAAATTAAAATGACACTGCTTTGTGCAAATATTGCAAATGTATAAAGTAATGCCTTACCTCCCTTCAAAATACACGGGTTATAAAATTCCAAATAGGTCTGTATATCTTTGACTACTTTACAAAAATTGTGTGTGCTTCCCATGGTAAAAAAGGTTTTGTTTGTTTTTTCCTATTCAGGTGAGAACTGGACTCTTCAAGCCCTAGATGATTTTGAGAGTTTGACCCATTGTGCTGAATGGAAACCACTTGTAGCCAAGCTTTGTAGCTACTCTCAGAGTGGGATGTTTCCATGGCCTTTTATTCAGCTGTATGACTCCAGTAATGAAAAAGTATGTAATTTTTAACAAATGTTAACTTTTATGTGAAACTGTCATCTTTTGAAAAGATAGGCAATGTATTTTCTATGTATATGCTTTGTTTCCTGGACAGCTTAGTGTATTTTGTCAGTAACTCCAAACATCATGGATAAAACAATTGCAACTTCTTATGCACTGTAGCAACATTTAATTTCCCTCCAAATGCAGTTCAGAATACAGTGGAACCTCGGGTCACAAACGTCTTGGAACATGTACAAATCGGGTTATGACCAAAAAGTTTGCCAAACTTTTGCATCTGTTCACGACCACACACTCGGGTGGCCAGTTTCCCTTCCGGTTTGTACATGCCGATGATTTCCGCACATGTTCAGTCTCTCCCTGTGCATTCGCTATGAAGTCTTTGTGCTCTATTTCGTTTCCCTTCCGGTTCGTATGTGCAGGTGATTTACGCACGTGTTCTGTCTCTCCCTGTACAGTACATTGTTCCCAGTCAGACGTGCATCGCACAGAGGGACTTTGTGGTATAGCGGGTCCACAGCTCATGTCAAGAGGCCAGTTTTAAATAAATAATCGCCGCGCTTGCAGCTTAGCGAGGGGGCGTGGTGGTTGAGTGGCTGAAGCAGTTCCAGGGGAATTCGTGGTGTGGGTGTTTCTCACCTAAGTGCACAGTGATTGCTACAGCTGCCATGTCCTCTTCATAAATGGATGTGTGAGGCGGCTAAAGGGAGGAAAAAGAAAAAGACCGGTTGCGGAGTGAAGAAGTAAGCAGGAAGCAGTGTGGAAAGAACCGGTGTGAATGAGCGAGCGCGTGCTTGCAGGCAGGCAGCTGGACAATGAGCCCAAGCAGGGGTGTTTGGCCGACACTCGGTGGGGCAGAAGGAAGCGGTCGCTCCAGCTGAGCAATCAAGGAGCTGGAGTGACCAGAAGGAGGACGGCTGGCCGCGTAAGGCCAAGAAGGCAGCCGGAGTCGTGTGGCTTGGGCGATGAATTCCCTAATGTAGGCGTCCTGTTTATGGTTAGCTTTTGTATAAATTACAGATTTTTCAAATGTTCATTTTTTTCCCTGTGCTTAAAACTCATTAAAAAAAAAAAAAAAAAAATAAGTGTTTACAGCCAACGGTTCGTAAAGCTGTAGCGTGAACTCTTGCAATGCTAGTTTTCTCTGTTTACGGTTTTCTCAATGTTATTCAATGTTTTTTACATTTACAGTAGTTTATTATTACACAGTGCATTCTATGGTATAATTAACTATTTTTGTGCTTAAAAATCTTTAAAAAAAATATATATTTACATACAGTTCATATGGTCTGGAACGGATTAATTGTATTTACATACTATCCTATGGGGGAAAGTACTTCGGGTTGCGACCAGAGTTTTGGAACGAATTTACCTTACAATTAAACTTTACTGCAAAAAATGAGGTTAACCAGTTATAGTTAATCAAGATTTGGAATGAGGTTACTATTTTTAGGCAGTGTTAATTCCTACACAGAGTTTAAGAATATGAAAAAAATCTGATAACTTCCCCATTTATACATTTTTGTTAATTTAAGATTAAATTCAGAATAAGTATAATAATCATGCAGTATAAATTAAAATGTGCAATACTGTGATGATTCCACTACTTGGAAAGGATTTGCTTCTTTGTATATGTTCCATAGAAACTGGATATCGGAGAGGAGCTAATCCGATTGGGCCATGCAGCCCGTCAAGAGTGCCCACCAGGAGACAGGACTGGTGTTGAAGAAAAAGCAGATGCAAGTTCTGTTTCTCTGCAGAAAATGATGGTAAGGTTTATTCTGTATTCTTGAATGGTATTCCAGTAAGCTTTGCCCTTCAAAATTCTGTTAGTTTATTACAGAGTGTTTTTAGTATTAGTAATATTTAAATTGCTGGTAATTTTCTAAACAGTCGGAGCACCCTCCACCCTATTTGCTATCTAAAATTTTAAAAAGGAACCAAAAACAGTGCTTACTGTCATAAAATGTGTTAAAACCTTTAACAGTAGTTATAGATGATATCAAAATGAGACCTATAGCCAGCATTTCAAGTTTCCGACATCTGCAGATTTTATTTCCTGCTAGTTAACCAAAAAAAGCCCCCTTACATGTAATAATTGAGATTTTTTTTTTCCTTATAAAATTGCTTGTATTGGGAATTTCTATTTTGTCGCATACCCCTAGGGTTCAGAGCGCAGGGCGAGACATTGTATAGTGCCCCTGGAGCAATTGCAGCTTAAGGGCTTTGTTCAAGGGCCCAGCTGAGTAGAATCCCCATTGGCAGTAACTTGGTTTCGAACTTTCCAGATTACCATCTCCGATGCTTAGCCTCAGAGCCACTACTCCACCCATTAAACCTGTGAACTGGGGGTTATTTTAAGTAAATTTAATTATAGAAATATTTGAAACAATCACACTTTTTAGCAAACATTAAACATCTGTGCTCTGTGTATATAAATACTCAACTGAAACCTGTAAAGGTTTTCTTCTCAGATGTTTTACCATCAAAATAACAAACAATTTTCTGTAGCATATCAGTTCAAACTGACATTGTTCCATGTCATTGTGTCAGTTGCATTTTCCTGCAACAGACAATTGAGTCTAAACATTGTGGTTGCATTAGACTTGATGTTGTGTTGGAGGAATTACGTGGATTGGATTGGTGAACTTTGTTGAACTGAAAGGCCTGTTCTTGACAAAATTTTTGCAATATTCTAATGATGAACTTCAATCTATGCCTTAAAAGGAAACCGAGGAAGTTAGAGAGAAGCCATTCCTTCAAGGTTTCCTTATGTCCCTCTGGTACAGTATACAGTATAATGCATATTACTGCCATATTACTCATATAAAGTGACATAATTGTCACTTCAGATATAAAGGAAGAAGAGAGGATACCCAACCTTCATTCTCCTGTTGTGTTTATAAATTTATTTACACAAATCCCACTGAACAAACTTGTACACATTTAGAAATACAGTTAAAGCGCAAAGTAACTTCTAGTAAGCAAGCAATGTGTGCATTTCGATACACATTTATATATAATGTAAATTAGTGTGGACTAAGATAATTATGCAGTGGGTATTACTTTTAGTATTGTCATTAGCATAAGTGGAATATTTGTGAACTTCAACAAAAGTTAGTGTGTAAGCCAGAAAAAAATTAATTTTGCTTTAGATTTAGATAAGTCTTAGATTTTTATGTTTTCTCTCTTCCTGCAGGATGATGTTCGAGAAATGGCCTCAGAGTTGAGTTTATCTTGCATTAGTCTTTCAGGTAAAGAGTTTCTTGTATAAACCAAGTATACCTCCCTTTGTGGAAATGTTTGTTATTTGTAGTGATTCAGTTTCACTATTTCTTGATTCTTGATCTATAACTCTTCAGTCAATGTTTCCTCCTGTAGGCTGACAGTTTTTCAGATTTAGTGACTCTGCGATTGTTGCTGGTTTAAGAGAATGTTTATTAAATCTTACAGTACTACTTAATTTATTTTTTGTACTTGTTACTCCAAAGTTTTCACCTAATTTATAATTGACAAATGTAAGTTGTTTATTTCACTAGTAAAACGATAAAATGGGCTGTAGCAACTATAGGAGTGTTTCAAGCATGATAGTGATTCAACCCCTAGAATACTATCACTCATCCCTACATACCTTAACTGAAACACATTATAAGGATAAGTTCATTTATTTGGATTTTTATGCTTTTATTGAAATAATTTGAGCATACAGAATTGCAAAAATCAATATTAAAGGTATAGATATAATAATAATAATCACTTTAGTAATAAACTTTTCGTTAATATAAACCTGGTTAATATCCATCCATCCATCCATTTTCCAACCCGCTGAATCCGAACACAGGGTCACGGGGGTCTGCTGGAGCCAATCCCAGCCAACACAGGGCACAAGGCAGGAACCAATCCCGGGCAGGGTGCCAACCCACCGCAGGACACACACAAACACACCCACACACCAAGCACACACTAGGGCCAATTTAGAATCACCAATCCACCTAACCTGCATGTCTTTGGACTGTGGGAGGAAACCGGAGCGCCCGGAGGAAACCCACGCAGACACGGGGAGAACATGCAAACTCCATGCAGGGAGGACCCGGGAAGCGAACCCAGGTCCCCAGGTCTCCCAGCTGCGAGGCAGCAGTGCTACCCACTGCGCTACCGTGCCGCCCACCTGGTTAATATGAAATACAAAAATGAGGACTGCAAAAGCTAAGAGCTTTAAAGTAATAATTATTATAGAAAAACCATACAGCCTCCACCAACCCCACTACCTCTGCCTTGACTTGTTCTTTGGCAGCAACAGTTTCAAACATGAAAATTGTAATTTGGTATAAGGATAAATACAAAGTAGACATATCAAAAGAAATTAAAGTGAGAAATACAAAGAAAGTGAAAATCAAGCAGAGGACGAAGAAATACAAATAACAGACCATAGCAGGGGGAAAAACAAACAGTTCAATAAGGGAACTTGTGTAAGAATTAAATTTGAACCCTGCTCTATGTGTGTACCTGGCATGTGTCTGAGTCTCGAATCCTTCTGAGCTTATGCTTAAAAGCTGACGTTGATATTTTTATTCACTATGATAAAATGTGTTTCCTGTTTTGAACCAAGCTGGATCATAATATATATAGGCCATTGTTCTTTTCTCTTCTTTGTGAAATTCACACATCTCCTAAAATAAGAATAAAAATAATACATTTAAAAAGTCACGTACATCCTAAACAAACAGGACTATCAATCAAATTGTGGTCATCTATGGTATCAAAATCTGCCATGTCCTGTTAGCGACTAGGTGTAACCAATCATGTTAAAAGTTTTTTCTGTATTTGTAATGAATTCCTTTTAAAGAAAAGTGACCTAATCAGTGAATTGTATAAATATAACCTGAGGACATTTTTTCCTTTTGTAGCAATGTGAAGATTTAGATAAAAAATAACGATTGATGCTTTCTCCTGCCTGTGTTTTATTGCTTAAATCGGGGCATTCCAGTGGGGGGTGCCTGTGTGTATTAAATTTTCTTCCACACTCGTCAAGACTTTTTTTTATAATGCGAGGTCTAGGATGGATTATAATCTATGGAAAAATTAAAACTGGAAATCCACTTCTCCGAGGCTGTCATGCTGTATTGTGTATTGACCTATCACACATTAGCATGGATCTCATTAAAGTGCCATCTACAGTTATTGTCTTAAACATCTTTACAACTGGTTCTTATTCAGGTTTTCTGATTAATACAATTTTATATGAAAATGTTTGTTATTGGTACCAATTCATTTGTTTGCAGCTTTATTTATGTAGGTTATTGATCTGAAAGAATCCATTTTCTGCTCATTGATTACCGTATTTTTGTATACTGGCTTTAAGGAGGTCCAAATCAAAGCAAGCAGAGTAGAAGGCAACACAAGCAACTTTTTTTTTCTAGCCTACTTGGAAAAGAGGTGATGCGCATGGAAGTAGAAGAACTGTCATCCTCAATTTGTACTACTTACAGCTTAACAAGTATGAATGATGTCAGCTATGAGAGTTTAAAAGAGGAATCCAGCAAGTGTGGTTTACAAGTGGAGACTTTCTGTTTACCGACACCTGCTACTAAGGATCAGATACCTGTTCCTGCAAAAAATTTGTGTACATCTCCATGTATTTGCATTAGCTGCATGCCTACATTGGAATATACAGAAGTTAAATGTCCAAGTGTAATCACTGGAGAAAAAGGCAGTGAAAAATGGAATGAATATAAATGTGAGGCCAAACATGACCAAAATGTGTCTACTCAGAGTTTCTCACTGATGGATTCACCAGATCCTTCCCTTTCTACTTCTGCTTCCACATCAGTAGAGGATTCTGTGTTCTTCAGTTCTTCCAAGGAACAGTCTGGCTCCGAACAGTCGGAGTTGCATTCTGACCTCAGCACCTCTTCAGCGACCTCAGAGACACAGTCCTTTTCTGATGACAGCAGTGTGCATTCGCCCAGAGGTTGTTTTTATTACCTGTCTGACTCTAGTGATTTTCCTCTATCCTCCTCAATGAGCTCTTCAGTAGATGAGCAAAGTTCTGCTTTCTCATCCACTCATAGAACAATCCTCAGCACCTCTTCAGCGACCTCAGAGACACAGTCCTTTTCTGATGACAGCAGTGTGTATTTGCCCAGAGGTTGTTTTTATTACCTGTCTGACTCTAGTGATTTTCCCCTATCCGCCTCAATGAGCTCTTCAGTAGATGAGGAAAGTTCTGCTTTCTCATCCACTCATAGAACAATCAGTGGGAATTCCTCAGACTCACTGAGTTCTACTGAAAAAAATCTCATTTGTCAATCTGAGTATAAATGTAAAGCAGAGAATTTCTGCCCAGATCACGATGTTAGCAATGCAGAATGTGAGAAAACATTTGACTTTTCTGAGTTGCGCTGCCTGTTAAAGGAAAATGACATTCCTACAGCATTACATGGAACAGTACTTCAGTGTAAGTTGGAAGAAGAGTCTATGTGCATCTCTAATCCTCAAGAAATGCTAAAATCAAAGAATATTTGTTATTGTAACCAAGATGGTGATACAGAACATAGCCAGCATGTCTCCATGAAAGAGAAAAGGTTAGAAATTACAGAAAACTGTAAGTGTGTGCTGATGAAAGAAACAGAAGAGCTCATTACTATACAGGAGAAAACAAAGGACTCAGTTTTAATAGCTGAAGAGGCTACTCTTTATCACATGCAGAAAAATGTAGAAAATCTGCATGCCCCTGGGGAGACTTGTTATTTAACTAGAGAAAATCACTCTGCAGAATGCAACAGTAAGATAATCCAGCCTTTATGTAGTGATTCGTACCAAGAGAGGTCCTGCAAAATAGAGGACCATCATATTGACCCTAAAATCATTCATTTTGAGAATAAAGGTAAAGATAACATTTAGACATTTTTGCACAAAAGTATGATTTAATGGTGTTTGCACGTTTTGTTTGTGCAGGGAATCACATAAGAGCTTTGAATTAACATTTGTCTGTGAAATTTCAAATTTTCCCCTTCATTGGGTTTTCCCCTTTTGAGTGTTCTCACAATAGCATGTATGTCGTATACAAGTCAGAAAGACTGGGAACACTCAAATTATTGAGAACGACTGGGAACACTCAAGTTATGTGCAGAACATAGATGTAACAGTACATTTTCAGCATTTATCACTGGGGAGTCCTTATGAGGTGAGCCCTAGTAGGGCAGTCGAATAGTAATTAAGATTAATATTTCAAATATTGCTTGATTATATGTGTGTTTTTAAAATTCTTTGAATTACCTAAATGCACATTGCCATGAGGTATACCTTGTACTTTCTGAACAAACATAATTTTTTGAATATAATTTTGAATCCATATTAAGGAAAAAAAGGTCTTATTTGAAGGCAAACACTGGCTTGACTAATTTCAACTTGTTACCCCGCACACTCTGTGCTGCAATAATTTTGTAGTTTGCACATCATTTCAATCAGCATTTTTACAACTTTTAACTGTTAGTTTGTACAGATTTTTCTGCTGCACCCTAAAAGTATCGTTTTGGTCCTGATCCTGTTCTGTTTTATTTTTGAACCTGAAATGCCTGATTTGATATTGTAAAACCGTTAAGCATTCATCGTAGCAAACAAAAGCTGGTTTCCTTTCTCATTAAACGTAATGGGAAATAACTGCCATAATTCTGACTTTGTTTTTAATTATTATAAGGACTTTAAAGTTGCCATTTTAAACTGCATTTTCCGTGTCAGGAAAGCATACCTGGCTACCTCAGCCAACATGTCTTTTGGAGGCTGCTGGCTTCACACGATTCCTAAAACAGTGGAAAAATGAACACTTGAAGTTACATGTGTTATTTTTGATGAATCTGTAAAGGATAAAAAGAATTCTTTTTGATCCTGTGTGTTATTCTTTGACTACAGACACTCCGCCTTGCAAATTTATGAAGATGGGCTGCTCTCCATACTTAATAACTTTATAATCTCTGCATTGTGTGATTTGTTTGAAAATTTTAAATAAATAATAATAATTCATTACATTTATATAGCGCTTTTCTCAGTACTCAAAGCGCTATCCACACAGGGAGGAACCGGGAAGCGAACCCACAATCTTTTGTTGTTTTTTATGTAATAGCAGAAGTCTTAAGTTGATATTAATAAAAGTGTATGCCATATTAAAAACAACAATAAGGAATGAATACTTAAAAATCATTACAATGTGTTTAACATATTTAACTAATTGGCAGGGATTTTGTGTAAGTGTTTTACATTATATGCATTACAGGCATATGAAGTTTTCTCTGATCTTGTCATTTTCCATGCACAGAAAAATCCTCTTTTTGTGTAGATGTTTCAGTGCACAAGTAAGAAGAGCTACATGCAACGCACCTCAAGCAAAAAAGCATTAAAAATAAAAAGGTTTACAAAGGCACGTTAGATACAAACGTATTTATAGTGGCACTTAGAACCTTTTAATGTATGTTCGAAGATATTTAAAAGTTTATTTTTGAGAGAATTTAAACCATAATTTTGGTATAATTTGACAACCCTAGTATACATCATGTGCCATTTTATACTAAACTATTACATTTTCAAGTGCAGGCAAGGCATGTTGAGCACTCTTGACACTATAGTGGTGAACTGCTAGTTCCTTTGTTATTTGCATCACATGTTTAATTAGCAAAAAGTAATAGAAATAGAATGCAGCTGTTTATAATTAATTGAAGAAAGTAAGTATGTGGAAATGTTAACCAAAATGAAGCACAAAAATTTTACTTGACCAATAATTTGCTTTGACAGAAATAACTGGCTTCTGCTTAAGATGTTGGGTATAAACAAACCGCTACAGCCATTGCAACCCACTCGGACAAAACCTGAGCACACATGTACTAGAAATGAAATGTAAAAGAAATGTTAAAGAAAATTATATAATGATGAAGAACATAGCGCTGTAGCATGAACAACAGACACTGCTGTAAATTAGTCTGTACTACGAGTGTAATGAATTAACTCACAAGAAAGGCCTACATGTAGCCCATGTAAATTCATGATGCCTTTAACACTTGATATTCAACCATTAAACTCATTAAATCTGTAGAAAATGGTTTGTTCAAGATTTTAAAAAATGTACCGTATATTCAACTTCACTAGGCCATGAACTGAGGCAAATTGAAATTTCTTATAGTAAAATAATCTCTGTGTTAAATCAAAGCCACCCTTCCTACAGTACAGTGTGGAAATTACTAATGGGTAATTGGGAAAGTCACCGTAGTATTTGATGTGCTTTGACACAATGGTGAATCTTTCATTTCTCAGAATTTTACCTTTCTGGTGTTTATTTTTTCCATGTGGTGTTCTTTCTTCTGTCCAGTTTAAGAATATTATTTTCCATCAAAATCATTTTCATTGAAATGTATCCTGTATATAATAATTCAAGTCTAAAGAAGTGTCAAGCAGCAGTTTGATGTATTCTTCTATTTTTATATAATGTTGCAATGCTCAGTTTGATTTTTATTTTTTCCCCTCATAGAAGCTGCCTCTATTTCAGGAAGTGCTGATGACATTATTGAAGAGGATTCCTTTTAAGCTGAAAGGTATTTTGTCTTTTATATATGGAATTCAAATGATGGGTATACATGCAGGACCTGTATTGTGAGCTAATGTGGATATGACAATAAAATGCCTCTCTTAATGTTCTCAAAATTCAATCCCTTCTGCTGCAAGGTAGATGGATCTCTCCACAAGTTTTTCTTTAATTAAGAGGCTGTCGGGACTTTCTACTATCTAAACAAAGAGTGAAGCACTTGTTTCTTCCAAACATGGAAATTTGTAACATTTTAGATCTACATACCAAAGCACTGGCAATTTTTGTGGCTTTCTGTAATTAAGAGGGTAGTCCTTTCTAAATATTTTTTTGGAAGTAGCTAGCAGACTCACATTTTCTCAGATAATAGAACATATCTGTGACAAATCATAATGTGGTACTTGTACATCAACAAATCCATAAGAGGTATAGCAAGAGAAGGTGCTGAAATTGAAAGGTAAGGTGAGTGGTTTCATGTCTCTTTGAATTTCCATACTGAAATTCATTAGATGACAACTGAGGAAGGCAGCTCATACAAACAAGGATATCGAGCCTATAAGAACTGACAATGGTGTGATGCAGAGACAGTCCTGTATCTTATCAAAAAAGTGGCTAAACAGATTTTTTGTTAGAAGCATTTTCATTGAATTAGGAGCACTGCACATATGTGAAAGTTATCCTATTGTAATTGCAGTTACGGTACTTAGTTCAATGTTTAGCTTTTTGTCATACCAATCTTTGTTTAGTAAGGCCAAAAATACTGGATTTCAGATTAATCAATTAGTTGTGTAATTGGTTATTTCAGTTTCCAAATTTCCTTTGAAATATGTGCAGGCATTTTATGTGGGAAGTTTGTTTGAATCTGATGTACTGTAGTCAGTTCTCAATTTCTTTTTAAAAAGAAACATTGTTATTAGAGCATTAAGCACATGTCAGACGCTAGCCTTTGCCCTGGGTATGCCATTCAGTTACAGACCATACTGCTGCTAATGTTCACCGACACCAGTCCAATTTTGAGTTGCCAGTTAGCGCAAATCATTGAAGTGTATGAGAAAATCCAAGTGAACAAGAAGAGACTGGGCAAAGAGTTCCATGGGAATTGAATCTCTTTCTGGAGCCACTATTCCAGCTGTTCTGCCCTTCCTAGAATTCTTTCATTAATTTAAAGTGTAGTTCATAACGTTGTAACATTGTCACTGCTCCCACACAGTTCCAGGGAGCTGGGTTCAGTAACCAGCCCAACTACTATCTGTGGGGAGTGTGCACCTTCTCCCCTTGTCCTCACGGGTTTGTTTTTGCTTCTTCCAATCTCCCATCACATCCCAGCTGTTTATGTTAAGTTTGTTTAGATTTTGTAGTTCCTAAACATTGTTGTATAGAAACGTGGTGCTGTCGACAAATTTTGCAGTGCATTGTAATAAACAACCATCTGTTAGTAGGAGAGTCAGACTGGTAGTGGCAGCATATTGGTAGCACCTTGTGGATTGGAAGTTGTTTGGAGCTTTCCATAAAGTAAACTTGGTTCTCCCCCATCTTGAGACAGAGAAGAGATGAGGAGTCTTAATGGAGTGGATTAAAGACCTCTGTAATGGAGTTGGCTACATGGATTGGTAGATAAATGGAGCTACTAGATACCAGTTGTGAGGCAAATAATCACAATTAGGAGAGTACAGTAGTAGCAGCAGCAGTAGCTGATTTATGAAGAGTTAAGAGATTCATGAAGTATCACTTTCAGGTGACCTCAAGTTGGTTCTGAAGAACTGATAGACAACTCCCAAAATGTAGGCATGCTTTCACCCAGGCTGTTCTTGGCAAAGAATTATAAGACGTACCAGTTATTTTTGTAAGTGTCTTAGTCCACACACCTTTTTGGTGTGCTAATCTACAAATTCCTCTCGGGTTGTCCTAAGTTTTCGTAATAGAGTTCAGTCGAGGGCAGATAGTAAATATTGCTCTTCATGTATAAACCTGTCCTGAATTGGGTAAGAGATTCCACCTGGTCGTTAACATGTGAGGAGTCATGGGAGTTTGCTAATACTGTCAACACATTTAGTGGGCCCTTCAAGAGCTTATGATTGTTTAATGTGGTATCTTATGTGAGGTTCTGCATGATTGCAGACAGATAATTGTTCTTGCAGAATGAGGATTCAATGAGTTTTATGTTCGGTCTACTCTACCAAGAGTACATTGTGTTTCCTGGCCGGAATATTGAAGCTTTGTGATAACTCACTTTGGGGGCTTGAGTGTGGCATTTTTGCATCTTACGAATGACGGTAACCTCATCTACTGGCACACACCACAGCTTTTTGCATTAAAGCTTAAAGTGATGAGGTGATTCAGAGTTCATGGTTCTCTCTCCAAGAAAATAAGCTTTTTCTGGGCAGGTGAAGTAAATGTGGTTCTGCTGCAAAACTGAGAAGATCAAGTAAGCAGGAGTCTTGTTTATGGGTGAAGGCAGAGAAATGGTGAGATATGCAGCAAAATGGTGCAGCAGAAATTGTACTGGATGGTGGTGCTGAAGGCTGAGCTAACTTCTGGTCAGACCGCAGGATAAAGGTGAACCTATGTTGGAGGAATTATCTCCTGTAGAGCCTGGAATTTCACAAAGGGATAGACGATGGATGGATGAATTGATGCACAAAATATAGTGGGTCCTGCTCAGAATGCTGCAGGCATCACCTTTACCTAGTAGTAATAAAGGATGAGAATGAGTCCGTAGTGTTTTATCAGTCTGATATCTTAATCTGCAAATTTTGTGTGTTGATATTTTGTTTTTCACTTATTCTCTGCAGCCATCAACCACTTTTTTTTCCTATGGGAACACCTGAGATAAAGCTGGTAGAGTTTCCGTGGACCATGTTTACAACTGCTGTCATTTGCTACTTTGCATTTCTATATGTTAGGGTAGAGTAACATGTAGAAAACCGATGACAGAATGCAAGATGACTGAAGTCTACTACTCCTGGTGAATTTTCAGAATCGGTTCCAGTTTGTGTGTTTTCAAAGGGTGAGATGAGAAATTCACACCGGACTCCAAAATTAATGTTTAATAAAAGATCTTAATGCTGTAATCATACTGATTTCTCTGTAATAAAAACACAGCAAATTTGGCCAAATTTGTTGTAAAAAGAATGTGTTTAATGCCTTAAACTAAAGGAAAATATAAAAATAAGAATATCTGTTTGGAGTGATTGAGATGAAGTGTTCTTATACCTGATATTGAAAAATGCTTGTATATTGAGTTTTTTTTTTTTTTACATATATAATTTATCAAATAAAATATTTGTTCCTAACTTTCTCAGTTTGTTTTTTTTGTTTCTCTTCTCTTCCCTGCTGTTAATATTGTGTTAATAATAATATTCAGCCATAGTCCTTGTAACTGAGCTGTTAATCTTTGGCTCCAGTGAATTACGCTGCTTATTCGTTTAAAGCTCTACAGTTTGGTCATTGTAGTGAAGACCATGTGTGCAATGGCACTGTTAAGATTCTTTTTAAAGCTTTTGACTTGACTTGACTCAATGAACCCTTATGTAAATACTGACAAGCTAAGCTTAGACATTGAAAAGCCTCCAGCAAGTTTATTAAACTGAGACGTGTTGAGTGACTGCGGCCTTGTACTGCAAGAAAGTGGGACCAAGAAAACCTGCAAAGTTGTTGTTTTAAATGCCACATTCTCTGAATAAATTGATTTGCATCAATGTGTAGTTCGAAAGAATCAAATCAGTAGAGTGTACTACATGCTGATAGAGGGAACATGACTCTAAGGGTTCTAGAAATATGTTAATGGAAATTTTTTTTTTCCCTGTCAATATCTGGCTGCCTATTCTTGTAATGACATTTAAAGGTGATGTATGCTGCATTCCATTTTTACCTCCGATGTTGGAGTTGGGAATGACGTCACACGCAAGTTGACTGTGTTACAGTAAAACGCTCAGAAAACCAATGTGGATGTCTCCGGGAAATCCTTTGTTGTGCTTGCTTGTTTTGGAATAATTAGCAGTTGATAACATACTCTACAGTGTTTGGTGCATCCAGACACCGTAGCAGCTTGTGCACAAATAAAAGTTGGACAACATTGTGTACGACTGATTTAATGAGACACGAATAAACAGAAGTGCTAATAAATAGTATAATAATACAGCTTTCATAAAGTTGGTGGAATACCTCACCATTTTAGATTGCCATCATAATCTTTAAGCTTGACAAATTTGGAATTAACAGGTCTACCCCAAGTTTCCACCCCAAGGCTCGTGGGGTTGTTTCAGTTGAAAATCCCGACTGGGAAATTTAGACTTCCCAGGTTAAATGGAATGTGGCATTAGATGCATTGGACTGAGAATGAATGTTGTATTTTACCAAGCAATCACAAGTGGTTGGGTTAGATTTTTTTTTTTTGGTGTTGGTATACCTCAATAGCAAATGAGATGTTCTGGGACAGGAGCCACCAGACCAGTGTTTTAGGCTGTGTTCCAGGTTAAAGGTGGATCGATTTGTCAGATCAAATGTCAAAATCAAATATAATTTGAAATTATTTGAAAAAGACTTATGCAAAGGCAAAAGCTGGCATTCGTTTGTACCAGTTGCTCTTGTTACTCCAGAAACGCTGTGCCATGCTGCAGTATTTTGCAGCTGTGATTTTGCACATCACTTCCACAATTGGTGATTTCATAATTTTATTTGGTTAGCTTGTTTTCTTAAATAGTAAAACTTAACAGTCATACTCCTTCATAACATAGACCAGGACAGTTTGTTTCTTCCCCAGTGCTCTGTTTTATTTGATCTCCAGTTTTCTAAACACTAAAGCATCAGTTCCTGTTCTGATTCACTCTTAAACCCGAGATCCTTAATTGTTTTATGGTAAGAAGTTCTCACTATTGCCAAATATTTTGATTTTTATCAAAATGTTATTGTAGTATATAATGCTTTAAATTTTCACTTTACAGAGGCTTTGCGGTGTGCACAATTCACATTTAGCTAACTCAGCCAACACACTCCACTTGTAGTGGCTGGCTTGATCCATAATGCTGAAGACAATGAGGCACAATTAAAAAATGTTACTTCTTTGCTGCATGTGTAAATGAGAAGAAAAAAAAAAGCCCCCATTTACTTTAATCGCATGTGGTAGTCCTTGAGGGCTGGCTCCTGTCCGTACGACTCCACTGACCATCCACTCTACAGATCCACATACTCCTGTCTACATTGCACCAACTAAGTTATTTATTTTAACAAACTACATTCTGTGCCTCTTGTGATTTGCTTTAAATTTTGTCTCTACCAGTTGTTAACTTGGTAGTTTCCCGGTAAATGTCCAAAAACATTTTATAGAATTTTTGAGATGGGTACAGCTGCAGACCTCCACAGCTTCACAATTCATTTGCTTCACTAGACAGACAATTGATTGCAGGTTTTGGCACTTTGTCTACTTGACTTGAGTCAGATAGTCCCACACCCAACCCTAATCGTTACTAATGTGTAACCAGCTGTTATCACTGACATATAATGTAAAGTGACAAACAGCTGCAGCTAGAGCCTATTGGAATTTTTAAGTTGCTTAGAATAAAAATGTCTGCTAAATAAACATTGTAACAAGTACTAAATACTTAAAAGATTGTTACAATGCAACATTTAGTACATTGTTACTTCATTTGTGAGACACAAACTAAAATCAAATTTCCTTATAAAGCACATTTTAAAACGGCAAACAGCTGCACCAAAGTGCTGTACAAAGTAATACAAAAATAAGACTGTGACAGAAAAACACTGAATGAAACTGTACAAACAACGCCAATACAATTTGGTCTCCAAAGCTTAAAAGAACAGAATGACTTCCAAGCCATAGCAAAGCAAAAACATCATTCAATGTCTCCAAAAGCCTGAGAAGAAAATACAGTGGAACCTCGAGATACGATCACCTCTGTATACGAGAAATTCAAGATACAAGGAAAGTATGAGCGAAAAATTCGGATCTTAATACGAGCATTGGCTCACGTAACGAGCCACGAGCCAGGCTGTGGGTATGCGTGACGCGTTTCCCGATCCGCCTCGACTCGGGGATTCACCCCAGCTGACGCTGCCCGCCCGTCAGCTCACTCAGTGTTCCTTGTTCTCCCATAGCGTGCGCTTGTGATTTCATTGGTTTTTTTGCATTTAACGTGAAAATAATTATTCCACGATGCCTCTCAAGAAGATTGTTGCCTCAGATAGTGCTGCAAAGAAAAAAAGGGAAGACATGGGCGTTGAAATTAAGAAAGAAATCATAGATTTCTTCCCCACCTCCCTATCGTCTCCCTCAAGCCAGCCAGGACTCTTCATAAAGGTAAACTACAGTTATATTATTTACCAGTGTTATTTATTAAAGGTAAACTACAGTATATATTATTTATCAGTGTTATTTGTTAGGAAAATTTATTTTTATGTTGATATTTTTGGGGGTGCGGAACGGATTAACTGGATTTCCATTATTTTCAATAGGGAAGTTTGTTCTAGATACGAGAAATTTGCTATACGAGCTCAGTGCTGGAACGAATTAAACTCGTATCTAGAGGTTCCACTGCACATCTTTAAAAGTGATTTAAAAGTCAGGATTCTGACAAATAAAGGTAACTCATTCAAGAGTTCTGGAACAGCCACTGAAAAAGATCAATCCCCTTTCCTTATGAGGTGAGACTGTGACACCAATACGAGAAACCGAGAAGATGATCTCAGTGCTCTGATGGAAGAATATTGGATGAGGATTATCTGAAATATGCGGAGGAGCCAGATTGTTTAGTGCTTTAAAAACAAAAGGAAGCTCTTTAAAACATTATTCTGAACCTGACGGGCAGCCAATGACGAGAGGCCAACATTGGAGTAATATCCAACCAGAGGGTGACTGTTAGAAGCCTGGCAGCTACATTTTGAACCAGCTGAAAATAAGATTGGGGAAGCCTGACAGAGAACTGCAGTAATCCAACCTATTGGAGATAAAGACATAGATAACAGTCTCAAGGTCTTTGGTACAGTAGATAAGAAGGGCTTGATATTGGCCGAGTTTCCAGAATGACAGAAATTACCCTTGACAGCAGCATTAATCTGTCTGTTGAAACAGGAGAGAATCGAAAATCACCAGCAGGTTTTGTTTTTGTTTTTTTTGTTTTTTTTTTACATGTGTTTTAATATGAGGGGCCAAGGCTATTTGCAAGGCTACTGATGGAAATGGGATGGCCAAAAATTAGCGCCTTTGTCTTGCATTCCCATTTAACTGAAGGAAGTTATTAGCCATCCAGCATTTTAACATTCTTAAGGCAGTCAAGCGGATTGGTTATGGAACGCACAGCAGTTGGCTTCTAGTGTAGAGACAACTGTGTGTCATCAACATAGCAGAATTATGATGTAGAATGACTGATCTTAGAAGAAGCATGTATAGGGCAAAGAGTGTTGGGGCCAAAATGGATCCTGAGGGAACTCCACAAGTGATGGTAGCAGAAGTAGACGCAAAAGTGTTGATGGGGACAAAAAGAAATATCTGCTATTAAAATAAGATTTGAACCAGGCCTACCAAATATTTCAAACAATATAACCGAATAGTATGGTCAATCGTAGTAAAAGCAGCACTTACAATATATCAAGCACAGGCCCCAGCATCGACTATACACAGCAGATCATTTGTCACCTTCTGGACCTTTGTCCAGAATTAAATTTATCAAAGATCTGGGGCTTCATGCATAATGCCATAGGTTGAATTCACACTAAAACATGGCGTATGTATATATTTCTGAAAAGTACCGTATATACTCACGTTTAAGTTCTCCCCTGGATAAGTTGGGGCTTGATTTTACCGCATAATTTCCGGTATTTTATAATGTCAGTTGTATAAGTTGAATGTGGAAAACTCACGCTATTGGTCCAAGAGATTATGATATTCTAACACCCACCTGAGGGAGTAACCACGGAGCACATTGCCTTTTTTTTGTATGTGACAACGTGACCACTTGGTAGTACCCAAACTACTGTATTCCGAAGCGACGTTTGCACTGATTTTTGTTTTCTGTATCTCCCATCCTCATACACCTTTATCGTAAGAGCATCCCTTATGTACGAAGGAGCGTTCAATCAGAAGAAAATATGAAGCTGGTTTTAAATTAAAAGTCATTGAAGTAGCTAAAGAAATTGGTAAGTGCACTGCTGCAACAAAATTCGATGATTCTGAGAAACTGGTGTGAGATTGGAGGAAGCATGAAGATGTGAAAAAAAAAAATGTAAGTGTTGCATGTTTGAATGGGCATATAAGTTGGGGTCTGATTTTATGATCGATTTTTCGGGTTTCAAGACCTAACTTATATGTGAATACATACAGTACAGTACATAAAAACAGTTTTGTTTTAATGGGTTTTAAAAATCATATCAGGAAAATGGTGGCTGTCGTTGGCGATGCATTGCTGAAGACATTCCCGGAAGTTCTCCATCACTCTCCGGGTCATCTCAGAAGGAATGGAATTTATTTTCCTATCTGATCCTTTCCTTCAAATCCTCAAGAGATCGAGGACGATGTTTGAAAACCTTTTCCTTTAGGTATCCCCATAGGAAAAAGTCAGAAGGGCTTAAATCTGGTGACCGTGCAGGCCACCCCACGTTTCCCCTTAAAGAGATCAAATGCCCAGGGAACATTTCCCTCAACACCCTGAGCGAACACCATGCTTTGTGAGCTGTGGCCCCGTTCCTGTTGAAACCACACATGCTCTGTCCTAAGTCTGCCAGGTGATTTTCTTTTCAGTGTGGACCCAGTTACCTGAAGGTTAGAAATCCATAGCAAAATTGTTTTCTGATCTGGTACAGATGCATTTCGACCGAATGTGAAGCGTGTACGGAACGCTCTCTGCGTCGCTATCACAGAACAGTTGATCTCATAATATGGTTGAACAACAAAGCCCCAATGTCCAACTCATGATGGGTACTGAAAACGGTAGAGTCTACCCCACCTCTCTAGCCCCACTACAGCCCACATAGCTCACCCTTGAAATGTGGGAGATCTTTATGCCCCACACTGTAGTAGCGAGTTGAGGGGGGCACCTGCTTTGGTGATTGGCACAGGGGTAGCTTAACCATTTGATCTGCTTATGTTGAACTAGTAAGTCTCTTTGCTTAACGTAGCAGACGTCCTCATGCAGATAAGGCTGTACAGTAGTGGCCAAATGTTTTGACAGTGACGCAAATGTTGTGTTTTGCAAACTTTGCTGCTTCAGCATTTTCAGATTATTTTTTTACATGCTTCGATGGTATACTGAAGAACAATTATAAACATTTCATAGGTTTTAAGGGCTTTTATCGGCAAATACATTAAACTCATTTAAAGAGTCAATATTTACAGTGCTGATCCTTTTTCTTCAGAACTTCTGCAGTTCGATCTACCATGCTGGAGCTTCTGGGCCAAATCCTGACTGATTGTGATCCATTCTTGGCTGTTTAGTGCTTGGAGTTGATCACAATTTGTGGGCTTCTGCTTGTCCACCCACTTTTTGAGAATTGACCGCAGGTTCTCAATGGGATTATGATCTGAGTAGTTTATCAATGTTAAACCCCTGAGCCACTTCGTTATCCTTTTTGCCATCATGCTAGAAAATACACAGATCATCACCAGATTGCACCTTTCTGGAGAAGTTGTTCTTGGAGGACGTTTTGATACCATTCTTTATTTATGGCAGTGTTCCTGGGTCATAATTGTGAGTGAGTCTACTGCAACCCCACACAAGGATTGTTTCAGAAGGTTTCACTGTTGGCACGACACAGGACTCGTGGTAGTGTTCACCCTTTCCTTCTCAGGACAATTGATTTTCCAGATGAACCAAACAGTCGGAAGGAGGATTCATCCGAAAAAAATAACTTTGCACCAGTCTTATGTTGTCCAATCCTTGTACTTCCTGCAGAATTTCAGTCTGTTCTTGATGTTTTTCTTGGAAAGAAGTGGCTTCTTTGCTGCCCTTCTTGACACAAGGCCGTTGTCCAAAAGTCTTCACCTCACTGTGCGTGCAGATGCACTCACACCTACCTGCTGCCATTCCTGAGCAAGCTCTGCACTGGTGGTCACACGATTCTGTAGCAGACTCCTCAGGAGGTGACGGTCCTGGAGCTTACTGGACACTTTTAGCTGATCAATTTGTGCCAGGGCCAAAATAACTGAAAGTGGGTTTTGTGATGAAGTTATCTTTTCATGCTAATAAAGCTCTTTGCAGTGAATTAATATACAGTAATCCCTCCTCCATCGCGGGGGTTGCGTTCCAGAGCCACCCGCGAAATAAGAAAATCCGCGAAGTAGAAACCATATGTTTATATGGTTATTTTTATATTGTTATGCTTGGGTCACAGATTTGCGCAGAAACACAGGAGGTTGTAGAGAGACAGGAACGTTATTCAAACACTGCAAACAAACATTTGTCTCTTTTTCAAAAGTTTAAACTGTGCTCCATGACAAGACAGAGATGACAGTTCTGTCTCACAATTAAAAGAATGCAAACATATCTTCCTCTTCAAAGGAGTGCGCGTCAGAGAGAGAGAGAGAGAACAAAGCAAGCAGTCAAAAAAAAAATCAATAGGGCTGTTTGGCTTTTAAGTACGTCTGATTACTCTGCACAATAATATAAAAACAATGTGAATTGTCACCACAAAAACCGAAGCCGCAGATTTTGCACAACACAACCTTTGTGTCACTGCCAAAAGTACAGATGGGGAGCTATAAAGCAGCTTTATTAAGGCAAACTTCCAGAATAATATACCTATCTTTAACAAAATGTGATGCATGGAAAGAAGGTAAAAGAGAGAGAAAGAAAGAGCGGACATATGCTGATATTTAGTTATTATAGAAACATTAATGGATTTCATTTTTTAAATGAGATAACAAAAAGGTAGACAGATTGGCAGAAGAGTAAATTAACAAGCTGGAACTGAAAGATGTCAAGAGCAGAAATGGGGTCATGCAAATCTACAGGCGCCGTCCTTCTTTAAAGGACAAAGGTCTGCTTTGTTGCCCTCATTTGGGATGAATCCAACTTGTAGCTCTTCGATGTGAAAGTACTGCACTTGTAAAGTAGGTTACATCGAAGAACTTAGAGCGTTGTGTTTTTTATTGTTCATCACTGTGGTTATGAGGCATAAAATGAGGAGCATAGAATTTGAGAGCAAATTCAGCCAATATAACTGTAAGATGAGTTGATATTGCAATTTAAACTCCGCCACATATACTGTATTTTGTACACAACATTACCATCTCTTGTTTTGGCATGAATTGCCCCTCATGCTTCCTACATTCATTTATTCACTGTTGCATTGTAGCCATCTGCTTGAGTTGGCAGACTATTGCAGCAGGATGTGGAGTAAACGCTGACATCTTGTGCCTGATAGTTTATATCATACTGCAATAATATTTATTATAGCCATAATTATCTTACTGTATTTATGTATGAATGTTATTTCACTCTATTAATCATTTATCTGTAATATTTTATCACAAATTCTATGGGGTTAAGAGGCTACTCTTTTTTTTTGTTATGGGGTTACTGTAAGCACTGTTTAATTACCGGGGCATGAGTACCGAATTTCGTTTCAGCACATGGGTATTGGAATGACAATAAAAGATCCTTGATCCTTGGCCTTCTTACTTACAACAGACCTCCACTGGCTTTTTCCTTTGAGATATTTCCTTTATTGGTGCAGAAGTTGTTGAAGGTTACAGTGGGCAGCCATTCACAATCCCAGGAGAGAGCAGATGTAGTACGAGTGTGGGATCTCAGTTTTGCCTTCCAGCCAGGATGCCAGAACTATGAACAGACCGATCTCTACAGGTTATGAGCGAATGAAGTTCATGAATTGGCGAACGTCCACATTAAACAATCTTTCACTTTCTCTTTTTTAGTTCAGACGTGGTGATACACTATATAATCTACACATGCCTATGGTGACAAACCAAACAACACTATTTATTAATAACATAAGGACAGCATTGCAGGTGGGCTGCAGCCAACCCCAAACCCCGAAATGAACTCTGCCCCCTTCTTACTCGATTCATATCGGCAGCATGGCAGGTAGATCGCGACCCAGCCTGGACGAAACCCCAATCCCCGCCCTGCCAACCACGTTAGATTTACATTGGCAGCATGGCGGGTAGCTCACAGCCAATTCTGGGGATCAACCCAACCCTGCGCTCGGTTCAGTGTTGGGGACAGGATGGGTAAAGAACACACTTACATGTGAAAAACTGGGTTATGACAAAAGGTTGGGAAATGCTGCATAAGAATAATAGACAGATATACTGTATGCAAGGAGAGCAGAATCAAAACACCACAACACAAATCTACAACGATTTTGATCATTTTTTTCTCTTATAGAAAAAGCCAAGTAAGAAATATGGAAACAGAATTCAAATTTATCTTAAGAAATATTCGTGAAGCATCATTCGTTCTGGACCAACTTCAAAATGTTCTAAGAATTCTGATCTTTCACTTGGTCAAGATGGAGAAGTTCTTAGCTAGTCTGGCACTGTTAGAGCTGTGCTGATTTACTTCGCAGCGAGTCGGCACTGGATTACTCCTCTCACACACTGGGCCATCTTAACGTGGGCACTGGCTGGGGGCCTGTAATATTTCTGATGGCAATGTATGGTTCTATTTTGCTATCAAAACAAGGGCCCCAACTCACTACTTTGCCCGGGGGGCTATGATGCTGTTAAGACCGGAGTTATACTTCACACGACGCGACGCATGCTGCCTGCAGCGGACGCTCCTTCTACACAAGCATTGAAGTGTTTATACTTGCGCGCGTACTTTACGTAAATCTGGAGGAATCCGCCAGGTGGCAGTGCGAGATATTATCACGGTGAGAACATGTTCGGCTTCTCTGTGTTGTGAATTGCCTAGAACACCCATTCAATTCCGATGACACCTTACCGCAATATCTCAGAAAAGGATGTTTATTGATTAAATCCAGAGATGTGTCCATTCCAGCAAGCATTGGGCACGAGTGAGAAACAATCCCTGGACGATGCCTCGGCTCATCGCAAGGTGAATACAAGCACACACATACACTAGCGTCATTTTAGCGGCACCAAATCCCCAAATCTGCATATCTTTGGAAAGAAACTGGAGCACACTGAGGAAACCCAGCAGAAAAATGTGTAAACTCCAGGCAGGGAATATCAGCGACGGGACTCCCTGCAAGACAGCAGCACTAACGCTCCACTACTGTGTCACCCCATGTGTGTAATTATTAACCGTATTCATTATTTAAACAAAATTACCGATTTATCTGTAAAATGTAATATACATACTTTAATGCTTTTCATCATGAAAGTGATATCAAGTATAAATCTAAGGATTCTAAATGTGCAGAGAGTTGGAATATCATACATTTAGTGTGGCGATCTATTGCTGGCAATTCGCTTCTGTCAGGAGCAGAGGAAGCCCTGGAAAAAAAAAGAGCACAGAAGACGGTATGTGAGAATATTAAAATGTATCGTGTCATTACGATCGGGAATATGCGACGCTTGAATATAAAAGCACCATGAATACATCTGTATGTCGGCATTTTGCTTCACCACATCGAACCATTTATCAAATATCAAAGCGCGCACACCGATCTCGTAGGATCCTCAAAGCGACTTTCTGTCACATGTAGATAGTAAACAGAGACTCTGACGTCACATTCCAACTATTAGCACACTGCGCCCCCCGACTTTTTGCTGGTACTGCAAATCGCGCACGCGTTCGTTAATTTCTGAGGACCTGCTCAGAGGACGCATCAAATGAACACTCAGAACGCGTGGCGGCCATGATGCTGTTGCATACGCGTTCTGAGCGTGAAGTATAAATGAGCCCTATGATGGCTCTGCGGCGCACAACTCCTGTGTGCGAGTGTGAGTGCGTGAGTGAGAGAGAGAGAGGCTGCTCCGAACACTCCTACTGAATTTAGGAAGAGAAACACATAGCAGCTTAAACATCACCTTCACACTTTTCATTCACACAAAAAACTTTAGCTGGCTTTATCCCAAGCACGGAGTTAATACCAACAGATCTTGTTCTCAAAGTAGGTGTCCTTATACAGTAGTTTGGTTGTTGTTGACTCCTGGCTTTGTCCCGATTCCTTCGGTTGTCAGCCCTCTCCGGCACACGTGCTTTTTCTTTTGTTGCTCAGGGTTTCTCCTCCTTGTTCACTGTGGTCACACTGTTTGGTCGCAGGCAGTAGTGCACTTTTTCCAAGGTTTCACACAGTGGTCCTCATCTGTTAGCATAAAAGTTACATCTGTTGGGTAGCTGGTGACCAGCGGACTCCCTTCTTCAGTAAGATAAACACGATCCTTTAACTTCCTCTTGTGTTAGGGTCAGCACCGACCCGTTTTACTTTTTAAATGCATAAAACTACTACCTAATTTTGTTTATTGCATCAAGGCTTTTTGACTTTGTCAGGAATCTGTATTTAATTAAAATAAAACAAAAAAAAAAACAATTGTACTAAATTATAAAATGCTCTGGTGAAAATTATTACCTTTGTGTTGGTAGGGTCAGTTTTGACCCAGTTATAATTTAAGGTTATAAAACAATAGTTAGGGTCAAAACAAAAATCCTAAACACACTTTGAGGGGCTTCTCTCTTCGCCTGTGTGTCTCCTTACCTGAACAAACAAAACAAACAAACAAAGACAGACCTGTTCAGACATGTAAGGCTTGCATAAGACAAATTTAGTTTAGCGTTGGTGACTTGCAGAGTACACATCTCCTGTTTGCAGCAGTCAAAAATGAGAAGAAGATTTACAGTAAGCCAAGCTCTGGATCATATCTTTTCTGAAAATGAGGCAGAGGACACAGAACAGCATAGTGATACAGATGAGCAGGTTTCCGAGGAGGAAGACATTGTAGAGTATCTACCAGAAGGCATAGACACATCTGATGAGTCTGATGAGGAGGTCACCGATGCTGAAGCTGCACTCACTCCTGCTGAAACGTTCAAATCCAAAAGTGGTAACATCTGTTGGAGCTCAGTACCTCCTAACTTACATGGCAGGGCAGCTGCTGCAAATGTCATCAAAATGACCCCTGGAATCACAAGGTTTGCTGTGACTAGAGTAAGTGACATCAAGACATGTTTTGATCTGTTTATGCCATTGTCACTAAAGAAAGTCATGATTGCTATGACAAACCTTGAAGGAAAAAAGGTTCATGGCGACATGTGGAATGACATTGATGAGGAATACCTGGATGCTTATATTGGTGTTCTTCTTCTTGCTGGTGTTTACAAATCCAGCAATGAGGCCACTGATAGTCTCTGGGATGCATCGACAGGCAGAAATATTTTCCGGGCAACAATGTCACTTCAGTCATTTCGAATGATATCAAGAGTCCTTAGATTTGACAACAGAGAAACTAGGGAAAAACCTGACAAGCTTGCTCCCATCAGGGATGTCTGGGAAAGGTGGGTGCAGCTCCTTCCACTGATGTTCAACCCAGGGCCAGGGGTAACAGTAGATGAACGTTTTCTCCCTTTCCGTGGAAAATGCCCTTTCCGGCAGTACATGCCTAGTAAGCCAGGGAAATATGGCATAAAAATTTGGGCAGCCTGTGATGCAAAAACCAGCTATGCATGGAATCTGCAGATTTACACAGGCAAACATGCAAGTGGCATTCCTGGGAAAAATCAAGGAAAACGTGTAGTCCTCAATATGACTACTGGACTGCGGGGTCACAATATCACATGTGACAATTTCTTTACCAGCTATGACTTTGGACAAGAACTTCTCAGGTGGAAACTTACCATGGTGAGCACAGTAAAAAAAAATAAACCTGAGCTGCCTGCCGAAATTTTGCAGGTGAAGGACAGGGCTCCACTTTCTTCAAAATTTGCTTTTACAGGCACCACCACGGTTGTTTCATATTGTCCAAAAAAACACTGGAGTGTGATACTTATGTTCACTTTTCACAAAGACGCAGCTGTGTCATCAGCAAGTGACAAAAAGCCCATAATTATCTTGGACTATAATAAAAACAAAGGTGGAGTGGACAACCTGGACAAGCTGACTGCCACCTACACTTGCCAGAGAATAACCAGGAGATGGCCAATGGTTGTGTTTTATAACATTCTAGATGTGTCTGCATACAATGCATTTGTGTTGTGGACCCACATTCACCTAGGGTGGAACTCAACCAGAAAAAACAAGCGGAGAATGTTTCTTGAGGAGTTAGGAAGTTCCCTTGTCAAGGCACACATTGAGCGAAGGGAACGGGTGCCCCGGGACCCAGCCGCTGCAGCCTTGGTCAGACAGCTGCAGAGCTCACGTAGCACTCCTTCCACACCATCAGCAACACAAAGAGCATCAGTACCAGCATCCTCTTCGGCCAGCACTGCCTCAACATCAACCTACACAGCCACAGCCACAACCCCACTGAGGCCACCTGATTCTAAAAGAAAGAGGTGTCAGGTCTGCCCTAGCAATAAAGACAGAAAGACAAACGTACTATGCTTCTACTGCAAAAAATATATTTGCAAAGAACACACTAAAAGTGTCACTTTTTGCCACACATGCATCTAAATGCACATGCATGTTCTTGCACACAAAGACGTTTTTTAGAACTAGTGCCTCATTTCTATTGGTTTGATTTGCTTGATTGTTCGTTGTTTGTTTGACCTTGCAAATCCACATTTTGAGATTTACTTGTTTAGCTTTCCATTTATATTAAAGTTATTTTTGAAAATACTTTTTTGCCTTTTTCTTTGAAATAAATATATATGGGTCAAATCTGACCCGTAACACCATAGATGTTACTATAGTAATTAATATTATAATAAAAAATATATATAACAAATTTATTTAAGAGATGTGTTCTAATACCTCTCAGTAATAGTCAGGTAACATAACAACCTTTTATTTATTTAAATAATTCTCTTGAGGTTCATTTAATCATTTTTTAAAATTGAAAACGAGAGGTATGCTGTTAAAGTAAAAGCTCATGAGATCACAGCAAAAATATTAAAAACATTCTTTTAATGGACAAGGAAGCGTAACAAAGTAACCAAGAGGTAAGGAGAAAAATTGGATGATAAATAATTGTTTTGAGGGTAATATGGCTGATTAAAGACACGGGTCAAAACCGACCCGTTAACATAAGAGATAGTAACAGAAAGCTAACATAAGAGGAAGGTTAAGGTACAGTCCCTCATGCTTCTGCAACTTGATTTACTCTTTAGGTGGAGAGTCTAGAGAGCACACAGCGAGCACCGATCTCGAGCTTGCAATGAGTTAGAAAGGAAGAGTGAATGTGTAGCCATTGGCTTCATGGGTTCACATAATCACAACTTTAGTGATGACAACTGGTGCAAAGTTATGTCCATTCATTGAGTTTGGTCGCTTAAGTGTTTAAATCACAGGTGTCGAATTCCAGTCCTGGAGGGCCGCAGTGGCTGCAGGTTTTCATTCTAACCTCCTTCTTCATTTGTGACATGTTTTTTCTGCTAATTAACTTCTTTTGCCTTAGTTTTAATTAACTTGACTCAGGCCCCTTGGTTGTCTCTTTTTCCTTAATTAACAGCCAAACAATAATGAGACACAAAACAAGATGCCACATGACCAGCTCCCTTGTGCCCATCACACAATATCTGAAAATAAAGAAAGGTGAAGGTCTCAGTAAGCTTGATCTCTCAGGTCACCAAAACATTTTGGTGATGTTCTTAGAAAAAACAGAAAAATCAACACTTTTGGAAATGTCTGCCGTGGCAGAATGAGGACAGCAACAAGCCATGGAATTAAATAACGGGTTTAATTAACAGCAAGAATCGGCTTCTCATTAAGAGATTGGTTGGAGTTTGAAATCCCAGCTTAGCTGGTCATCTGTCGGCTCATTTCACATCTCATTTTTGTTTGGCTCTCATTTAATGAAGAAAGGAATAAATTCAGAGGACTGAATCCTTATAAATAGGGCTATTAAAATGAAGGGAAAATGAGTTAATTAGCAGTGAAAACTGGTCAGTGATTAGGAAAAGGGTTAGAATGAAAAACCTGCAGCCACTGTGGCCCTCCAGGCCTGGAGTTTGCCACCCCTGGTTTAAATGGTACAAAAGAACATGAATGCCTTTTTAATTTGTGGGGCATGGAGTCCATTTACATGCACACACAACAGACTGTCGTTATGGAGAGCTCCTTTGTCAAAACACTCCGACATCAATAAACTGCATGACAAAAAATAAATAAATAAAAAGTGAAATGTCCTCATGGGCCGCTCTGAATACGAAAACAAACATGGAGCCTCTGTACTCCCGAGCAATGTGGAGAATGTTGCTTTTAAAACTAACTTGGTTAAATTACTCATTACTTAAAATAAAAAAAAACTAACTAAATACATTACTTATTATAAAATGTAATATGTAAACAGTGTGTTACTTTTTCTTCTTGGTATGAAAAACTGTGCATTTGAGTGACCAGAATTTATTCTTAAATCCTAAGCCGGCATATGAACCTTCACATAACTGACCGGAGCACAGCCAAGCATAATCATTTTCTTGTGTTATAACACTACTATATATTTAGTCCTTCATGTACTACTAAGTGAATAACATTCATCCTCTTTTTGTAATCTTGACCTGAGCCACCGATGATTCGCAGTATCAACATAAGCCATAGTGCCACCTGATCTCACTCTTTCAGTGTATGTATCTACAGTAAATAGCTGGATGAAAACTAAACTGATTCTTTATGAATATGTTTCTATTACCAGACTGCACACAGCACAATCTTTTCTGCTTGGTTGAGTGACTGAGCCCTGCAAAGGAGCAGAGCACCAATATGGTTACTTCTTGCCTTACACCCGATAGTGCCAGGAAAATAATAATGTGGACATTTTTAATTCAGCAAAATAATCATTACGTTAGGATACTCGTCACTTAAAAAAGTAATCTGACTATGTAACATACGTTTACATTTAACACATTACCCAACTGATACTGAGATTGAGGGTGGCACGGTGGTGCAGTGGTAGAGCTGCTGTCTCGCAGTGAGGAGACGTGGGTTCACTTCCCGGGTCCTCCTTGTGTGGAGTTTGCATGTTCTCCCCGTGTCTGTGTGGGTTTCCTCCTGGTGCTCCGGATTCCTTCCACACTCCAAAGACATGCAGTTTAGGTGCATTGGTGATGCAAAATTGTCCCTAGTGTGTGCTTGGTGTGTGTGTGTGTGCCCTACGGTGGGCTGGTACCCTGCCAGGGGTTTGTTTCCTGCCTTGCACCCTGTGTTGGCTGGGATTGGCTCCAGCAGACCCCCGTGACCCAGTAGTTTGGATATAGCGGGTTGGATAATGGATGGATACTGAGATTGTGTTACCGAGTTTAGCACTGTATGTTCAGCTCATCAACAGAAATTTAGCAGTTCTGAAATTTTCAAACAGATTATTTTAACGAGGAGAAGGAGTAATGCGATCGCCTGAGCATTTGCCTCGGGAAATTGAACTTTGTGAACACTTCTAGTGTTTTCTACCCAAGGCTGCTGAATGGACATGTGCATACTACAAAATCCCTAACTGAAACCCAGTTAAGGGTTTACATTGCCACATAATCAATTTAGTCATGGAGTGATCTACGTGTGTAAACCGGGTTTTCTAGAGACCAATACCCCACTTTCTCTAATCGAAATAAGGATTTACATTGTATTTTAGAAACTGGGTTGCTTTGAATAAGTGGATTATTAAAGTGCATGTAAATGTACTCACAGAGATATCTCTGGATGTCATTTGCCTGTGATCAAGCCCCCATGAGCAAAACGGATACTTTAGCTGAAGTCAAGGATCTCACAGCCGTCTCTTAGCCAAAACACTTTTGTGCTAAAGTAAAGCATAGTGGGTAATGGCAGTCTGCCCTGCACTGTGTTGCTTTAGCATGTCTTGGGTCTCAACATGCCAGGGTGTGGTAACACTTTTGTAACTTTAGGATATTGTTTTGATATAATAAAACATTTAGTGCCCGATTAGCAGTTTTGCACCTCCTTTTCCAGGAGTTCAAGCTAAACATAAAAACTTTCTCTGTTATTTGCCCTGACAGGACCCAAGAAATACTTTCTTATGGATTTATATAGCAAAAGATGCAATGCATAACAAAAAGAGAGCCCTGCAACATAGTAATAATAACAGTAATGAGAATAAATCAAATTGAAGTCTTGAACTCATGGACATCACCAGATGCTGGGTTTCCTCCTTTTTAATGCTCTGCCAGGCCTTTACTGCAGCGGCTTTCAGTTGCTGTTTGTTTGTGGGCCTTTCTGTCCGAAGTTTAGTCTTCAACAAGTGAAATGCATGCTCAATTGGGTTAAGATTAGGTGACTGACTTGGCCATTCAAGAATTTTCCACTTCTTTGCTTTAATAAACTCCTGGGTTGCTTTGGCTGTATGTTTTGGGTCATTGTCTATCTGTATCATGAAACGTCGCCCAATCAATTTGACTGCATTTAGCTGGATTTGAGCAGACAGTATGTCTCTGAACATCTCAGAATTCATTCGGCTGCTTCTGTCCTGTGTCACATCATCAATAAACACTAGTGTCCCAGTGCCGCTGGCAGCCATGCACACCCAATGCTGTTCACAGCAAAATCTTCCACATGCAAGCACCACACCTCAAATCAACTCCAGGCCTTTTATCTGCTTAATTGATGACATAACGACGGACTTGCCCACACCTGCCCATGAAATAGCCTTTGAGTCAATTGTCCAATTACTTTTGAGCCCCTGAAATGAAGGGATTGTGTTAAAAAAATGCTTTAGTTGCCTCACATTTTTATGCAATCGTTTTGTTCACCCCACTGAATTAAAGCTGAAAGTCTGCACTTCAACTGCATCTGAGTTGTTTCATTTAAAATTCATTGTGGTAATGTACAGAACCAAAATTAGAAAAAGTTGTCTCTGTCCAAATTTTTACAGACCTAACTGTATATACATATTTATACACATATACATATTGTCACACATGTGCGCTTGGGAATCAACCAAAGGGACCAGGAAACAACAATTCCACGCCAGGCCAGGAGGCAGTGGGGTGCACTGAGCACATCTCTTTTCTCTCCGCAGGCCAAACACAAGAAATCCTTCCTGTCCCGGCCCCAAAGACGTCACTTCCTGTGATCCAGTTATAAGAAACCCTTATCCTCCATACTTAAACAGTTCTGTTTTGGACTCGAACCAGTACACATTATACTCTACTTTTAAAGCCTTTTGCAGCCAGGGAAACTATACGGGCGGCTGCCCGAAACCTTCATTGTGTGTCTGGCTGTTTCTTTCACATTATACACACACACACACGCGTGTGCGCACACACACACACACACACATATAATATATATACACACATAAATAAAAGCAGGCGATTTGTATAAGAACAAATCTCCTAACACACATACCACATTGAAAATCATTAATACTTATGGAAGCCTACACCTTCACTTTTTTTCCTTTCAGAAAGAGACAACTCAAGGATCTGATTAATAAAATCAAGTCAATTAATGTAAAGACAAGAGACATACTGTATGTGCTATATGCAGCACTGTAGTAGCGTACAAATTAAGAAAGTGTCTGAAATGAAAATCTGGTGCGGATTTGTCTACCATTGCAAATAGTTGTTCTCTATCCCAACAGCAACATGTATTTATATAGCACATTTTCATATAAATTATGTAGCTCAAAGTGCTTTACAAGATGAAAAAAGAAGAATATAAAAAAAAGATTATTCTTTGTTACTTAGTATTGCCTAAAGTAAGGTCCAATGGCCAGGAGGACAGAAAAAACAACAAAAAACTCCAGAGGGCTGGAGAAAAAAAAAAAACAAAATCTGCAGGGGTTCGGAGGCCATGAGACCACCCAAGCCCCCAGTGGGCATCATCCCACACATCCCTTGGACTTCATGACATTATTATTCAGATGACCTGCTTACTGAAACCTGCCAACGACTCAGTGACTGTGTGCCTCCTGAAATGAAAGCCCGCAATTTGCACAGCATTAAAAACTCAGAATGCCACAAGTTTTGAATTATTTAAAAACTGTAACTCATCTAGTTTTCCACCCCTCCAGTTCCTTGTCACGAGGACCCATTAAACATACCATTCCAGTTAAAAAAAAAAATAATAAAGCAGAAGGGAATTCAAAGAGCTTCCGAGATGCACAAGAGGAAATGACTGTAAGCGATGAGTAACCCACCCAGGGATGAATGAAAGAAACAGCTTTACAGACCACACACTAAAAGCAAACTGGGCAGGATTTGAAGCCAGTCTGCTACGTGATCTCCATGTACAAAATGTGAAAGTACCGAAACTGCATTTTTTTTTGTCTTTTAAAAAGACAAAAAATATTTTGGCTATGGGCTTGCTTACATCAGAACAATGTTTTATTAACTTAAGTCTGGGATCTTTTGCTTCAACCAATTAATAAGAAGCTAATTCCCGCTAGTAATGGGGTATGTTATTTAAATCATTCAGATGTTTCAATAATCAAAGAACTATTTCTCTGTCCTTCACTTTTTTTCTTAATGAATATTTCATTGAAATAAGTCCAGGTATTATCTGATGAACAATCAGATTGGACCAAATTATCAAGTAAGCAGCTGCCTGCTTTTGCATCTCAAATTAGTAGACAGTAAGGTTGAAGAGTGAAGAAAAAAATGAAGATAAAATTAAGGCAAAGTTATGTATCATTAGAAAAAGTTTTAGGTACAAGAATGGCATCCACACAGGCCCCTACTAGATTGGACTTTGAGTCTCCCAGCACAAACCCTCCTCTGCTGCACTTACAAAGTGTCCCCTACAATTTCCAATATTAAACACGACAGCCAGTACCAGGGGCCTCATGTAGAAATCCTTGTTTTGATTACATGCTAAAATTCTGTTTATGCTAAAAGGCAAAAACTGGCACGTTCACAGAAAAATGACATCTTTATTACATAAACCATGGAAGAACACAGAAAACAAAACTTCAGTAAATGTGAACTTGAGGTACTGCTGTCTGAAGTAGCACACAACCACAAGAGTGGGATCAGCTAAGTGGAGAGAGCAACAGCAATGTGCCATTATGCAGTACCCAGACCGCTGCCAGTACACTGTGTGAATTGATGCAGGCTTCATTCACAGAGCTGTGAGAAGTTAAGAACATTTTTATTGAACTAATAAAATAAATAAATAAATAAAATCATTGTTTCAAGTAAATCTTAATGTTGCAATACATACAAGAGTCTTTACATTCAATGTACAACATCCAAATGTTTTTACCTTGCCATTGCATTGATGTCCTGGGCAGTACTGCACAAGTCAACACAATGTGGCAAACCATTGTGAGCTGTACAAATCCAAACACCGCCATTTACCTTTTAATGACCCAATGGTCTATTATATCAGCAACTGTGTGTGGAACTGGTGGCCAAACTACTCCAGGTTAAAATTCTCATTATCAATGGTAACAACTTGCATCCTCATCTTCCTGGTTCAGCAGCATCTGCATTATACAACCCCAATTCCAATGAAGTTGGGACATTGTGTAAACGACGTAAATAAAAACAGAATACAATGATTTGCAAATCCTTTTCAACCTATATTCAATTGAATACACTACGAAGACAAGATATCGAATGTTCAAACTGATAAACTTTATTGTTGTTTTGCAAATCTTCACTCATTTTGAATTTGATGCCTGCAACACGTTCTAAAAAAGCTGGGACAGGGGCAGCAAAACACTGGGAAAGTTGAGGAATGTTCAAAAAACACGTTTTGAACATTCCACAGGTGAACAGGTTAATTGGAAACTCATGATTGGGTATAAAAGGAGCATCCCCAAAAGGCTGAGTCATTCACAAGCAAGGATGGGGTGAGGTTCACCACTTTGTGAATAACTGTGTGGGCAAATAGTCCAGCAGTTTAAGAACAACGTTTCTCAAAGTACAATTGCAAGGAATCTAGGGATTTCATCATCTACTGTCCATAATATCATCAAAAGATTCAGAGAATCTGGAGAAATCTCTGCATGTAAGCAGCAAGGCCGAATACCAACATTGGATGCCCGTGACCTTCAATCCCTCAGGTGGCACTGCATTAAAAACCGACATCATTCTGTAAAGGATATTACCACGTGGGCTCAGGAATACTTCAGAAAACCATTGTTCGTTAACACAGTTCGTCGCTATATCTACAAGTGCAAGTTAAAACTCTACCATGCAAAGTGAAAGCCATATATCAACAACACCCAGAAATGCCGCCGGCTTCTCTAGGCCCGAGCTCATCTGAGATGGACTGACGCAAAGTGGAAAATTGTGCTTGGAAAACATGGACGTCGTGTCCTCCGGGCCAAAGAGGAAAAGGACCATCCGGATTGTTATCAGCGCAAAGTTCAAAAGCCAGCATCTGTGATGGTATGGGGGTGTGTTATTGCCCATGGCATGGGTAACTTGCACATCTGTGAAGGCACCATTAATGCTGAAAGGTACATACAGGTTTTGGAGCAACATATGCTGCCATCCAAGCGACGTCTTTTTCAGGGACGTCCCTGCTTATTTCAGCAGGACAATACAAAGCCACATTCTGCATGTGCTACAACAGCGTGGCTTCGTAGTAAAAGAGTGCGGGTACTAGGCTGGCCTGCCTGCAGTTCAGACCTGTCTCCCATTGAAAATGTGTGGCGCATTATGAAGCGCAAAATACGACAATGGAGACCCCGGACTGTTGAGCAACTGAAGTTGTACATCAAGCAAGAATGGGAAAGAATTCCACCTACACAGCTTCAACAATTAGTGTCCTCAGTTCCCAAACACTTACTGAGTGTTGTTAAAAGGAAACGTGATATAACACAGTGGTAAACATGCTCCTGTCCCAGCTTTTTTGGAATGTGTTGCAGGCATCAAATTCAAAATGAGTGAAGATTTGCAAAACAATAAAGTTTATCAGTCTGAACATTCGATATCTTGTCTTTGTAGTGTAATCAATTGAATATACAGTAGGTTGAAAAGGATTTGCAAATCATTGTATTCTGTTTTTATTTACGTTTTACACAACGTCCCAACTTCATTGGAATTGGGGTTGTAGATCAAGGCAACAGGCAGCACTATAAACCTCCAGGGAAAAGCTGCTAGTGAAATGGAAGTTAACTGATTACTGTATTTGAGCATTTATCAATGGAAAATAGGTCCACAAAGTATCTATCATAAAAAGAACAATGTATTATCATTGTGAAGATGATTTCAGGAACCACAGATTAGGGGAAGATTTCCCCACAAAATAATAAAACTAGTAACGTGGTAGAGTATCTTATAAATGGGAACACTTGTGTTTTGACAAATAAAAAAACTGACTCATTACAAAGTTATTATTTATTTGTATAATGTTGAAATGCAACACTTACAATGTCTATTTTTAAAGCAGTTTATAACTTTTCCTCTTCTAAACTTTTGCTGGTGAAAGTCAAACTTGTCTCCTTTAAAATTCGGTTTACTAAAATAGCCAGACAGTCCAGAAGGAAGAAGATATTGTTGTTCATTGAAAAAAAAGAATTACAAATTAGCTGATCTTTCAAGATTTGCTCTCCTCATCTTTGGTTTCTGCATGTAAACTTTGCTTCTCAAGGCTGTGCTTATTCTTGCGCCCAAGCTGTGTCTCAAAGCTCACAACAGACATGGGAATCCTTACTGTTTGAATTCCATTTACCTGTAGTACAAGGAAAAGAATATATTTTTAATAATGCAAACTTGGTGTACAAGAAAACCAAGACATTCTGAAACAATAGCTATAGAAATTTGTTTAAAAAATTCTATATGTAACATATCTACACATGTTGAAATGTATCTCAAGATTATAGCGTATTATCCCAAAAGTTCAATGGATAATGGGACATCACAAGATTCTGACAGTGTTTAAAAGAGAGCTGTGTGCCAATACACTCTGCTCTACTTAACCATAAATGAGAAGCTGGTGCAAATGCAATTGTTCTTTCCACTAAATTACTGCTAGTGTTGATCAGAGAATTTCGCCAAAGCATTATTTGCAGCGAACTGGCAGCACGTCTGCCCTTGTTCATCAATTTATTTACTGATAACTCGGCAGGTTTAGGAGAACTTTTTTCGCCAGCGCCACGTAATGCTTTGCAAGTCCAGTGCAACATCCCACGGAGCTGTAACAGCCAACACTGGATGGGACAGCTCCATAAGTATATAAGGCTGATCATTTGCTTTACAGGCTCTGTGGGACTTAGTGCAGAACAGATAAGTAAATAATGGAGATTCTCAAAATTTTAATTTTTATGAAACTTATACAGCATAAATAACTTATCTCTGCTTGTCACCAAATGTGAAGGTCGATCTTTGAGTTTGACGTCAGTATAAGAGAAGGAGGCGTGTGCCCTATGCATGCATAATTAGCCACTCGGAGATTAAAAAAAAACAAACCCTGAAGTAGCCTGGCACCTCAACTCCAAATACAGGAGACTATGAAATAATAACAAAAGATTTATTACTATTTACAAGACATTCTAACTTTTTGATAGAAGTGCAAAGCATTATTAGCACAGAGAACTGGGAGAGCCTTATCACAACTTCAAAAAATAGAACGAGCCAGCAGCTTCAATCATGATAAGCCACTTTGAATTTTCTGCCTTTAAAAAACCTACATAGTTTTCTGACGTTTTGATTACGATTTCGGCATTTACAGTTTGTTTTGATTAAATATATGATTGCACGTCTCGGACTGCGTTCTTTCTTCTTTGATCTCACAGAGGCACCGTGGTGTAGTGCCGCACACACGTCAGGTAACCTTTTTGGCCACAATAAATCGCTCCAGTATAGTTGGCAGACGTTTCCCTAAACCTCATTTTAAAGATGATTGGACCATTATAATCCAGTCAAATCTAGTTCAGTTAGTCCTTCTCCACTGACTTCAATGCATTTCGCTCAGGTTAGTGAAATTTGCCAACACTTCTGTGATTTCTCCAAACTTGAGGCTAAGCGAACATTGTAGAGTTCACTAGATACTGCCCATCTTGGCATACGTTTAGCAAATTCTAGGGCTCTCAGAATGGTTAATACACTGTGCTAAGGTTAATGGTATTATTTTCATAATACAAATTATACTTGTACAACAAAGGAGACAATGTAATGTCTGAATTTATACATTACTAGTAACAGTGCATCACTGGGATGAGCTCCTTTAAGTTTTAAAATAAACCATTTGGCATTGCTTTACAATTTTTTCTTTACTCTTTTCTACTGTGCTGACATATTTGATAAGAATACAAATTAAATTATACTTATCAGGTTGATGAATATTTATTTACACTTAAATGGTATGGCTATTTAACTAATAACATATTTTGAGGGAAAACAAACAAGTCTAAATACACTAAGAGGCACTCAAAGTAACATTCTAATTTTTCACTACAATACCACTGATAATGCATTATATAGTTGTAAGACTGATGAAAACAAGCATTTAGTAAAACAGTATTAAGTTTCATTTAAAATTAACATACCAAATGTGAGGAATTGAAAATCTAAATGGATGCAAATGTTAAAAGAAATCTGTGTACCAGGATGTCTTGGAAAATCATGCTGTCAACATCTGAAGCTTCTAATGCGTCTTAATGAAATAAGAAAATCAATGCAAATACATTTGGTGTACAAGGCAGAAATGGGTGTTATACTTTTATATGGTATATTACAGTATTATGTGATATACTGTACAGTTGTGTTCAGAATAATAGCAGTGTGAATAAAGCTCAAAATCCTTATAATAGCTTTTATTTCCATACACACAAATGCATTGGGGACAGTACACATTCTATTCCAAATCAAAACATGAAGAACATGCATCAAATTTGTGTTATTACTTTACAGAAAGTAAAGAAAAGGGAATATTAGGCTGTTCAAAAAATAGCAGTGTCTGCATTTTCATTTACAAACTCAAACATTCACTGTATAAACTGAAAAATGTTTCAAGATTTTGCTTTCCTTTGAGTCACTAAACTAAGTTGTATAACCACTGTTTCTGAGAACTGCTACACATCTGTTTTGGATGGAGTCGATCAACTTCTGGCACCTGTGAACACGTATTCCAGCCCAGGATGATTGGACTACATTCCACAATTCTTCTGTAGTTCTTGGTGTTGCCTCAGAAACAGCATTTTTGATGTCACACCACAAGTTTTCTATTGGATTAAGGTCCGGGGATTGGGCTGCCCACTCCATAACATCAATCTTGTTGGTCTGGAACCAAGATGTTGCTGTTTTACTGGTGTGTTTGGGATCTTTGTCTTGTTGAAACACCCATTTCAATGGCATTTCCTCTTTGGCATAAAATAACATGACCTCTTTAAGTATTTTGAGGTATTCAAACTGATCCATGATCCCTGGTATGCGATAAATAGGCTGACACCATAGTATGAGAAACATTCCCATATCATGATGCTTGTGCCACTATGCTTCACTGTCTTCACAGTGTACTGTGGCATGAATTCAGTGTTTGGGGGTCGTTTGACAAACTATCTGTGACACATAGATCCAAAAAGAACAATCTTGCTTTCATCAGTCCACAAAATGTTGCGTCATTTCTCTTTAGGCCAGTCAATATGTTCTTTGGCAAATTGTAATCTCTTCAGCACGTCTTTTTTCAATAATGGGACTTTGCAAGGGCTTCTTGCAGAAGCAAGTACAAGACACCTATGTGAAAGCTAAGGTAACAGTATTCACAGGTAACTTTAGACCTTCTTTGATCTTCCTGGAGCTGATAATTGGCAGAGTCTTTTTTGCCACTGACTATCCTTCGATCCAATCGAATGGTAGTTTTCTGCTCTCTTTCATGTTTTACTGGTTTTGGTTGCCATTTTAAAGCATTTGCGATCATTTCAGACTGAGCAGCCTATACTTTTCTGCACTTCTTTATACAGTATATGTTTTCCCCTCTCCAATCAACTTTTTAATCAAAGTACACTGTTTTTCTGAACAATGTCTGGAACGACCCATTTTACTCAGATTTTCAGAGAGAAATGCACTATAACAAGCATGTACTACATTTGCCATCTTCCTTCCTTAAATAAGGGCCATAATTGACACCTGTTTTTTCACAGAATTAATGAACTCACTAATTGAACTCCACAATGCTATTCTTTTGAACAGCCTAATATTCCCTTTTCTTCACTTTCTGTAAAGGAATAACACAAATTTGAACATTTTTTTTTTCATGTCTTGATTTGGAATAGATTGTGCAGTGTTCCCAATGCATTTGCGTGTATGGAAATAAAAGCTATTATAAGGATTTGTAGCTTTATTCACTTTTTAAAACACACTGCTATTATTCTGAACTATAAACATAATTAGACAGACAGAACCACAGTTAAATACACAGCACCTGTGAGCTGAGGTATTTGGATACTTTGACATTCTGTTTTTTTACCACACAGTAATGAGTCACAAGTCACGGGAGGTTATATTACAAGAAGGTGGTTAGTGAGAAGACAGCAAGCAGCTGCAAATTTCCCCTTCCAACACTTAATCACTAGATGTTTGTGGACTTCTGAAACACCCACATTCAAAACTAATAATACAAACAGAAAAAAAGAAGGCTACTAATTCTTCCAAAAAAAGAAACCAGGAGGAATTACTGATACATGTATTCACTGCATGAATGCCAATAAAATATGAGGCTCATTAAGATGCTTTCCTTTATTTACAAGGGAAAGTTGTAGCGGTCAGGAGCCGCTAAGATTCACACCGCCAAAGATGACGGTGATTTATTTATTTTAAAAGCAGAGATCCCAGGAACGTCCCCAGCCTTGGATCGACCCACACACTCTCACCACAGAGACAAATAAGCACACTGGGAATGACAAACAATTATAAATATAATGACATGAATTGAGTAATAAAAACAGTAATACCACCCCTGACCCCTTCGGCGATATTACACATACACAAAATAAACACAAACACCACACAGCAAAGTCCATATATACGAAACAGGTTGAAAGACGAATAGTGACCAAGTTAAGTCCAGCGATCTGTAAGTTGCAATGGAGAAGGGAAAATACAGTCCTACCGGTATTTACTGATGAGGTTGATGGTTGATTCGGGAGCGCTCCACTCTTCCGGAAAATCCAATAATCCAATACAGCTCTCAGTGAACAGGTAGACAGACAATCCAGACCCCAACAAACGAATACAGTCCAAGACACAATGATCACAGTTCAAATAACAGCAGGAGAGACGACAAATAACCGCAACAAACAATACAAACCAAAAACAAAACTTTTCCTCTCTTTGCCCTCTGCCCTCCTTTTATCTGCCTGTGGCTACCTTTGACCCCAGCAGCCCCAGCAGGGACTGCTGGGAGATGCAGTTCTTAAGTAGCACTGCTACAATCCCCACCCCCAGGCCGTGGTGTACGGCCGAACCAAGGCTTGAGATTGAAGATGTTTACCGAGTCTATTTTTTTAGTCCCTGGCAATCCCCACTCTATTGTGTAGGTCACAGGTCCCTTCTTTTGGACAACCGTAGCCGGGCCGAACCACTTAGGAGCCAGTTTAGCAGTAAATTTCTCAGAGGCTTTGGAGAGGGGATGAGTCCTGATCCAGACTTTCTCCCCAACCGAGAATTGCACAAGCTTATGTCTCTGGTTGTACGATTGAGATTGTCTGGACTGGGACCTCACCATTCTCTCTTTTACCTGTTGTGTGATGTGTTGGATACTTTGCAAGTGATTGTGTAGTGATGTGTCTGGTTTAGGTGGGTTGAGTTCAATAATCCTTTCCAGAGGACCATTTATCTGTCTGCCTAAAGCTAACAATGCAGGGGTTTTACCTGTAACCTCGTGCACCGCCGTGTTCAATGCGAACCGCAGCTCAGGCAGCCACTTTGTCCAATCCTGATGGTGGTCTCCGACGAAGGATGCTATCATGGTCTTCAGGGTCCGATTCACCCGCTCAGTGCGATTTGATTGGGGATGGTATGCTGTAGTTTTCAGGTGAACCACCCCCCATTGTTTCCACAACTCTTCGGCCTCTGAGCCGGTAAATTGCGGGCCCCGATCTGTGATGATGTTCTTCGGCACCTCCCATCGGGTAAATATCTCATCCTTCAGGGTGGAACATATCTTCTTGGCGGTGGCATTAGCCAAAGGGAATAGCTCCACCCAGCGAGTAAAATAGTCCACAACCACCATCAGGTAGGTCTTCCGGTCCTTGCTAGCAGGAAATGGTCCCATTAGGTCCACGCCTAGGCTTTCCCCCGGGGTAGTGACGGTTACTGGCTGAAGCTGTCCCGAGGGGAGACCAGGTGGGGTTTTGTATTGCTGACAGGTGGTACAAGTCTGGACATGGGACCAGACGTCTTTGTGTACAGTCGGCCACCATGCCACCTCCAAGATTTTAAACAGTGTCTTAGTACGTCCAAGGTGACCACCGATCGGGCTATCATGATAATACTGTAGGAACTTGGGCACATATGTCTCGGGCACTACCAACTGATAATGGTAACCCCGATCTTTTGTTGGAACGCAGCGATAGAGTGCCCCTTGAAGTTCCCTATAATGTATGCGGTCAGGCCTCCCCCCCGAGCCCTCTCTCAACCTCTGACATACAGGACTGGCTGCTTGAGATTGAACGATTTCCTGCATGTTCAGGGGAAGATCAGGCCAAGGGTTAGAGACCGATACCGCACATACCACTGGCGCGGGCTCGTGAACCCGTGATAAGGCATCGGGCACAACGTTAGCACAACCCTTCCGATAGCACACCCTGAACGTGAACTGTCAAAGGTAGCCACAGGCAGATAAAAGGAGGGCAGAGGGAAAAGAGAGGAAAAGTTTTGTTTTTGGTTTGTATTGTTTGTTGCGGTTATTTGTCGTCTCTCCTGCTGTTATTTGAACTGTGATCATTGTGTCTTGGACTGTATTCGTTTGTTGGGGTCTGGATTGTCTGTCTACCTGTTCACTGAGAGCTGTATTGGATTATTGGATTTTCCGGAAGAGTGGAGCGCTCCCGAATCAACCATCAACCTCATCAGTAAATACCGGTAGGACTGTATTTTCCCTTCTCCATTGCAACTTACAGATCGCTGGACTTAACTTGGTCACTATTCGTCTTTCAACCTGTTTCGTATATATGGACTTTGCTGTGTGGTGTTTGTGTTTATTTTGTGTATGTGTAATATCGCCGAAGGGGTCAGGGGTGGTATTACTGTTTTTATTACTCAATTCATGTCATTATATTTATAATTGTTTGTCATTCCCAGTGTGCTTATTTGTCTCTGTGGTGAGAGTGTGTGGGTCGATCCAAGGCTGGGGACGTTCCTGGGATCTCTGCTTTTAAAATAAATAAATCACCGTCATCTTTGGCGGTGTGAATCTTAGCGGCTCCTGACCGCTACAGATTTTGGCGAGCCAGGTAGGAGCCAGGTTAATTACGTTCCCTTCTGACCGACTTTACATACACATCCGACAGAAGCATGTCTGTTGTAAGCGCAGTGCAGGGCGAGGAGCTTGAGCTGAGTGGACCGCTGGTGGACGTACGTCCGCAGCCTAGGCCACGTCACGCTACGGTCAGAGCCCCGGAGGAAGAATTGAGCCTGCTGGATTCCCTGTGTGTCTCCAGTCCGGAGCAGCCCCAGCAGGGACTGCTGGGAGATGCAGTTCTTAAGTAGCACTGCTACAAGTAATTCTGCATGATTTAGAAGCCAATGGAACAATATAAAAAAAGAGAAAAAATATTTACATTATCTCCATCAGCTCCCCCATAAGAGATACATTAAACAGAAAAGGTTCTCCTCTTCAACAGGAGAATAAACTATTGTTTGAAAAAATGTTGAAGTTTTGGATAACTGTGACTCCAACATGTGTGGACGTGCATGACACAGTGAAAAGAAACATTTCACATTTTGATTACCAGGCAGTAAGCCTTCACAAGAAATAAGTCAATTTTGAACTGTGAACCTTTTAATAAAAATACTTTCACTTTATCATATAATGGAGTCAATCCAAGTTAAAAATGTGCAGTAGGAAGTTTTATTATTGGGCTACAACATATGACATGGAGAAAAATAAAATAGTTCACTCATTGGGAATACACCGACAAAATATGGAGGAGGTTAACTCTTCCTCTACTCTTAGCTTGCAAATCTATTTTAGGACGACTAAGAATATCAATCGGATCCCTAGGGTGGCAATGAGATGGACACTTTCTGGCGCTATATGACCACGAAGACACCCCTGAATTACATGGAGAAGAAATTTGGAGCAAGACCTGAAGAAGCTGAACACCATATGGGATGACGATGAAGCACTCGCCCAAGAATTGAGCCGCTGGGGAACCCTTGCTACCCGATATGCTGCATAGCACAGTAGAGTCTAAGTCTAAGTCTAAGTAAGAGAATATAAAAAGGTAATAAAAAAATACACATAATTATAATGCATTATTTTACAACTCTCCTCTTGAAATATTTTAAATGATATGGCAGAAATGCATATATTAAATAATGAATGAGGAATTTTAATTCCTGATAAAATTAAGTACATGTGTGAATTATGTTAACTTACCGTAACATCACACCAGTACTCTCCTAATGTTGTAATTGGCTCTTCAGGCAATGTCAGAGCATGTGGAGGTACAAATACTCCTAGCTATAAGGGAAATAAAGCACTTGGCATAAAAACATAAATATACGACAGTACTCAAAAAACACCATTAAGAAACTGGAAAATTCAAAAACGCTTTTCATTCAGTACAATATGATGAAACTAGAATAACTTCCCAATAAAAAAAATGGCAAAAACAACAACACATACTGAACAAGTAAACATTTTAAATCTTAACCTTACATCAAAACAAAAAGTAAACTACATTAAATAATTTTTTAACTGGTTGCTGCTTTAAAATGTTTTTGTTTACATCATAATTTCTTATATGCCAGATAGATTTTGTGATGCTGATCACAGAAATAACTTGAAAAATTTGTCATCAAGTAAGTCTTTTGAGAAATGGCTAATTTTGTAATATACAATTATGAAATTATCAAATAAGGGTGTTAAGCATAGTCATGGGTGCTCAGGTTTAGCTGCCTGGCAGTAGCTCATGATCTTCTTAGATCAAAATGATGTTTAACATCCATAACCAATGCAATTTATACTAGAGATTCACTTAGATCTAATACTGCAAGAAAACCTGTCTGATCATGTGTGCTCAGGTGCACTCGGTCATACCCAAGTGTGGCCTCAAGACTATGACTTGTTTCCATGGCAACGCACCTCTATGTATAGCTAACAGCAGCAGTGAGTTCCAGGAGTCTTTAACCGATGTCAGTGTCAATGAGTATTACATTAGAAATAAAACAATTATGTTCAAAGGCAGTGAATTTAATTTAATACAATTTCTGAAATGTCACACCAATGTTGCAATAGCCTCATGACGTTTTGTTACATCTTAGGCGAAAAATGGTTAATAACAGCACTCTTAAAGAAGGCATACAAGTTATACTTTGGGTGAAAAATTGGTGACCAGGAGGTTGGACGCTGGAGGACAAGGACTAGGAAGCAAAGATAGTCAAGCCAATGCAGATGGAAGCTGCTGCAGTGGCTGACGATACAAATTTCGAGCCATCAACATCCAGTAATCCTCATTTAATTTAAAGCTCAACGATCTTGTCAGAGATTTGAATTTATCAGAATCGGGCAGAACTGCTTCGATCAAGGTTGCAAGAACCTGTTGTCACCAGGTACAAAGATTTCAGTATTTTGCTGCAGTCATGCAGATTTGACAAAATTCTTCAGATAAACTGACAGTTTGACCCTTTGCATTGACATCGATGGACCGCTTTCTGCTATCGGATGTGAACATGATCCAAAAGAATGGTGACTGTTTAATGATTCATCATTGTTAATATTGAATGCTGTTTTGCTGCACAATGGCAGTATCTACCCTTCCATACTTGTCATACATGTCATTCATATGAAGGAAAGATATGAGAACATGCAGCTGCTGCTGAAACATTCAGTACTTGAGGTACAACTGGAATATATGCGGCGATCTGAAGGTGGATGCAATTTTATTTATCTGAAACTTGAATACACCAAGTACTGTTGTTTTCATGGCAGGTGGGATAGCCTAGCAAGAAATTCACATGACATGATAAAGGACTTGCCACCTCGCAGGAAACTGGTTCCAGGGCAGAAGAATGTTGTACAGCACCCAGTGGTTGATCTGAACAACTTATTTCTTCCATGTCTGCACATCAAACTTGGGCTAATGGAAAACCTTATTAAGGCAATGAACAAGCCTTTGCATTCCTGTGACAGATGTTTGCATGTATCAGTGATGCCAAGATAAAAGGTATTTTCGTTGGCCCACAGATCCAAGAGGTGATGACGAATAACCACTTTGATGGCCTTCTGCAGGGTGCCAAACGTGTCGTGTGGACCACCATCAAGAATGTTGTTTCTAACTTTCTGGGCAACTACAATTCACCAAACTACATCAAACAGGTTGAAAGTCTGCTCCAGATATACAAGTCAATGAGCTGCAACCTGTTACTGAAGATACATTTTCTTCATTCCAACTTGAACTTTTTTCAGCCAACGTCAGCGACGAACATGGTGAAAGGTTTCAGCAAGACATTGCCAACATGGAGAAATGCTACCAGGGAAAGTGGAGTTGGTCTATGCTGGGAGACTGTTACGGGAAGCATCAGACAGTGACTACAAATGAAAATCTACAGGAAAACATTTCTAGTTTTCTCTTGTGTTGCTTACGTTGTAATATCGTAGCGTAGGCCTATGCTACTGGAGACGTTAACAATGTTAAATGTGTAATCACAGTTTTCTTGAAAACACTACGTGACACAAAAATTGCAAATACATATTTGCTTTCAGCATTCAAAAATCTATTGGTTTCACCAAAAATTGTAGAGGAAACAAATTTTTCCACAAAATTTATTGGCCAGAGAAAATTTACACAAAATTCTGCATTTTCTTCAAAATTAGCAAATAACCTTTGCACTTTTCCCTGCCCTGAAAAATTTCTATTTGAAATTATGTGCAATTATTTTACCTTCCGGAGCATCTGGCGGCAAACGATATCCTTGTTCAACTGATATGTAATATCTGTTCTCATATATACTGTGAGATGACATTTTTTCAAAAAGGCCACAGTCTTAAAAAAAAATAAAAAATAAAATAAAAAAAAAATATCAAACATTTCACATGAAAACAAACAGCAACTCAAGAAACTGCCAATCCTCCTAAAAGAGTTTTCCAAATCATTTCAAAAAGTAGGTTAAAGATTTTAGTGAAATTAGCAAAGAAATGCAAGTCAAAAAATGATGAAAAAGAACCAAAACTAAAAAGTATATAATGTCAGCCTAACATTCAAGAAATGTGAAAACTTCATGGGTCACACCTGCAAAATAAAGGATTTATGCATTTAACTTTATGAAGCTACAAAATAATAAAGTGTGGTATTACTATTTGCATAACCCAAGTTTTATTATAAACAGTCGTGTTAATATCTTACTTGACCCAAAATAAAAAAATAAATGCAATGCACATTAAGTTTTAAAAGCCACAAAAAAAGATATCACTATAAAAAAATACTATTTTACAAAGCATAATTTTTTTTTTTTTTTTTTTTTATATATATTGTTAGGAAACCTCTTTGGTGTCGATCAGTAGGTGCTATCATAGAGGTCAGATTACAGCTTCAATCCTGCTTTTCATTTCACTATAAATGTCACTTTTGCAGTTTGACAGGGAAAAAAAAACCCTTACATGTAACCAAGGCCAAGATATATCAATTGAACCTTCAACAATTAGGATCCTTTACAGTAGAACAGTCAAAAATATAACGCAAGGTTTTATTAGATTAAATAAAATATATACAAATATTGTATTAAACTGATGTATCGCCACTCCTCCACCATCAATCATGGCTTACTGTGTATTCGTTTTTAGGCATTTATTTACAGTATAGCAATTTTGCCATAATAAATTCCCCATTGTTGAACTAAAGCAATGTGGCACATAAACACTCGATATTATCTTGCCGCCTAAACAGACATGCAGTACAGCAGTTTGTTTTATAGCAGCATAAATTAAGAAAGAAAGTTGATGCATCCAAAGTAAGAAGATATCTGTTGTTTTGTAAAGGCTCACACATAGCACAATGGTAGCATTAAAAAAAAGGAACAAGTAAACTTTATAAGCAATTAAACCACTTGGTGATGCAAAAAAAAAAAAAAAAAAAAAACAAAAAACACAACATTGACTGATTGCCAATGTACAATTGCTCTGGTGTGGTTGTGAAACATGGTGAACTTGAATTCAGATAGAATGCACGCTGCCACTAAGCAGCCTCCTTTTGTTTAGTGGTCATAAATTTGCAGAAACTGTTGATACAGTCATATCAGTTATAACTCAAAACACCTATACCACATAAATGCCTACTGCAGTGTCAGATACATGAATCTGAGGACCGTCTTACAGGTTCTAAAATGCTAGGAAATACGGCGAAGGTAACTGGTGTGATGCCACAACTAATGTCTTTTTCTGTTTTGCCTTTAAAACAGACAAGAGAATCATGAAGGTCAATGAAGTCACTTCTGACACAACACAGACATACCTGCCCCTTTCACTGCTGCAACCATTTACACCCAATAGACACCAGGGGCCTCATGTATAAACTATGCTTACACACAAAAATCGCGATGTATAAAAACTAAATTTGGCATAAAGCCACACACATTTTCACGCCAGCTCAATCCCTTGCATATGCAAGTTTTCCACTTGGTTTTGCAAACTGGTGGCACCCTGCGTCAAAGCAGTGCTACTCTTCCTGTGTGGTTTCCTTTTATTTTTTAGAATCACATTCCTGACATGGCTATATCAAATACACTGACATTAACCGCATATCGTTTATTAGTTTAAGGCATCGGATTGTAATCAACCCATAACCACATAAACTATTCCAAATACTACAGCTGCTTTAGCATTGTTACTCTCAGTGCACCACTGAGTATTTAACCCATTGTATCCGAGTGTGGAATCACAGCTCTATAGCAGCTGATCAGAAAGATTATTATTGGGATACAGCATTTAGCACACGCTGCCTCAGCCATGTGCACAGACTATTTGAACTTCTACCATACAGTACGGCAAACACTTCAGAGTCTTTCCTATAGGGACCTTGGTTCAGAAACAGTTTCATCCCAAGAGCTCTAAATGTACTCAATCAGTCCATCAAGTGTTCCTGATAGAAATGTTTTGTACTTATAAGTACAATCACCTCACTGTAAACTTGCACTACAGTATTAATATTGCACAACCTGAGCCACTTTATAAAGTGCGTATTTACATATGATGACAAGTGGCTTCTAAGTCGATTTAGATTTCCAAGTGCTATCTTCTTGGAGCTCTTGATATCATTTTTAAGATGAAATGTAGTAAAGTATGTTTATTACATTATACAGATACCTTTCAAACTTCACTTAAATAATGTATATTGTTAATGATTAAAAATGTAAGGACATGGTGGACAGAGGTAGCGATGTGTTGGCACCCCATTCAGGGACTGTTCCTGCCTCCCGCTGCATGCTTGCTGGGACTGGCACGACCCTGGATGGATAGATGGATGGAATAATTAAACATGTACTACGAAGAGATTTCAATGTTCAATAAAAATTTTTAAGAATCGGCGTTCTAAGCTTGCAGATGGCTTGGCATCTATTACAGAGCTGATTGTGTAGTGATTGGTTACTTGGAGAAAGAAAAGGAAGGGCAGGTATTGGAGGTTAGTATGTTTGAGAGAGACAGTACTGCTGCAATAAATTATTTCATCATAGGTCGCACATGGCGCAGCAAGCATCTTGCGGGAGGCAGAACAGTCTCTGGAGAGGGCACCAGCTCATCGCTATTCCTATCATTATGAAAATGATATCAAGTATACATCTTAATATTTAAATTGTTCAGAGAGCTGTAATATCATGAATGTAATATATTCTGTGTCCTGTCAGCTTAAGAGAAAGCCCGTTAAAAAAGCACGTAGTGATTCACACACATACAGTACATAAAAGAATACAGAATACAAAGCATTTAACGTGCTACTTTATTTATGATGGGATCTGAGAAAGTAGCAAATTAAGCAATTTTAAGATGAAGTTTATGACATTCTACTTTAATGACAAAATAAACTATGTGATTAAAGTGGAAATTTCGAGATTAAATTTCACATTTGGACATGTTTTTCAACTGTGTCCCTAATGTAATGAATTTATTATTATTATTATTTTGTTTTTCTTTTCTCTGTACCCTAATAAGCTTCCATATGACACTCAGAATGTGGGCTATGACTCGCCTTTTCACACCAACTTTGATATCTGACCACTTATTTATTTCAGGCCCTTTACGACTTTCTGAACTTGAACTTTCGAGTTTCTCCACCACTGTGTTACTCGATCAGCTTCCTCTTGTTGTTTATATCACTGCTTAAACCAACAAATAGTAAGTTTTTCCTTGCCTCTACTTGGTATTCGCTGAAATTCTACTTTTTCTCCCATGCTTTTGCGATTATCTTTTCACACAACGCAAAACATAAGGTGCTATTGTGAATTTCCCATTGGGATTAATAAAGTATCTATCTATCTATCTATTTATATTTGTTTGCATATTCAAAGAGGGGTAATTCTGGGAGGAGTCTGGGTGGGGCGGCAGGCACATGCATGTGCGTTACTTTTCACACTGACCGGGATTTATGTAGCGGAAGAATGTGGAAGTTGGCGTACGCACAGATTTATGCATATGGAACTCTTCCGCTAACCCCAACCTTTCATGCAGATCTATGAATCCTATGTTCACAGAATGTTCACCCATAAATGCAGCCATGTATTTTAAATATTGGGGTTAACATTGACTCCACCACCAATTCAATAAAGACTTTTGATAGCTATTGATATATATATATATATATATATATATATATATATATATATATATATATATATATATATATATATATATATAAAATCAAGACATACATAATATTTAACCTACAACACAGCATTGTCAAAAACAGTAAATCCAATTCAGGGTTACTTAGAGCCTACCGCAGCAGAACTAGATGTAAAGTAGAACCAGACCTACACAGGTCCTCACTTTATTACAAAGCTCACAACACCAATTTGAGGCTGCCAATTAACCCAACACATGGGGATGTGGGGAGGAAAGCCAGAGTACATGAAGATAAATCTACACAGATAAAGGAAGAAAATATAAAACCAAATGGGCAACAACCACTGGGCATGGAATTTAAACTGAGGACATTGGATAATTATTGTGCCACTGTGCTACCAAATATATAACTAATTTAAAATATTGTTAAATTAATAAATTCCTATCCCTTTCCATTAAAACTGAATTTTAATACTTGCCTGGACTCTAACAGTTTGTTTTCTTTAGAAATCGGATATGCTTTACTTTATATTAAAGAACGCAGACCATTGGTTTAAATACTTAAACAAGACAGCTGAAATATGTGTAAAGTCAAGTAAGAAATATTAAATACCACTAGTTGTGCCTTTCTTTTAATGCACATTTAAACAGTTTTAAAGCCTGTCACAGTCTCTGCATTTTAAGGAATCATTCTGCTTTTCAAAAAACTTCACATAACATAGCTCTTACAAGATTGTAAGATTTCAATATACATTTGTTACATTTTTAAAAGTAAAACTTACCAGCTCTCCAGTTTGAGTCTGAACTCTTTCTTCTGGCTTTTCAAGTAATCGCTAAGGGGTGAAAAAAAAAAAACCACATAAAGCCCATTTTATAAATATTGACTGCACATTCTTTTTATAATAGGACAAAATGAAAAGAAGGATTATGACAATTTTTTTTAATGCAGAAGATTTTCACTTTACCTAGTCTACTTTTATGTTTAGAATTTACTGAAAAATTTCACTACTTATTATTAATAGTTCAAATAAATAACTGAATAAGTAGTCTTTTACACAATAAGATTATATAAATATAGTTTTAAATACCTGTTATGTTTATCCTTTAGAAGGCATGGGCAACTGGTTTTAAATCTATCAAATGTATCATAGTAAACATTTGTAAATTGTCTGAAATATCACCAAAATGTGAATTTCAAATCGCTCTTGGAATTTATAAGCAAAACACCATCACTGTTCAAAATCAAGGTTTCCATTACACAGAAAAAGTGCACCCTTAGAACATTTGAACCAGCCATGCATTTGAGGCAGGAACTGATCCAAGAACTAGCGACATTAGATATAAAATTTAAAAAAAAGAAGAAAAAAAAAAAAAAAATCAGCAGTACTCTCCAGCCATCTTTCAACCTAAAATGATGTCTCAGCAAAAAAATATAAAGAAAAGGGTTTCATTATTAAAAGTAAAAACAGTACAAGCTCAACATATAAACCAAATTGACCTACTGTAAATTCCTGTCTGACAGACAAGGTAGCTGGTCCACTTGACAACCACACGAGTTCTAAAATTCCCTTACCTTATGTGTAGTCCCTCTGTCTTTGGCCAGTTTCCATCCTACCAGTCCAAACCTAACCTTGACTCATTGCCTGTACAGGGTAATATTTAGATCCCAACTTAGTGCTACTGTTGTGGTTAATTATAGAACCAGTTTTAGGTTAGAAATGCTCCCTGTAAGTATAGTAGTTTTTTAGTCCACCTTGCTGTCACCAAACCACCTAAGGAACTTCTATGTAGTACGCACACCCCTCTCACATTTCCTTTACTTCCATGCCCACAAAATTATTTCTTTTAAGGTATGTTCTTCTGAAAGAGAGAAAAACCCTTCCTGGCAGTGTTTTTCTTTATGTACTGGCACATGAACAAGAGTTGCACGTGCCACACACTTTTCTCTTAATGTCAGGGCTTTATAAGGACAATACAGATATAAATCTGCTCACACTTGGACCCAAAAAAAAAAAAAAAAAAAAAAAAGATTCTTACAAATTAAAAAACAGTTATAAAGGCTAGGTGTTTTTGAAATTAATATTTTATTGGTTACTTATGGCCTAATTTTTAATACAATACAAAAACTAACTTTAACATGACTAGATTAGATGTGTATTAAAGACAGGATCCCATTTTTATTTTATACCACAATAAGGATGGAGTTGAAGATGCACACACGTACTGCTGTAGAAAGTCCTACACTTAAAATGTTACGGAAATTTACATGCCAATTATGCACGCAAGCATATTAGCAAATCAAGATATTTGTATCCTTTACCAGTAAACAAAACTTACTGCATCTTAAGAATCCTATGTGCTCAAATTGCACCTGTGTTGTTTTTGTAACGATTTAATATTTTAACCCTGACTTATCCTTTGTGCTCTGTCACCCATGTTAAGATGGATGCCTCTAATTCAGTCATCATTCATTATTTCTGTCTACATTAGTACATGAATACCAACAATTAGTTAACATTACTGGTATTAACACGGTAATATTACTACACAAAATTTGTGAGCAAAGGCAAACAAACTCCAGTTGTGCACTGACAAAATTGTTTACTTAAATGAATTTTTGAAAGAAAAAAAAAAAATCTTGAAAAAAAGGAACCAAAAGACAATGGAATTTATTATGTCAAAAAAAAAAAAAAAAGTTTTATATTTTAAATGCTTTTCTATTTTACATGTATGTGTTCATGTGAGTTCGGTATAATGTTGTGGGTTTAAGTATTTTCCATGTACGGAACGAACATAATGTCAAAATGCTTTCCCTACATCTCCTGATTAAAAGGGGGGTGGGGGTTAGGGAGTAAGCCAAAGAGTATAGTAGTCTAGATAAGAAGAAGAAACAACAAGTAATGATTAAAGTTTCTCTGTGTTCCATTTGTATATAAAACACATATAAAGCCAAGTAAACCACCAAACATTAATAATGAAGTGCTTTCAATATACATTGTACATGATTTACTTCCAGGAATCACATTTTAATTTTTTTGAGTGTTGTCAAATAAAAACATCATTGCTGAGATGCACACATTATAAACAGCATTAAATGTTTTTCAGATACATCAGTGACATTATGTACGAGATGAAACATACAACTAATCTTACCTCTTTTTCCTGCTCAAACAGTGCCTTATTTTCAGGTGAGGCATATACAGCAAGGCCTTCAGGAAGAAGTTTGTTACGTCCTAGTGACTTTTTCACAAAGACCACATCCCCTCGACTACCCAATTCTGCAATTAAAAAAAAAAAAAATCAGAAGGAAAACTAATCATTGCCAGCTCATTCCTCTCCTCCCAATCCTCTGAGCAAGACACTTAAACTGCCTGCATTACTAGGTTGGGATCATGCACTGAACCACCTGGATTGGACCAAAAAGTGCAGCAGGCGACAGCTAAGCACCACACTGGAACAGTGTGAGGTTTTTTTTTTTTCCCAACCCCCAAAAAAGGGGCATCCCTCAGGACCTTACTAAAAAGTAAACAGACATCACAAGAAACAGGATGCAAAAGTGTTAAAATTTATCTAACTTGTCCATTTCGAAGTGCCAAAGGTCTATTTGCAGAACTGCATTTTGGAAATATGTATATGTCAAAAATCAAAGTTGGAAGTAATTAGATTAGATAAACTTTATTAAATCTTTGTTAAATCTTTATAACAAATTTCTCTTTTTCTCTGTCTCTCTTCTACTTTTCAATCTGGTGAAACTCATTACTACAGTGTGTTAATGACTTCTACATTTAAGTTTAATCAATACAATTAGACATCTTGCAAATCTTTGTAGTAACATGGTGTGCCAAAATCTACAGAAAACTCAAAATGTCATATAAAATAGAATAGCAAGAGTATAGAAATGACTGTCTTTTTTACTTAGGAGACTTCCTTTAATGTGGAAAGTGACATCTTCACATCATCTACAAATCTGTGGTCCTATGCTGTGGTGTTCTGGGCTGGTAGCACCACTTCAAGATAGGCCCACTGAATCAACAAGCTAATTAAAAGAGCAAACTCAGTTATGGGATACACGCTGGACCTGGAGGTAATAGCAAAGGAAAGAATTAAAACGAAACTGAGCATCATTATTAACATGCTGCACATCCTCTCTCTCTCTCTGACACACTAACACTGAGTAGTTCCAGCCATCAAATTATTCAGCAAAATTGTATCAAGCATCTTTACTGGAGCTCATTTATACCAACAGCAATATGTCTGCATAATGCCTCACTGTAACTGTGACTGCCAAGTCAGAGGTTCTTTTTAAAAAAAAATTTAAAAAGTAATTCTGGTGTGTATTCAGACCATAATGTAGGTGTATAAATATTTATTTATCTATTTATTGCCAAATTTTCCCTTGGGGACAAAAATAATTCTGTCTATCAGCATTCATAAAGCAAGCCATTAGCAACCACAACCCTGTGGGTAAAGGAGTGTCTTGTATGTTCAGGAGATTGGAGTTATGCAATCATGTATTAAACATGGTGGAGTCTCAGGAAAATACTATGTTATTTTTTTGAAAATGATATGGATATGCTCTTTTCTGATTTACTGCACGTGCCACATCAATATGTGAATCAGTATTTAGGAATATACTTGGATTCAAACTGGACATATTCAATCATTTTTAAGGCTTCTGTTCTATGCTTTTCAATTTACAGCAACTGAGGGAGATACATTTTTTTTTGTTTTATTTTCTAGTTTATGAATGTTACTTCCCCTAGTAATGCAAATTTCCAGGGCAAAAGAATATATGCCACAGATGTGAAAAAATAATAGTTCCAATTAGGCCCGATCACCAATTTAATTTAATCAGAATCATCTGATTCTAATTCAAACGTTTTTTTGTTTCCCCTTTATACTTCTATAATTTTTTTTTCACTAGCCAGCAGTGCAAAAGCTTTATGTTCTAAGCTGAAGTATTAACCTTTGTATCTTTGTACAAATAAAATAAATAGTAGGCAACAGATGTTACCTGCTCATGTTTCTTAAGAAAATTAAATATTGTGGCCTTAATGCTATACTGGACATAAAGAAAAGAAAATGATTAAAATAAATAAAATCCCCTATTAACTATGATTTCAAAAATTGCTAACTTAACCTTTAATACACTGCCTGGCCAAAAAAAAAAAAAAGTCGCCACCAAAAAAAAAAGGTCACACACTAATATTTCGTTGGACCGCCTTTAGCTTTGATTACGGCATGCATTCGCTGTGGCATTGTTTCGATAAGCTTCTGCAATGTCACAAGATTTAGTTCCATCCAGTGTTGCATTAATTTTTCACCAAGATCTTGCATTGATGATGGTAGAGTCTGACCGCTGCGCAAAGCCTTCTCCAACACATCCCAAAGATTCTCAACTCTGGAACAGGGTACATTTGGACTCATCAGACCACATGACCTTCTTCCATTGCTCCAGAGTCCAATCTTTATACTCCCTAGCAAATTGAAGCCTTTTTTTCTGGTTTGCCTCACTGATTAGTGGTTTTCTTATGGCTACACAGCTGTTCAGTCCCAATCCCTTGAGTTCCCTTCGCATTGTGCGTGTGGAAATGCTCTTACTTTCACTATTAAACATAGACCTGAGTTCTACTGTTTTTCTTCGATTTGATTTCACCAAACGTTTAAGTGATCGCCGTTAACGATCATTCAGGATTTTTTTCCGGCCGCATTTCTTCCTCGAAGATGATGGGTCCCCACTATCCTTCCAGTTTTTAATAATGCGTTGGACAGTTCTTAACCCAATTTTTGTAGTTTCTGCAATCTCCTTAGATGTTTTCTCTGCTTGATGCATGCCAATGATTTGACCCTTCTCAAACAGACTAACATCTTTTCCACGACCACAAGATGTGTCTTTCGAAATGGTTATTTAAGAAATGAGAAGCAACTCATTGCACCAGTTGGGGTTAAATAACTTGTTGCCAGCTGAAAGATAATTGCCCATGCAGTAATTATCCAATAGGAGGCTCGTACCTATTTGCTTAGTTAAATCCAGGTGGTGACTTTTTTTTTGGCCAGGCAGTGTATGACGAGGGAAAAATGCAACATTGTTATATAAAAAAAAAAAAGACATGCTATACAGTGCTAAGCCAACCTATGGCATTAACTTGTATTTATATATAAAAAGAGAGGAAAAAGCAGTTGCCATTAATAGCCACCCTACATACTTGCCACATTTAGGGTAAGTATTAACTCCAGATTCACTTTGCTCGAATGCTTGGTGTCTTCCACAAACTTAAAGACTTTGTGCCTTCGAGGGTGTAGTCTTGGAGGTTTGCCTTCCTTTGATAAGGGTACGTTCCACCATCGTTCCACAATTACAGTGCTCTGCAGTTAAAAGAATGAAACTGCATTTTAAGTTTTTTTCCCTACAATATTATGTTATTTGCAGGGAGAGAAGGTAAGGGAATGATTGAGAATATCAGATTTACAGTAATGTCTATGCATTAAATAATAGTAACAATAGTAATATGCAAAAATATATGCAAAGCAGGATTTACAGATTTACAAATACAATGATTACAACAACAAAAATAGTATTGCTTTGTGCAACAGAATGTGTAAGATGTAGCACAGAAACTTCTAAACTTGAAATTTCAATGTCATTCTAATGAAGATCTAAAATCTCCAACACCTGTACAATTACTCCAGTTTTGTTAAGGCTTCAGGGCTTAAAACTTGACATGGAATTGAAGGTATCCCCACACAACATAAGTAATTCCCATAAATTATAAGTATTAATGCACAAATTTCTTGCATATAATCACTCTTGGTTGTTGCAAGAATATTCAATATGTTTTAAAAATTACTATATATAATTGCACCTAATTTGTTACTTATGAGTTACTTATGAGCATGCATAGTATGTTAGCTTACCTGTTGCAGTTGCTCTTGACTGAAGCATGGAGCTATATGGAATTTGACTGTTCCGTGAAGCAATGCAACTGTAGAGCTGCAGTCAATGATGTGGCATGTGATGTCTTGGTTTAAACCAAGTTATTGAATAATATCAACTAAACTTTGTTAAATTGAAGGCTAAAATCACACTGAAGTTTACTCTTGTGCTAAAATTGGAAATCGGTTTAACTACTTTTTATTTGACAAACCAATTGCTGCCTATTTGTGGCTTCATCGAGATGCATAATCATCATTTCTTTAAACCTGAATCTGAAAAGCACATTTCAGGAGAAAAATAAGGACTTTGTAGATTACCTTCCCTTATGATAACACAATTCACCTTTACCTTTCTCTTACGTTTGTTTAGAATACAAGTCCTTTGGGTTTGGAAACAGTTCATAGTAAGTTAAACAATGAGTTATGTTAAATGACAAATTAATAACAGTCATCCATCCATCCATTGTCCAACCCGCTGAATCCAAACACAGGGTCACGGGGGTCTGCTGGAGCCAATCCCAGCCAACACAGGGCACAAGGCAGGAACCAATCCCGGGCAGGGTGCCAACCCACCGCAGGACACACACACAAACACACCCACACACCAAGCACACACTAGGGCCAATTTAGAATCGCCAGTCCACCAAACCTGCATGTCTCTGGAATGTGGGAGGAAACCGGAGCGCCCGGAAGAAACCCACGCAGACACGGGGAGAACATGCAAACTCCACGCAGGGAGGACCTGGGAATCGAACCCAGGTCCCCAGGTGTCCCAACTGCGAGGCAGCAGCGCTACCCACTGCGCCACCGTGCCGCCCAATAACAGTCATGCTTACTCCAATTCCGAAGAGCAGTGAGCAAGTGTCTATCCTGGCTGCACCAAGCACAAAGAAGGAAAAAGTCATGGAAACGGTAGCAGTTTTTCAATGGGTCCACTCACACACACTGGGGCAATTTAACCAAACCTGCATAGCTTTCAGAATGTAGAAGGATAACTGGAGTACCCAGAAAAATAGCACAGAAGACACATGTAGAACACGCAGACTCCATGCAGACAATCAGGTGCTGGATTTTTTGAGTATGCTGGATCTGTAAGGTAGCAATGCTAACCAGTGTGCACTACAGTGCCACCTAAGCTACGAATATGTTAACTGTAACTGAACATAATATCTCAAACTTTCTTAAATTACTAAATTCACACCTAGAGCCTAATGACCGTTTAACAGTCATAAAGCTATAAAAAAAAATACTAATCTGCTAGGAAAAACAGTATAGAAAAAAATTACATATTTCTCTTAGCAAATTTTATTTTAAATTATGTTGATATTTTGTAATACTCTACTGATGTCATTTTTCCATGGCATGTCTGTCTTTTTGGCAAAATATGAGTGGAAATCTCTGCATGAAAAATAAAACATTTATTTAAAGTTAAAATAATAGAAATACATTATTTAAAAGACTGGATGAAAACTTTATTGACTCAAATTTGATAAGCTACTGTAAACTTCAGAAAGAATTAAGTTATGACATTATAAAAATGCCTGAATTACTGATATCAAAGAACGTTTTAAACTATAGGTTTTTGACTCCCATCTGCCTCATTCCCCCCCCAGAGTCGGAAATCCTCCTTCTGTAAAATTTAAGGGGGTGGGGAGTCCCCCCAATTTCAAAAATGAATTTAAAGCCATTGTCGTTAAATGTTCAAATTATTAGGTGTCTGGAAGGAAAAACATCTGGAAGGAAAAACAAAGACAAGCAAACAATTTAGGATCAGTAATAAGGAATGCAATATATAGTTGGCTACCATGTTTTCAGTCTGTTAAAGTCAGTAGACAGCAATTCTTCATTAAAATGTTAAGTTTAAATTTTTTCCCTTATTGGACTGTGTAAAGGTCAGCTAACCGTGCAGTCCAATCAGCCGTTTTCCACACTTTATCAAAAGGAGGCTTTACTTAGGATTGATTTATTTTTACATACTCAGTACAAAGCGCAGAATATGCTTGCTAAGTTTAGGGCAAATGCTATACTAGCTATACTGCTGTAAAAAGCACGGGGTCCTAGAAACTACTGAAATCATCAGAAAAAAAAATTGAAAAGTAGAGATGTCAGGTAATTGAAAGGAACTACTCTGGGCATCTCTCTCTCCTAGGAGGGTTTCAATTTGCCAACGTGCTTGCATCATTTGTGCATTAGCAGCTAAGCGACTGTCTTTCTTCAGAGGTTTCGTTATGCTGATATGCATTAGCGGTGGGAAGAAAAGTAAAAGGGATACCGTTTTTCTGATGTGCTCGCCACGCTTCTGTAACAGTAGATAAGCGAGTGACTGTCTCTTCGGATGTTTCGTTTTGCCGATGTGCTGGGCTTACTTAAGTATCATCAGGAGGTGAAGCCCTTAGCCCGATTCTACCTCTCACTTCTGGGCCAGACAGACACATACACCACATGTATGTATGTATGTATCTATGTATGTATGTATGTATATGGTCCTGTGTTTTGAGTCTGACTTACAGTATGTCTGAGTGGCATGTAAGAGAGTTGTCCCACTGAGATACTGGTATTCCATTCCATGTTCTGTACCCGATACTGCTAGGGTAGGCTCTGGACCCTCACAAGCCTGACCCAGAATAGGAAGGTTCAAGAATGCTGTGCATGATGTTGTAACGGCCGACCCCTTTTACCCAGCCGGCAGCTACACCTCCAAGACCAGTGGCCTGGATAATTAACTGAGAAATAATCTAACTATCAAGCCGTACTTCTTACCATTTGAACTTTTCCCCACAATCGACGGTGAAAAATATAAGTACACAAACAGGATGTAAAATTAAACAGATTATATGTATTAAATGAAATGAAATATAAAAATAGAAACATATAAATACAAATATCCCTCCACCCCAGCAATAACAAAACACCACCAAATATATATAAATATATACAACAAAAACCCTCCCTTGTCCCTGTAACAAATAAACACACAACACGAAAACAACAATGAATGATAAAACTGAAAATGAATGAGAATGTGAGTCCGGCAATAATGAAACTGTCCTGAAAGCGGATGACTGAATTAGTGACATTGAGTGGTTTGAATCTCCCCGGAAAAAATGGAACAGCCTCACCGTGAATCCTCGTGTGAATGGTGGATGATTAAGTCCTACCCCCGGGGTCTTTCGTGGTGAGGTCCGTGAAATAAATCCGGCAGATGGAAAAACAAACTGGATTGGCAAGCGCGATGTGGACAATAACTGGTACCGTTGGTTCGTGGTCGTGAATGAAAAATCTCCTTCTCTCCTCTCTCCTTCCTTCTCCTCCTGATGGCTTATATAGTCCTGTGACGGCTGGGATTGATTGATTGAAAACAGGTGTTTTTCCAGGTTGGCGGCTGTGGTCTCCTTCCATCATCCGTCCCCCTTTTTACAGGGACAGCATAAACTGATGCACAAACAGTAAACGGGACAATGGAAACGAGACGCACTCAGAACTGACATTTAACAGTATGTGGCCCCGCTACAATGTTATTAGAAAGTTGTATTTAAAAAAAGGATTTATTAAGTTGTTACTGTTGTCAATGCTACTGCATTTTTAATTCCACACAGAGCTCATTTATTAACATATTTATAGATCTAGAGAATTAAACATTGCAACTTTATTTCATACTTATTACACATATACTGTACATACACACACACATTTTTATATATATATATATATATATACACACATACATATATATACTGTATATAAAAAAACACAACAAAAAAACTAGTGCAATTAATGATTAAAACCAATAATTGCATGTATATTTACATTTAAGCAGTGTTTAACTGCCAATATTCATTCACTGAATCAATGTGTGAGAATGTATTTATTTTTGTTAAACGGTGAAAACTACTTACCTTAAAATAAAGCTTTGTTTCATATAAGTACAGAAAGAATTGAATATGACAGCTTGTAACTATCAGAAGCATTATTTTCTTTAATGTTATATGCATTATGAATAAATATTTTCTCTACATATTTTATTAGTTAACAAGGTATTTTAGGGGAATTTTATTTGAGTATGTTATGGTCACTAAACAATATTAATAAAATTAAATTGTGTAGTGTTATGGTGAAAAGTCAAGCAAAATGACACCTTTTATTGGCTAACTAAAAAGATTACAATATGCAAGCTTTTGAGGCAACTCAGACCCCTTCTTCAGGTAAGATGTAATCAAGAAGGGGCCCGAGTTGCCTCAAAAGCTTGCATATTGTAATCTTTTTAGTTAGCCAATAAAAGGTGTCATTTTGCTGTACTTTTCACTACATTAATAATGGCTAACATGGTACAACACCCTAGTACTACATTGTATTAATAAAAAATTAACAGGTGACACTAGTGGTTTATATTTTAATTAACAAAAATGCCAAAGTTAACCATTTAGAACATTAGCCTTCTCCGCATATGGTTATACAAGAGTTAGTGTAAATGTTTTTTTTTTTTTAAAGACATATACAAAACTCCAGTTCTGAAACATGATATTGGTGATTAGTATCAGTAATTAGTGGACAGTTTTATGATGAAATGAGAGCAATACAACAAACACACCACTCCACATAGGGGAAAAAAACAGAATTGACATAAATGTTGCAAAAGCAACCAATGCCAACTACATACAGCTTTCTGTTCTTGGCTGACAGTAGATGAAACCTAATGGGGTCATCTGCTGTTGTAGCCCATGCACCTCAAGAATCTACACACTGTGCATTCTGAAAAATACCACAGTTGTACAGAGCGGTTATATGAGTTGCTTTAGCCTTTAAGCTTGAATCATTCTTGCCATTCCCCTTTTATCTGTCATCAGCAAAGCATTTCTGTCCATACAACTGTCACTCACTGGATGTTTTGGGACTATTCTGAATAAACTATTAAGACTACTATGTGTGAAAAACCCAGGAGATCAAGCTGTTACAGAAATACTGAAACTAAACCCTCTACCACCAGCAATCATGCCACACTGGTAATCACCGAGATCACATTATTCACTATTTTGGTGTTTGATGTGAACATTAACTGAAGCTGGCGAGCTACATATGCACGACTTTAGACGTTATGCAGCTGCAACATGATGGGCTGATTAGATACAGTAATTGCATGGTTAAGCTGGTGAACAGGTGTTCCAAAAAAAGCGTTCATTAGACGTAATGGTACACTTTGTCTTCATAATGTAATTGATGCGGAGGAGCAGCGGCTCTACTCTGAGCCCCTCCCAGATGACTGAGCTTCTCACCCTATCTTTAAGGGAGAGCCCAGACACCCTGCGGAGGAAACTCATTTCAGCCGCTTGTATTCGCGATCTCGTTCTTTCGGTCACTACCCATAGCTCATGACCATAGGTGAGGGTAGGAACATAGATCGACCGATAAATTGAGAGCTTTGCCTTATGGCTCAGCTCCTTTTTCACCACGACAGACCGATGCAGAGCCCGCATCACTGCGGACGCCGCACCGATCCGCCTGTCGATCTCACGCTCCATTCTTCCCTCACTCGCGAACAAGACCCCAAGATACTTGAACTCCTCCACTTGAGGCAGGATCTCGCTCCCAACCCTGAGAGGGCACTCCACCCTTTTCCGGCTGAGGACCATGGTCTCGGATTTGGAGGTGCTGATTCCCATCCCAGCCGCTTCACACTCAGCTGCGAACCGACCCAGAGAGAGCTGAAGATCACGGCCTGATGAAGCAAACAGGACAACATCATCTGCAAAAAGCAGTGACCCAATCCTGAGTCCACCAAACCGGACCCCCTCAACACCCTGGCTGCGCCTAGAAAACTCGGGATTCTCCCGGAAGAGCTAGAAGAAGTGGCCAGGGAGAGGAAAGTCTGGGCATCTCTGCTCAAGCTGCTACCCCCGCGACCCGACCTCGGATAAGCGGAAGAGAATGGATGGATGGATGGATGAATGTAATTGATAGTTAAATAAATTATAACAACAATATATTTTTATCCTGCGTTTGACAATTTTAGCAGAATAATTTATAAACTATTATATCGGCAGTACTGAAGGGAATTATGAGCACAGTTTAAAACAAACATTATTACTTGACAACATTCATTGATCTATCATTTATCAAAGTAAAGTTCAGAATTAAATTGGTCGAAAAAAATCCATGAAGCCCATTAACCTTAGTATTTATCCTATTACCATTAAGAAACGTATTTTTTAAAGTTGCAATGCATCTAGTAGATAGAAAAATAAATAAATACATACATCATTCACTCACCCTACATGATGTGGTAGAGAAACTGAAAGCAGCAGACAGGGAACTGAAATCATTTAGGAATCCCCGAAGGCTAAAACGGGCAAAAGCAAACATGGCGAATGTTAAAAACACACGCACAAGCCCAGGAGAGCTTGCCTCTCTTCAAAATCAAAATTAAAGAAATCACTACCCAATTTGCACCCCCTTAGTGACAACTGTCACACTAGCTTAAATCCATGTTGTCTTAGCTCAGTTCAAGGGGAAAGCACCAGGCGAGTCATGTGCGGAATAAGGACCCTATGACGTCACAACACGCTGTCTTGTATATTGCCTGAATTATTTATTTATTTGCTTAATTTTCTTTTCGCATTCCAAAAATTTTCAGTTAATTTAATCCGTGACTTTATGTTAGCACCATGCATATGTGCATTACTGTTCGCTACTGTTGTCTGGGTTTGTTCCAGGTATACTACCGCTAGGCTACTGTCTGTCTCTGCATAGATTTCTACTAATTATAATAAGCGGTTGGAAAACTGATCAAGTGTACCCGGGGCCTCGTTTATAAAACTTTACGTAGATTTGAGCGTGAAAATATGCGCATGCCAAAAAACAGGAAAATGCTCACGCCAAAAAAATCAGTTAAAAAACCTGCTGTACGCACATTTCTATTCAACTCGCCGTTTATAAATCAAATCACCTTTTAAATATGTATACGTGAGATTGCTTCGAAAATCGTCCTGAATCATCCATATATGGAGCATGCTAATCAACCTCATACATATATTATTACGATGGTAGAGCAGTCCCCTCCTGAAGCGTAGAAGACCCCAGCACCTGGCATTTAGGAGTACTGTAGCATTTCAGCGCCTCTGCTCTACGTTATGGGGGTCTGGGAGAGGTGTAAGGTACGATCGTCTGAGCAGGTAGCCTCTGTCACCTGCCATATTTAATGACGTGATTGCTATTGCAATGAATAGTACAGGCCATATAAAACACTGAGGGTTTAGCCAGTTACCATACCAACCAGCCAGCCGCCACGTGCATCCATCACGTCCGTCAATGCTACTTTGTCTCAAAATAAACGAGTCACGGGCTGACCCAGGCCACTGAGACGCAATTCGCTAGTTGCATCATGGATGACTTGTGCAGGAATGCAATGTCACTGCATTCACTTCAAATGTAGGTTCATTCTTGCTCTGTGCCCTCACTGCAATATGAATGCAGTAAAGTGAGATCCTATTATAGTTGGAGAACTGGACATTGCTTCCAATTGACCCTTTATATTGGCAAGAACTTTATATGTGTTTGTGTGTGTGTGTTTTGGTATGTGCACCCTGAGGAATAGCGACAGGACAGGCAAGGCAGGCAGTCGCCTGGAGTCTTAAACTATGAGGGGGGTGGGGCTTGTCTGTTTACATAGGTTGTCATTGTAATTGCGAATAAAATTCCTTGAAGCACAGCATCGACATAGTACGACTACACAGTCGAAAACCCCACCCTAAGTGTGGCCCAATCTCTGGTGTGATAGTGTTTGTGATGAATGTTAATTAAATGTTAAATGTAGGCCTACTCAGTGCTATTTTCATAAATCTTGTAGAGGATTTATATATCTGGAAACAAAATGCGGAAAAAAATAAGGATAATAAATTTTACAATGTCCTGACTTTGGGAGGTTGAGTTGAGAAGCCCCGTGAAGTATTTTTTAGCCTAGAGCCCCCACAATCCCTAGAATCCCTTTTGTGTGCACCCACACAATAGAAAATCTGGATGTAGCACCTCACTGGTCAATTAATAACTTCCAGCACAGCAGCCATGATGAAGTAAAACTTGACTGAGATACCGTTGACCTATGGCCCGTTTGAATTTGGGGCGTATCCGTTAGTGCCTCCTCCACTAGATAGGCACCGTGCTGCTCACAGTTCACTTCGCCGCACATTTTGCAGCACGTTTTGAACCTGTTGACTGCACTCTTTAATTAAAACAGCGTATACGTTCCATTCTTCTTTTATTTTCTGGTTGGTAACACCAAAGGCTATGCATAGGTGGCTTATTAAAAAGCAGACATCTTCAACCTCTGTCCCTCCGCAAGCTGCTGGTTCCACGGTTGAGCTCAGCACTGCTGCTACCAACACGGAGCACAGCGCACCCATGTCGGGAACTGAAACTCCAAAAGATGTAGATAAGCCTACACAATCCTCCAGCTCTGCACCCGTGTCGGGTACTCCAAACCTCTGCCTTCAATAAAATCTACAGTCCGGTCTGCCGGACTTAAATATGGATAGCCCATCCCAGCCCATTTTAATTAATGATCCCAAGCGCGCATTCGGAAAGACACTCAGATGTCTTAGTGCAAGCTGGTATCAGTCTCGATCATGGCTTGAATATTCTGTTGTCCGTGATGCTAGCTTTTACTTTGCCTGCCACAAATTTAGTGTTTCCAATTCGGACCGCGAGGACATTTTCACCAAACACGGCTACACTAATTGGAAAAAAGCTCTAGAAAAAGATGGTGGCGGCTTCCACAAACACGCGTCTAATATCCCGCACGTCAGAGCCATGTCTACATGGCAAGAGTATCGGCGCCGGGCAGAGACGGGTGAAAGCATAGTTCAACTACTGGGTCCAACCCAGATAGAAAAGAATAGATATTATGTGAAAAGCATTGGGGGGGCCGTTCAGTTCCTTGCAGTCAATAAACTGGCTCTGCGTGGTCACAATCACGAAGGTGGGGAGGAGGGACTTTTCCTTAAGTTCTTTGATTACACAATCAAAAAAGATGCCAAACTTGCAGAAATTGTAAAATTCATCCCAGACAACGCAAAATACACATCCAATGTAATTCAAATTGAAATAATTGAGACTCTTTCCAAAATGGTGGTAAAAGATATCAGGACCAAATATGAAAAAGCTGACTCTCCTGGACTTTGCATTAAAAGTGATGGTACCAGGGATCGCTGTAACATTGAGAATTTGTCTGTAGTGATTAGATTTGTCCAGAACTCCATCCCTGAAGAACACCTGATTGGCTTAATTGAACTGAATCAGCTTGATGCTGAATATATTTGTAACCAAATTCTGTCACATCTCTCTGAGCTAGGTTACAGCCCAGACAATTTAGTGTGTCAGTGTTTTGATAGTACTTCTGTCATGTCTGGGGCAAGGGGTGGTGTCCAGGCTTTGTTACAAAAGAAAGTTGGTAAGTACATTCCATATGTACACTGCTACAACCACCAGCTCCATTTAGCAGTGATACATGCAATGGAATCAGAACCTCTGGCTAAGAGGTTCTTTGACTGGTCAAATTCATTGAACACATTTTGTCACAGACATTATGTTTCACATTCATACAATACACCCACACTGAAAAGACTTCTAGAAATACGATGGACCAGTCATTATGATGTCACAAAGTCCATTATCAACAATGAGGAAGCTATAAGGGGGCTTCTCTCAGAGGTAGCAGAGGCTGACACTGCCCCTTTTGACATTTGCATAGAGGCATGTGGTCTTTTGACCCAATTAAAAAAGCAGAATTTCTTCAATACAGGAAAATTCCTCCTTCATGTGCTTGGTGTGCTGAAACCAGCCAATGCAATTCTACAGGCACATGCAGTGGATTCTATGTTGCATTCGCTATGTGTCACAGCACTCATCATTGGTGTGTCTTCAGCTGCATGCGAAAGCTCTTTCTCTACTTTGAACCGCATTCTCACTCCACTCTGCCGAACAATGCTGCATTCAAGGAAGAGAAATTTAGTCATTCTGGCACATGAGAAAAAACATCACAGAAAATCTAGACATGAATAAATTTATTTCAGAATTTGCCAAGAGTAACTGCAGACTGGTCCTGTAGATAATATCCAGGTTAAACATTGGAAACTGATATCCTATAGCCTCCCTAATGACTACAACGAGCCACGTTTCTGTTTTTGCTCTCATATGTTGTATACATTTGACTTTATTGATATTTACCTTGTAGATGTAGTTCTATTTTTGTTCACAAAAAATAATAATACAAGTTCCATTGCCTCTGTTAATTTTATTGAACAATAGGTTATGATTTATGCCACAATTTTTGCTTGTATATGTTATATAAAACTATGTTGTTATTATTTTTTGACCCCTCCCTTCAAAAATGGGGATGGAGGGATGGATGGATGGATATTTTTTGCCCCCCCAAACAAGCCAAATGCCCAACCACACATGATGTTCTGGTCACACCTCTGAACACAAGTAAGACATTGTGTCAGTGAATCAGGAGAGTCGGGGTCATCAGGCGCTATTGATAAATACAGTTGTGTGTCATCACCATAGCTGTGGTAGCTCACGTTTTGCCCTGACATAATCTGACCTAACGGAAGCATGTACAGTAGACCGAAAAGAGCAGTGGACCCAGGATAGAGCTTTGTGGAACACCATATAGAATATCATATGTCTTTGAAGTATAATTACCACAACTAACAAAGAATTTTCTACTTGCCAGATAGGACTCAAACCAATTTAAGACACTGCCAGAGAGGCCCATCCATTGACTAAGGTGATTTTTAAGAATATTGTAATCAATGGTATCAAATGTGGTACTCAGATCTAAGAGGATGAGAACAGATAAACGGCCTCTGTCTGCATTTACCCGCAAGTCATTTACTACTTTAATGAGTGCAATTTCTGTACAGTGATTTGTTCTAAAACCTGACTGAAACTTATCAAGAATAGCATGTTTATTGAGGTGGTTATTTAGCTGCATAATGACTGCCTTCTGTAGGATTTTACTTAAGAAAGGCAGGTTAGAAATTGGTCTAAAATTTTCAAAAGCAGAGGAATCGAGATTATTTTTCTTGAGCAGGGGTTTAACTACAGCGTCTTAAGACAGTCTGGGAAGACCCCCGCATCTAATGGCGAGTTTACTATGTCAAGAATACTATCAATTAGCACGCCAGATACTGCTTTGAAAAAATGTGCTGGTATTGGGTCAAGGACACGCAGGTGGAGGGTCTTAGTTGAGAAATTATTTTATATAAATCAGGTAAATCTATCCTGGTAAAGGAATTTAATTTCTTTAAAATGGAGTACTGGGGTTTAAGAGGATCAGTATTGGGAGATGTACTATTTTATTTCTAATATTATTAATTTTGTGATTAAAAAATATAGCAAAAGCCTCACAAGTTTCACCAGAATTTTTTTGGAGGCATTCCATTAAATGACCTGAGTTTAACAGACAATCAATTGTAGAGAATAAGACTCTGGGGATTACTAGTAGCCCTGCGGTGGGCTGGCGCCCTGCCCGGGGTTTGTTTCCTGCCTTGCGCCCTGTGTCGGCTTGGATTGGCTCCAGCAGACCCCCGTGACCCTGTGTTAGGGTATAGCGGGTTGGATAATGGATGGGTGGATTACTAGCATTGCTATTTATAATTCTTGAGAAATAACACCACCTCTCAAGATGGACTATGTTGTTGTATTCTGTTATTTTAGCCTTGCAATATCTCATAGTGGATACTCAGTTTAGTTTTTCTCCATTTACGCTCAGCTCTCTGGCATGTTCTCTTTAGATCAGACACTCCATGGTATAATAATGCTAGAAGATTTTTTAACTGTCTTTTCAGGAGCAACTATGTCAGCAGCAGCTCTCACTTTAGTATTAAAATTTTCCACCTTACATTATCCTCGCTATTGTAGTAAGGACTACAAGCACTACAAATGGACTGGTTGCTTAGAATGTAAACTTTGAAGCTGCTGATGAATCAAAGAAGTGTTTTTTAGCAATTTGCTTTTCGTGAATTTTTTCTATCATTATTTCTATATTAAATTGTAAGAGAAAATGGTCTGATAGACCAATATCAATGATCTGCTTCACATCAACTTTTAGATATAACATTTGCACTTCAGAACAGGTCATCCACTTGAAGCTAAGCATGTTTGGGCCTGGGCAGTACTTGGATGGGAGACCATCTAGAAAAAGCTTGGGTTACTGCTGGAAGAGGTGTCAGCAAGGCCATCAGAGGGTGCTTACTGTATGGCCTGTGTATGGATTCTAAAGCCCCAGTACAGTGGCAAGGACACTGTGCTATAAAATGGTGCCAACCTTCATATAAAATTTAAAATTGAGGTCCTGACTCCCTGTGGTCATTAAAGACTCCTGGGCATCTATCAGAAGATATAAGGTTTATCCCAATGTCCTAGCCAAATTGCCTCATCCATTTTGACCCCCCCAATCATCCCCTGTCTCTGATTAGTTAACTATCTCTCTCATCCCTTCACCACCTTAGAATTAATATGTGGTGAGCATAATTGCGCAAGAGTGGCTGCTCTTGCATCATCCAGGTTGGTGCTACATATTGGTAGTGGTTGAAGTGGTTCCCCTCTGTCTATGTAAAGCTCTTTGAGTAGTCAGAAAGTGCTGTATAAATGTAAATAATAATAATAATAATATGTATTATTATTATTGTTGTTGTTGTTATTAAGGAATATATAAAGGAACTGTGGGTTGAGCCACTCAACAATGTTAGTCAGACAAATATGAGCACCACATGGTATTTGTATATTAATTAAATGACTGTGGTTTCTGCTTACAAAAGAAAATTAATTCTGTGATGGTGCCTTTATCGCAACATTCGATTACATTAGGATTGCCTTTTGATCTCATCTTGCTTACCCTGGTGGTAAGGATATTGCATGTATCTGGGTAGCAACTTAATTATACCATTCCATACAGATAGCATGACATGGCTCATAGATGACTGTGGGATTCTTGACGGGTCAGCCAGTTCAGGTTGTAAAATGTTTGTTGCCATTTACCCCACGGTTGCTAAAACCTGTAATGGAGCGGCAATTGTGTGATTTCTGCGTAGTTGTGTCTGTAATGTAGGCTCCAATTCAACACACAACTCCAAGAGGATGGTCTAAGTCTAAATTGGCTTATAAGCCTGACATCATTATGAGCCAAAAACCCATTGCGATTCCTAAAAACTTGCTTTAGCCAGTCATTGCCATCATCCTTTAACAGAGCTAACACTGTCATTGCCAGCACACAACAAACCCAATTTTATACACAAAATAGATAAGTTACACAACAAAAGCAATTGTCATTAAGTGTGAAAGTGTCTAATCTATCTTGGTGGTGATCTCATCAGACCTGCCTCTACTATAAAAAATCTTGGTGTCATTTTTGATTCCTCCCCCTCTTATTCCGCCCACATAAATCACATTAAGAAACTTTCTTACTTTCACCTCCATAACATATCCCGTGTTCGCTCCTTCCTATCCTTTTCTAACGCTGAGAAACTTGTCCATGCTTTTATCACATCCCGCATCGATTATTGTAATTCCCTACTGGCAGGTGCCCCTTCTAATCTTATATCACAGCTCCAGCTTATTCAAAACTCAGCTGCAAGAGTCCTTACTCGAACCAGCAGCAGCGAGCACACCCATCCTGCTCCGTCTCCACTGGCTCCCTGTGTCTTACAGAATCGAATATAAAATCCTACTAATAACCTACAAAGCCTTAAATAATCTCACGCCAAACTACATCAGTGACCTTCTCCATCACTATGTGCCTCTGATTCACTAAGGTCCTCTGATTCTGGCAATCTTGTTGTGCCCCTCACTAATATACACTCCATGGGTGACAGGGCCTTCAGCTGTATAGCGCCCAGACTCTGGAATGACCTACCAAAATTAATCAGGTCAGCTGACTCCATGAATTCTTTTAAAAAACAACTCAAAACTCATCTGTTCAGGAAGGCTTTTAGCTCTATTTGACTTTATTACCCTTCTCTCAGTTTACTTCTCTGTCAAGATGCTAATGTAACCTGTGTGTGTGTGCTAGACCATCAATTATGTTGTCTGTTTCTTTTTTTTTTCAGAATTCACTGTCTTAATCCTCTTTATTTATTTATCTGGTTTATACAATGCTATATACTGTATACACTGCCATTCTTTATTATATTCTGTAAGTGCCTTGAGCATGGGAAAGGCGCTATATAAATAAAATGTATTATTATTATTATTATTATTATTATTATTATTATTATTATGCAATAGCCATTATTGCCAACACTGAGGAGAGCTGTATTGAGCAAACATGTCAATCACCTGAATGCGACTGACTCGTCATTGAACTGTGCAATTGAATTAGATTTTCTGCTCACTTTATTGTCCAGCCACTTGGAGTTGCTAAAATGCCAACACTAAAAATATCTGTGTAAGACTTAAGGATGGTCGAACCTTGTAACTTTAAGCCAGTTTCCACACCAGGTTCGTGTTTTATAAAGAAATGAATTATGCATGTTTTTAAGCATAAGTGGGTTATATATATGAGGCCACAGGACCAGAAATAATTCCTTTAATTTATTAGAACCCTGCTTTTTGTGTGACCATTTTCATTTCAAAAATCAGTAGAAAATTTTTCAGTGTTTAATATAGCCACAAGAGGTCAGCATGTGTCATTGTTTCATCCCTTACAAAATTAATTAAAGTGTATTTCTTTCACATTTAATAACCCCTAATTCTAGCCTTTTACTAAACCTGCCTAATACAGTTTAGGGTACATGAGGAATTGCATCACATCCTGGGCAGCTATGGCAGAAGTATTAATTACTAACCTACCCCATATTGGACATTAATGTGCCATAAAGAAAAGCAGAAAGCATCTGATAAGGTGCCACATGAGAGGTTGGAGTTGAGAAGTGGGAGTTCAGGGTGATGTTTGTAGATGGGTGCAGAATTGGCTCCGACACAGGAAGTAGAGGGTGATGGTGTGAAGAACCTCTTCAGAATCGGCCAATGTTAAGAGTGGTGTTTCACAGGGGTCAGTGCTAGGGCCGCTGCTATTTTTAATATATATAAATGATTTAGATATAGGAATATAAGTAACAAGCTGGTTAAGTTTGCAGATGATACCAAGATAGGACGATTAGCAGATAATTTGGAATCCGCTATATCATTACAGAAGGACTTGGATAGCATACAGGATTGGGCAGATTTGTGGCAGATGAAATTTAATGTCAGTAAATGTAAAGTATTACACGTAGGAAGTAAAAATGTTAGGTTTGAATACACAATGGGCAGTTGGAAAATTGAGAGTACACCTTATGAGAAGTAGTTAGGAGTCATAGTGGACTCTAAGCTATCGATTTCCCGACAGTGTTCAGAAGTCATTAAGAAGGCTAACAAAATGTTAGGTTATGTAGCACGGTATGTGGAGTACAAGTCCAAGGAGGTTATGCTCAGGCTTTATAACACACTGTTGAGGCCTCATCTGGAGTACTGTGTACAGTTTTGGTCTCCAGGCTACAAAAAGCACATAGCAGCGTTAGAGAAGGTCCAGAGAAGAGCGACTAGGCTGATTCCAGGGCTACAGGGGTTGAATTATGAGGAAAGATTAAAAGAGCTGAGCCTATATAGTTTCAGCAAAAGAACATTAAGAGGTGACATGATTGAAGTGTTTAAAATTATAAAGGGAATTAGTACAGTGGATCGAGACTGTTATTTTAAAATGAGTTCATCAAGAATACGGGGACACAGTTGGAAACTTGTTAAGGGTAAATTTTGAACAAACATTAGGAAGTTTTTCTTTACACAAAGAATGACAGACACTTGGAATAAGCTACCAAGTAGTGTGGTAGACAGTAAGACTTTACGGACTTTCAAAACTCGACTTGATGTTTTTTGGAAGAAATAAGTGGATTGGACTGGCAAGCTTTGTTGAGCTGACTGGCCTGTTCTTGTCTAGATTGTTCTAATGTTCTAAAAAAGAATAGTTAAATTAGCCCAAATAAACTGAACCTGCACATACTCTGTATGCAAAAGTAAAACCAAATGCCCAGTAAAAAGCACAGATATTGAGAGAATGTGCAAACACCACGCAAACCGTGTGTGTGTAAGGCTACAAATGACATAATGAGAGGCACAGTCGTGCAGTGGTTGTCAAAGCTGCCAAGCAGATGGGTTTGATTCACCATTCAGAACTGGATGTAATTAAAATGGATACTCCAGACAGCTTTTAACTACCAGCTGGGTAAAACATTGCGTCGCTAAACAAATGAGTTTGATGGACTGAAAGATGTCTTCATGTTTGCTTTTGGAGTATGCTGACCAGATGTCCTTTTTTTGCATTTTTATGTATCATGTCCTGTTTTATTTATGAATTTAATAAAATGTCTTGTTTGTCCCAGTGACATATACATTTTAAAAAGTGCACAAAACTCATAGTTGTCATCTATTCATTCACTACAGGCAGTTCTTTTCTGATGTCCCTGGAGCAACTTGAAGGCTACCACTGACCCCTGAAGTGATTCTTATGTGGCATAACTGAAAGCAGCCCTAATGTAGAGTGTAAAGCTGCCTATTTCCAGTGACTTATTGAATGCAGAGGAGGAGAGAGGTTAGGAGCACACGCTGATATAGTGCATTGCCGTACCCAGTACATGACAAACCAACTCAGGATCCCAGATTAGGAGCCGAGTGCAGCCATGCAATGGGTGACACCTCAGCACCACACTAGTTCAGATGGAATGGAACAGTGTGAGGTTTTTTTATGGTGGCTGGAATGCCAATTCTGCCACCAACCTCCAGGTGTTTTCTCTGCAGGTTAGAGGGCCTACATGCAGGGCTGGAAGCAGGTTAATGTCATACCCAGGACAGAGCAATTGCAGGTTAAGGACCTTGCTCAAGGACCCAACGAAGTAGAGTCAGTTTTGGCATTTACGGGATTCGAACCAGCTACCTTCTTAGCCTCAGAGCCACCACTCTGCCCTATGCAAAGTTTGGAGGTAATTTGTAGGCAAGTGCCTGACAAACAGGACTTAGTGAGAGAGAAAGTTAAAGGAGATGATTTCAGCAGAACTGTTGTAACATTGGTAGGTAAAGAAGGTCCACCCACTTGTTAAGTGGGGTATAACACGTTGACATTGCCAGTCAAGTGTAAGTAGTGGATATTAAGAATATTAGGTAGAACATTAAGCATTTCACTACATATTGCACTATATGTATAATTTATATGTGACAAATAAAATTTGATATCTTCAGGGCTTCTGTTATACCTATCGTACCTATAATTCCACCCCGAATCACGGGTTGGCACTGTCGCTTTTGCTTTTTTCCATTTGGCTTCAGATCTGAGGACTGTTAATGAGAGGAACTCTGATGTCACTTCCATACCTTGACCAGAAGTCCCGCCTCTTTTACCACATATGGCTTGAGTGCTTTTGTCTTTTGACTCCAGTTGTTAATGTTAGAGTAAAGTCTATTGTTGAATGGGATTTCACTACGGATGTGGTGATACACAAATTCATGGCCAATCCCAAAAATCAATCTTTTCTGTTTCATATTTGCTGATTCAAATACCAGTGTATGTATTTTTTGTATGTTTTGCTTCATTTTATATATAAGTCTACAGCATTATGGAGCTGAACCTTTTCAATTTAAGCAAATAAAGATTAGGAGATACAGTGATTAAAGTGTTTAAAATTATGAAAAGAATATAATGGATGTCACTTTAAAATAAGTTCAACAAGAACACAGATTGAAATATGTTCAGGGTAAATTTCGCATAAGTGTTAGGAAGATTTTCTTCACGCAGCAGTAATATGCACAGACCTTTTTGATGGGAAGTGGCTCTCAAAGAATAGAAGGGGCACTTTGCAGGATATGTTACATTTTAATTCCTGTACACAAATTAGGGCCTACTTTTATTTTTGGATTGTTAATTTAACTGAAAATCTGTATGTAACATTATAGGCCATTATCATGTTTACAACCCTGGCAAAAATATTTGTGCTGATTATATCAGATTATGGGCGGCACGGTGGCGCAGTGGGTAGCGCTGCTGCCTCGCAGTTGGGAGATCTGGGGACCTGGGTTCGCTTCCCGGGTCCTCCCTGCGTGGAGTTTGCATGTTTTCCCCGTGTCTGCGTGGGTTTCCTCCGGGCGCTCCGGTTTCCTCCCACAGTCCAAAGACATGCAGGTTAGGTGGATTGGCGATTCTAAATTGGCCCTAGTGTGTGCTTGGTGTGTGGGTGTGTTTGTGTGTGTCCTGCAATGGGTTGGCACCCTGCCCAGGATTGGTTCCCTGCCTTGTGCCCTGTGTTGGCTGGGATTGGCTCCAGCAGACCCCCGTGACCCTGTTTTCGGATTCAGCAGGTTGGAAAATGGATGGATGGATGGATATATCAGATTATGACAAAACACATCACCCCCGCTTTACTGCACATATACTTAATTTCCTAATACAGTATATCACATTTTAACAAGAAGAAGGAGCAAATAAAAGGATTCAAGGATAGCAGCAAGCGTTCACATCACAGCACTTTGCTATAACTTAAATGTTATGCATAAACACTTTTGTCTTATGCTGCATGATTTTTAACTTAAATGCTGAATGAAGAAAATCATTGTATGATTGTACAGGATGAACGCTATTTTCAACTGCTACATGTACATATAAGAAATGCATTATTTCGCTTATTTCATTATGTTTCCAAGTTGTGATATTAGTAACTTTGTGTGTGGATAACAATAACAGAAAAAGAAAACCTATTAACACCAAACCTCTTCTGCATCACTGCATAATCTGGACCAGTGATTTTATAATCATGTCGTCTATCCAGAGGTTTTCATCAGTTTTGCATCTCAACAAAGAAACCAACAAAACACTCCAGAATTAAACCAACAATATCCACGTATCCTGCTGTCTCAGCTTCTTGCAAAAAAAAATGTTCTGACCTCATCCTTGATCTCCTAAATTGCGTAAACTGTGACGTGCCAGAATTCCAGAAACCACAGATAATGACAAAGTGATTTGACAAAATATGAGCAAATTTAACAACAGTTCTGAAATTTTCTAAAGTTGCCCTTATTGACAGAATCTCCACTCTTATCGTGTACTCTGGTGGGCTGACTCCTGGCACCCTTATGCATTAAGCAGTAACGTATTAACCGAGAGCAGTACCGTTCTTTCTCTCCTTTTTATTGTGCTTTTCTGTATGACGTCGGTCACTTGATTCTGGATGTCTTAACGTTTAAGAATGACACCCCTTTTTCAAGAGAATAGCATGGTTGGGGAGTTGGTTTGGATGCTTTCGGCCTATACCGAACTGTTAGCGTTTCAAAAAATAAAACGTAATAAGCGCATAGTGTTCGTAAAATACCCTTTAATGATTTAATATTAATACAAAATACACTAATTAAATACGTAAATTAAAATGGCTAAGCATATATGCCGAAAAATGCGTGACTGGCGTGAATCATGATGATAACTTTGAGCAAACGACTTTTCCAAAATAGAGCGAAAGAAGCGATTAAATAAAAGGAAGCGACTGTCACCGAATATGGAACCACTATTCCGAAAATCGAGAACACAATAAGGTAAGACTTCCAATTGGACTTTTCGTGTTTTACAATACGTTATTACTGTAGATAAATGGCCATCTAATTCGCCTGTTCCGTTTAGTTACAAAGAGTCGAGGAGACCGTTAATATCTGCCAATATTTTGCTAGTTATCATTAGTTCGCTGCTGTTGTGACTTTGTCATTTAATAAAATGTTGTTGTGTGTCTCTTTCGATTCTGAAAGATCAACGGGATCTTAGAAGAGTGAAATGCATTAAATTACGTGGGTAATTTGGATCGGCAGAGGCATATTGAACGTAATTTGTGCCAAAAATAAATAAGTAAATAAAAAAAAATGTAATTACGAAATAATCAATTACATATATGTCACGGTATTATAATGCACGGAGGACTCTTTATTTTTAAAGAATATTTTATTGTTTGATTTAGCAAACGTGCACTTTGGTGTTTATGTGTTTTTTTTTTTCTTTTTTGATTAAGCATTTGTTTATTTGATTTCACCTGTTGCGTTTTTTTCACATGAGTTGAAATTGTATTTAATTGGTTGCGAATTGGATTGAAAGGTTGCAGTTAATCAATAAAAGGGGGGACTTGAGAGAGAGAGAGAGAGAGAGAGAGAGAGAGAGAGAAAAATCAATCCATCCATCCATCCATCCATCCATCCATCCATCCATCCATTCATTCATTTATTTATTTCAACAAAGGACACGAAAGTAGTCGCGTCCTTCTTTTTTGCTGTTGCAGCTCCCTCCTTGAGAGGAGGGCAGTTCTCAAGCGGACCGCAGGCACATCAGAATGGCTCTTATCCGCTATTCTCCAACAGAGTGTAATTGACTGCTGGATTAATTGACTGTTTTTGGGGACTTCTTTCGTCTGCTCCTGTTAGGGGTTGCCACAGCGGATCATCTTCTTCCATATCTTTCTGTCCTCTGGGGACTACACAGTTTAAAACTAAAACAAGAATGAAAATGTTTTTTTATTTAAGAGTTTTTAATTATTTTAATGTTTCAAATTATCTTGTAAAGGTTTTGATTAGCTCGTTGCAGCGTTATTGTTTGTGTCTGTCTTTGGGTCCCAGACTTCGTATCAAAAGGGGAATAAGTGAGGTATATTTCTTTCGCTGCAGGGGTCCTAGTGCCCCTAAACTCATTCGCCGGTGTAGTCGAGATTTCCCTAATGGGTGACATAGTTAACATTAACCGTTGTGACTTGGTCATTTAATAACATTTTGTAGGTCTCTTTCGATTCAGAAAGATCTTTTAGGGATATTAGGGTCAAGTACAGTATATTAAATTACGTGGGATGTTATAAATTAAAACAGTGGTTGTATTCTGCTTTGAAATTAACATTTGATAAAAATTAGAACGAGAGCCAAAGTTCTGCACTGAAAAATAAATGCCACTGTTTGACAGGGTCTACCTCGTATCTCTGTTTATTTGAAACTTTATACAAGAAACGTTTAGGTCAGGGAAATGTATACAGTAGCTCGTATATTGTAAATAAATAAAATGATAAGCTAATTCAAGTCCAGTTTCTTGGGAGGGGGGACTTTTTAAAAATTTCTTGCAGCCCACAACGGGGTGAAAATACGACTTATAAAAGGACGACTTGATGGATGAAAAGATTACCCTTTTTACCGTCGATTTCATATGTAGCTATAGCTGCAAATCTCTACAGCGGCTACATTCTCGCGACCACCAGCCATACAACCACCAATCACGCAACCACGATGCGACACCCAAGTTAAGAGCCCCCTGACCTAAATGCTCCATGGAGTGTTGGTATTTTTTACATGCCTTTTTGAATTTCACAAGGGTGTAAAACCAGGATGCTGCCACTTCATCCTGACTTCAGTAATGTCCGTTCTCACGGGTTGTCATTAACACCAGCGAGTGAGTCGATATCTTACTGTACCACAATTGAAGGACGTGTTGTTGTTATTCAGCTTCTCACATAAATGTTCGGTATTGGTCAACGTTCCTGTTTCATTTTTCTGCCATTTTACTTAAACTGAAAGGACAGAAATTTCTCGGTCCACAGGATTTGCGTTTCCCGTTCAACCTCAGCACACTAACTCGCTGCCCCGATAGTGCCAGCTAAACTACTACACAAAATAGGATTATTTGCAAATTTGAAAATCTATAGTTGTATAAATTACTAGCAGCAGAAATACAAGAACCTTTAAGTTAACAATTTCATCAACTGTCTTCCTTACACAATACGAATCCACTTGTTCTTGTAACACTCTTAAAAATTAAAGTGCCACAGCAGGGGAACCATTTTTGGTTTACAAAAGACATATCCACGTGAAGGTTCTAAAATGAACCTTTTATTTAATTAAATCTGTAACAGTCTCTATACAGTAACATGAATAGATATTTGTGAAACAGATGGGTCATGATTTTGACTCTCACTGCACACAATCACACAGGCTGGTGTCCTGCTAAGTAGCCTACCATACATTAAAGGTTGAAGTTTGTTTTTTACATATTAAGAAGTTTTTCAAAGTACAAAGAACCAGCTTCTCAGAATGAAATGATGCTTGAATGACTGAATGATCTTTTTGTCTGAGATGTTTCAGGTTTAGCACTGCAGTAAGTCATGTGGAAGTGGAAACGCATAGCAGGGGGAAAAACATTTTGAAAAAAATGTTTGCAATGTATTACTGTCCTGTAATCAGTAATGTAATTAGTTTTGTATAATAATTGACAGAAAATGGATTAGGGTGTAGAGATTAATGATTGATCTTAATAGGTGTGAGAGAAGTTATTTTGACTTTATGATTTTATGAATATAAGGAAGACTAAAGTAATGGTGAGTAGAAGGGAACATCACAGATAAATGTAAAAGTGGAAGGTCAACAATTAGAGAAGGCAAAGTAATATAAATATATACTTTGGAAGCTGGATTAAGGAGCAAGTGAATGCTAGATGGAGATAAAAAAAATGGTAAAGCAAAGGAGAACCTCTGGGACTGAAAGGAAAGAAATGACTGAGAACATACATCTTCCCAGTATGGATATATAGGAAAGCAAGAGTCTGAAAACCTTTGAGGTTGGGTGCTACAGAAGGATAACAAAAATTATGAGGATTTTAGAAGGTGACAAATGAAGAAGTGATGAAGAGTAGAAAGACAAGATTGATTGGTGATGGAAAACTGATGGAAACAGAGACAAAGTAAGACAAAGATGAATGTGGGGGATGATATAAAACAATTGTCAGGATCAAAAGAATGGGAGGAAGCAAAAGGAAAGGCAAGTGGAAGGGCATAGTTGCCAACCTTTGCATCAATGGCACATTGTTTAAATAGAGGCCTGGAGGGATACCCAGGTTAATTTGTCTGTCTTCCCCAGGCTAAGGGGTGAGAGATATGGAGGCAGTGGGACCTCAGGGCCCTTAAGTTTCATCCTGCGATTCAAAATCTCAGGTCTCAGCTTGTACTAATAAAAATACTTGACAATGACATTGATTCAGACTTTCCTCCCTGTCTTTAAGATGATCTGTCTCTCTTTTTAAATGTCATTCTGCTTATATCAGTACTGTTGGCTAAAAGTTGTTCAAATCCTCCTACTTCCTAACTTCTGTTCACCACTGGGCTTTCCCTTCAAAGATGGTGTAAAACTTCTTTTAAAATGACTACCGGTAGTTTCTTTTCACATTTAACAACCCATAACACATAATTAAAATATTCTTCATAAATGTATATTTGCTTATTTCTAATTTTTATTTATACTTTCATGCATTATGTTTCAAACTTAACATTAAAGAGCATCATTTGGATTAATCTGTTAATCATTTCAAAGCATAATACTTGAGCAATTAAAAAGTTAGTCCCTTAGTTCAAAAGTTCAAATCTTCAAAAAGATCTGTTATGTTTAGAAGTCCCAAAACACGTAAGTACTAAAATCATTTCCAAAAAAGGGATGGCGATTTCCCATCACACACTGGCTAGATATAAAGGCAAACACAGGATCTTTATAAAATTAAAAGTTTATTTTCATTAAATGATCTGTTACACTGTGAAGCTTCGAAGATCACAAAATAGCACAGGTTTAAAAATCCAAAAAATCATAAGCACATAAAAATCATAGTAACTAACCAAACACTTCAAAGTGTAAATTTTTAAAATGAACCAACAGGGACTTTGGAAACCCCTCTGGATTTAAAGGATGGAGGGCAATTCCTGTTGGTGACCGGTAGGTTGCTCTGCCTCTTGGGGAACCACCACAAAACACACGGAACATAACAAAGAAATCTTATATACACAGAAATAAATCAAAAATAAAGAATGATTTTTTCATAATAAAAACAAATAAATGAATCAGGAAAGTACAAAAAGAAACATAAAACATGAATTATAATTCCAGTCATGGGAGGATCTTTTGATCCTTGTGTTGAGTTTATTTCTTAGTTTTCAAATTTACCAAGCTAATAGCCCCATTTCCTCCAGCCAACTTCAACATTTTTGAGCCTGGGACTCTCCAGTTTATTGTTGGCCTAACTCAACTCTTAGGAGAAGTTTTTATAAGTGGATCAGGGTGGTCTGTTTCATTGACAACATAAGAAGATGAAGACAGTATGTATTATGCAGAACACATATGAAAATTCTGTTTAAAGTGTCCTTATTTTATTCATCTAATTTTTCTCATTACTAATGATCAAATAGGAATATTATAATAAACTATTCTGCACTTCTTTCTCATCAAATGTTCCAGAAGCCTAATCTTATCTGAATATTAAAAATTCTGAATAATCGCTTTATCACTTACTATTGTTATTGTTATCTCATGAAAACAATAACTGTGCATTCATTCGTAATCCACTTCTCTAAGTATTGTTCATCTGTGAAAGCAAAAGTGAAACATAATGATGCCTAGCTCTGTGTAACAATGCCACAACTAATCCATAGTCGTATTTTTTTAAAATGTAGGAAAGTGTTATTTGAATAAAAAAGAGAAATGTAGTTTTCCAGTATTAAAAACAAGCCTTATTCAGGAAATAAGATCCATAGTATCCATATTACTAAACAAGAATGGTAAACCGGATGGACGCAGGGACATCCGGCCATGGGCCGTGGACGCAAAAGACGTACTGCGCAGGCGCCCCCACAAAACCCCCCCCTCCAAGCAACGGAAACCGGATGGAAAGCAACGTAAAATAAGAAATGAGGCGCCGCGCCCATAGCACACACAAAAAAGGAGTCACACGCCGGCGACGCACACAGCGCCGCACGAAGCCCATGACACACAAAACGGAACACACACAAAGAAGAGGATTGAGATCCACGACACACAAAGCCCCCCTCCAGTAACTGAAATAAGAAATGAGGCGACGCGCCCCTAGCGCCACACAAACCCATTGGACACGAAACGGGACAGACTACGGACATAGCACACGCGCCACACAAACCCATTGGACACGAAACAGGACAGACTACGGACATAGCACACGAAACATACACAAAAAGGAGGATTCGGACCCACGACCACACTAACATAAATAAGAAATGAGACACAAAGCCCCATTACTGAACGAACCGTCCGTATTAAACATACGTCATCTGAACACATTCAAATTATGCAGCATAGGTCGATCTCATTACACTGATGCACTATTAACCGTTCAACCACAGAAAAGGCTCCATATTAACAGTGAGTGCGATCCTCCTTATTACTTATCCATATTTCTAACGCTGAAGAACAAACAAGTCATGAATTCACGATCACGGGTACAAAACGATACGGCTCGAGTAATGGGACCAAACACACGAACCCGCATGAAAAAAAACAATACACGTCGGCGCCTACAACGCGCTTCTGAAACCCCGGAAGAAAAAATGTCTCGGCTCCAAAAACGCAAAGCTCAAATAACACAGTTACAGAAACGAGTGCAGATGGACAGACACAATGAACGTAGACGCATGCAGCGCGCATCTCAAAGTGCTGCATCGAAACAGGCAAGGGTTCAAAACGAAACACCTCGAGTCTCACAGATACAAAAACGGCAGCGAAGGGACAAAATAAATAAACGCAGACGTCTAAAACGCGCATCTGAAATGCCAGAAAACAAGCAGGCAAGGCTCCAAAAAGAGAAAGCTCGACTAACCGACATACAAAAACGGGCAAGGCTCAATACAAACAATGAACGCCGTAAACTGCGACGGGCTTCTCACACAGCACAGGCAAATCGATTACAGCTCCAGAATAGCACGTCCCAAATCCTGCACATACAATGACGCGCCTCTCAAACGGCACAAGCAAAAGATACACGTCAAGGACATCAACGACAGACACCTGCTAAACGATTGCGCCAGTTAGCTGACAACGCGTTCAATAATAAGTCCACTATTCATGAAAATTCATTGGGATTAATGAATTTCATTTGCAATCATTGTCATTCACTTAACTTCCCTGAAGAAACAACTGGCAATACAAGTAATGAATTTACACGTTGTTGTCAAAAGGGTCAAATTAGACTGCCTCCTTTACATTCATATCCTGCATATCTACAGAAGCTTCTAACTAACGAAGTACCTGAAAGTAAAAACTTTATGAACTGCATTAGATCCTACAATAGTTCATTTGCTTTTGCATCTACCGGAGTAAATATCAGGCCACCAAAAGGCAATGGCCCATACTGCTTTCGCATATGTGGACAAATATTACATCACATTGGAACAGTGCACCCTGAAACAAATCAAGAACGCAAATATGCACAAATCACATCGGCACCTACAACGTGCTTCTGAAACCGCGGAAGAAAAAATGTCTCGGCTCCAAAAACACATGTCACTCCTTATTCAAAATACCGGTCCCAATCACAGAAACATCGGTATCCACTATGAAAATGAACAGTAACACTGCACGTAACATCCGTCTTGCCACACTATTAATTATACATGAATGTACAATGGCATCCAGTCATTTACTCAACACCATTGATAAACTTCTACAAACGTTGATGAATAATAATATTCCCTTTGGAGGAAAGGTACTTTTATTAGGAGGAGATTTTAGACAGTACTTAGCTATTACTCCACATGCCATGCGCTCAGCTATTGTTCAGTCCACCTTATAATACGCGACGACATCATACATAAACAACAAGACAGCGAACTACAATACATATACAGGCGCGAGACCTGATTGGTGATAATACGAAGAAACGAACAGTCCGCATATTAACAGTGAGTGCAATCCTCCTTATTACTTATCCATAATCCTAACGATAAAGATCAAACAAGTCATCAATTCACGATCACGGGTACAAAACTAGACGGCTCGAGTAACGGGACCACAAACACGCACCCGCATCAAAAAAAAAAATTCACGTCGGCACCTACAACGCGCTTCTAAAACCGCGGAACACAATTGGCATTCCTTTCAAAAGATACACTTGGTACAAAACATGCGATGTCCAGATCCCGAATATAACAATTGGTTATTACAACTGGGAGATGGTACACTCACCAATACAGATGTACTTCACCCAGATATTATTACAATTCCTCAACCCTTTATCTGCTTCTCACGAGTTCGACGTTCATCTGACGTTAAAGTTAAGGTCATAAATGCTCCATGCCAAAGAATACTCATTCAAGGACAAGACACCATCTTTACTACTAATTTTGTGTGCAAAGAAATTTTCCAATAAACCTTTACACTGTGCCAAACACTTTATTGTTTGCTTCCTATATGCGTCATCTACACCTTCACACTATGCTATATCTCATTCATACATCACGCTCTTTGTAATTTCCCAACGGCAGGGGTTGGCAAGCGAAGCGAGCAGGGGGCGGATCCCCCTAGTTAATTAAATAAGACAGTACAGCAAGCAGCTGGTAGGTGCAAGGGGATGCAGAGTTTGAATAAATAATACTGAAATAGTATAACAGCTTATACAGCAATGTATAAAACACATTTTTGCATCCTTTTTATTCATCAAAACCATGCAAAGCAAGCTGTTTTTGCACTAATAATGCTACCAGTGATTTCCATTCTTACTGAATGACAACTTTTCATTATAAAACGCACTTAAATCAGTGTGATAGGGCCTCCAATCCATTACATGGACTCTGTAGAGGTGCCCATTTTGACAGCAATGCTGTCATATGCAACAGTAGGCTTAATTCAATTTTAAAGCACATGCATTGGCTGAGGATCACCGTAGTTGACAATTGTCACTCAAATGTGACATCAGATGCTCAGCACCTGCTGTTTAATTAGATCACATGTTTGCAGCTCAGTATTTCATTACTGCAAAAGACTGCTGCTCTTCAAACAAATGAAAAAATATGTTTGCTTACTACCCAAAGAAAAAACAGTTTTTTTGTGTTTGTTCAACCATTCCATGTTTCTAAGTGAAACCTGATTTTGAAGCCTCTACTTTCTCCACATAATAGAAACATCACATTTTTTTAATGTTTTGTTTTGTTGGTGCTTTTCAGCTAATATTTATGTTACAGCAGTCTCTTTTTATATGGTATAGTGTGATTACTGAGCAGAGCGTGATCTCAAATGAAGCCAAAGGGGCAAAATTACATCAAAGAAAATATTTCATTATAGAAAAACAAAACATAAAAAGGAACAATAAAAAAAATCTACTTGTCTCTCTGAGCCCAATCTTACAGCATCTCCCTGGCAGGGTGACTGGCCCACTTTCCTACTCAATTCTTCTTTATGCTGGCACCTTCTGTCATCTCTGCTTTTCTGGTCACACACTCTTCCTTGTGTAAGTTATTGCCTTGTCAGTACCATCCCTATTCACCCCAAACTCTTCCATCTTACTGGGTCTGGATTGTAGTAGAAAACCTCTGAGGTCTATGTCCTTGAAAACAACTCAGTCTTATAATGCAATGTCATCTGTCAATCACACAAGGCAGCAGGAACTATATGCTATATATAAGCCAATGGGCCTCTCTACTACAAGTTATTTGCTTGGGGGGGGGGGGGGGGGGGTTCTTAGTGTATTCTCTCTCCCACCCCTTCTAATGTTTTCTTGCACAAAGTATATTTGTGTCTGAAGAAAGTCTGTTTCCTAATATTATATTGTCACAGAATCCCACAAGCAGACTCTTGGCCTTGCATTCCCTACCTGTTCCTTCTCCACATAGGGGACCTTGGGAAAGAAAAAAGGAGAGCGGCCTGGTGTTCATAAAGGGAAAGAGAGAAGCACTGTTTTATAGATGCTGTTTCTGTGGTTTAGAAGGGCTCATGAATCACATCTCAGTGTTGCAGGACTTCTAGCATCAATACAAGAGAGCATTCTTCACTTCTAGACAGAGAGACAAATTTACCATTGAGTTAGAGACAATGTGCCAAGTCTCCTGCCACACTTGGACAAACAATTGAGAACAGAGTTTTCTTTATATCCTGTAGCACCTTTAATGAACAATACTACCACAAAGCCCTTTTTACTTTAACACTGGCTGGGTGTGTGTTTTGTTTAGTGCCTAATAATGTGCTGCTGATTTGGACTGAGCCCTTTACCTTATGTTTGCAGTTCAACCAAACGTCATTTATACAATGTGCAGATGCAATTAAAAAGGAAAATTAAAATATTAGGTTATGTTGTAAAAACTGTTGAATATACAGTAAATCATGGGACATTACGTTTAGAATATATAACGCATTACTAAGAACATAATTAGAGTATTTTGTTCCATTTTGGTCAACATGCTACAAAAAAGACACTGCAGCACTTGAAGATAGATAGATAGATAGATAGATAGATAGATAGATAGATAGATAGATAGATAGATAGATAGATAGATAGATAGATAGATAGATAGATAGATAGATAGATAGATAGATAGATAGATAGATAGATACTTTATTAATCCCAAGGGGAAATTCACATACTCCAGCAGCAGCATATTGATAAAGAACAATATTAAATTAAAAAGTGATAACAATGCCAATGACAATGCAGGTATACAGACAGACAATAACTTTGTATGATTTTAATGTTTAACCCCCTGGGTGGAACTGAAGAGTCGCATAGTGTGGGGGAGAAACGATCTCCTCAGTCTGTCAGTGGAGCAGGACATTGACAGCAGTCTGTCGCTGAAGCTGCTCCTCTGTCTGGAGATGATACTGTTCAGTGGATGCAGTGGATTCTCCATTATTGACAGGAGCCTGCTCAGTGCCCGTCGCTCTGCCACAGATGTCAAACTGTCCAGTTCCATGCCTACAATAGAGCCTGCCTTCCTCACCAGTTTGTCCAGGCGTGAGGCATCTTTCTTCTTAATTCTGCCTCCCCAGCACACCACCGCGTAGAAGAGGGCGCTTGCCACAACCGTCTGATAGAACATCTGCAGCATCTTATTGCAGATGTTGAAGGATGCCAGCCTTCTAAGGAAGTATAGCCGGCTCTGTCCTTTCTTACACAGATCATCAGTATTGGCAGTCCAGTCCAATTTATCATCCAGCTGCACTCCCAGGTATTTATAGGTTTGCACCCTCTGCACACAGTCACCTCTGATGATCACGTGGTCCTGATCACTGAGTCAATGAAGCTGTGCAGGGGAGAACAACCAAGTTCATCCCAGGGTTTAAGAATATGTCATACTCTGATGGACTCAGAGTATTAAACCTGTTTAGTCTCAAACGGGGGATGCCTAATCTGGGTCTTCAAAATCCTCAAAGGCATCAATAAAGTTGATCCAACAGAATTCTTTCAACTTAATGGTGAATCATGTACTTGAAGATACCAGTGGAAAGTCCATTTAGGACAGCAGCCAGAAAGTACTTCTTTACTCAAAGCGTTGCATGAATCTGGAAAAAGCTACTAAGATATGTTGGGGGAAGTTGAAGCCTATCTTGGTAACACCATACTTAAGACAGGAACAAGTTGTGAATGGAATCTCTTCATACAACCATACTATCTCCTGGCTAATTCAGAACTGTATACCAACAAAATCTGCATGTTATCTGTTAGTGATATAAGAGAACAATGGATACAAAATCAAGGAAGAATTTGAGATAACATGCAAGTTTTGCACAGCAAGTGAGCAAAAAGGAATATGAACTTGCACCATCATGCCACCCAAACTTGAATACTCTAAGGGCAAACACCAATCCTACATGTAATCAAACCCCTGGGTCTCACTGTTTTTTTATTGGTTAAACTGTTCATTGTAGACACAGCATGATACATTCTACCATTGATTTGCAATGAATTAATTTATTTTTATTCTACCTACAGTACAAAGAAAAGTATTTATTGTTATTTGTTAATAAACAGGTGCCATTATGATGGTCAACACATTCAAAAAGTAATCTTCAACTGTGAAGATCTACTGTATACTTCACACAGAAAACCTGTTTAATAATTCAACCAAGGGATCAAAGTCAGAATCTCCGGTTCAGAAAACGTCCTTTTGGCCATTCATGTCTTTGGCAGTTAAAAGCTGACTTACTGTATGATCTTGTCATTTATTTATTTATTTGTTCTACTCAGCTTTGATTTGTTTTCTTAGTAAGGGTGACACAGTGATTTTTTATGGCTGCTAAACAGCATAAGAGGTTGTAATCACAGACTGGTCATCCATCCATCCATCTTCCAACCCGCTGAATCCAAACAGGGTCACGGGGGTCTGCTGGAGCCAATCCCAGCCAACACAGGGCACAAGGCAGGAACCAATCCCGGGCGGGGTGCCAACCCACCGCAGGACACACACAAACACACCCACACTCCAAGCACACACTAGGGCCAATTTAGAATTACCAATCCACCTAACCTGCATGTCTTTGGACTGTGGGAGGAAACCGTAGCACCCGGAGGAAACCCACGCAGACATGGGGGGGACATGCAAACTCCACGCAGGGAGGACCTGGGAAGTGAGCCCAGGTCCCCAGATCTCCCAACTGCGAGGCAGCAGCGCTACCCACTGCGCCACCGTGCCGCGCACAGACTGGTCAATGTTTTGTATATTTTCTACATTTAGTCTGTGTGAAAATTGTTTTGTTTTTTTAGTTTTATGTAAAAGGTCACTTATAGTGTAATGTTGTCCCATTCAGGGTTCTTTCATGCTTTCCACCCAATTCAACACTGCAAATAAAATGTAGGTTGAGAAAGCAGATAAGCATGGGTTTCACTTATACAGTAATTCTAAATGTGGATTTGTGTGGCCATTGTCTATCAGATTATCATGGTATGCCTTCTTATTGTTTTTATGAGTTTAATCAGGGCATTTTATTTTCCAACCACATCCCCTAGCTTTGCATGCTAGTGTAACTTGTGATTTTGAGGAGAGAAAGGAAGACAGTTACCCTGACAACAAAGAATTAGGCTGGTATGAGCCGGTGCAGATGTGCATCTCAATGTGTCCTGTGATGTTCTGGGACAGCGGTCAGGTTTAGTTTCTGTTTTGCTGCCAGTGCTGCCCGATTATGTTAGGCCTCCTCAGAAGTCTGTGATGAATAGAGCAGGTTCAGGAATTGGATGTATATCAAAGACTGTGTGTAAATTTATATCTGACCATGTTACCTTTGATTTATGTTTAACTGATGTAGATCCCATATTGTAAGTAGACACACTAATGAGAATAATGAGAACAATTAAGTAGTAGGATTAAGTCACAGTATTTAACAAAGCATACTCTGACTGATGGGAGGCACTGGGGTAAGGTTTTCAAACCCAACCATGTGGGACTGCATTACTAATTTTGTTTTCCTTAATGAAAGCCCAGAAATAATGAGTGAGAATTCCTTTGTATAAATGAAGCAGGGCTTACTCTTAGTCTGTAGATAGTAGAGTTGAGTCTTAACCCTATTTTAAACTGCAGAGTTCCCACTTTCTACAAGAAATTATCATCAGGAGCAATTCTTTGGGTGGAAATCACAAGTCAATTGCCCTTCATGCTTGTCCATCCCTCTTTTATATGGTTAGGTAAGCCAAAGGTTCAATGTACTTCCTTTCTTAATGGGTTGTGATATCTCTTTGGAGCTGCCCACAATCCTCCTGGATTTGTTTATGCTGCTGCACTTTATGATGGTCATCTCCTAAAACTCTCCTTCTCTTTCTTCCTAGTTTCCTCCAAACTCCCAGCCATTATGTCATGGAAGGGCACGACAAAGAGTGACCATGCATGTGTCATTATAGACCATCTCTGGATGCTTCTGCTGTTTCTGCCATTTCCCGCCAATCACCAGCTGGAACACTCCACTCTATAAATCTGGAGGGTCTTCCTCAGTTCCTTGTGGTTCATTCTGATTGTGCTAGGGAGCTGGTGAGTATTCCTTGTGTTTTTGCCATGCTTTGCGATCTTGATTTATTGGATTTTTAACCATTTTTGTCTTGTTTTTGACTTCTCCTCCTTTGGATTGTGTATTGGTACTCCTTTGCCTTGATTTGCCCCAGCTGACAACTCTGTGTGCTCTCTGGAGCTTCATGTACAAGTACTTACACAGCATTTTTGCGATAATGATTTTCTTTTTATTTTATAAATGTTCTACTTGACCCTTTTTGTATCTAGCTGAGGTATTTGATGGGATTTGTGCCTCTAGTGGGCATTTTTAAAAGTATTCTTGAAACTCTTTATGGCTTTGGGACTGCTAGTCATAGCTTACATTGGTTAACCATGTCCTTTAGAATTAATTTTAAAGTACTATTAATGGTATAAAAAGTTTTAAATAATTCCTCTACATTCTAAGCTGTAACCTCAGTTCTTCTAATAGTGGTTTGCTTATTATGTTAAGAGCTAAGCATAAACTAAGTCAGCAGTTCTCAAACTGTGGGGGAAGTAACAAAAAAGGGGGCGCAAAGATGTGAAAAAAAGAAAACAAGAATCGAATATATGAAAAATACGTCTATTGAAATGAAAACAAATTAACTTAAACTACATTCTGATACTAGAAAAATAAATATAGAGTTAGATAAATGTCGATAAAAGTTAAGTAGGTATAATAAAATATGCATCTATGATATATCGTGAAGAACAAATTGGTATTAGTAGGCTGCTTTCAAAAAAACGTTAGGGGGCGCAATTAAAACTGTTATGAAAACTCAGGTCGCAAATACTTAAAGGTTGAGAAACGCTGAACTAAGTAATGAGGTGGCCTTTGCTGTTATGCAGTACAAAATTGGAATACTTCACCAATAGAAATACACCAGGCTAATACTGTGGAAAATTAAAAACCCAATTTTTAATTAGACTGTTTCATAGATACATTTTAGTTCTACTCCTAATGGACTATACCCTGCACATACACAGAATTATCACATTCTTCACAGATCTGCAGTCTTTACTAATCTCAACTTTTCCCTGCCTTTTTTTGTTTTTTCTCTGGTAGCATTCTGTGCCACTACTACCAGTTCACAGTCTCCTATGATGCTCAGATGAAGGTGAGTGCACCAGCTCTCCATGAAACCCACCACACTGAATCATTTGGGGCAAAGGCTGGAAACAATGAGGAATGACTTGAGAACATTTTTGTTAAGCAGAATACCATTTTGGGGCTGGGCCATCATTTGACTTGGTAACCCTGGGAGATTTAGTCTTTTTCTAAAGTTTTTATTTTTTTTTAACTTTTTATGACTTTCCTGCCATCTAACCTTATTGTACTCATCTTTAGAGACTTCGCATACAATACTATATATGAGAGCCCTACCTTTGTGGTCGAAATTTAACATCTTATTAAAGAAAGAAACATCCTCTAACAGGACAACTCAGTAATCAGGCTGGGGAAAAGTTATTCATTGTATCTTTTAATTATTCCTTGGCAAAATGCCTTGGAGAGAGCATTCTTCAGAAGCAGTCTGTTACAGCATGGTCAGAATGGTCAGAGATACAAAAGATAGAGGTTTATTTTATAAACTGTTGAATTTAAATACAGTGTCAATCAATGCATACATTTTACTCTGGTTGGTTCATTTGTTTATACCCAAATGATTTATATAAAATAAAAGTCTGTTATATTATATTCTTGTTCTTCTTATACCTTTGAATTGTGCCACCACCCTTGAAATTTCTGTGCATGTAACAACTATTAATTCTGGCTTATAGGACATCTGCTAATTTCTTAGTCATCCATCGGTACATTTTGTATATTACATCAACCTTTCTTCTGGTACATTCTTTATTTACTTGACCATCTCAGTATTTTTCCTAAACCAAATCTTATATTTCAGTGTGCATTTTGTTGTTCACTTAATCTTTATCTCATTTCCGACATGTATTAACCCTTTATGCTGTTTCTTAAAGATGAATGCTATGTTACCCTAAAATTATTGTTCCACACCTTCTACTAATTATGTATCTATTTTATGTAAGCTGGTATTGATTTATTTTTTGTATTTACTCATTATTTTTCTACCTAATTTAATGAGTTTTTTTTTTCTTTTGAAGCACTTTTCATGTTCATTGTGTTTTTTGGGTTGTTCCCTAAGAGACAGGCCACCTGTCTATCACTACTGAGTAACTGCTCCCAGTCCTATAAAGGCTGATGGAACATACAATTCCTCGCAGCACATTGTATGTACAGGATGTTAGTGATTTCCCTTGTGTTATAACTTATTGTTGTTATTTGTTTACTAGATTTTGATATGCTTGCCATTTTTGGCCACTCTAGTCAAATTATGTATTAGGGCTCTGTTTGTTAGTGGATTGTCCTTTTTAGGCAACTCTTTTTCTGCTTTTCTGCTTTTTTTAGCTTTCTTTTGTTAAATAGAGCATTTCTGAAATCATTTTTATTTATAAAGATTCTTTGTTTGGCCTTTTTTGTCTCCTAGCTAATGGTTTACAATTATCTATTGTCTAGTTGGGTATTTTTAATATAATTGAGACATTTAAGATTATTTTTTGAACTTTGATTTAGGCATTTTGGCTCTGAAATAGGCTGAAACCAGCTGGGAGGATCTCAGGCTGCTTTCATTAGCACCCCGACTGGGCAGACTTTGGGAATTACGTCCTGCTTTCCAGACCTCACACCACTTTGGCTGTTTTGAGTGAGTGGATCGCTACATTGCTTTGTCCAGGACAATTCATAACAGCTTACATAATCTTGAGAGAACTAAAATCTGAAATTAACATAAACTTTAGTCATAAATTCTTTATTATCCAGTTTCAGTGTATACTGTATACTGTATGTTTGCCAAAACTATTTATTCATTTAGTTTCCCTCACCACAATTTCTTAAGGGTTTGCTACCATTTTAAATTCAGTACAAAATGCAAAACATGTCAGAATAACCTGCTGTCCACTATAATAAAAGGACAAGTGTCTGTGTATCCATGTGTCCATCCAATTGCTATTTTTTTGCCATTTCAACAGACGGCACATCACAAAATTTTATAGTAATAAAATGCATTGCATTGTTCGTTCTAACAGATGGCACAGCACAAACATTGATTTTGTGAATCCCATACCAAATGGAGGATAACATAGACATATAAATTGTATAATAATACATTTTATTTATATAGCGCCTTTCCCATGCTCAAGGCACTTACAGAATATAATAAAGAATGGCAGTGTATACAGTATATAGCATTGTACAAACCAGATAATTAAATAAAGAAGATTAAGACAGTGAATTCTGAAAAAAAAAGAAACAGACAACATAATTGATGGTCTAGCACACACACACAGGTTACATTAGCATCTTGACAGAGAAGTAAACTGAGAGAAAGGTAATAAAGTCAAGTAGAGCTAAAAGCCTTCCTGAACAGATGAGTTTTGAGTTGTTTTTTAAAAGAATTCATGGAGTCAGCTGACCTGATTAATTTTGGTAGGTCATTCCAGAGTCTGGGCGCTATACAGCTGAAGGCCCTGTCACCCATGGAGTGTAGATTAGTGAGGGGCACAACAAGATTGCCAGAATCAGAGGACCTTAGTGGGCGGGCAGGCACATAGTGATGGAGAAGGTCACTGATGTAGTTTGGCGCAAGGTTATTTAAGGCTTTGTAAGTTATTAGGTTATTAGTAGAATTTTATATTCGATTCTGTAAGACACAGGGAGCCAGTGGAGACGGAGCAGGATGGGTGTGCTCGCTGCTGCTGGTTCAAGTAAGGACTCTTGCAGCTGAGTTTTGAATAAGCTGGAGCTGTGATATAAGATTAGAAGGGGCACCTGCCAGTAGGGAATTACAATAATCGATGCGGGATGTGATAAAAGCATGGACAAGTTTCTCAGCATTAGAAAAGGAGAGGAAGGAGCAAACACGGGATATGTTACGGAGGTGAAAGTAAGAAAGTTTTTTAATGTGATTTATGTGGGCGGAATAAGAGAGGGAGGAATCAAAAATGACACCAAGATTTTTTACATTAGAGGCAGGTCTGATGAGATCACCGCCAAGATGGACTGGGAAGGAGCTCATTTTATTAAGTTGCATTTTAGTCCCAATTTGCAGGAGTTCAGTTTTATTGCAATTTAATTTTAAAGAGTTCTGTTCCATCCAGGTTTTAATTTCACTAAGGAAAGTTGTGAGCTGAGAGAGCTCTGATGAAGTTCCACCAAGGTGAGGGGACGCTGGCACACTGATGTTGTTACTGCTTCTCCCTGTTAACAACACTTTTCACAAAATATAAATTGTATTAGTCATTTCAACAGATGGTGCATTAACAAACATTTGTAGTAATTCATTTTATTGCTACAAATGATTGTGACATGCCATCTTCTAGAATGACAAATGCAGTGCACCTTATTACTAAATGCATTACAAAATACATTCCAATAGATGGTGCACTGTAAATGTTATCACTGAGATCTGTATTAATTATTTAGATTTCAACTCATCTTAGACAGGTAGCATAGCTAGTATGTATATAAACCTTAAATAATACAAAAATTCACCTATAGAGGTGCATGCATACTAAACATGTGACAGACAGAAATCATTAGAAGCTGTAGACATATAAATATATGTAAATATGTTAACAGTAGCAGAACAGTCCCTGAATGGCAAAGTGTCAGGATTCACGAAAAGCTGCTGGTACTCACCTCACTGGTAAACTAAGAAACGTGTCGGTATACAGTGAAATTTCAAATGTCATGATGCCATGATAGCTGATCGAAGAGCAGGGAATCAAAGACAGTTTCCCACGTGAATCTCTGAGCACCAAAATACATCGACATTTGGACAGTTAGGTTTGCAAGAAGGTGCCGGTACTCTTATGCTGAAATAGGAAGAGATACCTGCCCACTTCAAGCACTGCAGAGTGATACATGCGAGCCTGGGGACCACCTTCCTGGCTCTGAGAAGGGAAGCGATACCACCTTGGGACTGTGGAAGCTACAATATACAATGCAATGCTACAATATATATGTTACTAATGTACTGATATTGATATACTGATATAAGCAATTGACTAATATAAGTGTGTGTGTAAGCAAGGATAATTAAAGCAGGGTGACAACAACTGTTAGCAAAAGAATGTTTTGTAAAATCCTAAAACCAACCATTAGCAAAAGAATGTTCTATGCCTAAGAATAAAAATAAAAATGTGATGACGTACAAAAAAGCTTGCAAAAAGAGGAAACACTGAAGCAAGTGTAAAAATATTTTGAAAAAGGGCACAGAGAGGTAAAAAACTATATACAGTAAGCAGCCTAAAGATGGGGAAGTGAGAGTTTTTCTGACTTGCAGGCAGAAAGCTCCATACTACTCACCTGTTTATTAATTCTTTAATAAACTAACATTGATTAATTGCACTCCTGTCTTCCTCGGCATCCTTCTTCCACAGGACAAGAGGGGATGCTGGTGCTAATCATTTCTTCTCTCTCCACTGCAGCTCCATGAAGCCATCCCAGGATGGCTCCTAGCCTCACCAACACCTGTCTTAACAAGGCTTGCTTGGCTGGCACCTCAACATTTCATTGTTATCCTTGGTCTGTTTCACCTGGTCACAACGCCACCAAGTGGCTCATACAAAAAGTAGCAGTGATTGTGTGTGGCTTGGGGTAATTTGAACCCTTATTAGGCTAGGGGCAGTGGTTGAGGAGAGCAGTCTATCGAGGAGAAAACTGATGATCAAGTTTAATGAGTACCTTTAACAATATAATGTCAATAAATATGGCATTTTCCCTATTTAATAAGAACAAAAGCTTGATCAGTTATTAACAGAAGGTCACATAAAGCTAGCTATTTATTAAACTAATGCTTCAATATTTAAGAAAGCAACATTTTAAGTTTGTGGACAAAAGTCTATGCCTTCTTTTTGTCTCAGAAGTGACACAGTTTGAAAGGTGTGGAAATCTCTCACTTTAATTTTGTGTTCAGAGCAGCGATTTGGAGATGACAGACCTTCAGAACAACTTAAACTTAATTGCATCAAATGGCACAATAAGCCACGTAAAGCAAGTTTCCAAAGTCAGAACCAGTTCTTTAATTAAGCCATTGTTTAAAATGTCATTCTGGCCTTTAGGAATCTTCTGGTTTGTCCTATCCCCTTCTTGAACAGCTACCAGACTAGTATGTGGATGTTTAGGACAATGGTAGGTAGTTCATAGTGGGTCTTGGAAATCTCCAAGACATTGCGGAATAGGAAATAGGACAATGCATTTGTGATTACTACCTCACATCTCCAGGGCTTTGGGCTCCATTTCTGACCTCCCAAAGAATGGCTTTTAGGTTGATTTAACTGGACAGGAATGAGAGTGAGGGGATGTATGAACTGTGGATGTATTGGAGTCCAATGTTGGTTCCTGCCTAGGGTCTGATATTTCCTGCAGAGATTTTGACCAAGTTTGCATGTTCTCCCCGTGTCTGCGTGGGTTTCCTCCGGGCACTCTGGTTTCCTCCCACAGTCCAAAGACATGCAGGTTAGGTGGATTGGTGCTTCTAAATTGGCCCTAGTGTGTGCTTGGTGTGTGGGTGTGTTTGGGTGTATGTGTCCTGCGGTGGGTTGGCACCCTGCCCAGGATTGGTTCCCTGCCTTGTGCCCTGTGTTGGCTGGGATTGGCTCCAGCAGACCCCCGTGACCCTGTGTTCGGATTCAGCGGGTTGGAAAATGTATGGATGGATGGATTTTGACCATCTTTAACAGTGTATTCAAATAAATACTTTCAAAATCAAACCATCTCTCATCAAGTCCTTTTTTAAAGCTGATTGCATGACTTCTAGTTGGAGAGGCTGTTGCTGATCTTGTCACAGGAGGATCTCATATTACACATCTAAAAATTGTCAAACTAGACGACTGCATGATGAGTTTCCAGCACACATTGACATTTCCAAAGTAAGGTGAGCTTTTCCCTTTTTCTGAGAGCAAATAACGTGCTGCCTGATGGAACCGGTATTGCTGGGCCATCTTAATTTTTGGGCACTGGACGGGGGCCCCAGGAGCATAGACGTCCACAATGTTTCTGATGCCTATGTATGTTTCTGGTTTTGGTATCAAAACAGGGGCCCCAGTGCACTACTTTGCCTAAGAGCCTATGATGCTTTTAAGATGTCCCTGCAAAAGTTTCATACTGTAGGTATAGTGAATTCACCTGCAATCTTGGCCCTTGTTTTTCTTTTTACATTTTGTCATTGCATGTAAAACATACAACAAAAGACATATGAATCTGCCTTCTGTTTGACATATCCAAAACACCCATGTTCCTTATTTATTGTGGCTGACTTATTTGCATTGTACATCAGCGTGAGCCTTCATTGGTTGTCAGCTCTCATGAACATAGAGCCCATCCCACTAACTTAAAACAAAATCAGACTGGTTAGACACAGTTGGAAATTATGAAAGTGATTGCTCAAGCCATTGTCTCAAATTATCATCTGCCTCCAACACACTAACATTATGAACTGAAAGTGCTGGGCAAGGGCCTTAAATTGTATACATAAGCAGTAGTATCCTGGTAGCTTAACAATAGCACTGCTTGGACTGGGGTGGACTATGTGAGAAAGTCAATACTTTGATTTTATTATTTTGTCTGAAAACCAAGTGCACCTGAGTTCAAGCATGCACTGAATTTAGCAGGTACATGTGTAAACAAGAACACTGACTACTATTCAGTTTGGTTCTGCTTGGTTTCCTATATTAGTTTTTTTTTTCTTAATAACCACAGGTGATATCTCTGAAATTAGGCCTGTTTTCTCTCATGATCTCCCTCTAATATAGGTCTGCTCTTTTATTCAGACAAAGAAAGAGCTCTTTCTTCAAACCAGACAGGGAACTAATTCAGTGTGCCTAGTATAAAATTCAGGGGCGAAACATGGCCAGAAACTCAAAAAAGTCAGCTACTGTTATGCTTTGTTGCATTTCTTTTCAACTGATCTTCTTGAGCTGCTTCTATGAAGATGTGAAGAAACATGTTAATGTTTGAAAGAAACATAGCTTGGGGCTTTGGGAACTTTGTCCTTCCCTTTAAGGAATTGGCCTATAATAAGCAAAGACACTATTAGTGCATTTACATGCACTTCAAGAAGCCGATTATTCACAGAAGCCTAATTCCTAAAATGCCATGTAAACCATTATTCTGATTAGAGAAATCAGGTTATTGGCTTCTGAGAAACCTAATTAACAGAGGTACTGTAGATTGATTTCTATGTGAATAATCTGATTATATGACCTGTAAAGCATTAACCAGGTTATATTAAAGATTTTGTAGTTTGCACATTTCCACTGAACTCTGCTAGCCTGTACATGTATTTGCTTTTCATACACTTTCAGCAGCCAGAATCATCCAAAAAATTCATTTCCAGAGATCACATTATTCTGTCTCCTGGCTGAAATAATCTGTCTCAGTATTTCAGAAATTGCTAAATTTATGTTGATGATCTGAACGCACAGTGTTAAACTCAGCTACACAATCCTGAGAGCAGCAGGGTAACACATTAAAGTAACAAGGACTAAGTAGTCTGATTCCTTTTTAGAGTAATGAGTAACCTAACACATATCTTATTGAAGTAAAAATACCTGCATTATTATTATTTAAGCAGCACTGGGTGTATGGCAAGAAGCACACGTCTTGGGTCTTTTGCATGGCCCAATCGCCCAACTAAGCAGAAAAGAGTTTGCTGCATGCAGTATAGTAGCCTATAAATAAAGTGTTGATTTAACAATTATTTGCCAACACAAAAAAATTATTAAAGGCAGCATCTTGACCAAGGAGAACTCCAGAAAATTACTTGTGCGTGTAAATGCGGATTATTAAGAAACCAGATTTCTGCCTTCACAAGGTTATTCATCTTAACTGATTATGTGTGTGCATGTAAATGCTCTAAATGATGATATGTTTGTATTTTTTCCATCTTTAGTATTTCACATTGTTTCATATAAGCATCTGAGGATCACCTTACAGTACAAAAGTACTGAATGTAATACCAATTTGGGACAAGAAGGGGAACGGTCACAAACCATGTTGTCTTTTTTTATTTCTGCAGTGCTGAGAAACTGCCCCATGAGGGCAACTGAACTCTCCCCACAGCATTGGTCCTGTCCCTGTGGACTGGGATGCTATAAAACTGAGGGAGTCTCACTACAGGGAGAAGCCTCAACATGTCAGAACTCCACCATGATTGACCCACTCAGACAAGGCCCTTTATTTCTTTTTCAGTGTATCCCTATATACATTTATGGAATGACTTTGATGATGGATGGATTACATCCTGGATGGAGCTCCACACAACTCGCACAAGCCCAATCTTATATAATTAATCTATAAGCAAGTCATTGGGTTTTAGGTGGAAAGACCTCAGTATTTTTAAATAAAATATTCAGCAACTGTAAAAACAGTAACCAGTGTACCACCTACATTCCCACTTATTTGCAACAGTATCACCCCAAGTTATCTCTCTGATGATCCCTACATATCTGAATAACGCTCTTCATGCAGTTTCTGCCCTTTATTTCACTTGTGCTCTCTGTGACTGATATGAAGTTAAAGTGGTTTGAGCAAAAAATATGTTCATTTGCAAATATGATAGAAAAATGTAAGTGTAATAAAATGTAAAAAGAATACATTTATTGTCTCATCTATGAACTGACAGCAAACAACATTGTCACTATTGTCAGGTAGATTTAACACACCCGTGTTAATTCTAAGTTGTGTGACTCCAGGCACCGACTTGCATTATTTACACTGCCATGCCACCAGGTGATTTCCATTATTTCAAAATGCTTTGTCTTTAGATCAGGGCAGAAGGAAGCAAAACCTGTTGAACAAGAGAAAGACGCAACAGAGGTGTGATTTACAGTCATATTCAATACCTTCCTTCTCCTTAAAGAAAGAGGTTAGCTTAATTCAGCTTTTTTCTTTCTTCTCAGCCCAAACCAACTCGCATAAGGAATAATAAATTCATAAAAAAAATTGTCTTTATAACATACACAAGTATATTATCGTGGAATTAGTGAAACTTACAAAGTTTGCTATGGGCTGGCCTGCTCTCCACCCTAAGCTCAACACACACACAGACCTTATTCACTTAAGCAGTGATTATGAGTGATGCCTCCACAATCTACTTCTCCTTAGCACTCCACATAGAGACTCACTAGCTTTGGTGTGAACAACACACGGGTGTCTGTGGATATAACCTGAACCTAAAAACTGACACGTCTTGATCCCTGAGAATGACCTACACACATAAAGGCTGACACACAGTTACAGTGTCCTCATATATAACCGAGATCTAAAGGCTCACACACCATGATCTCTGAATATAACCTAGACGCACACAGAGTGATACATCTTGTCGAATGCCACTTACCAAGCAACGATAAGTTACTCCCACCCTGCGGTCCTCTGTTAGGATGACTCCCTCTGTCTCCTAACCCTGGGAGAACGAAAGTGGCAATCTCCCCACACCAGGTGTCATGTATTTACTTTGTTACTTCAATCACTCAAGATTTGCAAAGTATAGAAATTTAAAAGCAAAGCAGTATTTATAAGGAATATAATAACAGCAAATAAGCTAAATTAAATACATTATAAAAATTAGTGAATAATAGTGGAAAGGCATAATGTACCCTTGTTTAAAGTCAGAACATGTGAACAATACTTTCCATAGAGATGAAGGTAACATAAGTGTTACGGGAGGAGCGTCTCTGGCCAACTCTTAGATTCAATAGTCTGGTGGATGCGTGGATGGTATTGGTATCGACGATGTCTAGATGGATAGGGTCTCTCTCTTTCTCTGTTCCTCTCTGATGTCTGTGTTGTCTCACTCAGATGGCCCAGTCTTTATGCTAAAAGGTAAACATGGGGAAAACATGGGGTTCTGTATCTCATCATGTTACACATAGATAATTGGCTGGCTACTATGGTGATGGAAAGATCTTCCTAAATGCTTTGATCATGAAAGCATGTGAAAAACATTCTATCTTGTCAAGAGAGATATCTGTTTTATTCTCAATTTCTTGATGTAAAAGAGATACTCTCATCCAATGTAAATGTTATAGGGTTTCTTGTAGGTAACATAAAGGGAAAATACACAAATTATATATGATTAAATCAAAAATAGAAAACATTGTCGCATTCTCAGTTCTCTACCACTCACCTCACTGCAATTCACAGAGTTTCACAGCACTGCTCTGTGACCAAAATATTAATTTACAGGTCATCACAGTCCATCTGTGGTTGTGCATACTTATAAACAAAGCAGATGCAGCTTGCTTTTCATGTAGTGCCTGCAGTTCCAAAATGGTGATTGTCCACTCTGTAATATTATTTGGATTTGAAATAAAAGGATACATGTTGTTAAATAATATGCACCCATTTTCAATCTTACCCATCCAGTTCCATTCCTTGGGGAGCCAAGTCTTATCCTGGCAGCACTTGGAATGAGGTGGGAATCAAACCCAGATGGGTTGCCTGTCCATGGAGGATGGTGTAATATATAGTGCTGGGCGGTATGACCAAAATTCTATGTCACAGTATTTTTCAAAATTATACCGGTTTCACGGTATTCAAAGGTATTTTTTTTCCATGCATGAGTAGATGTTAATCACATTTTCCACTGCAATTACTGCAGTATACTGGCTAAGAATAACCTATTCCACTGTCTTGAGAATTGTACATTGTTCAAAAAAAACATTTTAATGTTCATACAAGTATTAATACAGGTTTGCATGGCCCCATAAAGAGATAGTTTTCAAGGGGGGTGGCACTAATGAAGAGTAGGAATCACATTACATGACAGTTTTATTGAACTAATTTTGCAAACAACTTAAACTATAATTTTGACAACATATTTTCAACCATCCAAAGAAGCATTTAGACTTAGTAAAATATCCATAGGTGCTTGTCAAAAATTGTATTGCACTGAACATGTCTTAGAAAAGGAATAAATAGTAAATATTTTTGTAAACCAAGCACACTTTCTGTTAATGTTAACAATCTCTGTCCACTGACATGTTAGTTGTATGGATTGTAATGGCGTTGGTTATCTCGATCCACCACTTGCGTTTTTTGTTGTAGGCAGTACCTCTAGCAAACGCATCTACAAGTGACATCTGACTGGAGTGTCTTCTAGCTTTTTCAGTTTTACCCGAGGACGTGGAGGGTGCCAGTCTTAATTCCATACATTCATGGTACTTCAAAGCATGTTTGTGGCTAAGGTGGTGCAGCAAATAGCTCAACAGCATTTGCAGTATAGTTGTTTGGTCCACATCTGACCTTTTAAAACCAAAGTATCTCCAGACAACAGACACGGCTCCTTTATTCGGCAAAAGTTCTTCTGTGTCATCATGTTCAACTTTATCGTCTGCTACAGCTTCAGTTTCGGAATGTTCTCTGTCCATTCTCACCGCTCAATACCTCCACTAACGCATCGCATGCGTGTTTAGCGGTGTAGCAGTGAAAAAGGTCCCCCCTTAAACAGTTTCCCACTGCGCCACGTTCTGAATGTTTAAACCAGTGTTGTGCTATAAGAAAAATCCATATCATAACAAAAATAAAAAATGGTTTTCGGTATGAACTGGTATACCTCCCAGCACTAGTAATATATATTTTTTTATTTCTGTGTACTTATGCACATGTATGTTTTAATGTTTCAGATGAGTTGATCTGACTAGTGCATGTGTAACCTGATTGCCACTTCCATTGATACTCAGTGGATTCAGAAAGCATTCAGACCCTTTCATTTCTACACACTTTATTTTAATTTTAAATGGATAAATTTGACAGTTTTACCCATCTACACTTAATAACCCATAATGACAAAGTGAAAATATGCTTCCTGAAATGTTTGAAAATTTAAAATATATTTCCTTTTGTTAATTTTGGTTATTGAATGTAGGGTGATGGGCAAAAATGGCAAATGTATCAATTCAAAATTAAATCTACAGCACAATAAAGTGTGTAGAAAGTAAAGAGGTGTGGATACTTTTTGAATTCACTGTATGCCTTGCTGAAACAATTTCCATCCATCCATCGATCCATCCTCTTCCGCTTATCTGAGGTTGGGTCTCGGGGGCAGCAGCTTGAGCAGAGATGCCCAGACTTCCCTCTCCCCAGCCACTTCTTCTAGCTCTTCTGGGAGAATCCCAAGGCATTCCCAGGCCAGCTAGGAGACATAGTCCCTCCAGTGTGTCCTGGGTCTTCCCCGGGGCCTCCACTCGATTGGACGAGCCCGGAACACCTAGCCAGGGAGTTGTCCAGGAGGCATCCTGATCAGATGCCCGAGCCACCTCATCTGACTCCTCTCGATGCGGAGGAGCAGCAGCTCTACTCTGAGCCCCTCCCGGATGACTGAGCTTCTCACCCTATCTTTAAGGGAAAGCCCAGACACCCTGCGGAGGAAACTCATTTCAGCCGCTTGTATTCGCGATCTTGTTCTTTCAGTCACTACCCATAGCTCTGAACCTCTGAAAATCTTAAAACTGGATGCTGATGTAGAAAGTCTGGTAGCTCCTTTATGCAGGTTTCAAAAATAGATCCTGTTAAGCAATATTGTAATCCAGCCATTTAAAAAAGGACACCTACAATACCATACAATTACATTGTAAATTCTAAAATAAGTTAGGCTCCAAGTCAATTTTTCCAAAATTGATAACTTATCATTTCCCAAACAGAAGTTTGACAAATTAGTATAGACCCTTCTGTCCATCGAGCATGTTTCGTCAGCTAATTGTTAAATTTTTACAATGTTTAATCTTGACATTTTGTAAAAGTTGTCAAGGCTTCCACTTTACCACTGTTGATTACTTGACTCTCCTGTTTGTTCCAGATTACCATGACTCTTTGAGTTAAGAAGTACTTAATTAATTCTTTCTGGAATACACTTCCACTTAAATTGTACAGTATTGATGTTCTTGACTACGTGATTAATTATTTAACTGAAAATAAATTCTGCAGGATCAGCTTCATCAATACCTTTGAGAAATCTGAAAACATGCAATGGGTCTATAAGTAACCTCCTCTGCTCAAGACTAAAGATTTGCAATTCCCTTACTCTGCCAAAATAGGACATACCCTTTATTCCTAGGATGCACCTAGTTAACCTTATTTGCACAGCCTTTAGATATGCTGTCAATGTTGTAGAGCAAAGTGACCACAGCTGCATACATGTCTTAAAATGGAGCACCACAATCACATTATAGTGTTTGAGCTTAATATCTCTTAATATATATGAGTGAAACATGTACCGGATATACTTGCAGATAAGTTTTAAGTTGGGACTTGATTTTACCGTATAATTTTTGTATTTTATAATGTCGGTCATATAAGTTGAATGTGGAAAACTCACGCTAAAGGTCCAAGAGACTGTGATATGCTAACGCCCACCTGAGAGAGTAACCACGGAGCACACTGCCTTTTTTTTTCTATGTATTGTGCCTACGTGACACACGGTAATACCCAAACTATTCCAAAGCGATGTTTGCACTGATTTGTGTTTTTTGTATATCACACCCTCATACACCTTTATCGTAAAAGCATCCTTTATTTATAATGGAGCATTCGATCACAAGAAATTATGAAGTTAGTTTTAAATTAAATGTTGTTGAAGTAGCAAAAGAAATTGGTAACTGCGCTGCTGCAACAAAATTCGATGCATCTGAGAATCTGATGTGAGATTGGAGGATGCAAGAAAATGTAAAAAAAAAATTTAAATGTCGCATTTTTAAACGGGCATATAAGTCGGGGTCTGATTTTATGATCGATTTTTTATATGTGAGTATATATGGTAGACCTACAGTCCTAAACTAAAATCCTAGTTAAAGATAATGAGCTGTTGATACTACTTATGTTTTCTAAATAGGTACTTCTTCCTCTAGTAGTCAATATATATTTTATTACCTCTAGTTGCTCATCCAGAGCAAGTGGAACTTTTCTATTTTGGTAACACATTGTTTTGTTTTTAACGTTAAAAAATACAACTTGACATTAATCACATCGGTGACTTAACTTTTCTAAGAAATGGTGTTCACAGAAATATCGATGTAAGGATTTAAAATCAGTTCTTTCATATGGTCAGAAGTTTCAGCCATTTGATGATTTTCTCGATTGTCGCCATGCATTTCTGTTTCTGAGGCACTCCTGCATTCTGCATCCTGGACTTTGTCTTGCATTGCCTTTGTGTTATTACAGTATGTTTGTCTGCTGCTCAGTTTTCAGGATTACTTCTTGCATGTCAATTTGTCTTAGGTCTTGTTTTCTTTTTCTTTCTTGGTTTTTTTTTTTCAATATTTAAGTTCCTTCTGAGATTTGCGTGACACTCAGCAGATGCTGATGCTTAGTTTTTTTTTTTTTTGTGCCATTATGGTGGTCGTCACTTGGTTTTGTGATTACTTTGCCATAAACACGAGACCACAGGTCACTTTACTGTACTTTACTTACATTTAATAAAGTTCAATGTTAGATGATCAATGAACACAATACTTTCACTTGATTATTAATTCTGAGCACATATGTACCGTGTCGTGGGTTAATTATCAATTCATGGGCTGGTGGGGAGTATGCTTTTATTGCAAATTACTTTTCTAACCACCCCTAAAGTGGTAACCTGATTGCCGCAACATAAATTTTTTTTTGAATTTCCAGAACATAGACATCAGGTTATATTCAGATTTACTTCCTGCTTATCTGTGTGGTTCAGTGTCTTGTCCTCCCATTCTTTCTTGTTCTTCATCACTTAATTGCCTTCTGTGGTGTGCTTGATGATCAGCAGATGTCATTGCTTTTATTTCATTTCTGCCATCATGGTGGTTATCATGTGATTTCTCGATCACTGTGCTATAAACACATGACCATAGGTCATGGCCACCAGGGTCCAGATACTTTATAATTTATTAAACATATTACATCATGCTTTCGATTAAGACCAACATCATGGTTCTAGCCATACTTTTCTGTGAATAACTGTGTGACAGATGGACAGATCTTAGAATTTTATATATATATATATATATATATATATATATAGGTTCAATAGTTTTAACTATATAACTTTTATATATAATAATAAAACTTTGCTTTTTGCTGAAGACATTGTGTTGTGTAACACCAGAAAAGAGGAAGTGGAAAGGAGGTCGGAAGAATGGAGAAGGGCTTTGGACAATAAAGGGTTGAAGATAAATAGGAAGAATATAGGTGATTTAATGATGATCAGCATTCAGAAGTTAGCTTGCAGGGAGAGTTATTGAAAAGAGTGGATATATTTAAATATCTAGGATCAGTGGTAGCCTGAGATGGAAAATTAGATGCAGAGATAGCCCACAGAGTGTAGTGTGGATGAAACAATTGGAATATCTATCAGGAGTGATCAAAGACTTAAGATGAAGAATAGTGGTAAAGTTTTTAAGACAGTCATAAAACCAGCAATGATGTATGGAACTGAGACATGGGCAGCAGTATAGTGAGCACAGGAAAAGAAGTAAAATGTGGCAGAAATGAGAATGTTGAGATGTATGTGTGGAGTTACAAAAAAGGATGGATTAAGAAATGAGACTATCATAGGTAAAACAAAAGTGTGAGTGATGTCTAAGAAATTACAGGAAAGTATGTTGAAGTGTTATGGACATGTGATGAGGAGAGACAATGTATACGTGGGCAAGAGTGATAGGAATGGAAGTACAGGGGAAGAGAAAGCGAGGAAGGTCAAAGTGAAGGTGGAGAGAAAAAGTAAAAGAAGATCTGAATGAAAAGAGCTTAACTGGAGAGGTGGTTTAGGACCACGCTGTTTGGAAAAGGTTGATCAAGCACATCGACCTCACATTATACTGGAAAAAATTGAAGAAGAAGAAGAAGTTTCTACATTATGACTTAACATTGTCTGTCAACTGCTGCTGAATATGGTTGGGATGATAAGAGTCAATGCAAGCCTCTAAATCCTTTACAGAGTTTGGCATCATACATTTTGTATTTCTAATTAGCTAGTTTGCCCAGTTTTATTGGTCTATTGCTTAAATTTAAGTGCAGAAGTGTCATATATTTGAATTGAATTCAACAGAATGTACCTGCTGTCCACAATACCTATGACATGCTCATTGCAAGGTGTTTGTTATGTGTGCATTGCATTTTTCATTCCAACAGATGGCATATACTGTACAACCAACACTATAACCTAATAAAGGAAATTTTAACTAAAAAAGTTTTATGGAAATAAAAAGAGTGATAGAAGAAGTACTAATCCCATTGGAGCCCTCTGGCTATTACACAGAGAGAAGCAGCTGATGTTTTTACCTTGGAGGTTTCAAACTTATGTCCCGAGAGATCAGTGTGCCCTCTTTATAATAGTAAATAGAATATGTTTTTTATTTACAAGATTTATTCCTCTTTAGATTTTGCTACATTAATTAGGGCAGATCATCAGAATGTGTAAAAGGATTCAAATCAGAATAGTACTCCCACTATCATTTTTTTATTTCCTATATTTTTTTCAATGTAATATTTCCTTTATTAAGTTATAGGTTGTGTGTTGCCTCAATTATACATAATTTGCTTCTGGATTCTTAACAGCAGTACTAATGTTTCAATGCACCACTTGTAGCAATGTAAAATACATTTTATTAAATTGTGCATTATAAAAATAAGCCTTGAGCTGGCCTTTAAAGTCACTAACAGAAAAAGTAGTCCTAATAAACAGGTAGACCATGGGGCAGCTACTGAAAAAGCACAGACTCTTTTGATTTCAGACAAGAATGGGGATTAGTCAGAAGTTATCATCCTAGTGACCTTAAAGATCTTGAGAGTGATGCTGGATAATTAGCTCAGTGAAATAACAGGGAGCCAGGCAGAGCCCTGTAAACCAAGAACAAAATCTTAAATTGAATTCTTTACCTCACAGGAGGCTAAAGGAGAGCGGCTAAAACTAACAAACTACAATGAATCTTCTTAGTAACAGTGAGTATCCTAGCTGTATTCTGCACTAATTGTAGCTGAGATAACGCAGACAGATTAACACCCTAAGTAAATTGCAGTAATCCAATTGTGAGGTAATAAAGGCATAAATAACTATCTCTAGGTCCTTCTCAGAGAGAAAACGCTTGAGGTTAGTAATTAGTTTGAGATGATAAAAGCATGGTGGTGCAGTGGTAGCGCTTCTGCCTTGCAGTTAGGAGACCTGGGTTTGCTTCCCGGTCCTCCCTGCGTGGAGTCGGCATGTTCTCCCCATGTCTGCGTGGGTTTCCTCCGGGTGTTCCGGTTTCCTCCCACAGTCCAAAGACATGCAGGTTAGGTGCAATGGTGGTCCTAAATTGTCCCTAGTGTGTGCTTGGTGTTTGTGTGTGTTTGTGTGCCCTGCGGTGGGCTGGTGTCCTGCCTGGGGTTTGTTCCTGCCCTGTGCCCTGTGTTGGCTGGGATTGGCTCCAGCAGACCCCCGTGACCCTGTGTTAGGATATAGCGGGTTGGACAATGACTGACTGACTGACTGACTGACTGATAAAAGCTGCTCCTGACAACTGAATTTATCTGACACTCCAAATCAAGAATGAAAAGCACACTCTTAACAGTCAAATAGGGTATAATACTTCCAAAACTTAGATTCAAATTCTTGACTTCAATGACATTGCCAAAAGCATTCAGGTGACTTTTGTATTCATAAAGCTGAAGAAAATTCTTTGCCATCCAAGTGTGTCCAGCTCCAGTCCTGGAGGGCCGCAGTGACTACAGGTTTTCATTCTAACTGTCTTGTTAATTAGTGACCAGTATCTGCTAATTAACTTCTTTTGCCTTAATTTTAATTGATTTAACTCGGACACGTGAATTGTTTCATTGATCCTTAATTAACAGCCAAACAATAATGAAACACAAAACAACCCAACATATGACAAGCTAACCTGTGCCCATCACCCAACATCAGAAAGCAAAGAAAGGTGAAGGCCTCAACAAATGTTGATCTGCTCAGGGCACCAAACCATCTTGACGATGTTCTAAGACAAAAAGAAAATCAACAGTTTACTGTGGCAGAATGAGAGAGGCAGCAAGCCATGGAATTAGATAATGGGTTTAATTAATAACAAGAATGGGCTTCTAAATAAGAAACTGGCTGGAATAAAATCAGTTGGAGTTTGAAGCCCTGACTTAGCTAGTCATCTGTTGACATTTTATGTCTCATTTCTGTTTGACAGCCATTTAATGAAGAAAAGAATCAATTCAAATGACTAAATCCTTACAAACAGGGTCATTAAAATGAAGGGAAAATAAGTTAATCAGCAGTGAAAACTGGTCAGTGATTAGGAAAAGGGTTAGAATGAAAACTTGCAGCCACTGTGGCCCTCCAGGATCAGAGCTGGACACTGCAATTTTAGGCTTCTTAGGCTTTTTTCAATTCGTGAGCTGTTCCTTTTTGTATTAATTTACATTTTTGTTTGCATGCATTTTGATTGTTTTACTTTTTTTTTGCTTATGTGTTCCAAGGATATGTCCCATTTTAAGGTTTGTTCGGGTCCTTGAATTTCTTTATCTGCTCAGCACATGCCATCCCTCCAGTAGTGCTGTCAGATGAAATGGACTTGAATATATTGCTAACATGCAGTATTGGAGAATTTTACAACATCTCATGATGTATCCAAGCCAAAAGGCACAAAAAAAAACAATGAAATGTTTTCATTAAGTGAACCATACAACAGCTTAAAATGACCTCTTAGGCAGAGAATTCACATTGGTCACTGTCACACATGTGAACAAAGGAGGGAGTCAAAGGGCTTAACTGAGGGTAAGTTGTCAGCTTGAGGGTTGATAAAGTGCATTAACCTCTCTTCTCCCTTTTCCACAGATCAACAGAAGGGAAACCCAGTTTAACCAACACCAACTTCCATCCTCCTATCTAGACCACACCGTACTACTGACCTCACGTCCACCATCCCTGACAAGGACCCGCCTCTTCCTGCACAACTATATAAACACACACCTTTTGTCCATCAGTTAGTCAATTGGGACTCAGTTATTGCCTGTCATTATATGGGATGGATCCCCCAAACCTTTCTCCTTCTCTTGTTTTTTCATTAGAACATTAACCAGATCAACGCCAAACATAGACACACACAAAAAGAGCATTTGATTGAAATATAATGACTGATTCCTCTCTTTCAAACCTTTAACACTTTTCAAATGGTCCATCATAACATCTGTGGATTTTAGGGTACACTCCTCATCTTCTACACCTCTAGCTACAGTATTAATGGTGTCACTGTAAACATGGTAGCATGATTTAAATTCTTTGACACAACTGTTACTCATAATCTAAATTTGGATGAAAATATCCCATCAACTCCATCTTGAACTTAAAAAGTTCAGCCTGCCCCAATCAAAGCTGTCATTGAAAGCATCCTCACTTTCTCCATGACAGTCTCTTATGGCAATGCATCAGCTTGTTCAGAACTTAAACTGCAGTGTGTTATTTGGACAGCAGAGAGGATCTGATGACTGAAAGTGGACTCCACTGAGGTCCTGTATACTTCACGGGTCAGGAAATGAGCTGAAAATATAAGCAAAGGCTGCACTCACCGGGGCAACCATCTCTTTCAGTTATTACCATCAAGGAAATATTACCAGTCACTAAAGACAAGAACTACTAGACATTGAAACAGTTTCTTTCCTACTGCATTCAGTATGGGTAAACAAAGACCCTGATTCGTCTATCTCTTTTTGATTTCTATTCTTCTCCATTCAATACAAATTATGTTTATTTTAAATAGGGCTTACCTAATGTATTACTGGGTGGTAGTACAATTCTACTTTATTTTACTGTTTCATATGCCTGTGTTTATGGTATATAATATTGTGATGGTGTCATGTATTGCATATTGCGTTGTTTAATTTCATAAACCTTGATATGTTTATGGCTGTAACACTAACAGAAATTCCTAACAACTATGTTGCCTGACAATAAAGTTCAAGTTTATGTAAGAGTCTTCAGCATGGCGGTCCAGATGATTCTTGCTGAGCACACAGCTTCAGTGCCAGTACTACTCTACACTCTGGTTTAGCGCTAAGGGAGACATCATCTCACACATGCAGCTTAAAGCTCCTAACATGTGAGAAAAGGCATATTAGGAACATCTGAAAGGACACAGAGTTGTATTTTGAGCTTATCTGAGATCTACCTGTTCTTCTTAGACCAGAGATTTCCTGGTCCACATATGAGGTGTTCTGACTGGACATTTGGAAGCCCTGTGATCCTCATCAACTACCAAGGGAATAGAAAGTAGTCTGAAGATCTATGAGGGCCTGAGAAATTAATGTTCAGAGAGTGAGGAATGAAAGTGTAAGAGAGAAAAATAAATTGAAAACATGGAAACCTGGAGGGAGAAACTGAAAGGAAACGTCTATGTGTAGATCACTGCCTGAGGGCCCACATGAAAGAAGCAGATGCCACTGTTGCTCTAAACATGGACCTGAGTAGCAGTCAATGAGCAGCTCTGGAAGCTTCTTGAATTTTTTTTTTATTTGGTCTCCAACTTTTACACTGCAGCTTCTGATTAAGCCTCGACAGCCAGATCATGTTCCCAACATATGTACTTTTTACTTTTCTCTGTAAAAAATCCCTTGATTTAAACTCCACATGAGCTGAATTCTTTACTATCTCAACTATACTTTAATTTTATTAACTCATTAAGGACTCATTTGTTTCATTATACTTTTATTTTAAGTGATGTTATGATCTGCCTCATGAGGAATTCTAACAGTTTACCTTCTAAATAGTTCAAGGCCATTGACAAAAGATTTAAAAAGCCTAAACTGCTGTATTTGTTTGAACAGAAAAACTACAGTTACTCATTTATAAAGAAAGTCACATCACATATTTAAAGCACTTTACAGTAAGAAGCTGTAGACACTCCATCTTTCCTCCAGATCTATTAATATTCTACAATAGCTTGACAGTCATTAAAGACACCGATTTTGTTAATGTAATAACCAGACATTTCAACCTGGTTAATCATTGCTCTGTGGTGCAATAACAGATACCCAGTGGTTACCAGGCACATATTGATCAGCTTAGGACCCATTTGTTTTACTAGAAAGCATTAGATATGAGATGTTAGCTATGGTAGCACTCCTTGTACAGTAAGAGATTATTTAAAGGGTATTGTTGCCAAACAAAAGTCAAAGTCAAAGTGGACTTTATTGTCATCTCAACCATATATAAGTACAGATAGACGAAATTGCGAAGTTCAGGGTCCACAGTGTAACAACATGAAGTGCAAATAATAAATTAAAAATAGAATTAAAATTAGACAAGACATTGTGCAAAGACAAGACAAAGAAGTAGCAGCAATATTGACATGTAGTTAGCAATATGAACATTGATGCAATGTATGGTATTTGCAATCTAGATACATAAATGTAGTCAATAGATATGTAATATAATAAATAATAGATATAGATAATACATAAATTATCACTGTATGATAATAGTTGTTTAAGACATGTGTAAACAATGACAGGTCAGAATAATTCACAGCAGAAGGATAACAAGAGTGTCAAAATACTTAAAGGTCATTATGAGATTTTCAGTTCTTCTCTACATGCACACTCATCTTTGCAGGAAAGTGGTTTACATGTATAAACGTTCTGTTTTTAGAGGTGGTTGAGGCCGTGTGGAAGATCCCAGGTGGCAGCATGGTGTTGAGTCTGACAGCTTGGTGATAAAAACTCTCCTGCAGCCTGGCAGATCTGGCTCTGATGCTGTAGTATCTTCTCTTGGATGGCAGAAGTGTGAAAAGTCCATGTGAGGGGTGTAAGGGGTCCTGCACAATGCTGCAGGCCTTGCGTACACTGTGCTTGTAAAATATGCCCTGAAGTGAAGGGAGAGGCACCCCAATAATGTTCTCTGCTGTCTTCACTATCCTTTGCAGGCGCTTGCGGCCGGATATGTTGCAGTTGCCATACCAGACAGTGATGCAGCTGGTCAGAACACTCTCAATGGTGCCTCTGTAGAACATGGTGAGGATGGAAGGGGGAAGACTTGCTCGCTTCAGCCACCTCAGGAAGTGTAGTCTCTGCTGGGCTTTCTTGATTAGTGATAAGGTGTTATGCATCCACGTAAGTTCCTCAGTTATGTGCACACCGAGGAACTTGGTACTCCTAACACTCTCCACATCTAAACCGTTGATGCTGAGCGGGATGTGGGCAGGATGTGATTTTCTGAAGGCCACAATCATCTCTTTTGTCTTGTCGACATTGAGAGATAGATTGTTGTCTTCACACCATGTGGACAGCCGTTCCACCTCATCTTTGTATGCTGTTTCATCATCCCTGCTTATCAGTACCAGCACTGTCATATCATCTGCAAACTTGATGATGTGGTTTAAAAAAACAATGTCAATGAAAAGTGTAAAAGGAGAATCAAATGTAGTAAGACCATGTATTTGAGTTTTTGTTGTCAGGTGTATGTGTGAAATAACAATTACCTGCTAAAAATATATAATAGGAAAACGACAGGTCAAGTGCAACAACTAGCCAACAGAATGCTGTCACTTTTTTCCTTGAAGAACCTCTTGTCTGTTTGTGACTGAACACAATTCTTCTTCTGCTAAAGTATATGCATCCTTCTGCATCTTTGTTTGATTCAGTGCCAGTTTAGGTACTTAAATCTATTTTGACCTCATTAAAAGCTCCCTGAATCCCTAAGGTGAATCTTCTCCAATTAAGAAAGTATCCACAGTAACAAAGTACTTTAATTACTTAACTGACTTTTCACTTGTTCTCTGGTTTATGTTGCAGTTCTTTTTAATAGACTGAGAAACTTTATAATAAAATCATATTTTCCTATAGTATTAATTTCTTATTGTCACATAACATTCTCTTATTTACTTTTCAGGGTGGTGGGGGCAGAGGCTTTCCTAGCAGCACTGAGCATAACTACTACACGGAGAGCTACTCAGTTAGCAGTTAAACTAACCAACATGGAAACTTGTTAAGGTCAGATTTTGCACATATGTTAGAAAGTTTTTCTTCACTCAAATCACACACACATGGATTAAACTAGCGGAGCAAACAGTAGAATTTTATCAATCTTCAAAACTCCACTTGATGTAATTTTGGAAAATTAAAGTAAATAGGATTGACGGGATTGTTGCAATGAACAGCCTGTTCTCATCAGAAATTGTACCAATGTTTTCTAACATCTTTGAGGATTTGCGAGTAAACGTAAAGAGTACCTGGATGAAATCCTACAAAGACATGGGGAGAACAAACAAGTTCCATGACTAATTCAGCGGTCCCAGGACTTGAATTCAATTGCTGGATCTAAGAATGTGCTCAAAGAGAACTCTCTGTATGTGGCAGCATGCAAAATAATGACAACATTATTTTATTTTCATTATAGTATTATTCAAAAGTCAAATGAGTATTTGTGACAGACCTACCTGTCAATGATACAAAAATCAAAATAAAAAAATGTACTTCACTAATTCAGTAGAGGTTAAAAATAGATCTATTAATGCATTATTGAGGGTGTGTTGTGCCAATTCAAAGTATTGCGGACTCCCATAGACTGGTGCTTCAGTGATAACCACTGCACCGCTGAGCCACCACAAAATGGGATATAATGAAAATGAAAGACGGAAACACAGAGCGTGAGGATTTGTGTTCTAAGGTGTAATACAACACTAAGGCACGTCATGATACGGAAAATTACGTTTAAGCCAATTATTGGATCAGTCTGCCTTTGAAGGCTTTGATTGGATGGGCCATCTCCGTTTCATTAAAAAAAAACTCGGATGACTTTAAAGTTGAGATTCTTCTTCAGTCGCCTGTCACTGCGGCTTTTAAGGTGTAAACTATCAGTTACCAATCTTCGTCAAATATCCACTCATATCCATTTTCGAAGTCAATTTTTAGTGAACTGTGAACGGAGAATGTATTTAATTCTCACAAGTGACTCAAAATAAAAAGCAGTCTCCGGACAGGTCACCCACAAAAATCTAACTGCTGTGGGTCTTGTTTCATGAAATCCGAGGTCTCTAGAAGACAATCGTCACAGACACAGCAACAACAATGCAGGCATCCACGCTGCCAGAAGTCAGACCCGAGACCGTAGTGCCATGAGCCGGCAACCTCGCCCACTCCGCCACAAACGGCACAACGCAGTACACACAGTGAGCGGACCATCTGCTCAATTCACAGAAAGAGCAATTAGAAGCGGGGGCGTCCGACCAGACCCTGTAGTGTGGGAATAATCACACAATGATCCACTGGGAGAAACCAAAAAGTGTTTGCATAGCGTTTCAGACTGATCTGATATACGCACTAATCGAACTAGTCCAGACCCTTCTCGCTTTATGTATAACTGAAAAGATTTTTAAAAATCTACATACAGTGCGCACAGGCAAACAGAGATATTGGAATTTAAACATTTAAACAATTGTTACGTGTTTAACTCATTGTATACGTTACAAACCCATCAATCTCCATGCCTGTTTAATAGAGATCGGTCGCAAGGCAGGAATCATCCCTGGACGGGCACCCAGTTTATCCCATGGCGTACGCACAGACTGGGATAAAAGTGGCCATACGTTACATACAATAATATTCGCAACGCTTAAAATCGAAAAAAAAAATGCATTTCTCAACATAATAACGAGATGAAAAAATATTTGACAGAAGGCACACTAAGCATTCTGCGTTCTCGTAAAGACCCCACAATGTAACATATTGCCTTTGGAACGAAAATGAAATTAAAGTCAAAGGAAATGAGAGATGCACTCGCACTACACAAAATCCGCCCACACGTGACTATTTGACGCCAACTTGTCTGTAGATCTTAGGCCATTTTAATTGATTTTTTCTTTGTTTAATGTTGCCACTGCTGTGTCTCGTCTTTTGGCACAGCAGTGAAGCTACTTTAAACATATAATAAAAATAACTCGTAAGACAGGGGATCAGCTCTGTAAGCAGGCTGATAGATGTATGCATTTACAGGGAACCTTCGTGCTCCTGTGGTGATATCTGAATGCTGTACAGTTGCTGGTGGTGGGCGCTGCGGCTTACGCTGCCGCCCCCGCATTCATTGTCCCAGTTCCGTTCGTTATGATTGTCGAGTTTACACCTTATTTGAATTAAGTGTTTTCGAGAATGCATCAAGTTGAATTAATCTAAACGCGCTTCATCGATTAAGTTATTTTCTCGTGATTTAATTCTATTGAATGACCCTGACAGAGTCAATTCATTGCTGGATTAAGTTATGTTTGTATAGGGTAATTTTGTTTCAATGTGCGCATTGACGACTTGCTAGAAGCGGCTGATAAACATAATAGTGTCTTTCACAGCGATTAGCATCCCAATACACATTAAAGTTAAAGATAACAAGTTGGAGTGTAGTATTAATTAAATCACGATGCAAAATAAATTAAATAGAAATAACAATGGTATATCTCACCAGCCTTAGTCTGTAAATGTGATCGCATCAGTTCTTTTGTCCATTTCATTTCGTGAATATCACAGCGGCTGCACATCTCGCTATTTTAGTATTTTGTGATCCGACGAGTGACACGAATTAGTAGAACCTCCCGGTTTTGATGCCAGTAAGTACTGGTAATGTTTCTTAAAAGACTATTTATTTGGTTGTGCGGGTTCTAATAGAATCATTGCTTGACAAAGATTCACTTCATTCTGGGACGGCAGCTCTGCACGTAATTTGTTTAAGGTTCCTTATACGTGGTCAAAACAGAAATTGGCTATCGCAGGATACTGACAGGTCAAGAAAATCTGAACTTTTCTTATTTGCAGCAAGAATGCTTTTAAAATGCAGTATGAACAAATTGGTGTTTAATTCTATATTATCTATTCATGGTTATCTGTGTTACAGATCTAAATAAAAAAAGGATTCTTTCTGGAATATTCATTTGGATGGTCCCTTTGGGAACCAAAAATGGTTCCCCTTATGGCATTACTCTGAAGAATAATTTCGCCACCTTTATTTTTAAGCGTTTCTCTTAACGTTTAATGATTTCCAGAGTTTGAAACCTGTAGAGCCAAAGTATGCTCAGACAATTGCCATGAAGATTACCCATCCGTTATCGAACCTGCCCATTCAGAGTTAAGAGCCTGAAGACATAATGATTACTACTTCAAAGAACTGTGCATCCTGCGGTGGGCTGGCGCATAGACATAGAATTGGGCTGGCGCCCTGCCCGGGATTTGTTCCTGCCTTGCGTCCTGTGCTGGCTGGGATTGGTTCCAGCAGACCCTCGTGACCCTGTGTTCGGATTCAGCGGGTTGGAAATTGGATGGATGGATGGAAAATGACTGACTGCCTGAGAACTGTGCATAAATAAAGGCGTGGTTTGTAACGTACCAGACTTTTGGCACTAGTTTCTTTAGTGGAGGAGTGCACTCAGTAGGACAGTTAATATATATGTGTTGTTGTTCAATAAAGAGTTGTTAGCCCGAAGGCATTTTATTTTAGTGTGTGCATTTAATTACTTTACTTGTCCATAGGAAAAAAAAATAAGAAAACACAACAAAACTGGCGACGAGGTACGAGCTGAACCTTCAACAAAGGAACCCGGTTTAAAAAAAAACCAAAATATTTGTTAGTCGGAAATGTTACCGCTGTGGCAATCCTAATCACGATGAAAATGATTGTTGGTTTAAAGATAAGAAATGCAGACGTGTCACTGAGCGAGTGCACAGACCAGAGAAAAAGAGCATACTTAGCAAATATGCAGTTATACAGAGAAGTAAAAAGTAACAAATGTGCGCCAGGTGGCTGAAAATGAAACAAATTCAAGTAGCAGACACTGCTGACCTCCCTTGTCTGAAGGTGTATAGCATTAGTGGAGCAGACTGCGTAGTAATTTGGATATCTCCAGAAGCGGAGGGAGTTGAATTGAAAACGGACTTCGGCACTACGTCTACTTTGCCCGTTATCTCTGTAGGTGAGTACAAACGATTTTTTCATAAAAACCACTTTAAAAGACTTCAGTAATATCAAAGACATCTTCAGGAGAAAAGTTGTCTCCAGCTGGCAAAATAACAGAATGTGAAATACAAAGATGAGCAGCAGTTGTCAGACTTGTGTGTTACGGGAAATGTTGGTGCAGCCTTATTTGGACGTGAATGGCTGGAGAACAAACAGCTCGAATGGCACGCATTAGAAGTACAGGTGTTGTCACATAGTACTGACAAGGACACAAGTAAACATCTGGCTGATGACGTATTTCAAAAAGAAATAGGAACACTATGGGAATAAAGGTTAAAACTGAGCTAGAACAAAACCCCACTCCAAAGATTTTTTTTAGGCTCGACCTGTGCCTTATGCAGATTCGTACCGGTGTGGAGGCTGAGCTCGAATGCTTGGAGAAGGCAATGAAATGTGAATGGGCTTCCCCCATTGTGCCTGTAATAAAAAGGGAAAAGAATGAAACGTGCGCCTTTGTGGAGACTTTAAAGTGACAGTAACTATAGTACAATATGTCCTCCCTCGTATTGAGGATATTTTTGCATCATTAGCAGAACGAATCTTTAGAAAAAATGTTGCAATGGAAACAGTTACTTCTGAGAGAATTGTTTCTGTGCTAAGAACTATTTTGCAAGGAATGGATTACGTGAGGAAGTCTATACTAATATTGGACCAAATTTTGTGGCAGAAGAGTTTAAAGCGTTTATGAAGAAGAATGGCATTAAACATTTTACATCTGCCCCATATCACCCTGCTTCTAATAGTTTAGCAGAAAGATTCATACAAACCTTTAAAATGGCAATTAAGGCAAAGGGCAGTGAGGAAATTTCACTGCAGCACAAAATAGATACCTTTTTATTTGTGTACAGAAATACAGTAAATGCCACCACAGGACAAACTCCTGTTGCGATGTTTCTCAGAAGAAACTTAAGATCACATATGGATCTCATTAAGTCAGACATGAGGCCAGATATTGAGAATAAGCAGTTTGCACACTTCAATGACAGAAATACAAGCATTTTCCAGTTTGGTCAGGAAGTGCTGGCACAAGATGATCAGAATGAGAAAAGGCAGCTTGAAACATTATTCAATAGAACTGGCTGCAGTGGATACTGGAGAATATCTACCTGGAGTGGCATGCACACCAGATAGTAAACATGCGTGTGAAACCTACCTTACATACTGTGTGTGAATCCAGTGATGAAGCTAAAGAGGGATCTGAAAATACCATTTCAGCCACAGTTGATACTGCAGCCTCTGAACAGACAGGATAGATTACTTGTAGACAACTATACCTGAACAGTCGAAAACCTCAATTTTACAAGATACACAGAGACATTAGTCTGTTAGGTACAGAAAAGTCCCACAGAGGCTTGATATGTAAAGTTTATGTCCTTATACAGTATGTCTATATAGGTATCTCTGCATTTGTAATACCTGTATATAGTTAAGTGGGGAGGCAATGTGATGTACAAGACTTTTGCCACTAGTTTTCTTAGTGGAAGAGTGTATATACAGTGCATCTGGAAAGTATTCACAGCGCATCACTTTTTCCACATTTAGTTATGTTACAGCCTTATCCCAAAATGGATTAAATTCATTTTTTTCCTCAGAATTCTACACACAACACCCCATAATGACAACGTGAAAAAAGTTTACTTGAGATTTTTGCAAATTTATTAAAAATAAAAAAAATGAGAAAGCACATGTACTGTACATAATTATTCACAGCCTTTGCCATGAAGCTCAAAATTGAGCTCAGGTGCATCCTGTTTCCCCTGATCATCCTTGAGATGTTTCTGCAGCTTAATTGGAGTCCACCTGTGGTAAATTCAGTTGATTGGACATGATTTGGAAAGGCACACACCTGTCTATATAAGGTCCCACAGTTGACAGTTTATGTCAGAGCACAAACCAAGCATGAAGTCAAAGGACTTGTCTGTAGACCTCCGAGACAGGATTGTCTTGAGGCACAAATCTGGGGAAGGTTACAGAAAACGTTCTGCTGCTTTGAAGGTCCCAATGAGCACAGTGGCCTCCATCATCCGTAAGTGGAAGAAATTCAAAACCACCAGAACTCTTCCTAGAGCTGGCTGGCCATCTAAACTGAGTGATCGCGGGAGAAGGGCCTTAGTCAGGGAGGTGACCAAGAAACCGATGGTCACTCTGTCAGAGCTCCAGAGGTCCTCTGTGGAGAGAGGAGAACCTTCCAGAAGGACAACCATCTCTGCAGCAATCCACCAATCAGGCCTGTATGGTAGAGTGGCCAGACGGAAGCCACTCTTTAGTAAAAGGCACATGGCAGCCCGCCTGGAGTTTGCCAAAAGGCACCTGAAGGACTCTCAGACCATGAGAAAGAAAATTCTCTGGTCTGATGAGACAAAGATTGAACTCTTTGGTGTGAATGCCAGGCGTCACGTTTGGAGGAAACCAGACACCGCTCATCACCAGGCCAATACCATCCCTACAGTGAAGCATGGTGGTGGCAGCATCATGCTGTGGGGATGTTTTTCAGCGGCAGGGACTGGGAGACTGGTTCAGGATAAAGGGAAAGATGACTGCAGCAATGTACAGAGACATCCTGGATGAAAACCTGCTCCAGAGCGCTCTTGACCTCAGACTGGGGTGACGGTTCATCTTTCAGCAGGACAACGACCCTAAGCACACAGCCAAGATATCAAAGGAGTGGCTTCAGGACAACTCTGTGAATGTCCTTGAGTGGCCCAGCCAGAGCCCAGACTTGAATCCGATTGAACATCTCTGGAGAGATCTTAAAATATCTGTGCACATGCTTCCCATCCAACCTGATGGAGCTTGAGAGGGGCTGCAAAGAGGAATGGGCGAAACTGGCCAAGGATAGGTGTGCCAAGCTTGTGGCATCATATTCAAAAAGATTTGAGGCTGTAACTGCTGCCAAAGGTGTATCGACAAAGTTTTGAGCAAAGGCTGTGAATACTTATGTACATGTGATTTCTCAGTTTTTTTATTTTTAATAAATTTGCAAAAACCTCAAGTAAACTTTTTTCACGTTGTCATTATGGGGTGTTGTGTGTAGAATTCTGAGGAAAAAAAATGAATTTAATCCATTTTGGAATAAGGCTGTAACATAACAAAATGTGGAAAAAGTGATGCGCTGTGAATACTTTCCGGATGCACTGTATATATGCGGGTCCAACCTGGCTGGGACGCTACTATATATATAATATATATATATATATATATATATATATATATATATATATATATATAGCAGATATAGTAGCGTCCCAGCCAAGTTGAAGCCTTTTTTTTTTTGAGTGACTGTTAGGTCCGATTGAGGGAGGGCGGAGTACAGCACGGAAGACTGACAGCGAGGTATTTGATTGATGCGGTAAGGGTGGGCGGTAAGGGTGGGCGGGGGTGGGCGGGGGTGGGCGGGACCCGACCCGCCGGACACGGGACGGGAGGATGGGTTGGAGAGGGTGCTAGAAGGTTGTGGTTGGGTGTTACGAAGTTGGCGTTCTTTTTCTTGATTGTTCAAGTAAAACTTTTGTGAGACTTTACTACATCTGTCTGGTTTTTTTTTTTTTTACTTCTTCTCTTTTCGAGCCTGACGTGGAGGTCGCTACAATATACAGTATACATAATGTGTGTGTACTTGCCTATTGGAAATAAATATGAAGAACACAACATGGTTTTGTATATTTTTAAACAAATTATCCCCCTGGCATTCTAACTGTCTAACCCGGTTAATCCAATACAGGGGCCACATACTATTCCGGAGTATTGAAGATCTGGGCACAATTTAGAGAAAGCCCATGGCAGGTCAAACACATTGTGTCAAAGTAGCTAGTGTGGAATAAACCTAACCATTAAATCTTTTAATGTGGGGGAAAAACCCTACAGAGATATCAGGAGAAGCTGCAAGTTCCTCATTGAGAACTACCAGATGCGGAATTCAATCTTTTTTGCGCAATTCATTCAAGAACTCCTCTAGCTCTGTTGTATATGACCTCCCCCGCGTCAAGATATATATAACCGTTTAAACGCACATCCTATCAATTCATTTCCCCCTAAGTTCTTTCCCTAAGAGTGCTCAGTGTTTCCGTCCATCATTTCCCGGGAGGCAGTTTCAGTTCCCCACCCAGTCACAGTGTTTTTCTCCCCTCATATCACTGACATGCATACTTATTTAATTACCTGGTTCAAACTCGAAGTTGAGGACGCTCCGGTCATGATACGAACCCGTCTCCATGTCCTGGGAGATTGTGTGGTTCATTGCTCTTCATGTAATAATCATTCCAAATCGTGTGCTTTATGTTAATTGCAGACTCTAAATTCGCCCGCGATTCGTGATCGTGAGTGTGAATAGGTGCCCTGGTCACTCTATAGGTTCCGTCCACCGCTAGCATAAATTGGACAAAACTAATACTTGTTAAATAAACGGATGGATACGCTAGACTAACCAGAAAGGTGGTCAAACACGCGAAGATTCAAGTGATCCACGTCATAACATCCCGTCCTCCTTCTCTTTTCTTCTCATTCTGCAGTGTATTGCTCAGTTCAGGAGGTGCGATTTGACAGCCGGCACCCTCCTATCGCATTCCCTAAATCTCCGCCTCTTGCACACGCCCCAGGCATTTGGAGGTTGTAAACGAGAAACTGAGTAGTTTACAATCGCATTCAGACTGGAGCACAGCCGCTGAACTACACGATTGAGTTGGATTCTCACTTTCCAAAGAACTCTCAAGGTTTTCTCGTCGTAAAGTAAAAATACTCAAACATTCCGAATATCGATTTTTGTTCACAAAGAGGAAAGGCACTGTGAAACAGTGCCACATTCGACAAGGTAAACAGCATCTTTATTATTTATTCGCTCGTCGCTAAGTGTCATAAAACGATTACAGTGTGCCGGCGGACGGTTCTCAAGACTGGCAGTCTCAAGTGTCTCAAGCGTTTTGTCTGCGTTTGTGAAAACTTTAACGCCATGTTGCTGTCATTTTTCAGAGATCGCGACTCTAAGAACAAGCAATATAAATCACCGCAACAGCTGTTTGATCTTAGCAGCGCAGAAGACCATTTTGACTGATTTGTGGTTTTGTTAGTTTTAGATACAAAGTAATCAGGTATCTTAAAATATAAATGTTCTGTTAGTATTATGCTGCGACAGACGAGTTTTAGTATTGTATCAATGAATCAGAAAAGCCTTTCTAGATTGTTGCACACGCAGGGAGGCAGGGAGTGCACGTGTTGATGTTGATGCTGCACAGTTGTCACATCATAGGACCCGCAGTTACTAAGCCGGCAATAAAAGACTGAGCTCATACTGGAGTTTAATTCCGAGTGTTTCGTATGTAAGTGACACAGATCCAAACTTTAGTGATATATTCACAACAAAAACACGTGGAATCAGAACCTTTCAGATCGGATTTCAGCTCGGCAGACATCTGCAACTTGAATATGACCTGCGCTTAAATGCCTGACTCGGATTTGAATAGAAATTTTACAGTATTAACAGTTATGTGCGACCATCGTCATATATCTGCGTTAATAAATTAGGATGATTCACAGTACCGGCTCATCGTACCATTGGAAAGAAAGTGACTGTCGTTAGCCCTGTTTCTGCGCGTTTTCTGGGAGTGTTTCGGACAGACGTTGTCATTGGTGGAAATTATGAAATCGAATCGTCAAAACAATCTAAAACTCGCTCCAATTAATTCGAAGAGATAAAAAGTAATCATATTCAAGCCACTTTTTATTCGTAGTGAGAACGCAGCCTTAGAATCTGTGGTTATCTGACAATACGATTTTTAAAACGACTAAAAAGTCAGCAAAACTTGTACAGTAATGCCAAGAAAAGTTAATAATTCGCACAAGGATGAAGGGAAGAGGTTAATAGCAAAGCACAAGAGAAACTGTTAATGTTTAATGGAAATCGTGTAGCCAGGGGGTTCAAACTGCCTTTTTTAAAAGCGCGATATCTGTTCAAATTGCCTTTCATTGTCTCCCCATGTCTGCGTTGGTTTCCACCGGGCGCTCCGGTTTCCTCCCACAGTCCAAAGACATGCAGGTTAGGTGGATTGGCGATTCTGTATTGGCCCTAGTGTGTGCTTGGTGTGTGCGTGTGTTTGTGTGTGTCCTGCGGTGGGTTGGCACCCTGCCTGGGATTGGTTCCTGCCTTGTGCCCTGTGTTGGCTGGGATTGGCTCCAGCAGACCCCCGTGACCCTGTGTTCGAATTCAGCGGGTTGGAAAATGGATGGATGGATGGATGTAAACCCCAGTCGATTTAAATTTGAAATAGTCGTCCAGGATGTTGTGCATGACACAAATAACGTCTTAAAAACCATTGTTAAACCCGCATAATTCAATTTATGGTCGATTGGCTCCAGTGTATGTCCTCTCCTTAAAAACCAAATCTGTGCGATTCGCCCCTCGGGTCTACGGCATAAATATGCGCACAGGGTCAGTTTGTATAATGTATGTAACAGCCTGGGTTTTGGGAAGCAAGCTGGCCTTTCCGGGAAAAAAAAAAAACGTAACGGAGTCACAGGGAGAGCATGCAGACTCGATATGGCAGGAGCAGAGTCCAAGACGCCGAAGCTGTAAAGTAGCAGCACTAACCACTACACCACCCGAACATTCAATCAGTCACCCTGATTATAAAAAAAACAAATTGTTAAGACCCTGAAGAAAATGTGGACGAGGGAAAGAGAGAGCTGAAGTTCATGGCTATCATACTGTATTATATGGAGTAGCTTTGTACACTCTTGTACTGTAAATAAAGATATCAGGATGGTTCTTCAGAGCAGTGCCGTCTTCATTTCCCAAAAGACCCATCCAAATGAAAGTTCCAGAAAGAAGCTTCTTTTTATTTAGATCTGCAATAGGCTCCATACAGTAAATAATCATAAATAGATGATGTGGGATCTGCCAATGGGTCAGTGGGCCAGTAGGATTGTGAAAGGTCTCCCACTGCATGTAATAACACGAGCCAAATCCAGATTTTCTTAATCTCTTAGTGTACTACTAGGTAGCATACCATACATTAAAGATTTCTTTTTTCCCCACATATTAGGAAGGTTTTCAAATCACAAAGAATCAACTTAATATGCAAAGAACCCTCCCAGAATAAAATGGTGCATTGTCAAGCAAAGAACCACACAACTAAGTAAACAATCATAAAGCGTCATTTAAGATCCATTATTTTTAAGAGTGTAGTGTAAAAGTGTGTACACATGGAGATTTAAGTGCTTCTTTGATCCAGTCACTTGTAAATTGTGTAAAAATTAGTTTGTGGATAAATATTATAGAATTAAAGGGGTGACAGATAGATAGATAGATAGATAGATAGATAGATAGATAGATAGATAGATAGATAGATAGATAGATAGATAGATAGATAGATAGATAGATAGATAGATAGATTCTTCTTATTATTATTATTATTGATCTTCATTTGTCCCTGGAGGAAATTTGGCTTTTTACATTAGCTCTTTAAAACATTACAAGAATCCAGACAAGAACAGGTAATTTAGCCCAACAAAGATCTCCAGTCCTTTCCACTTCATTCTTCCAAAATAACATCAAGTCTATTTTTGAAAATCCCTAAAGTCTTACTGTTTACCACACTACTTAGTAACTTATTTCATGTGTCTACAGTTCTCTCTGTGAAGAAAAACAGCCTAATGTTTGTGCAAAATTTACCCTTAACAAGGTTCCAACTGTGTCCCCGTGTTCTTGATGAACTAATTTTAAAATAACAGTCTTGATCTACTGTCACTTTTTAATCTTCTTTTGCTTAAACTGAAAAGGCACATCTCTTACTCTTTCCTCATAATTTATCCCCAGTTGCCCAGGAATAAAACTCTTCTCGGGATCTTTTCCAGCACTGCTATGTCCTTTTTGTAGCATGGAAACCAATAACTGCACACAGTACTCAAGATGAGGCCTCACCAGTGTGTATAAAGTTTGAACATAACCTCCTTATTCTTGTACTCCACACATAAAAAGAGAGATAGATAGATAGATAGATAGATAGATAGATAGATAGATAGATAGATAGATAGATAGATAGATAGATAGATAGATAGATAGATAGATAGATAGATAGATATTCTATTGTCTTAAAACACAACAGATTGACTAAATAGCAAGAAAGTCGAACAGAAACAAAACTTCTGACTTGGCAGCCACAGTCACAGTGAGACATTATGAAGGTGTACTCCTGTTGGTAAAGGAGCTCCAGGGTCATTTATGATTTAAATATCTCTATGTCTGTACTGTAAACAGGAATAATTGAAGCAAAAAGCAAAAAATTAAGTTTTAAATGAATGTACTTAAAAGTCAGACGTTTTAGGACAGATGACAAATATGATTTATTTTCTAAATCGATAAAAGAAGTCAATTATCTTGAAATCTGAAGTACTTTGACATGGGAAATTTAAGGTACACGTTATAATGCAAATGTCAGTTGCACCTCAGCCCTTGCTTTAATGTGTTGTTTTCCCTTATTCTAGCTGTATAATTCTGTGTACTGTAGGGTTACACTTCTTTCTCCCAACTGAAATTAATTCAGATTTTTTTTCCTCTGCCAAGCTATTCATTGCTCCCTGATCAGAGTTGGATTCTGCTTGCATCCAGTGGTGCTGGGTTAGGCTCCTGCCCCTTGTGGGCAGGAAGGGAATTAAATAGGCCCAGGAACGTTATGTTATTTTTTTCTATGCAGCAGTTAATCTATTTATTTGTTTCCTTCAAACCAATAACTCCCATTTTGAACAACCAATGTATGTGAGCATTAATCCACATAAATATATATATATATATATATAAAGGAGAATAAAATGGCTTAAAACACACAAATTAACATTCTTATCATATGCTTCATTGAAAACAATAGCAATCAGTATGAAGGTCAGCATTGATTGCAAGTTCCTGGTTAGGAGTAAGTAGTAGAAGATCTGCCTCATTATTGCTGGTTTAACAGCCAGTTTCCAGGTTACCTAGATTGGCTGGTTGTCCCTTAATCTTTTCCACCATTTTCTGTGGCCCTGTGTGGTGAAACCTATTCTTCTAATATCTGACTGCAAAATGTATTTCATGTAAATGTATTTGATTGTCATTGGTGTAAGAATGTGCTGTTAGCTAAGAAAGGGTTTCTGGCCTGCCAGGGAGAATGTGAAAAAAAATCCAAAGGTTGCAGTAACCAGCTAGTAAATCATTAACACATATAAATTAAAGCATTAGATTTTTTTTGTTTAGGATAAGGATGTTTTACCTCTAACCTAAGCTGGGGCCCCTTTGACAACACAAGTGAATCCCTGCCATCTAGAAACATGTCTAGATGTAAATTGGAAACAGCAGTGAGTTTTCATTTAGAATGAGTGCCTGCTGTTAAACATCACCATACAGACCTTATCTTACAAGCAGAAAAGGTCTTGTTAGTAAAAATGTCTTATCAGCCCACCTGTGATTATCATTCCACACATAACACAGCATTTTCAGTCTAGTGATTAAAATACCAGATGAAGATGTAAGAAGACCTTCAGCAGAGGGGCACTCACCACAAAGACTACCTTGAAGTTACTTTCAGTACAAGAAAAGTGTGAATTTTAACATGAGCATAACAGAAGTTATCTGATGTCTTATTATTTATCAAGTCCATTTCCCATAAACCTACTTTTGCTCAAGCAAGCTGCCTGTTGGTTTTTATTTCAGCATTACTGCTGGACACACATTAATTTTCTAATTGTGGTTACTCAGTTATAACAGTAAGAGGTGTCAGAGCTCAAAACTGGGTGCAACACAGGAAATAACACAAAAATACGTTACACAGGATACTCTCACACACACAACAACAATTTATTTTTGTGATAGTCCAAAATCGCACAGACTGTCTCAAAAGAATTAAATATAACTATAACTGCTGGATTAACATAGTTTAGGATAATAACACTCCTCACTTTGTTGCACTCAGCCTCGATAAAGACACTGCTGAGTGTGGAGTTGTGGTTCTGGATCTGAATTGGTGACCTGGGTGCCAAGGGACTACCTTAAGACTTCGTAGACCCCCGTCTCATTGTTATCCATTCACCCTGTGGCTGAATAGTGCTGCTGATTTTGGCCACGCACTGACTACAGTGGAGACTTGCGAGACTAAAACCTGAATCAGACCATGCTACTCATATTCTGGTAAATGTACAATGAAATGTCATTTCAATTTATAAAAGTCCTGTTCATGCTTTCAGTTCAGTGGTACCTGCTCAGTGTACATCTTTCTGTAAATCTGTTTATGGGGTGTCTTTGCCCAAATTTTCAGTCTTATGAAGTATCAAGGATGCACAGATTCCTCCGAGTTTTCAAACTCGGTCCTGGGGACCCACTGTGGCTGCAGGTTTTTGTTCCAACCAACTTCTGGGCTAATTAAATGAACTGTTATTTCCCAGGTTCTGAGCTTATATAGAAATGAGAAAACTAAGTTTGGTAATATATATATATATATATATATATATGTATAATAAAGTAATAAGTAATATATACATAATATAGTATAAATATATAATATAAATGTACTAAGCAGTTATATAGAAATAATGTTTTTTTTTCTTTTTACAATATATTCACCTTGATTTTCATTCTGCTTTTCCTTGTGTTCTAAATGTTTAATTAATCCATTATTTACTAATTAGTGGGACTGACGCTAAAGCAGTTGTAGCCTTTCAGGATTCAGTTTTGTTTTCCTGGGTGTCTGCTCTGCTCATTTTTACTTTAGTTTAGTTTTTCTATAAATGTATAACCAGTGGGCCAATTTGCTGCCTTTACTATTGGACCGTTTTTATCAAAGCACTCATTCTTATATAAAATCTTTTAACTTCCACCTGAAATATTAAATGTTTTGCTGATGTGAGGCCCGTAGATGTAGATGAGAGGAGATAAGACAGGACACACTGAAGAATCTCAAGGCATTGTTGAGCTAAATGCAGCCATGGAAGGCACTGCTAACTAAAGTATTAGATTCCTGATAAACTATACACAATCACCTCTCACAGAAGCTTTTATTCCTGCTTATGGTGTAATTATGACAGGGCTCTTTTGTCTTTTCTTATTCAATGATTGAATTTTTGAAAAGGATTGTGAAAATTATCAAATCTCTCTATATATAAATAAAATGCTGAGACCATGATCTTCATCTTAATTGAAAGCTTATGGAGTGATATGAACTGGCCATGCAAGAAAATTTGGGTAGTAGCAACCTCTACAATGTTATTGGAGTTTGTGTCTTTCTTGGAGCAAATGGCTGAAAAGGGTGACATGGTATAAAGGAAAAGAAGATCTGCTGAGCTTCAAGTACAGTATACAGAATGTACACACAACAGAGACAGACAACTGCCTAAACAAACTGACCAGTGCTCATGTCCTCACTATAAAGTGATTGTTAGGATCATAAAATTCAGTTCTTCTTGACAGTGATGGCATGAAACAAGAAATGCAGTGTCAACATCACGTGAACTTCAACACAAACACAGGAGACGCTTAGGTGATAAAGGACGATAAGATGAAAACACACTGAAGCATGTAGCAAAGTGAGTAGTAAGCCTGACTATAGAACCATTGAACACCTGCCTAAATGCTATGGCTCATCGACATGCCAAACATATTCCAAAATACAAGAAAAAATGATAAAGAAATATATTTCGACAAATAAGGAGATCATCACATACTCATACCTTTTACACAGATGCAAACATTGCTTTTTTGTCCTTCAATCTATGTTTGGTAGAACAGCACTACTTACAAAAGTCAGATTGGCAAACTGATCATTGTGGGGCAGTGTTTTTTATGCTGACATCAAAAGAATGTCTTGTCAAAATGGAAATGTTCAGCTTGCCTAATATGAACAACCAGAGCTAATAAAAGACATTATTACTTTGACAGGAACTGAAAGAAGAAACTACTGCATTTAGAACACATAAGAGGTTTCTACAGCTCCTTATGTTTGGCATCAATGGGAATCTACAGTATATCGATAATCCCCCAGGACTGGGGATCCACATGTTCTACCAGTTTTTGTTTTTATATCCTGAAAACGTAGACTTAATAAAAAAAAAATACTGTTATTCTTTTAAGACAAATACTGAAATAAACATGTTTCTGTTATTGCAAGTTTTATTCAATGTCCCAGTAAAATACAGGCAGATCCAACAAAGGCCGTACAGGTGCCATAAACGTTATATGTATAAATAAGGTGTATATGGTAATAATTGAATACAAATATATTGCTAACAAAATCTTTATTAAAAGCTGGAACAAAATAGTTTTCTGTTATTATATGGAGAAGAAAACTATTTTCTCTATCCACTTACCTGTTACAGGTTTGAACTCTTCTTAGTATTTATTTTAGAAAGCACAGAAGAACTGCTAAATGAAACAAAAATGACCAAGTACAGTACCACAAGGTCAGCCTGTAGCCAGTTAGTCTACAATGATGTCATCTGAGACACAGCTGAAAATTGACAGCACTTCATAATGTCATAAAGTCAGATCAACACACTGTATAATGCAATTCTCTTTGACATGCAGCCACATCCTTTCCCCAGCCAATTTGTACTGCAGTAGAGTGAAAGAAGGTCTAGAAACTCGAGTTTCCGAGAGATTTAATTTTAAAAGCAGCACAACAGTCACCCCATGTTGTTACAGTGCCATAGTAACTCAAAAAAGGAAGGAAAAAAAAACCATGGAGCACTTCATGGTGGGATCTAATAACTTAAGCACAGCCTGGAAGTAAGTAAAATTTATAGGGACAGTCAGTTGTATTTGTTGTTAATATAAAACAGAGTGTTTGTGAACAGAGTGATACAAAGACTTGAGTTATGGTTTTGGATTAGCATTGTGAAAAACTGCTTTCCAAGAAGTAACTACTGAATTGCCTTTCCCAAGATTTCTTCCATTTTTTTCCCTACAAGGGTCCTTTGTTGGGAGTTTTTTTTCTTGTCTTCTTAGGAGTCAAGGGTGTGTGTGTGTGTGTGTGTGTATGTGTGTGTGTGTGTGTGTGTGTGTGTGTGTGTGTGTTTGTGTGTGTGTGTGTCACAATAACAGGGCTTGTTAATGTCTATTGTAGCATTCCTTGTGTGATTTAGAGTTTTACAAGAAATAAATTGTTGATGTTCTTCCTGTTGGAGTTGAACATTGCTTTTTCCATCTGAAGGAAAATGTTGGAATTGTTTAGTTTGTGGTTAGGTTTGTGTAGATTAGGTGATTAATACAAATAACATAACATTCTTGGGATGAAATGCAAACCAATTGAATATCTTTAATTGTATGTAGGGAGACTGTAATGGTTTGCCTAGTTAAAGTCTGATGCTGTTATATGTTTTAGCTTCAGAATTTGCAACACAATTTTCCAGAATAGTACTGAGAACACCAATAACTTTATCGAGTAATGTGTCATTTCATATTAACATTGAAGAAGGGGGTCTAGTAACAGTAATGTAAGTCAGGCTTTCCACCCAGATGGATAGTTGACAGGGAGGTCTGTTAATTGATCAATGGCCTCATGCCACCTGTACATAACAGTCAGGTAAATCTGGGTCGGTCTAACCCTTGAAGTGAAATTTGGGAGCAGACTTGCAGGGTTGTCTGTGACTACTACAGAGAGCTCTAGCTAGTTGGTCTCAAGTGTTTCCTGGAGACTTTCCTTCCCCAGAGTATAACCAAGAAGGGATTTTCAAAGGGGATGAAAAAGACCCTTCTAGAGGTGAGGAAGACAAGAGCTCTCTAGGCAGGAGGAAGAAAGGCCAAAGAAAGAAAAATAAAGATTTAAAGGAGTCAGCAGGAGATTTAACAAAATAGGAGTAGCCATCCACCCAACAGATAATATTTGGAGCTTATTGTTTAGCCAGGCCATGAGTGACATAGCTTTTTTGATTTACCCTGTCTTCCATTACTGTTTATTAATCTGCTTGCTTTGTTACTATTTATATGCTATATTAAACATATTTTAGTTCAAGGTCAGCCCATTGCTTCTCAAGATGACAACATCAAGAACCAAAATTGGGCTAATGGCCAGGATACAAGTCTTTTTAAATTACAAGTGAGAACCCTAAAGGACATTTTATTTTACGCTTTGGGTGGAGCTGAATGCACGCTAAAGAGACACGGTCAGATCAGCCACTATCTTACTGCTGTAGTGGTTGCGTGTCGATCATTTAAAAGCATGTGGAGCAGCTGTCCTTTTCTCTCACTGCCTTGTCTTGCGGGTCGTTAAAGTGTCTCCAAGAAAATCACATAGCATCTTCTTCCAAGATTTTTTTTTTTAATAGAGAGAAATGTAGATTTTTGTTCAGGGAACTGAAACTGAAAATAAGCCCTAGCGCATCTTTTGGAGGAAAAATGAATATATAGATCCTGTCTTATTTTTGGGGAAACACGGTTATCTATCTATCTATCTATCTATCTATCTATCTATCTATCTATCTATCTTATCTATCTATCTATCTATCTATCTATCTATCTATCTATCTATCTATCTATCTATCTATCTATCTATCTATCTATCTATCTATCTATCTATCTATCCCTTTAGCTGTTGTTTTTCTCCTGACAGTTTTATATCTTTTATTATACAGTGCCTTCCCAGTTTATCTATCTAGTAACTTCTCTGTCTGTGCATTATTCAGTGATGTCTGACAGTGTATGTCTTACAGAACTTAAAAATAAGAACAGTGATAAGGACACTTGTTCATGTTAATTGCAGTCTCAATTTTTAATTTTTTTTAATCATCCCACATCTATTACACAGTGGCTTTCCTATTTATTTGTCTATCTAGTGCCTTTCAGATCTATATGTACTCTAACGGCCTTCTTGCTTTCCTGCAGCGTGTGTTGAATAATAAACAGACTGAATCATTTTTCATTTATTTTATTGACATAAATCTCAGATACACACACACACACACATATACTGTATATATATATATATAATAAAACGAATATATTGCTAATGCTGAGATCTAACTGTCTAGTGTGTTCTCTGTCTGTTTTCTTATATAGTGCCTTCACTGTCTGCCTATTATACAGTGAATTCCCTGTCTATCTGTCTATGTAGTAATAAGAGTATTATTACTTTTTGGTTTCCCTTTCTGCCTAGTATATAGTGCCTTTCCTATCTATCTGTCTTTTATAATGCCTTTCATGTCTGTCTATTTATCTACCTATCTAGTGGCTTCTCTGCCTGTATATTATTTACTGTATACCCTGTTTTTTCTGACAGTTTTGTATCTGTTGTACAGTGCCTTCCATATCTATCTGTCTGTCTAGTGCTTTTCACATCTACATGTACTCTCATTATTTGCCTGCCTTCCTAAATTATCTGTTGCTTAATAAAAAGGCTGTACCATTTTTCATTTAGTAGTGCTTTCTCTGTCTGTCTTTTATACAGTGAACTCCCTGTCTATCTATATAGTAATAAGAGTAATTTTATTACTATATAGCAGCTTCCCTGTCTGCCTATCATATAGTGCCTTTCCTTCCTATCTATCTATATATCTATCCTCTTAGTTGTTTTTTAATATATTTATTATACAGTGCCTTCCCTGTTTATCTTTATATCTAGTGACTTCTCTTCTCTATTACGCAGTGCTCTGTCTGTCTGTGTCTTATGGATCTTAAAAATAACAGTTATAAGGGCACTTGTTCATGTTAATTACAGTCTCAGTTGTTAAAAAACATTTTAAAAGGAGCATCCCACATGAAAATATAATGATCTCATTAACTGACAGTGCATACCAATTTATAAATTTTATGTACATTTGAGGTTAAAAAGAAAAAAAAATAACACTTTCTCCCCATTGGGGAATCGAACTTTAGTCTCTTAGGCACGGCAGGCCTGCTGCGCTCTGATTGGCTGAGCAGTCTGTGTCAACTATCCACGACTGGCCCTTTAACAGTTACTCAGTACTTGAGTAGTCTTTTCACCAAATACTTTTTCACTCTTACTTGAGTAATTTTTTGGATGACTACTTTTTACTTCTACTTAAGTAATATTATTTTGAAGTAATGCTACTCTTACTTGAGTACAATTTTTGGCTACTCTACCCACCTCTGGTCGAACTAATCAATGACCACAGTGCTGCCATGGCATCAGTAGACGTTCTGTCCGTTTCTGATGCCTGATGCCTTACGGAAATCAAATAAGGTGTGAAATTTCACTTGATTTTGAGCATAATTATATTTAATTTCAAATTTGTTTTTTTTTAAGTTGGAATTGACACCACTGATTAATTTTTGACATATCAATAATTCATAGTCTCCTGTAATAGGAATTACTCTGTCAAGAAAATGCCAGCCATTGAAATGACACTACAGTCATAGAGGGCAAAACGCCCACCCATGTTTTGATAAAAATGCGCCAAGAGTGTTGTTTGGTTGGATTCCATGCCTGTAAGTGCACCCTTGTTACTACCTTTCAGGAAATCAATCTACATACGTGTAGTATATTTTAGGTTACAAAAATTTAATACACTTCCTCCTTTCAGGAACGATGAGCAAACCAGTTCTGCAGCATTGATGCTGAGTCAGAAAAACAGTCAGTCAGTGTAAATGGAAAGTTTTTTTTTTTAATCTGTACATTAGGAAGAAGGTTTTGCAAGTTAGAAAGTCAAAGAGTTCATTGTCAAATATCACAAAAAAACTGATTTCATTGTTCAGCATGCAGAGGTCCCTTCAATGGCTGTTTTTTACTCCTCACTGTGTAAACTCCAGTACTGTACTGTAGATTTGTATAGTTTTAGATTTAACATGTGTTGCTTCCCCTACCTCATATATTTTTCTCATTGAAAATGATTTCTGTCAGCTTCTTTAGGTTTGGTTCCCAAAAGTGCCCAAAAGTATTTTCTTGTCATTATAAACTTTATTTTACAGTTTGTTTTGTGTACTAATATATATATTCACTGTGAGAAAGTGATTTTTTTTTTTGGGGGGGGGGGGGGGGAGGGGGGAGCTTTGAATTGTTAGTCTATTTTGAAACAAAGTTATTTTATGTTTTGCCAGTCTTTTTTTTTTTTTTTACATGACACAGAGTCATGTCATAGGACTGTAAGTGGCATGTCAATTAGGACAGCCAGAGTCCGCTATAAATATGGTAGTGACACCATGTAGGGTCAGTAGGTAATTCCCGTCAAAAACTTTAGAATAGTTAGCTAATTTTTCAAATACGTGAAGTGTGAGGTTTTGTTATCAGTAAAGAAAGCTTTCTGCTCCTGGCTTTGTCTCTTGGCTTGCAATCAAGTTTTGGTTGCTGTTTTATAATAAATTGTGCCTGTCCTCCTCAAAGATATCTGCCTTGTGTTATATCTCTTGGTGTTACATTTCTTGCTCAATAATTCATGGAGACGTCTTCTCTACATATTTTGTATTTGGAGTCTGAGTAGGAAGTGCAAGAATAACACAGAAGCTACTGGAGTCACCATGAATCTATTTAAGGTGATACTGATAAGTCCAGAGAAGATCAGAAAAATACAACTGTAAAGAACTTCATCTATCAATCCTTTATGGGCCTTAGTTAATATGGAGTCTGACCCATAGACATTAGGCACAAGGCAGGAACTTACACTGGGCAGGATGGTAAGATATTGAAATACACACAGCCAAACAGCCACAGTGTGTTTACCTTTTATTTTATGGGACATGATACAGGTAGGGCCAACGCCACCACTGAGGTGAATTAGGCATTCGCCTTGGCTACAGATCAAAAGAGGGGAAGAAATCCGGGTTAGGTACTGAGCAGTCAGTTGGCTCACTAACAAGCTTGGCTTAGGGCACAAAATAACCGCGCACCGGTACTGGGTACAGGAGGTTAGAATCAGGATTCTACCCTGCAGCCATCACCCTGCTGAACTCAAAATCCTCTGTTCCCCCTTCACCTTAAAACCATACATGTACACTCCAGGACTCTGCACGTCCATTATGTTTGCACTATTGTCTTGAACCATTAACACCACAGAACTATCAGGTTTACATGTTACTGTTTCTATGATTTAAACTTTTTTCATATTTTGCTGTATTTATTCTATTCTATCCCTACTGTGCTTACTGTATACATTGTCAATATTGCATTTTGAATCTCACTAAAAATTCTGTATATGCTCTTGACTTACTCTTGTCTGTACAATTCTTAACTGCTGTATTTATTTATATTTCTCTGATTACTTTTAAATAATTTCTGTTTGTAGTTCTGGTTAGATGGAAAACTACATTTCATTTTCATGGTCAGTTTGGAGTCTTAAGAAACTAAAAGGCAGCCAGAATACCTGAAGGAAAATTCCCACATGTCCTGTAAACTGGGCTTGGATTTGAACCCAGGATTCTGAAGCTATGTGGGAATCGAGTTTAGACAGTTGATATGCGATATACAGTAATCAGTATATCAAGTAATACAGTATACAGTAATCAAGTAATCATTTATAAAAAAAAATCATTGTTTTCAAATGCCCATCACTTCTTTAAGAGTGCTTAATAGCTGAGAGGTGAAAGAAAGAATGGTCAGTTAAACTCACACCTGCTTTGATGTCAAAAGTGGCAAAGATTTTAAAACCTGCAAAAACTACACCTCAATTCATTTGTGTTTCAAAAAGTCAAAGAGTGTTACCTGCTCACCGTACACTGTGATTAAGTGCATAGTAATCCGTGGCAGGATGCATTTTTAAAATTACATAAAAAAGGAAAAAAACAGTGTGCTGAGGCTCATGGGGTCTGGGTGACACATGGTAGCATAGCCATGCATCCGATAACAATAGGTTAAAAATAGCCTGGGTTGGTTAAATCGGGGTGAAGGTTCAAGAGAGAAAAAAAAGTGGAAGGAAGGCAGAGCGGCTGGTGGCCCCATGCAGGAGTGAGAGGTTTGGCACTCCACGGGTGTGTCACTCCCGCTGAGCATTAAGGAGTAGCAGGAGCAAACCTGGCAGGGTGGAGGCCGTCTGCTTCTGCAGAGTAGACCATGAGGGTGTGCAGCAGAGACGGGACTATGGATTGAAAAGGACACACTGAGGCTTGTGAATTTAATGAATGGATCCTGAATGTGATTTTAACCTCAGATTTTTGACCTGTTTTGTAGTATTTATTTTTTAATTTTCATGAATCATGCTTTTGTTATAGTTTATTTATTTATTGGAAGGACTGCACTACACTTTACTTTCTGAACACTGGAATAAGCACATTTTGCACCATAGACTTGCCTGTTTGTGTCCTCATTGAGTTGGCTCATCTTGGTAACATGACTATCCATGGTCTTGGGTTCAAGAGGGTTAAAACAGCTGCAGTGAACCTGGACCATCTTATTCACAAGTAGTCTGCTTGGTTATTTTTTTTGATTATATTCAGTTGTGTTAAGTAGGCTAACTAAACTGGAGGTTTATGGCCTTTTATTTGTTAGAGAAGAAAAAGTAAGAAGTGGGCTATGCAGGGATTTGTCTTTGGAGTTACCTTTACCATTTTGAAAAGGTTGTGACTTTAAAGCTGTGCAGCAAATCAAAAGTGACATTCCACCTGATTCAACACACATGTTCTACTTTTTTGCTGTGCAGTCGCCACTCTCATGCTGGTAAATGAAAGCTGTTCCAACCAGCAGTCAAGGAAGTGCATTGTGCTGCACAAGCTTCTTGTTTTTTATTTATTTATTTCCTGGCTCTGTATGTGGTATTGAAGCATGCAACATACTTGCAAATTTTAGGGAAAACGATTAAAAAAGAGAGTACTAATTCTCTGCCATTTTAAAAATAAGCACCTGCATCGATGTAAGAACTAACAGAGAGCCTGTGAGTGCACAGCAAAATGCTGCCCAAACGTTTCTACTTCTTCATAATAAAGCTCTACAATAGCACATCTTAGGATTGCACTGATTTTTAAAAATTAGCTAAGTACAAATGTAAATTATATACTCATATTTTTTTCTGTAAAACATTTAAATAGCTAACAATTCAGAAATACAAATAATTAAATATGCATACAATTTCAACCATTTTGGCTTTATTTGATGTTCAACACACCAGATTTCCTCTAATATCTTAGATCTGTTTATGCAGACCGGACCAGATTATTCTGTTGTTCTCTCAGAAATAATCTGAGTATAGATCACGTTTCCAAAGAGAACATGTCAATGACTAGTAAACACCAAATTTAAGCCTAGTCAGAGCTCCAAGGGTTCATCTAATTATCTATTAGTTTAATGATGGTCACCATCAGCCTTCAAAAAAATCAACCTCATTGTCAATGGTTTATTGCAATTTTAAAATGACTTCTGATGCATGTGGTGCAGCGGGCTGTCAGACTGCTTTATGATAAAACTGATATTTTAATAAACAAAAAGGAGTAATTAACCAACCAGTATTATAAATTCATTTTTATCTTTAATTCTTGTGATGGATTAATTTTAAAATGCATATTTGATTCATATACTATATTATATCTAAGAACTGGATTGGGGCTACTGGGAATTTTGTAGGAGGAGATAGAGATTATTGCTGAGAACAGGGAAGCCAAGTACGGACATACAGCTCTGTGGTCTCATAAGGTTTGAGATGGAAAGTGAAGTGAAGCTTTAGGATTGTGCAGCATTAATTAACCTCATGTCTGAAAACTTATTTGGATTTTTTTTTTCTTTTTCAGTTTTCTTATAATTCCATCAGATTGTGTAGTTTCTTTAAAGCTAAAGCCACCCAACCATGAATTTATGGAAGCATGAGGTGCAAAGGAAAGGCCATGTCTGTTTTGTGTGCTGGTATTTCACAGGAAACACTCTCATATGCTCATGCTGGTCCAATTTGCAGTCACCATTTGACCATCCCCGCACATGTTTGGGTTGTATAAATAAAATGTATTATTATTATTATTATTATTATTATTATTATTATTATTGTGGAAACAAAAACTGGAAAAAAAAACAACTCAGACAAGTGGACAACATGCAAACTCCATAGTATTAGTAATTTCTTAGCAAATATTTATTAATCAGCAGCGACCCTGCATTGAGGACAGGTGGGGTACTGACCACCTCATGAACAGATGAGTCAGTTTTGCAAAAATTAAATATGTTCCATAGACTGCTTCCATAATTTAATTTATTCATAAAATGTTTACAGCTAAACTCAACTTAGTCATCATAATCAAATTTTTCCAATTTTCCACGATATGCTCAATGTAATTTCGTATCTAGAAAATATTTCTTTTTGGAGTGCGTGAACATTTTCTTTGTGTCTGGTGCTGCTAGTCTTTCTCCTGCGCCTTTCAGCCATGAAGTGTTCTCGAGGCCATATCCTTCCTTAACCACCTTCCAATGCCACTGCTGCTGCTATGATCTTCCAAAGAACCTTCCATGAGACTCCAATGATCTTTTCTCTGTCATGTCCACTGCTTGCACATTCTGCCTCAAGCCAAGCACTTGGGATCAATCGCAATACCATCTACAGTTTTTCCCTAACTTCATGAGCTGATCTAAGCCACCATTTCCCACCCTAGCCAGTGTACAGTATTCCAGCAAAGGAGCAGGTTTTGCAAGTGCTGCTCTTTAAGTGTTTGATTATCTGTTACTCTCTCTCTCTCTGCCCATCTCCCATACTCTTCATACTCTTTTATACACACACGCACAAACTGTTCTGAAAATTTGTATTTAAAAAAAAAATCCCGAGCACTTGTTTCAACTTTTTTTTGTTTATAGCTGTTCCCATTTTGGGATTTTGGGAATTTTGGGAATGTTCAAAATTGCTGAATCATAATAATTTGTTATTAATATTATTTTCAGAATTTATAAAAATAATTGTTCCACTTCTGTTGCTGATGGGCTCTACAATGTTGAGTTGCAGACATTGCAAACACATGTTTTGGCTGCTACAGAGCACATTTCCAGAAATACCATAATTAATTAAATTAATGCGACAATATAAAAACTGATGCAGTCAGATAAGTCATTATCTGAGTTAGGAGATATCAGTCTTTAGTTCTTGTTTAATTCTTGTGATTTATATTTGATGGTTTTTGACTCTTTACTTTTGCATTCTTACTTTGATTCTTTGATTAGCATTTTGGTAGGAATAAACAATAGGATGGATCTCAGGTTTCGACTTTGATTGCAGTAAATGTTTCTCTCCTGGTCATCCCAAATTCTCAGCTTTTCCTTGTTTATTAAACTAATGAAATAACCCAGCTGCTTTTATGGATGACATCTGTGTATGGCACCATCTCTGCCAATAGTCTGCAAACAACTTTTTAGCATCTCTCTCCCTGACTCATGTAGCCCTGCCAGAATTTTAATGCCAAAAATGTCATTGCTAGTACTGTTTGTTTTATCATCTTGTATAAAATTTTATTAGTCAGTCCTCATTTCTTACAGAAAATATAGATCTATACAAAGACCATTTTCTTAAGATTCTTTTTTAAATCATGAAATCAAATTAAAATTGGTCAATTTGTGCTATATTGTAATGGAACAGACTCTGTTTGAGACCATCTGCAACAAGTTCTACTTCTCTCTTAGCTCTCAGCATGCCAACATACTGTACAGGAAGTGAAAAATCAGGAACAAAAATCATGCAAAATGTTTAGTAGCCCAGAGAGAAAACATTGTTTAATGGTGATCTTCAATGATCAGTTCAGGGAAGCTGTACATAAGAAACTTCTCTGCATGGTCAGCAAACAGATGACTCAATTTCCTAGCTGTGCTACTTTTAAAGACAGCTATATTAATGTCACTGAGCAGAAGTCAGGAATCATTTTCTAAGTAAACAATCTTGGAGGCTATGGAGGTAAGAGAAAGACACACAAGTTCTGTTTCATGTGATTATATGTGTTTGGTTCTGGTAGGCTTGTGCGAATAAGCATGTTCTTGACAACAACTGAGAAGTCATAACTTGTTGGACCTTAAAATAGGTTGTACCAAGAAGATCACCTGTGTAGATTTAAAAATCAAATAGCTCTGCCTGGTGAAGCTCTTAACATTTATATTTCCTGTGATTCTGTTGAACACATATTGTTGGGTGAAATAGCATAGGTTGGAGTTATTGGTCCCTACGAACAAAGCCAAGTCTATCATAAAGCATTGGATTCACAACAATCCCTAATCCTCTAACAACTCTTTTTTGGGGTAACATATAATGGGACACTACAGCTTAGTAAAAACCTATACCACCTTGCTAGCATGGCATTCCATCTTGGTCAACAGGAAAAATGGTAATCCACCTGTCATAATACATTGGAAAAAGGATTTCCTGTTTTACTTAAACTTGGAAAAAATCAAATTTATTTTGTGAGGAGCAGTTAAAAATTTCTTTAGCGGTAAATAGCCACTTTTTAATGCTGTCCTCAGTTAAGCAAGTCTGTTGAACCATTGAAAACCTTTAGTTCAACATCTGTAATTACTTTTTATTAAATCTTTCTGTTTCTCAGCACTATAGATGGGTGATGCAAGGGGCATCTGATCACAATAAGCTGCAGTATGGTAGGTCCAAGTGGTCTGTAATTTACTCATTGTAATGCAATTCTTAATATTAATCATGTATTAAAAAATCAAAGTGATGAATTTCTGAGTCATACAGGTATCATAGCCTACAGCATCTCACCTAAGGTTCTTTGGACCCCTTAAATTTGGTGGTTGTCCTCCAGGATTTCTTGCTGATGACCCAACAACTTAATTATAAAACACCTTTTCAGGTCATACCCCCACACAAACTTCTTCCAGCAGCTTACAACTCCACCACACTGCCATTTGGTTCAGCCTACTGCATTAGCAATGTGGTAAATTCCTTTGGGTTGGCCTGTTGACTGTGCAGAACTGTCCTTATTATAAAGCCCTCCCTAAATTAGTTCTAGTTCTTTGTAGCTTGTTGAAGATGATATTCAAGCATTAGAAGCTATGGCTTTTTGTTCCTCCCTTAATCAAATGGTAGGTGAAATCCAAAGATATTCAGCCATGCTGAGTCTTGGAGAATATAACAGGCAGGTAAATGTAATGGTATAGCTGTTGTATTAATAACATTGAAAATGTATTCCTCGTGAAACTGATATAGATTAATTTTTACTGTTTATGTCATTTTGAGTTTAACACTTTTGGAAATTGCTGTCCCTCCTTTACATGCTAGACATTCTGCATGTTCCTTGACATTGAATATATTGACATGTGTAGCTGTGCAAACTAAAAATGCTTAGAAGTCAGCTTTTTGTCTTAAATGACTCCTTGTCCCAGTATCTCATCCCCATGCTGTACAATAACTATCATAATTTCCACTTTACACACATAACTTGATAGTTTTTTCCAGATTTCCATAAATCTTTTAGTAAAATATATAATCTTGAATACTCTCCCATAGCATGTGATTTACTATTCAGTTGAAAGAATTCCTTATTCCAGTGTTCAGACTATGTACAATTTCCTAGTTTCCCATAATTAACAGCCCCCCTTCCCTGCCTACATGCAGATCAAGACTAGCCCATTTCTTCTAGCGAGACCTTCTCAAATTGGGTTGCTGTACATTCACTTCCTTTTATTTTATTTTAATGTAATTTCCTCACATGAGGTTACACTTGCTGGCATTAAATTTCATCTGCCATATGTCAGGAAACTCAGAGAATAATTTCCAATATCTGACAACTTCAGCCACTACTTCTTATTTCCCCTTAAACCTTCAACAGCCTGGGCAGCATTGTGCCTTTTCCTTTATTATACATTCCTGCTGATGTACAAGATTAAAACTGATCACATTTCTGTTTACATCGTCCTGTGTGATAAGAGTATTGGAACTCTTTTGTAACATAATAGTACTTCTGAGAACTTAATTCAATACAATTCCTAAAAATTTCAAATGGTAACAATAATCAGGGTAAGATGATACTGTATAAAGCAAAACTAGAATAGTAGCTAAATACAATTTGGCAAAGCAGCAACCAATAGCTTATTTTGTCAGACTACCAATAAAGGCAGGAAGCCAACTCTTATTTAATACAAAACAGCTAACACCTTCTTTAAAACCCCTTGGAAAGAAAAAGAATGATGTTGGAGTCTGTGACAGATTAACATGCTAGTCTAGGTGCCAATATAGTCGGACAGTACTAAGGGAAACTGCCCAGCTGCACAAACCTAAGAGAAGTAAACTGCAGAGACGCTTACCAACTAAAGGAGATGAACTGATCAAAAATCTTTAGGGAATACATCTTAAACTGACAACAAGGGGGACTCTTGAAATCAAGAAAATATCTAGGCTTAAAAGTAGAACCAGTAGTATCCAGATGTACTTCAGTGTTAATGTCACTTCAAGAACTGTATTCAGCACAGAAGACAAAAACGGAAACCACACAAAGCATGGTTGTTATTTTTATTTTGTACATGGGGTCCAAAGAAAACAGCTGTATTAGTCATTTAGAAGAAATGGGGTCATGTTTAGACCATAATTTCAGTAACAGAAAATTTTGCTTACAGGGTCTTTTTATTAGCAACATCCTGGTATTGCTCAGAAGGACCTGGAAAAAGGAGATAAGAATAAGGCGGCCTGCTTGTCTAACCAAGGTAGTGGAGGTCCTTAAAAAGCCAGCTCAGTATTATACTAATAGAAAATGAGGTCATAAAGCAAATTACCATAACGTTTTGCTAGTTGCATGGCAGTGGTTTATAAGGACTAAGACTAAGGAAGTACAGGTGAAAGCTGCTTAAAGGCCAATTTTATGGAAAAAATAGGAAATATTTCTTTACAAAGAGAGCTATAGATTCTTTGAACAAGTTACATTAAGTCAAATACAAACTTAGTCATATTTTGAAAATGTGAGTAAATGGGAGTTGACAAGCTATGTTGGGCTGAATGGCATTTTCTAGTCCACTTAGATATTTCAAGGTCACAAGGCTCAAAGTGTCTAACCCAATAGCACTGGATAGCAGGCAGAACCCGACCACTGGGCAGGCTGCCATAACATCTCACAATGCACACACCACATACTGTATACTGTATGGTGTTAATTTAGTATAGCCAATTATCCCAACATGCACATGTTTGGGAGGAGTAAGGCCGGGTTTATACTTCACGCGATGCATGCTGCAGCGGACACTCCTGCTACGCAAGCGGTTTACTGTTTATACTTGCTTGCCTAATCTGGAGGAATCCACCTGGTGGCGGTGTGAGATATTATCACGGTGAGAACAGGTTCAGCTTCTCTGTGTTGTGAATTGCCTGGAACACCCATTAAATTCCGATGACACCTTACCGCAATATCTCTGAAAAGGATGTTTAATGATTACATCCATCAATCCAGGGATGCGCCCATTCCAGCAAGCATTGGGCACGAGGCAGAAACAGTCCCTGGACGGGGCTTCAGCTCATCGCAAGGTGAAGTAGGTGCGTCCCCTGGAGCATGCATCACGTTGCATGAAGTAACAGTATGTGGAGGAAAATGCACAAAAGAATATTGCAAAACTTCATATCTGCTTTTGGACTGGAATTTAAACCAAAGACTCCAGAGTTTTTTAATAACTACACCTCAATTGACTGTTGACTGGTTGGTTTCGTCCGTTTATAGGAGATGGACGTCTGAAGCAGAGCTCCGCTAGCAGCGGCTTTATTTTCCCACGTATTTCATATTATTTAGAGGTATCCTGTATTTAACCTGACCAAGGAACTTCCACTACAATATACAAGCATGAGTAACAAGAAGAAAAGTCAGAAAGAACCAGAAAAGAAACTTAAAGCTGCATCAAAGTCCGGACAGACTTCCGGCCTGAGTGCAAGTGTAAGGTATGGCCTCACGGAGACTGACCTGGAACAGGCAGAAGAGTGCGCAGAATTCCTGGGACCCCCGCTCCATTGTATCGTCTCCAGTCGAGAGTGAAAATGGGAGCAAAGGCGCAAGTGATATAGGTCGCGAGGGATCGCCGATTTCTGAGGATCATTCGAGACTAGAAAGGGCTCTACAGGACGTGCTCTCATCTACTCATCGCGAGCCTGTAACAGGAGCTGCATTTTCACTTGCGGAGCACGAAAGCCGAAGTGAACTGTCCGAACTGAAAGAGATGATCGCTACACAGAAAGAGATGATCGCTACACAGTCCACTGCCATGGTTACGGCCATGAAGGAGCTTAAGAAAGATAACACAAATGATCTTAAGAAGGTGGCCATTGAGCTCAAGAAGGATAACAAAGATAAGGAAACGCGTTTATTTAAACGTTTTGACGTGAACTTTAAAGATATGTTGGAGAAATTAGTGGAACACATTGAAGAAACTAATTCCAAACTGAAAAGGCTTGATGATCATATTAATGACGTTTCAGATCAGCTGGAAGACGTTAAGCAGGGACTCACGGCTCGAGTGGAAACAGCGGAACAACTGGCATCTAACACCGATGAAAAAGCCACAGCTGCGAACTCGGAATGCAAAAAACTTGGAGACAGACTTGCAGCCCTGGAGGATGGGTGCAGAAGAAATAATATAAGAATTGAGGGTATACCTGAGAAACGAGAAAGCTCAAGCCCAGTGAAATTTGCAGTAGAATTACTGTCTAAAATAATTGGAGATGACTTTAAACTCAACATTGAGATAGCCACGGCTTATCGCACAAAGATACCAAGCGCCTTTAAACCTAGGTCTTTTATTGTCCGCTTTGAGCGACTAAGATGTAAGCTTGATGTGATGGCACTTCTCAGACACAAGCAAGAGATTATATTCGAAAATAATCTTATTCGTATTTTTCCCGACTTCTCACCATCAACAGCTGCAAAACGCAGATCCTACATCGACATTAAAAGGATGCTACGGAAAGCCGATATCAAATACAGCCTCTTGTATCCTGCCAAACTGAAAGTGGAAGTTCAAGATCGACATTATATTTTCTTCAGCAAAGAAGAAGCTGAAAAAGAACTAAAGAAGCTGTTTCCGACACTTTTTTGAAAGTTAATAAAGAGCCGTATTCTATCAAGGCACGGGAAGGACCTATGATCTGATCTCTGGATCCATGTTTAAAGAGACTGGTATTATAATTATACATCCCTTATTTTTTTTTTTTTTTTTTTTTTTTATCTGGACTTTATATGTTATATGTTTATGTTTTAATCAGAGTTATAGAGTTATAGACGTGAGTGTGAAAATGTGGAAGTGATTAAAGTAGGATTCGTTTTATTTTTTTTATTTTTTTTATTTTATTATACCTTAAAGTAGACTGTTTAACTTCATACCCTTGGTTTATTGCTTGTTCTACTATTTATACAATTACCATTATACTATTACAGTAGGAATTACCAGGTTTATCCTAGACTAGTTTTTAAAATCATTCCCAGGGTTGTTTTTTTTTTTTTTTTTTTAATCTTAATATCTTAACTTAAAAGCGCTGAAGATTATTTCAAGCTTAAATATTGTTAATGAGAACATTTTCGGCAGATAGTATTAAGAATTTAACTGCAAAAGATATCTCTGTTTTAATTCTGTAACGCCGCTGCAGGGTGGGGTTTGTTTTGTTTTGGACGTGCTCTGTCTCTTCGTATGTCAGAGGACTGGAACATCGCGAAGTGGGATCTAGCCTCATGTGGGGAGGCAAAATGGGGGGGGGGGGGGATAAAGGGGGGAGAGAAGGAGAGCAGGTTATATCTAATCTATTCTTGTAATTCTTATAATTATAAATATCAATGCAACAATAGGCTAAAATGCAATAACTCATGGGGAATCTTGAAACTAAGATTAAAACTGCCATATTACCAATTAAAACTATAAATGACATTAAAAACTCAGAATCAATGTCTCCATGATGGGACAGTTAACTTTGTGAGCTGGAATGTTAAAGGCCTGAATCACGAATTAAAGAGAAAGAAAGTATGCTCTCACCTAACAGGCTTAAACGCTAAAATAGTATTTCTACAGGAGACCCACTTACTAACCAAGGATCAGTTCAGATTACAAAAAGACTGGACTGGCCAAATGTTCCATTCTAGCTTTATAAAGAAAACTAGAGGGGTGGGAATTCTCATACATAGAACAGTTCCATTTGTAGCATCAGAGGTAGTGTCGGACCCTGAAGGGAGATATGTGATGGTCATGGGCAACTTATATAACAGTAAAATGATTTTGATAAATGTTTATGCACCCAATGTTAATGATAAGGAATTCATGCAAAATCTATTTGCATCCATTCCCAATGTGAACACTCATAAAATTATAATGGCTGGGGACTTTAATTGTGTTTTAAATCCACTCTTAGATAGGACTCCTGTGACAGGGGGGACGACATCTAATACTGCAAAGATAATTACACAGTTTTTAAATGATCACAACTTATCAGACCCCTGGAGGTTTCTTAACCCAAACTCAAGAACATATTCGTTCTACTCACCAGTGCATTATAGCTACTCAAGAATTGATTATTTTTTTATAGATAATAATTTCCTGCCTACAATTAAATCATGCAAATATGACACAATTGTTATCTCTGACCATGCCCCTCTAGTCTTGGAGCTAAAATCATTAAGCCCCTCACACTCACCTCGCAGATGGCGTCTTAACCCTCTTTTATTGGCAGACGAGAACTGCACAGAATTTATATCCAAACAAATCAGCTTCTTCCTAGAGACAAACACGTCCACAGAGGTTTCTGCAGGAACACTCTGGGAAACTCTAAAGGCCTTCTTAAGAGGCCAGATTATTTCATATCTTTCCCATAGAAATAAATTAGAAACCAGGAAAGTGTCAGAGCTAAGAAATGAAATTACTAGAATAGATGAAGAACAAGCCAGGCGTCCAAGTGAAGCTCTTCACAGGAAAAGGCAGGCCCTGCATACAGAACTTAACATCTTAACAACTAAAGAAACTGAACAACTTATTTATAAGTCTAGACCAGGGGTGGGCAGATTCAGTCCTGGAGGGCCGCAGTGGCTGCAGGTTTTTGCTCCAACCCAATTGCTTAATAAGAAGCCCTTATTGCTCAAGTAACACTTCAGCTTCACTTTAGTTGTCTCGCTCATTAAGATTTTGAACCCTTATTGCTTATTTTAGTCTTAAACAGCTGTATTCTTGGTTTTTAATTGCTCCTAATTAGCAATACCATGCAAATGACAAAAGAGACCAGCATTTCTCCATTTAGCTGGTTTTCATTTACACCTGTGTGTATTTATCACACACTATTTGGTTTAATTAAATACTTGGAAGGAAAGTGAAGAGAAAAAAGTGAAGCACTGAGAATTACTCATCTGTTTTAGACTTCAAATCATTTGGACGATATCCTTAGAAAGGAAAATAAATCTAGGATATGAGAATGACCTGACATGGCAGAGTTAAAGCACTAACAAGCCATGCAATTAAATAATTGGCAAGGATTGGTTTTTAATTAAGCAACTGGGTTGGAACAAAAACCTGCAACCACTGCGGCCCTCCAGGACTGAATCTGCCCACCCCTGGTCTAGACAGCATTACTATGAACACGGAGAAAAAGCTAATAAGCTTTTAGCTCAACAAATTCATAAACAAGAAGTTCACAATGCAATACCAGTAATCACCAACAAGAATGGAGAAGAAATCATCGACCATAATAAAATAATGCACACATTTAGAGATTACTATAAGTCTTTATATTCCACTGAGCCCAAAGAAGACAACACGCAATCTAATGCATTTCTGGATAATTCACAAATACCACAAATAGATGCTTCAAGTGCTGAGGAACTGGATAAACCTCTAATGCTAACAGAATTACTAGACGCTATAAAGTCACTACAAAGCGGGAAATCATCAGGCCCTGATGGTTACCCCGTAGAGTTTTATAAGAAATTCTCCACTCAGCTAGCTCCACTCTTATTGGCAACATTTACAGAAGCTAAAGACCACCAAATACTACCTCAAACATTTCGACAAGCATTAATCACCGTCTTTCCTAAACAAAATAAGGACTTGTTACAATGTGCATCATATAGACCAATTTCACTCCTGAATAATGATGTTAAGATACTCTCAAAAATCCTAGCTAGAAGGATGGAGAAAGTGCTGCCCTCGGTAATATCACAAGATCAAACTGGATTTATTAAATGCCGACATCTATCTTCAAATCTCCGACGCTTGTTTAATGTTATATATTCACCAGCAAAATCAAACACCCCAGAGATATTACTATCATTAGACGCAGAAAAGGCATTTGACATGATCGAATGGAATTACCTTTTCACTGCATTGGAGAAATTTGGGTTTGGCCCGAATATTTGTGCTTGGATCAAACTACTGTATACCAGTCCAGAAGCTTCAGTTTGTAATAATAACATTTGCTCAGACTACTTTAAACTAGAACGTGGTACCAGACAAGGATGTCCCTTGTCGCCACTGTTGTTTGCAATCGCTATTGAACCACTGGCGGTTCACTGCCGAAATTCTTATCAGATAAAGGGGATTGTCAGAGAAGGACTGGAACAGAAAATTTCTCTATATGCAGATGATATGGTCTTATATATATCGGACCCAGAAAACACTGTCCCTGTTGTTTTAACAGCACTAACAGAATTTCAAAAGATATCTGGTCTTAGAATTAATCTGAATAAAAGTATACTCTTTCCAGTGAATTCACAAGCATATAATATTAGATTAGACACCCTACCTTTTACCATAGCAGATCAGTTTAAATACCTAGGGGTAAATATCACAAGTAAACATAAAGCTCTTTATCAACAAAATTTTGGCGTCTGTATGGAAAAAATTAAGCAAGACTTGCATAGATGGTCAACCCTTCATCTCACTCTAGCCGGAAGAATTAACATTGTTAAGATGAATATCCTTCCTAAACTTCTCTTTTTATTTCAAAACATTTCAATATATATCAATAAAATCGTTTTTTAAACAGTTAGATTCAATAATAACCTCATTCATTTGGAACTCAAAACACCCACGTATCCGAAGAGCGACCCTACAAAGACCTCAGGCAGAAGGTGGCATGGCTTTACCTAATTTTCAGTTTTATTACTGGGCAGCAAACATACAAGCCATAAAAACCTGGACACAAATAAATGAACATACACAGGCTTGGTCCGCAATAGAAGTAAAATCCTGTAGTACTTCTTTATATTCCCTGCTCTGCTCTCCAATAAATGAAAGTTATCACAAATATACTAATAACCCAATTGTGCTTTACTCACTCAGAATATGGAACCAAATTAGGAAGCATTTTAAGATGGAAAATCTTTTATCAGTGGCACCTCTGCAAGAGAACCACCTCTTTCAACCTTCACAAGTATATCCAGTTTTTAATACCTGGAAAAGTTTTGGGATTAAAATGCTCAGAGATCTTTATATAGACAACATATTTACATCTTTTGAACAATTACGTTCAAAATTTAACCTCCCAGCTACACATTTCTTTTACTATCTTAAAATTAGAAATTTTGTTAAACAGAAATTGCCCGATTTCCCCCACCTTGCACCCTCCACAATGCTGGAAAAAATACTGCTCAATTCCGAGGAAACAAACACTATTTCCGCAATATATAAAATCTTATTAGAGTCCCTACCTTTCAAAGATCCAAGAGGACATTGGGAAGAAGATCTCTTAATCAATATATCAGAAAAAGAGTGGAAGGTAGCAAAGCAGAGAATTCACTCGAGTTCTATATGCGCAAAGCATAGAATTATTCAACTAAAAATTATATATCGAGCTCATCTGTCTCGCTTAAAACTGTCCAAAATGTTTCCAGGCCAGGATCCAACCTGCGAGCGCTGCAACCAAGCTCCTGCCTCACTGGGTCACATGTTCTGGGCCTGCACCAAACTAACATCATTTTGGACAAAAATTTTTAAGTGCCTCTCAGACAGCCTTAGTATCACAATCCCTCCTAACCCACTAACAGCTGTGTTTGGTGTCCTTCCAGATGGACTGGAATTGGAGAAGGACAAGCAAACGGTGATTGCATTCACTACACTCTTGGCACGCAGACTTATTTTGTTAAATTGGAAGAATCCTAATTCTCCTCTGATAAGTCAGTGGGAAACCGATGTTTTATATTATTTGAAATTGGAAAAAATCAAATTTTCAGTTAGAGGATCTGTACAAAATTTTTTCAAAACATGGCAGGATTTAATCAATATTATTTTAGAATAAGAGAATTAACTATTATTGCATTTAACTCCCTTCTCTATCTCTTATTTATATAGATATTTTCTTCTCCCCTTCTTTTGTCTAATGTTGCCTTATTAAAAAGCTTAAAGCAATTTTCCTTTACCTAAGCTCTCCTTCTCAGGGGTGGGGTTTGATTTGTCTTCAAATTTGTTGGGTTATAAATTGATCTGTTTGTATGGAATGATTACAATGAAAATTAATAAAATAAAAATATTAAATTGACTGTTTTTGTTAAAAAATACAAGGTTCTTTCTCTTATTTTGTTATTTTTTTCAATTTACTGGCATTCCCAAAAATCATCATTTATGTTTTAGGGTTTAATGTATAGTCAAAATATCAGAATCAGAAAACTTTATTAATCCCGAAGGAAATTACTTATGTTACAACTTAACAACAGACAAGGGACATGTTACACTAAGACAACGTATAAAAGTAATCATGTAAATATAATAAAGTATAATAAATGTAAGTCTCAAATGAAAATACAGAGTGTTGCACCTTAAGTTAATATTGTACATTTTGAGAACAAATAAGGTTATTCTCATGTGAAGAGCAGACAATTTATTGCACAAGAACAGATAGTATGTTGCACATTTCAAGTACTTGAAAAATTGTACCTGGATATCCAATAAGGAAAAAGGGTAATAGCTTAAAGTGTGGGTGAGTGACCGGAAAAGGAGTTATAGAGTCTGATGGCTGTCGGGAGGAAGGATTTCCTATGACGTTCAGTAGAGCACTTAATGCTAGTCAGTCTACTGCTGAAAACGCTCCTCTGTCCAACCACAACACTATGAAGTGGGTGATTAACATTTTCAATAATAGACCGAAGCCTACAGATTCTCTGATCTGCCACAGTTTCCAAGCTGTCCAGTTTCTCTCCTACCACAGAGGCAGCCTTCTGAATTAGTTTGTTTAGTCTCCTGATGTCTGCCACTTTCATGCTGCTCCCCCAGCATGCCACAGTGAAGAAAATGGCACTGGCCACCACGCTGTTATAGAACATCCGCAGCATAGTGCTGCTGACACTAAAAGATCTGAGCTTGCGTAGGAAATACAGCCTACTTTGACCCTTCTTATATATGGTCAGCAAGTTCCTGGACCGGTCTAGCTTATTGCACATATGCGCCCCTAGATACTTGTATTCCTCAACAATCTCCACCTCCACACCCCTAATAGACAGGGGAGTGGCTGGAGATCGCGATATAAGAAAATATAAGCTTTTCTTTCCCAAATTTGACAAAGAAAATGAACTCCTACGTTCCTTAACAGAAGTGTCTTATGTTGGACTGATGCCTCATCCAGGATTATTGGTTGATTCCACCCAGTACTGCTGGGTTCTTATAACAATGAATTAGATAAAGTAGGTATGAGACTTAATGTATGGATGGATAATGGATACTCCGGGTTAACTCAAACTGACACAATCTTGAGCGGTAATTTATTTTTTTTCATACATACATAAGTATTCAGACCCCTTCAATTTTTCAAATTTTGCTGTGCTGCAGCCGTGTGCTAAAATCATTTAATTCGTTATTTCCCCACATGAAGCAACACTCAGTATTCCCAAATGACAAAACAAAAACAGGATCTTAGAAATTGGTATAAATTTATTATAAATTAAAACCTGAAGTATCACATTGGCACAAGTATTAAGCCCCTTTGCTATGGCACTTGAAATATGGCTCAGTTGCATCCCATTCTATTCATCATCACTGAAATGTTTCTATACCTTGTTTGGCTTTCATCTGTGGTCAACTCAATTGACTGGACTGGTCGGGATTAGGAAAGGTACATATCTTTATAAAAACGGAGGTTAAACTGAGGGAGTAAACACAACACATAAGCTAGAATAAAATAAAAAATTATATGTCCCTCTCTATCTTTTCTCACTCTTCTTGCTATATCTAGGAGGTTTCAAGTGTCATTTAAGCAATTGCCAAATAGAATAACTCCTTCCTTCCTCTCAGCCTTCCTTTTTATTAGTCTAACTGAGGAGGTGGAGGTCCTTATAAAGCTCTTCTCGGGAATGCTTCTAGTGCCACTTCTACTTATTTCAATTACAAAGACCCTTTGTGGGATCAGTAGAATACTGATTCTGGTCACTAGTGCCCTGGGGTGCTTTTGCTCCCATAGAACTCAACCCCAGGGAATACACAAAAACTCAATCTCCACTTTCTTTCTTTCTTTCTTTCTTTCTTTCTTTCTTTCTTTCTTTCTTTCTTTCTTTCTTTCTTTCTTTCTTTCTTTCTATCTATCTATCTATCTATCTATCTATCTATCTATCTATCTATCTATCTATCTATCTATCTATCTATCTATCTATCGCAAGTGTATTGCCATGCATTTTGGAACAATTTGGTTGAATTGCTTTCAACAGAAACAAAAAGTCCAATGCCTTGGAATTCAATGAGTCTTGAAAAATGATAGAATAAAATGAATGTAAAATCTTATAGAACTCCATAAATGCTCAGTTATTTTAGGAAATATGGCGTCCCTGTTATAACTGAGACATTGTATCAGCTTTCTCACACCAGCTCCATTTAGTTTAGGATGTTGGGGGAGCCACAGCCGATCTCAGAATCTGTGAGTGTAAGGTAAGCACCAGATCTGGATGAGGCGCCAGTCAGTTGCAGGGCACACTCACGCACGCTGGATCAGCAGCACAAGCCTTGCTTACATCAAATAACAGTGTAGCTCCTAAAATAAAGTCCTGAAAAACACCACTGTAAATTTTTATTAATTTCATTGACCACAGCTTGCACTGCTTCCATGTAACCCAGTAGTATAGAATGAGACACTGTGACAAGCATTTTTCTGGTAACACAACTTAATTACATTGTGTGCTTTCTTTTCTTCCAATATCTTTTGCTAATTTAAACAAAATGTTCAAGTAGAAAAACTGATAAAAATAAAAATGAAGTATGCCTCACATTTAATGTGAAATTTTATAAATCATTGTGTGCTGTAACTTGAACACTAAACAGTGAAAAATTTTTTGGCATGGAGCCGATAAATGTTTGCCCAAGTTTTACTGCCCTAGGAACGTTATGTGATATCATATTAATTAAAATACAAATCCTTTAGTAACTCTGCAAAATGAAATACTTCAAAAAAGAATTTTGTGAGTTACACCCAGTTTGGATGTAACTACTGATTGAAGAATGTTCTATAATAATACACATGCGTTAAACATAGGCTGATAAGAAAAGTCTGAGCAGCTTGGAAGTTTGCAACATTATTAATTCCAGTAAGCCCTTTTTTATGTGTATATTTGTTATTACAAAGCTCTGTCTGATCCTGTGATGATTCAGATGTTTGCAAAAATCGAAAAGTAACACTATCCTACATGTAAACTAAAAGAAATCAAAACTACAAAATTGCAGCCATTCAGAACATGACATAATCTTTAGTTAAGAAGTTAAGGGAAAGCTCAGCATTGCTCTCTGCTTAACTACCTGTGCCTAACTATCAACATATAATGGCCAGAAGTGGTTGTTCAACTGGGATAAACTATTTTTCCTCCAGGTAAGCTGTGATGCAGTTCATGTTTGACATAATCACAGATGCCAGTCCCTTTAAAAGGAAGAAGATCATCAGGAATGCAGTACTTCTAGGGATCATGAGATGCTACTATTGCTGTGTTTACATGTTCTCAGACTGGCAGTAAATACAAGTTTCCAATGTCAAAAATACCACATGAATGCTCTATGAACTTGGAGCGCAACTTGGACAATTCAGAGAAAACAAAGTTACTTGAAATATCCAAGTTGTGATGTAACACTGACCTTTCACCCTTAGCTGTTTGCATAAAATAAAACAGGAAACTTAGTCAGCCAGAAGTGCTTTTTTTTTGGTCGAACTGCATTTGTAACAAAGTGATACACATTTAATACATTTATTTTGCTCTTTATTTGCACGTAAAATGCTATTTATCTTTAATTGACTTTTTGTTTTTTTTGCAGACGAACTAACAAATCAACAGCAACCTCACATTTCTCCGAATAGTCCGACCAGTAACCCATGTGAGTGCACTGCAGTGGGAAGGTGAAATGTTAAACTCAAAGCTTTGAATAGGTCGAGCGCAGATGAATGCAGCATATGGCCTGACAACCTTGGGTTATATAGAGGCATCTTTTACCCTGACGTTATTCCAGCAAAGAGCTAGAAGGAGCTCCATGGTAGAATCAAGCAGAGACAATAGGTAAGGGAAGAGAGTGAAAGAACAGTAGGATGGAGAGAGTTTGAGAACATTTTCTGTTGCTGTGAAACTATATACTGTAAATGGATTTAACAGGATCTTCTTGCTTTTTTATTCAGTTTTTTCATTTATTTCTGTTTTGTTCACATTGTTTTGCTTAGCACCTGATCACAGATTGTTTCTATGGCTTTAAAGTAGCCATGACGTTGTGACTTTGTTATGTCACAGCTCTGAAGACTGTGGAGTTTTGTGAACTCAGGTTTTGATATTTGTACCTAGTTTTAGTAATTTTGGCCATTTGTATAATTTTGTTTTTTATAGCATTGTATTTATTTACTGTTTCTCTATCCATTTTCTTTATCAAGGATGCTTCCATTTTGTTCGTCCTTCACATTAGAAAGCTTACCTTATGTTAGTGTCTTAATCAGTGTGGCATAACATTATGAAGGGAAAGGTATTTATTATGGCAGCACACCACTTCTGTCATCCCAGGTTTTGAATTTCAAAGAAAATAAATCATCTGTGGTGTAGTTTGTTATGCTTTATAAGACTTCCTAAAAACAAAATGTTGACAATCTATTGAATCTGGGATAATATCTTGGCTTTGGTGATTTTGGTTTAATTTTGTATTTCTGCCTGTTATGACCTCAATTTAGTTTTATGATTTAATTTCTTGATCACATTTTTTCAATCTGTCATCCCCACTTAGGCAGAGCAAAAATGATCATTTTCCACATAAAAGGATGCCTAGAGAAACAACTAAAATTGTTGGGCCTTCTGTTTTATTTAGAATGTCTACACGTCACATCATTTTGGCACTGTGATGCCTATTTGTTTGTGCATGTTGCACATTGTTCTTTGTGCTCATTGACTAATCTATTTGCACTTATTTTATTTATTTATTGACAGCACATTTGTATTCTCTTGTCCTGTTAGGAAGTACTATAGCTAATGCAATCTGCAGTTACTGTGACCTCATAGGATAAGATAAGCAAAGCTCTACTATGCCACTTTCAAAACGTTTATTTGTCTCTATGTTGTTATCAATACCTGAGTGGCATACGTTTGGCCACCAAAAGTGCCATTGGAACAAATTAATTAATCAAGTGACAGAGACTTGGGTAGGGAAGTCAGTCATAGCAAAAGTATGTAACACTAAAATCAATAGACTGTGTGTGAAAATTTAGTCATAAATAAAAAAAAGATTTTTATAATCTGACTGCCATTACATCAAAGGCCCCATAGCAGCCATGTAACATTATGGCAACCAGATACACAAAATGGTTGAATGTTTTAAAAAGTGTTTGGTGTTCATTGTATGTTTAAAAAAGGGAGCATATTGTGATACACATGTTTGTGGCATATTTACAGCTACGGTATATCTGATGGAGTGGAGCAAATGAAAAACAGATGGCCCCTAATACATCACTGTCAGTATCTAGCCAAGCTTCTAAGAGAATGAAATGATCGTCATGCAGTGATATATCATTTAGAAAAGCAAAAGAGTCAAGAAAATCACTACACATGGGAAAACTCTGGCAACCATCACCATGTGAGAATTTGTGAGTACAGGAGCAACCATAGCATTCCAGAAATGAAAATGTTGTCTGTAAACATATGTCAGCTCTGAGCGAAATTCCCATGTATGTTTGAAACTGCCTTTTTGACCCAGTATGCCAGTGTTCACATAATAGTGTTTTAGTGTTGTGTTGAAGGTTGTTTTACGTGTTACACAATTACTTTTCATTTTGGATTTTGTCAGTGTTTCTCACTTGAACAGTTAACGTTTAAAGACAATAAGTCTATTTTATCTAACCTAACCTAATCTAAGCAGTATTGGGTACTTGAAGGTATGATGTAGTTTTTTCTTCTTCATACTTTAATTACTGTATATACAAATGAGTAGAATGCTTGAAAGCTTCTAAAGAAAATATACTGTACTTCTAATCTACATTTACACTTCCATTGAAAGAGAACATAGTTTCTGAACAAATGCTGTAAGTGAATGCGGCAAATGATAAATACACATGATCTAATGTAGTGGAAAGCTGATTTTATAATTCAATACGTGATGTTTAATGATCATCCAACTACTGTAAATAATTCTGTTCAAAATATGGGTAGTGGAGAGGATAAAGACTGCTGCTGCTCAACTCCATCGTGGTCACTGAATTTTAAGTGTTCTCCCTGCATTTATTTGCATGGCTCTTCTCCAATTTCCTGTCATGTACAAATTACGATCATCAGCAAGGCTACATTTGTCCAGTGTGGCTTAGGTTGACCTTGCAATAGAGTGCCAGTTAATAGGGATAGTTAAAGAGTTTTGACAAAGTGACAGTAAAATTGTGCAGTTGTGAGACTAACTAAAAAGAGTTTCGGGAAGTTTTAAAGGATTTTTTGTGGTGTAAAATGAGGAATATGGTATCATTTATGCTTCTGAATTCACCTGTGTTCTTCTCTGCAGTTGCATAACAAATGTAATCTGTCACACACCAAGTGATGTGAACAAATTTTTAAAATTGTGACATACTGAATATTTTCCCTACAAAGACACAGCAAAACCCACCATTGTGCATATTGCCGTGTTTTCTCCAGAAGAAAATCTCACAACATAAGAAGCTGCAGCATTACACAGCAAGCACCTTTTCCTGTTCTTTGTTTTTTTGCTGATGAAGTTGAGGATATGCATGCTCCAAGGGACATGGAGCTTTATTTTCTGTCTCCAATGTATCTTTAGCATCATGATAGGTTAGGAATTCATTATCAGTACAAATACATTAAACATCTAATTGCTCAATAAAATATCTACATAAGATGAGCCCAGTGATTTTTTTTCACTGAAGATTTTAATTTACATACTAATACTAAATGACAGACAAATTTAGATTTATTGCACAAAAACAATTCCAGTCATTAAATAAATGCCTTTCTTGTATCGACGGCACACATTTTGCTGGAAACACAATTCAAAGTACCAAATTCAGTTTTGCTCAAATCATTTTGTTCATTGCTAGTTTAAAATGCTAAATGTGGAGAGCTCTTTTTCAAAATAAACTACTCACTAGTGACTATTTACAGTAGATGTTGACACATTGATCACTTTATATTATTATAGGGAGCATGTAAAAGAAAGCGACACACACCCACCCACACACAATGAGGTTTAAGGACTCCTTGAGCCATTTATTTCAGCTTGAAGTATTTACAAATGAGTTATATGTGTTCTCCCAGTGTTGTGACCATGGCAAACACCATTCTTTAAGCTCTGGTGTTGTGGCCCCCAGAACATGCCATCACCTTTTCAATATTTCTGGTGTTTTGGCCTTACACATAAATCCTCTCCAGTACTAATGGCCCTAGAATGCAAACTAGTGGTCTCACCCTATGACTGCTCCTCCAGTTTAATGTTCTTCTTAGAGTACCCTGTATGCCCAGCTCTAGCTGCCACTGCCAGCTCTGCAGCTACTTCCAGCTTCCCAATAATGGCTGTCCTGCATTTTAGGATCTTTCCTTCAGCACTCTGCTACAATTGCTTTGAAACTTGCAAGTACTTATCTTGAATTCCACCAGCTCTTAATCAAGTTTGTCTTTCAGAGATGCTCCTACTGTATATTTCTGACCTCCAAAGCCACTCAAAACACACTGTCACGCTCACACACTCAAGCAGCACCAAACTCTGCTCCAGTCTCCAATCTCTTTATTATTTCTGAGAGGGAGATCCATCCCCTAGACCTTTCAGTACCAGAATTTGCATAGAGCTGTTTGTGCCTTTACTTGATTGGATGACTTTTGGCACATCAGCTCACCCTCCTCATCTGAGTCATTGGCATTCTGCTGTCATAGGTGCTCAGTCAGCCACTACCAAGTCATTGCTTTATCATTATTTGTCATTCTTTAAATACAGAAACAGTCTTTACAAATACCTGCCAGTGCATCATGCGACTAAATGGTAAAAATGTGATAAGCTAGTCAGTTGATTATTCTTTCATGACAAAAATAAAGCAAGCCTAGCAGCAGTTGTGCAGTCAAGTAAAATATTGAGACTGATACACATGTAAGAAAAACAAAGATTAGGCATACAAAAAGTCAAGAAGTTCATAAACTTACAATATCCAGCTAAAAAGAGCAATACCCAACAGTAGTAAAAGGCAAAATAACCCTGTATGAATAATGATCTAGTGCCAGTCACATTCCAACCAGGCAGTTAATAAAAGCAAGGAATTGGGTGTGGTAGGAAGTGGAGGTGAGCCAAAACTAGTCTGCATTTTTCAATGTCCTCCTTGAAGCTACATGTCAAGAGCAGGGGTTTATTTTTGATTTTTTTAAATTAGTTATCCTTGGCCTCAAAAAGGTTTTGAGAGACTCATTTTAGGGGTTATACAGGTCAAGGAATCTTGTGCCCCCATTAGATTCTGTGCTTGATACATTGTAACAATTGTAAAAGCTAGCCCGGCCACAGACAGACATGACACCAATGTTCAAACACATGCTGTTTATTTATACTATTATTTACAGTGATTCTGCCAACTCACACAGTTACTCAGTCCTTTTTCCTCTCCTTGCTCACCTCCACTCTTTCCTCGCAAGCTCAGTCTTCCTCCTCCCAACTCCGGCTAGTACCGGGAGTGAGGTGGCCCCTTTAACATGCGCCGGATGTGCTCCAGGTGCTTGATGATGGTCTTCCAGCAGCACTTCCTGGTGTGGTGGAAGTGCTGTCCTCCAGGGCTCAGGAACCATCCAGGCAGCCCCTTGGTTAGGCCATGGGCCCCTACAGGGTTGAGCTTCGAGGGTCCGTATCCGTGGCCCTTGATGGAAATCAAGAGGGCTGCCCTCTTGCATCCAGGGGAGATATTGCCCCTCTCTCTGTGCTTCCTTGATCTAGGCGTCCTGGTGGGGCAAGATCCCTGGCCATCTGCCACACAATGTTGAAATTAAGTAATGATCTCCCACCATACCATGTTGTTTTTCTTATGGCCGCTGCCATTTTGATTGTTATTTGTTGAAGGTTGCTATGCCATTGCTAGGTAAGGTCAAAATGAAGTGTGCAATGTGTGACGTCACTGATTTGAAAGTACAAAGATAAGCGTCATGGGCAGTTCTTTCTGAATGGATTCACCTCAAACCTTAAAACTTTTCAAAACAACAAGGGAATAAAAGTTCTGTTTAACAAATTGTTTCCCAGTTTCTTAACTATGATTTAAGATTAAAATATTAGCTCAGGTTACGTGTGCGTGTATGTATGTGTGTGAGTGTGTGTTTACTGGTTTTCAAGTTTCTGTTTGTTACTTGACTTGATTTTTGGTGCACATGTTGAGCCTTGCTTATTTGTTTTCTTGATTTCCCTGTTACAACTCAGTTTGTTATTTTGATTGTAATTCATCACCCAATTCCAGTTAAAATCAGCTGCTGCCCCTTGCAGTCAGCGCACTACACTAAAATTCCATTTTTTGTTCATGATTCCATTGTAATTGTAATCTTGTGTGTGACTACTTTTATTTGGCTTATCACAACAACATTTCATAAATGCATTTTATTTTAGTGTTGATGCAAACATTACTACACACAATTTCCATAATCGAGCAACACACAGGGGCATACTTTTAATATTCTGCTGGAATGAAAGACAAAATACTCATTCTTCAATGAAAAGAATATTATATAACTTTTATATCTGTTACTCATCTATGCGTTGCTTGTAGTAATGGCCCAGAAAAACAGTTTTAAACTCATATTTTCATACAGAATGGGTGTAACAAATTTTACAGTTGGCTTTAATGGGAAACCAAATTGAGGACAGCACACAATATCAAAACACCAATTAAAGAATCTCTAAATTCATTTTGCGGCATAATCCATATGTTAAATATCTAGCCTTATGGTCACAGAATTTAAAGTGAGTGCCACCAGTGTGTAGTTATTCAGACAGTCCACGTTTGTTTATTCAGGCACAGGGATAACTGAAGCAATCAGTACTACAGATTCTTTCAGCAAAATATTAAAATATGTCACTGAAGATGTTAAAAAATGCCATGAAATTTTATCTGAACTGGTTGCCTTGTGGGCATCAATTCATTTAATGCAAAAGTCTTCCTTCTTCTAGGTATAGAAACAAAGAAAGATGAGTCATGTGATGATGATGCTTGCCTGCTTATTATCACATTCAAAGCAGGTGTAGCAGCCATCAAGTTCATCAGCTATTAAAAAATAGATTAGATTGGACTAGGCTTTGCTTTGTAGTCCATAAACATCTCTAGTACCTGCCAAAGTTTGTGTGAATATTACAACTGCAATACGTGACTTCTAGTTAATTTCCATAATGATGCTTAGCCACTTTGTTTTTTGAGTTTGTATTTGCATTTCTTATATTCTTCCATACCACATGCATTGCTAAGTGCTTTCAGCAAAATCCTGATGCTACCAGTGATCCACAAATTCTTTTTAGGGAATAACCAGATTGTTTCTGTACGCACACAGTCTATAATTGAGATTTAAAGCAATATTGGTATAAACATAAAATTCTCTTCTTTGGAATGTCAGTCTCCACAGTAATGCTATCTTTTCTTATTTTTTTTTATATATCAAGGCTATCATGTATAAACAATTCACTTTTGGATGTCCTTATACAAAAAAAAAAAATACCTGACCACAAAAATGTAATCATCTGGCAGCAGTTGCTATGGGTGAAAGTTTGGCTGGCCACAACTTAAGTTAATGTTTTCTTTCTCCAGCCAACCATATAAACGTTATAAACACAGAAACCATTTTACAATGAGAGCAATGACTCCCACCCGGTAAAGCTATTCCAGCCGATAATAAAAGTGGTGAAGTTCTTGGATTAAGTTTTTACTAAAATATTTAAAATATATAGAAGAAATAGTTTATATTCCAGGAAGTGATGTTGTTCGCATGTTGTACTTAACCTGGTAAGTCCCATATAGCCTAAAATCTAATGGTTAATCTTTTTTTTACATTCAGTTTCAAATGTAAGTTGTCATACTGAGCCACCATAAGGTAGACACCATGACCTAATGCATTACTAGAAATAATAAGGCAGTGCTGTAAAGTAAATCCATCAACTCATCTATTTTTCTAACTAGCTTATCTAAGGCAGTGTTGTGGGGAAGCTGGAGCCTAATAACTGATACTGGAAATGTGTATTTTATTACTAGATGTTCAACAATAGGTAAAGGAAAGAGTCTCAGCTATGGGAGAGCAAAAAAGAAAGAAAGGAAAGGCAGGGAGACTGAGCCAGATTTTTCAAGGCAGGTATAATCGAGCAGAGAGGAATAAGAAGAATTACAGATTCCATGCAATTTAGATTAAAGGAAATGAAATAGATAATGACAGTTTGCTTAGTCAGATATTTGAGTAAATGGCAACTGTTTGGCCACACCACACCAGTGAAAAAATTACTTGTTGCATTCATCAGTTACGACTGCACTGTTGGAAAGCAAACATTTTCGTATCTTATTTTAGCCTAACAAGATAATGATAATCCAGTTTCACACATGTTCTTGGCTCACATTTTTTATTAGGCAATTTTGACCAGCTATTAATAGATCGGTCATATTAAACACAAAAGACGCCATATTGTAGATAGATAGATAGATAGATAGATAGATAGATAGATAGATAGATAGATAGATAGATAGATAGATAGATAGATAGATAGATAGATAGATAGATAGATAGATAGATATTGTGCTGGTCAGAGCCCATGGAGCCCTAGGCAGGGTTGATGGACATCGCCACCAGCTGTCCAGAGTGTGTAGTTTGGTTTTATTACACTTTTCTCAGATGTCACCTAATGGATTGATCAGCTCTAGATAGATTGCTGTTCCATTGATCCAGGTTAGGTACAAACTTTGGCCCCTGTGATCCTTAACTGGATTAAACAGGTTTGAAAGCGTTATCTTAAATAGGAATATAATCTAATATACTGTATTAAAATGGGTATAATCAGATGGGTGTGAAACATTGTTTAAGACAGCCAGAACTTTAGCCAACATCACTCGCTTTCTGCTTTTTAACTTAGTAAGTAGTAGTATATAGCCAGTTCAACACAGTATGTAAATCACCTAAAAAACATTTTCTTTAAAAATGGTCAGCAACCTCCAAAAATGGCTTTAATTTTTTTAATTAATATTAATTTCATTTAGCACTGTTAACTTCATTGACTTGCATAATTTACATTAAATTATCACGTGGTATGATAACACAGTGCATCCCAGCTTCAGGGGCATTCTGGTCACTATGAGTGTGGCCTCTTCCCTACATTTGTGCAATTGTATATGTGATACAGAGGTTTCTTCTCACTTCCCAAAGATGTGCATGTTAGACTGATTGGCAACATGGCCCCATGTAAGTCTGCTTGTTATGAACTTATAGCCCATCCGGGTTTGGTTCTTTCCCTGAAGCACAAAACAGGATTGAGCGGTTTTGAAAATATGAGTGTGTATTGTAGACATATTTCATTGTTTTGAGGAAAAAAAAGAAACAAATTATGCTAGTTCAGGGTATTTTTAACATATTGCTCTATAGAGTATGTTCATTATTCATGGTGTTATTTTCTTAACTTGTTTTTTTTTTTTTTTTGCAGAATTTGGAACATTATGTAAAGGGACAGTCCAAATGTCATTCTCTGTAAGAGACACTACCATCTCATTTATTCTCACTTGCATCCACTTGAGTGCAATATTAGTACAATTTGTCAGTGGTTGTCGTATCAATGGTAGCCTGTACGCCAGTTGTAAAGGGCTTGGTCTTCATCAAGTGCCCAGCACACTCCCGGACACCTTACAAGAGCTGGATCTGTCTTATAATAAATTGGTTTCTATTTCCAATACTGACTTTTCAAATCTCCGACAGCTTCATAAATTGAATCTCCAGTACAATAATATTTCATTCATTGCTGATCATGCATTTGCCAATAACACACTTTTGGAGGATCTCAACATTTTTAATAACTCCCTTGCTAAAATTCCCTCAAAAGCTTTTGAGCCCCTCAAGAAACTGAAATTCCTGGAGATGTCTAATAATTTCTATAGTGTAGCAACCTTGCCAAATGTGTTTTCAACCTTCAATGAACTGAAGGTGCTTTCCATGGGAGGTCCTTTAATACAAAATTTGAGCAAATATGATTTTTATCCTTTAAAAAATATTTCTTTGAATAAATTTGCTATCAAATCAGCTTCAAGTCTTCATTACTATGAACAGGGTACCCTGTCTGTCATACAAACCACCAATATGTGGTTTGACATTGCATTGGACCAGAGTCCTAGATCATTACCCGCTATGTTGCAAGACTTCACTGACAAGACTCTGCAAGTTCTTAGATTTCGAAATCTTTTTGAGTTCACATACTACACAGAGTCTGAAGATCTTTTTAACGGTCTACGGAACATAAATATTAATCAGCTTATATTTTATCGGGGGAAGTTCAATGAAAACCTGTTAAGGATGGCACTCTTAAATGTACAAAGGTCGACAATAAAAGACTTGGGGTTAGTGGCCATCGATTTTGCCCGTTCCCCTAACTTTGATATCTTTCAAAATCAGTCAAGTATCACAGACCTTTCCTTGAACAATTTGGTGCTGCAGGATATTAGCAACCCAGATATCCTTCGCTTTGACTGGAAGTTTACATGGTTCAGCAAAGTCGTCAATCTAACTATCACAAATGTTAATTTCAATTTTGTTCCATGTGATGCCTGGGATGAAATGAGCAACATTGAAATATTGACAATTACCAACAACCGCTTGCTGGATGGCTTTATCTACAACCAGAAATGTCGCTATGACAACACTTTGCCAAGTCTCAGGTCCTTTATTGCTAATGTAAACATGTTGACCAGTCTGGCTGTGTTATCAAATCTCACTGCAGAATGGAAACATCTTCAAGAGATGGATCTTAGCTACAACCAGCTGGGATCGATGGATGAGGGCTGTGCTTGGAAAGCCAGCCTAACTAGACTAATTTTGCACCATAATAGTGCCAATCAGAACATTTTTAGATGTTTGCCAGAAACTTTAGAGTATCTTGATTTGTCTTACTGTGATTTGGACCTCCTAAGCATGGATTTTTTCCAGAAAGCTACTGAACTGCAGGTTCTACTTTTGAGTGGTAATAAAATTAAGTTTATTCCTTCTGGATGGCAAAGTCCTAATCTTCAACTGCTGGCAGTTGATGGAAATTCATTTGGCATCATCAATACAGGAACCTTCCATAATATGCCTAATCTTGTTAGTTTGAAAGCTGGCAATAACCCCTATTACTGCACATGTGACTTGTATGGTTTTGTTGAAGAAACAGTCAATAAGGGAAAGATTAACATTACAGACTGGCCTCAGAACTATAGATGTTACCAACCAGAAAATCTACTGAACACAATCGTGGCAAAGTTTTATCCTGGAAAGCTTACCTGTAATGTCACTTTAGTTGTTCTCATTTCTGTTTCAACGACTGCAGTGGTTGTCATCATTCTAATGATACTCTGCTACATTTATGATGTCCACTGGTACCTCAAAGCTATTTATCAGATCTTGAGAGCAAAATATCGTGCAAGAAAGGAAGGAAATAATAAGGACGAAAAATATGAATACCATGCTTTTATCTCATATAGTCATTCTGATGCAGAATGGGTCCGGAATCAACTCCTGCCTCGTTTGGAAAACTGTGACCCTCCATATCGCCTCTGCATACATGAGAGAGACTTCATGCCAGGCAAGTGGATCATAGACAACATCATTGAAAACATTGAAAAGAGCCACAAGGTGAGCTTACCAAACATTTCTTTTAATAAACTGTTATGTTTGTCTAGTAAAGATTCCTTGGCATCTTATACTTAAACAGTTGCTCAACCCAAAAATGATTGTTGGTTTTTGCCCTTAATTTATCCCTTGGTCTTTAGAGTATGTAAAGTACAGTAACTAGTATATTTTTAACCTCATGTTTTTATTGAGAACTAAGATAACAGAATTCTTGGCTTGAACACAGGCCAACTATGAATAACAGCAACAACCGAAAAAATCTCATGCTACTCATGTCACATAATGCCCCTTATCAGGAATCCAGTCCTATGCTTAACATGGCCCAAACACATGAACTTTCTCAAAAAATGTTATATAAATGACTTCTTTAAATAAATGACTTCTGGGAAGCCCTCTTGTGAATGACTGTGGGTGCATTCAAACAGTATTGAACTTGTAAATTGAAGACCATCTTCTCCCCTCATTCACTGTTGCTAAGCCAATCCACTTTATTTTCAGATTTTTCAACAGCAGTTTGGGACACTACACTGGTGGATTGACCTTCTGCTTGTTGAAGTACCTTGAATATGCATAACTGTGAAGCATACTTTCCACCTGACTATGTATTCACTTGGTTTTCTTTAAATATTTACTGTATGCCTCTCTCAGACTTTGCTTTGCAAAGTTGATATCACGTGAAGTACCATGGTAGCCTAAGAATAAAATATTACTGGGTGCAAATCTTGACCAATGAATGAGGGGGAAGGTGGCCCTTCAGTTTTAAAGTTCATTCTTGTCTGAACAGGCCCCACTTTCATTAACATATGGATTTTCTAGAAATGTTTTGTTTAACAGTATTTTAGCAAAAATGCATATACTGTATTTGGGATATCATAAGCATATGACCGGATACTTGATGTGAGAAGTTTTTCATAGATGTTTTACTATTGTTAGTTGTCATTCAGTAAAGGTCCAAACTGAAGTCCATTGTATCAGCAACTTTGTTATCTCCATCTATTTGTTTAACCAAGAGATTAAAATTATTTCTCTGACATTACTGCAAACAACATGACGCAAATGACAAAAATTTCACTTTTTGGGGTGGGGGGGGGTGGGGGGGTATTTCTTTAATTGCCCAGAGGAAACACTAAAAATCCAGGAGAGACACTACTTTGGTGGTCCTTCTAGGATAAACCATATGTATGTAAAGCTTTGTAGTGAGGCATACTCTTAAATACATATTATTTAAACTAATTAATTAGATAACTAGATAGGAGATGACAGCAGAATAAAACAACAAGTCCTTACTTCTAAATTCTTAGAAAGCAGTCAATATCAATAGGTTGCCTAGAAAAAACAGGAACCGTTCCTCCTCTGCACTAACTACCTCTTTAAGAACAATGAATTAGCTGCCCTTAGGTAACATTATTTTCCACGTAAAGGTGAAATGCAAAGATCCATTAAGCACATCTTCTCACCTAATGAAAAATACATTCATTTTCTTTGTAAGTGTAGGGAGATACTTAGTACTTCCCCGTTATAGTTCTGAGAGATAAATTAATGGATGCAATTTATAATGCCATGCTTTGCATGCATTAATAACACATCAGCAGGTGGTCCACATTTTGTTCACTTAAGATACATTGCTTTTCAATGTATGGTAAACTACTCCTTTGTTTAAGGAAGAACACAAGTAATTTAAGTGAAGGAGGCTATACATTTAAGTCATACATGTACATTTTCAAGAAAGCAGGTGGTATGGAGGTCAGCTTTCCTGATCCTGTGTTTGCATAAGCTTTTGTCTGGGAACTCTAATTTTCCTCCTACATCCCAGAGAAATGTGGTGGACGAATACGAGTCTGTAAATTTGCCTGTGTGAGTCTGTGATGGTGGGTGCATGAATTGATTTTTAGAAATGTGGGTACTTTGTACTAAATAAAGAGGCTTCAAATTGTCAGGATTGTGTTAAGAAGAACAAGTGCCTAAGTTGGGAAAGAAGTGTTTTTTTTATTAACCCAGGCCCCAAATTCAAGGACATGGGGACCCAGACTGGTGGATAGCTAGGGCCCTTGATGAACAGCAGTGGCATAGTTAGCTTGCTGAAGGCCCCTCCTGTCTAGCATACCTGTTAGTAATGTATTTGCAACTGGATCCCAGGGGCTGGCTGCGTGGTGGAGTTATGCTGGTGACAAACAAATATATGAAATTTGTAATAACTTTTTAAATCACTTTATTACAGCCCCTGTAAGTTAGCAAAAATAAAATAAATTGTTACAATGGGATGTGGGAGGTATGGGTAGTTGTACTAGTATATAAATATATGTAAAATGTGGACCCATTTATTTTTCCAAGGCAACTTTGTGAAAGAAGATGATTAAAATGTAATGTAAGCTAAAAAGTAGAAACTTTTCTGTGCTACATAATGAAACAATTTCAATTTGTAACAAATTAAAACAACAACACCGGCTGACAGGATACTACTACACAATCAACCCATTTTACATACGTTCTGAGAAAATGGACATAATAAAGTGGTCACACTCACAAATCCTCACAGTAGTGACACTACTGCACAGTAAGCCATACTAAGATACACAATAAAACAGATTCCAGATATGTTAAACTGTTAAAGCTTACAAAAATGGAACTGACTGACAAGTTACAAATCATATTACTTATAATATCACTTCTCCTTTCGGCTGCTCCCATTAGGGGTTGCCCCAACGGGCACCTTAAAATACTCGCTTGCGTGCATTCTGTTGCACAAACAAACAATGTTTGACACATCAAGTTGTCTGGCACGCTTGTTTTCGATTGAGAGTACAGCCAAGCCACTAAGTTTGTCTTGCTACGTGGTGCGTCTGAGGTAATTTTTTATGTGTTTTCACTTGGAGAATGATCATGGACATGCAGCAACAGTCATTGGTATAGTCAGCAGTAACATGTAAGCAAACGTCACTGGAAGTAGACAACAGTGCACAGTGATCTATCAGCAACAGTTCAACTACTTCAAAAACAGTTGACTTGTTTGACAGGATGGATTGAAAACATGCATGAAATGACAACAATTGAGCGGAAAATGCCCGGTGAAATGTCGGTGCTATAGCGTTCAATGAGAAGATCGGCAGCAGCATACAATTCGTCATCAGCCATCGAGGTCAGAGTTGATGGTAATAAGACATTGAATGTTAAGTAATTAAAATTTTTACAAAATCTATACAGCCCCGAGTGGTCCCCCCCAAGCTCATAGGCCCTTGTGCTTTGCACAATCTGCACAATCCATTGTTACGCCAGTGATGAACAGTCTGGCAACAGCACTGAAACAGGAACGCAATGCAATGTGGGAGAAAGTACTTGAGGAGGACAGTGCCATGTACAGCAGGTCACCATAAGACTATTTGTGGAAGTAGGGTGACTTCACCCTCCTAGTTCAGTATGGGGCCTGTTTTCATACTATACAGTTCACTGATGCAGTTTTTAATTTTTTTAATGTACACATTAGAACATCATCACTCTTTTAACTCTTTTATACTACTCTCAGCAACTTTGGTTTTTTTTGGCCTTTTCAGTTTAAGAGATTCATTTTTCATGTTGGAAACTTATTGGTTTCTCTTATTAACTCAGAAGAGATTTAATAATTTTCACTGTTTCCCCTTGGCCAATGTCAGGAAGTGCAAGCATTTTTCTCTGATCTATTTAGCAACGTCATCCATTGGCAATCACCAAGGGGAAACAAAAACATCCATGATAAGTGAAACAATAAGCTCACACTCTTTCACATGGTTCCCATCTTGATTATTTGCTCAAAATGTCTCTGCTCTCCCTCTTACATTGTCTAACTTGCTGAATCTGGACAACTTCCATGTTTGCTAGTGACTGTTTGGTGATATTGGCCTTTCCAGTGTGTACTTCTGTTGCTGTTGATTTTGCCCGAGAGACTACAGTTATCAAAGTTTGAAGTTAACCATTTTGAACATAAGCTTCCTATTTTAACCTTTGCTAGCCTAACATGTTCAGTATTTGTTTCATTAGCAAGTGATAAGTTATGATGCACTGCATGTCTAGCACTTTCTTCACCCTTTAAACCACAGGAAGTGCCCTGAGTTTGTATAAGAAATTTACAAGTGTTTTTTTTTCTTTTTTTTGTTTTCAGTGCTTCTTTCTATTTACCATTAAATTGTTTAAATTATTATCTATTCACTTCTCAAATGCATCAGTTATAGACTTCTGTGCCTTTTGAAGATGCAGAGCCCAAAGAAACTGTGTGAAATACAAAACTGCAAAACATTTATTAACAGAAATGAAAAAATAAAGCAATTCAATAAACATGTACAAATACATTATTTAAGTAACAACTTAAACTCACTTAATGAGTCGTTTGTCTGTTCCAATTCAAATCTATACAACATCTTTATATATTTACCTCACATTTGAAATTGTAATATCTCAAGATAAAACTATTTATAATCTTTTTGACTTCAATACTGTTCATTTTAACTCTATGGGACCACACACGCACACGCACACGCAGTGTTAAACATCAAACAGTACATTAAATATAAATAAATTACAAATACTATAGAAATGATAACAGTAACGTATTGTATAATTAACAGGCTCTCATTGCTCACAGCACACAGGAAACTTCTGTGTGTCGAAGTATCAAGTATATAACCAATCAATCACCTGACTTGCTCATGAGCAGTAGAGATCTATCTAAGTATGGTAGCCCAGAAAGGTCAAATAGGCATTGTGCCCATGTGTCTTCTACAAATTACAGCCAAAATAACCCCCATTGCAGGCCTAAGCATCACCTGTGTGCGTGGAGGTGGAAAGAAATTAAACTGCACCTTCACTCTTTTCAGAGTAAGTAAGAAAGTAACAGATACTCACAAACATAACTGATTGTTTTAAAGCCTAGACAATTCTTAAGGATTTGCATGGAGAATACCTTCAAAAATGCTCCTTGTTGCTAACATGATTGCTGTTACAATGAAGAGTACAAAGAGAGGTTAGGAGAATGCAGTGATACATCACATTGCCGCACCCACCACACAACAAACCTCCCCAGATTAGGACCCAAGTTCAGCCGTGCAACGGGTGACACCTCAGCATCACACTAATTCAGACAGGACAGAAAAGTGTGAGGTTTTTTACGGTGGTTGGAGTGGCAATCCTGCCACCAACCCCCACGTTTTCCCTGCAGGTTGATAGACTTGTTGCAGGGCTGGATGCAGATTAACGCCATACCCAGGACGGAGCAATTGCAGGTTAAGGGCCTTGCTCAAGAGCCCAATGGAGTGGAATTACTTCTGGCATTTACAGGATGTGAACCAGCAACTTATCTATCTATCTATCTATCTATCTATCTATTGTGAGACTTTCCTGGACACCACCAGTCAGAGACCACATCTTTATAAAAGCACACGTTTATTTAATCACTAATAAACACAAATCCACACAGCACACAACGCATAAAGCAATAATCACCCCAAAATCAAGTCTTTCTCAGTCCTTGGCCGCCTTTCCTCTCCTCCTGGGAGCTTCATCCTACTCCCACTCCCAACTCTGGCTCACTGACTGTAAGGAGGTGGCCCCTTTTATTCCTGCCGGATGTGCTCCAGGTGGCTGATGATGTCCATCCGGCAGCACTTCCTGGTGTGGCGGAAGTGCTGCCCTTTGAACCGGAAGCACTCCGGGCGTCCCTGGCCGATCTCTCTGCCATCTTGCCAAGTGTGGCGGAAGTAATTACATCCGGGTCTCCTGAGGCTTAAAGCGCCCCCTGGCGGTGGCCACGGTTCCCAATAGGTCAAATCCTCTTTGTCCCTTTCCCGTGGTCCTCTTTTTATCCAGGGCGGCTGCCCCCTTGTGCCCCGGAAGCTGTTAATGTCCCTTTCCAGTCCTTCCAGGCATCCCAGCCAGGTAATGACCATAGTCATCTGTGACACTATCTATCTATCTATCTATCTATCTATCTATCTATCTATCTATCTATCTATCTATCTATCTATCTATCTATCTATCTATCTATCTATCTATCTATCTATCTATAACAAGACAGCCACCACATACAGTTCCTTCACATCTGTCAAAGCTATTTTTCCATAAAATAAATGAATCACAGTTGACGTGTGAATTAATGCAATGTGACTGCTTGCGGTTAACAAAAGCAGCTTCATTTTCACTAGGTATCCTTACTACAATATGAGTGTAGTAAAGGGCTCCAATTACAGTATGTTATTTATGTCATTTACATCAAGTTAGTCCTGAGATCCAAAATCTCCTTTCACATTAGATATTAGATTGTCACCAAGAAGGAGACATCCCCACACAAGTTATCACCTTTCCACAAGAACCGGTAAACTTTTTAAATGTAAAGTCTTATTAAAACCAGTAGATTACTAGACTCTCTCAAGCCAGGGATAAACCAGGAATTCCAATACAGAAACACCAGAATTCAGCTTTCTATAATGGAGGAATAATTAAGAAATGGGGTATACTGTACTACAACCTGGAACTTTCAGATCAAATGCCTGTCGCCCTGTTAAATGACATCAGAGTCACACGATAACCTAGGGAGAAGCTCACAAAAAGGGAAGTGTAGCTGTACACATTAAGTTACTGGAGAGGGAGGTTGAGATGGACTATTGTGGAGAGCATTTAAGTAAAAATGTAGGCAAGTCAATTCATGTCAAGGATGCAGAGGTGCAACCTTCAAGTCTTCATAATGACCCTTAGTTGAAGGGATGAGAACACTGCCGTGGGGTGCATTGTATCCTAGTAGGTTTTGAGTTGGCAAATCAATCTAAGTTCAAAAAATCAAATTCTTGGGGAATTCAAATAGGGATGTTGAGAGTTACTGTTCAAACCAGACATGGGTTTGTGTTGTATTAACCTACATAGCCTGACCAGGGTGAATCCAAATGAATTGTGCAGGCTAACTACTCATATGGAAATGTTTGGGGGTCAGGTGAATGTCAGGAGTGGAACAAATTCTAACAGCCTAAATCTCAGAACTGAAAATGTGATCTTTGGACATGGAATGATGCTGTCATAGAAGAAGCCAGAGGTTTAGTGAGATATTTTAAAGCAGAGGTTACCCATAGTCAGAATTATATCAACACAGTATTAACTCTGCTGTCTTCTACTCTGTAGAACCCCTAAAATCTGAAGCACCAGGATGTTGTGGGACTAATAAGCCAACAGGTAGATGCTGGTGCACCTGAAGTTTGTACCAGTCATTGAATCAATACATAAAATGTAGACTTGTTTTTTGAACATAAATGAATAACCTACCCAAACTACTTTACATAGACAGTGGGGAACCACTTCAACCACCACCAACGTGTAACATCCACTTGGATGATACAACAGCAGCCATTCTTGCACCACACATTAGCTGTTAGGTGGTGAAGGTGTGAGAGAAGCATTTAGCCAGTTAGAGAGGGGGAATGCTTAGGGGTCAGAATGGTCCAGATCATGTTGGGCAATTTAGCCAGGGAATTGGGAAACACACACATATACCAAGGGGTCTTTCAAGAACGCAAGGAGTCATGTCCTCAGTTGTACCTCTCATCTGAAGGTCAGAGCCAATTTTTACATAGTATTCCAGTCACTGCACTGAGGCATTGAAGTCCACATACAGACCACCAGATACTGTAAGCACCCCTTGCTGGTTCCACCAACACCTCTTCCAGTAAAAACCTGGGTTTTCCCAACATGCTTAGCTTTAGGTAGACTACCTGTTCTGAAGTATTAGGCTACTTCTAAATTGTCCCTCTTTGAGTGTGTTTGTGTGTGTGCGTGTGTGCAATGGATTGATGCCCCAACTAGAACTGCTTTCTGTCTTGCACATGGTGTTGCCATTTTTGGCTCTGATTCCCTTCCCTTAAAGTGAATCAAGTGGATTGGAAATGTTATCTGAGCATAAATGGATTAAATGATGTCCTCAGGGTCACATCTAAACCCTGTGGCCAGTAGCTACAGCTTTTGCCAATGCTAGTACATCATTTGTATGTCTTGATTGTGTTTGTGACACCCTGTGACTTTTCAGCTTTTGAATTAATTTGTGTGATATTTTCTGCCCACGGCATTTGTTATTGTTGTCATGCTTCCTGTTCTATATAACCTTTTACAAATAACTTTTCTTTATATTTTTACTTTATTTTGTTTATTTTCTACTTTCTTTCATATATGAAAATCCATCCATCCATGCATTATCCAACCCGCTATATCCTAACTACAGGGTCACGGGGGTCTGCTGGAGCTAATCCCAGCCAGCACAGGGCACAAGGCAGGAAGCAAACCTCGGGCAGGGTGCCAGCCCACCGCAATATATGAAAATGTGTTCCATAAATATTTTTTTGCTTTGCATGGTGTAGCTAGTCTAAGAAGTGATGTAGTTTTATGTATTTCTTGTTCTTTTTTTTTTTAAACATGATTCTTAATGTCTTAACCAATACATTGGAATGTTTTTCATAGTGTATGACCTCTTGTTAAAGGACTGATTGCAGATGTGAAATAGAAACAGTTATCAAAATTGCTGAAAAATGAAAGGCAGGAAGGAACGGGGTGACTTGTGCACAGGAAGGGAAATCAGTCTGCTGACAAGTGGAGCTCATTCTTGATGCGAGAAAGACAAACAAAAAGGTGTAGAATACATTTCTGATTTGGGTTAGTGACTAAGCGGTTAGACTGGTGGAATAATCACTAAAGCCTATCCAATTCTCCAAGTCATTTTATTAAATGATGTCATTATGTGGTGGAAAGCATTTAGTGTTCTGGTGTAATCAGGGAGCAGTCTTGCTGGGCTGCCCTTTTATTTTTAGGGTTTAGGATTTAAAAAGAGAACTGACTCAGGCTTAGTCAGTATTTGTGTATGATTTGTTGATTAATTGACAATCTGCCATTAATATCTGTGTTGACAGGAAAATTAGGTAATCTTTAGGAAAAATTGGTGTAATCTTCCTCATAGTGTCAGGAAAGCTGTCACTGAAGAAGCCTGGGACTAAGCTGTCTGCGCCTCAGGACCTCACAGTACAGTTATGCTATAATCGGTTGAAATTCAGATTCTGTTGTGGCAGGTTTTCACATAGCAGAAGCTCCCATAAAGCAATAAAACAAAAAGACAAGAATTAAGAGGGAAGATGTGCTGAGGATTATTCACAGAAGGTTTTATTTAAATGTATGTAATGTATCAGTTAAGGTATTTGTACCTACTCATTATTTGCCTAAACTCTCTTACTCCAATTGTATTCATTCCTCTAATATGATTACAACAACAGTTTCAAAGTAAAATGAAACCAGACATTCCAGGATTCCAAGCTAGCTTGAAAATGCCCACAAGGCACAGTGGCTACTATTAATATCTGCCTGACAATGTTAATATACCTTAAAATGAACACTCCACCCAAAAATTATGTTTGTTATATGTTGCTTACCTCATATAGTTTATAGTAATAAGAGAACAAAATTTAATCTCACATTTTCATGGAGAATGTAGATAAGAGCATTTCCAATAGAATGACGGCCTATGGTGTCCAGTGATGGACAACAGCAAACATTTTAAAATGTCCAAGCTCCCATTACTTGTTTCACATAATCTACACTTGAAGTCATCCAGTTATATGCTCACAACATTTAATTATTTTTCTACACATGACTTTTCTTAATTAAGCAGACAAAAATTCATCCACAGGGATAAAAAAGGGGAAAAGTGTCAAACCATTTTGGTAAATAATAAGGATAGGTAAATACGTCAAAGACCACTCACAATACTTACTTTCACCTCAGCTGAACCTTGTGTTGAAGGAGTTACAAGGATGAGAGAAATGGAAGAAAACAAAGTGAGTGTACACGGTAATCCCCATGGACACAAAATAAATTATAGTTAAGGAGTAGGGCAGAGGCACCAATTTCTGGCCTCCAGCCATAGAGATCCATCTTTCTGTGGTGGAGGAGGATGACCTGCTATCCCACACCTGATAAAGCAAAAGACATTCTGGAGATTTCCAGCATTAGACTTTCAACTGAGAGCTTTGTCAAATTAATTCTTTTTTAAATATTAACATGACCACTGAAATGGGAAGGGTGCCATTGAATTTTGAATTATGATAATACACGTCAGCCAAGCTAAGATTTTTATTAATACTTGCTTTATTACGCACTTTATGTGGTGAACGCAGTTAGAAAGCTCCAACTGTATCAGAGTTTGCGTACAGGTTAGCGTGAGAGAGCAGTACACAGTCAGACTGAATTACATACCTGGATCTTGGCACATGGATATGCTAGGAGTGAGGATTCTGCGTGAATAAGATAAGCTAACTTACATTCTGCACCCCTTGACTGTATCAGCTACACCTTCACACACGCTATGTGGAATTTACCTCCAACAAATAGCACTGCGTATGTTCTGATAACAAAAATTTGAAAGATTCATTTTCCTAGCTGGCAATACACAACAACAGACTTCTACGGAGGCAAAACAATCATCATCTTCAGGCATGAAGACGCAGCAAAATGACTAGGATTCAAATAGCCTGTCACTGTTTAACTGGTGACTTTGAAGGCATCTACTGCTTGGTTTGAGTTAACTGTTAATGATGAAAGAATTTAAGGGTGGCACAGTTGTGCAGTGCTTAGCTCCACAAAGGCTGAGTTCAGATCCCATCCCAGTTACTGTCTTTGTATGATCTGCCCAGGTCTGAATGGGTTTTTCTTTGGGCACTCCCATCTTTCATTACCAGGAATGTGCAGCTGTGGCATCCTGTCTGGGGTTTATTCCTGCATCCATATAGAGTTCAGCCTCAGATTTACTGAATTTGACAATAGATGGATTGATACAGAGCCAATAGTCTGGTACCCTACTTTCAGTGTTTAAAACCTGCTGTACATATCTGTGGCAATCATACATTTAATACTTGAATGATATGGCAATGCTTATGTTAGGGCTGCAAGAATGATGGCACACCTGTGCAGTGGAGACATAACGAGTACAAAATGAGTACAACATGCAAACAAACTAAAAATATTATAAACACAACACAATATATCCACCACCTGCTGTAGAACCTGATACAACAGCCCAGTTAAAGTTTCATATTTACATATTACATACTGGTTCTGCAGCACCTCAGCCCTTTAAATGTTATTACTGCTCTGGAAGCCCCTGTCAGCTGGTTATGTAGCCATTGCTAATACCTCCATTGTTTGAAATATCACATATAGGTGGCTTTTGTGTTATGTAGTTATTGTATTTATGATGATTTAGAACAAAAATGGTCCTCAGTACATGAACTATAATTATATTTCATACTCTCCATAGGTGATGTTCATCCTGTCGCATCATTTTGTCAACAGTGAGTGGTGTAATTATGAACTGTACTTCACACACCAGAGGGCCATTGGCAAACCTTTCAATGACATAATTCTAATTGTCAAGGAGATCATTGATCCAGAGTCCCTGCCCAACAAATACTGCAAGCTGAAGAAGATGCTGAGGAGTAAGACATATCTGGAGTGGCCTCTGGAGCTCAATCGGCAGGTCTTTTTCTGGGCTCAGCTGCGCAGCATCTTGGGCAGTTCTTTGCCCCCTACAGGGGAAGGAAGTCGACATGGAAGACAATCTTCAGGCTCCGTCTCTGTCACAGAGGTGTCAGCAAAAGTCCAGACTGATGAATTGGACATGAATGGAGAACTGCCACAGCCTGAGCAGATTTTGGATGATCTTCCACACAATGAGGACAATGTTATAATGTTATAATAATAATAATAATAATAATTCATTATAGACACAGCACTATGACGTTTTATGTGTAACATTTACAATGGCAGCAGTTGGTTTACAAAAACCAAAGCATCTATTTACTCAAGAAAGAGTAGCTGGCTTTTTTAAGTATATGAAGGTAACTTTTTTACTGCAAAGGTATTATCTTGTGTGTTTTTGAAATTGAGTCAGACTGAAGGTATCTGATGTCAGACTGCACATTTTTTTAATGTTATTCTGTGTTTTTTTGTATTGACTTGTTTTAAAATATTATTTCATAAAGTTCAGAAGGAAGATATATTTTGATACAGGCTCCCTTTTCATTTCTCAAAGCAGCATTAATGTCTGTTCACCTATTTTTGAAAACCACTTAATCCAGTTTTAGAGTGGACATGACAAGCTGCATGCATTTTATAATTGAAGAATATAAAGTCTTAATAGTGTTGTTTTTGTTGCAGTTTGTGTCATGTCTGTACATTCTCTCTATACCTGCATAAGGCTCCTGTGGTTCCTCTACTTTTATCCCCTATACCAAAGCAATGAATTTTACCATACTTTTTGGCTCTAAATTAGCCCGGGATTAGCAATCACATGAGTGTGTCTTGTGACAGAGTGATGGGTTGGTTAATGACTTGCATCCAGTGCTGCTGAGACAGACAACAGCCCCAGAATGCTGGACTGGTTAAAGCAGGTCTAGTAAATAAGTGGGCGAATGGCAACCCAAAGTCATCCCAGTCTGGTGTGCGCATGAATGTACCCTGTGATGTACTAGTTGGTGCCTTGTCCAGGGTGGGCTTCAATCTTGTGTCCTGCTCTGGTAGGATAGACTCAAGCCCCAATAAAACGTAATTAGACGAAGCCAGTATAAAACATGGATGAATCAGTGGATGACAATTGGGTGAGTGCATGACTGTCCCCTGTGATAGATTGGCACCTTGACCATTGTTTACTCTTGCCTTACAGCTGGTGCTGCTGGGGCACATCGTTCATGCATCATAAAAATAAAGGAAAATCGTGTAATGGTAAAACTGACTTCAAAAAATGGATGGTTAAGATTTTTCCAAACTTCTTGTGTATGTCGAAACTCAAATAAACGCCTCCTCATTAGTAATGCAAGGCAATGCTTTCTTCATCCATTTACAAAGTGTAGCATGAATTGGACAATGCCCAGTGTGAATATGAAGACTGCAAGCAGACAGTTGCTTATTGGAACTAAAAGCTGGATTTGTTTGAAAGAAAATTAAAATTCATATTGATACTGTATTGTCAATGTACTGCATTACTGTTTGAACTTCAATTTGGTAGTAAACGATTCACCATTTTTGTTTTACAAAATTATTTAATTAAGTCTTAACTCAGATTCACCTTTTGTGAAAAAGCACATATTACTTACCCTTTTTACAATGCCCAACTGTTAGTTACGAACATTATGGATGAATTCTGTCCCATATAGATAGATAGATAGATAGATAGATAGATAGATAGATAGATAGATAGATAGATAGATAGATAGATAGATAGATAGATAGATAGATAGATAGATAGATAGATAGATAGATAGATAGATAGATACTTTATTAATCCCAAGGGGAAATTCACATACTCCAGCAGCACCTTACTGATACAAAAAACAATATTAAATTAAAGATTGATAATAATGCAGGTAAAAACATACAATATCTTTGTATAATGTTAATGTTTACCCTCCCCCCCTCCTTCTATGCATAACCCAAGAGAAACCCCAAAAAACTTCAGAAAAGACCAAAGTTGAACCTATTGCTCTGGAATCCATCCCCCCACTGCGGATGGTTAGCTGATTAGACACACATTTCTGTCTCTGTCTGAATCCACTTTTTTTCACACGACTTCATATGAAACTCATCCAATCTGTTAAATATTCAGTATATTATCCCATGTAAATAAAAACCACCAGCCCCATTTTGACAAGTTGCTCAGTAAACAAGGAGTTGAAGAAGTTTGGCAAATGACATGACCAGGACCTTATGGAATAGTAAGGGAGAGAAGAAAATCATTACTGCTAGAGATTCAAATTAACATTCCATTACTGTGGGGTTGAAAGAGCACCACCAGGGGGCACAATCACCTTTACGTGCAATGGGTTTCCAGAAAGGACAAAGGGCTGACAAACCAGTGAAACAGAAGTGCCAGCAGCAAGTAAACATGCTGTATTTGTCCAGGTCAATAGAGGAAAGGCACTTCAGCAGGATTCAGGGATTCCTGACTCTTTTAGTGCAGATAGAATGAGACCAGTGTTGGCTGCCAAGAGGGCAGGATACCTGTTCACTACCAGTGGGAAGCACATGGCTCTATGTCAGGAAGGTTGCGAACATGATACTGTTTTAAGGATGAGGTGAGTCGAAGGTAAGTAAATTCCTTCAAGTTCATTAGGTGGTAGCACACGGTCACCTAGTGGAAGGAGTGAGATAATGCTGCTCTTTAAGCGGAGGAGCTCAAAAGCTGCCCGACAAAGCTGAGCAAGAAGGCTCAGGGGTGCAATGGCAAGAAAGACTGCTGTTTCAGTAATGCATGCCAGTGGGATATATGACATGGGCATGGCTGAGCTATAATTAATGGAGAGAGGTATGCCAAAATATTCAACTTAGTCAAAGGAAAGACATTTGTGGGAGATATATTGCTTGAATGACAAAAAACCAAAAAGCATACTGCAATACTTTCAGACAACAAATTATCCACCAGTTAAGTTTGACAATTGTAGTGTTTAAAATTATGAGAGAATTAGTACAGTGGATTGAGACAGTTATTTAAAAATGAGTTCATCAAGAACACAGGGACACAGTTGGAAACTTGTTCAGGGTAAATTTCACACTAACATTTGGAAGTTGTTCTTCCCACAGAGAACCATAGACACTTGGAATAAGTTTCCATGTAGCATGTTAGAGAGTAAGACTTTAGGGACTTTCAAAATTAGACTTGATATTACTGTAGAAGAATTAAGTGCATAAGACTGGTAAGCTTTGCTGGGCTGAATTGCCTATTCTATTCTAGATTGTTCTAAAAATAATGTTCTAATCTTCTAAAAGAAATGTCACTGTGGCTCCTTTATGCAAACAGCAATACACCTGCATAATGCCTCACTGCGACTGGAACTGCCAAGTCAGGAATTTTTCACTTTTTAGTCATTCTGGTGTGTATATGAGAGGGGTTTGTTGTTTGTCACAATATAATCATCATATTCATTTATTTATTTGTTTGTTTGTTTGTTTGTTTGTTTACTGAGTTTCTGTTGTTAGCCAAATTTCCGCCTGGGGACAAATAAAGTTTTATCTACATTATATGGACAAAGTATTGGGATTCAGCTCTTAATTATTAATTTCAGGTGTTTCCATCAGACACATTGCCACAGGTGTATAAAATCGAGCACCAAGCCATGCAGTATCTGTTGAAGCAGGCAGGCACAGGCACCCTCAGCCCCAAAGAAGGCACTCGGAGTCTCAGGACAAGCAGCAGAATCAAGCTTTATTACTTGATGCACACATGGTCCCAGTTCAAATGAACTGACCGGCCAAGGATGGGCAAACCATTTTTTTATTACAGTTCTTATTTTAGTACCCATTACTCATCCTCATCTGACTCCCAGTTGACTTGTAGCTTTGGACCTGCCTCCAATTAGTTCCACCAATATTTCCAGCCTAATGAGAATAGTGCTTTGTCCTGGTCATCATACACACTTGGCAGGCCTTCACCAAGAACCTAACCAGTTCCTGCCACCATTACCTAATTCCCATCACCTGACCCTATGTCCATCATCTGACTGAAAATTTTCAGCATTACTCCTTATCCTGTGCAGTCTGAGACTTGTTTATTGATCAATTCCCACCAGCAAGTGGTACCAGCAGGACCCACACATAAGATACTGGGAGGCTCAAATGAATAGTTTCTTCTTGCACAAACATCCCTTAAGGCTAAAAGGTCTAGGGAGCTGCATCTCTAAGACAATGGTGCTGTTTCTTAAAGAACATACTTTCCTTGTCTCATCATCATCTCATGTTAGTGTCCAAGCAGGCAGACAGGGAGGCAGAGGTCTAGCCGCTGCATGTGAAAGCAAATGGCCTATTTGGCTTTCTCTCATGGTTAAACTCTCAGTAGCTACATTTCTAAAAACAATGGCCTGTTTAGCTCTTTCAAAGTACACAGTGTCCTTGACTGAAGTTTTAAACTTAACAGCAAGATATTGGTGGTTTGCAGCTGCAAACAGAAAAATAATAAAATTTGCAGGCTTTTTTGTGATTTAACCCATACTATACTACTGTGTACTAAGACACAATGTTTATTTTCATATATGATCATGATTCTTTTTGAATACATATTTTAACAAACAGTAGTGTAAATATATCCCAGACCTTTGGCTTACGAAATATTGTTTTTTTCCAGCTTATACAGGATAATAATACATAAATATATAATCCTAGCTCTTACATTTCTGATGCTTAGTGAAATACAATACTTATTTTCTCATGTGCTTATAGTTTTTTCTAGTACATGTAGATTACCAATTTTAAGATTACATTTTTCTATTTCTCCATTTATAAATATCTGTGAAACAAAATGGGTCGTTCTGAAGAGCACAGTGACTTTAAGGGAGGCACTGTGATAGAATGCCTCCTTTGTAATAAGACAGTCCATGAAATTTCATCCCTGCTGGATATTCCACAGTCAACTGTAACTAGTATTATTGGAAAGTGGAAGTGTTAAGGAGTAGAAAATTCACAGAGTGGGGTCAATGACTGCTAATGTGCATGGTGTGCATATGTCGCCAATGCTCTGCTGATTCCATAGCTGAAGAGTTCAAAACTTCCACTGGCATTAATGTAAGCACAAAAACTGTTCAGAGGGAGTTTCATTGAATGGGTTTCCATGGCCAAACAGATGCATGCAAGCCTCACAACACCAAGTCCAATGCCAAGCGTCACATGGAGTGGTGGAAATGTGTTCCATGAAGTAACAAATCACGCTTCTCTTTTTGGCAGTCAGATGAGCGAGTCTGGGTTTGGTAGGTACCGGGAGAATGTTACTTGCCTGACTGCATTGTGCCAACTGTGAGTTTTGGTGGAGGAGGGAGAATGATGGGGGTGTGTTTTTAAGGTTTGGGCTAGACCCCTTACTTCCAGTGAAGGCAGTCTTAATGCTTCAGCAAACCAAGGCATTTTGGACAATGCTATGCTTCCAACTTTGTGGAAACAGCTTTATGAAGGTCCCATTGCACAAAGCAAGGTCTGGCCTGCACTGAACCCTGATCTCAACCCCATTGAACACCTTTGGGATGAACTATAATGGAGATTGCAAGCCAGGTCTATTCATCCAACATCAGTACCTGACCTCTTAAATGCTCTACAGAATGAATGGGCACAAATTCCCACAGAAATACTCCAAAATCTTGTTGAAAGCCTTCCAAGAAGAGTAAAAGCTGTTATACAGTAGTTGCAAAGGGGGCACCAACTCCATATTAAAGTCTAAGTATTTGAATGCAATGTCATTAAAGATCCTGTTGGCATAATGGTCAGGTGTCACAATACTTTTGACAATATAGTTTATCTATCTATCTATCTATCTATCTATCTATCTATCTATCTATCTATCTATCTATCTATCTATCTATCTATCTATCTATCTATCTATCTATCTATCTATCTATCTATCTATCTATCTATCTGTTACCTGCAAAATAAAATAAAGATAAAGCACAAATGGTCTGAAAAGGTTTTAGGGAAAACCCATTTAATGTAGAATTTTAAGCAAGGTAAGGTAATTCACAATAATGGGTCATAAGAGATGGAACATGCCTGCTGTGATCATCCTTTTAGAGAGACCGGAGGATGATGTGGCAGAAGACAGGGGGAGTCAGCATGGTAAATGGTCTTCATCTTGATCAATGGCTTAGACATGAATTGAGAGAAGACAGAAATTTGATCCTTCTGGCCTCTTGTAAAACCCTCACCTGTGGTCCCTTTACAATAATCCTGCTCGACTTGCTCTTGAAAGTGCTCTCTGCTTACACTCTGCATGCTAGTGCTGGACTGTAGGATTAGGCATACAAAATAATAGTATAATATAGTTGAGTGTGAACCTTAAGAATTAAATACACATCCAGTGCTTTATTTATACATTACCTTTACAAACTGTGAGAAATATATACATTTTATAAGTAAAAAAGTTTAAATTTGCCAAAAAAAAGAAAACTTTTCTAACCCCTGGCCAAAATGCAAATTTCTAAGCATCAAAACATCACATGTATCTTTCAAAGCATGTGGTATTGTTGTTTGTTTTCCTACTTTTTACCTTGCCTCAGGCAACATTATTTAAAAGGCCGGGCCTGAATGTGACATGGCCCCTATTGTGCAACCTTCATGCTGAGTTGTTGGAAAGGCTTTTACTTCACATACTGTACTTGAATACATCCAGGTCTGGTTGGACCTGCTAATAATGATCTGCGTAGATCAGACAATGAACAGTTCCAAAGGCAATCAATCAATGTTTAGCACCATCATAAATTGTTTAACACAACCAACAACAGTTCACCTCAAATTAACAAGGTAAAATACAAACTGCCTCAATACATGGAAATGTACAATGAAAGAACATTGATAGGCATCCTTACATAAACATGAACTTTCTGGGCATGGGACCAGACTGACAGGATAAGATGACAATACAGAGGAATCAGGATCAGTACAGAGAAGAAGCAGGCCTGAATGGGGAGTCCGTCCATTTCAGTGCACACACACACACACTTGGTCAATATAGAGTAGCTACTGAATCCAATATACATTGTCGTGATAGAATTGCACAGACAGCGACTTCACTGCTCCTCTCAAAGGATTGGCTTGGTCCCTGTGCCTCTGAACTTGTTAGAGTGTTCAGAAATGGGTGGGTATATAATTGTCATAAAAGTGTCAATACATGTCACTCTGCCATTCTTTATAGTTGGCAAATGTGTGATTCACAAAAAGCTGAGTGATTGTGCAAGACGAAGGCTAGTAAAGGGGCCACAACAGACTTCTGATAACTCTTAATTAGTTACAAGCTACAGTGGCTCAGACTGGAGTGACAATAAAGACAACTGTTGTCCAGGTGCTTCACCAGTCAGAGCTTTATGAGACAACAGCACAGAGAAAGCCAATGACATCTCACTAAGAGTCTATCATATGCCTTTTGTGAAACTTGTAAAATGTGTAAGTTCCAAGGGAGAGAATACTATTTATAGGTACTGCAAATACATTTAGCACACTACTGTCCTTTACGTAAGACAAAAATAATTGAAGTAAAAAGATGAGCTAATTAAATAATGAGATAAATTCCATGTTAAAAGACTCACTGAAACTGTAGACACAGGGACTCCCAGAATTAAACTTGAGAAGCACTGTAATAGAGGACCTCTGTCCCAAAAGACAATGACTAATGGCACTTCCAGGTGATCTCGTGTCTCATTTTGTCCTCTCTCAGCTCCGACGTAATTCACAGGGTCAGACGAAAAGAGTGAATTGCTCAGGAGATGAATCAAACTATTTTCTGGGTAGAACAAGTGACTGAGCAGACTGCTCAGACAAATTGCACAATCTGGCTGGCCAGTAAGTAACTTTCCTGTTTATCCATGGGTATGAGGTATTTCATTTGGAAAGTATGTGCACTACCACCTCCACAAATATGTTGTAATCTAGTCATGGCTGAAATGGGATATGCTGATAGAAGCAAGTTTTGTTAGCAAGTGGAGCTAATGAACAGAGCAAACATGGCTTACGTTCAAAGCTGGGAGCTGAAGTACAGATATTAGTTAAGAAAATAATTTTTCTGATACGGACATATTTTTTGTTTACCACAGTATACAAAGTGTGTTTTTTTATAGAGAAACATATACAGTATAAGTATATAGTTTAGAATTCTTCCAATATATTATCCTTTTATTAAAGTAACATTGTTAATATTGCAAAGAAAGGAATGAAGAGCTCAAAGTGAATTTGCAGACTGTGTTGCAGTGCTGCCTTGTTTGTTCCAGATATGTACCAATACCAGTCCTGTGCTTCTTCCAACTGCGGTTTTAACCTGTAGAGGTCATCAATAGCAGTTTGTTTAAGACGAGCAGTATTCTCCCTCTCTGGATACACTAGACACAACTAAACATGTTGTTCATGCAATTTATTATGGTGGCGCAGTGGGTAGCACTGCTGCCTCGCAGTTAGGAGACCTGGGTTCGCTTCCCGGGTCCTCCCTGTATGGAGTTTGCATGTTCTCCCTGTGTCTGCGTGGGTTTCCTCCGGGTGCTCCGGTTTCCTCCCACAGTCCAAAGACATGCAGGTTAGGTGCATTGGCGATTCTAAATTGTCCCTAGTGTGTGCTTGGTGTGTGTGTGTGCGCGCCTTGCGGTGGGCTGGCACCCTGCCCAGGGTTTGTTTCCTGCCTTGCACCCTGTGTTGGCTGGGATTGGCTCCAGCAGACCCCTGTGACCCTGTAGTTAGGATATAGCAGGTTGGATAATGGATGGATGGAATTTATTATGGCTGTGAAGCACTATCACTAGCTTGAATATGAACAGATGCTACTAGATTCTAAATAAAACCCACTGAGGCCTTTTCAGAGGAGTACATTGTACCACGTGTACAGCTTTGCCAAACTCTTTCCATTTCTTAATGGCAGATTGAATCACACTCTAAGGAATATTCAGTGATATTTCCATGTCTCCATCCTCTGACTTGTGCCTTTCAATCACCTTATCATGGAGTTGCTTGTGTTCATTGTATAAGTTAGGCCATGATGCTGAGTTGGAGACAATACATATAGAGAAGTGCATTTATATTGCAGTGAACTGAAACCCATTAACTACAGACGTCTGATCTTGATTTACATTGTTTTGTGTTTTAATGTATAATTAATTTAGGTCACTGTGCAGAGATTTATTCTAACTTTGACATTAAAGGATATATTCATGCTGATCAGTGTCAAAAAAGCCAAATTAAACCCACTGTGATTGAATGTTGCATACTAATAAGATGTGATGTGCAATCATATTGGACCAATTGCAGAAGATGCTGCTTGACGTCTTTAATAAGAATTATTTAAGGACGGGGTTGTAAGGTGGGTGTGTATGTTTGGGAGCTTGTCTTTTGGGTCCAACAGAATACTGATTAGAGAACAGGTACTGAAAAATTTTATTACGCTTTAGAGGACCCAAGGAGTAACATGAATACTGGTTAAAGACATGTGTCTAAAGAGAAATTGAAGCTAAGGACAAACATTGCAGCAAGCCTCCATAGGGGTCTTGGTGTTCATTAAAGGGTTTTTAATCATGTGTATATTGTATATGTTTATGAAATATGTATCTAATTAGTGAGTGATTTGACTGTAATGGCTGAGTAACCTTGTTATCTTTGGTTATTGTGTGTTACTTCATTTAGTAATACTGGTAATTAATTAAATAATTTGGCAAGGCTGCTACTTTTCTTACCTTACCATTTTCTGTTGTAGGAGGCAGGTTTCCGCCCTTTAGACTTATATCAAGGTAACTGAAGCACACTCATTTTAAGAAGCCGAATAATGCAATTTATTGATAAACACAAGGATTATAGAAATATGATAACAGCATATATACTGTATGTTCACATATTAGACTGGCCACAGACAGACTAGACAAACAAATATATAACATATAGTCTGGCTGTTTACTGGTATTAAGAGTTATACTTTATCTTGACATGAATAAATAGTTTTATGATAACAAGTCTTTAAAGGTGATATCCAATGTTGTGTAGAGTTGTTGCTTCGTTGCTTCTCTGGGTTCAAGCAGAGGATTCTTCATGCATTGGAGTGCACTCTTTCTCATTTCTGCATGATCCTTGTCAGTGCTGTGCTTCTGCTTCCTCAGCTTGTCTTCTGCTGTCTTTCGTCACATCATTGGGAAAAGGCATTTGTTTATATGACACAAGACTTTAAATGTTGAAGTTCCCTCCTTGAAATAATAATTAATCAAACAGGGCTCAGTGCGTAGCTTGGCAGAATGAATCTCAGCTAGATATGGAAAAACCTAAGCAAGACTTGCATAGATGATCTACCCTCCATCTCACTTTAGCTGAAAGAATTAACTTTGTCAAGATGAATATCCTTCCTAAGCTTCTCTTTTTCTATTTCAAAACATTCTAATATACATCAATAAATCATTTTTTAAGAAGTTAGATTCAATCATAATCTCATTTATTTCAAATTCAAAACATCCATGTATCCAAAGGGTGACCCTGCAAAGACCTAAGGTGGAAGGCGGCATGACTCTACCTAACTTTCAATATTATTACTGGGTGGCAAATATACAAGCTATAAAAATCTGGACATGGACACAAATAGATGAACACACACAGGGCTTGGTCCGCAATAGAAATAAAATTCTGCAATACTTCTTTATATTCATTGCTGTGTACCCCAATAATTACAAGTTATCACCAGTATACTAACAGCCCAACTGTGCTTCACTCACTTAGAATATGGAACCAATGTAGGAAGTATTTTAAGACAGAGAAGTTTTTATTTGTGGTACCTCTGCACGAGAACCACCTTTTTCCACCCTCTCAAATGTAAGCAGTTTTTAATGTCTGGAAAACATTCAGGATTAAATCGCTTAGAGATCTGTACATAGACAACGTCTTTGCATCCTACAAACAATTACACTCCAAATTTAACTTTCCAGCAACACATTTCTTTCACTATCTTCAAATTAGAAACTTTGTTAAATGAACCCTGCCCAATTTTCCTAATCTCCCACCTACTTCTGTTCCGGAAGAAATATTGATCAGTCTTGGGGACTCAGACAGCATTTCTGCAATATATAAAACCTTTTAAAGTCCCTCCCTTTCAAAGATCCCAGAGTACAGTAGGATAAGGATCTCTCACTCAACATTTCAGAAAAGGAGTGGAAGGTAGCAATGCACAGAATTCACTCCATATTCACAAAGCATACAATTATTCAAATTAAAATTATATATCAAGCACATTTGTCTCATTTAAAACTGTCCAAAATGTTTCCAGGGCAAGATCCAACCTGTGGACTTTGCAATCAAGCTCCAGCCTCACTGGGTCACATGTTTTGGGCCTGCACCAAATTAACATCATTCTGGACCAAAACCTTTAAATGCCTCTCAGACAGCCTTGGTGTCACAATCCCTCCTAATTCACTAACAGCTGTGTTTGGGGTACTTCCAGATGGGCTTAAAGTGGAGAAGGACAAACAAACTGTGATTGCCTTTACTACACTATTGGCATGCAGACTTATCTTGCTCAATTGGAAAAATCCTAACTCATCTATTCTAAGTCAGTGGGTAACTGATGTTATATACTATTTGAAACTAGAAAAAATCAATTTCTCACTTAGAGGATCTGTACAAAACGTTTTCAAAACCTGGCAGAATCTAATCAATAACATTTTAGAATAAGCATTTAAATTGAGGAAGCAGATTTTCTTTCTTTCTTTCTTTCTTTCTTTCTTTCTTTCTTTCTTTCTTTCTTTCTTTCTTTCTTTCGTTCGTTCGTTCGTTCGTTCGTTCGTTCGTTCGTTCGTTCGTTCTTTCTTTCTTTCTTTCTTTCTTTCTTTCTTTCTTTCTTTATTTATTTATTTATTTATTTATTTATTTTTTTAGGGCGGCACGGTGGCACAGTGGGTAGCGCTGCTGCCTCGCAGTTGGGAGCCCTGGGGACCTGGGTTCGCTTCCTGGGTCCTCCCTGCGTGGAGTTTGCATGTTCTCCCCATGTCTGCGTGGGTTTCCTCCCACAGTCCAAAGACATGGTGGATTGGTGATTCTAAATTTGCCCTAGTGTGTGCTTGGTGTGTTTGTGTGTGTCCTGCGGTGGGTTGGCACCCTGCCCGGGATTGGTTCCTGCCCTGTGTTGGCTGGGATTGGCTCCAGCAGACCCCCGTGACCCTATGTTCAGATTCAGCGGGTTGGAAAATGGATGGATGGATTTATTTATTTATTTATCTATCCCACTATTAAAGTTTTATTCTGTTGGCCTAGCTCTCTTTCTCATGGGTGGGAGTTGATTTGTTTCAAACCTAGTTCTGTAAAACTTGACTTACATGTATGGTATGTTACTTTATTTTATAAAATTAAAGAAAATTAAAAAAAAAATAAGATAAGAGGAATGGATCTCAGCTCTCGTACTCACAAATAGAAGAGTCTGTCTGCTTCGGCTTTCCAAGGAAGAGCTTCTCATTGCTTTTAGGTTCAGAGATGTTTTCAATCATTTTAGAGTGTTCCCCCCACGAAGAGAATTGCAGAGAGGGTGCTCAGAGAGAATCCTTAAACCTCTCTTCACTTCCCATTCTCTCCTCTTTTCCTTTTTCTTCACTCTATTTTGAAAGATGGGGTGCCTGTGGTTTTAAAGGAAAGCTGAACCTTCTCCTAATTGGATTAAAGTCACTTCCATTTACAAAATCAATGTTTTCTAATAGGCAAGCTCTTCTTTCCATCTTAGTTGTCCTTCCTTGACTTAAAAGTCTGTGTCCTTGCTTGACTCCATTTGCGCCTTCTGACTCAAGAGGTCTGCAGAAAGGTCACTGGAGAGATGTCAGTGCAACTCTCTGATATACACCTTTGTTTTCAGATGAAGCCCAGGCACATCTTGGTTCAGTCCCTAAGTTTGGAATTCGAGTGAGGGAAGGTGCAGATTGATGCCTGCATCCCTGTTAAATCTGCTTTCTTAACAGGACTGGTGTGCCACGAAAGCCTAGCAGAATGGGCAATGCCCACTTTGTCCTACATTAATTCACTGGAGCTTCTCACTTTTGAACATACCCTACGATTTTCTAAGCTCACTTAATCATGAGCAGGGTTTCTGGCACCTAACTCAGCAAGAACAGGGCACAGGAATGGAATGATCCATGAACAGGGCGCCAGCCCTTTGGATGGTGAACACATAAATGGCCAGTTTAGTGACACCAATCCACGTAACCTGCATGTGTTTGGATTGTGGGAGGAAACCACACAGACACGGGGAGAACATGCAGCCTCCATGTGGGGAGGACCTGGGGAGTGAACAACTGGTCTCCTTACTAAGAGACCGAGAGTTGCCATTGTACCACCAAGCCACCCACTCTTGAACATACTACATAAATTGCACATGAATGTTACATTCCTTCCATAGATCAATTCTTCCTGGTTCTATTGACTTGGCAATTGTTGTTGGTTATTGTAAAACATAATTTTAGATGAAATTGTATTCTCTTGAATTCAAACAGGTAATTAGTAGGTATAATGAGAATTTTGGGTGTAAATAAAATATAAGTTCACCCTTTAGCAGAAACTGTAAAAGTGGTAGCTTTAGTCAGATTTTAATGTAATGATTTGATCTGTAATCTTGTACCATTATAAAGTTTTGGTGGTTTTAGATCAAAAGCAGCATACACTGAATCGTGGTTTCCATGAACTTATTACATACATCATTGGTGTTTATATGCTACACATTTAAATGTTCCATGGAATCAACTCAGCTTTTCAAGCACCGTATAGATAAGTACAGGTGAAAATATATACTTCTGTAAACTATGTACAATGTCCACTTTCTCCATGTTCTTTCTATGATGGGGGTTGGCAGGCTTTAGAGAGATGTGCAAGTATTTAAACTAAACAAGCCTTGCTGTTACTTCTGGCTGGTGTCTTTTTCAGGTCTTGAAGTGAGCAGGTATGCTGTATCGGCATGTCCTTGTTTCTGATTTGCGAAGTGGTACATCACAGTCCACCTCTGAAGGTTACACCCAGCTTTCTGGAATATTACATATATTTAACCACTAAGTCTCCCCTATAATACCCCATTTATTGATGTTTATGTATATAAGAGTGATCAGCAACCCAATATGGCTTGATTTTGAATGTATTTTATACTGCATTGTGAGAAGTAAGAAGAAACCAACAGAACAAGGAGTACTGCATTTACCCGAGGAGATCATCTTCATCAACTTCACATCTCATTGTCTATGCAGCTTGGCACCTCATCTCTTTATCCTGTGCAGGTCAGCTGTATTTTTCACTGTATGTTTACAGCCACATCTTGATCAGTTGTGGTGTTCTGCTTGCAGCGTTCATTTGCATGAACCACACACCACATTTCTTAATCACAGCTGAGGCCAGTAAGGACATGCTGCCTAAAAATACCCCACTCATTACAGCTTTATTATAAATATATAGAGAAAGAAAAGTGTCAGGCAATTGTCTTTTTAACACTCTTAAAACTAATGGTGCCAGAGTGGCTGTTCAGAGCAATGTCACAGGGGGACCATTTTTGGTTCCCAAAAGACCCATCCACATTCCAGAAAGAAACTTTACTTAGATCTGTAACAGGTTCCTTACAAAAAATAACCTGAAAGTTGGTAACAGATTTGTGAATTACCAATGGCTTATGATTTTAATCTTGCCGCATACAATAACACAAACTGTGTTCAAGTTTACTTAATCTGTCCTATTAATGATTTTGTTTTTTCTCTGTACATTAGGAAGTTTTTCAAACCACAAAGAACCAACTTCATATAAAAAGAACAATTTCTAGAATGAAATAGGGCTTTGTCAAGCAGTGGTTCTTTGAGAAACCACTTAACCTAGCCCAGTAAAGAATCATAAAGTGGCATTAAAGAACTGTTATTATTAAGAGTGTATGATGTCAACAAATTTCAACCAAATCCATAAAGGCATTCTTGAGATTTTGGGGATATTTTTTTTCTACTGGGGGGGACACTTTTCTTTGAGGATATTTACTGATTTAGAACTTGACAAATTTCAACTTTTTAACTAAACAAGAAATAGTGTTTTTGTTGATGAGTAAGTGAGTTGATCAGCTTTGCATTATATATATACAGATTACCCGTGTTACAATTTCCTAAGACAATGGTTAACAGTTATAGTGCTGTTAATTGGATGTATCAGAAATATGTAACTGAGTACTATTCTGCATAAGATATTTGTCAATTTTTATCAGGCGTTAATATTATTAGTTCACTGGAGCTCCTTACTCGTGAACATGCTGCATATAACTGCCAAGGAGTAAAACATTTATATTGTTGAAGTCTTGCTTTTCCTATTGACCAACCTTGGCTTTTGTTGATGGTTATTGGAAAAATACAGTTTTGCAGGAAACTATATTCTTTTTAATTCAAACAGGTGATTAATAGGAATAATGGAAATTTGGGGTATACATAAAATTTCACCCAGTAGCACATCCTGTAAAAAAGATAGCTTCAATCAGAACTGAATGTAATTATTTGATCTGTAATCTTGCAAAAATCACAAATTTTTGAAGGATTTATATCAAAAGCAATATGCACTGATTTGTAGCTTACTGTATCTTAATGCAAACTGTATTGATATTTACAGGCTGTATATTTACATGGGCTGTACAATAAACAGAATATTTCAAGCAAAACACCTAAAAAAACAGGTGAAAAGAAATAATATTGTGTACTATGTACAATGTCTCAGTGTTTGAAGTAGAACCATCTTGCTCTTTCTTGTCTTTTGTTATTACATTTGCATGACAACAAATTGGTCAAACTGGGTGGTCAGAATGCTGCACTAGAAAAACATTCAATGAGGGGTGTCAAAGTTAAATCAGAAACCCAGAACAGGATGAGAAGAATACCTTTATTGACATATACATGGAGTCACTCAAAACATGGAAGGATATGACTGGCTTACAGATGCTAGTAACACTTCTTACACATACTTGTCGATTACAGAAGTGTGTGATTAGTTTCATTTCTCATGTCCTTGCCAGTTACTGATAAACAAGACCCTAGGAGTCAGGATTCTGGTACAGTAGATTGTACTGGTTTTCCTATCCATAATTGTCCTTGTACTAAAGTAGCAGTTGGGGCAGGGTCACAGATTAAGAGGCTTTTAAGAGTGCTAAAGGCAAAAGCTAACAGTTAGCAAGAACAGCATTCAATTTAATCAATATATAATCAATTTGTGAAAATCATATTTATCAGTAAAAATCAACTCTCACTGGGAGGTGGGGTAATGTACGCTGGTAGCAGCCCACTGAAAAGCAGTGCAATGTCTACCTCCTGTATACTCTGTCTCTAGCCTAGCAAGCAAATATATTTAATAAAGCATGTCATTGCTCATTGCATTTTTAGAAGGAGCACAATGCTCCTTGCTATCGATTTTATTTGTGACTAGCACACTTGCTAGATTAATGAGTTGTGTTTTGTCCAGTTTTGGAACTATGGCAATCTGGTCAGCATACATTTGTCACCCTATTTAAGAGCAGTTAGCGAGGGTGAACAACAAACACATTCACTGACCATGTCATCTACATGAAGGAACAGGCTGACCTGTCATAAATGGCTATGGAGGAATATTCAGGGCAAATAAAATAAGGTAGCACTTTGGTTTAGGTACTTCAAAAAGCCTTCATGTTTACAAGTAATTTTAGCATAATATCGATACGCCACACCTCATAAACATAAATACACTACCTACTGATTTTTTAAAAGTTTTATGAAGACAAGAAGAAGTCTTTGTTAAGGTCTTCTTTCGGCTGCTCCCGTTAGGGGTTGCCACAGCGGATCATCTTCTTCCATATCTTTCTGTCCTCTGCATCTTGTTCTGTTACACCCATCTCCTTCTTCTTCTTCTTCGGCCATCAGTAGCCCAATTTCCGCCAGCACCCTGTTGGCTAACAGTACTGGTGGTGGTCATTGTTAACCAGTATGGAAATTTGTAATGTTTTCCGCATATTGATTTGGCAAAATTTTACATCGGATACCCTTCCTGACGTAACCCTCCCCATTTATCTGGGTTTGGGACCGGCACGAAGAAACATACTGGTTTGTGCATCCCCTGTGGCTTGGTAAATGACTATTATCAGCAATTTTGCAGTACCTAAACTAAAGTGTTACCTAAAATAATTATGCAAATAAATGTATTGTGAAATGTGACATAAAAATTGTTAACATCATTAAAAGTGCTTTTAAACATTTTGGTTTCTTTTTTATTTTATTTTTAATTTGCATTTATTTCAGTGACACCACACACAATGGCCACTTAATTCGCAGAACCTAATGAAAATGAGGTAATTCCATCAAAATTATTTGAAATTGACTAACATTTATTTTCAAGAGTCTACGGCAAAATCAATTGATATTTAGAAATATATCAAACTGAATTTTAAGAATTCTTGAAATGCATTTCAAGATACCTGATAATTCATCGAAATACTGTATATTAAATGCAGATATTCTGGTCATTGTGAGATTTTTGAAATACATTGAGGTATCTGAAATGCTTTGTGTCTTGAATAATATCTCATGCAATTTAGGACCTCTAATACAGTACATTTCCAAATATCTTAAATTTGTGTGTGTTTCGCAATATGTAAAATTGAATTGAGAATATCTCAAAGTGACGTCTTGTAAAATGTCATCAAAATTTCTTCTCATTTTAAGTAGTACTAGGGTGTTGTACCATGTTAGCCATTATGAATGTAGTGAGAATTATAGCAAAATGACACCTTTTATTGGATAACTAAAAAGATTACAATATGCAAGCTTGTCATTTTGCTATAATTGTCATTTTAAGAAATTTTGAAATGCCTTTAGCGTGCATTAAATTCCACAAGAAATTATTTTAAGATGCAAGGGTTTTTATTTCTGGTATCAGAGAATGGTCTGGTTGGTAGTTCAAGATATCTTGAAATGTAATCAAGATAGCTTAAAGCATTTCAGATATCTTTATATTGACACATGTTGGACTCATCTAAATTACGCTATATGGACAAAAGCATTGAGGCACAACTATTAATTATTGAATTCAGTTGTTTCAATCATTTTGAGATATCTGTAGAGGTAAGTTGTGCATACTATAAGAAACAGAAATTTACTTCAGATCTGTCTCACCTAGTTTATTTATTTATTTTTTGTGAGCCCAGCTTTCCCCTTTCTAAATGGTCTTAGGTGTGCTCCACTAAAGCCCTGGCACGAGTCACACTTTGACATAAGCAAGTACATGTCAGGAAACAATCATGGAGATGCCATGAATTCATATCAATTTAGAGTCACCAGTTAACTTAATAAGCTTGTGTTTGGAAGAAAACCAGGGAATCGCAGAAGGCAAACACAAATGCTGAGACAAATCGCAACTTCCCAATTCCCTGGAGGTGTGAGGCAGTATCACAAACCCCTGTGCAACCAAGCCATCTTTAAGAAAGAATATATATATTTATTTAGATATTTAGAGTTTATATCATAATGGGTGTTTTTGGGACAAAAATTGGGGAAAATATTAGAATACATTAAATGGAAAAGAGAAGTGCCAAACACAGAATTTAGTAAGGCAAATTATAAATACAATACACAAAAAGTGGGAATTAAGCATTAAAGTGAATGGACTTAAGTGTCCACAGAGTGGCGTGACACAATAACTGTAAGACTTAAGGATACCAAGATGACAATATCAGCAGATCTCAGATGTTTCCACAGTGTGATGTGACACATACTGTAACTGTAAGATTTCAGGATACCAAGGTGATCATGTGAGCAGATCTCAGGTGTCTCATCACTTTATGTGGGCTTGGCAATGTAGAGCAGAGAGGTGCCAGAATTCAGAGCTTTGTGGGTGAAATACAACAGACTGAAGCTCTTCTTATCTCTACAAGGATACCAGCTTTCTCCTGCCTTATCACTTAAGAGTGAAATCCACACGAAGGAACTTTCCAGTCGGAAAAGGTCTGCAACCACAATGCAACTGATTACCATAGATAAGGCAGTTGAATGCCAACTAAAGTAATGCAGTATATTGGACAGTAATTAAATTAGATGAGCTTCTCATTGAGCCAGGTCTGTAGTAAATGGTGCACCTCATTCCATTGCCCTCCTTCCCTTTCCTCTTCCCTCCCCCTTCAGCTAATATCATCTGTCTCTCCTGTAACAGAAGACAATAAGGTCTGGTTACCTGAACAAAAGCAAAAGTCCGGTCTTTGTGCCCCAAGTCACTGAGGATGCAGCATTGACTGTTGTTGCTGTGACAACGCCAAGTACTCTGGACCTGTTTGTTGCCACACAGGAAGATCTGCTGAATGATCAGTTACCTTGGTCAGCAAGATCCCAATTTCCTTTACATCTAAAGCTACAGCAACAATTTAGGTTGGAACCTAAACTAAGAATCCATATCACTGAAAAATAATGTTGGTTTTCAACGAGATCAGCTGAAGCTGTGTATAATTTTCCAAGATGTAATGTGGTTTGACGGGTGTGAAGTGCAGATGAGCAGCTTCAGTGGGTTCCTAGTTAATCATTCCAGCTTGTTTATGGTAATTGTTACAATGGGGCTTAAGAACTCAACTGCCGGAAATGTCATGGAGCTTTAGGATATTAATCAAATAAACCTAATGTTTTATTATCCCTTATGTAAATCAAATACATGTAAAATATATATTTTTAAATGTGTTGCTACCAATGTGAATATATTTTATGACATGTTAGTGTACTTCAGTATACTGAAATATATTGACAAATCAAGGATTGCAGGTGGTGGGGGGGAGGGGTGCACAAGGCAGGAACAAACTTTGGAAGGGGTGCCAGTCCATCACAAGGTGAACACACACACACACACACATTTGTTACATTTGTTAAATTTGCCTGGGCAAATTTAGCGTCAATTCAGCTAACCTACCTGAGCACCCAGGAGAAACCCACACAGACACTGGAAAAACATGCAAACTCCATGCAGGGAATACTACTGTGCCACCCTGAAATATATTGTAAAATATGTAAATTATTGCCTTTTTCAATATTTTATTGAATTTATTAAAATCAAATAACATTCCATACAAACAAGTCAAGTTCTACAAATCTAGGCTTGAAACAAATCAACCCCCACCCATGAGAAAGAGAGCTAGGCCAACAGAGTAAAACTTTAATAGTAAAAAAAGTAAGTAAGATTATTTACTTTATTTATTTTTGCGATTTTTTTAAAATATTGTAATATATTTTAAAAATCTAAAAGTATATTTCTCGATATATTTTAAATGTTAAAAATAATTTATATTATATAAGTCATATTTTGGAACTTATACTACAACATGGTTTTAAATGTACTATAAATGACAGTTATCGTATATATTGTAAGACACATTTACAAAATATATTACAATGTTTTGAAATGTACTATAAATTCAAGCTATTATAGCATGTATTATTATACAATACCAGTAACGGCGCACTAAATTAAATACATATCAAGTAAATACACTTGACTTGAGCATTCCTAGTTTTCAGACTCTTTCTCTGTACGTTTAGCATTCATTTGCTTAAAGGTTGACGTGCTTGCTGCTTCCTGAGCAGCTCTTCTTTTCTCCACCCTAGCAGCCCGCTTCTTCTCTTCTTTCGTTGGGTCGCCATCTTTTCGCGTTAAAACTGATTAAGTCAGTGTTTGTGTTACAATTACTTAGTATGTTTTCTTTAATTTTTCACTTATTCTGCCTCAAGAATGATTTAAGATATGAAGAAGTAGGGGAAGTAACGACGAAGGTGGTAGGGATGAGAACGGCGCGCATGGCTGCCCTGCTGGCCGCTGCCAAGAGTTGATTCTACAATAAAATAAAATAAAAATTAAAAGAGGAATAACCTTGGAGGTCAATCATCATACCAAAAGCAGATAGTAGACGTCACGTAGTATACAGTGCATCCGGAAAGTATTCACAGCACATCAGTTTTTCCACATTTTGTTATGTTACAGCCTTTTTCCAAAATGGATTAAATTCATTTTTTTCCTCAGAATTCACACAACACCCCATAATGACAATGTGAAAAAAGTTTACTTGAGGTTTTTGCAAATTTATTAAAAATAAAAAAACTGAGAAATTACATGTACATAAGTATTCATAGCCTTTGCTCAATACTTTGTCGATGCACCTTTGGCAGCAGTTACAGCCTCAAGTCTTTTTGAATATGATGCCACAAGCTTGGCACACCTATCCTTGGCCAGTTTCACCCATTCCTCTTTGCAGCACCTCTCAAGCTCCATCAGGTTGGATGGGAAGCATTGGTGCACAGCCATTTTAAGATCTCTCCAGAGATGTTCAATCGGATTCAAGTCTGGGCTCTGGCTGGGCCATTCAAGGACATTCACAGAGTTGTCCTGAAGCCACTCCTTTGATATCTTGGCTGTGTGCTTAGGGTCGCTGTCCTGCTGAAAGATGAACCGTCGTCCCAGTCTGAGGTCAAGAGCGCTCTGGAGCAGGTTTTCATCCAGGATGTCTCTGTACATTGCTGCAGTCATCTTTCCATTTATCCTGACTAGTCTTCCAGTTCCTGCCACTGAAAAACATCCCCACAGCATGATGCTGTCACCACCATCCTTCACTGTAGGGATGGTATTGGCCTGGTGATGAGCGGTGCCTGGTTTCCTCCAAACGTGACGCCTGGCATTCACACCAAAGAGTTCGATCTTTGTCTCATCAGACCAGAGAATTTTCTTTCTCATGGTCTGAGAGTCCTTCAGGTGCCTTTTGGCAAACTCCAGGCGGGCTGCCATGTGCCTTTTACTAAGGTGTGGCTTCCGTCTGGCCACTCTACCATACAGGCCTGATTGGTGGATTGCTGTAGAGATGGTTGTCCTTCTGGAAGGTTCTCCTCTCTCCACAGAGGACCTCTGGAGCTCTGACAGAGTGACCATCAGGTTCTTGGTGAACTCCCTGACTAAGGCCCTTCTCCCACAAACGCTCAGTTTGGATGGCCGGCCAGCTCTAGGAAGAGTCCTGGTGGTTTTGAACTTCTTCCACTTACGGATGATGGAGGCCACTGTGCTCATTGGGACAGAAAATTTTCTGTAACCTTCCTCAAATTTGTCTCGGAGGTCTACAGACAATTCCTTTGACTTCATACTTGGTTTGTGCTCTGACATGACCTGTCAACTGTGGGACCTTATATAGACAGGTGTGTGCCTTTCCAAATCATGTCCAATCAACTGAATTTACCACAAGTGGACTCCAATTAAGCTGCAGAACATCTCAAGGATGATCAGGGGAAACAGGATGCACCTGAGCTCAATTTTGAGCTTCATGGCAAAGGCTGTGAATACTTATGTACATGTGCTTTCTCAATTTTTTTATTTTTAATAAATTTGCAAAAATCTCAAGTAAACTTTTTTCACGTTGTCATTATGGGGTGTTGTGTGTAGAATTCTGAGGAAAAAAATGAATTTAATCCATTTTGGAATAAGGCTGTAACATAACAAAATGTGGAAAAAGTGATGCGCTGTGAATACTTTCCGGATGCACTGTATGTGTACCAAATTTCAGGTCAATAATTCAAACATTTTTTGAGCTACAGGGGATTTAAAATCCTGGACAGACAAATGGACAGCCACAGTAGCGCATTACATAAGAAGATATTTTATAGTATATAGATATTTCAGTATATTTTAATATATATTTATAATTTTTGTATTATTATAGTATGTTTAATATTAATATTATATTATATGCATAAATAAATATTAATATTATATATTGAAGTATATTTAAAAAATCTTAATTTTGCATTGAAAATATCATCCAATTGACATTTTTAAGGTGTTTCTTATATTGAGATTTTTTCTAGACCAAATCACATTATGACACCACACCAAATGTAAACCCAATATGTAAACTGTATCATCAGTACAGTATTTGGTTTGTAAGTGGTAATTAAAAGGAAGCCATTTCAAATAAACTGTATGTAAAGAGCTTTTTAATTCATTAACATTCTTGCTCTTCAGTTTTAATTGCAGCTTTTTGTTTTGTATTTTGATATACAACATAAGAATCTACAATTCTCCATGAATCTACAATTTCTGAAAAGGTTCTCTAAAATTCCAGACCATTTACAGGTATAGTTAAAACTGTTAATGTAACAGTAGATTTATTCATCTTCAAAAGCAAATATTGAAGAGACATACTGTACATTTAATAAATTGGTAGCACTGAAACGTTTTTAGTATTTTTCTTGAATTCTAAAAATATCAATCTAATTGTATTTGCTGCAACCTACATCTACCTTCTTGAGCACGTCATGGTGAGTTACAGGGAGTTCAAAATAAATTGGATTCATTGGGACATCTGTGTTTAACTTTCCCCAGTTAAAAAGATGAGCTATGAATGATCTTTCAGACACACTAGTATGGGTTCACAGTAGATTAGATTAGATTAGATTAGATTAGATTAGATTAGATTAGATTAGATTAGATTAGATAAACTTTTCTTATCCCAAGGGGAAAGTCAGATGCATACAGTAGCAGAAACATAAAAACAAGGATACAGAATCACATGCACAAAAATACAGTCAATCAATCAATCAATCAAACAAACAAACAAACAAACAATCGGTAAATAAAAATAAATAAACGTATACTGTGCACATATTTCAAAATGAACTTAGAGTACATTGGGAGGAAGCATTGAATTGCCTGATAGCAGTGGGCAGAACAGACTGCCAGAGGCGATTCTTAGCACACCATAGTGGAATGAGCCTGTGGCTAAAAGTGCTCCTGAAGGCAATGGAAAGGATCTTTCATGATTGCATTTACTTCTGCTACTATCCTCTTTCCACAAGGGCTTCTACAGTAGTGTGTCTTTTGAGCTCAAGTTGCTTCTCTGGGAGACTGCAGTATAGTGTAATAATAATAATAATAATAATAATAATAATTCTTTTTATAACAGAACATTTCTCAGTACTCAAAGTTTTATGGGCTGATAGAACATTTCCAACAGCTTGCTGCATACATCAAAAGACCTGTGTCTCCTTAGGAAGTACAATCTGCTGTGGCAATTCTTTTACAGCACCCCTGTGTTGTCAGACCAGTCCAGTTTGTTGTTTATATGATGCTCCAGATACATGTAGCTCTAACAACTTCCAGGTTCTCCTCCTGCATGGTGACTCATCTCAAAGGGCTCTTTTGGCATGGAAGAAGTCCACCTCCAGCTATTTTGTCTTGCTGCTGTTGAGTTGCAGGTGGTCCTCCCTGTACTCTTTCTCATCTCCATTATTAATGCAGCCTATGATGGACAAGTCATCTGAAAATTTCTGTAGATGGCAAGTGCTGGTGCTGTGCTAGAGGTCTGTTGTGTAGAGGGTAGGAAGGAACAGGAAGGGAGACAGGACAGTTCCCTGAGGTGCTCCAGTATTACACACCACCATTTCTGACACACAGTTCCTCAACCTCACAACCTGCTGTCTGTTGGTCAGGTAATCTACAATTGTGGGGCATCAGCCTTGTGCTTTTTACCCAGTTGATGACGCAGAATGGTGTTACAGGCTTTAAGGTATAGTGTGTGTCATATACACAATGTATTTAGAACTATGCTGATTACAATATATTAAAGCAGGTGTTTCAAAATATTGCAGATAAAATTTTAAATATACATGTGAGCTACATATGTGTTTTGCATTATATTGAATGACATGTCCACATATTCTTCATATATATTGCAATATGTTTCCTTTTTGAAAGTGTTTATTTATGTGGTTATGTGGCTTTTTATGCACATGCTTTATAATGCACTGGTGATGCCTCATCTGGAGTACTGTGGACATTGCAGTGTTTCAAAAATGTCCAGAGAAGAGTGACTAGGCTCACTCCAGGGCTAAAGGGGATGAATTATGAAGGAAGATTAAAAGAACTGAACCTTTTCAGATTAAGCAAAAGAAGATTAAGAGGTGACATGATTGAAGTGTTTAAAATTATGAATGGAATTAGTAGAGTGGATCAAGACTGTTATTTAAAATGACTTCATCAAGAAAGCAGGGACACAGTTGGAAACTTGTTAAGTGTAAATTTTGCAACATTACAAAGTTTTTCTTTACACAGTGAACCGTAGACACTTGGAATAAGCTACTAGGTAGCATGGTAGACAGTAGGACTTTAGGGACTTTCAAAACTAGACTTGATGATTTTTTAGAAGAATTAAATACATAGGACTGGCAAGCTTTGTTGGGCTGAATGGCCTGTTCTCATCTAGATTGTTTTAATGCTCTAATGTTCTCATGTGGTCATGTCTGGAACTCCAGCACTGTAGCAAACAGTTGGAACATTCTGAATAGTAATTCCAGTTTGGTATTTTCTGTGTGTAGTTTACACTTTGTCCCCATGACTGCCTTTGTTTTTCTCTCAATATAGCAGTTTCTTCCCACACACCAAACATGTGCTTGTTAAGTTAATAAGCAAATCTAAATTGGCTGGATGGTGTTTGTCTTAATGTACACATACTTGTGCCCCTTCCGGGGTAGGTTTTTGTTTTTTGCCTTGGTAATGATTCTCCAGCCATGACCCTAAAATTAGATTAAATGGACGGATGAAAGTATGGTTGGTTTATGCTCCTTGATAGTTAGTGGTACAATTTATCCCTGCATCGACACAGATCCTAATATATTGTTCTAAACGATGATGCATTGAAAAGTACACATCCAGCAACCTTCTGTCAAAGTTAGCAGTCAATTCATACATTAGCCACCTTGGTGCATCTGTCAGCAGGATCTCTTGTTCCAAAGCTCCATCACTGAAATTCAATCAGATTAAAGATTTGCATGAATGGGCTGTGCTGCTTGAATAACTCATGAACACCAAAAAACAAATAGATGCCCTCCACAATACATGTGATATAATTAGACCAACTTTGTTCTGGAAGATCACTCCAATGATATTTTGGCAGCCAGTCATTCCATACAGTAGGTTTGAGTTTCTGTTGTCAGTGTTAGAAACTTGAAATTGAATTATTAGAAATCGGGCATAAACAAAAAGATTAACTTTGTTGTATGTTGCATTTCATTTGAGGGCATATGCTGGCAGTGCTGGACGCAAAGCAGCAAAGCAGCATTAAGAAGGTTGCCATCCTATATACGGCCCAGTTTGTAACCACCACTTTACCTAACACATATTTCTTTGGGATGTGGGAAGAAAACTGGAGAACTCAAAAGAAAATTCATGTGGACATAAGGAGGATGTGGAAGAAACAATAACTAGAGGGTGGGATTTGACACCCCCAGCATGGTGGATCTGCAGAACAGCAGTGCTAAATAACCACTACACCAGCTTGTATTGTAGGAATGGTAACAATAATTATAATGGATATATTCAGAAATCCAGTCAAAGGGAGGAACTAGCACTAGGTGCAGGGGACCAGATCAACAGTTCTTAGCACATTCACACAAGAACACACCTTTAGTATATGAGAGGGGAAATAAGAACATCTCACACTGACACCCAAGGTTCATCCAGAATTATATTTAAAAATTATAAAGGGAATTACCAGTAGCAAAACTACTGAGCTGTGCAGCACACCTTTAAAGAAGAGATATTGAAAAGATGTACAGTAGTTTATCTCAAAATTAGCATTTCAGGCTAAGGCCCTGGGTATTTTAAAAGGATAATAAGTATTATATCTGACTAAGCATTAAATCACCTGTCAGTATACATCCTGCAACATTTAATAGGTCAGATGTTTAACATAGATATGTAAACAGTGACCACATATGCATTGTGACACAATGATTAGACCTTCTAAGTTCACACGTCCAGCCCACCACATTCAATTCCCTGCCCAGTCAACATGCTCCTATACCCAAGCCCATCTGACATTTTTCTGAGTACCCAGTGTTCGTTGATATCTTAATGATGACCAGCCCAAAGTGAGTGAGTGGTTTCTGAGATGATCTGGGATCTTGTCCACAGTACTGAGCTTTATGCACCTCCATTAATAAAACAAGTGAATTCAGAAAATATTGGATGTATGTCAATGTCAATTTATTTATATAGCACATTTAAACAAACATAGTAATGCTGTGGCCAAAGTGCTTTACAAAAATAGAACAAATTAACATAAAACATAAATAGAAATAAAATATATGAACATAAAATAAAATACATAATAAATAGAAGTAATGTTATATACATAAAAAATAGAAGTAATGTAATATAATCACAAAGAGGAAGTCATCAGTATTACTGAAGGTCACTGAATGCAAGTGAGTAGAAATGAGTCTTTAATCTTGTTTTAAACAGTTCAATTGTAGACGACTCCTTCATATGATGAGGTAAAGAGTTCCACAGGCGAGGTGCGACAGCTGCAAAACACCTGTCCCCCTTGGTTTTACACTTGGTATGAGGGACAACCAGAGACAGCTAACCAGAAGATCTAAGCACTCTAGATGGCTGATGTAAAACACACAGTTCAGATAAATAGGCAGGAGCAAGCCCATGTAAAGATTTAAAAACTAGCAGCAGGATTTTAAAATCAATTCGAAAACTGACAGGCAGCCAGTGTAAAGAAGCTAAAATAGGAGAGACAGAGTCATACTTTCTTGCCCCAACCAGAAAGCGAGCGGCAGCATTTTGTACCAACTGTAACCTGTGTATCAAGGATTTGTTAATCCCAGAATACAGCGAGTTGCAGTAATCGAGGCGAGAAAAAATAAACGCATGAGTAGCTATCTCAAGATCCCTAGAAGATAAAAAAGGCTTTATCATACCTAATAGACGAAGTTGGAAAAAGCAACTCTTGACTACAGAATTTATTTGTTTCTCAAAAGAGAGGTTACTGTCAAAGGTAACACTAAGATTGCGGACTTGAGGTTTGGAAAAGACAGAGAAAGAGCCGAGAAGACCAAGACCAATTTGGGGTTTAGCTGATGGACCCACTATAAGCACCTCCATTTTATTTTGATTTAGATCAAGAAAATTATTAGCCATCCAGGATCTTAATTCAGACAGACAGTTGTGGAGTTGAATTGTTGTAGAGTTGCAGACAGGAATTTAAACCTAAGTATCATCAGCACAACAGTGAAAAGAAATGTTAAATTTCCTAAAAATTGCTCCAATAGGGTGAAGGTATATGGAGAATAAAATAGGATGAAGCAACTGTGGCATCACACACCCAATTCTTGCAAGGAGGAAAAAATCGCTTGTGTGTATTGATGTTAACATAGGTCAGCAAGTCACTAATGCCATGCCATTGTAGTCTTGCATTTGGTAATGTCAAGCAAAGTCACAAACATCGTGCAACTTTCCGTTCGTCGGCCAACCTGTCACTTCAGGAATTTAATTGTAACTCTTTTCAACTAATGTTAAAATAAACTGTGATGCAGTTAAAAGGAACTGCAGAATAACTGGAAAATGAATACTGTTAATTCTTTTTCTTTTTATGTTTATTTTTAAAATCAATCAGTGGAGCACTGGAAGGCAATTAAGTTTAAGTTTAAAAATGTAAGTACATAAATAAACATTTACTTTGCAAAAAAAAAAGAAACATAAATAAGGCATACAGTAATGAATACAGAGCCAAAAGCATTTCATTTGCATTAATTAAAATGAATGTTAATTCTACAGCTTTACTTAATTACAAACTTAAGAATATAATAAAGTTTATAAATAAATGCAGATCGTTGTGAACAATAAGCCTGTTTGACTAGCCATTAAGTAGTTTGTCCCAGTATCCCTTTTAAAAGTGATCTGGGTTTCCAGATTAACAAGGGATTTGTGGTTTGTTCCAACTTCATACAACTCCCTGAATCGCTATGTCATTGAACATGGAATTCATTATTTCTCATCCTATCTCATTCTCAAATACGCTTGGTCCAATTCTAGGTCACAGTCTCAGCAGCACTGTGTCCAAAGTGGGAAACAGCCCAGGACAGGACATCGGTTCAATACTGGGCCAAATCACACACCCATCCAAGGCCAGTTAATCCAACCTGCACATCTTTGGGGATGTGAGAAGAAAAATGTCATACTTGGAAGAAAGCCCACACAGATAGCTGGACAAGATGTCAGCTATACATGGACAGCATACAGGCACAAGGTTCAGGCTCAAGATGCTGGGTCCTTGATGCGGAAGTGGTACCCACCATGCCACACTGATTCACTGCTTCTTTCAAATTTTCTGGATCAACGTGATTGATGTCTTTAATAATTGGATTTGGCCCGTGTGACTCTCTGTCTCTCTCTAAGACTTAACAGGTTCAGTTGCTTCAGTCAGTCAGGTGAGGACATGTCCTTAAGTTCTGGAATCCATTTGGTTGCTGTATTCTGTGTGCATATTAAAGCATGTTATATATATGCACAGTAAAAAATATTATTTACTGATTTGATTTGAAATGTCAATTAAGTATACAATTAAAAATAAAAGAACCATCCATACACTGTAAAAAAATTCTGCAAAAATGCATTATATTAATTATGTGTTTTCACAGTCCAAAATCTGTAATACATTAAAAGGTTAAAACAATAATTTTAAATAATGCAATACACATAAACTTAATTTTAGGCAGTGTTTATAAATTAATTATTTCACAGTGCAAGACTATTTTCTGAATAATTGCATGGCTGTAAAGTCACAATGGCTCAGAAACTTGTGTTGATGTGTTGATGAAGTGTTTTGAGAGACTGGTCCGGAGTCATATTATGTCCTTCATTCCTCCAACCTTTGATGTACACCAACTTGCTTACAGGGCTAACAGGTCTACTGAGGACGCTGTTACTGCTGCTCTCCATGCTACCCTGTCCCATCTGGAACACCAGGGCAGCTACGCACATCTCATCTTTATTGATTTTAGCTCTGATTTTAACACCATCATCCCTCACTGATTGGTGTGCAAGCTGCTAGCCCTGGGACTCCCGTATTCCACCTGTATTTGGATTAAAGACTTCCTGACAGACTGCACACAAAGGGTTAGGGTGGGCCCTCACATCTCCTCGGCCATCAGCATCAGCAATGGCTCTCCTCAGGGGTGTGTGCTGAGCCCCCTGCTCTTCACGCTGTCCACACATGATTGCGCCCCCACCCACCACAGCAACACCATTGTCAAATTTGCAGACAACACCACTGTGGTGGGTTCCACCTACAGGGACAAAGTGGAGCGGCTGACAGCATTGTGTACTGACAACAACCTGCTCCTGAACACAAGTAAGACCAAGGAGCTTGTTGTGGACTTCAGAAAAAAGAAAAAGGACATCAAACCACTCTACATCAGAGGGGACTGTGTGGAGAGGGTGTCAGACTTCCGCTTCCTGGGAGTTCACATCATGGAAGACCTGTCCTGGGGTGTGAACACAGCTGAGCTGGCGAAGAAGGCTCAGCAGAGACTTTATTTCCTGAGAGTCTTCAGGAAAAATAACATCCCCCAAAAACTGCTGGTGTCCTTCTATCGCTGCTCTATTGAGAGTATCCTGTGCTACTGCCCCTGTGTGTGGTTTTCCAGCTGCACAACAGCACAGAGGAATACACTTCAGCGGATCATAAAGACTGGCCAGCAGATCATCGGCTGCTCTTTACCCTCTCTGGATGAACTGCATAGCTGTCGCTGCCTCAGGAAAGCAGAAAATATCTTAAAAGACTCCTCACACCCCGCTCATGACATGTTCCAACTGTTACCATCAGGTAAAAGATAAAGGAGCATCAAAACAAAGACTAATAGACTGAATAACAGTTTATACCCTGTTGCTATTAGGGCACTGAATGCCACCTAATCATTTCCAATGCAGCAGTGCAATAGATGACATCTTGTGCAATAGTGTTCATATGTAATTAAGGTCTTATGTTGAATGTTCCTTATTTCTTCTTATCCTTAATCCTTTTTTTAATTATATTTTAATTATATTTTGACACCGCAGGGACTACACCTAATTTCGTTGTATTTGTTACAATGACAATAAAGATATTCTGATTCTGATTCTTCGGAAACTAAATTTGCATAAAGTTAGTCTATTTACATAAGTAACGCCCCCTTTTGCAGCAACACTGTCAATTGTTCCTGGTGACACCCACACCTTTGCATCTTGAGAAACAAACATCTTAAAGATGGCTAGCAAACTCATTTTTCTGTGTGCTTAAGGTTATTTTTGCAGTTATAGAAGATAACTGATAAACAACTGTTCCTTTTCTGCCAGATAACATGAAATCGCTTTACTAAACATTATCATTAATGGTCTGCATGTCTGACAGCAACATGAGTGGTAGCTCAATTGTTAGTCATTTAACTGTTTTTCTGTTTTTACAGACTTTAACAAAAATGATTTAGTACATTTACAGTACATTACTGGCTACTAAATTGCAGTACTAGTACAGTTAGCATGTAAAAAAACGGGAAATTATTGTAATTCAACAGCAGCATACTGGTACGTTACATTAGGTTTGTGGTCCAGTTTACAGTGAAGTCACATTATAGTATTGTATTTTTGTTGTAATATACAGTAATTTGGTATACAGTAAAATACTGTGAAAGTAAAGCAATTAGTAACAAGTAATTTACTGTAAATGTACAGCCTTTTTTACAGTGTACATTAGTCCAGTAGAAAACATGTGGGTATGTCCTGTCATGAAATGGCGCAGGTATGGTGCTTATCTCAAACCCGATGTTGTTGGAATAAGCTGCAATAAGTATACTTTCAGGGCTGTGCAGTTTCCTTTAAATTGCTTTAACTGTTCAGTAACCTGTTAACCTTGTAAAATGTAAAATACAGCGTCACATTACAAAAAAACTGCTATACAATAAACATTTTTGTAGACCTTAATTCAGGTGCAGTTCATAATACGAACGGATAAATGAAGTGAGTGCTAACGGTAAGACCGGCAAGTGGAGAAGTGGAGGGGCGGGACTCGTCACAGATCAATCCACACCACTCATTTCAGGCACATCCTTATCCTATAAAAGAGATGGCACTGGGGGCTGAGCTTTATGCTGCTTTTTGTTGCTTTGCTGTTGCACCTGTGATTCGGAAGAGAAGGTAAGATAAGGTGAGGCATTTATTTCTTTTGTGCAGATACATTAGCTAGAACAAGAAGCGACAACTACGACGTGTTCTTTTAGTCTAGTTTATGGATAATTTACATCAAAACATTGAGTGACAGTTAAGAAAGAGGGAACTATATGTCAGTTTTCACATATCTGGATTTAAAATGTTACTGTATAAAGTGATGACAGTAAACGCCGGCAGGTTCCTTTAGTCGTTCATTTTTTAGTTTTTATTTTAATCGAGAAACAGTTCCGTCCCGTTTAAAATTGAAGTTTCAGTTGAGATTTTACTCTGCCTTCGTTCTATTACACTATTTTTTTAATATACAAATTTCAGATGAGATATACTGAAGCCTAATGATATCACATATGCCAGCATTCCACAACCCTGCGACCCCCATCAACGGAAGATGTAATTCCGCTCTTATTCTTTCATTTTTTTTCTTATTTTTCTTCATTTTGTATCATCGGGTCTCTAAACACATCTTATTTGGGTTTGAGGCATCGAAAACTATGTTTTTTTTTTTACTCCCCGGTGCGACTCTGCTTCTCGATATATCTTCTGAACTTTTCTACGAACTTTCGTGAAGATTTGTGGCGACTGCACTTAGGCTCTATCTGTCGGTGTGTTGTCTTTCACCTCTCATTCTCTCCGCTCTTGTGTTTACAATATTTTCTAGATGATTTCTCCTCACCTGCAGTGCAGCCTTTATTATAGTGTCCAATCACTTTTTAAACGTTTATAAGCCCCTCCCAGGATTTATGAGATGCGGGCAATTTACAGTTGTTTTAAATTCTGTTGTGGTGATCGTAATGTGAAAGGCGCTCTATGAAGCACATTACATCTTACAGGGCTGGACATGTTAAGATGCTGTTAGGTTCCGAATCTGCGCACTTAGGTTGTTGTTTAATTCAGCACGAAAACATGGGATTTGAAAAGGCAACATCCCGCAGTCTTAAAAATAAGGTTTCTTTAATGGCAGTTTATGGTTCTTTACTATATTGTATGGATCCTCATAAAACCATTGCTAGAGAAAGCACCTTTTCATTTTTGGAAGGGTTCTTTGCATATGAAATTAGTTATGTGAACTTTGAAAAACTATCTAATAGGCAGAAAAAATGAAATCATTAACAGGCAGCCTATAGAAGGACACTAACATATTATGAAAACCGGTATTGTATGCAGCAAGAGTCTTTTATAAATCACGAGTATTGAAGTTTTCACAAATCTGTTACCACGTATTTATGATTATTCACTAGGTGCCTGTGACAGAGCTAAATAAATAAAGACTCTTTCTGGAAATATCGTGTGGGTCTTTTGGGACTAAAAATGATTTCCATGTGGCATCTGAGAAACACTCTGGCAATTTTATTATTAAGAGTGTATGATGTGCATCCCAACAGCGCCATGTCTAGGAAAAGCTAAAGCATATTGATAAACCTCATAGGATGAGGAGTCTTGCACATACCAGTCAAACGTTTGGATACACCCACAGATTTTCATGTTTTTGATAGAAAGTGATACTTTTTTTTTTTAATCAAGCTACAGCACCATGAAAATGATTTTATAGCCAAGATATTACTAGCGTGTCTAATGGCTAATACTGCATGAAATGACTGATTGTTAATTTATTACTCGCCATAAGACTGCAAAACCCCATTTTCGGCAGCCATTCGTTCAGTGTCTTAAAGGTAAACTACCTTAGGTTAATTAGTCATGGTTACATTGGAAATTGGTTATTAGAGAAACCTTTCGAATTGCATTCGCACCGCTGAAACCTGTTATTCTTTTTACGTGTTTCAACGCGCTGGCATTCCTAAAGTTTCAGGTTCAAAAATGGCCGCAATGAAACAGTTATCTCAAGAAACGTCTATAGTTTAAATTGCAGCATGAAAATAATTCCATACGACAGATTGCCAAAAAACTAAAGATGGCATGACAAGGTGTCTATTACTGTCTCGACAGAAAAGGGTAGCTGGATCCAACCAGGACATAAAAATAAGGGAAGGACCGAGATGCACATCTGCACAAGAAGATTTGCACAGTCTGAGAAACAAACACTTTACAGGAACTCCGTTGTCTTCTTTACAAATTATACCAGTGTCATCTGCAATTAAGAAAAGGTGATCCTGGGATTCAATCTGTCATATGGAATAACTTTCAGTCGGAAAAAAAAAAGGCTGACATGTTTCTTGAGAGAGCAGTTTTTCGCTGCTATTTTGGATCCGAAACTGAAGTTCAGGAATTCCAGGACCCTGCAGCTCAACTGATTAGAATAACAGCAGTAATATGTAATATCCATTATAGGAACACCAGTAACGTCTTTAAACCAGGTTTAAAGAAATATTCATAAAAAGGCATCAATTTCTATCAAAACGTCATAATTTCTGGGTGATTCCAAACGTTTGACTGGTAGTGTCGGTGTAATTTACTTCACGTTGTTTTTACAAGACGTCATACCTCAATGAGTAGCCTCAGGTATCTCACATTTTCAAGTTGCATTCCGTTTATCTATATTAAAGCAGTTCTTTCTTTTTTATCAAAAAGTTAGAGTTCTATGCAGGAATAAAGCATTTATGGTACTCGACATGCATTTATGGCACCTGTAAACTAACTTACGGACAGCAGTACTTAGGCAGCTTACGATGGCGCAGTGCTTAGAGCAGCCAGTTCTTAAAAACTAGGCTTAAATGAGGCACTGAAGGTCTAAGCGAGTTTTACACAGGGAGTAGCATAACTGGTGACTCTAAATGATACGTGAAGCAATGCGACTTCCATAGACTGCATGCCGTCCCATATAGGTTTGGTTTATTCCTAGCGCCCGATTCTACCGACCACCTCTAACGCAATACGGGATGGAGCGAGCTGCCAAACGGTTTATTAATCCCCAGATTCTAACTATTTAAAAAATAACAATTCTATTTATGAAAAAAAAACAAGACACATATAAGTTATCATGTTACGTTAGAACACGATTTCCCTTTCTTAATGCGCCTGTAATTCAAAATACTGGTGAGAATATCTCGAGTGACTCTTCGGTCCTTTCAGTCAGCTGACAAACATGGCAGTAACTCTTTCTTTCTTTCTTTCTTTCTTTCTTTCTTTCTTTCTTTCTTTCTTTCTTTCTTTGACCCTTTAAAGTTTTAGTCTCTTGATATTTAATCCTCCTTCAAGTCTCATACAAATCCTGTGTTCATTAATTATTCACGACCTAGCTGTTATTAGTTGCTCTTTCTCGCCTCCTGGCCAAGTGACTGAACAATCACCAACGACTCTCAGGTTCAATCAATGTGACTTTTTCTCCGGGTTAGGTAACCTCCTGATTACTGCATCACTTAAATTAAAATACCGTTTTTCAAGTGTCAAGTGTTTTCTTTTCTTAAAACAGTAAAATGAGTCAGAAAGATATAATAAAATAGTATAAATTATATAAATCAAAACATAACAACAGTAAATAAATTATTCTCTAATACAAACAAAATACACACTTGGATGTTCTATTGTCATAAGTCCACCCAATTTCTGAGTGTACTCCAAGAGTAAAGGGTATTATGTTGTTAAAGTCATCTTTCCAAAGTCAGAATAAACACAAGAGGTGTATCCTGTATGAGTAACTCTATGGTACTGCAGGTCCAAATCTTACAATGTAACCAAGAAGTTACAGTAGATATGAATGTGGTTTAGAAGTCAAAAAGAACCAGTGTGGTCCCTTCTGACACTGAGAGATGGCAACTCTCCTTTTTCTCCTTTTTCTGTATATTTGTATATTTTACATATTTGAACGTAATAATATTAGAACATTAGAAACATTTAAATGAGAATCGGCCATTCAGCCCATCAAAGCTGAATTTATTCCTCCAAAATATCATCAAGTTGAGTTTTGAAAGTCTCTAAAGTCCTACTGTCTATACACACTACTTGGTAACTTTTTCCATAATTTTAAACACTTCAATCACATCACCTCTTAATATCCTTTTGCTTAATCTGAAAAGGCTCCACTCTTTTAATCTTTTCTCATGACTCTTCCCCTAGAGCCCTAGAATGAGCCTAGTCGCTCATCTCTGGACCTTTTCTAGGGCTGCTATGTCCTTTTTGTGACCCGGAGACCAAAACCTGTATACAGTACTCCAGGTGAGGTCTAACCACTGTGTTATAAAGCTTGAGCATAACCTCCTTGGACTTGTACTCTACACATACACATTATATATACAGTATATAACATAACATTCTGTTAGCCTTCTAAATGGCTTCAGAATACGTTCGGGAAGTTGATAGTGTTGAGTCCACTATGACTTCTAAATCCTTCTCATAAGATGTACTCTATTATCAGACCTCCCACTATGTATTCAAACTTCATTCTTTACATTTACTTACATTAAATTTCATAAGCTCATAAGCTCCACTTTGATGATATCCTTTTGTTGATTAGTCCTAGAATTCCAGCATGTCAGGAAAACATGACCTCCCTCTTCAGAACCCATGCTGACTGCTCATTAAAATTCCTGTTTTTTCCATGTGTTGCTCAATCTTTTCCTTAATAATTCCTTCCATTAATTTTCCTGTGATGTTCATTAAGCTGTCTGGCCTATAGTTGCTTGGATCTGCCTGAACACCCTTTTTACATAATGGAATAATATTTGCCATTTTCCAGCCATTTGGAATTTCCTCAGTGTGCAGTGACTTCCTAAAAATATGTGTCAAGGGTTTATATATGTACTCTCAAACCTCCTTAAGAACTCCTTAGAACTCGAAGATAAATATTATCTGGCCCTGATACTTTGTTTGATTTCAGCCTGAGAGCTGAGTGATTAACAGGATCACAAATTTTACAGAGGAGATAGAAGGTTTATAAAGTCCATCAGCATGAAAGAGGACTGAAAGGAAGACACCTTCCACAACCTTCTTGAAAGAGAATTTATCATCAAACTAGATGCCATGAAATTTATGATGACAGGCAAATTCAATACGATTGTCATCTGAAGTGCAAATGCTAAAATTACAAGAGCTCAGATTTCTAGAGAACAACATACATTTGATCTTATCAACATTTAGCACACATCTGAGAGTTATAAGTGCCTTTTGAACTTTAGAAAAAACATTTATCAGTCTCTGAATAGCCACTTCAAACAAATCTGCTGAACAGTGTAACACAATAGCATCTGCATATAAATGATTAGTAAAACCATGTCATTTTATAGCAATATCGTTTATGTAAAATTAAAATAAAACAGGACTTAAAATGGAACTCCGTTGGACCCTTTAGTTATCTGCAATATTTACTTTCACTCACTGAGATCAATTAGATTAATCATTTTTAATCAATAACATATAAGGTAAGGGATGGTGGACAGCACAGAAAGATCTACACAGAGGGTGTTAAAAAGTCAGGTAAGTAATAAAATAATCAGCCAGAACAGCCCATCCTGTCATCCGTGGAAAGTAGGCTGTAATATTGGGTGGGTGCACAGAGCTTACAGCTGTAAGCACAATGAACAGATGAGAAAATGGATAAATAAATTGTACGCTTACCTGCTTCTATGTATACTTATAACCTGTATGATTAAATGCTTATCTATATATTTGTATACTTACATTATTTTTTACTCTTTATCCTGTCTTGTAAAATACATGCTCAGAAAAATGGGTGATAAGATAAACTGAAGAACAAAACTTAGAAGAAGAAAAGAGAAAAAACCTTATACAGAAATTCAGAGTGCTTTGCTTTCATTCTGATGAGCCATTTTTCTGGGTTCACTCAAGTTGGCCCCCTAAATTTTAGGGGGTATTGGAGCCAAAGTTTTACAGCTGGATACTTTTCATTATGCCAGTCACACATAGTCACCTTTTATGATACACAAGAGGGATGGTGATATTACTCTAACAAGGTTGCAAGGGTGCTTTGAGGTAGCACACTTACACATATTTTTCCAATAGTTAGATAGCTAGCTATATAGATAAATAGACAGATAGCCCCAAAGGTACATTTATCTCAAAGCATAAACACATATACCTAAGGTTGCTTTTGACTATTCAAAACAATAGTAAAGGCATGGTATCAGAAGATGGAACAAACTGCAAACTTCCTAGGGACATTATTGTTCAGTTTTGGTCTCCATATAATATATATGAGATATAGCAGCTCTAGAGAAAGTCCAGAGATGAGGGACTAGGCTGATTTTGGGACTGAGAGGTATGAGCTATGAGGAGTGATCAAAGTAGTTGAACCTTTTCTTTTTATGCAAATGGAGATTAAGAGAGGACAAGACTGAAGTGTGATTGAATTAGTACAGTGGATCCCTGTTGTTACTTTAAATAAAAATATATTCTGCATCAAGAATATGGGGACAAAGTTGGAAACTTCCTAAGTGCAAATTTTATGCAAATGTGGGAAAACTTTTCTTTATGCACAGAACCAAAGACACATGGAATAAATTACCAAGCACTGTGGTGGAGAGTAGGACTTCAGAGACCTTCAAATCTCAACTTGATGTTGTTTTGGACTAGCTGAATATGATGGACAAGCTTCTTGAGCAAAATGGTCTGTTCTCATTACAGTTTTTCTAATATTCTAATCAGTGACGTGCTGTGAGGTTCATGGCTGGTGAGGCACTGACTCCTTCAGAGTCAGATTTACAAATATATGAATCCAAAAGTGTAGCTTAGTCACTATTCAACTGGCAGCATGCAGATTGACTACTGGTTATGTTTCACATCTAATCAGCATTCTTTACACACACTTAGGTAAGGCACATATTTGGCTGAGAAAGAACGTTACATTTATAGTGGTGAGAGAGAGCAGAGAGAGCGTATTTGCTCTGCACCCTCCATGTGTTCTAAATTTGCTGTTGCAATTCCACAATTCATACTCAGTACAAATGAAAGTATAGAGTGGTGTATAAAAACGGATTTCAATTTTGACCTTAATTGAAATATTTACTTGTTTGTAATAGCTTTTAATTCTGATGCTTTAATCAATTTTAATTTAGACTGTTCAACAAAAGAATATTTTATTTAAGATTAAAATTTAGATTTTAAATATTGGATTGTTTTTTTCTTAGTCTGATCCCATTTTTTTATAACATTGAAAACCGTTTATTGTCTTACCTTCATTTGTAAATGAAGTCCATGCACCTATCCTTCTCCACGAAAATCTCCGTCACTTTCTTGAAAAGGTCCTCCTTATTTTCCTTTAGTTTTAAAAATCTTCATCTTCCATTTTGGCAGTCAGAACAATTAATAAAAATAAACGGACCACTGCAGTGCACTTGACTTTCCGATATCTCTAACTTATTGGCACCTCTGCGTAGAAGAACAGCAGCAACAAGCACCTGTTAGGCTCACATCCACCCCCTTTTGGTGCAGCACGGTACTGTCTGCCTCACTTTGTGCCTTTTCACTGCGGTTTTATGTGAGATCAGCAAGACTAAATATGTCACACACATACATTAAAGATATTAGCCAGACTGTGGAAAGTCAGGGTGTATAATAAAGATTTCTGGAAACATTATATTGGCGACATACAGAGATTGCATGCATCAACCCATTGTGTGAGGGATAGCACAGTTCGAGGTGAGGCTCAGCTCGTCGCTGCCGTACCTTGCGTTTCTCCCCTGTATTTGAGCAGAAAATTCAGCGATTTTGACTATAAAAATTATCAAAGTTATTGGAATAATACAGAAAGCAAATTTATAGCACAGACCAGTGGACAAATTTATTTTATGTTATCATTATTAGTTTTTTTACTTTACATGATGACAGGTGAGGTTCTACCTGACCGCACGTCCCTGATTCTAATGTTGCCTCATATATTCCAACAGCTGACAGTAAGTTGACTCACTGAATGTCATACAAGTGCTGAAGACCAAACTGGTGACCTTGTCATTTGCACTTCTGCCCTTAACCTGTCATTGTAGCAGGAATGTGAAAACCAAAATAAAAGAGACTGACCTAGTTCCTAGTGAGAACCAAATTTGTGAATATAGTCGTCATTATGTTGTCATATACAAAGTAATCTGTTCCACTGTGAACACGTTCAACATGTGTTTGAAGCTGTTTTTAATTTCTTCACCTTTTCTTATTTTTTAGGCACACAGAAGGTCTTTAAAATGAAATCTCAGCTGGAAAAAGCCATGGAATCCCTAATCACTGTTTTTCACAACTATTCTGGCAGAGAAGGAGATAAGCACAAGTTGAGTAAAATGGAGATGAAAAGCCTTCTGCAAGGAGAGCTTAGTGACTTTCTCACTGTAAGTGCCTTTTAAATGCAGAATGTATTTTAACCCAGGTTGTCGTACTCAGATCCTTGTATGCAGCAATGGCTGCAGATTTTGATTCCAAGTGCTTTCTTAATTTGTAGCTAATGGTGCACACTTTTTGCCTTCAGTTTAATTTGATTTGTATGATTCAGAACCTTTTTTGTTTTTAGAAGAAAAAAGTAAAATTGTAAGAAATACATCAATCTCAGCTTCTTCACAAAACATTTTGATGCTGTTTTCAAAATAAAAATAGAAAAGTGACTGTTTCGGAAGTATGTGGTGTCATAGAATGAGAGCACTAAGAAGCCATAAAATTAAGTAATGTGTTGACTTCTAGTTGACTGAAGTGAAAGTGGTGGCCCTCTACTGTTCTATGGCAAAGATGAAATGTACATTGTTACTCCTGTATTTTTGGCTCAACCATTGGATAGATTCTTTTGTCCAGCACCCTTATATACTGTATACCTTACCTGGGAGGCTGAGGAGTGTGAACCCTCTGTAGTTGGAACACATTCTCTGTGTCATCTGTCTTAAATACAGGGACAACCAACACAGTCTGCAGATCCAAAGGTGTTTTAGCCACTTTACATGCAACATCCATGCAACGCTTTCAACATCTCTGGTCAGATTTCATGCACTTGAGCAGCCTTACCACCATGATGTCCTCAGACCATCATAGTGATGGGAACAACCCACAATGGATATGTCCAATACTGCCTCCTGGTAGAAGGGGGTATCCTCCAGGTTGAGGAATTCCTCAAAGAGTTCCTTACACCCCTTTCCCCAGACGAGGGCAGCACTTCTCTATCCCTGGTTAACACAGTCTTGACAAGGTCATGCTTCCTTTACCAGAGGCGTCAGACAGTTTGCCAGAACATTCTCAGTATCATCCAATTGTCTTTATCCATGGCCTCTCCAAACTCATCCCATACTTGAGCTTTAGTTTCAACAACCACTTTTGCAGCAGTCCTTTAAGGCTACTGGCACCTCTCAACCGTTTTCTTGGCTGGGCTGTCACTCTCTGATAGGATGAGAAGTTCAGTGATAATGGATGGGTGTCAGAGTAGAGTCACTCCTCCTCCAGATCGAGAAGAGCCAGTTGGAGTGGTTTGGACATATAGTAAAGATGGCCCACATGCAACTCCCCCAGGCACATCCCATTGGGCAGACACCCTGCAGCAGACCCAGGACACACTGAAGGGATTTTGTCTCTCTGCTGACTTGTGAACGCTTGGGAATTTCCCAGGAACAGCAGGGAAAGGGAAGTCTGGGCTGATCTGCTTGGCCTGCTGTCACTGCAATCATCACCAAAAAAAGCAGTTTAGAAGATGAGAGGAGGTGGTGGTCCTCCTGGACCCCGAAGTTAGCTGGCCATCCATTGGCTCATTTAAATCTCATTATTGTTTGGTTGCTGGTTAAGGAAAAAAGAAACCATTCAAAAAAGCAAGTCAGTTACAAATGAAGACATTGGTCTTTTCCATTAGCAGCAGTAGTTGGCTCCTAATTAAGAAAGACATAGGAAAGAAAACCTGCAACCACCACAGATTTCCTGGATTTGAATTTGACACCCAGATCTTGATCTCAAAAGTGACCAGCAGTTAGTGGTCCAGGGATTTGTGCTCAGTTCTTATTCTGATCATTATGTGTGCAGAGTTCTGCCTGTTCTCCCAAATTTGTCAGCACGTTTATGAGACAGGACAGACATCCCATCCATGGCTAGTTTGTGCATTTCATCCTTTTTTTTTTCAAAAAACAAATTACTATTTCAGAAATTCAGATCACAGTGGTAGGGGAACACATTGAAATGCTAGGGAGGCATGGTGTGACAAAGTTTTGAAAAACCAACTTATAACAGTATATCCAAAAGCAGGGCTGTCACGTTAAATATTATGAGTGTAATGTCAGCCTCAGTTAGCAACATAAAAGAAAAGCTTCTGCTGGTGAGTGCAATGATCACAGTACCTTTCATAACGCTGCCTGACACAAGGTACATTTTTGCTTCCCATTACCAACACTCCATACAGTATATCCTTATTAGACATGAGACGATACACTTAATTTAAATAATGTATCTGCTTTGCAAAAACAGTGTAATTCTCTGAACACTGGAATACACTGTACACATATACACCAATCCCAGCCACACCATTAAAACCACCAACAGGTGAAGTGAATAACATTGATTATTTCATTACAATTTCACCTGTCAAAGGGGTGGGATATGTTAGGCAACAAGTGAACTGTCAGTTCTTGAAGGTGATGTGTTGGGAGCAGGAAGAATGGCCAGAGACAATGGCCAAATTGTGATGACTAGATGATTGGGTCAGAGCATCTCCAAAAGGACAGGTATAGTGGGGTGTTCCCAGTATTCAACAGTTAGTGCCTACCAAAAGTGGTCCAATGAAGGGCAACTAATAAACTGGGAAAGGGTAATGGATGCCCAAGACTCACTGATGTTCATGTGGGGCAAAGGCTAGCCCATCTGGTTTAATCCCACGAAAGAGATATTGTAGCAAAAATTGCTGAAAAACTCAATACAGTCCACGAGAGAAAAGTGTCAGAACACACAGTGCAGCACATCATGCTATGTATAGGGCTGCATAGCCACAGAATGATCAAGTGTGGCCATGATGACCTCTGTCCACTGTTAAAACTGCCTACAATGGGTATGTGAGCATCAGAACTAAACTAAAGAGCATTAGAAGAAAGTGACTTGGCCTGATGAACCACATTGTCTTTTAGATCATGTGAATGGCTGGATGTGTGTGTGTCATTAACCTGAGGAAAAGATGGCAGCTGAATGCAGTATGGGAAGAAGGCAAGCTGGTGGAAGCAGTGTGATTCTGTGGGCATTGTTCTGCTGTGATACCTTGTATCTGGGCATTCATGTGACTGTTACCTTGACACACACCAGTACCATCAATCTAAAGATTGTTACAGACCATGTACTCCCATTTTCAGAACAGGTCATCCACCTGAAGCTAAGCATTTTTGGGCCCGAGCAGTACATAGATGGGAAACCAACCAAGAAAGCTTGGGTTACTGCTGGATGAGGTGTTGGCGAGGCCAGCAGGGGGCACTTAACTTGTGGTCTGTGTGTGGATTCCAATGACCCAGGGCAGCGACGGGGACACTGTGCTGTAAAAAATGGCACTATCCTTGGGATGAGACGTAAAACCAAGGTCCTGACTCTCTGTGGCTGTGAAAGATTCCTGGGCATGCTTTGTTAAGAGTAGGGTAGAGTAGGGTGTATCCTAATGTCCCAGCTAAATTGTCCATCACAGCCTAGTTATTCTGGCCCCCTAATCATCCCCTGCCCCTAATTGGCCAACTATTTCTCACCCCTTCACAGCCTAATAATTAATGGGCAGTGAGCGTACTGGCACAAAATGGCTGCTGTTGCACCATATAGGTTAATGCTGCATATTAGTGGTGGGTGAAGTGGCTCCTGAATCCCCACTCACTATGTAAAAAAGAGGTTTGAGTAGTGAGGAAGATGCTCTATAAATGTAAATTATTATTATTATTATTTTTTATTTTTGCCCCTTCATTCCAACAGTATTTGGCCTCTTTCATCAGGATAATGCACACTGCCACACTGCAAAAATTGTTCAAGTTTATATTTTTTTTGGGGGGGGGGGGGGGTGAAAAAGTGTAAAACAATAAAAATGACCAGCATTGAAACAATAATACATACAAAACTGGAATTTAATGAAATGAAATGTGACTGTATCCTCCTCTTGCACATTCTCTAAACACCTCAGCTATTTCAAACTGTCCTGTAAGCTACAACAAGCCTGCCCTTTTAAACTAAACATGTGCCATGTGAACTTAAAAGACTTTTAACAAACAAAAGTTGACTTTTGGTTAAGCAGAGGTGTTCAACGCTGGTGAGTTGTAACCAACCAGGCAACCCTTCTTGTGCGGAGATACAGATGTACCTGTCTCTTATCTGTTTTCCTTCACTGAACTGGAACTGAAAACCACATTCCAGGTCTAGATCCTTGAGACTCTTTTTCCATTGCTACTTCACAATGCCTTTACAATATACCTTGTCCTTTGCCTGTGCATTTTTCCCACCAGCCCTGCTTCTCACAGTTCACTTGGGGTCAGTGGCAACTCAATTTGCTACACTTTTCCCCAGCTCCATGAGCCCAAAGCTCCACCGGCATCTGTGCTTCCAGGCTAATGGACCTTAGCAGATGGAGAAGTGGAAGTGAAGCTGTCATCCCCCTGTACTGCTGCGGCAAAGATTACAGATTTGAGCCTCAAGACTCTCCAGCAACTCCTCCAAAGAGACAGGCAGGTCTGTTTTAGGTCCCAGAGGCACTCGGCACTCTGCTAAGTTGGACTGTAGGTCTTCTCTTCCCGCTTCTGACACCAATGTAGCATCGGGTCCAAGCGCAGCAATGGATGGATTCTCTGCTCTTTACATGGCTGTTTGAGGTGGCTCACTATCCTTAAAAGGACTATTTGCCCTTTGCTTCACTAGTTGGAAAAGCATATGACTTTGCAGGCTTTCCATTTATATAGGCACCCCTACCACTGGTGATATAATGGTAGCTCATACTTGGGTGACTCATCTGATGAGACACAGACATAACAAGGTAAAATGAAATGGTCAATACGGATTTAGACTGTGACTCGAGGCTTTGAATACATTGCTAAAGATTTAGTTCCAAGTATGAGCATCTCTTAAATTGTCTAATGTTAAAAATTACATTAAAACAATGTAAAACCCGTCCTCTGTTGATTACCAGCATCAATAACTTGATGATTATTCTCATCACATTTGTTTTGTTGCATTTTTACCATTGTGACTTTTATCTTGCCCTGGCCCACTATTTCTCACAATCTGTAAAACGTACTATATAAATAAGACTGGATGTGTATGTAATTCTTAGGGTTCACACTTAACTTTTTGATTTTTTATTTAACCTTTTTATTATTTCATAATGTCAAAAAAACATTCATAACAATGCTGCCCTTTTCAGACTGCTGCCTGAGGTGGATGATTTGATGCCCATCCATATCGGGATTGACATAATATTTGGGGGGCTTAGCCTGGGTAATGCCCCATTGAATCAGGGCCTGGAACAGACCAAAGAGCTTCATGAGTGTCAAGGATTGTTCCATCCTACTTCAAAGTTTTTTTTTTCTTTTTTTTTTTTAACAGGAAAGCAAAGACCCCTTAGTGGTGGACAAGATCATGAAAGACCTTGATGAGAACCATGACGGAGAGGTGGATTTCCAGGAGTTTGTGGTTCTTGTGGCAGCATTGACCATGGCGTGCAACGACTTCTTTCTGCAACAGAATGCAAACAACTAAGCAGTATCAGGGCAAGCTTTATATTGAAGCTGCACACTCAATTAATTATTTTATGTTTACAAAGTTATTCATATTAGATATTAAACCTGAGCTTTGTTGGTGTTCACTGTCTTGGTTGAATTTTTTTTTTTTAAATGATAACAAGCAACAACAGTTCTACTGCAACCATTTATGTGGGCTAAAATAGTTGTTTGTATTTAATGAATGATCTGATAATGTTTGATGTGTGTGTAAGTAAAATTTTATATAAAATACCAAAAATAAGAACTCAATGAGCTAATCTGTTTTTAGCTCAAGTTTCCTCAGGGTGAATCATTAAGATTCAAGTCAAGTCATTATTATTAATAGAACACATTTAAAACAACTGAAGTCAACCAAAGTGCTGTACAGCTTCTATAAATACACCAATGCATATACATACTGTATATATATATACCCATATATATACTGTGGGTATAGAAAAGAATCCCCCCCTTTGAAATATTCCCATTTTTTTTGCTTTACAGCCTTAAGTGAAAACACATACAAAAATATTTCTTCCCAGCTTTACATACTCAATGCAACCTATAACATCCAATTGAAAGATGTCACAGCTACAGTTCAGAAGAATTATAAAAAATCAAAAACAAGACATATTGAGATTAATAAAGGATCACCCCCCCAATGTCAATGTCATTTTGTTGAACCACCTTTTGCTTTAATGACAGCCTTGAGTCTGTTGGGATACTTCTCTATCAGCTTTGCACATCTAGACTGAGCAATATTTGCCCACTCTTCTTTACAGAACTGTTCAAGTTTGGTCAAATTGGATGGTGAGCATTGGTGGACTGCTATCTTCAAATCTTTCCACAGATTTTCAATGGGATTTAGGTCTCGGCTCTGACTGGGCCACACCAGGACATTCACTTTTTTCTCCTTCAATCACTGTGTGGTCAACTTTGCTGTGTGTTTCGGGTCTTTGTCATGTTGAAAGGTGAACATTTTGTCCATCTTCAACTTTCTGGCAGAGGGTAGCAGGTTTTCCTCAAACATTTGACGGTATTTTGCCCCACCCATATTTCCTTCTACCCTAAAGAGACCCCCAGGCCCTGCAACAGAGAAACACCCTCACAAGAGGATGCTGCCACCTCCATACTTTACTGTAGGTATGGTGCATTGTGGATAGTGAGCTGCATTGGATTTCTGCCAGCTGTACCGTTTGGTATTGAGGCCAAATAGTTTGATTTTTGTCTCATCTGACCATAATACCTTTCTCTACTTGGCATCAGAATCTTCAAGGTGCATTCTGGCAAAACTGAAATGAGCCTTAATGTGGCCTTTCTTGAGAAGTGGCTTTTTCCTTGCGACCCTCCTGAATAAGCCACAATTGTGAAGCACTTGTGAAATTGTTGTCACATGCACACAATGACCACTCTCTGCATAAAATCCTGTAACTCCTTCAAAGTGTCCATTGGCCTCTTCCTTGCTCTTCCATACAGTTTGGAGGGATGGCCGGATTCAGAGAGGGTCCTAGTAATACCAAACACTTGCCACTTCTTCATTATGGATTTTACTGTGCTCCTTGGAATTGATAAAAACTTTTAAGATTTTTTTTGTATCCATGTTCTGCCTTATGTCTCTCCACAACTCTATCCCTGAGATCTTTTGAAAGTAGCTTGCCACCCATAGTCACTTTTTTGCTGTCAGTTGCACTACCAAGCAAGGGAACGCTCCAGGAAGAGCTGTTTTTATGCTTCACTAATCACACTGATTACAATTGATCTCAGGTAGAAGGAAGCCAGTAACCCCATGGTCTGCAATGGAAATTGTGGTTACTTACACCTGATTGAGTTTATAAATATTGTTTAGGAGGGGGTGATCCTTTATTAATCTCAGTATTTCTTGTTTTTGATTTTTTTTAAATTCTTCTGAACTGTAGCTGTGATATCTTTCACTTGGATGTTATAGATTGCATTGAGTAAGTAAAGGTGGAAAAAATATTAGTTTGTGTTGTCACAAGAATGAGTCGGAGACATCATAAAGGTTTGGGGCAGCCACCCGTATATTATGCTCGGCTGCAAAATTGCTCTTTTTATGTACACAATGTGTATAGTTCAGAGTCCAAAACAGAACTGCCTGTATTGAGGCAAGATGGCAGTTTTAAAGGCCTGGAAAGGAAATGATGTCAGCGTTGAAGGAACTGGGAGTGGCGTCCTCGTGTCCGGACGTGACGTCATCCTTGGGGCCGGCAATAGGCGGGATTTCCCGGGAAAGGTCTGCAAGGGACTGAGAGAGATAGTCAGTACACTCTGCCGCCCCCTGGCCTGGCATAGAATTACAAGTATTTAGGCCCTTCAGCTGTTTCCCATGCGCACGTGTGTGACAGTGTGTTTTCATTTAAGGCTGTAAAGCAAAAAAAAAAGGGAATATTTCAAAGGGGGTGATTCTTTTCTATCCCCACTATATATACAGTCATATGAAAATGTTTGGGAACCCCTCTCAGCTTGCATAATAATTTACTCTTACTTTCAACAAAAAAGATAAGAGTGGAATGTCTTTCATTTCCTAGAAACATCTGAGTACTGGGGTGTTTTCCGAACAAAGATTTTTAGTGACGCTGTATTTAGTTGTATGAAATTAAATCAAATGTGAAAAACTGGCCGTGCAAAAATTTGGGTACCTTTGTAATTTTGCTGATTTGAATGCATGTAACTGCTCAATACTGATTACTTACAACACCAAATTGGTTGGATTAGCTCGTTAAGCCTTGAACTTCATAGACAGGTGTGTCCAATCATGAGAAAAGGTATTTAAGGTGGTCAATTGCAAGTTGTGCTTCCCTTTGACTCTCCTCTGAAGAGTGACAGCATGGGATCCTCAAAGCAACTCTCAAATGATCTGAAAACAAAGCTTGTTCACTATCATGGTTTAGAGGAAGGCTATAAAAAGCTATCTCTGAGGTTTAAACTGTCAGTTTCAACTGTAAGGAATGTAATCAGGAAATGGAAGTCCACAGGCACAGTTGTTGTTAAACCCAGGTCTGGCAGGCCAAGAAAAATACAGGAGCGGCATATGTGCAAGATTGTGAGAATGGTTACAGACAACCCACAGATCACCTCCAAAGACCTGCAAGAACATCTTGCTGCAGATGGTGTATCTGTACATCGTTCCACAATTCAGCACAATTTGCACAAAGAACATCTGTATGGCAGGGTGATGAGAAAGAAGCCCAAACCGAGTCGCTTGTTGTATGCAAATGCACATTTAGACAAGCCAGATTCATTTAGAAACAAAGTGCTTTGGACTGATGAGAAAAAAATTGAGTTATTTGGCCATAACAAAAAGCACTTTGCATGGCAGAAGAAGAACACCGCATTCCAAGAAAAACACCTGCTACCTACTTTCAAATTTGGTGGAGGTTCCATCATGCTGTGGGGATGTGTGGCTAGTTCAGGGACTGGAGCCCTTGTTAAAGTCGAGGGTCTGATGAATTCAACCCAATATCCACAAATTCTTCAGGATAATGTTCAAGCATCAGTCAAAAAGTTGAAGTTACGCAGGGGTTGGATATTCCAACAAGACAATAACCCAAAACACAGTTCGAAATCTACAAAGGCATTCATGCAGAGGGAGAAGTACAATGTTCTGGAATGTCCATCACAGTCCCCTGACTTGAATATCATCGAAAATCTATGGAATGATTTGAAGCAGGCCGTCCATGCTCGGCAGCCATCAAATTTAACTGAACTGGAGAGATTTTGTATGGAAGAATGGTCAAAAATATCTCCATCCAGAATCCAGACACTCATCAAAGGCTATAGGAGGTGTCTAGAGGCAGTTATATTTGCAAAAGGAGGCTAAACTAAGTATTGGTGTAATATCTCTGTTGGGGAGCCCAAATTTATGCACCTGTCTAATTTTGTTATAATGCATATTGCATATTTTCTGTTAATCCAATAAACTTAATGTCACTGCTGAAATACTACTGTTTCCATAAGGCATGTCATATATTAAAAGGAAGGTGCTACTTTGAAAGCTCAGCCAATGAGAGACAAAACTCCAAAGAATTAAGAGGGGTTCCAAAACTTTTTCATATGACTGTATATACTATATATACAGTAAACAAATACACCAAAATAAATGCTCACATACAAATTTAAAAAGCTAAGGCAGAAAGATTGGTTTTCAGGAGGGATTTAAAAATGACCAAAGTTGATGCTGACCTAATAGATAAAGATTGACTATTCCACAGCTTAGAGGCAGCTACTACAAATGCACAGTCCTTTCTAAGCTTAAGTCTAGAACTCAGAACAACCAATAGCTTCTGGTCAGGGGACCTCAGTGATCATGAAGGACTGTAAGGGTGCAAGAGGTCAGTAAGATAAAAGGGGGCTAAACCATTCATGGACTTAAAAACAAACAATAAAATTTTAAACTCTGCAGCGAACAGGAAGCCAGTAGAGGGAAGCTAATATTGGTGTGACGCGATTCTGTTTTCATGCGTCTGTTAGAAGTCTGGCAGCAGAGTTATGAAAGAGCTGAAGATGAGCAAGGAATGACTGATTAACTCCAATGTATAATATGTTGCAATAGTCAAGCCAAGAAGAGACAAACGCATGAATTAGTGTTTCAAAATCATGTACAGCAGTGGTCTCCATCTCTGGTCCTAAAGGGCTGCAGCGGATGCAGGTTTTCATTCTAACCGTTTTCTTAATTGGTGACAAATTTTTGCGGCTAATGAACTCATTTTTTTTTCATTTTAATTGCCTTAATTTTTATGATTTTTCCCCCTGAATTTTTTCATCGTTCCTCTGAATTGCTTCATTTATTTCTTTAAATGGCACCCAAACAGAAATGAAACGTGAAGTGTGATAGTCAAAAGAAAACCAAGTAAATCAGGGCCTGAAACTCCAACCAATTTCACTCCAACCAGTTGCTTAATTACACACCTCTTGTTGATAGTTAAACCTGTTCTTTAATTCTGTGGCTTGTTGCTGCTCTCATTGTGCCATAGCAGACATTTCCTAAATTGTTGATTTTCTCTTTTCTAAGAGCACTGTTAAAATGTTTTGGGGACCTGAGCAGATCAGCATTCCCGAGACCTTCATCTTTCTTCATTTTTGGATATTTCATGATGGACACATTTTCCTGGTCATGTTTTGTCTCATTTTGTATCTCATTATTGTTTGGCAGTTAATTAAGGAAAAAGAAACAATTAAGGGGTCTGAGTCTTCAAGAGCAAGTCAATTATAATTAATCCAAAAGAAGTTAATTAGGTGCAAAAACACGCCACTAATTAAGAAAAGGGTTAGAATGAAAACCTGCCGCCACTGGGGCCCTCTAGAGTTGGGGACCCCGATGTACAGAAAGAAAGGGCCTGACTTTAGATAATACCATGAGCTGATAGAAACAGACTTTAACAATGGAGCTGATTTATTTATCAAAAATCACACCAAGATTTTTTTGTGAAGGGGTTATGTTACATTGTCCAAGGGCTAAGATTAACTGCAGGAGCACAAGTAAGATCAGAAGCTCCAAAACATACAATCTCTGTTTTTTCGTCATTTAAACTAAGAAAAATTAGTGACATCCATATTTTAATGTCTTTCAGACATTCCAATACAGTTTAAGAGAATGTGTTTTGATCTGTTTCAATGGAAGATATATCTGTGTATCATCTGCATAGCTATGGAAAGAAATACTGTGTTATTTAAAAATGGATTCTAAGCGCAACATGTACAGTGGAAAAAGAAAATGCCCCAGAATAGATCTTTGAGGGAACCCAGAGGTGATTTGGGCAGAGGATGAGGAGAGATTCCCCCAGGCTGACAGAAAAGCTTTTATCTGTGAGGTACGACCTGAACCAATCCAAAGCAGTTCCTTGAGTACCCACAGACTGCTCAAGATGGCCGATAAGGATGTCATGGTCAACTGTATCCGCAACAGGACAGCAATATCCCCAGAGTCACTTATTAATAAGTGGTCATTTAGAACCCTGAAAAGTACAGAATCTGTGCTGTGGTGTATCTTAAAACCAGACTGAAATACTTCAGAAATGCCATTTTCATTTAAAAAGGTTTGTAGCTGTAGAAAGACAACCTTCTCCAAAATTTTAGAAAGAATGGGCAACTTGGAAATGAGTCTGAAGTTCAAACGGTCTGTAAAATCCAGATTTTATTTTTTTAATTAAAGGCTGCACCACAACATGTCTGATAAGGACTGGGTGACTCAGATATGTCACAGCACTGCCATCTAAAGGACTTGAAATGAAATGAGCTGTTTAAGTTAAACCAGCAAAGAATTATTGAGCACTGTTTGGATATTTAAATAAAAATCGTACCATATTTATGGTTTGGTCTGTTTGCAACAGCCTTACATTCACTACTATACCATACTAGCTGTCCCCCGCAGCTTCGCCCGCATAGTACTGAAACAGGACAAACTTTAAAAATCAATAAACAAAAAGATATCACTAGCTAAGCGGAGTCAAGTTACACTCCAAAACACAGAAGTAGATAGACTCCCCAATCCTGATGTCACGCTTCCCTCTCCCCTCGGCCTGCAGCCTCTGTCTCGGATTAGCACGAATATATCATCCCTGCAAGTGAGATATAATTCTTAGTGCAATGAGAGAACTTGCAAAATCTACCAGATTGTTCAAGCAAATTCCAGAAAAAAAAACCTGATCTAAATGCATTAAGTAGTTCTCTCGTGAAAAGCAGAAAGACACACACTGTATTTTATATATGGAGAGAGAAGATGAGGTGGCTGTGGTTTAGTGGGTCCATGGCTTTGAATGAATGGCCAGTTTTTAAAATAATTCAATTTCACTGTGTCAGTCTCCATGGGTGCGTTCGTGCAGCCGTGGGGAGTTGATGAGTTAATTGGGGCGAGACACACCTGCACGTGAGGGGTGATTTTGATCATTCTCAATTGCTTCATCGGCTTCCTGTGGTGTGTGATTGAGCCGTTGTGCCCACAGAGATGTATAAGTACGGGCCCGGCATAGGATATTGGGGGATAGAAAGAAATATGAATGGAAAAAGAGACACATAGAGCGGAGGTTAATAGAAGGAAAGGCAGGAGATGGAGTAAGCCGGCGCTTGTTTAGGCGGAAGTAGTGATGGGAAAATGAAGCCTTGTGAAGCTTTGAGTCTTTCTTTCTATTTGTGCCGAAAAAGATTTGAAGCCTTGAAGCCTCAGACACAGTATGAACAACGACATCTGGTGGCTAACTGAGGTCAAGGCAAGCTCTCAAGAGCACAAGTGAAGCAGCACTCACTGTTTCAGTCTCATGTCACCAGTAAAAGGTTAGAAAAATCTGTATTCATTTTATTCTGCTAAGGTTCTTGTCCATTTACATTATAACTTTTGAATGCCGCTTTCCTCTGTTAGTTTCCATCTGTCACCAAAGCTCTCCAAATCTCTCTGTCCTCACAACCCAACATTGTTGAATGAGAATGATGCATTTTATATAGGCTACCTGTTAATTTAGCATCAAACCTGTCAAACTGATGAAACACTGTCAAACCAAAAAATTACGCAGTGAAGCACTGATGACGTTCAAAGCTTCAAACATCATGGGTCATGTGACAGCAGTGTTTTGACACAAGCTCTGACACAATGATTTGACTCACTACGCTTCAGATTGACTGACACAAACTTTGATGCTTCGTTATCATTTTCCCTCTCCTGGAGGAAGCACGCAGAGGGAGATGGTGCTTCAAGAGGAGGCACGAGGATCATTCCTGCTGAGCCGCCCAGAGCAGGACTGATCACTGCATTCCGGGATGTGTTCTCGCCGGTTGGAGCCTGGGTTGGCAGCGGTGGGGTCCAGTGGCATCCATAGAAAGCTGTGGATCGGACAGTGGGTACACGGGCCAGTTTTAAGGAATGTCTGTGCCTGTTGGTGTACGTTTCTCCGTGCTGCAAGGCCTAGGAAGGAGAAGCTGGAGAGGTGTCGATTTGAAGAGGGGAGCACCAGGGAACGGAAGACTTTGACCTCTCCTGTCAATATTTTAACCTTGCTTATAAAGGAATTATTTGTTGACATTTTAGCCTCCACTTCACCATTGTTTTTTGGATTAACTTTGAAGCACTGCACTATGGACAGTAATTTGGTTTGTTGTAATAAAAGCACTTTTTGCAATTTTACACCATCCCCTTGCTACAAGTGTGATTTGTCCCCATCTGTCAGTTCATCTGGTTACATTACCGACAATGTTGGGTTACTCCCAGAAGAGAAGAGGGAGCATGGGGCAGGACCCGCACCGTCACAGTGGCAGACATCCTCAAACCCACTTAAATCAGGGCCAGGCCATGGCAGATTGCAAATTGGAAGATGAATTGCTAGTGAATGACAATTCTGATGTAGATTTGACTCAACCATGAACAGAACATAATCAGAGTACTGTCATGTGTACAAAGCACAGTAAAATGGTTGCTTGCATATCTGATTAACATGCCATAGTTCTGCTCTCCAGCACAATATTACAAATGTTTTTATGTAACATGCTAAATGCAACATGGCAGCCTCCTATCGAGCAAATAGTTGTTTCTCTGGGATGATGAAAATATGTATTAATACTTACTTGACAGATTATTTTGGACAGCACAATGGTATAGCTGCTCAGTTTGTAGCTCCAGAGACCCAGGTTTATTTCTTGGCCTGATCACTGTCTGTAAATAGTTATAGGTATTGTATACAGCAGCAAAAAAAAGTATGTGAACCATTTGGAATCACCTGTTTTTTTTGCACTAAATGGTCATAAAACATGATCAGATCTTTATCTAAGTCATGCTAATGCTTAGCATGCCAAGTCTACTTATGCTAATACACAAATCTAATATTTAATGTCTTTATTTAAAAATTCATGCATTGTACATTTAATAACTGGTTTAACCTTTTCTGGCAACAGTAACCTGAAAGCAGCTGCAGATTAGCCCTGCACAGCATTCTGGAGGAATTTGAGACCATTCTTCTTTACAGAACTGTTTCAGCTGAGCCATATTCTTTGGATGTCGGGGTTGAACAACTCTTCTCGAGTTCACTCCACAGCATCTGCATTGGCTTTATGGTCTGGGCTCTGACTGGGCCACTGCAAAGGAAGTATTTTCTGTTTCTGAAGCCATCTTGTAGAAGATTTCATTTGTTTAGAGTCATTGTCCTGCTGCATCACCCAGCCCCCCTGACATTATCCTGTAGGATACCATGATAAACTTTGCAAAACACTTTCTCTTTGATGAGGATAAACTGTCCAGGCTCTTAGTTCCAGCTCATGATGCTCCCTCCACCATGCTTCAGCACTGGAATGCTGTGCACTTTTTACGCAAAACATACTGACGTGTATTCTTTCTTAATGATTCATCTGACTTTCTTCAGTCCACACGCTTCCTCCATTTAGTGCTTTGTGTATGGTAGACTCATAAACAGAGATTCCAGTGATTCCTTCAAGCCTTTAACTGTTAATCTACGGTTTCTTTTGACCTCCTTGAGCACCCTGCATTGTGCCTTTCAAGCCGTCTTGCCTGGGTGCTCACTTCAAGGGAGAGAACACAGTCTGTCTCTGAGCTAATGAATATCTAAAATATTTGAAATCGCTTTGTAAAACATTTTTTCAGCTTTATGCAAATTAAAAATCCTTGGTCATATATCTTCCAAGATCTCGGTTTTGTGGGACATGCCTCACATCAGCAGATGCTTCTTGTAAACAGCAAAATCAAAATGTTGGGAGTCTTTTTTAGGTAAAACCGTTTCTACACCTCTCCTCCAATCTTGTTTCATTAACTGGTTTGCCAACTGCTGACTTCAGTTGGCTTTTGTTGAAGTCATTAGCCTACAGGTTCACATACCTTTGCCAACATACACTGTGAAAGTCTGAAAGATGTATTCCATACAAACAAGACCAATACAATAGTTTGTGCAGTATTTGTTAAACCAGACTGTGTTCATTGTTGTAACTTAGATGAAGAACAGGCCAAATTTTAAGACAAGGTCATACATGAATGAGGTCAGTTCATGCCCCTGAATAAGCAGAAAGACATCAAAATTGTGTTTCATTCATATTATATATATGAAAAATACTATCGGCTATAACATCATTTTATTATCAAACATACACGTTGTGCATTTTTACAGTCTTAAGAGTACTAAATACACTGTTTGGGAACAGTTATTCAAAAAAAAAAAAATGAACTAATCGATGTTGCCCATTTTCTCAGTTTCCTGCCAAACATAATAAGTCATTTTACCAGAATATAGTCATTTTTATAGCTAGATATTTTTTCTACTTTTTTCCAAACAAGTTATATAGATTTAGTTTGCAGTGGGAAAAGAATCATATATAAAATAAGCAATCTTTACTTCAAACACATTATTTGTTTTGCCCCTTAAAAGAAATAGAGAAAACAAAGATGCATTTATATTATCTTTTAATTAAAACTTGATTTGATTGATTTTGTGCTCAGATTCTCCAAAGGTTTACATTATGGCAAGGACAGGGTTACCTGAAATAATAATGTCCAGCACCTAATTACATAAAACAGAACTATTCTTATGAAGGTCAAACTACCCACTTTGCATAAGGGTTTTTATACTGTAAAAAATGTTATTTACACACTTCTACCTTGTAGTGACTTAAATAAAGACATCAGGTGTTCTTCTGTTCAAAATATTTCAGACCATAATAATACAAATATACTAACAAAATGCTGATGGAGAAAATAAGCAAACAAAAATAAAGAAGCATAAAAAAACATGAGAACACTGGTCTTCAGCTTGCAGGCTGCTGAGAGCTGCACCCTCTTGCAGTCTTGGGTGGGGTGGGGTGGAGGTGGTAGAATCACATTACAAAGGATGTCTAGAGCATGTTTGTACATAGTTGTGAGATCACCCCACTCCTCTAAAATGACACTGCCATCACTTTCACTCCATGGGCATGTTTCATTGTCCTGGACAACTGGCATAGTGCCCATCTCTCTAGAAACCATACTTGGCTTGTGTCTGCCGACGTGTGAGTTTATTTTCAGCCCAAGAGTTTTTCAACTCCAGTTCCCTCTCTTTAGCCTAGCAGGGAGAGAAAATTGTAGAAGTAAAAAAGATGAGAACAATAAGTTAAAAAAATGTAGTATCTAGTTGCAGAGGACTATATACTGACCAAAACTGCTTTTATATCCATTCGCACATTAGTGAATATTCCCGGCAAATTACTCCTTCTGTTTAGGGCATTCACTTAATGGTGCTTGAAATCAAAGTGTTCTGGTTTACACTCATTACTGGCACATTACACACTTCCTTTTAAGAGACTATAAAAACGTACAAACAATGTAACGTAGTGCAACAAAAATGACATCATAGAATTGGTTACATGGAATTTGGTGAAGTTCAAAATGGTAAAATATATTAATATAAAAGATGTTCAAAAAGTTGAGCATGAACTAGAAATGCGTATTATATTGTACAGATTTTATAAGACTAGCTCCTGAGAATGTGTGAATCACAAGTTTCTGGTATTTTTGTTTTATTGTCTACATTTCTTGTTTCAGAGCCAAATCAACATGGACACCCAAAGACACAAAATCAAGTATTATGTCATGATTGAATTTCAAACATTAGAAAATGACATGCCTTTGAAAATTCATTCTCACTTAGAACCAGTCCCATTAAAATGGCATAATGAAGAGATGAGCTGCAAAATATCATTACTGCAGGATGTCTCTTGAAGATAACCCAAGGTCTGGCTTAAATTCACCATTGACAGCAGAATACATTGTAATGGCTAATCAAAGAATGACAGTGTGTAAGCTATCAGGCATTATGGGAATTAGTAGTGGGTCACTTGAACCCATTCCTAAGAACAATTAAACAAGCAAGGTCTATGCACATTGGGTCCCAGAATGCAGAGCCTTGAAATGAAGCAAACTGCATCCAGTGTTCATAAAAGAACTTCAAGTTAATTAATTCAGATTGGGAGAAAAAAATGAAATGTTTCATAACTGAGGTAAACTGACCCAAAAAGCACACAAAACACTCGGAACAATGGAATTGTGGCAATTCTCCAATACTAAAGAGATTCAAGTGCCAAACACATTTTAGGACATTTGTTAATATAGTCCATACTGATTATATACCTTGTCACTTATCAATATTACACGGACTTCCTTTGGTATTCAATCAGGAAAAAAGAAAATCTGTCAAACATTTCTCCCTTCTGTTTCATGACAGTATGTCTACCCACAGTTCAAGGAGTGCAAAGGAAGCTCTAAGAAACTGTACACCCGAACAGAGGTCATACCAGCCCAATTGCACAGATCAGGCCTCATGTGACTATCATCTGTTCCCAATTCACAAGGGCTACCTATGTGAGCTGCACTGTGCCAAAGATCAAAACATCAAGTGAAATACTAAGCAATGGTGGCACAAGCATGATGAGTGGCAAAGAAAAGTTTTACAAATGTTACAACAAGTTTATTGGTATTAATGGGGCTCTTCTTATCTTGTTTTACTGCTGTTTCTCTTAGTGGACCTAGTTCAAAACCTTTTGCTCAACATTTATAAATATTTAAAATTATAAAAGCAATAGTCAACACCAACCATCCCGTGAGTAACTAGATTAACAAATAAAGACAAGTTTATCAAATTGATGCAGACAATCTAGGGTCAAGAAGATAATTTAAAGAACTAAGCCAGATCAAGACAGAATGAGTAAAACTGGATTGATATTGAAAACTGTAGAAAAAAAAATTAAGGCAAAAAAAAAAAAAAAAAAAAAAAAATGGTACACTTATACGTACACAAAAGTGTCATGTGAATTCAGCTCTGTGACTGAAAGCTGCTATTGGAAAACTGTATGTCAACACGAAACTCTTCAAAAATTAACATCAAATGAGATAATGTTTCTCCAAATAGGGCATCCATTGTGCATAAGACAATGCAACCATACAGACTTAACAGTACATTTGAAACGCACTATGTTATTAAATAGACAGTACACATATACTGTATATTGGCACAGTGATGGTACACATATGCGAATACAGATCTTTAATTTTCTCATGTCTCATAAGACAAACAAGTTTCATTATTTGCTGTAATATCCCAAAGACCAGAATATGTCATTAATACTGGTCTGGTTTATCACAAGATGAAAGTTGCAGGGTTTAAGTACATGCAGGTTGCAAACTTGACCCTGTACGAAAATCTATAATCTGAAAAATGTTATTTTTTTTAAATGACTAGCAATGCTTTAATGCAACTCAGACCAAATCAGGACAGGTTTGGGATAAGCCTAATAGGTCGAAGGATTTAAAAAGTGTTTCTTCCTTACAAAATTGTCACAGCTGCAGAGCGCATGAAAAGACAGAATAACTGACTGCATCAGTTAATCCCTGAAGAGGTTGAAAAATTCACCACTACATGAAGTATAAGTTAGCATTTGAACATGTCACATGTTGGAGAGAAAATCATCCCGACCAGGTTTTCTAGTCAGAAACTTGAGAACAGAGTCAAAAGATAACTGGCCTTTCTGCCAGCTGAAAAGGAAAAGGCTGTTTTTTTTTCCCCCTCACAGGACACTGTCTGTTTTACATTGATAACAATCCAAGTTATCTAGCCAAAAAATATAAAGTGTTCCTGAAAGTAATGTGTGAAAACGAGATGGTAATACCATAGTGATGAATAATGTGTCTTGAGTAATACACTCTTGACTGTAGACTTTATATTTTCAGTTCAGCTGTGAACATTCATATAGCATTACAGTAATGCACATTTTAACATAAAAAAAAAGTGACAGCCCTAGTTTACAATATGCCACTGTATCTATCTTAAAAGTGCTTACATATTGTACTTTTTACATCATGCTCTTTCTTCTGTGTAACATGAGACATTTTAAATCAGTCCAAATACTCAGCTTGAACATGCACTGAATAATTTACATTCATTTGACATAAATAAAAAAAAATGTTCAGAAGCTATTAGAAATAAACAGTTTAGTGTGACATATAATAGATTTTAGAAGGAATTACTTTTGTTATGCAAGTAAAAAACAACATAAAAAATCCTGTTACTTGTTTTCAGTGTATTGTAATGCTGAGTGCAGGGGTGTCTAACTCAGAGGACCCCCAAAGCCACAAGTTTTTGTTCCACACCATTTCTTAAATAGAAATCAATTATAGCTGCTAATGGAACATCCTTGGCTTGTGTGTCTTAAATTTTATTTGACTTCAATTTTGAACCATTCAATCTTTCTTTTGGCACACAAAAATACTAAGCGAGTTAACACATACCCAGCTAACTTGACTGCATTTGACCCTGTGTACTCATCTTACCTTATCTGTGTCAATAAAATAGTTCAAAAAGTATAAAAGTTAATGTCTGAGAAAACAATGTTGTGGTACAAAAAACATTAGGCTTAAGCTCTCCAAAAAACACAACCGTTTTTAAAAAGACTGGTGCAGCAGACAGAGTGGTGGCTCTGAAGGCAGAGTGGTAACTCTGTGGCTAAGGATCTGTGCTGGTATCTGGAAGGTTGCTAGTTCAAATAACATTACTGCCAAAAGGGATTTTACTCCATTGGGCCCTTGAGCGAGGTCCTTAAACTGAAAATTGCCTCAGGGGCACTGTACAATGGCTGACCATGCACTCTGACCGCAAAAGTCACCCAAAAAGACTATTTTCCCTCAGAGATTAGCAAAGTATATCAAATCAAAATCAAAAAAATAAATAAGATCAATAGTTATATACTTAAATAATATTTTAATGAACTTGGCCTTTAATTAAGAAACTGTAAAAAGTGAAAATGGTGATCCTCTAAAAAACTGAGTTTTAGTTCACTAATCTTCTATTTGCTTGTTTGCATGTGTGACTGCTGATTGAGGAAAAAACAAACATGTTAAAAGGTTCTGAAAGTTACACAGCAAATAATTAAAATTAAGTCAAAAGCAGTTTATTACTATTTCAGTAGTCACTGGTTACTACTGTAATTAAAGAAACTGGCTAGAGTTAAAGCCTGTAGCCACTGCTGTGCTCCAAGACGCGTGTTTGACGCTCCTGTCATAACGCAACCCTTATTTTTTTTTTTTATTGATTTAGAAAAATTAGAATCAAGACAATCACAATACTATTGCCTCCATGTTACATTTCATTAATAATTCAAATCTACCAACCTGGTGAATAAGGTATGTGATCTGGTGCTTTCGTCTTTGTTGACCAGTTGGCTGATCTCCCTTTTTCTGCAACAGACAAAAAAAATACTGAGTAACAGAATATACAGCGTGGAAAAAAAAATCCAAACCATTACACGCAATATCATGCTACCCATGCATGGTTGGCAGCAGATAAAGTTATTAATTTGACAAAAAATATTTTATTAATAGAAATGTTTCATAAAAAGTCACATTAACTATCTGAAATCACTAACTTATACCACAGATAAGCACTTAAAACACATTATTTGAAGACAGCATACATGAAAAATACTGAAGCTAGAAATTTAACCACACAAAGTACACTTTACTTATATCAGCTCCATTTTAATATTGCATTTACCTTGCTAAAGGACTTGCGCTGTTCCTTCTCTTCAGTCAAGCCCTTGGTCAACCACTGCTGGTTTCCAATCAGTTGATCATCTCCTTTAATCTCAAGGAACTTTATCTTTTCCTTCCCACGATTGCGCTTTCCTTGAAGTCGTCGAAACTATAATTCAATGCAGTTTATTTTTGTATATGCTCTTCTCATGTACAATGCTTTACTAATAACAGAATTAGTACATATAAAGACAGATTTTTTAAAACACAAAACAAAGCAGAAATTGATTAAACACACAAGGAAACCAACATTTGTCCTCCAATTGTTGAACTATGGCCTAAAAACCCAAATATATTACTAGACTGTTGCAGAGACAGAGAGAGGTTGGGAACATGCTTAATATTTATTCTACCTAAAATAATATTAAAACAAACGGAAATTAAAGCTGTTGGCTATACATTACTTTCAGACAATAAAATTTAAATGCAGTACTTATTGATTGGGTTGTGCCAGCTATCTGCAGTGTAACACAATCAATAAGTCAGTATTCATATGATTTCATCTTACCTTTGAAATTTTTAATAAGTTAATGAATGGGATTACTTGAATTTGTGAATAAGTAACATTGTTTGGTCAGTATTGCATAGTTAAAGATGTCATGGCAGAGAATGAGAGACTCTGCTAAAAAGAAATAGAGTTGTGCCTATTACTGATTTAAAAAAGAAGAAAAGGAGAAGATGGAGTGTCAGACCAATTAATAACCAAAAGCAATTAAGGGCAGGCGAGCATAATATTTTCATGACTTGGGCACCTACATGATAAGCAGATGTACTTCAAATGCTTTAGAATGTCCTTATTGCGTTTTGTTGACCTGCTATAGTCAGCCCTTCGTTCATCATTCTGGCACACACACAACCAGACTCTCTTTGAAATTTGCCACTTTGGATACACCGTACCGCATTCCCATCAGCGATTGGTAAGAAAAATTTCTGTGCGTGTCAGGGGGCAAAAAAAAAAAAAAAACAGGGATGTATCTCCAACTGTGACATCATTTTCACCGCATGACCCTTGCACCAAGCACGAACAGATCAATTATAAACTTCAAAATATAAACTAAAAGCTGGTTTATATTAGCCAGAATGAAAGAGTGTTGCTGCATATGCAAATGTGCTGTTCAATGCTCCTACACCACATCCTGAACATGACTGTCAACTTCTTGGCTACACTGTTGCCTTAACACTAGAATTACCAGAGCCTACGAAAAAACTCGTATATCCGGCCCACCTTAAATCGCTTCTTAAATCCGTTCACACCTCTCCGCCAGCATCCTTTGTCCTCTAAATGTGCTGATAAAAGACAAGCTGCCAGCAGCCGGCTATTCCATCCCCCCACCTACTTAGAACGTGAGCGAAGTTTTCCCAGCTCACGCCTTGATTGATTATGTGGGAGTGAAGTGGAGTTTTACAGTGGAAATAAGAGGTCATTATTCTAAAGTAATCTGTGTAAACACATTGTTAAAACAGAAACTTTTTCATATTTTAGTAATAAATGTTACAAAATGTAGTAGGCATAAACTATAGAATATATAAAGCCCGAGTTCCAAAGATCAAATAAACACTTTCACAAAAGCTTCAAGAATGATTCAACAGCTTCAGTGGCGTAGCGCGTTAAGATTTGCCTCTTAGCGCAGAGCAGCTTTTCCTTGCCTCACAGACCTGAGTTCGATTCCCCGCTGGGGATGAAGTGTTGCTTTTTTTTTCTTTTCTTTTAAACCTCAAACGGACATAAAATTTATACATTGGTATGCACTGTCAGTTACTGAGATCGTTATATTTTCATGTGGGAGGCTCCTTTTCAAATATTTTTTTAACAATTGAGACTGCAATTAACAGGAACAACTGTCCTTATAACTTATTTTTAAGATCCATAACACACAGAAAGACAGAGCACTGCGTAATAGAGAGACAGAAAAGTCAGTAGATATAGAAATAAACAGGGAAGCCACATGTACTGAAAGAAAAAAAGAACAACATGTGCGTTGTCCCTGACTCTCTAAGTAAGATCGGGGGAGGGCTGATGTTAGAGCGCCTGCGCTTATTCAGTGCAGCAGGGACAACGCACATGTTGTTCTTTTTTTCTTTCAGTACACGTGGCTTCCCTGTTTATTTCTATATCTAGTGACTTCTCTGCCTGTCTGTCTCTCTATTACGCAGTGCTCTGTCTGTCTGTGTGTTATGGATCTTAAAAATAAGTTATAAGGACAGTTGTTCCTGTTAATTGCAGTCTCAATTGTTAAAAAAATATTTGAAAAGGAGCCTCCCACATGAAAATATAACGATCTCAGTAACTGACAGTGCATACCAATGTATAAATTTTATGTCCGTTTGAGGTTTAAAAGAAAAGAAAAAAAAAGCAACACTTCATCCCCAGCGGGGAATCGAACTCAGGTCTGTGAGGCAAGAAAAAGCTGCTCTGCGATAAGAGGCAAATCTTAACACGCTACGCCAAAGAAGCTGTTGAATCATTTTTGAAGCTTTTGTGAAAGTGTTTATTTGATCTTTGGAACTCGGGCTTTATATATTTTATAGTTTATGCCTACTACATTTTGTAACATTTATTACTAAAATATGAAAAAGTTTCTGTTTTAACAATGTGTTTACACAGATTACTTTAGAATAATGACCTCTTATTTCTACTGTAAAACTCCACTTCACTCCCACATAATCAATCAAGGCGTGAGCTGGGAAAACTTCGCTCACGTTCTAAGTAGGTGGGGGGATGGAATAGCCGGCTGCTGGCAGCTTGTCTTTTATCAGCACATTTAGAGGACAAAGGATGCTGGCGGAGAGGTGTGAACGGATTTAAGAAGCGATTTAAGGTGGGCCGGATATAAGAGTTTTTTCGTAGGCTCTGGTAATTCTAGTGTTAAAGGGTTTAGCCTCATTGCTACTGAACACTAGTTCTGTTACTGAATGTATAACAAATTAAGTACACTTTTTAGTTTAGGCTGTTGTCTGTGTTTGATGTGACTTGGAAACTTAGTATTCTTTTATATATTTTCTAGTTGTGAATCAAATGAGCTGTTACAAAGAGGTATTGTATACAGGACGAAATAATGCCAGGAAAAAATAACACAAGTTAAAAATAACTCCACACAAATATCCTCAGTATCTTTAAAGTACTTAAAAAAAACAAATTTTGCTTATGTTTGATATAATCTGTATAACAAGGAACTTTCAGCATTCTTGCTTGTAGTAGGGAATGACCTGGGATCTAGTCGTTAGATTTGTTCTGATAGCTGGTGATTGTGGAAAAGTGTAAATTGTTAACAAACAAGGAATGAATAACTTAATCTGAAGCCTTTCCTTACAATAAAAAATACAATTCTTAAAAAAAAGCCCTTATAAATTTATATTCCAGATAAGCAATTTGAATCAAGATGATAAAAAAAAGAAAAGAACAGCTTTAATTAATACAACAATATCTATAAGCAACAAGTTAAACTGGCAATTGTTTAAGATCAAAACATAGGAGAGTACTCAATAAACTAGTTTACGCAAGATACAAAAATGCTATTTTCCTCATTGAAGCCAAATGGTTAGTTGTTTCACCAAGGTTAACTTTTTTAAGACTGTAGAGAATAATGAGAACAAAAGTGGACTATTGCTTCCTGGACAGGTTCCTAAAAACTAAAATCAACACAAAAGAGACAAAGTGCATGTGTCATACAAGAAGAGTCACTTTGAAATTTACAAAACCAACAAGGTACCTGCATTTAATGGTGTATGACTATCTAACTTCATGATGCACATATGCAGCAAATAAATCTTAACTGCTTGAATCCTCCTCTTTATGATGGGTTACAAATAGTGGAGTGCAAATATTTGGAAATTATGGTATGAATTCAATATAAATTTAACTAAAACTACAAATAAACAAAACAGAACAAGCAACTCAATTACACAAGGGATCTTTTGCTAAACATATGATTAATAATATTTCAAATTTAATACACTCAATAGAAAAAGAAAATATATTACAGGTAAGTGTTTGGGAATTCTTAAGATAAATATTTATTACTTTGTTAAAGTTAGTTACTAATTTATAGAATAGTCTGTTTATTTGTCTGGAATTCACTTAATCTGGTAAACAGAACTCTAAGTGTTAATCATTACAGACTGAGACTTAATTCTACATGTTTTTAGGATGCAGAGGGTCCTTTTAAGTAATGTGAGGACTGGAAAACAACAATAAGTTTTATTTATTTATTTATTTCACAGAATAGCCACAAAAATTTACAAAGTCTTCCAACTGCTGATTTGAACATTCCGAAATACTGCCAAGTGATATGTATTCAAGTTTAAAGTTTAAGATCTGGAAGAGGAAGACTAATCTGTCTCAGAGAAGAAAACTGGTTAAAACTGCAAAACAGGATCTAGACAAAGGCAAAGAACCTACAGAAAAGCATAGTGAACAGTTAACAATGATGACTTGCATAGAACAGATATCAAAAGGAAGCCTCTTCAATTACCCCAAGAAAAGAAGCCCTTCACTAAAACATTTTAACCATTGAAAGAAACTGAAAAAACATGAAGCACTTTAAGTAATGTACACCTTATCATATACTGAGTTGATATACTGTACTTTGAGAGTATTATGGCATTCAATGGCACAAAAAGAGAATACTATGCATATAGAAGGATGAAATTTCAATAAATATAACAAATTCAGGAGGCTTATGTCCTAGAACCTGTAACAAACATAGAGAGGTTTGATTTAACCTCTAAATCAACCAGAGATTATTTGCAGGAAAGACTTACAAATGTTTTGGAATGGGTATCAGTGGGTCTGGACTTAAATAATGAAAATCTATGAGTGCACATAAGACTCAAGTCATCCTAAATTGTACAAGAGAAATTGAGAGTCAAAAAATGGTAACACCTTGTTGTTCACCCCCATTACCTAAAGAGTAGGGATTTCTGTGTGGGTCTTAAACTGATTTACTCTATTTGGTATTTCAGTTATAAAAACTGTCAAAAAAATCAAAAGCCACAAAACAAAAACTCAAAACAGTATTATAACTGTGCCATATGAATTAGTCATTACTGACAATATTCAGGATATTTTCATTTACAACATGTGGATTATAAATACTCTTTCAGGCTACTTTAGTAACATGTTTTCAAAAATGGTTTATAATCAGGTCACGTTGTGACAGATGTAGCATTTACCACTGTTGAAATATCAGTAGATACAGGAAACAAGAGCTATTTAGTCAACTTTTTTTTTTATCAAATTACCAACTACTGACGTTTTAATTTTTGAAACCTCCTTTTTTACGTTTGTCTTCATTTCATAGTTATCTTGCTCAACTGAAACTTCTCAAATGAAGATATACTCATTATTCTAGAAACCCTGAAAAAACAATTCCCTTAATTGCACCTAAATCCTGACAATTCTGAATGCTAAAGTCAATCTAATTACTTTATTGCCTTATTCACTTATCTACTCAGTTGTAAGAAACCTTTCTTAATGAACAGAAAGGTAACACATAGCAGTATAGTATAGTGTAATTGCTCCCTACTCAATGCTGTCTGCACTGGTCACTGCAGATCATCAAAAAACGGTACAGAAAAGGATATAAATAATAAAAAAAACAAAAACACACAGAGTAGACATACTAATGAATTGCTCATAAATAACTTGTGTGCCACATAACCAAACTCAGTTAAAATGCAAGAATAACATGTTATGAACCTGTTTGAAAATAAAAACAAGCAGCCATTAGGGTCCTTTGAGACTGAAGGTGATAACCACTGTAATTATGGATGTTATGGTATAAATCACAATTCCAACACCACCCATCTCTTACACAAAAAAAAATACTTAACAAAAAAATGTCATTAATATTAGAGAATGGTGTATACCTACCAGTACCAATTCTTACCCTATGACAATTATTACAAAGGACGGCAGAGAAAATGAAATACTATTAAAAGCAGTTTCTCCTTGGCGGATTGTAACAACTCTGTGATGTGCGTGAGACAACTTTCACTCAAACAGGTTACTTTGTGGTAGTTACAGAATTCTACAATGATTCCAATAACCCTTCCCTTTGCCAACACAATAGAATAACACAATAATTCCAAATATCTATTCCACTGTAAGGCAGATCTTCTCATTATTAAGTACAAGGCAGAGATCACTTTATCAATTCTCACAGCTAACGAGAGACCCTATGTTATAAACATTTCTCATGGATATAGCTGGCCATTCGTTTTATAAGGAACTCAAAACAAACCAAAATTTATACTTACTGCTTCGTCATCTAGAAAGGAGGCCTGGCTAGGCTCTTCAGGTTGACCAGAGCTGGAATCAGATTCTTGATAGTATTCATTACTGTAAAAATCCTATAAAGAAAATTAAAAGAAAAAAAAAAGGTAACTCAGAGGAACGGGAAATAAAAAAAATACAATTTTCTGCTGAAGAGATTGTTTGTCATATTACATTTTTAAAATGTCATTGTATTTTTCATTCTCCTTCCACCTTGCTACAGGGGAACAGTGCTTAGTATTGAAGAAGTGTGAGCAAATCAAAGTGCTTGTGATGACAGCCAAGTAATCTAGGACAGCTAGTGAAGAAGGTCTTGGTGAATAACCAGAGCAGTTTAAGTATAGCAAAGCATATGACTCATGAAGAGCCACAAGGTGGACAGTTCATTTATGTAGTTAGATTTTTTTAATATGGTTGTATACAGTACATTAGTAGATTCCTAGTAAATGTTATCCACTTGCTTAAAATTTTACTATGCCGCACAAATGGTCCAAGTTCCAAAAAGTGAGCCGGTGGTAGAAATAAAGACTTCAAAAAAAAAAAAATGCTCTTGAAATAATTATCTAGTGTATAGTTAATGTTTCCATTTCATGAAGCACTTTTTTTATATACTCTTTTCAAGATGGTACCTGTGTGATAACAAAATGTAAGCAATGTCATCTATGTCTACACTGAATGGCTCATGAAAAATGTCTATCTAACAAAAAACAATGCCAAAGGCAGTATTCAAAATTTTGAAGTCCTCATACATACAAATTCAAATTTTGATATCTGTGTATTATTTTAAAAAGAAAGGTGCTGCATGCCATTTTAAAGGTGTATCTCTTTCTTTGTAATTAGTGTTATTAATTTATTAAAAACTAAAAGTTAGGATGACCAGCATGAAAACGTACAGAAGAATCTGCACCATGTGACTTACTTATTAAAACATACATTTCTTCTAAGAGACATTATTTTGTAATTGTATGAACATTCACATAGTATTTAATACTGTTTGTTAAACAAAGTGCAACATAGTATTTTATACAATGTAGAAACTTCACATATGCTACTTTTGGATGATAATCATCACTATGCGTCGAGATGGGAATTAATTTTTTTGCTGCATAAGCATTGCAAGCACAGGAAGGAGAATTCTGCTTTGAAAATTAGAGAAAAATATATTAACTATACAACATGAAAGTCTCTGACATATGCAAAAATGATTAAGCAAGAGTCTAATCATGGCCACAAACAAATTCAGGAAGAGCACTACCTAAACCTAGAGATGGACAAAGTAGGTTCAAATAATGAAGGATTGTTTAAGCAGAATTAAGCAAATTGAAATGAAATAAAATAAGCATTGGGGACCAACTTCACTTTTACAGATACAGGGATTAGTTCCAGTGCCCTGAAATATTTTAAATATTTAGGCAAAATACTGAATGTGTGCCACTATGTTGATCAGAATCATCCATCAGACAGCAAACACCTTGAACTATGCAGATTCAAGGTTAAAGAAATCAGAACATCAAATAAAAATCATGATCAGTGCACCTCCAGAAACAACACACATTTCAATTCCTTTACCAAGAAAAGTGTATATGGAAGAAAATAAAACATTTTTTCTATGGCCACCTACAATGGTCCAACCTACAATTTCTGTCATCTTTGTTATGACTGAACATACAGAATTGTACTGGTTGCTTTTATTTTTTTTTTTTCTTTGGAATCTAAAGCACAGCAATGGAAGCCAATTTTCACTACTACAGTTAGGTCCATAAATATTTGGACAGAGACAATTTTTTTCTAATTTTAGTTCTGTACATTACCACAATGAATTTTAAATGAACCAACTCAGATGCTGTTGAAGTGCAGACTTTCAGCTTTAATTCAGTGAGGTGAAAAAAACGATTGCATAAAAAAGTGAGGCAACTAAAGCATTTTTTTTTTTAACACAATCCCTTCATTTCAGGGGCTCAAAAGTAATTGGACAATTGACTCAAAGGCTATTTCATGGGCAGGTGTTGTCAAGTCTGTCGTTATGTCATTATCAATTAAGCAGATAAAAGGCCTGGAGTTGATTTGAGGTGTGGTGCTTGCATGTGGAAGATTTTGCTGTGAACAGACAACATGCGGTCAAAGCTCTCCATGCAGGTGAAAGATGCCATCCTTAAGCTGCGAAAACAGAAAAAACCCATCCGAGAAATTGCTACAATATTACAAATATTGTCAAAATCGACAGTTTGGTGCATCCTGAGAAAGAAAACAAGCACTGGTGAACTCAGCAACACAAAAAGACCTGGACGTCCACAGAAGACAACAGTGGTGGATGATCGCAGAATCATTTCCATGGTGAAGAGAAACCCCTTCACAACAGCCAACCAAGTTAACAACACTCTCCAGGGGGTAGGCATATCGATATCCAAGTCTACCATAAACAGAGCCGGCCTTAGGGCGAAGCGAAAGAAGCGACCGCTTCGGCCCACAGCTAGAGGGGGCCCACTGTGCCCAAGGTTTTTTTTTTCCTGTGATGCGACGCTGCTGCGGAGGGTCCAATGGAGCAACAGACTCCTTCACTCCAACCTCTATTACTAATTTTTTTATATATATAATTCATGGCAACATATTCCATCACTTAATTACTCCACGTGGACATCTCCACTCGGCACTCCAATCTTCATTACGCTTCACTCAGGCCCGCGTGCCTGTTGCCGCCTCCACGGCTCTTTTGTGCCTCTGTCCTCAGTAGGCGGCCACTTACGCTTCAGTCAGGGCTGCTCCGCTGCACTGCATTCTCGACAGAGCATAAAAGGGGCCCTTCTCTTCGTAAAGCCATCACTTTCCTTCATATCAATATATTTCCATTTTGTTAGAAAGAACGTCTTGTAGATAGTAGTTAGGCCTTGCCGAATTTCCACAGTTTGAAATTATTGTATTCCAAATGTCTTCAGTTCCACCGCCAAAGAAATATAAATCAGGTGCTCAAAAACGTAAAGAAAAAGCAGCGAAAGATGAATTCTTCGCTACCCAAAAAGGCGCTTTGCAACGCTTCCTAACGAAAACGGTTAGCTCTAGCAGCAGCAGCAGCACTAGCACCAGGACTGAACTTCCATTAGTTCAAGATACCGCAACGCCGTCCAAGCCCCACAAACCTGTATCCGACTCCAAGAAGTCAGAAGCTGATGACGGCATCTTCGGCGGAGAGGAGTTTTTCAAAACTCAAGCTTATCAAAAATTACTTGCGAAGCTCCATGAGCCACGAACGTCTGAATAGTCTGGCATTGATTTCAACTGAGCAAGAGATAGTCGAATCTCTTTATTATTCTGAACTTATTCATGAGTTTGCCAAGGTTCGAAAAGTGTCTTTTGTGTGAAATAGATTTCAATATCTGCTGGTAAGTTATTTTATACGGAAATCTGAATATCTCGAAAGTATGAAAACAAGCTTCACTCAGGGCCTTGTACGACAGTCTGCACTGACAGCCTGCAAATTTGGCTCCTGTCAGTGTGTTACAGTTACGGTTGTCAGTGTCAAACGGAAATCGTCAAAAAGTGATGGTTGTAGATGCCGGGAAAACGCATGTCTGCAGCTCAGAATGCAGGAAATCGCTTAGCGGCCGGAGCTCTGCCCCGGACCCCCTAGCTGCAGGGGTCGGGCCCCCTTATGGGGCCCTCGGTATCGGTTTGCTTCGGGCCCGAAATTGTCTAGGGCTGGCTCAACCATAAAGAGAAGACTGCATGAAAGTAAATACAGAGGGTGCACTGCAAGGTGCAAGCCACTCATAAGCCTCAAGAATAGAAAGGCTAGATTGGACTTTGCTAAAGAACATCTAAAAAGCCAGCACAGTTCTGGAAAAACATTCTTTGGACAGATGAAACCAAAATCAACCTCTACCAGAATGATGGCAAGAAAAAAGTATGTAGAAGGCGTGGAATAGCTCATTGTCCAAAGCATACCACATCATCTGTAAAACACGGTGGAGGCAGTGTGATGGCTTGGGCGTGCATGGCTGCCCAAGTGACACTGGGACACTAGTGTTTATTGATGATGTGACACAGGACAGAAGCAGCCGAATGAATTCTGAGGTGTTCAGAGACATACTGTCTGCTCAAATCCAGCTAAATGCAGCCAAATTGATTGGGCGGCGTTTCATGATACAGATGGACAATGACCCAAAACATACAGCCAAAGCAACCCAGGAGTTTATTAAAGCAAAGAAGTGGAAAATTCTTGAATGGCCAAGTCAGTCACCTGATCTTAACCCAATTGAGCATGCATTTCACTTGTTGAAGACTAAACTTCGGGCAGAAAGGCCCACAAATAAACAGCAACTGAAAGCCGCTGCAGTAAAGGCCTTACAGAGCATTAAAAAGGAGGAAACCCAGCATCTGGTGATGTCCATGAGTTCAAGACTTCAGGCTGTCATTGCCAGCAAAGAGTTTTTAACCAAGTATTAGAAATGAACATTTTATTTCCAGATATTTAATTTGTCCAATTACTTTTGATCCCCTGAAATGAAGGGATTGTGTTAAAAAAAATGCTTTAGTTGCCTCACATTTTTATGTAATCATTTTGTTCACCCCACTGAATTAAAGCTGAAAGTCTGCACTTCAACTGCATCTGAGTTGTTTCATTTAAAATTCATTGTGGTAATGTATAGAACCAAAATTAGAAAAACATGGTCTCTGTCCAAATATTTATGGACCTAACTGTATATTATCATTGCAGTCTATTTTTGACTTGAGTACCAAACTGCTAATATGTGTTCTTCTAAGTAAGTTTAGGCTTTCTTAACAAATCTCTAGAAATAAGGTAAAAATTCTTAAGCCAAAAGATTAAATAACATTTCTTCCATAAGACAGAAAAAGAGAACTATGCCCCTACTTCCATAACATACCATGAATATATCATTTCTTTCAAGTGCTATGTACAAAACACAGTTCAATCAGGCATGATGTATTACGAAATGTGCACACTATTCATTTGCACTTAAAGACCCAATGCCCCCAAAATTTTTACAATATACAGTATTTAACATAATATACAGTATGTACCACTATCTCATTTTCACAGTATACTTTAGTTTCAAGAGCACTGACACACACCCATCATTTACCAAATATATACTAGAGCACTAAAACTCAAAAATCGGTATTTTAAATAAAATTAGGTATATTATTGTGCTTTAAACAGAATAAAAAAGTGCTTAAAGAAATGTAATCAATTGCCAGTACGCCAATATTTTTAAAAAAATGCAGACTATAAAACAGTCTTCAAACTCACCTGATAGTAACCCATGCTGCCTGAATTCTGTTCAGCAGGTTGTAGATACTGAGGATAGAACTGTTCACCTGACTGATCTCCCCATGTAGTATCTGCCTCAGTATAACTACTTGCTGATGAACTAAATTCTAAAGGGTTGTTGGAATGAAAAGCATTTGATGGTTCTGTTCCTGGAGGAACCATCATATCAAGCTCTACGGGAGGCTTGCTTTTCTCAGTGGGGAGAGAAAAATAGTTTTCTGGTTCAAGGTCTTCATCACTCCCCTCTTCTGTCTCTTCTTGTGCAATCTGGCGAGCAAGCTGAAGAGTTGCTGATTTGGCAGCAGCTTTGATTGCTGAAGGAGAGGCATTGACGCTTGTTGATGACACAGTGTGAGGTCTGCCTACTACTCTGGCTTCTGGTTTCTGCTTGGTCAAGGAATGAGGGACAAGTGGGCGCTGAGTCTCCTTAACAGTCATGTTTCGAGGCTGAGGAAGCAAGGATGAAAGACCCGAACTCAAGCTGGTATCCTAGAAAAAAATATAAAATTTCAAATGTTACTAAGTAGTTGCATGCCTTTATCAGCCATCAGTTTTTATTCTACCGCCTATTTAAGATGTTAAAATGTGTTGGATTAATTCCATTCATTAAAATTATCCATCCACTGTAAAACTTTTAATTATTTTCAGGTAACAATAAAAAATGTCTTAGTTTTTCACTAAAACGTTGGAAAGATTTTCAGTTTTAAGAAAGTCCAGTGCACAATGAACTGTGGATAAGCATTTGTTTTCTCCCTGCAGCATGTCAGCAGTCCTCTCCTTTGCTCCTAGTGACATTCCTGGTATTGGGAAATGCAAAGAAAAATGCCTGAGTGTGGCTTATGCATGTTGTATCTCAAACACTGATTTAAGACCTTTCAAAGAAATTACTTGTTCCACCTGAACCTCATTGGACAAAAGTGTACCTCACAAGCTTTTGTGTGGTTTTCAGGTTAAATGCCTGACTGCATACGTTGTATTGCTTGTCAGAGAGTCTAAAACAAACTGGAAACTTTTTGTACAAAGTACACTATATAAATTTTTGAGGTTGATTTTTGCAGCATTATATATTGATTTGAAGTCACATGATTGGTTGTTTGGAGGAGGTGTGCTATTTGTATCGAATAATGCACTCAAAGTAGTTGCAGAGTGTATATTCACGCATAATTACAGAACTAAACTTTCCAGTGGCCAAGTGACTAGCACAGGATTACAAAGTGAGGAGAGATATTGAACTGCCAGTCTTGCCATTTGTAACACCAATACCTTAACCAAGAGGCCACAATATATAAGCAAATACTCTTCTCATTTCATGACTGCTTTCCACCGGCTTTCACTATTCATTTCACATTTAAAATTAAAATAATTCATGTATTCTGTTCAATATTTGCAATGGACGAATATTAAATCATTTTTTGCTTTAATGTGAATGGTAATTAACAAAAGTGAAATAATTAAAATAAGAGAAAAATAATTTACTATATAATTAGCCAAGCATAAACCCTTACGGGCGGCACAGTGGCGCAGTGGGTAGCGCTGCTGCCTCGCAGTTGGGACACCTGGGGACCTGGGTTCGATTCCCAGGTCCTCCCTGTGTGGAGTTTGCATGTTCTCCCCGTGTCTGCGTGGGTTTCCTCCGGGTGCTCCGGTTTCCTCCCACAGTCCGAAGATATGCAGGTTAGGTGGATTGGCGATTCTAAATTGGCCCTAGGGTGTGCTTGGTGTGTGGTTGTGTTTGTGTGTGTCCTGCGGTGGGTTGGCACCCTGCCCGGGATTGGTTCCCTGCCTTGTGCCCTGTGTTGGCTGGGATTGGCTCCAGCAGACCCCCGTGACCCTGTGTTCGGATTCAGCGGGTTGGAAAATGGATGGATGGATAAACCCTTACCTGCCCAGTGACCTTCTTCTTAACTGGTTCATCTTCATCAGACTTAACAAAAAAATAATAATAATAATAGAATTAACAACTGAACAAAAACAGATTTTAGAATTGAAATAAAACATTATCATCAATAAACCATCAAATTACATCTTTTAATGGCTGTGACTCAAGGGAATTAAAGTTATTACAGAACACAAAAATTACCAACAATAGAGGTTATACTTTTCCACAAACAGTTACATCTTTTAAGGCATGGGTCTATGCAGCGTATGTGTTTTCTTCTTCAAATCACTTTGCTTTATTATTTTTTACATATAAGCTGCTTGAACAAAACATTTGAGAAAAAAAAAAAAAAAAAAGAATCTCAATTCACTTTTTTGATTCACATTATGGACATTTTCCCCAGGGATGTCAGTATGATAGGGGGCTGCTGCTGGATGATTCACAGGGATGTAGAAAATGTATACAAATGATGGGCAAACAAAGTTTTGGATCCAAAAAAAAAAAAAAGTTAAAAGCTTCACGCAAGTCAATGGGCATGTCTTGCTGTTTTCTTTACATATTTAGTGGAATGTTTTTAACCACATCTTTTCATAGAAACATTCTAATTATATGTTTGTAATGTGTTCATGAATGAAAATAAAAATAATTATTTATAATTAAACAATTTTTATGAGTTACATTTGCCAGTTTTTTGTAATTAAAGGCAATAGTCAACCTATTAAATAATATGTCAAATTTAAAAGAAACCAGATTGGGTCTCTAAAGATATGAACTACTGGGTTACATTCATGCAACTGATGAGAAGTCAAGCAAAATGACACTTTTTTCTGGCTAACTAAAAAGATTACAATATGATGATTATTTTACTCACGTCTCCTTTCTCGATTTCAGGAATGGTGATTTTGACTGGTTCAGACCTCTTTTTTGGTTTAGGCAAATCAAACTCCCCCCCTGAAATGAAAGGTGGGAGGTTGAAGCCAATGCCTGCAGGGTTCCTTGGAGGTGGCAGCCCCAAACTAAACTGGTGCTTGTCCAGTTCCTGGTCAGACCAAGACGACTCATTCCTGGGAGGTGGGAGGCCGAGTCTCGATGGAGGCTGATGACCTTGTGGTCTCTCCGTGGCATCCCTAGGAATGGGGAAATTGAATCCAGTCTTGCTAAGGGCTCCAGTATACATGTCTTCGTGAATTGAGCTTCTAGGGGCAGGAAGCCTAGAAAACATGTCACTTTTAACGGTTCCTGCAGTAGACCCATCTTCCTGGACAATGTCTTCGCTGTCACTCTCATCACTGCTACCATAAGCAACCAAAGACATGGCGAAAAACCGCAGTGATTATTCAAGTCGACTAGCGAAATCTGATTCCAACAGTACACGAATAAAATGGCAGGTAAATACTGAAGTCAAAACAATATATATATATATATCAGCTAAGAACCAGTTCTATAAATCTGTGCTCATCATTTAAACCGAAACAGACCCGTGAAACGTTATAGTTATACTGTTAACGCCATGTGTGATAGTGTAAAAGTACGTTTAAAGATATATGCCCCTTAATACAACCAAGCTGCGCAACAACTTCGCGTTTAAGTGATTTTACTTAATGTATTGTTGAATATGATAATAAAAGGAAAAGAAAATATTAAATAATCAACGATCTTTGACAACCTTTAACCGACTCTAATAATAGCAGTCCTTTGTTCAAGGTATTCAAAGCACAAATAAAAATAGGCTCTTATACTACGGCGACATATATATATCAATAAAAGTGTGTTTTTATCATCAGATAGTAAAATAAAAACGGCTGCTGCGATTATTCAACCAAACAAAATCTCGTTACTTTCCATAAAACGTTTCCACTCATACCCGGTACTTGTTTGCCAATCGAGACCGTGGATAAGGTAAATTCCAGAGGCCGCGGCGTTTAATACTAATTGTTTCAGTCATTCGTGTTATCTTCAGTCGTTTATTTGCTTTCTACAATTTGCATTTAACTACACAGAATTTGTTAACATGCAGAAAAATACTTCCAAAAGGTTTATATAAATGAAGCCATCTCCCCTTTAGCCGTGAGGTACACATTCAAAACACTGTTCACCTCGGTCAATTGAAGGACCACAACTCCCAGAAAACCCTGAGAACACGAAAGGAAGTGGACGCAGTGCACCATGGTCATTTAGGCTGATGATTGGTTAATGCAGATTCGTAGACTGCATGTGGCTAAACGGTGTTTTTCGTTCTTTTGCTTGTGCTAAACGTTTAAAGAAAAAAATTACAGTTGAAAGTCTCTTAACTCCGCAGGTAGATTTAACTTCTATTGCAACTAATGAAAAGTTACAATACCTCCAACACAAAATAGCACTAAATTATTTTTTAAAGCATTCCCCAGATTCATAGCCTCCTCCACTCTCATCTGTTGCATACTTTCTCTTTGGTCATCCTCTTCTCCTCCTCTGTCCCAGCATCTCCACATTAATGTACCCTACATTGTTTATCTCTCTTCTGATGACATGCCCATATCACTTTACCATTCTTTGCTGTATTTTTCTTTTAGATTTTTACAGCTTTAACTGTACCGATTTTGTCATCCCTGATCTTATCAAGCTGTGTTACTTCTCACATCCATCTCAACATGTTCATGGCTGTGGCATCCAGTTTTCTTTCATACACCTTTCTAACTGCCCAGGTTTCTAATCCATACAACAATGCTGGTCAAACCATGGTGAGAGGAAGATAATTTATAGTAACTGCCATAGCAATGACAAGCCCCCATCCACATGCCATACAGGAGTTTATAGTGACAGGTAAGAAGCATACCTAAATTTCACATTACATCAAAAATGGAAATGATGGTGCTTTGTTCATCTTTGCACTGTGAGTTATTTGGTTAGGAAAAGGTTGCTATGCAAGAAGGGTTGTTGTTGGCAGGGTGACAGCCCACCCTCTTAAAAATAAAGGTGCTAGAGAGGAACCATTTTTGGTACTTTGCCTACTATACATTATGGAATTTTTAGTTAATAATCTTTTAACAATCTATTACAAGTATATATATATATATATATATATATATAGTAAGAAGACACAGATAAAGGGTCTGGAGCACCCGAAGGCATACCCTCTATATTAAAATATGCAAAAGGCATGAAAAGAAACGTGTGATACTACGCAAAGGTTGACTTAATGCTATTCTCAAGACGTTCTTCTGGCAAGATGCCGTCTGCCCCCTCTAATAGGAATTCTGGGAGGAAGGGGTGGGTCCAGGTGGTCTGATCCCAGACGTCATGTCAGAGTGGGAGCATTGTCAATCTTCTTTTCTGCAGAGGGAGGAGGAGAAGAAAGAGTGTTATTAGACAATGTAGCTCATGTCTTAGTGGTAAATCACACATACGTAAGCCCTTAGGTTGCTCCCTAAGCACACGCGTGTGACAATATTTACATATATATATATGAAGTTATAACAATGAATTATTAAACATAAGAAAAAAAGACTGAATTTAGCTCATGGGTTAACTAAATGCAATATAAAACATAATTTTCCAATGTTAGAATGAGGTAAATGAGTATGGAACACCCCTCCAGAAAGCAGGGATAAACTGATGGAAAATGAAGCGGAGCTAGGATCAACAAGACAATCCTCTTAACACCCCTCCTAATGAAGTGGTGTTCAGATTAATGAGAGATTCAACATGAGTCAGAAATTATTGGTGACTGGACACTTGGAAAAAATTTGCTTTAGTTGCATTTCTATTGCTGTCATAATTTTGCTAATTTTAACAACTTGGGCATTTTGCCAGAGTGAAAACTGGTTTCTCTGGACATTATGCTGAAGTACTAAGCACTCGTGTTTGATTGGTGTCCTAAAATGTCCTTTTCATGGTATTTCAGCTTTAATTATAACCTGGTTACAACAGAATGCTGCATTTTGCAATTCTCTAAAGACATTCTTCCTCATATGTCTTGTTACCCATGAGGATGAAGGTGATCATGCAGAATTGCTTTTATCTTGTCCTCCAACTGCATCAATGCACTTGAGTCATGAAGGAGAAATCCACCATCACCTGAACCCAATGGAAGAGAGTATTTTAGCCTGTAGAGATAGATAGATAGATAGATAGATAGATAGATAGATAGATAGATAGATAGATAGATAGATAGATAGATAGATAGATAGATAGATAGATAGATAGATAGATAGATAGATAGATAGATAGATAGATAGATAGATAGATAGATAGAAACTTTATTAATCCCAAGGGGAAATTCACATACTCCAGCAGCACCTTACTGATACAAAAAACAATATTAAATTAAAGATTGATAATAATACAGGTAAAAAAAAAAACAGACAATAACTTTGTATGATGTTAATGTTTACCAAACCCCCTCCCCCCCCCGGGTGGAATTGAAGAGTCGCATAGTTTGGGGAAGGAACGATCTTCTCAGTCTATCAGTGGAGCAGAACAGTGACAGCAGTCTGTCGCTGAAGCTGCTCTTCTGTCTGGAGATGACACTGTTTAGTGGATGCAGTGGATTTTCCATAATTGATTGGAGCCTGCTGAGCGCCTGTCGCTCTGCCACAGATGTCAAACTGTCCAGCTCCATGCCAACAATAGAGCCTGCCTTCCTCACCAGTTTGTCCAGGCGTGAGGCATCTTTCTTCTTAATTCTGCCTCCCCAGCACACCACCGCGTAGAAGAGGGCGCTTGCCACAACCGTCTGATAGAACATCTGCAGTATCTTATTGCAGATGTTGAAGGACGCCAGCCTTCTAAGGAAGTATAACCGGCTCTGTCCTTTCTTACACAGAGCATCAGTATTGGCAGTCCAGTCTAATTTATCATCCAGCTGCACTCCCAGGTATTTATAGGTCTGCACCATCTGCACACAGTCACCTCTGATGATCACAGGGTAACCTTTAATAATAAAGGTTCTATTTGTGTGCACCACTCATATACTTTGCCATTGTTATGAACGAGATGGAGAATGATCTTCTGATCATAAGACTTTTATCAATGCTTAGAAAAGGGGTTGCAACACTGCTATGTGAATGTTGTATTATTCTCTCAGAATTTCTTGACAGATCTGTCTTTACTAAACTTCATGCTCCTGTATCAGATTGCCAAACACACCTCTATCAAAGTTAATGAGATGTTGTCCTTGAGTAATGGTAGCCAACTGAAATAAGAAACACTGACAGACAATAAGCAGCCAGCTGACAGAAGGCTTTCCTAACATCCTTTTCAGCCCCCTGCTGTATTCACTTTAGTTTAATCCTTTCAGGCCCAGTTTAATTGTCATACTCATGATGAAACCTTTACTGTATTTTACATATGTTTTAAATGAAAAGTGTAACTAAATAAAATTGCTCCAAATGTTGAGTAACTCTAATACATATTTGCAGATTTACCACATTTTCAAAGCCAGAAGATAAGAGATCATGTGTTGATATCAGAGTGGTAAAAGGTAAAACATTGTGTTAATATGATTTTATTTAAACAAGTAGCTTGATGTTTACAGGCACTAAAATTTAAAAAATTGTTAAAAGTAGTGATGTGCCTTTAGCTACTCCATTATTTTCATGACAATGAGAAATGTATGAAAGTCTGTTTCTAACAAATGCAGCAAATGCAAATATATCTGATCATTTTAGTTTTTAAAAATATAATTATAACAGTATATCACAAAACTTTGACCTTAAATATCATAATTACTACTTACTATTTAAGAAATATGACTTGATATTTCACAATGTTCATTTAGTAGCTCTCAATTATGACTTACTATCTCATAATTTAAATTTTCAATCCACAGAATTATCAAATAGGAAGCTGTCACTTTGAAATCTGAGGTCATAACTGAAGGTTAGAATATTGAAATGTAAAATTATAACTATAAGTAGAAATTATGAGTAAGTAATAATAATTTTGAGATACTAAATTAAAATTATGAAATGACCTCATAAATGTAAGACAGAAAGGTTAAAAGTGTGTAATAAGCAAAGATATAATTGTGAGATGAAAAGTTATAATTATTGGATTTTGAGGTACATTTTTCTCAGTTTTGAAGGAATGGTCTTCCACAGGAATATGATTAGGTACGTAGCTTCATTGCTTGCAAAAGATTATGATCATTTCCTTACTAACGTACTTATGTAATCCTTTTGTGTGCCCACATACACAAAGCACACATATTTTCTGGGATAAAGACATTTTAAGAAACCAAGAGCTTTCCAGTAAGCAGGTGAATACATGATGGGATGTTCCTTATGCTTGTACACAGCAGTTCATTATTTTCAAAACCTTGTGGTTCAGGGTTTCTGAACTTCCACCTTTAATGGTATGTTAACAACCCAATGTGATAAAAACATGTGCATTTTCAAACATGTTAATTTCAGTTCAGGGTCAAAGGGGATTAGAGCCTACCCTGATGGCAGTGGGTTCAAGGTAAGAACAAGTCAGAAATATTACAGGGCACATATAAGCTGTTTTATGATGAAATTGTCCATGGAAGGTCCTTTAGCCTCCTAATGTTCTTTTTTATTAGAGAACAAGTTAATCCTGGAAATGCTAGGTAATGTTACTAGCTTACTAACCTTGTTTCAAATGTACACCACACAACATTTACCTCTGGAATCCTTAACATGGCCTGGCTACACACTTCTAAGACCAATCTTCTTCTCTGTTCTCCACCCCTGTAAGGATTTATTGTTGAACCTCTGAGTACCTTAACTGTTGTAGGCTACATGCTGCTGGGACCAATCCGGCTTTCCACCACTGTAAGAGCCAAACCTATGAATACTCTAATAAGGGCAAGCTGCATGCTACAGGGACCAATCTTTTTCCCAGTTTTCAACCCTTGTAAGAGTTGAGCCATTCCTTCCAAGGACTGGCTACTTTGAAAGGATTGCACTAAATACCCAAACCAAACAAAGGACAGAAATATACCTCTTCTGGGATCACAGATTACAATTTGCTCTCACTTTTCCATATCTGAAATTATTTAACCTGAATGAGCACAGAGCTTGTTACATTACTGAACCTTTTATGACCTGGGTTAGGATCTTATAGAACATGGAAAAGTATCTCAATCCCAAATTCTATAGAATCTCCAAACCTCCAGTGATTGCTTGTGTCAGTAAGCAAATAATTTTCAGTGAGATAACAATAAACTTTACTTCAATATAAACTAGTATTTATTTTTAGGGAAATCAGTCATATCAAACAGTACAAGTTAAAACAGGAGAAAACATACAACCTAAACCATACAATACAACCTAAACAATACAAATCCATACAACTTTAAATCAGATAGCTCGTTTGTCTTTAAGGCTGTTGCCATCTTTACCTTCTTAAGCCAGTCAAAGATATACTTTCAAATCCTTTCCTGAATAAAATGCTTTGGTGGCGGATTATGCAAGGTTTTGCAATCTGCTGAAATCAGACAGCTAATAATTTCTAAGGCTTGTATTATGTATCAGTGAAGTTACTTTTAGCAAAATATAATCTCATGTTGACTACAAGGTCCCAAGAACTTATTTCGTATCTTCTTCAGTTTATCTGGTTAATTTATCTGAGCTTAAATATATACAATCTACTAAGTATTACACTATCTTAATTTTTGCTTTCACATTTGCATGTCTCACAGAATGTTTCAGTTTATTTGCATGCCTTCCAAAATCCTTTCTCTTTTGAAAACACACATTGTCATCCTATGACCTGACATTGTCTTGTGATCACTGACACATCCATCTGTCCTAAAAAGCAATTGCCTGTTAAACTCCTGTTTAAATTTGCACAACTGAAAATAATGTTAGATTTCCCTTATGAGCTTTGCATTACTATTTTGTTTACACAGTTTTTTTTCACTTAAAAGCTACATTTTTTCAATTAATCCTAATATCCACACACAAAAAGGTATTTTTTAACAAACTGCAAAGTGCATAATTTTTTCACCCCGGTACATAAGAACACAGTTAAAGTCAGGCCTATATATATGTGCTATTTAGTTGTTTAGAGGAACTGACACAGACACAGGAAGAATAACAAATCACCCAAAAGACAACAATTGGGCAAGGGATTTGAACCAAGGACCTTGAGATAGTAGTGCTAATCAGTACGTCACTGGGCTTCTCATTATACTATATCTCCTTATATGTACTTTCACATTTTGGTTAACCATAGTCAGTGGTAGTGCTGCTGCCTTGCAGTAAGGAGATCAGGATTTGCATGCCAAGTCCTCCTGCATGGAGTTTACATGTTCTCCTAGTGTCTGGGTGGGATTCCTTTAGGTGCTCTGGTTTCCTCCTACAGCTTAAAGGTGCATGGTAAAGCTAGATCAGTCATAGCGTTGTTGTTGTATGTGCGTGTGTGTGTGCGTGTGTGTGCACATGCGTGTGTGGGTTTGTGCACGCATGCGTGTGTGTGTGTGTGTATATGTGTGTGTCTTGTGTCCTCTGTTTGCTGGCATAAGTTCCAGCCCCCAGCAACCCTGCTTAGGATTAAGTGGGTTTAGAAAACAGTATGGTATGGTTAACCATATCATAGTTCTGTCTATGCTTCACCTTGCACTTAATTTTTTTCAGCTTATTTTTTGCCAAAAACTCTAAATAGACCTGGCTTTTCATTGTTAATTATTGTTCTGTTACAATTGTTAATTATTCTGGAGTCACCTGAAGTTCTATAACTGAATAAAAGAATGAGGTCTAAATAAGGAGGGTGCATTAGCAAAAAGTTTATTCCAGCTAAGGCTTCTGTCTCATCAAGACTTGGACTACATTATTTTTGTTCATGTCTTATTGTTATGATTTTGCTTAGGATTGTCATGAATGAGTGCCCAAGGTTTGTAATTATATTTTGGTTGTTATTTATGTATTTAAGAATGTTTTGAATCGTCCTAATCTTTTGAGTTTTAAATTATGTTATTACTTTTTAAACCACCAATTTGTTTTATTGGACAATGCCATTTTGCAATGTTTAGGCATGGGTTGATGCCATTTTGTTTATGGTTTTGACACATGAGGCAAGGCACAAGGGTGTAATATGAGTTGCAAGGTGGGCAAGACTTATAACATTATTGTGTCCAGGTTATTTAAGATGGCAGTACCCTGCATGCAGCATTCCCAATAAATTCAAACAAGAGACTTTGTGAAATCTTGATAAGGGTAAAGTTAAGACTGCTAGTAACATTTAGGACTCTTTTCAATTAATGTCAATTCCAGATCCATCATGCTGACAAAGCTCTTTCAAACTATTATGATTTTAGGCCAAACAAATAAAAAAAGGGTTCAAAATCAAAAGATAGGCCACTAGGTTTCAAAGACGGCTTAAAAATAGGCCCAAAAGAGGGACAAAGAAAATAAAATCAAAGGGAGGGGTGAAAAAAAAATAAAAAAAATAAAAATGAAAACAAGCAGGATAATATTTATTTTAATATGTATTTAATATTTATTTTATTAAATCACATAAGTTTAAAACAATACAATAGTACTTGAATGACACAAAGTCATCAAAAAGGTTTGGGGCAGCCACCCGTATATTGTTCTTTGGCAGCAAGATTGGTTTAAATTGAACAAAGGTGTTCACAGATCCGAGTCCAGAACAGAACTGAGCTATGTAGTTAAGATGGCGGCTTTATATGCCGAGAAAAGAAAGTGACGTCATCAGTGGTGGCCGGAACTGGAAGTGACATCATCAGTGGTGCCGGACTCAGAAGTGACATTATCAGTGGCGCCGGAACCGTGCAGGATTTCCCGTGGATGGTCTGCAAGGGATTGAGAGAGACAGTGAGTCCACACTGCCACTCCCTGGTCTGGCATGGAATTACTATCATTCAGGCCCTTTAGCTGTCTCCCAATCACACGTGTGTGACAAGTCAAAAACATTCAAAACAGGCAAAATTAAAAAATAATAGCAAACTTCAAGAATAAAAATGCATTTCAGATAATAACCAAGCTAAATACTAAAAGCAGCACAGTAAATTAAAAAAGGCAATTCAACTTAAACAAAAGCAAGTCCAAAAAAATGCAAAAGTCCATAATATAAAGGAGGAGCAGGGAGGGATAAAAAACAAAATCATGAAGTATTGCAAAGTGTTGTCAGAAAGCTGATGCCAATAAATGACACTTATAGACCCAATCAAGTCACACCTCAAGGCCCAAAGAGCATAATTATAGTGAAAGGAAGGGATCAGGGTACAATTACAAATAATACAAAATAAGTTAAGAGAATAAAGAAGAGAGTAGGGAAAATATCAAAATTTACAAAAAATAAAAAAGAAAGCCACTATCCTAACGATGCATTTTACTCAGTGCACTTGCCAATTTAAGTAAAATTCAGTCCTAAGTGAAGTTAAATCTGCACTGTTCCACCATGCTAATTCCTGTACAACCACATTAATTATGTAACTGTAGAATAAATATATTTCATATAACCATGAGAATAAGAGATTTTTTTTCCACCTTGCTTTTCAAGTCTTTTGGAATCGTACTTTATCCCTGATTCTGTCTGATTGTGTCACTGAAATGTGCAGGGACACTGAGGTTGACCTGACATAAACAGACTCGGTGCATTGAGGATAATTTACTTTTCCTGCTGAGTCCAGTGTAGTATTCAGATTGCTTAACATTTTAGTAAAATTTACACTTAAATGTAATGAAAATTACCTCTGTTTCAGATGCATTATTTACTGCAACAATTCCCGGAAATAAGTGAAACATTAAGATACAATATTCCTCTTACAGTTGGGAAGAATTCAGTAGTGTTAGCTTGTACAAACTCAATAACAAATTTGACTTGTTTTCCTCTTGCTGGAAAACTACAGATTCCCCTCCGTCTTTCTTTCTCTAGAAAATCCATTTATTTTTATAATTCTGATGATGTTAGAGCAGTTTCTAACAAGGATGACATTGGCATCTGGCAATGTTCTAAAGTTAGTTTGGAAGAAGTTGCCTTTTGGTCACCATTGTATACTACTGCCTCAGCAAGGCTGGCCATGGGGCCAAATCCTTCATGTCAGGCTACTCACATATTTTCTTTTCAAATAAAATCTTGCATGATTTGGATTTGTAGCAGTGGCTGGTGGGGGGGGGGGGGGGGGGTGGATAGGTTAAGGCTTAGTTGGATCTTCTAATATTATGTTAAAATTGTATTCTTCTCTGTTTTTTCCTTTATGTGATTTAAATAAAAAATTGATCACAAAATCACAAATAAGCCCAATGTTTTACTCAGTCAATTATCTAATAAATGGACTTACTCAACCTTAGGAAAATTTGCATATATAAAGAATCGCATGATTTTCAAATGTGTGCTGCTCGCACTATCAACCTCATCACAGCCTGCTGAATTGAGTGGGGCTACGACGAGATGTACTTGAGCATTAACTCGCTGTAGTTCACTTATGTTGTCATGCGTTTTTGCTCAGATATCTTCTTACATTATTCTGGGCATCATGACCCCAAAACGGATCATGAACTATTTGAGAATACCCAAGGAAAAAATGCAAGGCCATTCCTGTAAATGTGAATATAGAAATCTAAGCAAAGTTCTGTATTAAACATTATTTAATGAAGGGTAATATGACAACCCTTCAGTCAGAGAAGGGTAATATGACAACCCTTCAGTCAGAGACATTCAAACCAGTGGCCTGCTGGAGGTCATTTTGTAGGGCTCTGGCAGTGCTCATCCTTTTCCTCCTTGCCCAAAGGAGCAGATACTGGTTCTGCCTGTGGGTTAAAGACCTTCTACGGCCCTGTCCAGCTCTCCTAGAGTAACTGCCTGTCTCCTGAAATCTCCTCCATGCCCTTGAGACTGTGCTAGGAGACACAGCAAACCTTCTGGCAATGGCACATATTGATGTGCCATCCTGGAGAAGTTGGACTATCTGTTCAACCTCTGTAGGGTCCAGGTATCACTTCATGGTACCAGTAGTGACACTGACCATAGCCAAATGCAAAACTAGTGAAGAAAAACAGTCAGAAAAGATAAGGAGGGAAAAATGTCAGTGGCCTCCACCTGTTAAACCATTCCTGTTTTGGGGGTCATCTCATTGTTGCCCGTCTAGTGAACCTGCTGTTAATTTCATTAACACCAAATGCAGCTGAAACTGATTAACAACCCCCTCTGCTACTTATCTGACCAGATCAATATCCCAGAAGTTTCATTGACTTGATGCTATACAGGTGCTGGTCATAAAATTAGAATATCATGACAAAGTTGATTTATTTCAGTAATTCCATTCAAAAAGTGAAACTTGTATATTAGATTCATTCATTACACACAGACTGATGTATTTCAAATGTTTATTTCTTTTAATGTTGATGATTATAACTAACAACTAATGAAAGTCCCAAATTCAGTATCTCGGAAAATAGAATTGTATTAAATGTCTTAATACTTTTTTATTGTCTATTATTTCCATAATATAGTATTATTCTTACCATGTTGTGATGTCTGCTTTCAATACTCTTTTTAAGTGGTACTTTGAGGTCGAGGATGGCTTCTAATATTGACACAGAATTGTTAATGCCAATGCTTGAGACCATGAAATGTGTTTCCTTCTTGTGGAGTTTTTTTCTTATATACTGTCCCTTTCAGAATAAAATTAAGGATTAAGTGGAAAATTCTAGCTGTAAAATAGATCTGTTTGTTGAGTTTAGGAACACAGAAATCTGTCCAACAATCAGACTGCTAATCATATTAAAGAAAATGCAGACAAAATGGTCAAAAATTTTGTGAATGTTGCCCAGAATTAATAGAATGTAGACCAAAGTATATCCAAAAAAAAATTGGCTTAACAAAATACAGTACTAACATAAGGAAGGGACAAACACAAGACAAGCTAAGGCAACAAACAAAAAACAGCCACCCTGTTCACTTTCAGGGCATTACTGCTTGGCCATAAACTCCTATTTAGCGTGTGAGTTTTTTTATCTATTCCATGCTACATTTGAACTTTACTCAGCCTCTCCTCTTGGTTCCAAGTTCAAAATGATCATGGCTGGAAGAGCTTTTATGCACTGTCCATGAATTATTTTCATGTCTTCCTGGAATCAATTGAGGGGTGAAGTATGGCCTAGAGAACTCATGGGACTATCCTCTTAACTCCATATAGTGACCCCAAATGTCCCTACCACCCTAGAGCCTCTGCATTCTTTTAATGAGAGAAGCACTGCCCAGATTACCTGATAACTATTACATGCTGCTGACAGCCACATATACAGTACAACAGTTTTATTGCTGCCACCTTCCATACTGGGGTATACCTCACACATTTAACCTTGTCCCCCTACGTTCTTAAATTACAGTCCACCTCAGAAATACCTACTATTGAGGTTTGCCACAGAATTGAGAGTTATAACATCTCCTGATGGTGAAAATCCACTTGTACTGGCATAGCCTAGCATGTTTCTGTGCCACACTGTTCATTGTGCATGCCTCTACTGACCCAGAATTTGTTCTGAACCATTTTGAATGCCAGCCATTCCTATCCCTAAAGGGACTACCATCACAGCAGATTCAATTTGATTATTTTGACTTGATGTGACTTGACAGTTGGGCAAATGTATTATTGTTGTGTTCACACCAACCATGTGTTTCAGGGCGTAGTCCCCTTAAACCAACCACTCAAAACCTGCCATGCAGGAGATTAGTCCTGACAGAGTTACAATGGGCAAGACCAGGTTTCAACTTGTATTCCTACTTTTGCAAAGTCAAAAATTTGGACCCCAGTTGACTATATATGTAGAAAGGAATGATAATTAAAAAAAGTAAAAACAAGATATTACATTTTTCCAAAGGATAATCAAAGAAGCATAAAAGAATGGAAGAATATACACTATAACGGTAATTCATATTCTAGTTCTAGTAATGTGCACAGCATTTAAAAATACTTACTGGCAAAATCACTTTTACCTAAAAGAACAAATCACAAAGAGAAAATAAGTCACAGTTCAAACAAAATTAAGTTAATACAGTTAACCTTATGTTCCAAAAAATTCTGTCAATCTGAACACTCAGTTCCCATCCCCTTAGGGAACTATATGCCAACAAAGTCCTGTCTAAAGTTCTTCTCATTTAAATTAACAGAATAGAAAATGTTTCACATTCTTTATTTTAAAACAGCATTAATTCATTCTTGCCAAATCCTGAAAACAAAAATATAATCCAAAACCTGAAAAAAGAATGTCATTTTTTGTAGTTTTAGATAATATAAAACCATATTTTCTCATTGAGGTATTGAAGATGGATTAGGATTTTTCCAGGTAAGCAAAATAAGCCTTCTGTTTGTTAATGTAGTTATAACATAACAGCATATTTTTATTACATCATGTGTTACTTTAAATATTACTTTTAAAAGACTGGCAGTAATTTTCAAATCCAAGGCTGCCTATGAAATATGTAAATATTAAAATCCTAAATGGCCTGAGTATAGACATGGTAGTAGTAACAGCAGTAATAGCAGCAGTTGAGGAAGTAGTAGTAGTAGTAGTAGTAGTAATAGTAGTAGTAGTAGTAGTAGTAGTAGTAGTAGTAGTAGTAACAGTAGTAGTAGGAGTAGGAGTAGTAATACCCTGTACTGTCACAGATATACATGTGTGATGCATAATTTTTAGCTGAATTAAGCTATGCTTTACAAAAATGTGTTGCTGGATGATAAAATTTGACACTTCATGCTTCAAATATGGCATTCCTAGTATTTATACAGAAATCTCTAAAAATCTGGATTTCTTGTGACTTCCATTAATTGAATACTGTATAGGATAAATAAGGTTGGAATAAAGCAGATATCTGTAAGGATTAAGTATTTTTGTGCAGAAATATAGCTGTATACTAATTGAGGCTCACAAAAGAAAAACGGATATATTAGTCTTAATGTTAGCCAGTATTGTATTAGTAGTGATTGAACCTGATGATGCCTGTTTCTTTAATTTCTGAAGCTGTTGGATATTTTGTCTTGGTTAAGTTTTTTTAATCTTTCCTGGCCCTTTTATTATGAATTTGCAATTGATTTAAGAGATTTCTACCCCAGAGTTTTTGGTCATGACAATAGTTTTTTTTCTTTAGAGCTTACCTTTGTTGTTGTGAAATATTCTGGAATGTTTCTGCCACCATTTTTGAGCTCTCGTTATTGGGAGCATGTCTTGCAGAGGAAGGAAAAGAGAGTACTTTATTACACCGTGACACCCTCTGGATTGCTGGAGAATTACCATCACTTTAGCTCTTAAACTGTCTCCCACACACACATGTAACAGTTCTTAATGCATCAACTTTGGCACACTGTGGTCATACAGTACATCTGCCCACCAAGTAGACTAAATATTTAGCTTCAAGCAATGCAAAAAAAAAAAAACACTTTTTACAGTTAGTCCTAAACCGTGCTTCGCTTAGTGTCAGAAGCATTGCACAAACCTGCTGCACATGATCCTCCCATGCACCGGAAGAATTGTAAGGACATAGCACTCTATTCACCTGTGGATTCCTTTAAAGGAATTTGCCAGTACCCTCTCGTCATGTCAAGCGTGGTCAAATACCAAGCCTTGTCGAGTCATTGAACTGTGAAATTTGCTAGTCAATGATTTGGTCATTTAACCAAATAGTCTACCAGACCCTTCCTCTCCTTAATCTCATAGGGGCCTTGCCAATTAGCCAATAATTTTGAGTAGGAAGTGAGAACAAGAACCATGACACAATCTCAAGGGATCACAGAGAGACATCCCATGATTATAGTAACAAGCCTGTGCTGATTGCGCACATTCAATATTTAATTTTAAAATAGGTGTATTTGTGTAATTGTGCGATATATTCTAAAATATTGGTGGAAAGGAGTGCCTCCTCTTCTTAACCTTCTTTCAGTATATCCAATAGCCCCTAGGATTGTCCTTCATACAATAATTCAAATGAGGAGAAGCCTGAGGAGTGCTTGAGGAACCCCCAGATAGGTATATAAAATGACAGGCAGTAACTGATCCCAATTCCCTACCGTCTTCGCTGAAACCTTGCGCAGCATTTGTTTGAACGTCTGATTAAATTGCTCTAATAAACCATCAGTTTGAGGATGGTATACTGAGGTGTTTAGAAGCTTAATCCTGAATAAATTAGCTACTTCCTTGAACATTTCCAAGGTAAACAGCATCCCTTGGTCTGTCAGAACTTCTTTAGGGAGGATGACACATGCGAAAACCTATACATGTTCAATACAATATTTTTATAATTAGCCAATCTAATGGGAATAGCTTCAGGATATTGTGTAGTATAATCCATAATCAAAAGAATTTATTGTGACATTGTGCAGAGGGTTCATAGGGTTCTACAATACTGGTCCCTATGCGCTCAAAGGAAATATCAATGAGCGGTACAGAAATGAGAGGAGCACGGTCCTTCTGAGGAATCTGTCTCATTTGACACTCAAAAAAAACTGGAATTTAATCCACTCTAATGTCTTTTGGGTATGTTGGGTATGGTAAGTTCACAGAACTAATAACAACCTCACCTCTCCCTCATGCTCAGCTACACAATATAAAAAATCATTATTAATAACAAAGTAATAATAATCAACAACTACCTTTATGGCAAACTTGAAGGAATCATCATTCCATTATTCTCTTTTAAATGACTCTTGCCTTTGCGTAAATTGTTAGTGTAATTCCGTGAGGGGAACCAAGATGACCTCATGGGGTGGAGCAACACTCCGCAACCCCTCGACTTCTGTCACTGTAGAGATGTCCGAGTGTGACAGCATTGTGTTGTCTGTGTCCCACTGAGTAGCCACGTGACCACACTCGGAAGCTGGCAGATAATGCAGTGTGGAGACAGTTTGAGATGGGTTATCACCATCAATAGCGAAGCCCAGCATCTTAATAGAGGTATGTGTCTTACCACTTTTACTTTGTTACTAGTCCCACTCCAAGATTAATGGGATAGGTAAGCAGCACTTGACAGCCACCCTGATCTTGTGAGTTAGCCTCTGACAGGTGATAATACAGGTGGCAAATGTGTATCATCAAGTTTCCCCAGGGATGAAGGATAGACTGGTCAAACTGGTTTACCACTATCACAGAAGTAAATAACGGCAGACAACAATGGAGATTTTGTTGCCGGAGTCAATAAGTGCACTGATCTTATGCCCATTAATAATATCGCCTCGATGTAGGAAAGGTACAGGGGATTGGATGTGCAATAGTACCTCCCTCCTCATGCCCAACTACAATTGATCGGCTCACCTTGGTGAAGGCAGTTGGGGATGGTGTGGTTCAGCTCCCTGTTCTTGTAGCAGCTAGGAGGAGCTTCATGCTTCTCTGTAGGTTTGACCAAAGGCTCTGTGTTGTGATGGGTAAGCTCTGGAGTAGCAACATGTCCCATCCAGGACTTATGACAGTCAGTAGGCCAAGGTGGTGCAGTGGTAGTGCTGCTGCTTTGCAGTAAGGAGACTGTGGAAGATTGTGGGGTCGGTTCCTCCCTGTGTGGATAGCGCTTTGAGTACTGAGAAAAGCGCTATATGAATGTAATGAATTATTATTATTATTATTATTATTCTGCACACTCATTTTGCAAGGGTGCACAATGTCGTTTGAGGGCTGCTGTCAGGGGATCCATGGATTTAAGTTCTTGTATCAGGACTGGTCGGACCAGGTAGTCATAGAGGGTGTTCATTAAGTAGTCCAAAGGGACCAGCTCTATAATGATTTTGGAACTATTTTTTTCTGGCTTCAGCCGTCGTCTGACTCTGCCCCACAAATCAAATCGTGTGAGTGACCTGGGCACTCAAGCTCAAATTTCCACTTGTAACATGCCCTTGCCTGCTGGTCTGGGCTGATGTCATACCTGAGCAGCACCTTGACTTTAAGTTGGTAGTAATTACCGGTCATATGTCATATCTTCCAGTCTGTCTCAGTTGATATCAGAATGTTTGAATATCTTTGGACACTGTCTTTGTTTGACAAAATAAAAAATAAAACTTTGACATACAGTTTTAAACACCATAATAAAAGTGAGAGCCTTGCAGCAACTGCTGGTCAGAAAAATATATTGGCTATGAACTGCCTAAATTAAAATGGCAACATCTCAAGTTAAAAAATGAATGGCTTGGAGGTAAAATCACAATAAGCTGCAATAATATAGAAAAAACAAGCAAACTACACACACTGCTTAACTCAAACCGCACACTGGACACCTAGTAAAGCAGCAGGACTAATTTCCTCGTGGCCACGTGTTGAGGACAGCAAACCACTGAAAACCTGATTTTCTGCAAACATACTTGTTCTTTCTGCCTCAGGAATCTGTGCATCTTTGAAACAGTAGTGTCATATACCTGGCTTATTTTCCACAAAGTGGAAGGAGTACACTGTGGCTTTTTTGGTGGCTTTTTCAAATTTAGCACAGTTTTCTTCAGTGGTGGGTAAAAATCAAGATGCAGCAAAATGGCATGTGGATGATGCATTCTTGATATAGATTTTCTTTTTTATTTCATTTTTTCAAATTACTGTGACAATCTTTAAGGGACTTTTGTACCTCTTTCCTGGTGTGTGCTATGTAGTCTAGAATTGGGATATGGTCAAATCTGTCAAATTTAATTATAAACATTGTGGAGGATTGCCGGCTTTCCAGTCCGGCCCTCACCCCCAGGCCGCTAGGAGGAGCCCTCTGGACAGCATATTGGTGCCCCGAGTTCCAGCAAGGTCTCATGGACTCTGTAGTTTTTATACACAGCCCTGCTGGATACCTTGGGGGCCGCCAGGAGTCGCTGCGAAGGGCCTCATGGACTCTTTTATGCCCTATAACCCGGGAGTGCATCTCAGTCACGTGACTGGAAGAAGCGATGTGCTCCCGGGATGAAGAAAAGGACTGTTTGCCCTGACCCGGAAGGACAACAGACTTGTGGGTTTGGCTTGGAGCCACTTCCGGGTCAGGGGCTATAAAAGGACTCTGGGAAGCCCAGAACACCGAGCTGAGCTGGGAGGTAGGGTGGCAAGTGTCTGGGCGAGGAGGAGAGAGAGTATTGTATTAGAGAATAGTGTATTGTGTTAATGAGTGTGTGGAGGAGAGTGCTTGGTGCACTATGGTATTATAATAAAAAGAATTATTATTATACTTTCACCTGGTCATCAGAGTGGTACCTGAGGGTTCGAGAGGTGGACACAAGCCTCATCTGTTACAACATGCAATAAAAAATAAAAACATGCAGTTCTCATTTTAATATGGGAGATGACCTTGAAGCCATGTTGCTAAACTGCAAAGTTCAGGAGGCACGTGAGCACACATGCAAAGCCAAGGATATAGAGATATACAGAATACTACAGGGTCAACTGGTTCAATGCCTCAGCTGGAAAAGGACTTATGGACACATATTATTTATTTTGTAGACAATCTTGTAGCAGAGTGCCCCATGGCCCTTAACACAAAAATATCACTAATGTTTTTACATTTTAAGAAAGCAGCTATGGAAGTTTGACACTCTCTCTGCAAACAGACGCACTTCTGATGGCTGTGCCTAAGGGGTCATTGAATGCCTGGATCTTGGTTTTTATCCAGGACACTTACAAGCCCAGACACTCAGACTTGTCGCTGAGTCTCTCAAGAGCCCCAATCAGAACCTCCATTGACTCCGAGAAGATCACAGCATCGTCAGCAAAGTCAAGATCAGTGAATCTCTCTTCACCAACAGATGCCCCCCAGCCACTGAACCCCATGACCTTGTCCAACACCCAGTCCATGAAAGCATTGAACAAAGTAGGAGCAAGAACACACCCCTGACAAACCCCAAAATCAACTGGGAAAAACACACAGGTTCTGCCTCCACTCTGCACAGCACTCACAGCACTAGTATACAGGCAGGCCATTATATCCAGCAACCTTGATGCGATCCCACAAAGTCTGAGGATATCCCACAGATCAGCTTGATTTACTGAGTCAAATGCTTTACGAAAATTGACAAAGGCTGCAAAGAAACTCTGCTGATATTCACATTTGCACTCCATGAGAACCCTCGGTGCCAGGATGTGATAGATGGTAGACTTCTAAGGCGTAAAACAAAACTGCTCTGAGCACTGGTAACTGAGCAAGTGATCACGGATCCTGTTGAAGATGACCCCAGCAAGGACCTTACCAGGCACTGAAAGCAGTGTTAGCCACCTGTAGTTGCCGCAATCCAGGTGGTCACCCTTCCCTTTCCAGATAGGGCTGTCAAGTCCCTTTTTCCAGTCAGTTGGAATGACACCCATCTCCCAAATGGGAGCAAAGATTGCTTGCAATGCAATGAGGACAGCCTTACCACCAGCCTGGAGAAGTTCACCCTGGATACCATAGATCCCTGCAGTCTTCCCTACCCTCAGCTGGTTCACCATCTGTGCAATCTCAGTGAGATTGGGTGGTTCACAGCTAATTGTAGGAGAGTGTCAACCCTGTTTACTTACCTCGGCAGTGACATTCATGTCTCTTGTGACTCTTCCTATGAAGTCGATTGGGAGAGCATGAGGGGTCATGAGGTCGCTGGAAAGGGGTGTGTAGTACTCCCAAAATTTATGAAAAAGGGTGATGGTCCAAGTCTTTAGAGTCCTGGTGCTTCCTTTCTTGCTATATGGTTGTAAGACATACAGTAGATACTATCCAGTGACCTGAAATGAAGACAGGATTCCTTCCGTGTCTCTTTGGAGAATCCTTAGTTACCTCTGGTTTGACTTTGTGCCAAATGAAGCACATTACCTGCATTGTGAGGGAGCGTCAGTTATAGCACTATGGCCATGTGGCGGGATTCCTCGAGGGTGATCCGGCTTGCAGGATTCTCATTGTTGAAGACCCGAGTAGCTGGACCAGGCCAAGGGGACACCCATGTAACACTTGGCTGCAGCAAATAGATGGTAATTTCCAGAGGGTGGGATTGGACCACGTGACTGCCTATCTGTTTCGTCGTGTGGCGGGTACGGCAATATGCTGTACTGATGCATGCTCCCCAACCTGACCTGAGTTATGGAAGTTTTTTCAGTCTGAATAGAGCCACAAAAAGCCAATTTCATAAAGAGTAGTTAACTGTGATTGGTATACAACAGAAAAAAAATTTTGGGGAGGATTAATGAAGCAGAGATATAATAAACTTAATTTCCGATCACCTCACACTTGCTGGCATAAAAGAGAAATGCTGTCAGATTACAGTGAACCACACCAGGGACATGCTCAATTTGGAGTCAAGACTATATCCAAGAATTATCACCTTCCCCTGTCCGGTGTGCTTACCAAATGACCCAGGGGAGATAAACCATGTGCTCTCCCACCCCAATGTTTTTGGTTAGGAGCTCCTGTGGATATGGCATTTAGGCACACTCTCAAATCCTAAAACAAAGGCCAATTCTGCACTAGGCTTGTCTGGGAACTCCAACAGCATCTAGTCTAAATGCATGCAAAGCACCTCACTAGAGCACCTCACTCATGTGAGTATTAAACAAAAGTTGTACTATGACGTTGATTATCAGGACCTAGTATGCCAATGTGGTGGTTACCTGGTTTTTGGAAGAAATGGCTGTCTGCCTAAAGCTGCAGACACTCTAAGCAGGGCAGTGTAACGTGCTGATGGATTTGAAAAAAGTGTGCTATCAGATCTAGTTCTAGTGACTAAACTATGCCATTTACCTTCTGTATTGATAAAGGATCACTAAGCAGGATCTACTGCTGTATCCCAGTGAAAAGTGACAAGTCTGAGCAACTGTCTTAAAGAATGACTCAGCTCCATCAGTCCTCCTGGAGAGATGGAAAATTTTGACTACAGTCTGACAGTGTTCTTGATTCCACAGTCTTGGTTATTGTAAAAATGAAATATATGTAAAATACATTTTAAGATATATTACATAAACTGTAAAATATGTACTTAAACTATTACTCATATTATACATGGCAATATATTTTCCAAAATCTAAAGTATATTCATATATTTTAAAATACGAGAAATATTATACCACAAGATATAGTTTAGAAAACTATAACAATATTTATTTTAAATATATTGTACAATATATCTAACAGTTTCTGTTTCAAGATACCTGTCATTTTTGTATATTGCAGTAAATTTTAAAAATATATTAACCTGGCATGGAAAATATCATCCCATAGATATCACAGAGACTTTCCTGATATTGAGATATGTTTAGATCAATCACAATGTGTCACAGCACAAATTATAAACCTATTATTAATTGAGTACAAGTAAGTAGTAAGGATGTACTGTAAATTGAAGCCTGGTATGCAGATGGAGCTGCCTGCTTGAACTAATTTTACTAAGTTCAAAATTAATTGGATTCATTAGGAAGACTTTGTATAACTTTTTCCAGGTAAAGTGATGAAAGGTCATGAATGATCTGACTTGGGTCTAGAAACACATTATTTTGAATGTCTTATACACAATATATTTGGAAATGTGTTTGGTGCAATGTACAGTATTAAGGGAAATATATGTTCTTTATACTTAAGATGTAATCCTAAAAATTAATACATCATCTATATTTAAGTTACATTACATGGAAAGATATGACCACATACAGTATTCTTGGATAAATTGCAATGTATTTAATTTACATTGGGTTATGGTAGTGTAACGCAAATGGGCTTTTGGCACATGAGGTAAACTGGAATTGATGTTATCCTCCTAATACAAAAGGGTGTACTGTTAAGGTCTATTACGGAAGGAGGCAGATGCAATGCAACAGGCAGAGGCCCAGCTGCAGCACATAGTCCTTGTTGTAAGATGGCACAAGGTACAGCTAGCCTTGGGGGCAACACAGCAACTTGGTATGGCACTGCCATTGGAAGAAAAAGAAGGAGACTATTGCAGGAGGAGGTGTGAGCTATAGTGGAGGAGGAAAGGACATGCAAGGAAGTAACCATGAAATGACAAGGAGCCTGGATGAAGTGGGAGCAAGCTTTAGGGGGGAGAGTTACCTGGAAGCACATCTGGCAGTGGAACCCACAAAGAATCAGGTTTCTGATACAAGGAGTCTATGATGTCCTCCCAAATCCAAACAATTTGTTCATATGGGTCTTAGCTGAAATACCTGCATGCCCCCAGTGTTCAAAAACTAGGACTTTGGAACACATAATAAGCAGTTGCCTTAAAGCATTGGGGGAAGGACATTATCATTGGCGGCATAAACAAATCCTCAAATCCATTGTTGAATCTATCTGCAAGAGATTCAAAGACAGCAGAAAAATTCTGACATCATCAATGTAGAAAGCCTTTGTTAAAGAGAGAGAGCAGCCAAAATAAAAGAACAGGCATTGCCAAGCAGGCCTTTTATCATCAGCAAGGGACTGGGTGATGTCAGTTGATATGGGAAGGCAGCATGATATTGCATCCCATATCATTCAGACCATGGAATTCCCATCCCGATATCATCCTGATTTCAGAAACATCAAAATGGATTATGGAGTATGCAAAGCTGGTGGTTGTTTGCCGAAGACAGGGTTGCATGTCAAGGTGCATGCTTATTGAAGGAGGATGCAGAGGCTTTGCCGCACAGCTTTTATGCAAGGTGCCTTGATTACTGATTGATCAATAAGCCTTGGTCATTTTGAGGTTAAGCAGGGACAGAGCCATCAGGTTCAATACAGAGGCAGCAAGAAGAGCTATGAGGTGATTCTGGCTGAAAAGGGGAGAAAAGGAGAAAGCGGTTTACCACTTGGACACAGGCCAAGGGTTGATCAGCCTTGGTTGGGTCAACTGGAAGGGAGTGTATGATGTGCGAAAGACCTAAAACACCTGGTGACTCAAGGTAACGTCACTGATGATGTGTCCGAGTTTGTGCATCATTGAATGTATTCATGCACTTAAGAACTGGATTTCTTTAGGGTCTCTCTATCATGTGTCCTGTCAATGAAAAAAGGGAAAAGAATAAAACAATGGAGTAACTGTTTTTGGTAATACAGTTCAATACCAGGCAGTATTTGGAGCACGTTTTTCACATAAATTCCTTAAATTGGACACAAAAGTACAGTAAATTGGAGTGGCCCCTTAGTTTAACGAATACTTTGAATGTGGTACTGGATTGGAAAACGTGCATACTTTCTCAAAATTTTAAGTGTTGTATCTTCACTTCACTATATAAAGCCTTACAGGGCAGCGCTTTTCCTTTGTAGATTACCAGGAGTTCGTCCGCAATTAGAATATGAGAACAATGCGATAAAGTTGGCAGTTACCTAAAGAGGCTTATTAGTTTCTTGATCGACTGCTCGATAATAAGCTCAACCTGTCTTACACCCCACTGTTACGCTATTACTACACAGACGGGCCAGGAAGGAATAGCTGATGTTAGATGTAATTCAACTCCTTAGGAGGGGGTGCTTGAGTCTGGAGGAGGGAAGCAGTTCCAATTTCAAACAAAAACAACTGGAGATAGATTGAGGGAGGGAGACTATCCTCCATAACCAGCTATTAAACCAAAAAGGAAATATATACAAACCAAAAAAGCGCCAGAAAGAAGACTCCGAGCACACAGACGTAAAGTGCACCTATCGAACTTTGCAAACAAGCGCCAGAGCACGCAAACTTTGCTGAACGGATCGTGGAAACTGGACTTTTTAATCAATCCTGTGGACACGTTTTGTGCTTGCTGCATTGGATGTTCATTTTGCTTTATACCGGAAATCAATTTTAACTTTTGTTAAATTATCGTTGATACTTTTTTAAGTAAACCGCGCCAAAAGAAAATGCCCAGGTCGAACAGACAGAGGGAATACAAGCCCGGTGACCTGGTGTTTGCAAAAATGAAAGGCTATCCACATTGGCCAGCGAGGGTAAGCAATCACACACAGTTCAAATATTGTATGAGTTTTTTCGTCATCATTGTTTAACGGTTGTGGATTGCCTCGTAATCTCTCCATAGAATGCATGAGGCCTACGCATTGCCAGTCTCGTATTAAACTTTAATAGACGCCAGTGGGGATAGAACCGGAGGGTTGTAACCAGTTATGTCTTAGAAAGAATAGCGTGTGTATAATTAAGTACCCGTCGGTTTGAGGATGCATGCCCGAGATTTATTTTATTACAGTCAACTCCACCTTTCCAGCCCCTAAGGCCTACTTGTCATCCGGCCACTCGTAAAGCCCGCGCAAGCTATGTAAACACAGGGCCAAGTGCTGCACAGCCCTAGGCGGTCGAATTAGGGGGCAGGTGGGCCCTTGACTTAATCGACGGGCAACGGTGTAGGTTGGGGCGGTGTGCTGGCTTGTTCTTTATGTGCAAACGCTTGAATAAAAGACTGGAGGAGAGCAGTTTAATTTGTTAACCGCAAACCGGGAAAAATCGCATGCTTATTTCAACGAATAATGATGGGCGGAGCTTATGTGATGTACGAGTGTTAATCCACTGAAGAGGCGCAAATCCTCGTTTTGAATATTATCCCCGTCACGTAACGTTGCAACGCCCACCTCCTTTTTAACTCGATGTGAAATTCGCTGTATAAAGTTTACTTTCTGTTTTGAAATCCTAGCGAAGTGATTGTTTATGCGTTACAATAACAGCATAAGGATTATTTAGTCTGCAACCTTTTAAGAGGTATAGTAGCATGGTGAAATATGTAAAATGTGTTAATATACATGATAAAGAGTGCATTTTTTTTTAAATCTTCCAAAATACACAGCCCTGATTATAAAAACCCATATAAAGTAATTGGCGCGTTTCCTAGATCGGTTCGGAAATTAATTTGTACTCGACTTTGATTAGTGAACGTAAGAACAATGAGAAAAATGTTCAGAAAAAGCTTTTCGTGTAGTTAAGCAATGAAAGACGAGTATCCGTTTGTGTAGTTTTTATCACCCTTGTCATTACATTTTTGTATGCCTTTTTCGTTCCCAAAATTCTGAATAGTGCGTTATACAGTAATTATCTTCTGAAGATGCGCACAACTGAAAGGTTCAGTTCCAATGTGGTACACTATAATATTCTTTATTTCACTGTAGCGTGTCTTGTAATGTGTATTGTTTTTATATCAAATGAGTGGTGGAGTAAATATTGTTTTGTAGAAAAAAGGAACACGTTTCTTTCATTTACAGTATATAAACCTGAATGTATTGGTCCGGTTTTAACTTCTTACCACTAAGTTTTGCATACGTAGATTCTCAACTATTGCAACGGGATACCATACGCTGTGTTATCTCTGCTGGTATATTATATTAGAATATCAGGCCCTGTATGAATGATTGTGGATGTCTGGCAACGTGCTTTGTGACCGCCAAACATCCTGTCTAACATTAGCAAGACAGGAACCAACTTGATGCTGCCAGTATAAGCTTTGACCCACTTGATGCTGAATTGGACAACAAAGATGAAGAAAATACATGGATATTTGGATCTTTGCAAATATTACGAGTGTTTTTGTTTTTCAGGATTGTTTTTCTGGCATGTAAGTTTAGAATGCCATATTTTGCAATATGTTTAGTGGGCTGGGCTAGTATATTTACCTTTTAAGAACAAAATTAATTGAGCAGTATAATTGAGGTACAATTCAGTATAATACTTAATATTTGTACTAAATATATATATATATATATTTTTTTTTTTTTTTTTTTTCTTAGGTGTGTTTGCATGTAATGTGAGAAGCTCCTATTGTGATGGCCATGTCTGATTGGTTTGCATTTAACAACTTGGCTCTCGGTGCACGAGTTTTGATGAAATTTAAGTTATTCATCTATCCATCTGTTAATTTTCTAAGTCTGCTTTGTCCTGAACACGGTTGAGAGAGTTCAGTTTTGTTGAGATATCTTAAGCAGATTGTATAAAGTTTTAAAATTTTTTAATATCTCATTGAAAAACATTGGTGAAACTGCAAACTCCTCTATCTTAAAACAGACATACATTCTGCCTGTCATGTATGAATTAGTTTGCTGTTTTAATTTTACTTTGAGAGTCAACTTGTATATTTTGTATACAGTAATCCCTCCTCGATCGCGGGGGTTGCGTTCCAGAACCCCCCGCTAAAGGTGAAAATCCACGAAGTAAAAACCATATGTTCATATGGTTATCTATATATATAAAATCCCTATGTGCATCCAGGTGTCCGTGTGTGGGTGTTTTCTGGTGAAGTGCGCATGCGCAGGGCACGGTGCGATGCACGATATTACTGTCAGAGAAAGTTAGAGGCGTTTTACGGAAATACAAACCAGTATTACTGTGAGAGGAAATTAAAGGTACACAATACAGTGACGCATATTACAGCCACATACAAGCCAGTATTACTGTCAGAGGAGATTAAAGGCATATTACCGACGCACACGCCTGTATTACCGCCAGGGAAAATTAAAGGTATATTACAGACGTACAAGCCAGCGGACGTATAAGACAGTATCCTTCAATAAGGGCGCGCACAAAAAGGCGAGCCTCAAAAGGGCGACCTCAATTGGGCGCAGCGAATAAAGACGCGCGTAAATAAAGATCTGCACCTTTGTTGCTCTTCACATATTCCAGAGCCATTTGAACTAAATTATCTACGAACTACTTTATTCACCACGCTCAATTGAGGTCGACCTTTTGAAGCTCGCTTTTTTATGCACACCCTTATTAAATAGAGCCGTACAAGACAGTATTACTGTCACAGAAAATTAAAGACACACAATACACGGCGGCAGCCCACGAAGAATGGTCAGCTCAGCAAGTAAACATCAACAAAAGAAAGGCTGAAAGAAAGAAAAATATGACCAGTCAAAGTCCCTTGCCATTTAATATAGACTGTTCCTACTAATGTTTATGCACTACTGTTCTAGCGCCCGTTATTGTAACGGGCTAAATGACTAGTTTCTATATATTTTAAGCCCTTATAAACTCTCCCACACTATTATAAACATTTCCCGCACAATTATACAGTATAAACCCTTTGTATTCTCTTAGATATTAGGTAAGATTCGTTGAAATTATGTATGTAAACAGTTTATATACAGTAAAATCTAAATATTATTTTAAAGATATCGAGCATCTCCGATATCACATATGTTACAGCCATTATGACAGACAGGCCACCAGCAATAAATACGTACAATGCAAGAAAAATTGGGTACAGTAAAATGTGTGTACAGTGATACTAAACTATGTACATGCAATGAGTACTGTATGTAGAAAATTAATTATGGTTACTCGCCAACAATGACGCGACGACTTGTCCGATAACGGTGAGTTTAATTTTACTGCACAACAAAGGAGAGCGTTACAGCACTTCTAAAGAAGCCTCTTCAGGCGATTGTGTAGCACCGCCATTGTTCTTCTTTCAGCAGTCTTCAATCCAAATCCCTAAAGCAGATTCCATCCGGACTACCGCATTATTACATCCACTTACAACTCGTTTTGCGCCCTGGTTAAAGGACACTGCGGCCGTAGATCTTATATTCTTTTCCTCCTTTTTAAATAAAATGAATCATGGACTCCATAATGCCGTAATGGCGTCCTGCTGTGGAAGGAAGGGAACAGCTACACAACATATCCAAAACGTTTACCTTTTCAGCAATCGTTAGCATCTTCTGTTGGCGCTTGGGCACGGCCCCTGAAGCAGTAGCACGTTGATGTTGAATGAGCGAGATGAGACTTCCTGGTTAACGCAGCGGAATCGAATTCGGTGCTCCGTCGCTGAGCCAATCAGAACATAGGAACTTAACTGCGTGCTCTGATTGGGTAGCTTCTGGGCCATCCGCCAATAGCATCCCTTGTATGAAATCAACTGGGCAAACCAACAGAGGAAGCATGTACCAGAAGTAAAAAGGCCCATTGTTTGCAGAAACCCGCGAAGCAGCGAAAAATCTGTGTTATATATTTAGATATGCTTACATATAAAATCCGCGATAGAGTGAAGCCGCGAAAGTCGAAGCGCGATATAGCGAAGGATTATTGTAGTTTCTTTTTTACTCATCAGACAGCTGTTCCGAACCCCATTATAAGTTAGTCAAACCTCCGGGGAAGGTGTGCACGCAAGCCGCTTGTAGAGAAAAAGGGTTTAAGATAGGCTGAGTGTACGATTCATGCGACATGACGCGTGCTCCTATGGACGCTTCTGCTATGCAAGCGGTGTACTGCTTATACTTGCACACGTACTTTACGTAAATCTGGAAGATTCCACCAGGTAGCAGTGCTAGATATCATCATGGTGAGAAAACGTTTGGCTTTGCTGTGTTGTGAATTGCTTGAAACATCCATTAAGTTCTGAGGACTCCTTGCCACAATATCTCTGAAAAGGATGGATGTTCAATGATTACATCCATCAATCCAGGGATGTGCCCATTCCTGCATGCATTGTGCTTGAGACATCAGCTCATCGCAAGGTGAATACAAGCACACACATACACTGGCATCATTTTAGCATCGCCAAATCCCCAAACCTGCATGTTCTTGGAAGGAAGCTGGAGTACACTGTGGAAACCCACCAGGAAAACATGCAAACTCCAGGCAGGGAACACCAGGAACAAGACATGTATGTATCTCCCTCATGTGTAATTATTAGCAGTATTCATTATTTAAATGAAGTTAATGATTTATCTGTAAAATGTAATATACATACTTTAATGCATTTTATCATATAAGTGATATCAAGTATAAATCTAAGGATTCTAAATGTGCAGAGAGCTGGAATGTCATAATTTTAATGTGTTCTGTGTAGCAATTGCTGCTTGCAGTTGCTGTCAATTAAGAGGAAACACATAGCGATTAACAACTGGATCAGCTTTAAGATGACGTTTACGATGGCCTACTTTAATGACAAAATTTCGAGAGTAAAGCCAAAATTTCCACTTTAATCACAAAATAGACCTTCTTAGTGTGTCCCTGATTTATTTTTTCTGTGTGGCTCAAATACGCTGTCATACATGCCATACATTCTGATGCTGTTGTGACAAAAAAAAAAGACCTCACAGAAGATCGTATGTGAGACCTTTAAAATGTATTGCGTCATTACGATGGGAAATATGCAACGCCTGTAAAGAAAAGCACCACAAATACATTTGTTTGTCTGCATTTTGCTTTATCATATCGAACCATTCATTAAACATCGAAGCACGCACATTGATCAGCATCTTGCTGTCACATGTTGATAATAAACAGAGACTCTGACGTCACTTTCCAATTTGAACATACTGCACTCCCCCAATTTTTTGCCAGTACTGCCACTCACGCATTTGTCTTGTTATTGTCCGAGTACATTCTCAGAGGACGCATCAAATGAGCACTGGGAATGCGTGGCAGCCATGATGTGTGCAGCTAAGAGGTTAACCATTGTTGTAATACAACAAATATGAGAAATTATCCATCCTGATGTCGCCCATAAACGTAATCTCGGTTGGCAGACAAACAAGTAGAGGCAAAGAATTCTTACCTAGAGATGACATTCAGGTCCAAGCTTCCATTTAATTCACCATGCGCCCAAAAATAACAGAATCTATAGCAGTTTTTATCTGTAACGTTATGAGACCCAATACCATTCTTGATAACAAGTGCTTTTGACAGATGATACTGGTTTTGGAACTGTGGTATACCAATCTGAATGCAAATGAGTGAAGTTATTGAACCTAGGCTTTATGAAGATCTTAATCAAAGCACTGCCATGTCTTTCAGGTCAGCGGAAAGAGTAGCCCTAACTTGTGACAGCTGTACATATAGGGCAGCAGATTCCTATGTGACAATCGCATGTCACTCCATTAAAGGGCACTTGTGGTGGATGTGTTGCAGACAGAAGCACTGAATTGCCAGTCACATCAGGAGTAACCTCATTGCCTACTTGTATATACAGAGCTGTTAAGAGGCTGGCTGTTGTTCCAAAAACCTTTCAAGCATTTTTAATGTGCTGTTTCATAGAGCTGCATCTAATGATTATTTTGGTAGTCGACTAATCGTTCTTTTTTTTTTTTTTCGATTAGTCACAATTATTTCATGCCTGACTATTTTGAAGCCTGTGACCTGTGGTTACACATCCTGTTCTGGGCTCCAGTGCATGTCTTACCTCATCTGCTCACGTCTGTCCACCTTTGAATGTCACCCTGATGTTTCTGCATTAGCACAATTAAAATTAATAATAATCAAATTAAAACAACAACCAGTGAAACATATGAATTTGGAAATAATCAGATGTTTTTATATTAGTGTGACCATCACAATAAAAAAGAAATACATTAAACAATACAAACTAAAGTACACGTAGTCTTTAAACAAAAAAAGTGCATTTAACTTAAACACATCGTTTAAAATAGAAACGTTTTTCATATTTTAGTAATAAATGACAAAATGTAGACAAAACTATATAATGTGTAAAGCCTGAAGTGCAAAGATCAAATAAACACTTTCACAAAAGGTTCAAGGATGGTACAATAGCTTCCGTGGCGTAGTGGTAGGAATTGCTGACTTATAATCAAGAGTCCCCAGTTCGATCCTGACTGCCTCATAAATTTACCATTTTGAGTTGCTCTTATTGTTAATATTATACAATAAACAAATGCATTTGATTTGCATCTGTAACAGCCACTATAAATGTATAGTACTTGTAAAAGTTACCTTTTTTTTTTTCCTTCACTTTTATTCTTTCGGTCACGATACATACTACTGCCCCCCCAGGGATCTGACACTGTTGCTTTTTATCTGAAACTGGGAATACCTATAGATGTGAGTGGTGTTTTGAGATAATCGAACTGGAAATTCTCTGATCTGGATGGATAAAAGCTGACACACAAACGCTGGCTTATTCATATCTCATTGTCACTTGATTATTTTTTATTCAATTTTATTGAGTGTTCCTGCTTACGCTGAACTAGTATGCACCTTATGGCCCGTGATGTCAAAGCCACACTGACATAAAAACAGAGACATATGAATAATTCCAAATATCATATATACCTTTTATGACCTTATAGTACATTTTTGAAAATATTGTGGCACGGATGCAACATTATTCATATTATTCAGATTCATTCGCATACCTTCTTGCGGTTGTAATCAGTGACCGCGTTCCCCCCCCCCCCCCCCCCCCCCCCCCCCCCCCGACCTTGCCCAGTCTGCACAGGACTCCCCTCTGCAAGGTGAGCCATGAATGCTCTTCTTTTCTCAGTGGACCCTGTACATGCCTTGCACAGTACATGTCCTTTGATCACTCCCAGGTCAAGCTTGTTATAGCACAAGCAACCGGCCACCTGCATCCACCTGCTAGCACTGAATAAGCTCACGCCTTCTGGTGTCAGCGCGCAGCACCGGGAGAAAAAAAAAGAGAGACAAATATATGACATTTTGATGAAATCATTGTATGACCTGAATAGTACCAATCAGAAAACATCATCACACTAATGCAATATTATTTGAAAACAAACAGATCGGGTGTAATTTTGTTACTTGTAAAAGTTAGCTTTTTTCACTTTTATTTTCTCAGTCTTGTTCACGCCCTCCCTTCCCTCCTGATCAGACCCTAACTAGCTAACAGCGCCAGCATTAATTCTCAAGAGACGGCAGCATCGCAGCTCCAGGATGCTTGCGTTTCAGATGCTCATGCATTGCGGTGGTGCTGCTTTGAAAAGAAAGCTCTGCTTTACATAATCTGCATTCAACTTTTTTTTCTTTTTCGGTGAAGTGCTCCCACACTTTAGAAAGTTTCTGTCTCAATTTTTTTCCATCTCCTTCCCCCTCCTCTATCCGACTCGCCATTGCAACCACGTTTATTTTCCTCTACATTCTTCTTTTCCTCAGACGTTCTTTCTTCATTGATAGGACTGTGTGCGGTCTTGACAAACAATTACAAATGGTACTGTCCCCATTCGTTCATGTAGTGCATTTCAGTTACAAAAACCAATGTGGTTCTTTGTGACTGGAGCCTCTATTGAAGGTTCTGCTTATGACGCGTCGACAATAAAAAAAAATCCGCGTCGACGATTTTTTGTAGTCGACATCATCAATTACGCCGACTATCATTGTAGCCCTACTGTTCCATTGCATGACCGCATCAATCTCAAGTTTGTGTGTTGGCAAGTCCAATAAATGTTGCTTTTCTTTAAGCATGTGGCTAGCTGTACTGCTATGATGGAAAATGTTTGCAACGCTCCTCACCTGGCCAAGGAAGCGGGCAATTGTTTGAATTTTCAGAGCAGCCTGCGATACAAAAGTGAACATTTGCGCAAAGCAGCCAACATGAAGTCGCTCCATGAGCTGTGCCGCCCAGATCATATTAGTTTCATTGTCAGTCATGATGGCTGTTTTTTTGTCTTTTATCCTCCATTCATCCAACACCGCTATTAACAAGCATCAGATATAGAGCCTCATTTTAAAATGCTTACTTTTTGTCTGAGGAACTGTGTTTTTTGAGACCAATTAATGCGACAGCTACACAATAGCAACTAAAGATATTTGTAACTTGTAGAATTTATAGAAAGACTCGAGTCCTCCCACTTGTATGTATGTTTAATTTCGACTAATTCAGCATTATTATTTAATGTCCATTAAGGGAATAAATTTGGCTAACAGCTTAGTTGATGGGTGTCTACATGAAGATTCATAAGGCACAAATAGGTTACTGAATAACATTATTTAAGAAGCAATATTGAATTATTTTGTAATATTATTCACAAGATGATATAGATGTTTTATAAAGTAGATGTCATTGCATTGTATTAAAACAAGGAGCCCTCCCATAATGTGTATGGACTCTGCTGTGGTGATACATGTCAAATTATGTTGAATTTTGAATGAATGCGGTGCTGTGCTTTTTTTTTTTTTTTTGAAAGAGCAATATTTTGTTTCACATCTTGCAAATACTGATGTTAACTGTTCATCACTAATTAAGTATTGCTTTTTCAATGTCATTCCATACTTATGCATATGTTGTGAAGTCATTATGTAGACACCCTTCAAATAGTTTTACTGAAATTGGCACTGAAATGTCTGCGAGTTGCACACCAGCGAGGCGCTGAACTGAATACACTGGCTAGGAAAATGGACAGATACTTGGACTGATTGACATCTGTTGAACTTCTCATTACAATCAGAGAATGAATGCGAAGCTTTGGTTTGTTTATCACAGCTGTTTAGGACATTATTTAAAACCAATTAATCTTATTTTTTTCATCTCCTCTTACAAATGTGTAACAATGCAAGTTAAATGGCACTCATGATGATGTTTTGTGGTTTTCTCATACTGACTAAGGCTTCACCACAAAGATATACAGTAATCCCTCGCTACTTCGCGGTTCACTTTTCGCGGATTCACGACTTCGTGGATTTTATATGTAAGCATATCTAAATATATAACGTGGATTTTTCACTGCTTCCCGGGTTTCTGCAGACAATGCGTCTTTTTACTTCTGGTATTTGCTTCCTCAGTTGGTTTGCCCAGTTGATTTCATACAAGAGATGCTATTGGCGGATGGCTGAGAAGCTACCTAATCAGAGCATGCAGTTAAGTTCCTGTGTGCTGCTGATTGGCTCAGTGATGGAGTGCTGCATTAACCAGGAAGTCTCATCTCACTCATTCAACATTAACATGCTCTTGCTACTGCATTCAGGGGATTATCACCTTCAATCGTCATCATTTTTACTGCGCAGCATATTCATCACCATCATCACGTCATATATAGCTACGTGTACTTCGCTATACAGTAAGTGTAAACTTATCTACCGATTTCATATTGCTTAGCAGTTGTTCCTGTTATTAATAGAGTAAAGGGTGGGTTGTAAACAATACAGGGAGGGTTTAAAAACGTCCAAATACACGTTAAATAATTAAATAAATATGGTGTCCCTACTTCGCGGAAATTCAGTTATCGCGGTCGGCCTTGGAACCTATCTCCCGCGATAAGTGAGGGATTACTGTAGTAATAATCCAAGTAACAGGAGAAGAAAAACATAAGGTAAAATGTTGCACTAAGCCAGTGGTTCTCAATCTGTGGGGCGGGCCTCCCTAGGGGGGTGCAAAGATGTGAAAAAAGAAAACAAGAACCAAAAATATGAAAAATACATCTATTGAAACCAAAACAAATTAACTTAAACTACATTCTGATACTAGAAAAATAAATACAGAGATAGATAAATGTCAATAAAAGTTAAGTAGGTATAGTAAAATATGCATCTATGATGTATCATTAATTAAAGAACAAATTGGTATTAGTGGGCTCCTTTCAAAAAAACGTTAGGGGGGGCGTGATTAAAACTGTTCTGAAAACTCGGGTCATAAAGGTTGAGAAACGCTGCACTAAGTTTTGTGAATTGTTGCCACTTCTTAAAAACTTTAACATTGATACAGTAATGAGCACTGAGAAGGAAAGATAGAGATACACACACAAAACCGTAAAAAGGGTTAAGCTCCATAATAGGTACATTTATTTAGCACTTAGTGATCTACAGCCATACTTGAAGAACAATCACCTTCCCCTCTCCAATGGACACGTGAATAGCCATGAAAAACAACAGTTAATGAAACTGGTCATGGCTATTTCTGCTCAGTTTGTGAAATCACCTCTTTTGCATGTTTCCAGTCATCTTTCAGATTGCCTCTCGGTGATTCTCCACTTGTGTTCTCTAGGACACTTTATCCAATGTCCCAGAAGTCCCGACATGCCTTGTTGAATCTTCCTAGGTAGAAGTTTGTGCAGGACTGATTTTTTTTTTTTTAACCTGCTCTGCAACACTCCATCCCACACCAGCCCGCTTCTGCATATATTTGGCCTCATTTGTAGTGCTCCTTCCCGCACCCTAAGGGTTTTGTCCTACTCGCATCCATAGAAACACATCATTTCTATTGAAGAAAAAAAAAAAGTAATGTATGGTTGATAAGCCTGTTTAATATGAACCTTTCCCCTTTTTGACCAAGTCCACTTTTTTTTTTGTGACTGAGCTGTGCAACTTTTGGTGCTTTCTCCAACACTGCTGGTGTAAAAGCACTTGAGAGAATTGTGTTAATAATGTGGGCACTACAATTTAATCTGATGTAGCCACCCAAGGTAATGATCATATTTTCTTCTTGGTCATTAACAAAGACAATCTAATTTGCCATGAGTGAACAGTCAGTTTCAAAAACTTTTTTTCATAGTTTTTGAAACCGTAAAGCACAAATGTTTTCACCTGTTTTAATTGTGCTTGCTTCGAATGGGGCTGCAAAAAGCACCTTTTGAGACAAGACTGTAGTCCTCATTAATGTAATGGATGGCAGGAGATATAAAATATCAGTTGTGACAGAACCCATAATTATTGACGGTCTCTAGCATGTCATGTTTTTGGGCTTTTTCTACCACATGCCGCAATACAGTTGTTGGATGTGGGAGTATCCCTTTCACTTGAAACTTCAATTTTGTCTGCTGTGTCAACCAGGTACTGTGCAAGTTGAACATGGTGCTCGCCAGACACTGTGTTGTAAGGCTGTATATCCTTGCAAATAGAATTCACACATTTATCCAGTTCTTTGCTTTTAGCTTTGGTTGTTACTTTTGAAAGGTTTGGTTTAGTTAGTCAGTTTTCAGTATGAACTGAATGACAACTGAGACTTACTTTCCTTGATGACATTCAAAGCTAGCATGTTCTTAATGTCTTCTTTGACTTCCTCCAATTTATCCTCAGAAATTCTATAAAGTTCATCTCTGTTGTAAAGTAAGGTTTGTTAAACCGTAGTTTGGTATTTTCAATATCCAAACACTTGTTTACTAAGGTTCACAGTTCGCATCTAAACTCTTTTAAGGTTTTGAAGACAGGGTTTTTATTAATCCTGTTGTCAATCCTGTTGCTGTGTCTCTGGGATTCCAGTGGCATAGTACATTCCTGTGATACAGCTTCTCTTTCCTTGTGCTTATTAGATTTTTAGTAGTATTTTTGCTTTATTTCATGAAAGCAGTTTGATCTCCATTACAACAATAAGAGCATGCTGTATAGATATTAAAGTTCACATAATCTTTTGCTTTTGGCAATATTAAATATTTGCTTTATCAATCAGTGCCTTGGTTATAAAGCCCCTGAGCTAATTTAAATGTACAGTATTGAGAAATTAAAGAGTCTAACCAATTATGTGTAATGCTTCATTAATTATATTTTATTGATATTTCCACTGTAGAGACCAAATCTTACATTAGAAGAGTATATGCACTGGAACGGTCATTTTCCCTGATGGTCTGTGGGTATTTTATTTTCATATTATTTTAAAAACAGTAAAGCCTCGGGCCATGTTGCCATATTTGTTTCTAGACAAAATATCCTAAAAAGAATTTTGAATAACTAGGATGCCAAATTTAGCTAGGCAAGAATATTTAAACATTTTTAATATTTTACACATGTTGGCATTATTGTTGGACATTATAGTGAAAACAAGTTTCTAATAAGATTTCTTACAAATTATATTTTTCTATGTACTGAATGAGGATAAAAAATGTGAAAAAGTGTTGAGCTGCATTTTTCCCATGTTAGTTCATATGCACGGCACAAATTGGTTCATATGTACAGTCATATGAAAAAGTTTGGGAACCCTTCTTAATTCTTTGGATTTTTGTTTATCATTGGCTGAGCTTTCAAAGTAGCAACTTCCTTTTAATACTGTATATGACATGCCTTATGCAAACAGTAGTATTTCAGCCATGACATTAAGTTTATTGGATTAACAGAAAATATGCAATATGCATCATAACAAAATTAGATAGGTGCATACATTTGGGCACCCCAAAAGAGATATTACATCAATACTTAATTGATCCTCCTTTTGCAAATATAACAGCCTCTAGACGCCACCTATAGCCTTTGATGAGTGTCTGGATTCTAGATGGAGGTATTTTTGACCATTCTTCCATCAAAATCTCTCCAGTTCAGTTAAATTTGATGGCTGTCGAGCATGGACAGCCTGCTTCAAATCATCCCATAGATTTTCGATGATATTCAAGTCAGGGGACTGTGACGGTCATTTCAGAACATTGCCCTTCTCCCTATGCATGAATGCCTTTGTAGATTTTGAACTGTGTTTTGGGTCATTGTCTTGTTGGATTATCCAACCCCTGCGTAACTTCAACTTTGTTACTGATGCTTGAACATTATCCTGAAGAATTTGTTGATACAGTATTGGGTTGAATTCATTCGACCCTCGTCTTTAACAAGGGCCCCAGTCCCTGAACTAGCCACACAGTCCCACAGCATGATGGAATCTCCGCCAAATTTGACAGTAGGTAGCAGGTGTTTTTCTTGAAATGAGGTGTTCTTCTTCTGCCTTGCAAAGCGCTTTTTGTTATGACCAAATAACTCAATTTTTGTCTCATCAGTCCAAAGCACTTTGCTCCAAAATGAATCTGGCTTGTATAAATGAGCATTTGCGTACAACAAGCGACTCTGTTTGTGGCGTGAGTGCAGAAAGGGCTTCTTTCTCATCACCCTGCCATTCAGATGTTCTTTGTGCAAATTGTACTGAATTGTAGAACGATGTACAGATACACCATCTGCAGCAAGATGTTCTTGCTGGTCTTTGGAGGTGATCTGTGGATTGTCTGTAACCATTCTCACAATCCTGCGCATGTGCCGCTCCTGTATTTTTCTTGGCCTGCCAGACCTGGGTTTAACAGCAACTGTGCCTGTGGCCTTCCATTTCCTGATTCCATTCCTTACAGTTGAAACTGACAGTTTAAACCTCTGAGATAGCTTTTTGTAGCCTTCCCCTAAGCCATGATACTGAACAAGCTTTGTTTTCAGATCTTTTGAGAGTTGCTTTAAGGATCCCATGCTGTCACTCTTCAGAGGAGAGTCAAAGGGAAGTACAACTTGCAATTGACCACCTTAAATACCTTTTCACATGATTGGACATGCCTGTCTATGAAGTTCAAGGCTTAACGAGCTAATCCAACCAATTTGGTGTTTCAAGTAATCAGTATTGAGCAGTTACATGCATGCAAATCAGCACAATGACAAGGGGATCCAAATTTTTGTACATCCGGTTTTTCACATTTTGATTTAATTTTATACAACTAAATACAGCTTCACTAGAAAACTTTGTTCGGAAAACACCCCAGTACTCAGATGTTCCTAGGAAATGAAAGACATACCACTGTTATCTTTTTTGTTGAAAGTAGAGTAAATTATTATGCAGGCTGAGAGGGGTTCACAAACTTTTTCATATGACTGTATGTCCAGTGTAACAAAGTTAAAACAGACTATTGGTTTCACAGCTCCCCGGTTTATTAAATCTCACTTGCCCCTAAGTTTGTCTATACAGCTTGTGTGTACATTACCAAATGTGCAGTTATACATAATCCTTGTACCAAACTGAAACTTACAGTATATATGTGCAAAATAATGAAGGGTTAAAAAAAGGAATAATCTACTAACATTGCAGTAACGATCACAACACAAAAAAATGCATTATTCCTAAACCGTATAAAGTATGATTAGTGCCAAGGTCAATTATATTAGATACATTGCCATCTTTATAGGGCATTTAAACAAAACCAATCTGTTTAATGTAGGTTTGCAATGTTTCATATTTCATAATCAAGAGTTAACCCACTGTAGGTTGATTACTGTATTTATTGTTACTTATTTAAAGAAGGTTCAAAGAGGTAGCACATTCACTTTTATTCAGTAGAGCAGGTCCCATGTAATTTTAAAATCATCCCCAACCTGAAGGACTAGCACTTTGGGACACACTGTGCTAATGGTGAAATCGGCTTACTGAACAGGAGTTACAGAAGCAATACAAAAGACATTTAATGTGAGTAAATTTGTGAACATTTTAACAAATATATCAGGGTGACTGTATTTAAAAATACTTTTTTTGGTTTTACTTTTCTACTTTTAGAAAAGTTTAGATCAGTCTTTAAACTTCATGATGACCCATCATAAATATTAGTTGTGATCAAAAAATGTGGTGAAAGTTTGAATAAAAAAATTATTACAGTAAAAGGCACGTTGCCATTAACCCCCCTCAAAATACTCCCCCTCGCTTCAAACACACTTATCCCATTGTTCTTGCCTCTTTCTGAAACAACTCTGGACGTCCTCCTTTGTGAATGTTTTTAGTTGTGTGTCGTGCCTTCCTTGATGTCCTGAATCAAATCAAAACGTTTACCTTTCATGGTCATTTTGACTTTGGGGAAGAGCTAGAAGTCGCATAGTGCCAGATCTGCTTTGTAAGGTAAATGAGGACACATCATAATGTTTTTATTTGACAGAAATTGCCGTACCAGAAGCGATGTGTGACGTGGAGTGTTGTCATAATGGAGGATGAAACTGTTTGCCCATTTATCAGGTCATTTTCTACACTCATTGTTTCTTAAATGCTCTAATAAGCCCTTATAATATTCATAGTTCTGTGTAGTGTTCCTGGGTACAAACTCAGCTTACAGTTTTGACTCATCTGTCAAAACACATGGACCAAATTTCAGACTCCGTTGCCTCATGTTCATATCCGTTGTTAAAATGTTTTGGACGAAACCATAAGAGATGTTCAGACCCTCAGAAATGTTCCTAATAGTCAATTGTTCGAATCATTTTACTTACTCTTTCAGCATTCTCTTGGGTTTTTGATATTGAAGGACGTCTCGATCTCTCCTCATCTGCAACTGATTCACAACTATTACACAGTCACTCGAACCACATGTAGACCATCTTCATATTCACTGCTGTATCACTATAAACCAACTTTAACATTTTGTGCGTTTTGTTTAGCACTTCTTTGTAGTTTGAAACAAAATTTCATGTTAGTGTTGTTCTCAAGCCATAATTTACAGCACACTTTTAAACATCCCACAAAGAACTAGTGTAACAAAACTAGACATGATGATCAAATTAGTGCTTAACACTCATCAAGAAGCTTCTCAAGTCATGTCAGTGAATATTGTTATAAAACTTGGTAGTCCAAATCTTAACAGACATAAACAAATGATGAGAAATAAGTGATCTTTTTGTTAAGTTCATATGGAAACCTGAAGGCACAGTGCAACTACCCGCCATTTCAGTCATCCCTGTTACTCAAGTAGTGTATCGAGTCACCAATTAATGAAGGGTCTTCTGCCCCAGCCAAAAATTGGGAAAAAATAAATAAATTTAGGTTTATTGAATAATAATATTTTATTAACTAAAGAGCGTAATTGTATGTGTATTGTACCTGAAAGGAACTGACAAAAATAACATTAAACATGTTCATAGCCTGTAGGGTGTGATCAATCAATGTTAAGAGTTTTTAAGGATTTCCAAAATGGAATATTTTCTGAGTGCATCTGTGTATATATAAATGTATACTACATGGGTGAAGAATATTTTCTCTTGCACTTTGTTTCTACCAGGTTTTACAGTAATTCATAGAATATTAAAATGAAAAAGAGATCCATAAATTGCTTTGTCTTTTGTAAATAGTTTTCATGCAACTAACTTTCAGGTGGTTAATTTATGTTGTTTTAGAGTTATTGAATAGAAGTTTGTGAATTAGAATTGTCTGAGTCACCTCTCTTATAAAAATGGAGTTCTTTTGTTCTTATGTTTTTTTTTTTTTTTTACCGTAGATTGATGAACTGCCTGAAGGTGCAGTTAAGTCTTCCTCCAATAAGTACCAGGTGTTTTTTTTCGGCACCCATGAGACGTGAGTATTCACCTACTTTTAAGTTAGCTTTGCTTTATTCAGTGAATAAGGTTCAGTGTATGCAGGAAACTTTGATGAAATGACAATTAAAATGCATTAAATCCAATCAGTACATGTTCTAATCTACGTTTGCTCGATACTATTAAAAAAAAAAAAAGCAGCATAATCCACATGTCAGTTACCCGGTCATATGCTTACAATGTGCAAAACACATACATTTTTGCTAAAATACTGTTAAATAAATACTTGCAGAAAAATCAACACAGAGCATAAACAGGGAATACGTTCACATTTGATGGAGCTTTTGAAATGAAGGCAGATTTATTTTTCTTGGTCATCACTACAACATTTAAAAAAAAAAAAAAATTTTTTTTGCTTGGAGTATTCCTTTAATTATCTAGTAAAGATTTATTTGAAGTTTTTCAGTGTGGCTTTCTAGTTACAATGAGTACTGAGAGTTCCATAATCGGAAATGTCAACATTTTATCATGGTAACAGATTTAGGATCTGAAATCTCCTTGTTTTGCTTCATCTGATTGTTGCCTTGGATACTGTTGAACATGGCATTTTACTGCACTGCTTATGAGACTTCACAGTCTAAGGCTCTGTACTGAGGTAGTTAAGCTCTTACTTGGGGTAAAAAGAATATGTTGCAATTGGGAATCGTAAATCTAAATCCTTCATTGTGTGTTCTCCCCCAATTCATCATGGATTAGTAGCCCAATACTGTTATTTGATCTTTTATTACCCTTCAGTAAAATTCTGTGCAGGCACAATGTGCTCTTCCTTTGCTGTGATGGTAATACTTAAACGTATCTCAAAAATTCTCCTAAAGTCCATGTAGCTTTAACTTGAGTATCTCAGTGTTTGAGTAATATCCAGAATTAGATGATTAATAGTTATCTGTAATTAAATTGGGAAGCTGTTGTAGTGTGTACTTTCTGCCAGATAAAAAATTCTGCTCTTATACATTATTATTAATTAACGTTCGATTCCTTTCTCTTTTACTTCAAATCATATTTCTTTTCAAAGTTGTGGTTCATAAAACTTCTTTTTATCGGTTAGAAAGCATAGCTAAACTTGAATTGTCTTTATTTATGAAAAATGCCAGAATATTGCTTCATGCCTTTATTTCATCCTGGATGAAAAATTGCAATTCAGTAATGATTTTCTCTAATTTTAAATATGTTTTGGATATGTAGCCTATGCATAGAAAGGGAACCTGGCTTTTATTAGAAAAAAATAAAGAAGAAAAAAAAAAAAAACAAACAAACACAGTTGTACTGTGACAGTTACTGATTGCAATACTGCTCTTCTTCACATGCACATAGAAAAGTCTAATGTGTATGTAACAATTTCTAATATTCTAAAACGGAAACAATTTTTTGAGAAACAAGTTGAAGAACAGTACTATTGAAATGAAAGGGGCAATTTGACAGTATGTGAGTAATTCTCCTTTATTTTATCCCGTTAAGATTGTGGCCTCAGGCACATTCTGGTATAGGAATTTCACTACCAATTGCTTCCCAATTCTAAATTGTCCAGGACTTAAATTGTGTAAAAGTGTGATTTGGACTCAATATTTTTTAATCTTCTTATAAAAAAAAAAAATAAAATGATGGATAACTCTGTAGTATTTCATGATACTCATTCAACTCTTGAGTTGCTCACATTGCTCTCAAGGCAGCATTAACATGATACGTACTGTATTTTCAAAATTCAACAATCCTAGAGTTATCCTGCAATTTTCATGAAAACGTGTGGCTGCTTTTCTATGATGTAAAAACAATCCTGCAGTACATATTTTGCACACAAACCGACACCAACTCAATTTTATTTACTATGGATAGATTACATTTATTACTGCCCATACATTCAGACAAAAATACTAGTTTGTACAGTTTTTGCAATTGCAGAAGCTGTATCATTTCTGTCTGTCCATTGAGCTGTTCATCTTTCTGATTTAAATGTAGCCTGGGACATTTTCAGCTTGATTAAAAATTGAAAATAGAACCAATATTATGCCATTTAGACACTGTGCCATTCAGAGTGGAGGTTTAAAAATGTATTGAGGACATTGACATGGGTAAAAAGTGAAAATAGAACACCCTTTTTTTTTTTTTTTTTTTTAAATAAACATTTTTCTTCAGGCCTTATCTAATTCCCTAATTCCCTTCACACAAAACACTTCACTGAAATTAGGTAAAATAAAGAGAAGCAGGCAAGGTGGTTCTGTTTATGGTCATGTTCTACCCTTTCTCAAATAGATACTTCCAATAGAAGGCTGCATCAGGTTTCAAGTTGCACATTGCCTTGATCTTTTTTCTTATATGGTACATTGATTTCAGTTTCCTCCAATGGCCTGTACAGTTCCTGGTCTCAATCCAGTTGAGCAACTTAGGGATGGGATGTGATGTGGTGTGGGTAGATATTTATCAACTACCTGTTATTGAGTAAGTATGGACCAGAATTTCTGAGGAATGTTTTCAGCACCTTATTGACATTATGCCGTGAAGAATTCGGGCAATTCTGGAGGCAAAAATAATAAATAAAGTTAAATGCACTATTACACATTATATAGTTACGTACTTAATAATGTGCTTGTCCATTGTCATTCTTTACATAAATTTATCTCTGCCTCGGCGTCTACTTTCTTACAGAAAAAATATTAATAAAGGAAAAAAGGGTTTAACAGTCATTATTATTGAGGAGTTGAGCTTATTTTCTCCAGATGTACTTGGAAATCCATATGTTGACCACAAGTTACAATTCTTTAAGATGTCACAACATCTGTTGTGTGTATATGTATGCATGTACTATATATACGCAAACATACAGTGCTATGCAAAAGTCTTAGATAAAAATTCTGTAAAGCAGGAAGGCTTTGAAAAATACCATAAATAGTTTTTATAAATTAGCATCCTTCTAGAAAGTCCAGCACACACACAAAAGTATAAATTAAATTAACATTTGATGTGACCACCCTTTGCCTTAAAAACAGCAGAAATTTTCTTAGGTATACGTACTTGCATGTAGATTCTGAAGGTACTTGTGTGGTCGGTTGTTCAGCACCTTTTGGAGTGCAAATGATCCCAGATTGATGAGATTGTTGAGATCAGGGTTCTGTGGTGGCCATACCACTTGTTTTAGAATTCCCTGTTGTTCTTTTCACATAGCAGTTTGTTGTCTTTTTTTTATGATTTTGTACATGTTATGGGAGGTCATTGTCATTGTGTAGAGTTTGGACTAATCGGATGCATCCCTGATGGCACTGCATGATAGCTAACAATCTGCCTATACGTCTTTGCAGCAAGATGTCTCAGTTTTCCGTTTGTGGAGCTTTCACTTTGCTTCACTGTTGACTATAAACATTCATAATTGTACTATTTATTTCCCAGCAGTTCGGTATACAGCCTGCCTTCTGTTAACGCCAAAAATTTCAAATTTTGACCCCTCAGTTTAGAGCACCTACCACCAGATTTCCGCACCCCAGTCCTTGAGTCTTTTGTCTTTATTTCCTCCTTTCCTCCTTGGAGGACTGACTTTTTGGTTCCATTAGGACCACCTCTGACAAAACATATCAGGACTGTAGATGGGTGTACTACTCCATAAGTGGTTTCTGATAGTTCTGAGCTGATAGAGATCCTGGACATCTTCTAATTTGAATAGGAAGAAAACTTAATTAACCAATTATCTATTGACTCCGTTTCCTTGGCTGACCACTGCATTTCCATTCCGCAGTCTTTGCCGTTTGTTTGTGCTTCTGCTGAAAAGCTAGGACAGCAAATCTGGAAACATCTGTCTGCAGTGAAATTTATCCTTAGGAGAAACCTTGATGATACAGGATCTTGTCACTATGCTTACATTTGCCATGGTGTAAGATTTGCACATACTGTATCTACAGCAGCCTCATCTTTTTAGTATGGCTGTCCCTTGCCCTGTGATTTCTTTCTGTACACAGCTGTTTCTGTTTTGGTTAATCACTTTAGTTCAATCTACACATAGTTATTGGTCATTAACACCTGTTTGCTATATTTGATTAATCAATCACTTGGCTATACACCTTCAAAGATTTCACTTTGTTTAACAGGAAAGTAGTCTACTACTATGTTAGTTTCTTTCTTTATGGACAGACAAATATCTCATTGTAGTGCTTCACTTGTAAAAGAAAAGTTTAGAACTCTGAAACAAGCACTTTTCTATTGACCTACTAATCCAGAAGACACAACATAACTGTCTAAGTCAGATATTTCTGTGATCCATCCAAATTGCCTAAGACGTTTGCACAGTATTGTGTGTGTGTATATATATATAATGCATATACTGTATGTGTTTAATGTTGTTTATATTCTTTTATGTATTCATCCTTTTATTATTTATGGGTATTGTTTATTGTTTGCTATTAAGTGTTAGAAAACTTTTGTGTTACTGTACATTGCTTTCAGTTTGAATCTGTCAACTTTAAAGGTAAGAGGTAAAGTTTCAGTTTGGGATGAGTGATTTAGATGGGCCTGTCGTACAGTATATACTGGCTAAGCCATTATTTGAAACTTGTGTTCAATTGTATAAAATCTAAATGGCAAATAATTTTCTTATATTTAGATCTGTAAGGTTCATTGCTGGTAGTGCTTTCTTTATCCTATGATGTATGTGGGTCTCAGGCAATGATTTGCTTGGAATTTGCATGCCCTCTCCATGTCTACATAGTTTTTCTCTAGGTACATCTATTTTCTTCCCCATCCCAACGTTCAAACTGTCTCTGTAGGAGTAGGTGTAGGTGAGTGTGCCATACAGTGGGCTTGCAGTCTGTTCAGAATTGATTACTATATTACCCTTGTTTACCCAGTGCTATTGGGATAAACTTCAGCTCCCAGTATTTGGAAACAATTTTATTTGTAGTAAATTAATTGAGTAGATGGTTTTTGAACTGCTGACACCATCAAAGTATTTGTTATAATGGCTGTATACCGTACATAATCCAGCCACAGGGGAATGTGATTGAAGTATTCTTAGAATCTTACTTATGGCACATTATAGAAATGTGTGTTTTAGTGATTTTAAGTGACAGTAAAGACAATTATTTCAACAAAATGTTGGTTTTTTTTTAAACACAATATGCTGTTTAAAGACTTTATTCAGCTTTTTTTCTTTGTTTTGTTTAAAGATGTTGTCTAGGCAAACATTATTTTGAAATTAACTCTTGGTAAAACATTTTTTTAGGTACTCATAGTTTGAGTAAGAGAGAAATCTTTTTTTCTTTTTCTTTTAGTGCATTCCTTGGTCCCAAGGACCTCTTCCCCTATGAGGAATGTAAGGAGAAATTCAGCAAAGCTAACAAACGAAAAGGATTCAGTGAAGGATTGTGGGAGATTGAGAATAACCCCTCAGTCAAGGCATCTGGATATGAGGTACACGAAGATCTATCCAAGTACCCAAAAACTATTACCAGTCTTTTGTTGGAAAATAGATAAATATTGAAGTAAAAAGAAGCTGTTTAAATTATTATAACAAATACTCTAAAAATTAAGTCTTAATTATTTTGCATGTTATATTTTGTTGTTCAATATAGGCACAGGTATATTTAAATACCTATTTGTAAAAAGAAGGGCCAGACTAAAAAAAATAATAGTTGGGTACCTAACACATTATTCTATTTGGAGTACAGAGCAGAATAGAGACAAAGCTACAACTGTAAAAATATTCTTGCTTTCCTAGAAGAGTCTTGTTTTTGTAAAAAGATTTCCCACAAACATAATTTTGCTTCAAAAAACCTGAGGCCAACCCTACCATCTTATCAGGCAGAAATGTTTATGCAGTGGCTTAAGTTTTTTTTGTGTGCAAGATTTTCCAAAAGGTACAGTATTAAATGAGATTTTATGGTTTAAAATGTGCATACTAGAAAATATATTAAAAGGGTGAATCATTTAAGGCTGTATACCTAAATCTCCATTAAATTTAAGTTTCCCAAATGATATCCTCGCCAGCAGCATGGTCATCCTTTGAAGTTGACGTGGAGGATGGGCTAAGCTCTTGAATGCCTTATGCCACTTACTTCAACTGTAGATATTGTGATTTGTACTCTTTGTTGTTGTTTTATATGCATTATTAGAAAGTTTGTGGTTGTACTTTGTGAATGCTGAGCATCAGTCGTCTCGTTGGCTTTTGCCTTGTTCTGCAGATTCAGCTGCATGATGCAACCAATACCCATTTTCTGAACTTCTCAGTTTCATTTTTGCTGCTGCTATGGCATTTAAAGTGACTATTTGACTTATTGTTAATTGTGACAGTTACATGAACTGGCTAATAAACTAGCATTTTGCCTTATAAAAATTGTGCTCAGTACAGTCTTATTCAATTAAAACAGAGGTGTAGTGCATTACACTTTAATAAAGATTCATATAAATATCTAATACAATATAAAACTAGCCTTAATGTGGCATTGACATTTTGGTGTGTTAAGCGTTGGGTTGTACATTTTTTTGGGAAAAATACCTTGCAGTATTTGGACCCATATTGTGTTTGTTAAATAGTAATTACCTGATCATGAGCTGTTACTATGAGTGTGCCCTAGTCCAGCATCCAAAATATATTCTGTGTTTAAAAAAAGTATAGAAAGTAGATAGTGTACAGTCATGGGCCAACCTATGGCTCAATTTGGGCCTGGCCAATTGGCTGAATCTTTGTCATAAAGTGTATAATATATTTTAGTTGGGTCACTGTTACCAATAACTGATCCTTATGTCATGGAGGTCACATACTAGGTCAGTGTAAGACATTGTGAACCATTGGCCTGTGGATTGCTGTAATTGGTTTGCAAGTGTGTTGCAGCTCGCCAAAGCAAGTGTAATGCAGTGTCACAACCTTGGATGCTACCAGTATATACAGTATATGTTACGGACAAAACCCTAAATCGGCCAAATCGGGAAATGGCCAATGTCCGATCTTTTCCTCGATTTCAGGATTTGGCCAGCCAGTTTGCGAAATCGCACGGGGCGATAGGCCAAAATCAGAAGAAGGCATGAGCAGCGATTTGTTGAGCACTTAGTAGTGCGATTGCATCGAGTGTAGCCTTGGCAGCTTATGTTCACAAAGCAGACGCCACTTAGTTGTTTCACAATAAATAAGATTAGGTATATAAGTAGATTTCACATTTCTGTTATCATTTTAGCCCTAAAATAGTGACTTAACATCAGGGACCTATTGTATTGACGTTAAGGTTAGTGTTTGGGCGAGGGGAAAGCCGTCTCAAGTGGTGTCTGCTTTTTGAACAAGACCTGCCTTGAGCAGTTCCTTGTGGAGAATGGAAAAATCACTTCTGAATCTGCATCTGAAAGTTTTTAAGCGTCTTCGCACCTTGAGCGGACAGTCTTACATCAGCACATTGGATTTTGGCCAGGGAGTTCTCGCCACTTCGCGAAATGGCCGGCCAAAGTAGCTGGTCATTTGTAGGCCAAAATGCGAAATGGCTGGCCAATTCGGGAAATGGCTGAACTTTGGGTATTGGCCGTAACATACATATACAGTATGTGTGTGTGTGTATGTGTGTATATATATATATATGTATATGTATAAATGTATATGTATAAATGTGTGTATATATATATGTATATGTGTATATGTATAAATGTGTGTATATGTATATATATATATGTATATGTGTATATATGTATATGTATATATGTATATATATACAGTGGTGTGAAAAACTATTTGCCCCCTTCCTGATTTCTTATTCTTTTGCATGTTTGTCACACAAAATGTTTCTGATCATCAAACACATTTAACCATTAGTCAAATATAACACAAGTAAACACAAAATGCAGTTTTTAAATGATGGTTTTTATTATTTAGGGAGAAAAAAAATCCAAACCTTGGCGAAACTGGCCAAGGATAGGTGTGCCAAGCTTGTGGCATCATATTCAAAAAGACTTGAGGCTGTAATTGCTGCCAAAGGTGCATCGACAAAGTATTGAGCAAAGGCTGTGAATACATATGTACATGTGATTTCTCAGTTTTTTTATTTTTAATAAATTTTCAAAAATCTCAGGTAAACTTTTTTCACGTTGCCATTATGGGGTGTTTGTGTGTAGAATTCGGAGGAAAAAAATGAATTTAATCCATTTTGGAATAAGGCTGTAACATAACAAAATGTGGAAAAAGTGATGCGCTTTGAATACTTTCCGGATGCACTATGTGTGTATATGTGTGTGTGTGTGTATATGTATGTATGTATATATATATATATATATATATATATATATATATATATATATATATATATATATATATATAAAATTCTTATCAGATGAAGGGGATTATCAGAGAAGGACTGGAACAGAAAATTTCTCTATATGCAGATGATATGGTTTTATTTATATCAGACCCAGAAAACACTGTGCCTGCAGTTCTATCAGCACTAACAGAATTTCAAAAGATATCCGGTCTCAGAATTAATCTGAATAAAAGTATACTCTTTCCAGTGAATTCACAAGCATATAATATTAGATTGGACACCCTACCTTTTACCATAGCAGATCAGTTTAAATACCTAGGGGTAAATATCACAAGTAAACATAAAGCTCTTTATCAACAAAATTTTCCCGTCTGTATGGGAAAAAATTAAGCAAGGCTTGCATAGATGGTCAACCCTTCATCTCACTCTAGCCGGAAGAATTAACGTTGTTAAGATGAATATCCTTCCTAAACTTCTTTTTTTTATTTCAAAACATTCCAATGTATATATCAATAAATCATTATTTAAGCAATTAGATTCAACAATAACCTCATTCATTTGGAACTCAAAACACCCACGTATCCGAAGAGTGACCCTACAAAGACTTCATGCAGAAGGTGGCATGGCTTTACCTAATTTTCAGTTTTATTACTGGGCAGCATACATACAAGCCATAAAAACCTGGACATAAAAAAATGAACATACACAGGCTTGGCTCGCAATAGAAGTAAAATCCTGTAGTATTTCTTTATACTCCCTGCTGTACGCTCCAATAAATGCAAGTTATCGCAAATATACTAATAACCCAATTGTGCTTTACTAGCTCACAATATGGAACCAACTTAGAAAGCATTTTAAGATGGAAAATCTTTTATCCGCGGCACCTCTGCAAGAGAACCACCTCTTTCAACCCTCGCAAACATATCCAGTTTTTAATACCTGGAAAAGTTTTGGGATTAAAATGCTCAGAGATCTATATATAGACAACATATTTGCATCTTTTGAACAATTACATTCCAAATTCAACCTCCCAGCTACACATTTCTTTCACTATCTTCAAATTAGAAATTTTGTTAAACAGAAACTGCCCGATTTTCCTCACCTCGTACCCTCCATCATGCTGGAAAAAATACTGCTCAATTTCAAGGAATTAAACACCATTTCCGCATTACAGTAATCCCTCGCTACTTCGCGGTTCACTTTTCGCGGATTCACGACTTCGCGGATTTTATATGTAAGCATATCTAAATACATAACGCGGATTTTTCGCTGCTTCGCGGGTTTCTGCGGACAATGGGTCTGTTTACTTGCTTCCTCACTTGGTTTGCCCAGTTGATTTCATACAAGAGATGCTATTGGCGGATTGCTGAGAAGCTACCCAATCAGAGCACGCAGTTAAGTTCCTGTGTGCTGCTGATTGGTTCAGCGACGAGTGTTGCATTAACCAGGAAGTCTCATCTCACTCGTTCATCATTAACGTGCTAATGCTTCAGGGGCCGTGTCCAAGCACCAACAGAAGATGCAAATGATTGCAGAAAAGGTAAAAGTTTTGGATATGTTGAAGGAAGGGAACAGCTACACCGCTGCAGGACATCGATTCTCTTTATTTAAAAAGGAGGAAAAGCATATAAGATCTACAGCCGCAGTGTCCTTTAACCAGGGTGCAAAACGAGTTGCAAGTGGACGTGATAAGGCAGTAGTCTGGATGGAATCTGCTTTAGGAATCTTTGCAACAAGGTCGACGACGTCATGACCGCCTAAAAGCTGCTACGTGTACTTCGCTATACAGTAAGTGTAAACTTATCTACCGATTTCATATTGCTTAGCAGTTGTTCCTGTTTTTAATAGAGTAAATGGTGGGTTGTAAACAATACAGGGAGGGTTTAAAAACGTCCAAATACACGTTAAATAATTAAATAAATATAGTGTCCCTACTTCGCGGAAATTCAATTATCGCGGTCGGCCTTGGAACCTATCTCCCGCAATAAGTGAGGGATTACTGTATATAAAATCTTATTAGAGTCCCTACCTTTCAAAGACCCAAGAGGACATTGGGAAGAAGATCTCTTAATCAATATATCAGAAAAGGAATGGAAGGTAGCAAAGCAGAGAATTCACTCGAACTCCATATACGCAAAGCATAGAATTATTCAACTGAAAATTATATATCGAGCTCATCTGTCTCGCTTAAAACTGTCCAAAATGTTTCCAGGGCAAGATCCAACCTGCGAACGCTGCAACCAAGCTCCTGCCTCACTGGATCACATGTTTTGGGCCTGCACCAAACTAACATCATTTTGGACTTAAATTTTTAAGTGCCTTTCAGACAGCCTTGGGGTCACAATCCCTCCTAACCCATTAACCACTGTGTTCGGTGTTCTTCCAGGCGGACTTGAAGTGGAGAAGGACAAGCAAACGGTGATTGCATTCACTACACTTTTGGCACGCAGACTTATTTTGTTAAATTGGAAGAATCCTAACTCTCCTCTGATTAGTCAGTGGGAAACCGATGTTTTATATTATTTGAAATTGGAAAAAATCAAATTCTCAGTTAGAGGATCTGTACAGAACTTTTTCAAAACCTGGCAGGATCTAATCAATATTATTTTAGAATAAGAGAAATAACTATTACCGCATTTATTTTCCTTCTCCATTTTTTATATCTATATCTATATCTATATCTATATATATATATATATATATATATATATATATATATATATATATATATATATATATATAATATAATTCTCTAAGCCGCCGCCAGAACGGGCAAGACACCCATGAAAGCACGCAGGAAGGAGCCACGCCCACACCCATGAAAGCACGCAGGAAGGGGCCACGCCCACCAACTCTAAGACCATTGGATACGCCGAAAACTCGCAGAGCCATGCCCACCAACTCGGACGCGACGCCTCGGATAACACGCCGTCATTTCTGTTTGTCTGTGCTACAGTCCACATGCAGCTCTGAGCCACGTTGACTTTTCGGTTTCGACGCACGACTGCGTGCAACATCGCAAACTGTTTTACACGCTACATACAGCAATTCGCATCCATGACAAACATGCGTCTTCTTAGATGGTCCTGCAGGAACACAGAAAACGTTTCCCCGCCCACCGACACTCTTTATTCCCCGGCCCGCGTCCACCACATCCGCGACAAACATGCGTCTTCTTAGATGGTCCTGCAGGAACACGGAAAACGTTTCCCCGCCCACCAACACTCCTTATTCCCCGGCCCGTGTCTAAAACAGTTTGCGAGGGGTATCCCATGGGATCCTTAAACAATCCTTTAAAACTGAGGTTAAAACACAATGAATGAAGCAGTCTTTAAAAACCAATAAGCCCTGTGCCTCTGTTTCATTAGCGTCTCACCTGCTTCACCGATGCAGGCCCTGCAACAGTCGAGACGCTCTCTCAGCAGCTGACCTTCTCTGTGCCTGACTCCACTATAGGCTGCAACAAAATTATGAAAGTATGGGCACATTTGTTTCACACAAGCTGTGTGTGTGGGTGGGTTGGTGTTAGTTAGTTAATTAGTTACTTGAAGGATTTCAAGATTTAATATGCACAAGCGGTAACGCTGCAAAAGCAGCCCAAACCAGAAAAGACGGCTGGCAAAAAGTGGCCGACAAATTAAACACATGTGCATTGTACTTACTAAAAGCAGCGTTACGGATTTTGCAAATCTTCATTTTTTCCCCTCTGCTTAAAGAACATTTAAAAAGCTGCGTGATTATGCGGCGTATACTATGCCGCGGGTTGGTATGCAGCGTGTAAAACAGTTTGTTTGTCGCGGATAATTTGCCTTTTACTATTACACGAAGACAATTTCCTGTTAATACTTTGTTACATTGATATAGCAGTGTTCTCAGTATTCAAAGTGCTATTCACACGGAGGAACCGGGAAGCAAAAGCACAATCTTCCACAGTCTCCTTACTGCAAAGCAGCAGCACTATTACAGCGCCATAAGGCAGTTAAAGAATACACCGGGCTCGATTTTGTTTTCACTTCTGTTTACAGAGATCGGGTCGTAGATAGCATTGTTGCAATGTTACTTTTCTTGGTGGCTTATTACATTACAGATGTTTCACATGTTCATTTTTTCCCCTGTGCTTAAAAGACATTAAAGTGTTTCCAACTGTGACTCCGGAACATCTCAGTACGCAAGCTATATTAAGCATCAACAACGAAGACTCGCTACACCTTAATCTACAAGTACTGACACTTATCCCTACCGACGAAGTAACTTTCACCAGCGTGGCCTTCTTCGTCGCAGACAATCCCGCTTTCAGTCACGAACAATTATATGTTGCTTTCTCCAGAGGTCTATGTTTTCATTCACTCACAGTGGTATCCACAAACCCACCCCATTTGGACAACTGTGTTGTTCAGGAAGTGTTCACCCATCCATCCATAATTACGCGGCGTATGCTACGCCGCGGGATGGCTAGTACCTATATATATTTCTACCTTTCTTTTGTTTGTTGTTGCCTTATTAAAAAGCCCTAAGCAATTCTCCTTTGGCTAAGCTGTCCTTCTCAGGGGTGGGGTTTGATTTGTCTTCAATTTTTCTTTTTTTTTTTTTTGTTATAAGTTGATCTATTTGTATGGAATGATTACAATAAAATGAATAAATAAAATTAAAAAAAAAAAAGAAATTTTTTTTATTTAGATACAGTATATATATGTTATACTGTCTTTAGCACAATATTGGTCACATAATAAATGGTGGAACTTTTAAGAAAAAGCAACAAGTAGCTACTTGAAGGCTGCATACAATTGTTTGATTTTTTTTTTTTTGTCAGACGGGAGAGTATGGCTAATGAAATTTCTCTTTCTTCCATGGCTTTGAATGTGTAAGTATTGTGAAATTCACAGGTATTTGAATCAACTACAAAAATGTTGGTATTGTCATCCCTGACCCTAAATGTTCACCTCACACTGAAGCATAAATATGATTTATATCTAGAAAATTATTTTAATTAGCTGTTTTTTATTTAGTCATTTATTTAAAATAGATGTTTTTTTAAATCTACATTTTATCATTTGAGTCTGGGGTTTGCCTGTATTATTAATTTCTTTCTTTACATTTATTTAACAGCCATCTCAAAAGGAAGGTGGTTCAGAGGGAGGAGGAGACTCTGAAGTGGGTGCAGATTCTAAGAAGGCTGGCACTGAAGGCAGCAGTGATGATGATGATGATGATGATGAGGGAACATTGGTAATTGATGAGAAAAATGAGAAAGGAGGAAGCAAGAGGAAGGCTGAAGATTCACTGGAGGTAGAGAGTTACATTTGTGTTTAAATACAGCAGTCTTTAAGCTAATATGCAGTATTACATTGGCACAGAGATAGAAGTCAAATAAAGGTAGTATTTGTTTCTAGCTGTTTTGACAAGTTCATCTCCAGTTATGATGCTAATAGATATAATAGTTTGCCTTAAGAGACACAAACTCAATCAAGGTAGGAGCTTTCTGAGAGCAGAACAAAGTTTGGTTTTATTTAAATGTAGTAATGTTTATTTGTAAAGCAACTGGGTAACTCACAAGCCCAACTTTTAGCATAAATTACAGATAGAATGAGTCACTCAATTCAGTCCTGAAATCTGTGTATAGTATTTTCCAGTCATTTTTGTGTTTCTCCATTGGGATGCCCAGTTACAGTACCTGGATGAAGTTACAAGCTTAGTCACTCTAGAGTAAACACATTTTCATTTCTTTTAGTGCATTAACTAATAGCTTCTTGAAGAGGTGGGGCTTAAGTTGCCCTGTGGCTTTCTTTTGAAACTGGTAGAGGTGAGGAGCTTTCTACTGGTGAAACAGTCTTCCAAGCCACTCTTCCTTACTTTGTTATGTAGGCCTAAAGATAAAGAGCCAGGCTATTAAGCATGCTTTAGTAACTATAATATTGTGTGCCTACAGACTTCTAGTAGCAAATTGTCCAATTATTTCATGAAATAAATTATATATAATGTATATTAATTAAAGCATGTACAGTATGTTTAATGGAAAGATATGCAGTTTGATATTTATATTCTATTGCCTCATCTAGGATTCTCCAAAACGACCTAAAGTGGAAGACAGTGAAGCTCAGGCAGAGAAACAAGTAGAAAATGAAGGGTCTGAGAGTGATGGGGCCGAGTCTGATCATATGGATCCTGAGGCCAAGGCAAACAATGGCCCAGGAGAAGATGGTGTAGCTCCTGTAGTACCACCTGTATCGAGTGATGAGAAACCAGAAGGTCAACCAAATGATGCTGAGGCTCAGTCAACGCCGGAAAAAGTGAGTGTGTGAAATTGTATGCATTCGTAAATCATTCTAAATAAAACATAAGTGAAAATTTCAGGTTTCTGAAACTGTATTTGGAAAAGGCAAGCAGCCATACCTCATGCACTTCAGAACAGGTCATCCACCTGAAGCTAAGCATGTTCAGGCCGGCCAGTACTTGGATGGGATGCTGCTGGAGGAGGTGTTGGTGAGGCCAGCAGGGGCCGCCTACCCTGTGGTGTGAATGTGGATCCCAATTCTCCAGTGAAGTGATGGGAACACTGTGCTGTAAAAATGGCACCGTCCATTGGATGAAATATAAAACAGAGGTCCTGACTCTCTGGTCATTAAACATCCTGAGGTATCCTTTGTAAAGAGTAGGGTGTATCCTAATGTCCTGACTAAACTGTCCGCCTGGTCATTCTGACCACCTAATCATCCCCCATCTCTGATTGGCTAACTATCTTTCACCCCTTCACCTCCTAATAACTAATGTGTGGTGAGTGTACTGGCACAGATTGGCTGCCATCACATCATCCAGGTAGATGCTGCACATTAGTGGTGATTGAAGTGGCTCCCTACACATTTTGAGTACCTTGAAAAACTCTATATAAATTTCATGAATTATTATTATGTAGATTTACTTTCTTTATATCCTTATGTTATTTCACCTTCTTTAAATTATTGTAATATTTTGTGCTGTCAAAGTAAGTATGGATCAAGTTGTGCTAATTGATTAAAGCACTACCAGAGAAAATAATCACAGAAATTGATCCTCATAATTTGGGGTTCATTTCAAATTTAAGAGCATCCATCCATTATCCAACCCGCTATATCCTAACTACATGGTCACGGGGGGGTCTGCTGGAGCCAATCCCAGCCAACACAGGGTGCAAGGCAGGAAACAAACCCCGGGCAGGGCGCCAGCCCACTGCAGGGAGCGCGCACACACACACATACACCCACACAGTGCTTGATTAGTGTGAATTCCTCACATTTCAAGACTTCCAAGTCCAAATTTTACCTGACATGTAAATATCAAAAATAATAACACAAATTTTAAAAAGGGATAATTTATTATTTAACTTTTAAATTGAGACCAATGCAAAATATATACAGTCAATTCTCATTATCCATGGAGGTTACATTGTTAAAAAAACAAAAAAACTCTGCGGATGCTGAAGTATTGGTCCTGTCGGGAAACTGTGGTTAAGTGGACAGAGGCTCAGTGGAAAGACCAGCAGGGGGAGATGGAGTCAGGCAGACACACTGGCCCTCCAGTCGCGCCCATCAAGACTTGGTAATGATCCCTCTGCAGGTTCATCTGTGGAAGCCGTGTTATGACTTTCTCTATTGTCAGGATCGATTGTCTCCTAGGAGCTCTGCGAGAGGCTACAAGCAACTGCAGCAGTGGCAATCTGAGGGTCTTACTGAACCATCCAGTTGATAGTAGCAAAAGACAGTATGTGCAAAGGGCAGGAACTTAATCAGTGCAAGGTTATGATCTGCAGTTACTGGGCATTTCTTGTTTGTGGGGAACAATTGCAAGCTCTGATCCCCATCACAAATGAGATTCAATGGCTGGCTTACTTCTCTCTGACACTGGGTAGAAGCCCATTGATTCATTTAGTATGGTGTGGGTGCAGCCCCAGACATCTAAGGGACTCGCAGACCTTTTATTTTTCAATGTCATATTTTGCTGCGGTGAGACTGGCCTATTGGAATTTTCTTTTCTGTTGCGCATGGCCATGTAGTACAGGCTAGGCATGAATAGACTATGTGTGCCACAAAATGGGTTATACTTTTTTATTAATGGATAAGCAAATCCGTGGGTACAGAATCCACAGATAGTGAGGATTTGCTGTATATTTACAACATAAACAAAAGTAAATTATACCACATTTATTCAATGATTTACTGTACTTTAAGCAAATGTTCTAATCTTACTGAAAGTGTTAAAGCAATTTCTAAGCAAGCATATATACAGTCATGTAAAACATTAACTACACCCATAAATGTGTTTTTTTTTTTTTAAATTTTATTTTTAAAATATGTGGACATATCAAGACTTGATCTTTATTTAACAGTATGTTTAGATAAAGGTGTTGTAATTGGAGGAGAGGGGTAATGAAAATTTGACTTTGCGATACTTTATTCACTCAAAAATGTTTCCTACAATTGTAGTGTGTGACACACCAACTGGGAAAGTTTTTATTTATATAAGAGACTACAAAAATACTGTAAATGCTGTATGATGTTTCTTATATCACTTTTATATATAGATAGCTGTTTAATGGAAAATCAAGTCTTGATATGTTCATGATAAAAAGAAAAAAATGTATAGATTGTTTGATCCATTTAAGTTGGTCTCATATGGGCAATTCCGAACATTGTGCCTGGGATAGGCAATAGCTATGACACTGAACTAGATAAACTGGGACCCCACTGTTGCTGCAAGTATTTGTTACAATTAACTTCTGTTTTTAATCTGACTCCTAGCCTAATTAAGTAAGCTGTTATTTCCCTATTTCTGTGTTTTGGGAGCAATGTAGAATTTACAAAAATAAGTCTTGTTTTTTTTCATTAAAATGTACGAGGCAGTTATTTGGGGATGTAGCAGTTATTTTTCTTTTTATCAGTAATTTAATTCTGATTTTTATTCTGCCTTTCCAGGTGTTCTGGTTATTTAATCCATTATTACTTATTAGTGGGTGTGACAGTGATGTAGGTGCAGCCTTTCATCATTCAGAGTCGTTTGCCTGGGTGTTTACTCTGCTTGTTTTTAATTGTCATTATTAAGATAGAATGAAGGGAGCAAACTACACAATAAAAGGGGAAAAATAATAGAAAAACAACAAAAGAGAGTTATACATTTAAAGCTATAGCAAAAATAGAAATATTTCTAAAGGTCTTCAAAATGTAAAAGTCATACTGTTGTGCTTTTCTGATTGCACAATAAGTGAAGAGAAAAAAAGACTAGCTAATTAAATTCGATCAATTATTATCACTTATTGTGAAACTGGTTGGAACAAAAAACCTGCAGTCACAGTGGGTCCCTAGGACTGAGTTTGGAAACCACTGGGTTAGAAATGCATGTATGGATGGATGGATGTGCAACTTCCGTCACCACATCACAGGATGAATGTGAATACAGTGATCCCTCGCTATATCGCGCTTCGCCTTTCGCGGCTTCACTCCATCGCGGATTTTATATGTAAGCATATTTAAATATATATCGCGGATTTTTTGCTGGTTCGCGGATTTCTGCGGACAATGTGTCTTTTAATTTCTGGTACATGCTTCCTCAGTTGGTTTGCCCAGTTGATTTCATACAAGGGACGCTATTGGCAGATGGCTGAGAAGCTACCCAACTTACTTTTCTTGCTCTCTCTCTTGCGCTGACTATCTGTGATCCTGACGTAGGGGGTGTGAGCAGGGGGGCTGTTCGCACACCTCGATGATACGGATGCTCCTCTAAAAATGCTGAAAGATTATCTTCACATTGCTACCTTCTGTGTGCAGCTTTTAAGTATGCTGCACGGTGCTTCGCATACTTAAAAGCTCAAAGGGCACGTATTGATTTTTGACTTTGTCTCTCTCTCTCTCTCTTTGTCTGCTCCTGACAGAGGGGGTGTGAGCTGCCGCCTTCAACAGCTTTGTACTGGCGGTGCTTCGCATACTTAAAAACAAACAGCCCTATTGATTTGTTTGCATTCCTCTCTGTTTCCTTTGAAGAGGAAGATATGTTTGCATTCTTTTAATTGTGAGACAGAACTGTCATCTCTGTCTTGTCATGGAGCACAGTTTAAACTTTTGAAAAAGAGACAAATGTTTGTTTGCAGTGTTTGAATAACGTTCCTGTCTCTCTACAACCTCCTGTGTTTCTGCGCAAATCTGTGACCCAAGCATAACAATATAAAAATAACCATATAAACATATGGTTTCTACTTCGCGGATTTTCTTATTTCGCGGGTGGCTCTGGAACGCAACCCCCGCGATGGAGGAGGGATTGCTGTACTTCTTTTCTTTGCCTGTTCATTTACATACCAAATGAAACGTGTTTCTCCAGTATAAGCTTTTGTAGGGTGTATTAACCATTTAGAGCATCCTGAACATAAAGTAGCATAGCATAAGAGTACCTGATCTCGTCAGTTTAGGCATACTGGCATACATACTGTTAGCTTTAGTTCCAAGTATTTCATCCAGTTGCCAGCCTCAAGCTTTTAAACAGTTCTTTAATTATTGATTTAGGTCATTAAGAACATTTGTGAGGAAATATTCAAGCCTAAAATACTTAAAATCCATATAGTAACACGTCATTGTCTCACACCTTGTAATAAACCAGAAGATATTGCTATCAACATCCACAGCTGCAATTTTACGTATTCACAAGTAAATATCAATTTACTGAAGCTTTTTAAATCTTTTCTCCAGTTCAGAATGTGCACATTTGTTTTAGAATGTTGTTTTCATCTCAACTGATGACAGACATCCGTTACATGTAGAACTAAACTTCAGTAAATCAGGAAGGATAGTTGCTTTGAAAACCCACACAAATCGCTCCAGAAACTCCTTTCTTCCTAGTGCCATACGACTATTCAATAAGAAATATCGGAGATAATGTTTAAGGTTTTGATATATATCCTGTTACCTTTTTTTTTTTTTTTTTGGTATAAATATGTTTTATCTAACTGCCTTACCTTAACCTTTCTTATTTCTATTTGTCTGTTTTATTTCATTCTGTCTGTTACCTGTTATTAGATGCAACTGAGAAGGCAAATTTCATGTTTTCCTGTGTAAACATGACTAAATAAAGAAACCTAAACCTAAGAATCACTAAGACATGACTCATCCCATCTTGTTTATGTCACCAAATTGAAATATGTATTCTTTCTTATCAAGCTTAAATTGTAGTTTCTGTATTCATGATTATTCAGCTACTAGAAATGTTTTAAATCAGTTTAAAAGGGGAAATCACCTTTACTGATCATAAACAGAAGGCAAAGAACAGAAACAACTTTGACCTAAACCATTTATTTAGTTCATATTTGGACACCCATGTATGTGTAAACTGTACATTTCTTCAGTGAACCACTTGAGTCAAACTGAGATAGTATGCTTTTAAAAATTTATCGTTGGGGGAGTCTTACTGATGCATTAATCTGGGAGTATGTTACAGTCCGGTTAAATTTTACTTACTACTTTAGGAAGAAATCCATTTTAGTAGAAATATGAAAAGTTCCAAACTGGCAGAAACAGAAGTAAAGTGTAAAATATTATTGTGCGTTTTCTTCACTGTGTTTACTCAGTTTGCAAGTCGGAGAGTATATGCTTATCTTCTTTGTCTTGATTTATCAGACTGTATATTCAATTTTAGCAGGTATAGTCTAGTAATTCATGTCTGTCTCTGTGTTTTAAGCATTTCTCTGTTAATACTTAAAATACAGTAAACCTTAAAAAAATTACTTTGCCATTTGACATTATTAAATACTATATCAAGTGCAGTTTCATATTTGCTGCAAGTTTACATGGGCATTTACTTGAATAATAACTAATGTGGATGTGTACTTAAACTTCATGTTACACTCATTGCTACTATGTCTAATAAAGTAGTTTTGTAAGGGTGGAGGTTAATATCAAACTAACAGTAAATGTTAAAATGATGTGTGTTTATCTTCCATAATAATAATTTAAACTAGCTTATGCTTTTGTTGCCATTAGCTTGGTAGCTATCCTATTATTAATGTCTGTCAGTACGTTTAGTGTGCAAAGGCTTGTTTTAATTTTTTCTTGTTGCTTTCTCTTTTTTTCTTTTAGGCTGTAACAGAGAGTGCTTAAAGGAGACTTCTCCAATCAGCCATCTCTTCCTGAGTATTTTACATGCTCATTAAAATTCAGCGCAATAGAATTCCTGTTTAAACTCTAAATAATGTATGTAGATTGATTGAGAAAATTGTAAAATCTTAAAATAATCCCTCCTTCTAAGAAAATCCTTTTAATACCAGTATTTGAGATTGCAGTTTTTAAGAGAGCTCTCTGTAGGGATTTTTTCTTTCTCTTTTTCGTTTTGTTTTCATTGCTATTGATCTGTGTGGCCATATGTGGTGCTATGCAAGAAAACAATCCAACATTAGGGAAATTCTTGCACCATTATTTGCAAACACATGTGTAACAGTGGAAGCCTTCTGTTTAAGAGTTGAACCATGACTAGCAATTGTTGTCTCCTCTGAAATAAAACAGGTTATATTCCATGTAAAACAGTGCTTTTAACACTGATACTTTTATTAACTTGTTTTTGAAATAAATGGATAATTATGCCCAATTATTAAATACATCTCTTTCCAATGTCTCATTTTCTGTACTTCTGATAATCAGCTGCAGTTTTACTCTACTTGAGCTAGGTATTTTGTTCTTGCATTTTTAGTGTTCTATATTTTCTTTTTTAACTTGATTTCATTGGTAAATTACCTATTTTAAGTAAATTCATACAGTTGTTAAGGTCCAGTAAGGTGAAGCTATACTTAATTTACCTAAGCAGATATAGATCCATCATTTTGAGTTGAATGAAAAGGGAAATGTAGATGTAAATTTTGCATCTCTGTATTTGTTTTGATGAAACTAAGTGCTTACAAGTCTTCATAAAAAAAAAGTGATAGGGGAGTGTTCTGGCCTCTCAGAAAAGCAAGAGAGAAAATTAAACAGAAGTGAGAATGCCTCGCAAAAGAATTCAGACTCTTTAGACATGTTTCAGTGTTAGGTGAGGTCTGAATACTTATAGAAGTAGCATATTTCACTTTTTGACTTTTATATTTAAAAAAAAAAAAAAAAAACTATTTCCTTCTTGAAGTTGTGACTTTGCAATAAAAATACACATTGGAACAAGATGTATAAATATTTGTATTTTAGTAGTAACATTTCAAAACTATGGAAGTGTCTGAGTACTTTAGCAAGGCAAGTACATGATTGACTCCGATATCATTCTTTCTGGTCAGCTATTTTTGTTTAACTTGGTTTATTGATAGCAGGTCCAGAAGCAACATTTCTCACTAGTGCAAATTTCCCTATAAATGATTGTAAGAATAAATTCTCGATTACCAATATGAATTAAAGTAATGGTAATGTGCAAATGAACATCATTTTTATAGTATGTGCTTGAAGCTCTAAATTTAATTACATTTGTGATTTCAAATGCAGAAATGCTGCTGTAATTAATTTGTACATATGACAAATGCCAAGATCCTAGATGCCCAATAGTGAAGGCAGCAGTAAATTCAATTTCCAAGAGGTCCCAAGTGACTTGAGGATATATGGCAATCACACAGGTAAACTCTGCCTCTGCTTGTTTTAAAAGTTGTTTGTGTTTGTGAGCCAAATTCCTTTTTTTTTTTATTTATTTATATTTGTATCTAAAAAAGAAAATGTGGAACACTATGTATAACTTGCAATAAAATCTGCTAAATTTAAGTAATATTTAAGTAATGTTTTGTGAACCAAGAATTAACAAAAATATTTGTTATTTTTTTTTTCATTTTCAATAGTAAATCATAATAATAGTGATTTTTTTTTTTGTTGTAAGATCTAGCTTACTCCCCCGTTTATGTATTTGCATTTGTATAACCTTTGTCTAAGTTGCACTCTTTTTAACAACTGAGTGTTAATTTTGATGTTTAAATATTTTGCTTTCATTTTTTTTGTTTACTCTGACCCTTTTTTTGTGGTGGTGTTTTCATTTTTTTCTATTTTGTTGGAGATTAGTTCTGAATGGCTGCTGTCAGACTATCCTTCCAACTTATGAACCTGAACCTGCTTTACTCTGATTATGGTTGCAATGAGTGTACAGTGTCATAGTGTCTTTTTCATTTAGGTTACTTATTTTTGGATGCCTCTGGTTTACTTCATGTTGATTTTGATTTATTAAGGTTTGGACCAAATGTGTAGCTTTAATGATTCTGAATGTAAATCCAGATTAAAACAGGTCCAAACAAAATGGGTTTGAAAAGGCAAACTTTAATGTATAATCTAAATTTAAAAATATATATAAAACACATTTATCAACAAGAGTTAATTTGATGCAATATTGACTTTCCGGTGTTTGCCTGTATTCAGAATTCACTCATTTCCAGTCTGATTTAATCTGGACCAGCCAGTGGTTTTGTATAAATAAAACTGAACAAGAAGCAAACCTGAGTCATCCATCCTGAATGTGAGGGTGATGGAAGTGAGGCTGGCTTTTAGTGGACACTTCTCTGCTAAAGCTCTATTTTATTGTTGGTGCATGTTCTTTCTGATTGGGAAAAGTAATTTTGTAAAACAATTTTTTTTTTTTTTAGTCAACAAAAACTTTCTGAGAAAGAATTGTACTCATATAGTTTTGTAGTCAGATCATCTTTTTAATCTTAAATCTCTCTCTTTCATAAAGATCCTTCTTCAAAATTCCTTCTATCAAGATGTAATCATATAAAGTTTATAATAACAAATGGACTCAAGAAAGCAATCTTGCGTCCTTGCAAAGGATGTTCATTTTAGCTTTTGAAACTAGTTCTGATGTTGTAGGCTTCAGTCTATCTGACTAGAACAATAAATCTCTTGATTAAGAAAAAAATATGTATTTTTGTCTTCTTGGCTGTTTCTTTTAACTAAGAGTTCATAAATACTCCATTCTCTGCATTGGTAAACATGGTGCATGCCAATTTCCTCTGTGGAAACAATAGTGTAAACACATTTACTTTGGTTCAACAATAGTATTGTTGTCAGCTATCAAGAAGTACCTGATTAGAAACCCCAGAACTTGTTAATTTTCAAAGGAAGCAAGCAGTTGTACATCAGCACATTGTATGTGGATGTGATGCTAATCAAAGCAGGTGACTCTTTTGCAAGACAGGTAAATATTTATGTCCTATGGATAGCCATCAATAGCAGAATTTTCCAGGAAATTTGCCTTTTCTTTAAAACACTGAATTCTAGCCCATTACACTATGTCTCTATAAAGATACAATGTAGAAGTTTTAAATTTAATGTGTTATTTTATTTCATGTATGTTGAATTTAATGTTTCATTTATTGAATATGGCTGCGTTCCACATAAGTTAACACTACATCAGTAATTCCACATTTTAGTAAAATGTGTGATGTGCTGTAGACATATTGAAAACTATGTTGAGTATTCCTAAGTTTTAGTCAGACTTGCTCTTATGATACACTTCATTTTTTCCTGTTTAGGTGAGGAATAAATATCCTTAAAATAGCCCAAAAATAAAGGGACAAAACAGTCCATAAGAATATGCATTTATATTCAATTGATGGAATGTTGGGGGATTTAATTATGAAGTAAATATAATATACTAACATTGATTTCTTCTAAAAGTAGCACAAAAACAATTCCTGAATGAGGAGTGAAAGAGGGACAAGTATTTCATTTTACCTGCAATTTGACTACAACTAGATGAACACCACCTTCAAGGCAGTACTTTGGTCTCTTTCTGTCTCAATCTCCAGTGCATCACAGTTACTTAAAAGTTGACTTATTGATGAAGACACTGCAATCTGCAGTTTCCCCTGTTGTGATATTGGCGGTAGCATACCACTTTTTTCTATTAATTGGCAGACTCCTTTATCCAAAGTGATTTACAGGAGTAGCATAAATTGCATTTACATATACATTTTCTAAAAGACCCAAGGCATCTTAATAGGCAAACATTAACATTGTTAATTTTGTGTTCTCGCAGTTAAACTTTATTAGTTGAGACCTGTTCTGCTCCAGAGATTTGAAGTATTTCTATTATGGAATTGTTTTATTGCAAACTTGAGGCTAAATAGTATTTTGGTTGTAAGTGTAAGAAGCAACACCCAAGCAGAGTATCATAGCTGAATGATGTTTTAAATCTTGATCTGCAACACACACGATTATTTATTCTCAAAGTTGTTAGAAGAAATGAGTTGCACTTCAGGCTGAATTTAAGCCTTTGTCCAGAAAACACCGAAAAATTACTGCTTGAATCACATCATGTGTAGTGGCTTAGGAAATGGACTCAAAACCAGAAGGCTGCCAGTTCAATTCCCACATTTCTCCTGCTGACTGTCACCTGCTAGTACTCGAACTGCAAAAATACACAGAATAATTGTACTATACAATATATATTGTTAAAGTGTCTTTGGATGATGTTTGCAGAAGGGTATAATATGTAAGTGGTTAGTAGTGTAATTATTATGGACAGAAGGCAAATAATAGCATGCTAAATACATAGCAGAGAAGTTTATATTTACCTAAATTTTCTGGAGTGACCATCATTGATGACTTCATGAGGTACATATCAGCTTCACTTCCTTAGACATCTGAGGAAAGTCCCAATTTCTCCATCTACTGGAAGTTCCCCAGCATTTACCAGAGCACAGTTGAGTCTAATCTTACTAGCTGAGTAACATCCTGCTATGGTCGTTGCAGTGGGTAGTGAAGGTCAACACAGAACATTACTGGCACACGGCACCCTTCTCTTCAGGACATACACTATACACAGTGCCCTTTGTAATGTTTGGGATAAAGACATTTTTCCTTGATTTGCTCCTCTGCTCCACAGTTTAAAAATACAAATCAAACAATTCAGAGGTGATTGAAGTGCACAATGTTGACTTTCATTTAAGAGTATTTGCATACATTTCGCTCACACCATGTAGATATCACAACAACATTTTCTACTTGCCCCCCCCCCCCAAACCCCCCACAATTTCAGTGCACCATAGTTGGTGTTGCAGGTGGTTATGATTACTAAGATGTCTTTCATTGGGTCATTAGTGCAATAGACTTGCTTCTACCTACAGACTACGCCTAGAGTTTCTTTTGCCATTTTCTGTATAATAGCAATTTCTGTAGTATACTGTATACTTCCTGAATTGTATTCAAAGGCTGACAGTGTAGAATGCTGAAGGGGTGCAACTACTTCAGTGTCATATTTACTTGTCTGTAAGAAATGCTTCTTAATCGTCAGACATGACCGTGGCAGCAATTGCTACACTTTAATATGCAATATCCACACCGCCAGTTGCTAATCTGCAGACTGTGGAAAATGTACATTTACATTTGTTTAGCAGACGCTTTTATCCAAAGTGACATACAAAAGAGGTAAACATAATCGAGTAACATTAAGCTGGGCCTGTTGGTTCATCAAGTGTAGTAGGACAGGTAACAAAAAGTTGATTGCAACAAGAGAAAAAATGTAATAAATATACAATCGTAGCTTACAATCAATAAAGCAATTAAACGAATCCTAACAACAAATTAACCAACAATTTAAAATTTTTTCTTATTAATTTGAGAGAGATTTGCAAAACAGACAGGTCTTCAATTGCTTTTTAAATACATTGTAGGTTGCAGTACGAATATAGATGGGCAGCTTGTTCCACCAACTAGGAACTACAGAGGAAGAGAGTCTGGATTGAGACTTGATACCATGCAGAGGTGGCATCACCAGACACTGTTTCCTGGCAGATCCGAGTGGGAGAGAAGGCGCATAGCACTTCACTAGTGTCTCCATATACTCGGGTGCTGACCCACTGCCTACATCAGAGATTTGACCTTAATGTGTGCTTCTACAGGGAGCCAATGTAGCGACCTGAAGAGAGGAATGACATGTACCAGTCTTGACTGGTTAAATACAAGATGGACCGCTGCATTCTGGATCATCTGTAGCAGCTTGATCGCACATGTGGGTACTCCTGCCAGAAGCGAGTTACAGTATTACAGACGCAACAAGACCAAAGCCTGTACCAGAAGTTGTGCTGCATATTCTGTCAGATAAGGCTGGATCTTGCAGATGTTGTACATTGTGAACCTGCATGAATAACAAACAGTACAAATGTGGTCAGAAAAAAATAGATGCTCATCAATCACCACTCCAACATTGCAAACTGACCTGGCAGGTATTAGCATAAGTGAGCCAAGCTGTACAGAGATGGGGAATGGAACAGACTGTCTGGCCGGAATCACAAGAAGCTTTGTTTTTGCCAGGTTGAGATTTCCGTAAGACATGCAGAGAGACTATCTGATACCATATTGTCCACCAGAGGGAACGACAGGTACAGCTGTGTGTCGTCGACATAGCACTGATAAGAGAACCCATCGGATTGAACAGCATGTGGTGTACAGAGGGAAAAGTTTAAGACCCAGCACCGATCCTTGAGGTACACCAGTGCATATCTGGTGTGCCTTTGACAACTCTCCTCATCAGGTCATGGTTTAGGATATGCCTTTCAAACTGTACCAAAAATACAAATTTCTGTTAATTTATTAGATAATGTTGTTGGTCAGATAACCAAACACTGACAGCAATTAAATGTAAGAATAATTCACTGGATGTGAAATTAGTTGGAATAAAAAACTGCAGTGATGGGTGTTCCCTACTACTGAACTTTAAAGCTACTCCCATAATAATAATTCATTACATTTATGTACACTTTTCTCACTATTCAAAAATGCTATCACACAGGGAGGATGTCAGGATGCAAACCCATAATCTTCTTGAGAGGTAGTGCCATAAACCACTGTGCCACTAAGCTGTCCACAAAGACTTGTGTATTCAAGTGGAATTTCCTGCGTGTGCCTTCACGTCTAACTTTAGAGTTTTATAAAATTGGGAGAGGGAGCCATGCACACTGGTATCTGGAAGGTTGCTAGATCAAACCCCATTACTGCCAGAAGGGATCCTAATAATAATACATTACATGTATATAGCGCTTTTCTCAATACTCAAAGCATTACCACACAGTAGTACCTTTCTTGTTTCTATTTGTCCGTTTTATTTCATTCTGTCTTATTAGATGCAAACGAGAAGGCAAATTTCATGTTTTCTTGTGTAAACGTGACTAGATAAAGAAACCTTAAAAACACAGGGAGGACCTTTGACACAAACCCATGATCTCCTTACTGCAAGGCAGTAGCACTACCACTGCATGGGGTCCTTGAGCAAGGCCGTTAACCTTGGGTGCTGTATAATGGTTGATCCTGCACTCTGACCCCCAAAGGTAATCCCTTGGGGATTAATAAATCAAAATGCAATCAAACTTATCCCATAAAGGTGTCACAATTGCACAAATTATCATCCTCTTTTCAAGTTAAAGTATAATTTTCCAGGCCATATACATACACGTGTGTGTGTGTGTGTATATATATATATATTATATAATATATATACACACACACACACACACACAGTATATATATAGTACTGTGCAAATGTTTTAGGCAGGTGTGAAAAAATGCTGTAAACAAAGAATGCTTTCAAAAATGGAAGTGTTAATCATTTATTTTCAATCAATCAACAAAATGCAGTGAATGAACAAAAGAGATCTAAATCAAATCAATATTTGGTGTGACCACCCTTTGCCTTCTAAACAGCATCAATTCTTCTAGGTACACTTGCACAGTTTGAAGGAACTCAGCTGGTAGGTTGTTCCAAACATCTTGGAGAACTAACCACAGATCTTCTGTGGATGTAGGCTTCCTCACATCCTTCTGTCTCTTCATGTAATCCCAGACACACTCGTTGTTGAGATCAGGGCTGTGTGAGGGTCATACCATCACTTCCAGGACTTCTTGTTCTTTACGCTGAAGATAGTTCTTAATGACTTTGGCTGTATGTTTGGGGTCATTGTCCTGCTGCAGAATAAATTTGGGGCCAATCATACGCCTCCCTGATGGTATTGCATGATGGATAAGTATCTGCCTGTATTTCTCAGCATTGAGAATACCATTAATCCTGACCAAATCTCCAACTCCATTTGCAGAAATGCAGCCCCAAACGTTCAAAGAACCTCCACCATGCTTCACTGTTGCCTGCAGACACTCACTATTGTACCGCTCTCCAGCCCTTTGACGAACAAACTGCCTTCTGCTACAGCCAAATATTTCAAATTTTGACTCATCAGTCCAGAGCACCTGCAGCCATTTTTCTGCACCCCAGTTCCTATGTTTTTGTGCATACTTGAGTCGCTTGGCCTTGTTTCCATGTCGGAGGTATGGCTTTTTGGCTGCAACTCTTCCATGATGACCACTTCTGGCCAGACTTCTCCAGACAGTAGATGGGTATACCTGGGTCCCACTGCTTTCTGCCAGTTCTGAGCTGATGGCACTGCTGGACATCTTCCGATTTCAAAGGGTAATAAGCTTGATGTGTTTTTCATCTGCTGCACTAAGTTTCCTTGGCCGACCACTGCGTCTACGATCCTCAGCGTTGCCGTTTCTTTGTGCTTCTTCAAAAAAGCTTGAACAGCACATCTTGAAACCCCAGTCTGCTTTGAAGTCTTTGTCTGGGAGAGACCTTGCTGATGCAGTAGAACTACCTTGTGTCTTGTTGCTGTGCTCAATCTTGCCATGACATGAAACTGTCTTCCACAACCTCACCTTGGTAGCAGAGTTTGGCTGTTCCTCACCCAGTTTTAAGCCTCCTACACAGCTGTTTCTGTTTCAGTTAATGACTGTGTTTCGACCTACGTGTGACATTGATGATCATTAGCACCTGTCTGGTATAATTGGTTGATCAGACACCTGACTTTAATTCTGCAAAAATCCCTGACTTTGTGCAAATGTACCTATAAGAATTGATGCTGGTTTGAAGGCAAAAGGTAGTAACACCAAATATTGATTTGATTTAGATTTTTCTTTTGTTCACTCACTTTGCATTTTGTAAATTGATAACAATAAACAATCATTATTTATATTTCTGAAAGCATTCTTTGTTTACAGCATTTTTTCACACCTGCTAAAACTTTTGCACAGTACTGTGTGTATATATACATACATATATATATATACATATATATATATATATATATATATATATATATATATATATAGTAATTAATGCAGCTAAAATGAATATGCTTACAAAGTTTTTTTAAATACTGTTTTTAAATTTTTGATGGACTGACATTTTTAGTCTGGAGTGAGGATTTGCCCTGCCCTGCTTGATAATTTCTGCTTTTTAAATTTAAGGCAGACAAAGGTTTAGCACTTGAAAACACATATTTTATATCATGTATATGATTTTGTGTGTATATACCGAATATACTAAACCATTTCAAAGTTTGGAGTTGCACAGAAGCGGTCATATTTTTGATAGAAACTGAGAACTTTTTTTTTTTTTAATCAAGATACCATTACATTGGTTTAAAAATACAGCCAAGACATTACTGGTGTTCCTAATGGTTATTACTGCTTGAAATGACTGGTCTTTAATTTATTAATTATATAAGCACCATTTTCTGCAGCCATTCCTTCCATGTCCTAATGGTAATGCCCCTTACCTTTTCCTTAGTCAATCATGTTTAAATGGTAACTTGTTATTGGAGAAACTTTTGTAATTGCATTAGCACCTCTGAAACCTGTTATTCTGTTCAATAAAAACAAGTACACTAAATTCTCTTTCTTGGCTTGTAAGGTCCTGACATTCCTAAAGTCCAGATCCGAGTTCAGACATGGCTAAAACGAAACAGCTTTCTCAAGAAACATGTCAATCTATTGTGTGTGTGCGTTTTTCTTTTCAGAATGAAGGTTCTCCCATCGTGTGACAAATTACGAAAAGATTGAGCATTTCGTGCAAAGGTGTCCATTACTGTTCTGAGAGGAGAGGGCAAACTGCATCTAGCCAGGATAGAAAATGAAGGTGAGGACGCAGATGCATAACTGCATAAGCGGAGAAGTACATCAGAGTGTGTAGTTTGAGAAACAAACGCATTACAATTTTTCAGTTTGACTGAACAAGATAACTCCAAAATACCAGCCGTAATACACATCCAGTCATCTTCTGTCCAATGTCTGTGTTTTGTTTTCAGTTTCGCCTATTTTAATCTTTTCTTTATTTCTAATCTTTTCTATTTGCCAGTTTCCTCGTCTTTGAAACTCAGCCTCTAAGGCCAGAATCCCGGAATAGTCTTCACTGCCGCGCATGACACTGGTGTGTGTGTATGGACAAGATTCACACCGTTACAAGAGAACACAGTCCGTGTTCAAGTCGAGAGTCGAACTCTGGTTCCAGTACAAAAGAAATAAAGAAAAAAAAAACCCGATTGTACCTCAGTTAACACAATTAACATAACATACGAATGCACAAACAAACACAAGTATACTCGAGCTTGCGGATATACAGAAGGCGCTCTCCAACATAGACCCACGGTTTTCAAATTTTTTTGAACAAGTACTACTCCGCGACGACCAGTAAACTGAAGTACCACTGTCAATGAATCGTTAATTTACGCCCGTGTTGTTTTGAAGAAGAAGTCACTATAATCACTATAATGACTATAATTATGACGTTAAAGTGATATTAAACTAATTAAGGAAATGGGTGCAGACGTTAATAAAAGCCAGCTTGGAGTCTTCCACGCATTTACAGTAGTATACTAATACTATATATGATTATACGCAACATATTGGCATTCTAGCAACATCGATTCGTGGAAAATAAAGGACCACACGAGTACCACTTGGCATGACTTGAAGTACCACAGTTTGAAAACCGTGGACATAGACTACCTTGCACTGAATTTTCTAAATACTACTCTTCCCAGAAAGCATCGCGACTAAGACTGTGATTCGCGTTACAGTTTAGCGGTTTAAAGAAATGATTTATTTTATTCAATTTACCTCAAATAAATATTTTTTCTAGCTGTAAAATTGTAAGCTTTTATGAAAGTTATTTAGTGATTAGAATATTACTTAAATCTGCATCGTTTAAAGGTGAAAGTTCAAGGGTTATCCCGCCCATGTGATGGCGTTCCTGACTGTTTGACATTACAGGCTCTGGTATGGTTTTATTTTGGTTAAGTGTTTCTGCTGCATCCGTAAGCTTAGAAAATTCTCTTGTGTTGCTTACTTTTTTCCCCAGCTGTGCCATTGTGATTTGAATTTTCCTTGCCGCGATGTACATTTTTGCATTTCTGGATGGCTGGTCGTAAATGCTAACGAGTTTTTTTTTTTTTTTTTAAGCACAGCGTATTAGTCGATCTAGTAATCAATCACAAGTAACATCAGTTATAACAATTTAAACGCTTTCGTCATTTGTTGTTTTTGTTGGTGGTCTTATTGCCTACTTTGCGATCCTGAATCGACCTTGTATGAGTGAGTGTTGATCTGTGCGCGAAGGTAACCCGAGGCAGGCGGGCACCCCGTCCACGGTTGGTTCGTGCCTTGCATCCAGTGCTATAGGAGTGGATTCCGATTCCCCAAAAACTGAACGACATAATGGAGTTGAGAAAACAGTTCCTTAAAAAAAAAAAAAACCCTCCAACAATTGGGGATACCGCACTCGAATCCATGAAGACGTCAACGCTGTGCAGGGTTATCTGCTTATTTTTATGTAGGGTATTTAAGAGAATTAATTTTTGCCCGGAAAGGCAATTAAAAGTCATTGACTCATTCATACACGTTGGTGAGCTGTTTGTTCAATTACTTATATTGAAGTAATTGTAATACATTGTTTAATTTTGCAGGTATTTGAATCTGATTCAAGAACAGAGTGACATCTAAGGTGATTGTTGGCTAAAGTCGGTGAAGGTGCGTTGAGCTAATAAGTCAATGTAACTTTGAGAGCGCGTATAGTAAGTGACAGTTCAAACAGATAATCGGTGCATGAAGTGGAATCATATACGGTAATTGCCGCTTTTTAAGTGATGCGCAGCGTTGTACATATAACACAATTTCTTAATACATAAAGGGGGCTGTAGGTGGCCTACACCCGAATATTTCAGCGCATTGTTGTTGTCATCCAAAGGGGGTGGCCACTCTTGGTGTTTCGTATTATTGAATAGATTGGGTAATTGCGAAAGGTGCCGGTGCGTCACCAGTTCCTGCCTGTACTGAAATGGAAAAAAAAAAACACAAATTCAGAATGCTGTGCCAGTCCACTTCAGACCTTGAATGAGATTGTAAATTGTGGAGTAGAGTGTTGAAATGTCAAGAGTGCAGCATTTTTATGATCCTAACACAGCTACCTAATTACTGATTATATAACTTTTATAAAATAACATAACAAAATTGTTCTTCTCCAGTCTGAATACTAAGTGAATTTGAAGCTGGTGAGACTATTCGAGCTTGACAAATCTTCCATGGACCTAATTACCAAACTACTTACTCCTGCCTTCTAAAGCAGGGGTTTTCAACATCGGTCATGGGGGCCCACTGTGGCTGCAGGTTTTTGTTCCAACCAGTTTCTATTTTTATTCGGACTCCTGGGCTAATTAAGTGAAATGTTATTTGCCATATTCTGTGTTTTGGGAATAATGTAGAAATTAGGAAACTAAACTTGGTAAATATATAAGTTTACCAAGCAGTTATATGGGAATAATGTATTTTTTTTTCTTTTTAGATAGATAGATACTTTATTAATCCCAAGGGGAAATTCACATACTCCAGCAGCAGCATACTCATACTCTTTCTTGTAATAAAAATGCAGGTAAAAACAGACAGTAACTTTGAATAATGTTAACATTTACCCCCCGGGTAGAATTGAAGTGTCGCATAGTGTGGGGGAGGAACGATCTCCTCAGTCTGTCAGTGGAGCAGGACAGTGACAGCAGTCTGTCGCTGAAGCTGCTCCTCTGTTTGGAGATGATACTGTTCAGTGGATTCTCCATAATTGGCAGGAGCCTGCTGAGGGCCCGTCGCTCCGCCACAGATGTCAAAACTGTCCAGCTCCATGCCTACAATAGAGCCTGCTTTCCTCACCAGTTTGTCCAGGCGTCCTTCTTAATGCTGCCTCCCCAGCACACCACCGCGTAGAAGAAGGCGCTTGCCACAACCATCTGATAGAACATCTGCAGCAATATTTTAAAAATTTTAACAATTTTTGATCTTGATTTTCATTCTATTTTTTGCCAGGTGTTCTAATTGTTTAATTAATTCATTCATTATTTTCTAATTAGTGGGTCCAATGCTAAAGTAGTCGCAGCTTTTGATTATTCAGTGCTGTTTGCCTGGCTGTCTGCTCTGCTGGTTGTCATTATGAAGATTCAATGAAGGGAGCAAACTGCACAGAGAAAGGGCAAAATATAATACAATCAAAAAAAAGATGGTTAAGCATTTAAATCTCTGGCAAAAATGGAAATATTCCTAAATGCCTTATAAATGTGAAAATCATGCTGTGGTGCTTTCTTAATGTAGAATAAGAGAAGAGGAAAAAAATACCAGCTAATTAGTTGTGATCAGTGTTATCAGGTGTTGTCACTGATTATGAATTTGGTTGGAAGAAAAACCTGAAGCCACAGTGAGCCCCCAGGACCGACTTTGAGAACCCCTGGTCTAAAGGAACATGTGGCACCTTGCTGACAACTACTTAAACATTGGTTAGCAGTGGTCAGTTATGGCCAATGAAATCCACAGCATAAGTATGTCATTGGCAAAGTGATTGTGAGTGAAATCCACAAAATATATAGCTGATATTGGCAAGATTCTGCCAGCTGCAGTAATGGTACTTGCATATGCACACAAATCTGTGTTGTTTTCTAAACTAATATTACTACCATGTGGTTTTAAATATACTGGCAACTACAGGCATGCATGTATGTTATGCACAAAACATGGGTGTCGGGGGAGGTTAATGATTACCCAGGGCCCACAGAGACTGCTTATATCTAGGGCCCAGAGGTCTGTGCTACACCCCTGCACAAAGACTAGTGTGGTGAAATTTAAAATTCAAAAACTACCTGTTTTCATTTTGGTTATAGTTTTTGGATATTTTAATTTTTCTTTTAGTTAACAAGGTGATTTTTGTTTTGTTAGCAACCAGTTTCATTTTATTTTTTATTAAGGCCTGTTTTTTATTTCAAGGCCATTTTTGTAAGAGAGCTCAGAGAGGTTTTACACCATTGTAGTCCTTATTGTTGACCTTGATGTCAGCATGCAGAGTGCTTATCAGGTTGTGAACATACCTGCAGTTTGCACCAAAAATAAACCAAGATGTGTCATGCAATTTTTGTGGTCAGAAGGTATTAAAGGAGATGAACTTTACAGCTCTTATGCTCGGTATGGCAACAGTGCTTTGAAAGTGGACAGAGCTGATCTGAAGTGGTCACACGTTTGTGGTGGATGCAGAGGACCTAGGATACAACTGAGGAGAAGCAGGAAGGAGCTAGTGCCTTGTTGTCACCGATAGAAGAATAACAAGCAGGGGAAATGAGGAGAGGTCGTTGATTAGTAGCTAATGAAAAGATGAAAGAAGTGGTTTATATATAACTGGTTTTGCATTCTGTCAAAAACTCTTCTTTTCTAAAGGCTGCTACTTCAAACACTTCAGAATTTCAAATGTTGAATTCATACTGTTGTATGTTTTGGTTTACCTCAACACTGAACAAGGCTAATGGTTTTGCATGTGTGCTGGTGAGCAGTAGAACTCCAAATCACAGCACTGATTGATAATCAAAAAATGTCTTGATCTTTCCTTCTGTTAGTAGTTTCCAACATGGTATATCAGGAAAGTGAACTGAACCAACAGATTATTTGTTTGTGTTGTCCTACCATAGAATTTGAATTGATGACATACAGTACAATTGAATGGCAAGAGTGATGGGTGATAACCTTAATATTATCAATTTCTTAAAACTCTTGGTTTATTTACATACTCGCTTCATAATAAATTAGGTGTTTGGGAATCCATATTTGGAAGTATAGTCAATGTGAATAAAGATTGGCACGCCTGTGTGTGTGTTTTTTTTTCTGTGCACTATTGTATCACATTATGTAGATATGTTTATAGTAGTAAATGGCACAGGCATGTTGGCCCATTGGTAGGCTTTGTAATCTACAAATTTGCTTTGGATTTCTAAGTCTCACATTATTTACTGTTGCAGTAAGCACTTGTGGCCTGTATGTTAATTTAAATAATAATATCCATACCATACCATTTTGTAAGCCCACTCAGTCCCCACAATAAAAAGATCATCTGTATAAATTGAGTGAAAAGTCAAGCAAAATGACACCTTTTATTGGCGAACTAAAAAAATTACAATATGCAAGCTTTCGAGGCAACTCAGGCCCCTTCTTCAGGCAAGATGTTTATTTTTTTTATTTTTTTTTATTTCATTTGTTCAATTAATTGCTAAAAGAGACATTAATTAATTAATGGAAAAACTTTTTTTTTACACATTACAGTTTTTATTTTATGGAATAACATTTTTGTAGGTTGTAGCTTTTATTCAATATGAATCAGTTTTAAGTGTTTGAAACTTCAGTATTGGAAGATTGTGCAGTATTTTGACCACTACTGCAGTACCACTTTGCATGAGCCTGGTGTATCTTTTCAAAGGGCTGTGCTGCTACCTGGCACCACTTGCTATATATCTTGGCTGGATTCTCCTCAGTCTCACTGATGCCAGGAAACAGAAGACAGGAGAGGGTGTGTCAGAAGAAAGAGGGTATGTTTGTTGTGGTTAATTTTTAAGAGACTATCGTGAAAAGGAAGAGAGAGAAAGTGTGGGTTGCTGTTTTTTTTTCTTTATTCCTTTGTGTTTATTCATTGTTCCAATAATACAGTACATTTGTTTGCAAGCCAGATAAGGATTATACATACTTGAGGTTTTATTATCTTTGCTGGCATCCCTTTCGTGGGATTGCGTTGTTTTACACTCCGTTTTTGAACTGCTGAAACATCAAAAGAAGACCTAAACATACACAAGTGTCTCCTTTATTCTTTTATCTGTCATCAGGTTTTAAATACAAGAAACTATAGAGAGATGCGATTAACTCAATTCCTGACCATGGCTGCCAGGGTGGTTGTGCCGCATGGTTACCGTTATGGCACCAATCGGCCTTGGACAGTTGCTGCCCAGAAGATGAATCCACCAGGTAAAAGACGACGCAAGGTGTGTTTGGAATCCATGTCCCCAGAAGACTGGACAATTTTGAAGGGAGACACAGTAAGTTGTCCTGTTTAATGGATAGTGCATAGAGTGCCAGATTCTTGTGGCTTTTCAGATGTATATGTACAATGTGCATGTGTGCGTTATTTATATTTTCTTGGTTTACTGCTTTAAAATTAACATTCTAATCAAGCAATAAGTCATAACAGTCAAAACTATAAAAGGGATGGCTAGGTGTTCTCTATGGAATTTGTATGCTCTTCCATGTGAGTGCAGTTTTATGGAAAAAATATGCATTTTAGATAAATCTTGAATAGATTTGTTTTAAATTGTACAATATATGCTATTTATTGTTGAAATATACTGTAGTACACATGGTTTAATTTAGTTAATAAAATAAACCAAATTAGTATTTGCCTCCATGCCCTTGAACTGAATTTAGCAGATTTTTTTTCAGACAATCAAATAATTGAAGCTGAAATATATAAGAGGATGTTTAAATAATGCAGCCATGTGCACTACAATGTAATCCTCTGGTAGTCAAAGGTAGTCTTGCAAATATTATGTATGATTTTTATGGCCATGATTAAAACTAGACACATGAAACTGATTACATCCATCCAGTAATCTTCATTTTTTTTTTTTATCCACCACTTTGTTGATGGACTTGGAGCCTGCCTTGGCAGAACAGGGTGCAAGGAAGAAACCAACCCCCAGTATAACACAGGCCATATTCATACAATCGCTTGTACCGGGCTAATGTAACATACCAGTGAGAGTGTGAAAGTAAAAGGATCTTTTCATTGCAGTCTATATTGAACATTTTAACAGTGTATATTTATTTAAGGAACACATTTGTCCACCATGATTTTATTTATTTGTAAATTTCAACATTAGGAACACTAATGAAGCTTGCTGAGGTTTACAGAGAATCAACCTTGGTAGTATGCAGAGCAGTGCCTTTGACACCAGGCCATACTGCTTTGATTTTGAACATAATAGGATAAGTCAGATAAGAAAATGGATGGTATTCTGAAACCGATTTGAAATTGAGAGGGGCTTGGGGCCTATTTTGGAAACATTGGTCCATTGCGGTACACTTACACATTCACAGACCCACACTCGCACAGAACCATTCAAAACCTATTAATTTGTGTATAGGGCTTTATTGTAATAAAATTGTTGTTGTTACGCAGGTGGCAATCCTCTCTGGGAAGGATGCTGGTAAACAGGGAAAAGTCAGCCAAGTGATCAGAGCACGCAACTGGGTGATCATGGAAGGACTAAACACGGTAACATGAATAGCGGGTGTGAGATGTAAACTGACGTATGCTGCATATGCATTATGAACTCAGATCCATCTTTTTATGGAAGTATCTTGGAAGCAATGATAGTTTAGCATTTTGTACTTAGACAATTTACATTGTAGTTTTAAATAGATCACTTGTTTTTAATTATTTGGTTATTAATTACATTGTTGCAGTCATTTCACTAGTGCCTTTCCAGCATGTATTTATTTACAAGTGAATTTTATATTAACAAACTCAGTACATCCTTTTCAATTTTCGATAATTACTTTAGTACTAGGGTGTTGTACCGTGTTAGCCATTATGAATGTAGAGAAAAGCCAAGCAAAATGACACCTTTTATTGGCTAACTAAAAAGATTACAACGTGCAAGCTTTCGAGGCAACTCAGGCCCCTTCTTCAGACAGGATGTCTTGCCTGAAGAAGGGGCCTGAGTTGCCTCGAAAGCTTGCACATTGTAATCTTTTTAGTTAGCCAATAAAAGGTGTCATTTTGCTTAGCTTTTCTCGATAATTACTTGTAGTTTTCTTCCTTTGTCTCATGGTGTCTTTTCATCTCCACTCCTCCCACTTCACTCCTGGGAGAAACATTTGATCTAGACAGCTAGTTTTGGTGTAAACATTTCTAGTTTGTGAGCATGAGTGAGCCGTAATTATTCTTAACTCGTGATATCCAGGTGATCAATTTAAATAATATTTCAAAATTGCATTATTCACAATAATAAAGTCATAAGTCTGTTTCTAATAAAATTATTCCCTGCAAGAAACTGAAGACTTTCTTGAACATGTACTTAGTTCCACCATGAATTTTCTTTTTGTTTCACTAGCATTTCCGTTACATTGGCAAGTCTGCAGACTACCGTGGAACTTACATTGCCAGTGAAGCTCCACTTATGGTTAAAGATGTTGCTCTAATTGATCCAGCAGATCGGTAAGCCCTTTGATGAGCTATGTTTGAACTTCACATATTTAAACATTTGTGTAACAAGTCATCTTTTTAAGAAGTTATTTTTGTGTGACTCCCTGCCTTTGGGCCTTGTAAATGCTCTTACCTTGTCGAGAGGTTTACTTACCTTGGCAGTGACATTCATGTCTCTGGTGACTCTTCCTATGAAGTCAGTAGATGGATTGGGAGAGCATGGGGGGGGTCATGAGGTCACTGGAAAGGGGTGTGTGGTGCTCCTGATATCTATGCAAAGGACAAAGGTCTAAGTCTTCAGAGTCCTGGTGCTTCCTGTCTTGCTATATGGTTGCAAGACATGGATGCTATCCAGTGACCTGAGACGAAGACTGGACTCCTTTGGTAGTGTGTGTATCCAGAAAATCCTTGGGTACTGCTGGTTTGACTTTGTGTTGAATGAGCGGTTGCTCATGGAGTACCGAATGAGGCCCATTACCTGCATTGTGAGGGAGCGTCGGTTACGGCACTATGGCCATGTAGCGTGGCTCCCCGAGGGTGATTCAGCTCGTAGGATCCTCATTGTTGGGGACCTGAGTGAGTGGACCAGGCCAAGGGGTCGCCCATGTAACACCTGGCTGCGGCAGATAGGTCATTCCGGAGGGTGGGACTGGACCGCGTGTGTGGGGGGGGGGGGTTGCCGACCGGGATCCCGAGCCGTTTTGTCGTGTGGTGGGTGTGGCAACGCACTGTACCAGTGGATGCTCCCCAACTTGACTTGACTCGATGGTGGACATGCTATATTCTGAAACGCAATGGTCAGCAGGGCACTGACATGTTCCTCTAGGCTTTTACTGCATAAGGATTGAGTGCCGGCAGATTTCTTTTACGAGGCTCAGTACGTCAAACTAAAAAAAAAAGAGAAAATCAAAATTTGTTTCTGTTGAAATAAAAATTGGAATTAGTAAATATGTCTACAAAATAAGTAGACGTAAATGTGAATTCAGTGGAATCTTTATTCATGCACCTGTTAACTGTGTAGGTCTCAATTTAACCCCAGAGTAGTCTGAATTCTTATGACTTGAATCTATTATGTAGTTCCTGCAAATGTTTTTATGCTTTCTGCTAACCTGCAATTCCACATTCTCCCTAAAACACACCATATGACCTAGATTTTTGAAATGTGTTCCTAGAAAACCTTCCTTACATCTTTACACTATGGCCATTAGTCTGTACCATTGACACACAGCAGGATGAATCAATTGATTACTGCTGTTTATAATTAACAATCTATAACTGAAATTGAGATTTGTCAGGCAAGGCAACACTTATTCTGAACTTCAGCTGTCAATTTTGGTGAGTAAATGCGCCCTGTAACCTCATCTTTCTGCTCATAGCTTTCAGGAGTGGAACTTGGCATGGTTTATTCTGTTGCTGTAGTCTGACCTCTTGTGTATCAGTGGTGCTTTTCTGCCCACCTCATTTGGGGGAAAAAAAAGTTATTTCATTATCCATGGCCATTGGTAGATTGAAGTAGTTGGGCCATTCTCCCTTAACGTCTCTCAGTAACAATGTGTTTGTGATAACAGACGTGCTGCACACTGCTTTTTAGTTTATTATACAATTCTCTTTAAACTCGGAGAGTTGCATATGAAAGTCCTCGGAGGGCAGCTGTTTTTGAGATTCTGTTACTGCCACGTGCGGAACCAACAATTATACCAAGCTCAGAGTTGCTCATCTTGCCCATTCTGATGTTGGATCAACAAACCACTAAACCTCTTGAACATGTCTGCATGTTGTATATATTTTGTTGCAAGAAGACCTAAAAAATTAACCACTGAGTGTTTGTTGCGTCTGTCCAGAAAATAAGAAACGGTTCATTCTGAGCAAGAACACAGAGTTCAGCTGCTTCCTTATTTATGGTTTCTTGACACTTCATTAAGTCAGCCATTATCTCTATGCAAATCTTAATTACTTTGTTTTTTAATAGTTTTATCTTTATATTAATGTGCACTAGAGTTTGAAAGGATCCTCTTTGGTGAAATTGGAAAGCTAGCCAGACTGGTTCTATTCTGTGGCACCATATCCGTTATTAATCAACATTAATGTGAAAGATTAATTCAGTTTGTATTCCTGTTGTTGATTTCAGGAAGCCTACAGAGGCAGAGTGGCGTTTTACTGAAGAGGGCGAAAAAGTGCGAGTTTCAGTGAGGACTGGTCGCATCATCCCTAAACCAGTTGTGCAGCGGCGGGATGGTATCATACCAGAGCAATGGAAAGGTACATTTTTTTTACTTCCTAGCTGATGAAGTTCCAAAAAATTGTATTTTTTCTACTTAAAAGAATTACTCTTCTAACAGAAAGTTCATATTTAATTAATGGGGATAAACATTACCTTTAAGTTGCACAGTAGTCAGATTAAAGGAAGTTGACAGTATCTTCTCTAGTTATTTTAAACAGAGCTTAAAGATGAAAATAGTGTCCTTTTTAATCATATAACCGTGTGTGGTATCACTTTTTCATTTTCTTTTTTTCCCCAATGTGAGAGGAGCGGGTGGCCAGAGTCTCAGCAGCTTACGGCAGAAACCAGTCTAGAATGAGGTTTCAGAGGGCACATTCAGGAGTAAATTCCAGTCTCCTGGTGGTCTTACCTGCAGGCCTCTGGGGAAAACTAGTGGAACAGCACTCGGAAGCATTCCTCGTTAAAATAATTTTTTGGAGTGTCTGGAAAGTTATACCCATTTTCTTTAGATATTCCATTGTATATTTTAGAATATTTTAATTAGTTGTTTTGGTTTTAATAATTCCCTAAATTTCACTAGTCTTAGCTTCCCATGACATTTGCTCACACTGGGAATTTTAGTTGTAGTGTTTTATGGCATTCATTACTAAAAACATCGTGTAGTTTTCTGATCTTTCTGTTGTGTAACTGTTTTACTTGTAATACAACATAACATTTTAGCAGTTACGTATAGAAAAAAAATCATAATTTTAGTTTTGTTTAATCCAATTCTAAGATGAGGGACCAGAACCTGTCTATCCACTGCCAGCACTTGGCTTAAGATATCTCTTTATCAAGACCCACACCTTTGAAAATGCTGTGAGAATCCAACTGCATGAAGGAAAAGGGCGGGCGGACTCCACACATATGGTGGTAGTCCAACCCAGGATGCAGTGCTAACCACTATGCTGCTTAATACTGAGAGATTTGATAAAGTTAGTAGATTCTTAGTGCACCATGATATTGAAATGATGGTCTGCTTGTCAGTAATCAAACAGGTTAGCAATTGCAGTTTGTATTAGTTATTTCTAACAAGAAGCTTATGTGAAAATCATTTTCTGCTTTATTAAGATATTATTTGTTGCTGACAAGGATTATGTATTTCAAGTTGGAAATATGTACTTCAGTATTTTAAGGTATCATGAGCACTGCTGTCTTCCTTATTGTCCTAGATGGGCCTAAAGATACTTCAACACAGGATGCACTAGATAAAACATACATTGCCTCATTAAAAACATTTGAGGAAGAAATCATGGAGAAGATGGGCATTGTGGAGACTAGAAGACCTAGGAAAAGCTACTGGTATTAAAGTTCAGACTGTTGTGATTTGGGGTCCATCTGTAATGAGCTTGTGATGCCATGAGGATACATTTGCATCAAGGGCATATAAGAAGAGTGGCTTACAATGTTACAATGAATGTCTGCTGCTTTTAGCAAGTAAGTTGGCAGCCTAAGACTGGTCTTCGTTCACTGTGTACTGACCTCTCCATGTGGTATACGTTTTACCCAGGCTTAAGACACAGAATGAGAAGTTGCTTTATTATTCTGAGCCAGACTGAGATCGTCAGTTGTTCATCTTTTTGTATAATTAATGTGAACATTCTGTCATAACATTACTAGAGTGTACAAAACATTCCTACCTGGGAGAAAAAAAGAATAAATATTTTTATTTTCCAAACACATGTCCTTGTTGTGTTTCCTCTGCTGTTAAATGATTGCTGTGCCACGTCCCGAGACGTGCCACTCACATTGATTGGTGAGGCTGTTTTTGCCCCATGGAGGTATGGGTATGTGCAGGAGTGGGCCTTGATCCGTGTACATACACCATGAAGTTGTAGGGATAGGCCCCAGCCCCGGTGACATATTCTGGAATTGGATTAAGAAGGCTAGGAATTTTATGATAATCATTAAAACCTGTTGCAAATGTGCAAAAACGAAAACCTGAACAGTTCATAGTAAGGAGAAAAGTTGAATCTTTCATTGTCAATGGATTTCACTTTATTTACTTCGGTTATGACTCAAATGAGTTAGAGAAGGGCAGTGCCAGTGTACATCTACAGAGATTCAAGGAAATAAAATAGGTAAAAATGATGTCATGTTTCCAGCCTGTTTATCATGGAAATAAGAATTTCTATAATAATAAGCTGCCCACATCCATTTGAAATTCGGAGTCCTTTAATGTGTTTAAGAAGTGTTTGAAGACCCTCAATTCCTGTGTAACTGATATTAACTAGTTAGGTTTTGTAACCCAGGGAATGGTAACTCGCTTTTATTTTATTCTAAGCTGTTCACTTGTGGTGATCAATTTTGTAACCTTGTCCTGTAACACTTAATCCCAAACAGACTCCCACACCGATGTTTAGTCGGTTATGTTGACATCTTCTGTAAGTCACTTTGGATAAGGGGATGTGCTAAACAAATAAATGTAACTGTATGAGCGTTATTACTTTAGATTGTGGGATGTACTCTGGGAAGAACCAATACAAAGGCACCATGTGATGGAGTACTTGCCAGTTCTGCGAGGTCAAGCAGGTCCCTACTGTTTACTCGACAGATAACACCCACTTACAGGAGCTCTCCGTCCAAGTCTGTCAAGATGCCTGAAGTGTTGGCTGTATTGCACTTAAATAATATCCATTCTAGTGTTTAACCTGATCTGTTAAATTTCATCTGTGAAGATGACTTTTTCGGCATTCCCCGTGTTTATTCTTATGCACAATTGAGTCACAATGTTATTGGATCATATCTTGTAATCTTGCTTTTTTTTGTGAAGTACTATTTGAAAACACAATGCGAGTTCTTTACAAAGTAACAAATTATTTTAATCTATCGAAAAGTAAAGGAAGATTTCTAGTAAGGTGGACATTCCAGATGCGTTTGGAACTTTGGCAATATCTAAAATATTGATCATTAAAGTCATTCAAACGAGGTAGATTGAGATTATTTATATGGTTTTATAATCTACTCCAGACAATACAGACCTATTACTTTATGTCTGATGCGTTCACTTTGAAAGCTGTGCTGTGGTTGTTAGTTGTTGCTGTACAGGCCAGGACCACCATTTCTGACTAATGACGCAGAACTGATGTAAAATGCACACTTTCCCAACTAGAAATCATCAAGGTAGAAGGACAAATTGCATTTCCAGATACTTGGCCATCTGTGACATTTCAGTCCATAACAGTGCGTGTGTTCTGTGAGATATAGCCATTATTATGGCCACATTTTTCTTCCTCTTTCAACTTTCTGGGATGTTCTTTGTTTTGCAAGCCACCAGAACTAGATTTCTCGGTGAAAAATGAGGATCAAAGAGTGGCAGCAGACTGCATTCAACTCCTAATTAAAAAAAAAAAAAAAAATTAGAATCAAATCAAAATGTTAAGCTAATCAGATAATTTAAAAGTGAGCTGTTACTCCATTTGAGTTGGCTATTTAAATATGACTTCTGATAGCAATGCATATCCACTAGATGGCAGTAATGTATCTGTCTGGGTCTCTGAATAGCTTGATGAATTACAGAATATGCTGTCTTGCATTAGGGATGCGCTGTGACTCCCTGTGACTTTTTCATGGACTTATCTCATTCAGAAACTGGACAGACGGATCTTGGCAGTTGGTGCTGCGGTACAGCTACTACCATTACAGCTTCAAGGGCCTGAATTTCACTTTCCGTTTAGTAAGTCTAATGCAGTGTGGTCTTAAGACTTTGGCCTTCATCCTCAGTAGGTTGTAGGTTCAAATTCTACTACTGGCACTGTGTGATCATGAGCAAGTCACGCCATCTGCCGGTGCTGTCACTGGAAAAAAACAAATGTTACCAATTCTGTCTGAAATATTGTAAGTCACCTTGGATAAAGGTGTCAACTAAATAAGAACTTGTTAGTTTGTATTTTCTGACTCAGTCTGCATGGTTTGTAGTGGAATGGCTTGCAACAGAGTGTGATGTGTTTGGGTTGACAATTGCCATGTACAAAGCAGAGATCGTGGTCCTCCGCTGGAAAATTGTGTCAATTTCCTTGCAGGTAAGGGGTGAGCAGGAGTTCATTTACCTCAAGATTTGTTCACAGCCGAGGATGGAGGAAATCAGGAGACTGTGCAACAATTCAATACAGCCGTTCTTGCCCAGGATGGCTCAGATCACTCCTTATGATAAGAACTGATTGTCCAGATTAAGGGAAACTCAGGCAGGTGGTTTGCAGATGTACCTTGGATGCACCCTGAGTTCCTCTCTTGGAATATATGCAAACCACAGACCACTGCAAGACTACCCAGGAAACAGTGGAGGGACTGTATGTGTCAGTTGTCCTGGGCGCATCTGGGTAATCTCCAGAAAGGGTTGAATGAAGTTGTGGGGGATGCCCAACGCAGTGTGTTGCTGCCTTGACCTTCGCCTTAAAAAGCATAATAAAAGTTATGAACAAATGATAATAGCCGTTGGGGTGTGTGTGTGTGTCATCAACATGAAACTAAGCTTGTTCAGGCCCAGCCAGTACTTGGATAGGAGACCATGTAGGAAAAAGCGAGTCCAACAGGGGGTGTTTACCCTGTGGTCTGAATGTGGATCCCAATGCACCAATACAGTAATGGGAACACTGTGCTGTCCTCCAGATCACATGTAACACTGAGGTCCTAACTCTCTCTGGTCATAAAAGATCCCTGGGCATCTTTCATAAAGAGAGATGGATAGAACTTTATTTGTGCCCAAGGGGAAATTTGGCCTTTTGCAGAACAGTAGGGTGTTTCCCGATGTCCAGACTAAATTGTCCACCATGGCCTAATCATTATGGCCCCCCTAATCATCCCTGGATTTTAATTGGCTATCTTTCACCACCTAGTAGCTAATGTGTGGCGAGCTTCCTGGCACAAACATGGCTGTCACTGCATCATCCAGGTGGATGCTACATATTAGTGGTGGCTGAAGTGGCTCCTCACTCAATGAAGCACTGAGTCGTGAGAACAGCATTATATAAATGTAAAGAATTATTGTTATTGAACCTCATTTGCTTTCATTTTCTGAACCCATTTACTGAAAGTTAGAATTGTGGGGTCAGAGCTGAAGCAGGATCCAAAGGAGCCAGCCCATTGGTGGGGACACTCACATGAGACTCCTCCTTATTGGGAATTAAAGTTACCAAAGGGAAAAACGTACACTTAAGTGGAGAGAACAGTGACCAAGTTGAGATCTGAACCTAGGGCTCTAAGGCCTACGGCTCAGCATGACAAAAAACTATCACGTCTTAAATGTGCTCTCAGCCAGCTTAGCTAGTTAGAACATCGAGCAACTGAATCCAATGACAGCAGCCTCAGTGCCACCGTAAACGAACATTTTATGTGTTTTATCATGAAAACGTTCCAGGATGTCACTTTTTTTTTCATTTCTTGTCATGGTTTGAAAAAGCAGACCATTTCTCACCTTCTTGCTGAAGATAAAGAATTCTGTCCAACAACACCAGTGTCTCAACTACTGGCGCTAGAAGCATAACCAGGCAGAAGTAGGCCACAACTTTCCCTTGCTGTGCCAGCATGTCCTCCACAGCTGATAAGTCCAGAGGCAGGTCAGCCGGAAGTCCAAGTCGCTTCAAACCAACACGAGCATAGCTGTCACGGAGAAGGGGACGATGTTAGCAAAACCAGCTTAATGATTACCAGAAACAATGCCATTTTACTTAAACCACTATTAGTAAACCTTCACTGAATGACCTGATAACTGTAAAGGAAGATAACAGTGGGAACAGGATGAGCTTTGGCATTAAACAGTGGATATATGGCTAGTGAGACCTGTGCTTGCAGCCCATCGCTGTGCAGCTTGATTGGCATATTAAGACCCCACTACTGCTGAGTCACCACACCTGCCTATGTACCAATCCCTGGGACTTTTGAATTGCTGCCCACCATAACCCTCAACAACTTCTACACTCTTACAACATCTGGAGAAGACAACAGCCAGAGCAACATGAGCACCACGGCTGACTGCTGCATTCTGTTCACTTTTATCTTGAGTCTCACAACAGCACCTGTTTGTGGATTTGTGTGCTAAAAGATTTTTACAATGCAAACGATGTATAAAATAATTTGTGTTGTGATTGATTTCTGCTGCTGTTGTGGTTATTTTGTCACCATTGTGGCTTTGAGGCAGCACTGTAAGCATAACAACCTTTCCACAGTGTGATTCCTAGCACTAACCTGGGGCCTCATGCATAACGCCGTGCGTAGAATTCACACTTAAAAATGGCATATGGACAAAAGTGGAAATGTTCGTACGCACAAAAAAATCCAGATGCATAAATCTGTGCGTTCGCCAACTTCCACATTCTTCCGCTCCATAAATCCCGGTCAGCGTGAAAAATAACGCACATGCACACGCCTGCTGCTACTCCTCAACTCCTCCCAGAATTACGCCTCTTTGAATATGCAAATCAATATAAATAGCCCTTAAGCTCAGCATTTTGTGAAAAGGCAATGGCAAAAGCATGGGGGAAAATAGAAGAATTTCAGTGAATACCAAGTGGAGGCAAGGAAAAACTTACTATTTGTTGGTTTAAGCAGTGGTATGAACAACAAAAGGAAGTTGATCGAGTGACATAGAGTGTCGGAGAAACTCGAAAGCTGAAGTTCACAAAGTCGCACAGTACTCGAAATAAAAAAAGTAAAATCTCAAAGTTGGCATGAAAAGGCGAGTCGTAGCCCACTGTCTGAGTGTCATATAAAAGCTTATTAGGGTACAGAGAAAAGAAAAAAAAATAGGGACACATTGGGGAAAAAAGCTCGAAATGTCAACTTTAATCTTGAAATTTCCACTGTAATCACGTAGTTTATTTTGTCCTTAAAGTAGAACATCATAAACTTCATCTTAAAATTGTTTCATTTACTAGTTTCTCAAATACCATCGTAACTAAAGTAGCACGTTGAATGCTTTGTTTTGTATGTGTTCTTCTATGTGCGCTGTGTATGAATCACTACGTGCTTCTTAAACGGGCTTTCTCTTCTTCCGACAAGACACAGAATCCATTACATTCATATTACAGCTCCCTGAATAATTTAAATACAGAGATGTATACTTGACATAATTTTCATGATGATAGGAATTAAAGCATGTATTAAGCATGGGAACACGGTGGTGCAGTGATAGTGATGAACTGGCGCCCCATCCAAAGATTGTTCCTGCCTCACGCAAGATGCTTGCTGCGCCATGCGCGACCTTCGATGAAATAATTTATTGCAGCAGTACTGTCTCTTTCAAATGTACTAGCCCCAAATTCCTGTCTTTCCTTTTCTTTCTCCAAATACCCGATCGCCACAAAATCAGCTCTGTAATAGATGTAACGCCATCTGTAAGCCAAGAACGCCGATTCTTCAAAACGTTTAAGGAACATTGAAATATCTTCGCAGTACATGTTTAATTGTTCCTTCCATCTATCCTTCCAGTGTCGCGCCAGCCCCAGCACAAATACAGCGCGAAACAGGAACAGTCCCTGAACTAGGCACCAGCTCCTTGCTAGCGCTGCGACACCGTGTCCTCACATGTTTAATTATTAACAATATAGATTTAAATGAAGTTAACATTTTATCTGTATAATGTAATAAACATATTTTGCTGCATTTCATCTTAAAAATGATATCATCATCATATGTAAATATGCGCTAAAGTGTCTCAGGTTGTACAATATTATAACTATCGCAAGTTTACAGTGAGGTAATTGTACTTATAAGTACAAACAGTTCTACAAGGAGCACTTGATGGACTGATTGATTGTGTTTATAGTTCTTGGGATGAAACTGTTTATGAACTGCGAGGTCAGTACAGGAAAGGCTCTGAAGCGTTTGCCGTATGGGAGCAGTTCAAATAGGCAGCATGGCTGAGGCAGTGTGTGCTAGATGGTGTATACCGATAATTCTCTTTCTGATCAGCTGCTGTCGAGCTGTGATTTCACACTCAGATACAGTGATATAAATACTCCGAGTGGTGCAGTGAGAGTAATATGGAAAAAGATGATCCGCTATGGCAACCCCTAACGGTAGCAGCTGAAAGAAGAAGAAGGTGGTGCAGTGAGAGTAACAAAGCTAAAGCAGCTATGGTATTTGGAATAGTTTGTCCATTCCGTGGACCATTATATTGTTACGGGTTAACTACAATCAGATGCCTTAAACTAATAAACAATATGTGGTTAATTTCAGTGTATATGATAAAGCCACGTCAGGGATGTGGATCTAAAAAAGAAAGAAAAACCACAATGGAACAAAAGCACTTCTTTGACGCTGGGTGCCGCCAGTTTGCAAAACCAACGAGAGAACTTGCTTACGCCAGGGTTTGAGCTAGCGTGAAAATATGCGTGGCTTTACGGCAAGTTTGGGTTTTATACATCCTGATTTGAGTGTGGAAACAGGAGTACGCAACACTTTTGTGCGTACGCATCGTTTATACATGAGGCCCCTGGTCTATCCAAGGAGGTAGTGCTCCCTGCTGCATGCAGCTTCTCAAATCTACTAAAACAATAACAATTGAGCACGGACCATGACTCCTGCCTGCAGACTTAGGAGTGATTCATGACACTGTGAAATGTGAGATGAAAACATTATACAATAAGCAACATTGACTCTTATCTCTGACTCTTACTCTGTGAATGGAAGCTCATGGCCTTTCTTGACAGTCTGGATGCCTGCCCGTTTTAGACTGGGGTCCATCTTTCTAATAATCGTCTCCAGGACTGCTCGATAGCAGTGTACCTTTAGAATTGTATTATCTTGTCGTAGTCTTTGTATATAATCTTCTTTAGCATGACATGCTGTCTCTCTTGCTTTGTAGGAAAGCTCATGGCCTGGAAGATTCTTAACCCAGCAGCTCATGGGATAACCAACCATGATGTCCATCTCTGCATCTTCCAGTTTCTCTTCTCTAACGTGAGAAGGAACATAAATGCCAGGTGGGGTTAAGTTTTCATGGGTGGTTAGTTTCATATAGCAACAGGCCACAGAGGTAATACCCACAGCTTGGGGACAATGAACAAAATGACGAATGAGAGTGGCACTGAGGTCTCCACAAGCATGAAGCCCTGTAAGAATAAAGTCTTCAATACACTTGTCTTCAGCACAAAGAAGTTTTTGGTTTGTGTCACAACAAAAGGGAAGTTGTGAATAATCTGTAAGTGTAGTGCTTTCTGATGAATCGACCTGCCAAGACTTGGTTTTTCCCTTCATGCAGCTGTAGTGGTTGTTACTGTGGCCTTGGGCATCACCACTTGCATTCAAGTCCCTCTCAGCTTTTGCCTCATCAAAAAAACTGCAGATATGAGGCTGGTCATGAGCCTGTGAGGCATCTTGGACTGCTTCGTGAGGACTAGAACTCTTGTGTTTATCAGTGTGTATCTGGGGCTGCAGAAACATCAAGAAGTCCTCCCATGATCCTCTGGGGTTCAGCCAGCTTGTAACATGCCTTGGCAGGGATTGTGGAAGTTGGAACTGGAAAGATGAAGCAGCACTCCCTTCCTGAACAATACACAGAATGAAGAAAATAAAAATACTATTTGATATTAGACTCAACAGCATGGTAAATATGATGTCAGACCAGTAATTTAACTCAACTATATAGTTATAAAATTATAAAAAGCTTCATAATATGCATCAATCATTTCAACAAATAATTTCCAGTTTTTTTCTACTTCATGATGTCAAGTAAGATATGGCCATGCTTTGAAAAAAATAATTATGCTTATTTTGATGTTGCATGTGTGTTTGCTAGGGGGTGCTAAATGTACATTGTATCATATAGATGGCATTGTGATAGTTTTTCCCTATTTGTTTTGATACTCCTCTAAATAATGACTGTTGGTGTTTGTCTAGTTAAAAATGATTACAAATGAGAATCATCAATCTGCACTTATGATATTTATCTGCCTGTGTGTGTTGCAAACATCTGCTACTGCACTGCCCCAAGTCACTGCTGAAATTGAGCAGCATGAAAATAAAAGGGGAAGCATTGGAGTTATGGAGGGTTGGTGGATTCTGCAGAGCTCTCTTTAGTCATTGGAAAATTTTAAGAAATTCCATTATCCATCCATTTTCAAACTCTCTTAATCGAGGTCATAGCTGCAGGGGCAGCTTTCCAGACAGCACAGGTCACAAAACAAGACAACCAGCTCATAGCCACAGACTCACTTACATTGTGATCATTCCTTGGGATGTGAGTGTTAAGCTGAATACATGAAAAAATTACCAGGCAGATGTGCAAACTCCACACCAGCTCTGGAGCTATGAGGCAGCAGTAGCAACTACTGTGCCACTATGCTATTCTAATGTCTAAATGTTTCATTTAAAACTATTATATAAATTATAAATAATTATAACATTATTTATATATATTACAAACTAGGGGGCTTTGCCCCCTGCTTGTTTTGCTCGCCTAAGGGCTGGGCTACGCGCCAGCCACTTCGCGTCTCTGCCACTCTCGTTGAACCCCAAGGAGCTGCGGTTGCTCCTCCGAAACCCCAACTTAAACGGTGATACAATGGGAAACAAATAGTTTTTTTTTTTTACCTCCTCTTTGTTTGATCAGCTGCTGGCTTGCTGCTGCTGCCGTGCTGTGTGATCTGCATCTCGTGCGGCACTTTGAACATTTAAAAGCCTGTACAGCAGCTGTCCTTTTGTCTCACTGCCTTGTCTCTCTTCCCCCCAGACATCCTCTGCTCCTGTTGGGGGTTTCGCTCCCGAAGCGCAAAGATTGATGAAGAGGAAGATTTTCTGTTCTTTTAATTGAGAGATCGAACTGTTCCCTCCGACTACACACGGAGCTCAATTCACTCCTGAAAAAGACTTATGTTTGTTTGAAGTGTCTGAATAACGTTTCTGTCTCTAACTTCTCCTGTGTATCCATGCAACTCTGTGACCCAAGCGTGACAGCGTATGTGGATTTCACTTTCACCAAACAACAAATCTTTTAATTCTTGCAGATACGCCGCTTCATTGGGAAGAAACACTACTTTTCCCTGATGGCAACATGAATTAGACAATCTACAAGTCTCCGACTTCAAGTTTAAATCCAAACAGTATATTCGATCTCTTTTTGCTGTTCCGTTATATCACTGAGTAATAATTTCCGTTTGTTTGCACTAATGCGATCTTTACCATCATTTTTTGGAGACTTTCGAATTTTCGTACCTCCATTATCTCTAACCTGCTCTGCATGTGTATCAAACCAACGTTTTTGAATTGTTTACGACATTCTACTTTGTCATCTACTCTTTGTCTTTTATTTCTGGCCCTGGTCATGGTTAAATCTCTTGGCACAAAGTCTCATCTCGCGGGACATTAAAGTGTCTCACGTTTTGTCTCTCTAAAAAAGTCTCATCTCGTCCCAAGATTTTTTTTTATGTAATATAGAGATATTACTGGGTGTCAGAGTGGTGCAGTGGTAGTGCTGTTGACTCATAACAAAGAGACCACAGTTCACCCCAAGAGTCCTCCCTGCATGAAGTTTTCCTCCAGGTTCTTTGGTTTCCTCCCACAGTCCAAAGACTTGCAGGTCAGGTAAATTGACTTTGCTAAACAGGCCATAGTGTGTGTGTCTGTGTGTTTTTGTGTGTGTATTCACCCCACGATGGACTGACACCCTGTTTGGGGATCATTCCTTCCTTGTGCCCTATGCTTGCAGGGATAGGCTCCAACTTCCCTATGACCCAAGTCAGATTAAGCAGGTTTAGTAAATGGATGGATGGCTAAATATTAATCTTAATACATAATTTGTCTGCCTACTCATTCACTCACTCACTCACGTCCGTCCGAAGCTGAATGCACAGTCGCCTTCTGCGCACATCCGAAGCCGAATGCACAGTCGCCTTCTGTGCAGCTGCCCGAAAAACCTTACGAGACCGACATCCAACCCCAACATTGCGGCAGGCGGCGGATTTACGGCTGCAAAAATTCAGAGAGAAAGGCGACTTCGATTAAAGCTCTAGAGGCCTGAAAGGCAATTTCGACTACAGCTCGAGGCCTAATTACACATTCTGATTCAATTACGCATTCATTCAATACACCTATATCAGGTTTGTGGTGCTTATACTTATTACTATTCCATATTGTACTGGAACATTCATCATTCAATATTATACTATAGGCCTGGAAAATTCATCAACGAACAGTACAAGCCTGTACAGTAATGAGTAAAGCGGACTACAATCATTACAAAACAACTTCTTCGTTACTTATCATTTGTTCTTCATACACTGCTGACACAAACTCGTGCCCGTTTCATCTTACGTTGTTGAAACGGGCTCTTTGTCTAGTTTAAAAATAAACAAACAGGATTCTTTTTAAAATCTGTAAATTGTTTTCTAAATTAATTGACCTGATCAAACTATAAATTTACAAAATAATTTTCACTCAGTTCTTCGCAGATATGCAGCTGTGAATACAGAGGCTTGGGCAGAAACAAATAGAATTTGGAAAGAAGAAAATGATAAAGTTACAGTGAAATGCTTACATACAGTATGAGTACACAGTGTATGTGGGAGGACTGAATTTAAATTCTGTTTTACATATAATGAATAGTGACAACATCCCTGTCTGCTATTTTGTGAACTTAAAAGTTCTGATAATTTACAAACCTTCACATTCCTTAAGTTCTCTTTCTTCAATGTGTAGAGGAGCTGTTCATCAAACTTGGTAGCCATGGAGACAAGGACACGGTTGGCCTCGATGCCTGTGACAGACAGCCCAAGCCCAAAAGAGAGGTAACGAGACAAATGTCCCTGAAAAAAGCAGATCTTAAGTTTAGCATAAGAGAGGCATAAAAAAGAAACTCTTTAATAAGAGCACTTCACTAATAGTCTGAATTTATGCAATATTATTGGTAGTTATTTTTAAAATATAAATTAATGTAAACATGTTTGAATATATGTAAATGAAAGGAGTATTCCTCTAAGCTTAGGAACCAATTTTTTCTCAAACAAGTTTTCATTTAAACAAGAGCTTCTTCTGTGTAAGAATGGGAGGAAAATAAGACTTTACATAAAAACCTTAAAATATGCATATATACTGTAAGCTAGTAATGGGTGATCTCATGTTTACTGATGTTCCTTAGAGTTCTTTTTTCAATTTTGATCTTTTAGGACAACCAAAAAAAAAAAATCAGTGCCCTTAGAATCCTAGAAAGGAACACTTCAAATGCATAACTAATGACTACTCCTGGTTTTCTATGAGAAAAAAGGAATCCAAGCACATGCAGAATAAAATTAGACATGGGCAAAAGTCAAAACTAACCAAGGAAAAATAACTACTCACACTCTTTGGGCTTATTGAAAATATTTTGAGCAAGAAATATTTAGAATGATGTGGGCTCACATCAACACAGCCAATGTGCTTAGTATCCTTTATGATCCCATATGCCATGCTATATTGCACAGCTAATGTCTTACAGTGTTGTGCTAATATTACACATTACAATAGACAACAGCATCTAAATTCTATAATTAAACACATATACCGTAACATTTATATATTACACCACTAAAAATTGTTACAAATATTTAGCAAATAATTTACTTATGTCATAATTATTAAAATGATTTAAAATCCTAATGGTACTCATTTCAATTATGAGCTATAAAACTGTATTCTGAGTGAACTAGAAACAACTATTTTAAACCCATAGTGCTGATTTCTCACCCTCTCTTGTACAAAAAGAGAAAAAAGGTTCTGATTAAATTAATCTCTTACTGAATTTGTATTCTTATTATGTACACTTCACTTATGAGTGCAATGCGCTATACAATATTTAAAAACTAGGGGGCTCTGCCCCCTGCTCACGAATCCCTGGGCGGGTGTTGCCCGCTAGTCACTTCACGAATCTGCCACTCGTGTATGGGGAAACGGATGTACAATTTAAACAGATTTTTATTTTCATGGGAATTGTTACACATGCATAATAGGACTAACTATTTTACACTACAGTGAGTAATTAACCATAGTAAAAAATACTAAAACGTAATAAATTGAAAGAAAATTATGTTTCATGTTGTGTTAGAGGTATTTGTTGCATTATACGTTTTTGTTCTGTTTGGCTTTGAAATTAACATGCAAATACTTTTTAAACTTAGACTTTTACTGTAAAACTTCAGTAAAATCAATTTTTTGAATCAACTATTCCTCAATATCGCATTGAATTTTGATTCCATGTTTGGACTGACATTTTGACAACCCAACGTATAACTGCCCGTGAGTGAATATCGTTTCTTTCTCTCTAATTAATAAACCTGACTTTTTGGAATGTTTGTTCCTGTGATTTGTTAATTGTCATAGCAAAAGCTATTCTAAAGGGAAACTGTAAACGTTTTAATACGACTGGAATATCAAGATCTCCTTTGGTGTCTAATGTTATCCGCAGAAGATTACTACAGTGGAACCTCGGTTTGCGAGCATAATTCATTCTGGAAACGTGCTTGCAGTCCATAGCACTTGTATATCAAAGTGAATTTCCCCATAAGAAATAATGGAAACTCAGATGATTCATTTCACAACCCAAAACTATTCTATATAACTATATAAAAATGATTAATACAAAATATAAAGTAAAAATACATAAAACAAATTAACCTGCACTTTACCTTTGAAAAGAATCATGGCTGGTGTGAGTGAGTTTCTAAACTCTTGTGGGATTCCACCCAATGGAAAAGCGTCCCAGTGCTGTAGCAGTTTGCCGTTAAAGCGAATCCGAAAAGATCGCGGACATGCTATAAGCTCCTGCCGTCGATGGGTGATACAAGGAACATTATAAATGTGCAGGGCACAGTATTACTTGGCCACGTCCCTGCCTGACTGCTGTGTCTGTGTATAGGAGAGTGGCAGATCCTGCTACAATAAATAACCGTGCTGTTGTTGTTTCAAGCTGAATAAAGCTGGTGTTGCTAAAGTACTGAGACTCAGCTTCATGTTTTGGGGTGCAAGACAGGGACTCGCACATCACAGCACACGCACACACACACACAGAGTCACAATGCTGTAGTAAACAGTATACGCTCGTACGGATGTTGACTATATGAGTGAGGCACGCCGACTCAGACGGAGAACAGGAGACGATTGCCCACAATCCCGCAGCGAGTGAGAGAGAGAGAGAGAGAGAGAAGAACCATCAGCTCAATTGTGATCACATAACGCTCAGCAGACAAAGCGTATACATACTACTCGTATTGCAAGACCTCGCTCGTTTATCAAGTCAAAATTTATTAAAAATTTTAGCTCGTCTTGCAAAACACTCGTAAACCAAGTTACTCGCAAACCGAGGTTCCACTGTACATTATATTTCTTGTCACCTGTTAAAATTTAATATGTCAGAATTGTTCGACCAATTTTGAATACAACTAATCTTGTCCTACTGCATAGCCCATCACTCAGATATAAATTACGCAATAACATTACGATACATCTTTCTTTCAACAGTAATTCGGCCGGTGGAAGACTGGACGGTGTTAACGGTTATAGATATTCTATGGTGTTTCTAAAATGAAGTTTATATTTTCATCTTCCACACAATCACCATCAACTGCTTCAGCATATTCTAATGATACGCATTTGACCAATCTGCCGTGTAACCGATCAACAATTTTCGCGTTAATTCGTTTGACTTCATCGTTTCTCTCTGCTAGGATTGCCCGTGTACTCATTTCTTCTGTTGATAACCCTTCGGGATGAAATTCTTCAATAAGATTTGGACATAATACATCTACTTTTATTGGGAACTTAAAGTGAGGAAAACATAAAAATTTATAAGAGCTGAGAGCGCAGGCACTGTGTAGGACAAAAGCATTCACAGGAATGAGAGGTGAGAGGACCATGGGCGTGGTTGAAAAATGGTTGAGAGGAGGGCGGGACTTGAAAAAATCTCTTGGCAATAATCTTGTCTCAAGATTTTCTTTTATAATAGAGAGATATAGCAAAAACAGGAAATGCAACATAAACACAAAACAAAATGCTGAAACAGAGACATAATATATATGTACACGTGGTGGACAAAACAACAGAAACACCCAACTATACAGTATATTAATATAATAAGGATCTCTTTCTTTTCAGAACAGCTTCAGTCCTTCCTGGAATGCTGGCATACAGCCCTCAACTGTGGATTTTAGGATACTGCACCATTCTTCAAGAAGAAAAACCTTCAGTTCTTTGAGGTATGAAATAGGTAGATATCTACTTTGGATGATGTGCTGCAGAACATCCCATCATTATCTAATGATGTTTATATTTGGTGACAGGAGAAACCATGAAAGGAGTCTAAATTAATTCTGTTGTTCATGAAACAAGTTTAGTAGAGTCTGATGGAGCATTATCACCCTGGAACATGAGAACACCACTGGGGAATAATGCTTGTATCACCGAGTGCATCTAATCCTGAAAACTGGCCACATATTCCTTTGTCATTACTTGACCATACAAAGTAATCACCCGCTCCAATTATTCTCATAATGCAGCTGCTCATAACATTGCTTATCCACAACCAATTCCAACCTCCACGTTTAACTGTTGGCAGCAAATACTGTGGCTTGAAGGATTCTTGTGGCATTAACCAAAACCCATCTGGATGCAGATAACTGTGTGAAAGACAACTCATCTCGCCATAATATTTTTTTTTCCACTACTCAACAGTCAAGTTTTATGCTCCTTACACCAGTTATGCATCTTTGCCTTGACTATAACTAGTATATAAACAGCAACCCTGTCATAAATTCCAGCTCTGTGAAGTTAAGACTGGCTTACAGAAGTGATGACTCAATTTTGTGGTAATTTATGATGCATTTTATTTTTTAGTCACCTCTAATAACTATACTATAAAGTGCTGGCTTCTTTCAGTTGGTGGTTAGGCTTGCAATTACTAGTTATCATTGTTGATTCAGTTTGTTCATGTTCTGCATGTGTTGCCATTATTTTTAAAATTCAATTAGACATGAACTAATTTACCCATTTTTGAGAGTGATACACCTGCAGTTTGGGAATAGACATTTTGGCTTATTTTAAATTTTGTTAGTTGCCCATTTTTTGTTTTGAAAATTCATATATCCAAATGACAAATTGTCAGACCTCCTTTATGAATGGTAACCAACAGAAATGATTTACGCTTGCAGCAGCATTTGTAATTGGGATTTAACTACTTCAGAGATAAATTCTTTTGTGTATTTTCCATTATTTTTTAACACCTATATATGTTCTATATACATATACATACACTATATATTTATGCATAATGTATAGGTATCTGAATATAAACACAGTTGCAAACACATACACACAATGGATTTAGAAACTATTCAAAACACTTTACTTTCTGCATCTTTATTGTGTTGCAGATTTAATTTTAATTGGATACAGTTGCCATTTTTACCCATTAATCTACACTCATCGGCCCATAATGGTAAATCAAATCATGCTTTCAGAAATTTTTGCAAATGTATTTAAAATCGAAAACTGAAATATCTTATACATATACGTAGTCAGACCCTTAATTCAGTACTTTGTAGAAGCCCCTTTGGCAGCAATTACAGCTTCAAGTCTTCTTGTGTACGTCTCTACAAACTCTGGGTTGGAAGGTTAATCATATTCTTCCTGGCAGAGGTTCTTAAGTGCTGTTAGATTGGATAGGATGCGTCTGAAAACTGCCATCTTCAGGTCTCTCCACAGATGTTCTATGGGGTTAAGTCTGGGTTTTGGCTGGGCCAGTCAGAGACTTGTCCCTGTTGTCTTCGCTGAATGCTTCAGGTTATTATTGTACTGGAAATTGAACTGTTGCCAGTCTGAGGTCACATTCACTCCAGTGCAGGTTTTTTTCAAGGACCTGTTTACATTTGGCTGCATTCATCCCTTCCTCAGTTTTGACCAGTTACTGCAACTGTTCCTGCCATTGAGAGTCACCCCCATAGCGTGATGCTGCTGCTGCAACCACCACTATGCTTCACCATAAGGATGGTATTAGGCAGGGAATGAGCAGTACCTTGTTTTCACCAGACATTGGGGTTGGACTTCTGCCTGGAAAGTTCAATTTTTGTCTCATCAGACCTCATGCCGTCAGAGTCTTTTAAATGTCATGCGTACAACGCCAAGTGTGCTTTCAGATGCCTTTTACTCAAGTCTTCTGCTAAAATAGTCATCCTTCTATCAGTTTTTTTCCAGGACTTCAGATGCCCTGTTAAGAGTGACAACTGGGTTCTTGGTCACCACCCTGACAAAGGACCTTCTTGTCTGGTAATGCAGTTTGGCCTGATGGACAACTCTAATAAGAGTTCTGGTATTTCCAAACATTTTACTGTAGAGATGATGTTTTGATGTTGATATGCAGTGCCCTTTTTACGCCAAATGAAGTTCTGCTTGTTCCTCCCAAATAGTTCAATTTTGGTTTCATCACTCCACAAAACATTTTCCCAGTACTGTTGTGCCATCATGATTTGGGCCTGCTTTGCTGCATCAGAGCCTGGACAGCTTGCCATCATTGAGGGGAAAATGAATTCACAAGTTTATCAACAAATTCTCCAGGATAATGTGAGGCTGTCTGTCTGTCCGTCAACTTAAGCTCAGAAGAGGCTGGGTGATGCAACAGGACAATGACCCAAACATCGCAGCAAATCCACAGCACAATGGCTTCAGAAGAACAAACTCTGCCTTTTTGGAGTGGCCCAGTCAGAGCCCAGATCTCAATCCTATTGAGATGCTGTGGAATGACTTGAAGAGAGTCATACACAGAAGTCAACCAAAGAATATGGAAGAGTTAAGGCAGTTCTGCAAGGAAGAATGGGCTAAAATTCCCCCCGCACAATGTGCAGGTCTGATCTGCAGTTACAGGAAGTGCCTGGTTGAGGTCATTGCCGCCAAAGGAGGGTCAACCAGTTATTAAATTCCAAGGTTCACTTACTTTTTCTACTACCACTGTGAACGTTGAATGCGTTTGTAAAATAAAGACATGAAAGAGTAGAATTTTTTGTGTGTCATTGGCTTAAGCTCATTGTGTATATCAGTACCTGTGACTTAGATGAAGATCAGATCACTTTTTATGACCAATTCATGCAGTAAATAATTCCAAAGGGTTCAAATACATTTTACGTTGACTGTATATGTGTGTGTATGCATATTACTGTATATTTTATATATATATATATATATATATATATATATACACACACACACACACACACACACACACACACACACACACACACACACACACACACATACAAACATACATATATATATATTGTAAAGTTTCTAAACTCTTTTGAGACTGCCCCCAACAGGAACGACACCCGAAGAACATCCTAAAGCGAGATCGCCACGTCTGTGGATGACAGCATCTCCATTGCTAGGGCAATGCAGGGCAAATCTGAACTGACTGCGGCCATGCTATAAGCGCCTGTCATCGATTGGTGATGCAAGGAACATTATAAATGCAGGGAACAGTATTACTTAATAATAATAATAATAATAATACATTTTATTTATATAGCACCTTTCCCATGATCAAGGCACTTACAGAGTATAAGAAAGAACGGCAGGGTATACAATATATAGCATTGTACAAACCAGATTAATAAATAAAGAAGATTACGACAGTGAATTCAGAGAAAAAAATCAGACAACATAATTGATGGTCTAGCACACACACACAGGTTACATGAGCATCTTGACAGAGAAGTAAACTGAGAGAAGGGTAATAAAGTCAAGTAGAGCTAAAAGCATTCCTGAACTGATGAGTTTTGAGTTGTTTTTTAAAAGAATAAATGGAGTCAGCTGATCTAATTAATTTTGGTAGATCATTCCAGAGTCTGGGCGCTATACAGCTGAAGGCCTGGTCACTCATGGAGTGTAGATTAGTGTGGGGCACAACAGGATTGCCAGAATCAGAGGACCTTAGTGGGCGGGCAGGCACATAGTGATGGAGAAAGTCACTGATGTAGTTTGGCGCGAGGTTATTTAAGGCTTTGTAGGTTATTAGTAGGATTTTATATTTGATTCTGTAGGACACAGGGAGCCAGTGAAGACGGAGCAGGATGGGTGTGATGTGCTCGCTGCTGCTGGTCTGTGTAAGGACTCTTTCAGCTGAGTTTTGAATAAGCTGGAGCTGTGATAGAAGATTAGAAGGGGCACCTGCCAGTAGGGAATTACAATAATCAATGCGGGATGTGATAAAAGCATGGACAAGTTTCTCAGCATTAGAGAAGGAGAGGAAGGAGCGAACACGGGATATGTTACAGAGCTGAAAGTAAGAAAGTTTCTTAATGTGATATATGTGGGTGGAATAAGAGAGGGAGGAATCTAAAATGACACCAAGATTTTTTTACAGTAGAGGCAGGTCTGATGAGATCACCGCCAAGATGGACTGGGATGGAGCTCATTTTATTAAGTTGCATTTTAGTCCCAATTTGCAGGAGTTCAGTTTTATTGCAATTTAATTTTAAAGAGTTCTGTTCCATCCAGGTTTTAATTTCACTAAGGCAGGTTGTGAGCTGAGAAAGCTCTGATGAAGTTCCACTTTTAACATTGAAGTAGAGTTGAGCATCATCTGCATAAATATGATAACCCAGTCCATAGCTACGGATAATATGACCAAGGGGAAGCATATAAATACAGAAAAGCAGAGGACCGAGGACAGAGCCCTGAGGAACTCCTTGTGTGACTGGCGCTGAGCTGGATCTGCTGTTGCCAAGACTAACAAACTCTTGCCTATCAGTCAGATAGGACTTGAACCACTGGAGGGCAGTGCCAGAGATACCCAGCATGTTCTCCATTCTGGACAGTAGAATGTCATGTCTGACCGTGTCAAATGCTTGGCCACAACCCTGCCTGATTGCTGTGACTGTGTATAGGAGGGTGGTAGATCCACTACAATAAAACTGAATAAAGCTGGTTTTGCTAAAGTACTGAGACTCAGCCTCGTGTTTTTGGGTGCATACAGGGCACATCATCATTATTATTATTAATAATAATACTTGCACTTCACGCCCCACTTACAAACAATTTCTCGAAGACAATTTAACGTCCCAGGAGACAAGGAAGTAAGACAAAAGGACAGCTGCTGTACAGGCTTTTAAATGATCGTCGTGCTGCTGTACAGCCTTTTAAATGATTGTTGCGCAGTGCCACATGCAGATCACGCAGCGTGGTAGCAGCAGCTGCTATACAGGCTTTTAAATAATCGTTGTGCTGCTGTACAGCCTTTTAAATGATCGTTGTGCAGTGCAATATGCAGATCACACAGTGCGGTAGCAGCAGCTGCAAGCCAGCAGCTGATTCGTCCGCATCTCCTTAGCATGCGTTCAGCCCCGCCCCCTCCTTCACAACGCGAGCAGCACAGACACGAAGTGACAAGCATTAAGCGCGCCGCCAGGGAGAGGGGTTGGGCGAGCGAAGCGAGTAGGGGACAAAGCCCTCTAGTGTGTGTGTGTATATATATATATATATATATATATGGTTGAAATAGTTTACTGTCAAATAATGCAAAGAGTACACAACACGTGTTTTGCCCTAATTTTGGGCATGCACACAAATAAAACAGATGCACATGTATTGAAGATGTCTCACACATACTCACCCACTGTAGGAACCAAGAACACAAAATAAAAAAAAAAAACTTACAAAACTTGTTTTAAAAGCCTCATTGTATTGATGGCCAGATTTATTTAGGTTATCTCACAAACAGTACTTGTTGGTTTACCTCTCAATGGTCATTCTCTGTCAACTAGCGTTTCTGTGTACTTCTAACCTGCAACCTTACAAATGACTCATTTTGACTGCTGAATAGAAAAGTTGCAAAATTTGCATTTCTAGCTTTATTGCAGGAATAAAAAAAACAATACTAATTGTTATCTTCTACAAATTGCTCACTGCAAATCTATTTAAAGTTGCTTGCCCCATTTATACACTAATGTGACTTACTAGAAGGACACATACTTTCTGTAGCCTGAAGGTATACATTTTTTTCCACATGCACTGAAAAAGATCCCGTTTCACCTGATAGAAGGACTTTTTAAATGCCAGAATTTACCAGTTCAGTGTGACAAATCCAGCTAGGTGTATTTGTGGTATGTGTCTATTGAACAGAACCACCACTTCATTGTCAAATTGTTTTTTTTTTTTTTTTTTGGTGTGTAATCAGCTTTATTATGAAGTTGGCACACTACAACAGATGTAACAAGTTGATTAACAGTATTTTATTTGAGGAGAGAATAACCAACAGTTGTTCTGTCGGCCACATAAATCCCACCTTTAGCACAGCATAATTTGTCAATTACTGATCACTTGGCGTTTGTAAAACAGTATAGTATCAAGGTAACCTTTATATATAATATGCTACCATGGCTGTTCGTTTGTCTGTCCAGGATTTTAAATCACCTGTAGCTCACAAACCGTTTGACCTATTGACCTGAGATTTGGTACACATATACTACGTGATATCTGCTATCTGCTTTCAGGGTGATGATTGACCTCCAAGGTTATTCCTCTTTTTATTTTATTGTACAGTAGAATCAACTCTCGGCAGTGGCCAGCAGGCAGCCATGCGGCATATGCGTATGGGAGCCGTTCTCATTCCTACCAACCTCGCTGTCACTTCCCCTACCTCTTCATATCTTAAATCATTCTTGAGGCAGATTGAAGACTTAAGTGACCGCTTAAGTGAAAAATTAAGGAAAACGTACTAAGTAATTGCAACACAAACACGGACTTAATCGGTTTTAACACGAGAAGAAGAGGGCCGCTAGGGTGGAGAAAAAGTATGAAAACTATGAATGCTCAAGTCAAGTGTATTCACTGCACATTATCATGCAGTGCGCCATTATTGGTACTTAATAATCACAAATATTATTTCCTTATTATATTTAAACACTTTACAAGGTCTTGCTCAAGTTTGTCTCTCCTAAATTTTAATCCATCCAACTAGATGTTTCTGTGAAACTCTCTTAGGTGTAATGTTCAAATTAACACTTTCTTAATTTTCTACACTTGATGCCAGGATACCTGGAATAGTTAACAAAAACATCTAAACATTGACTGTTAGTGTATCAATCCACCCAGTTTTAAAACTTGCTTTGTGTTGGTTAATGTCTTTCAGAGCAGAAGCCTGCCCGTGGCATTAGCCACCTTATGATATCATGCTAGTCCAGTGCACCAGATAGATATTTATGGGAACTTCAATATAACTTCTGACAGGTGACTTAGATTCATCCATTAATATACCAGCACTGTTTATCTTGTATGGTAAACAACATGCAGAAGAACCTTCAGCTGGGTCAAGGCTCAGACAGTGCAAGGAGACAATGTTACTGCAACTTTACAAACCAACACAAACTCACCCTCAAGATGGAGCTACTGGTTAGATACTTTTTAGTTGTGAGTTTTTAAAAATGCACGTGTTATTAGATGCACAATACAGGTTAGGTTTAGGTGCTTGAATTTCATCAGTGTTATAGTACTAGGGTGTTGTACCATGTTAGCCATTATGAATGTAAAGAAAAGCCAAGCAAAATGACACTTTTTATTGGCTAACTAAAAAGATTACACCATGCAAGCTTTCGAGGCAACTCAGGCCCCTTCTTCAGGCAAGATGTAATTACATGTATGTGATTACATCTTGTCTGAAGAAGGGGCCTGAGTTGCCTCGAAAGCTTGCATGTTGTAATCTTTTTAGTTAGCCAATAAAAGGTATCAGTGTTATACAAGTTTTCTTTTACAAATAATTCACCTACTAAGTGTCCTGGGATTGAAACTTGTACACAGGTATTGTTGTTGTGGATTTCTTTAGGCTGTGTTTGTGTGGGTTTTCCCTCTGCTTCTTTGGTTGTCCTAACATATCCCTAAAGGCATACTGGTTAGGTTAACTGGCAATTCTCATTTGGCACCTATGTGACTGTGGTTGTCCTATCCAGGTCAAGTTCCTGCCTTATACTCAGAGCTGCCAGGATAGTGCTCCCACAACCCTGAATGGATTAAGCAAGTTTGAAAATGCAATTTTATTATATTCACTGTCAAAAGAGCAGTTAAAAAAACTTTTACCTGTCCAGATCCTATATCCACCACATTCCAGCAGCCTGAAAGGTCACATAGTCTTTTGACTTCCTAAACAAGAGGAAAGACAGACACAAACTTTTTGGATTATATTAAACAGTTTTTGTAATGATGATTACACTAGCCTTGCTGCATTTCAGAAATATATTCAGTATCAATTTAATTTGGAAGTCTTATTCTGCTGGCTATATAGTCATGTCTGCCAAAATATAGGAGTGAGGCTTTAGTCTGTGTGCCTCCACAGAATTGCAGAAAGCTGCAAATGTGATTAACATGCAGAGAAAGTGCAATTTCTTAACAGTAAAATACAAAGGGGATTCCAAAAGTAGAGAATAATATATTAACAATGTCACCTTAAAGAAAAAGTAGAAAGTGTAAGGGGGTGAAACAGGATGCAGATCTCAAAAGTAGAGAAATTATATACAAAAAAAGTGTTTTCACTTGGCCTAAAGAAATACTTTAAATATAAGATAACATGACATTCACCAATCCACTTGATCTATCTCAGGGTCATGCAGAGGTGGAGTCTAAACTGGCAGCACTGATCGAAAGGTAGGAACTAAGCACAAATAATGTTTCAGACTATTGCACATGCCCACATAAACACTAGGCCAGTTTAAAGTAACTAATCAACCCGAGAAGGATATCTGAGAATTAGGGTGAAACATTCCTGCAAACATGGGAAGAATGTGCACACTTTACACATATTTGTTAGATATGAATTCTGAATGGTGGATCCATAAGATAGCAGTGCATCCCTAGTATGCACTGATAGCGCACTGCTGCACCCACTACACGACGAACTACCTGTATTGAGACCCAAGTTCAGTGGGTGACACCTCAGCACCACACTGGAACAGTGTGAGGTTTTTTTGTTTTGTTTTTTTAAATGGTGGGTGGAAAGCCAATCCTGCCATCAATCCCCAAGTTTTTCCTGTATGTTGGAGGACCTGCTTGCAGGGCTGGATGAAGTTTAGCGTCACTCCCAGGACGAAGCAATTGCAGGTTCAGGTCCTTGCTCAGGAGCCCAGTGGAGTAGAATTACTCCGTTGGGCCCTTGAAGTATAACTTCTGAGAGTTGCAGCACTATAGTCTCGGATTTAGTTCAATACTTGCTAATATTGTGGTAATGTGCCTTACTGGCATTACCAGTTATTAAATAAAGTTAGTTAAGTGTCCTCTGTATGGTGTTGAAAGAGGCATTTGTTTGTTGGGGGGGGAAAGGTTAACGTATAAAGAAAGGAAACTTGCCTTTTTCCTTTCTTATATAATGCAGACAGACGTCTTCACTGACCATATTAGCGCCTTTTGGGGAGCGTTGCGGTGGGTCTCGTGTAGACTGTAGAGACGGCTCTGCCATTAACTGGCTTAAATGGTAGTGTCTGTCCTCCACTCCTGCGTGTGCCTCCCGCAACCCCATAACACTAAAGGAGTAAAAGAAAGTGTGAAGTGTCGTAGTATTAGTTTAACGCGGTTTAGAAAAGGGATCCCATGTTTGAAGTTGTTTGGGCAGTAGCTCAGGGGAAGGACGTAAAAATGGAAAGTGCTTACGTTCACTTAAGGCAGAAGTGCAGTTTGCGTCTCAAAAGCCGGCACCGCTATGCGCTCGCACGCTGACTGCTCGACTTTTTATAGTAATTATGCGGGACAGGAGACGCGTCGCGTCACGTCATCGCGTACCCCGGGAGGGATGACGTACAGCAGTTTAATTGGTCAGCGCTGGGGCTCCGAATAAAAAACAGAATCATGGCCTCTAGAGGCGGGTTCTTTCTGACTAGATCATCTTAGAGCAGGGGTGTCGAACTCCTGTCCTGGAGGGCCGCAATGACTGCAGATTTTCATTCTAACCACCTTCTTAATTAGTGACCTGTTTTTCCTGCTAATTAACTTCTTTTGCCTTAGATTTAATTAACTCGACTCAGACCCCTTGGTTCTTTCTATTTCCTTAATTAGCAGCCAAACAATAATGAGACACAAAATAAGAAAACAGGTGACCAGCTAACCACACTATCTGAACATAAAGAAAGGTGAGGGTCTCGGTAAGGTTGATTTCTCAGGTCAATAATCAGAAACAGAAAATCAACACTTTGGGAAATGTCTGCTGTAGCAGAATGAGAGCAGCAGCAAGCTATGGATTAAGTAACAGGTTTAATTAACAGCAAGAATTGGCTTCTCATTAAGAAACTGTTTGGAGTTTGATGGTCCAGTTTAGCTGGTCATCTGTTGGCTCGTTTCACGTCTCATTTCTGTTTGGCTGCCGTTTAATGAAGAAACGAATCAATTCAGAGGAAGGAATCCTTAAAAACAGGGCAATTAAAAGGAAGGGAAAAGGAGTTAATTAGCAGTGAAAACTGGTCACTGATTAGGAAAAGGGTTAGAATGAAAACCTGCAGCCACTGCGGCCCTCCAGGGGCCTCATGTATAACGCCATGCGTAGAACTCACACTATAACATGGCGTAAGCACAAAAGTGGGAATGTGCGTATGCACAAAAAAATCCAGATGCAGGAATTTATATGTATGCAAACGTTCTTCCGCTACATAAATCCCGATCAGCGTGAAAAGTAACGCATGTGCACGCGCCTTCTGTCCCACCCCAACTCCTCCCAGAATTACGCCTCTTTGAATATGCAAATCAATATAAATAGCCTTCTGTGAAAAGACAACGGGAAAAGCAAAGAGGGAAAATATAAGAATTTCAGCGAATAAAAGTGGAGGCAAAGGAAGAACGTACTATTTGTTGGTTTAAACAGTGGTATAATCAACAAAAGGAAGTTGATCGAGTGACAGAGTGTCGGAGAAACTCGAAAGCTCAAGTTCACAAAGTCGCACAGTGCCTGAAATAAAAAAAAAGTCACATATCAAAGTCGCCGTGAAAAGGTGAGTGGTAGCCCACCGTCTGAGTGTCATGTGAAAGCTTATTAGGGTACAGTGAAAAAAAAGGCACACAGTGTGAAAAAAGCACGAAATGTCAACTTTAATCTCGAAATTTCCACTTTAATCACGTAGTTTATTTTGCCATTAAAGTAGAACATCATAAACTTCATCTTAAAATCGTTTAATTTACTAGTTTCTCAAATCCCATTGTAACTAAAGTAGCACGTTAAATGCTTTGTTCTGTATTTGATCTTCTATGTGCTCTGTGTGTGAATCACTACCTGCTTCTTAAACGGGCTTTCTCTTTCTCCGACAGGACACATAATCCATTGCATTCATTATATTACAGCTCTCTGAATAATTAAAATACTGAGATGTATACGTGATATCTTTTTCATGATGATAGGAATGAAAGCATGTTATTAAATATGGGAACACGGTGGCGCAGTGCTTGTTCATATCTCACGCAAGAGGCTTGCTGCGCCATGCGCGACCTTCGATGAAACAATTTATCACAGAAGTACTGTCTCTTTCAAACGTACTAACCTCCAATTCCTGTCCTTACTTTTCTTTCTCCAAATACCCAATCGCCACACAATCAGCTCTGTAATAGACGTGTAGCCATTTGTAAGCTTAGAATGCTGATTCTTCAAAACTTTTAAGGAACATTGAAATATCTTCGTAGTACATGTTTAATTATTCTATCAGTCTATCCTTCCAGTGTCGCGTCAGCACCAGTAACAATACAACGCAATGCAGGAACAATCCCTGAACTAGCTAGCGCTGCGGCACTGTGTCCTCACATGTTTAATTATTAACAATACAGATTATTTAAATGAAGTTAAAGTTTTATCTGTGTAATATAATCAACATATTTTGCTGCACTTCATCTTAAAAATGATATCGTCATCATATGTAAATACGTGCTTTATAAAGTGGCACAGGTTACAACTCAATGAAACAACTTTAATATACCAACTGCTGCTGTGAGTATTATCACAAATCTTAGCCTTCAGGGGGCCTCAGCTAAATCTCTGAAAGAGTCTACAAAATTTAGAAACTTAATTTTTATTTTCATTATTTGCATAAGGGTAGCAGAGTGATTAACAGTGCTGTCACGACATTTATCACAATGGCTTTGAAACTCTGCCAGCTCACTGTTGGTGTGTACTGTATAGTCAGCATGCTATCCCAAGTGTCAGCGTATGTTTTTTTTTCTCCCAAGTGTGTTAGTTTCCTCCCATATCTCAAAGATGCATATTAGATGCTCTGGTAACCTATGCGGGCAGCACGGTGGCGCAGTGGGTAGCGCTGCTGCTTCGCAGTTAGGAGACCCGGGTTCACTTCCCAGGTCCTCCCTGCGTGGAGTTTGCATGTTCTCCCTGTGTCTGCATGGGTTTCCTCCTGGTACTCCGGCTTCCTCCCACCGTTCAAAGACATGCAGGTTAGGTGGATTGGCTTGATGTGTGGGTGTGTCAGTGCACGCCCTGTGGTGGGCTGGTGCCTTGCCTGGGGTTTGTTTCCTGCCTTGTGCCCTGTGTTGGCTGGAATTGGCTCCAGCAGACCCCCGTGACACTGTAGTTCGGATATAGCATGTAAAGATAATGGATGGATGGTAACCTATGCTGGTCTGCTGTGAATAAGTTTGGTTGTGTAAGTGATGGTCTGATGCAATATTGAGGGTTGTCTTTTGTCCTAAATCCCGTGCTGCTAGAATAGATTCTGGCTCCCCAAATTTAATGAGCAGTATATAAAAATTAAGAGAATGGTCACTGGTATACATCTTCTTTATTATATCATATTTAAACGAATACAACTTCACATTATTTTAATGTATTTCATTTATGTTATATATTCTCCGTGTAATGTCCATCTCAGTGGAAAACAAGCTGATAATACTTAGGAGTGAAGACAAAATGACAATGTATGTTACTGTGTAAGTATTATTACAAAAATAATAAAATGAAAAAGATTAAATTCTTACTCTTCCAAGACGGCGAATCTCATGCTGTTTTTTAGGCTTAACGTGCTTCCTGAAGATGTGACTCAGCATTGAGCTTTGGCTGCAATTCTTTAGAAATTCTGCTGGCTTTGTTTTTCCTGATTTCTCCATGTGAATGTTCAAGTCTGTTTCCATATGCGGAATTCTGGGAAATGACAGAGCTTGTGCTGTCGCTCGGAAAGCCAAAAGAGACAGTGGCCAAACTGACCTATAATTATAAAAAGATTAATTAATATTTTTACTTAGAGCTTCCATTTTAAAAAATAATTACTATGAATAAAAAAGAATCAACCTTAAGAAATGTGCAATAACTCAAGAATTAGTTTTTTCAGATTGTGAATGAATAATAAAATGTATCGAAATCTTAGTATGTGATTGTAAAGGGTTAATAAATAAAATATATATAAAATTCTACATACATACAGTACATATGCTCTACACAACACAAATTATTTAAGTCAATTATGTTTCATTTGACTATCTGGGGGAACAATTCTCTTTAAAAGAATACGTTTCTAGTTCTTATTTATTTTGAAATTTACACCAGATCAATTTTATATGCATTCTCCTTCTGCAAAGTCAAAAAGTGAACACTAGTAATTCCAGTGGGTGAATGACCTTCCTGCTTATTTAACTTACTGCTCTTAGTGACTTTACAAAATCCATTGTGTGGTAGTACAGCATGGTTGCATTGCTGCTTTAAAGTGGTTGCATTCCAGTGCAATTCCTGATCAGAGTTCCTTTTGTGTAGAGTTTGTATATTTTACCTGTATTCACACTTGATTATACTTGGATACTCCATTTTGGTCCCATAGTATAAAAAGGCTATTACATTAACTGGCAATAATTTCAATTTTCCCCAAAGTGAAAGAGTGATCTGCTCTGGAATTAAACACAATGGCTATACAGTTAGTCTTTTGCATTTTTCCCTCCATGCTTTTCAACATTCATCATTGTACAACAGCATGGGAAGAGGTACTGGAGCTGAAGGCTTTAAGACCAAATACCCTTCCTAACACCAATCTCCTTTATTTATTTGTCTTTTATAACATGCAAGAGGGACACACGGTAGGCAGAGAGAAAATTGGGTGTGGACAAACAGTTGGTTACTGCAGTGATATTAAAGTATAAGGAAGCATGAACAACAATCAATACAGCAAATGAGCATAGCAAAAGGTTTGAGGAGAAGGTGGGGCTGGACAAGCTATCTGTCCTGTGTTTGTTGCTATTCGCAATTGTTATGAAGGTGGTGATCATATAAGTGAGTGGAGGATTGTCATTGGAGCTCTTATATGCTGATGATCTACTACTGATGGTAAAAAATTAACAGAAATTGAAGGGGAGACAATAGAACGAAAAGTTAGCTTGGAAACAAAAGACCTTAAGGGAAACACAGGAAAGAAAATGGTGACGGTTGGAGATGAAGGGCCAGGAGGGACGGAGTTAGGTGCATGGCCGTGTGGTGTTGGGAGAACGTAATCAAATACATGGGCTCTGGTGCATAAAATATGTAGTGGTGTGAAGTGTTGTATGTATGTGGTGTATGTGAGAGGGGTGCAGAATGCTTATGTAGTAAGAATAAATTTAGACAGCAGTAATGGAGTCATTTTGGAGAAAGTAGGGAGGTTCTGCTACTCAGGTGACATTATGTGTACAGACAGAAGTTTGGGGACAGCACTGGCACTAAAGGTGAGAGGTGCATGGAAGAAAGCCAGGGGGTGTTTCCCATTGTGACTTCTATCAGAGCCTCTCTAGCACTGAAAGGGAATGAAATCTGTGTGAGGAGCAGTATGTTTTGTGCAAGTGAGGCATGGCCAATCAAAGTGTAACATAAAGCAAAGATAGAAAGAGCAGTGATGAGAATAATCGGGCAGAAATTTGGAATGTCACAGACTGAAAGGAGGTTGAATGCTGAGCTAAAAGAAAGACTTGATGAGGTGATAGATGATTTGTTGAGGAGAATCAGACGAAGGTAGCTTGGGCATGTGGATATGACTGGGAAGCAGTGTAGTTAGCTGGATGTGAAGATACGAAGCTGTAGTGCTGTCAAATCACATGGACAGAATAGGTCTCACCCCAAAGGATGCCTAGAAACATAGACTGGGGAGGAAAATGAGTTGGAAAAACAGAACACCCAGAAAAAGCATTTTAAATTGGTGATGATGATTTTCCCCATTTTTAAACATGCCTATTCAGTTCAGTTAAACCAATTTAATGCTAATTTTCAGGGTAATACTATTTAAGAAAAAGACTTAAATTGCATACTACGAGGCTTTGGCATTGGTATTAATACTTTTCATAATTCTTAAACAACATTTTCTTACTAATTTCCATTTTATCTTTTATCTCTGTTCTCACTTTTAATTATTCTGCTCAGAATTTTCAATAGTAAGGGTTTCTTACACATTTTCTCTTAAAATGAAGAACTCTCTTTAAAACTAAATAGGAAACCAACTTTATGTAAAGCTTTTTAAAATATAATTGAAATAGTTCATTTTTAAATTGCTTTTCAAATATTTAGAATGTTTAATTTGGATTAGTATTGTGTTTTTTTTTTGGTAAAGCTGCTATAAAAGTAAAACTAAAAGCCTTAAAGTATTTTAATGTCCGACTCATTGTCTGCAAATGAGCCAACTCATTATTTGTACTTACAGTATTTGGGGCAAAATTACAATGAACTAAGAAGTCTGACTTAGATCTGGCATTTTTTACAAATTTTCTGCTGTTCTCTTCTTAACTTTTAAAGGAACATTTCATTCAGGAAATTAACTCAGTTTAGGTCCCAAAACACTCTCAGAATGCTATCTCGCCAAGATTGATCCAAACATTTCTGTACTCGGCTAGTTCGACACAGGGTGCATGCTAACCTGGCCACACAATTTAGGCACAAAAAATTGAGAATTTATGTTACAAGTATCTGGCCCTAGAGTAAGTTGGGTAACTTTTTTGGCGAACCAACCTTAAAAATGTAAATTTCTGTATTAATTTTGTGCACAGTTACATGACATACTGTAAATGACAGGCTGACTAATCATAAAATCAGTTTTTGTCTTTTAATATTAATACAAGAAAATGGTTGTCATATAGGTAATAAACATATCAGACTGCGTTACCTTTCTCCACTTCTAGACAGTCCATCCAAGAAATCAGCTAGCTGAGATGAGGAGAGGTCACTGAGAGCTTCCTGCCAACTTAGTGGAAGCTTTTCCCATAGTCTCTCACTGAAAAACTCCTGTACAACAGAGAATAAAAATATTTTTATTACAAAGTAAATACATTTCAAAAATATATTTTGAAAACTTGCATTTAATACCTATCTATATAAATGCAAAGTACAACATTCAGGATGTAAGCAATAATATTAATTAAAAACAAAACAATGTGCTGACTTGATCAGCTATATTTTGTTATCCTTCAAACGACATTCAGAAGCAATTCAAAAATAAAACCATTCCAGTACAAATAACTGGAATGTGATTTTATCATCAGTTTCACTATGCTTTTAGGGTTGCAGTGACAATACACTGAGCTGAACTGATCACTCCATTCTCCTGGAGAATTCCTAGGTGCTCCCACCCACAGCACCCAACAGATATAATATCTCCAGGGTGTTCTAAGTCTACCACCCTTGGTTTTTCCCATGTTGTCCCCCCCAAAGCTGGAGGTGCCAACGGAGCATCTTAACTATAGTATACGCCCCAAAACTCAGAAGCTGTTGTCACTAGTGTATCCTACCAACCTCACTTACTGTGTAGTCAAATGTCTGCCCACTGCTGGGTGTCCTGCCCAATAGCATCTTGAGGAAGCTAGGCTACAACATTTTTTGTCAATCTCTCGCTCTTTCATGTTGGTACTGATGCCTATATCGTATGGTGTCCAGGAAGATGCAGCACACATACAGAGTATATTGACTCTAGCTGGCCCACTTCTTTCCTTAAGTGGCATATATGAGACCTTTTCTTATTTCTAGCATGTCTTGTAGGTTCCTTGCTCTGTCCTATACTATATTGGTTGTACACGTTTCCATGGCAATCTCCTGTCGTAAGTATACCCTTTTCAAAATACACACTGCCATTTAAAGCACTATTTATTTGGCTGGGGGCAAAATGACTAAGTACCCACTTATAATAGTTGGAACAATTTAGAAAACACCAAAGGAAACTTACTATTATATAGGAATCTGTGAGGTGCCGATACATACACAGAAACTTGGTGAGACTAGCTGTTAACCTCTTTTGTTGATCCACTGAGAAGCTTTGGTAATTCATGGCAGTGTATCTCAGTCATCTCAGGATCCTGCCTAAATATAAAAACAAAAAAAATATCTATTTTTAAAATATACAATGACATTTAAAATTATGAACAATATTCTCAGTCATTCTAAAATAAATTATCGGTAGAGCAGTAAACTGATTTTCTACTTAAGTGTAGCCATGAAGGTGACTTAAGAACATGACAGATGTCCAGTTGGAGTAAGGCAAAAATTACCTACAGAGCAGGGTTATAGAGTCAGAGTTGGAAGCAATTACCATACTTGATTGCTGGAGAAAAAAATGTACCAACTCCAAATCAGACTTGGACTAAATGTAAATTGTAATATAATGTGCTAAAATTTCCAATTTCACATAAACTAATTCAATTAAAACTATTTTTTCTCCTAAACTGTCAATTAATATATAGCTTCTTTTTTTCATTTTGAAAGTTTACCTTTATGTTTAATGTTACACATTGTTTGGAATGGCAACTTTGCTAACTATATCAGTTTTAGCAAAATACAATGTTTCTCCAGCAATGTAAGGACTGCATTGGTGAAAACAAAGTGTTTCCTACTCAGAATTTTTCAGTTAAATTACCCTGTGAGCACTATTTACTATTTTGCAATATATTTATCGTTCATATGTAATCAGAAATGTATGAATTACAGAATTTACTTGAAAATATATCTATTAAAATGGCATGTGTATTTAAACTATTCAAGGACAAAGAATTTAAACATTCATGAAGATAAAAAGAATAAAAATGTATTCCACTCATGACTGGAAAAAAATGTGCAGGCAACTTAACTGTGTGCCTTTTTAATTGAGTGCTAAATACAAGTAGATTATTAATGAACTACATTGTATTAATATCACATTCTCAAATACAGAAAAAGTTACTTGCCAGAAACTTTTGCTTTTCAATTGATCTTTGAGTAGCAGGGTTGTACCATGTTAGCCATTATGACATTAGAACATTAGAACAATCTAGACGACAACAGGCCATTCAGCCCAACAAAGCTCGCCAGTCCTATCCACTTATTTCTTCCAAAAAAACATCAAGTCGAGTTTTGAAAGTCCCTAAAGTCTTACTGTTCTCCACAATACTTGGTAGCGTATTGTAAAGAAAAACATCCTAATGTTTGTGTGAAATTTACAATTAACAAGTTTCCAACTGTGTCCCAGTGTTCTTGATGAACTCATTTTAAAATAATAGTCTTGAGCCACTGTACTAATTCCTTTCATAATTTTAAACACTTCAGTCATGTCAACTCTTAATCTTCTTTTTCTTAAACTGTATAGGCTCATCTGTTTTAATCATTCCTCATAAATCAACCCCTATAGCCCTGGAATCAGCCTAGTTGCTCTTCTCTGGACCTTTTCTAGTGCTGCTATGTCCTTTTTGTAGCCTGGAAACCAAACCTGCACACAGTAATCCAGCTGAGGCCTCACCAGTGCATTATTAAGCTTGAGCATAACCTCCTTACACTTGTACTCCACACATCATGCTATAAAACCCAACATTCTGTTTGCCTTCTTAATGGCTTCTGAACACTGTTGGGAAATCGATAGCTTAGAGTCCACTATGACTCTTAAACTCTTCTCATAAGGTGTACTCTCAAATTTCCTGACCACCCATTGTGTATTCAAATCTAACATTACTTCCTATGTGTAATACTTTACATTTACCGTCGTTAAATTTCATCTGCCACAAATCTGCCCAATCCTGTATGCTATCCAAGTCCTTCTGTAATGATATAAATTCCAAATTATTTGCTAACCCACCTATCTTGGTATCATCTGCAAACTTAACCAGCTTGTTACTTATATTCCTATCTAAGTCATTTATAAATATTAAAAATAGCAGCGGCCCTAGCACTGACCCCTGTGAAACACCACTCTTAACATCAGCCAATTCTGATGACGTTCCTCGCACCATCACCCTCTGCTTCCTGTGTCTGAGCCAATTCTGCACCCATCTAAAAACATCCCTGAACTCCCACTTCTTTTAGTTTGATGCCCAACCTCTCATGTAGCACCTTATCAAATGCTTTCTGAAAGTCAAAATAAATAATATAATATGCTCCACTTTGATCATATCCTTTTTTTGCCTCCTCATAGAATTCCAGCATGTTAGTAAAACACAACATCCCTCTTCTGAACCTGTGCTGACTGTTCCTAATATCTTCTGTCCTTGCCAGGTGTTACTCAATCTTATCCTTAATAATTCCTTCCATTAATTTTCCTGTGATGCATGTTAAGCTTACTGGCCTATAGGTGCTTGGATCTGCCCTGTCACCCTTTTTATACAATGGGATGATATTTGCCATTTTGCAGTCCTTTGGAATTTCTCCAGTGCGCAGTGACTTCCTGAAAATATACGTGTCAAGGGTTTATATATGTACTCGCTAGCCTCCTTAAGAACTCAAGGGCAAATATTATCTGGTCCTGGTGATTTGTTTGATTTCAGCCTATTTAATCTGAGCACTACTTCTCTCCCTCTACAATTTCCAAATCCCTCAGTACCTTCTTAGTAGTCCTATTAACCTCTGGGAGGTTATACAATACAATTTATTTTTGGATAGCCCAAAATCACACTAGAAGTGCCGCAATGGGCTTTAACAGGCCCTGCCTCTTGACACTGTACCTGCTAGTTCTCATTTCAACGCTGAATTTAACTGAAATTTGTTACAATAAAATTTAATAATCTTTTTTTTGTATTCTAATTCAGAAATTCTCAACTGTTTAACTTTTACTCTTTAAGAAATTTAAACAAGACATGTGATTGATAGATGGCATAGTGGTAGAGCAGTTAACATTTCAGTTTACCTTCTCAAGGGAATGAAGGGTTCAACTACTGCTTCAGAGTCTGTCTACATCAGAGTGTATACTGTCTGCATATCTACATGTGTTAACTCTATCAGCTTGAAGTTGTACTTGTTACATTAAGTTATGCCCTAAATTGGGGCAATAAGGAGTCTGTACTTTGATGAAATATTTCCCAAGCAGGGTTAATCCTTACCTTATTTCTAACACTGTTAGGATAAGCTGTGGTGCTTTGGAATAATGGATGAATGTTATGGAATTAATTAATATTTACACAGGTGCCTGTGCATATTTACACTGTTATATAAATTTAAACATTAAGTTAAGTAAATACTGTAACGGACTGGTGGTCTGTTGAAAGTTGGTTTTTGCCATGTACCCACTACTGGCTCCACTCCCAAGCAGTGAATTAAATTAAGGTTTACAAATAATGTAATTAATTAATTAATATTAATACATTAAAAGGCTGACTTCTGGGTGTTATAAGTAGTGAAAGTAAAACACAATTCTGGAAATTTCTTACAAAGCAAACTATACAGTTAGATATTTCTGTTCAATCAAGTTTAACGGATGTACAAATTTAAAACATTGTTTTAAAAATGGTTGGACTGTAAACCATCTGCTGTAGTGTTCTCCTAGAACCAGAATGAGGGATTCAAATCATGCTGAAAGTAGGCTTTTCTACACAGGTGCATTTATTATGATATTTAAATAACTACATCACCCCATGCTTAAGATAATGTATTAAAAAACTGGGTAGAATCAGGTGCTCATTAAATAGGCTATGATGGTTTAAAGAAGGAATCTCAGTGATGCTAAAGCAGGGCTACCACAAGTACAGAGTGAAATTCTTAAACATGCATGTGCTAATTGAAAATGCAATATATCACCACTGTATGGCTAAAAAAGAAAACAAAACTTGTATGATATGGTCCATATAGTGCTTCCATATAAATTACACTTTAGTCATACTACATGAAACTACTCATGAAAAAAAGTTTACAACACAATGAAACCGAGTGTACTGCTATGGACAAAAGTTTTGAGAATAACACAAATATTAATTTTCACAAAGTTTGCTGCCTCAGTTTTTATGATGGCAATTTGCATATACTCCAGAATGTTATGAAGAGTGATCAGATGAATTGCAATTAACTGCAAAGTCCCTCTTTGCCATGGAAATGAACTTAATCCCAAAAAAAACATCTCCACTGTTGTTGTGAAGAAGGCTTCAGGGCACCCAAGAAAGTCCAGCAAGTGCCAGGACTGTCTCTTAAAGCTGATTCAGCGGGATCGGAGCACCACCAGTGCAAAGCTTGCTCAGGAATGGCAGCAGGCAGGTGCGAGTATATCTGCAAGCATGGTGAGGCGAAGACTTTTGGAGGATGGCCTGGTGTCAAGAAGGGCAGCAAAGATGCCACTTCTCCACAAGAAAAACATCGGGGACAGACTGATATTTTGCAAAAGGTACAGGGATTGGACTGCTGAGGACTGCTAGGGTAAAGTAATTTTTTCTGATGAATCCCCTTTCCGATTGTTTAGGGGAATCTGGAAAAAAGATTGTCTGGAGAAGAAAAGGTGAGCACTACCATCAGTCCTGTGTCATTCCAACAGTAATGCATCCTGAGACCATTCATGTGTGGGGTTGCTTCACAGCCAAGGGAGTGGGCTCACTCACAATTTTGCCTAAGAACACAGTCATGAATAAAGAATGGTACCAAAACATCCTCTGACAGCAACTTCTCTGAACCATTCAAGAACTGCTTGGTGACAAACAAGCACTGTGCCATAAGGGAAAAGTGATAACTAAGTGGCTCTGGGAACAAAACATCGGAATTTTGGGTCCATGGCCAGGAAACTCCCCAGACCTTAATCCCATTCAGAATTTGTGGTCAATCCAATCCAATTATGCAAGAATGGGCTGCCATCAGTCAGGATTTGGCCTAGAAGCTGATTGTCAGCAGAGTTGCAGAGGTCTTGAAAAGAAGGGCCAACACTGCAAATATTGATTCTTTGCATAAACTTAATGTAATTGTCAATAAAATCCTTTGAAACTTATAAAATACTTGTAATTATACTTTAGTATGCCATAGAAACATCTGAAAAAATTATCTAAAAACAATGAAGCGGAAAACTTTGTGAACACCAATACTTGTGTCATTCTGAAAACTTTTGGCCACGACTATACTGTGCAATAATAGAGAATCAAGTACATGAACTTGTACAATACGCACTATGTACACAAATAAATGTGGAGTAAAATTAACAGAAAATTGAATGAAAGTAAACAGACTGCATAGGTATATAGATTTGTATGCAGGTGGCTTCTATTCAGGCCTCAATTTACTTTTCACATTTATTGGGGACACACATTTCATTGATGCACCTAACAGACTACATACTGTAAGTGTGCAGCATTAAGCAATCTAGTGGACTGCTTCTTTGCTTGTATCTTTTTACCTGAATCTGTACTTTCTACAATATTAAAATCTGGATGGAGAATAACTCTTTAAAATTAAATTGCAATAAACCTGAACTCATGCAAGTTGGCACTAAAGCACAACTTAAGAAAATTAGTTCCTTTTCAGTCTTTCTTGATGGTGATCTCATTAGACACTCTTCTAATGCAAGGAATCTTGGTGTCACTTTTGAAGGAAGGATACACTGTATTAAGTGTTACTTATCATTTTGGTCCCTCTGTATCAGCATACTATCTGAAAATGTATTGTACCGTACATATTTTCCAGTTAACTCATAAGTCTGATTATGGAGTTGTATGCATCATACAGCATCACTTAAGATAACGAATTGTGATGCATCTGAGAACTGTTTTTTCCCACACCTCTTACAGAAGACAAAACCCATTGCTTACAAATGAGAAACACTAGCAGACTGGTGCAGTCCTTCCTGTGAGGTGAGTTGAAAGACTTTTCCAACTGGAAAGCAACATAATGGTTTTAAAAGTCATGTAACAATAGAATATAATGAATATAAGTAGGCAGTATGTCATGTTTATATATTTAAATGTTGGGGGTACACTCAAGTTGCAGGACACGTATGGAATGGTGATTATGTGTTTTTTTTTTTATTTATTTCTCTTTATCATCAAGCATATGCATTTCATTTGATGTTACGCGGATATCTCTGGTTGCTCATGGACTTTATTGTATGGTTTTTTGAGTAACAATAAAAAGAAGGAAAAAAAGCCTATTTAGCCTGTATACATAAGAGCTAAGAAAAGCACTCTACTGTACTCATTTAAATATCTCGGCAGCTTAAAGTTCTGTCAGCATAATATCTGGGTGGGGTGCAAATAACAGACCTTGCTTTAATAGGAACTGGGGTCAGATTGCAGAAAACCTGGCTGGGGTGTAATCACCAGACCCTCCTCTAATAGAAATTGGGGTCAGACATTTGAGATCGATGTCACTGCCTCAGCAACGCTGACCTAAACATGCCCATTCCCACCACACAGGCATATGGACTGCATTGGCAGTCTTCTACCTTGACTATCCTCGAATGCTAGATTCTGTCTCCATAAAGCAAGGGCATACTATAATTTACAGAAATTTCCATAATAGGAACTGATGTCAGTAATTTAAGATTTATGTCACTGCGCCAACAACACTAACCCAAATGTGGCCATTCTGTCCATGGGCTCAAGGACTGAGACTGGCATCCTTCACATTTAAATATCTCGGAAGCTAAGGATTGTGCCAGCATAAAACCTGCGTGCTGGGCAATCAACAGACCCTCTTCTAATAGGAACTAGGATCAGATATATTTGGGAAGGATGTCATGGCCCCAGTATATTTCGCTTTTGTTAAGTTAATGGGAGTTCTCGTTTTGTGTCACTTACTGTTGCTGGCTCTACAGTAGCAGTTCGAGTGACCCAATGGCACCTAGATAAGAACTCTGCTTTGTCACTGCTCTTCGTCCATGGGCGCAAAAACAAACAGATATTGTCGCTAGCATTTCTATGGAATGACAGTAACGACAGCATGTGTAAAAACAAGACAGCAAGTTGCACACGTTGGACAGTCCGATTCAAGTCCATTCACACTACAACGGTCAAAGTGATTTTCTCAGTTCAAAGTGAATAATGCTTTTCTCCTCAAGAATCTCCAGTAAACACCATTCAAAACATTGTAAATGAACCCGTTTATTATAAACACAATTACCTGGCAGGAAGCAGTTCTCAGCCGACGATTTCGCCTTCGTGTGCCCCGGCAGTGATCTCCTCAGTAAGCCATGCAGGCGCCTGCTTTCAACTTCCTGTTTCACGGCGAATTGTTAAAACAACGTTGTATTCGTCTGGTACACTTTAGTACGAGGCACAGTTATTTATACAAGTTTGCCTTTACATACTGGTGTTTTTTGTTGTGATTTTAATGAGGACACTCGACAACGGTGAGTTAATGTTGAACTACGATTAATTCTAATCTTGATCTTTTTTCCGCCCCACGTTGACAGGCACTATAAAGGCTATTATTGAAAGACTTTTATTTGATGACGAGTCATATAGCCATAAGCAAAAGTGGTTTTAAATTTAATAGTACCGGATTAGTAGTCTGCTATATTTCTGGAGGATTGTGTCCTTTTAAAATCTTCCCTGGATGGAAATCACGACAGTTGAACACTTTCCTGGTTGACTACAGAGACTAGTTGAATAAAGCGATTAATTGCTTTTCTCCCGTATATTTTAGGTTTTGCCTAATCTTCCAAATCTTGTTATAGTTTTAACGGATTTTTTTACTAATTTTTTAAAACATTACATGTAACTGCATAATGTTATATTTTAAACTATCAACAGTTGGTTGCTTAGCTTTCTTAGTTCATGCTTCGATTACATGGTCCAAGACCTGACCAAAAAGCAGGGGCAAACCCTGGAAGGGCCAACTAATAAAAATAGCCTTACTGGAAAAATGTCAAGTTGCCAAATATCCTGACCTGCTTATCGTTGAAATCAATCAATGAATGAACGTGAAGAAGGAGTGTCTAAAAAAAAAAAAAAAAATCGACACACACCCTGGTAGAATGTGCATGACTTCTCATAGAGAGAAAGTAAAAGTAAACTCTGCATCCTTGCACATACAGTATGTAGTGGTAGCTAGCTCAAGTTCTGTCTTCATAATGTTGTCACTTTCATTAATGGTTATGTCATAGATTGCTCACATCAAAAGGATAGCTAATGAAAACATAAAGGATGGCAGTTTACTAGTATTTTATTAAATGAAAAATGAAATGTGTGCTGCGGTGGGTTGGCACCCTGCCCGGGATTGATTCCTGCCTTGTGCCCAGTGTTGGCTGGGATTGGCTCCAGCAGACCCCCATGACCCTGTGTTCGGATTCAGCGGGTTGGAAAATGGATGGATGGATGGATGGAACGTGTGTCTGTCATGCAATCAGTAGATATCAAAATCTCTTGGATTCCAAACATTGTACATTGGGTTCCCTCCAAGCTGCATACTGTTAAGCGTTAGTACATAGAAATGTGATGAACATCATGTTAAGTTCAATCTTCAAAAAACACTTCTACTGACTCTATAGTTAAATGAAACTGAGTCTTTTGTTTTGGAAATTCTCATTCATCCTTTTAATGTTGCTTTTATTTTGAAGTGGACCCTATTTCAGTCCCAATCATAATATATATGCACATTAAAGTAACTGTCCTGTTCATTTTCTCCTGCTCTATTTTGTTTGTGACTCAATCTGTTTTAAACAAGTATTTGATTTTTGATCTATCACATTTCTTTTTAATTGTATGTTTTATTTGTAAATCACTTTTTATTAAACAAGTATTTATTATTCCATCTATTCAATTTCTTTGTCATTCATTTTTGATGTTTCATTTGTGAAGCTCTCTCTATATAATATATATGTTTATCATTCTGTTTAAATGCTATAGTATTAAAACAACTAAAAATAAACTTAACTTAGTCCACTATACCATTGTCAACCATATTCTGAAGGATAATTCTGCCTTTACCATTTTAATTTCCTTTCCTTTTAGTTATTCTATTCTGAAATTGTTTGTCTATTTATAGACATGCATATTCCCTACAGCTGTCAAGTTAGTGCATCCAACATCAAACTTCACCTAGCATATGTATTACGTATTTGCATTCCTGCAAAAAGGAAAGCAGTGCTAGTGTTTCACGTAAACTTCTATTTTACAAAAATTTGAACCTTGGATTTTTAATGGAAAATAGTTAAAAGTAGAGTGGAAGCCTTGTCAAATTTTAAATGGAAATGATTTCTTATACATACTAGCATTATGCCGGAATCATGTTTAAATTACTTCTTGCATAAAAGTCTAATAAAGTGTAGACAATCAAGTCTATAGCTTTCCTAATGATGTGTTTTTGTATTTGTGTGTGTTTTTTTTATTCTAACTCATAGATACTCTGCTCTACAATTTCAAGAGTGGGAAGAACTTCACAGTTCCCGAGTAATAAATCATTTGATATATTTCTTGAATGTACTGTAATTCAGGATTAAGTACAAGAACACTTTAGGGCAGTTAACTATTCTTTATTGACAATTATGGCTTGCCTTGACATTAAAGAAAATGAATCGTGAAAACTAAACTTGGACTATCAGATTGATACACATGACCACATAAATTTCTTATTCAAGGAAGAAATAAACAAACAAATTGCATCCAGTGCAAGTGAGAGTTAAAACTCCTCAGAGTAATTTATTTAACAAACCCATGCACATGAATACTGTAGATTATTCTTCATTGTCTGTTTTTTACTTTTGCTGTGTTTCTTTCTCACATTAAGCCTTTTGTCTTCTACAGACCCTTTTTAAAAGGAAACTCTCTAAAATTCAGGGGAAGTGACCCTTAATCTTTTTTTCAACATGTCAGACATCATGCTGAATGTGGATTACACAGATAGTAGTTCATGCAGGAATCAAGAAAAGGACAAAGGGTCAAATAAGAAGCATTTGGCCTTTCTGAAAAGGAGAAAATATTTAGAGAAAATGGGTTTCCTCAGACAGAAGCAATTGCAAGATCCCCATTACCCTCCAAAGGTGCTGCCAGGAAGCAGCAAGTCATGGCCAAATGGACTTGTGCAGAAGTGCCATCAACAAGAGTCTAGACCTGCTTCAAAATCTTGTAGCAGTATTATTGAAAACCATGTCACTTCCACCATTCAGTCAAAACCTGCTTTTTTGCTCCCAACACCTGTTGCTTTTTCCAGCACTCCGGTTCATCAGAGCCTGAGTACAGCCTCGTTTCATCTCCCATTTTGTTCACCTTCTGGTCTTCCGCTTCCAAATACTGAATTGCTGAAACAATTTCAAAGTGGGTTAACCTCTGCAGGGAAACCTTTGAAGTATTTAGCTATGGACTGTGAGATGGTGGGTACAGGTCCCAAAGGACGACATAGTGAGCTGGCTCGATGCAGCATTGTGGGCTACCATGGTGATATAATGTATGATAAGTACATTATGCCTGCGAATCCTGTGACTGATTACCGCACACGATGGAGTGGTATCACAAAGCACCACCTACGTAATGCTGTACCCTTTAAAGAGGCCCAGAAGGAGGTAAAAATTGATAGTTTGTTTTTCTGGTAATTGTATACCATTCTTGCATATTTAGAATATTTCTGAGAGAAAATATTTGAATTCTATTTTTTTGAAAACCAAATGTATTGTACAGTAAACAATACAGAGAACTGGTAAAAACAAAAATTGTAGTTCTTTATTTTTACACTTTAGGGTTCAAGAAGATAAAGTCACTGACTTGTAATAGGCACTATTAAAAACTTTTATTTTGTATGATATAGTTAGTAGAATTATACTTTTGTTTGTGCATTTAGTCAACAGTTTTATATGATAGTTATTGAAATCAGATTATTTAAATATTAACTAATATAGGTACATATTTTTTTATATATTGAGATTTTAAAGATCTTGTCTGGGAAGGTGGTGATTGGACATGCCGTTCACAATGACTTCAAAGCTTTAAACTACTTCCATCCTCCAGCACTGACCCGTGACACTTCGCGCATCCCACTGCTCAATGTGAAAGCTGGTATCTCTGGGGTAGAAACGGCTTCTCTTAAGAGACTCACCAAACTGCTTTTAAATAAAGACATTCAGGTAAGTAAAAATGATTTATTGCTGGAATTGTTTGTTTTTCTCTAGTTATCAATTTGTGACTTGTAAGAATGCATCGCTTTAAATATCTCCTAGCTGAAATGATCATTCATTGTCCCTAACCAAGGATGTTAGAGTCCTGCTTCCTCTTTAAGAGTGAGTGCTCTCCTGCCAAAACACCTCCTGTAAGTTGGTTTAATGGAAATGTGTGACCCATTTAAAATATGCAGTTAATTTCACTGGGGACCTGGGGCCTCATGCATAGCAGCGTGCGTAGAACTCGCACTAAAACATGGCATATGGACCAGATGCACAAAACCGTGCGTAAGCCAACTTCCATGCACTTCAGTTCCATAAATCCCAGTCAGTGTGAAAAGTAACGCACGTGCACACGCCTGCAGTCCCACCCTGACTCCTCCCATAATTTAGCATATTTTAATATGCAAATCAATGTAAATATCATCTTCCCTGTTCAGTGTTTAGTTAAATACGGAAGTGTATTAGGGTCATGGAGAAGAAAAAAAGTGTATGTAGAGAATAAATTTAACATGCTGACTTTATTCTCGAAAATTCCATTTTAATCTCGATGCTTATGTTAAGAGTAAAGTTGACATGTTGACATTACTCTAGAAGTTTATTTTGTCATTAAAGTAGAATGTTGTGAGCTAATTAAATTTACTAGAGTTTCTCAGATCCCATTGTAACTAAAGTAGTAAGTCAAATGCTTCTTATTGTATGTGTGTGAATCACTACATGCTTCTTAAATGAGCTTTCTCTTACGGCACTGATCTCCACTTACAATACATTACATTCATGATATTACAGCTCTCTAAACATTTTAGAATACTTAGATGGATTACTTGATATCATGATGATTTTCATCATGAAATGCAGTAAAACTTGTATTAAACTTGGGGACATGATGCCGCAGTGGTAGCGATGAGCTGGCGCCCTGTCCAGAGATTGTTCTCCTCAAGTTGCTTGCTGGGATGTGCGCAACCCTCGATGAAATAATTTATTGCATCAGTACTGTGTCTGTCAAATGTACCAATCCCCAATTCCTGTCCTTCCTTTTCTTTCTCCATGCACAATAAGCTCTGAAATGTTAAACCAGCTGTAAGCTTAGAATGGCAATTCTTCAAAACTTTTCAGGAACATTGAAAAATCTTCATAATACATGTTTAATTATTCAATCCATCTAGCCATCCAGGGTCATGCCAGTTTCAGCAAGCACACAGCGTGAGGCATGACCAATCCCTAAACGGGGCACCAGCTCACTGCTACCGCTGCACCACTGTGCCCACACATTTGAATTCCTCTATTATTATTGTATGGTACAATGAGATTCAATATGCAAGTCCTCCATTAACTTAAAAAAATAATAATACAATAAAAAAATGAAAAATGCACCATATGAAAGAATAAGTACAATATACAATAAATGTACTTATAGTGCAGATAGTGGAAATGGTTCATACAGTGGCTCAGGTTGTGCAATATTCCAACTGTAATACAAGTTTACAGTTAGGTAATTGTAATTCTAAGTACAAACAGTTCTACCAGGAGCACTTGATGGACTGATTGAGTGCGTTTATAGTTCTTGGGATGAAACTGTTTCTGAACTGTGAGGTCCGTACAGGAAAGGCTGTGAAGCATTTGGCGAATGGGTGAAGTTCAAATAAACTGTACGCGTGGCTGAGGCAGCGTGTGCTAAATGCTGTATTCCGATAATCCTCTGTGCTCTCAACACAGCCCCCCCCCCCGTAGAGTTTTCCAATCAGCTGCTGTATAACTGTGATTCCACACTCGGATACAGTGGGTTAAAATACTCTGAGTGGTTCTTACTGAGAGTAAGAACGCTAAAGCAGCAATGGTATTTGAAATAGTTTGGCCATTCTGTAGACCATTATATTGTTGCAGGTTGATTACAATCAGATGCCTTAAATTTATAAACGATATGCGGTTAATTTCAGTGTATTTGATAAAGTAGTGTCAGGGATGTGAATCTAAAAAAGAATGGAAAACCACACTGGAACAGTAGCACTGCTTTGACACTGGTGCCGCCAGTTTTCAAAACCGAGTGGAAACATGCGTACACACAGGGTAAGGCTGGCGTGAGAATGCGCGTGTATTTATACCAAGTTTAGTTTTTGAGATATATAAAGTCAACATGAAAATGGGCCTACGCAATATTTTTGTGAGTACGCACCATTTATATATGAGGCCCTTGGTCTTTAAAGGTGCACTGAGGTGTAGGAGCAGGGACACTAGAGTGACCTTAAGCCTTGTCTTTCAGTTATAAATAAAGTATATTGCATGATGAGAAAATAATAGGTTAATGTGTGTGTATGAAGGAGTAAAAGCATGGAGGGTAGATCGACAAATTCTTTGCAAATAGCAGAACACATGAGCATGGGTTTTTAGATGTAATCAGTGAGTGTTTTTTAACACAGTATGTTAAAGCACCAATGCAGGGAGAAGCCTGTCTAGATTTGGTATTTTACTATAACCATGATAGAACTGAGGGTGTAGAGGAATATATTTTATCATTCTTGTTGTAGTTTTATTTCTGCTTTCACCTCATGCTACAATGATTTTAGAGTAAATATTTAGCTCTAATGCATCCTAACCTTTATTACAGCAAAATACTTTAATTTTTAACTCATCCATCCTTTCAATTTTCCTGGTTATTTCAATACATTAAGCTAACTTTATCAGTTTTGGGACTAGCATTGGTACCTTTTACTAGCCAAGTTCTTTTTTCACTATCTTGTGACAAAATCAAAAGTTTAAAATGTCTGTTATTTAAAATTTTGCTTCTACTATGATTGCATTTTTTTTTTAATATAGTAGCTCTAATTAAATAAGGTAATTGTCAGCAAAAGTTGCCTTTACAGAAGTATGAAAGATTCATAATAAATACACACTAGCTTGGTCATATACAGTCATATGAAAAAGTTTGGGAACCCCTCTTAATTCATTGGAGATTTGTTTATCATTGGCTGAGCTTTCAAAGTAGCATCTTCCTTTTAATATATAACATGTCTTATGGAAACAGTAGTATTTCAGCCGTGACATTAAGTTTATTGGATTAACAGAAAATATGCAATATGTATGCATCATAACAAAATTAGTCAGGTGCATAAATTTGGGCACCCCAACAGAGATATTACATCAATACTTAGTTGATTCTCCTTTTGCAAATATAACAGCCTCTAGATGCCTCCTATAGCCTTTGATGAGTGTCTGGATTCTGGATGGAGGTATTTTTGACCCTTCTTCCATACAAAATCTCTCCAGTTCAGTTAAATTTGATGGCTGCCGAGCATGGACAGCCTGCTTCAAATCATTCCATAGATTTTTGATGATATTCAAGTCAGGGGACTGTGACGGCCATTCCTGAACATTGTACTTCTCCCTCTGCATGAAGGCCTTTGTAGATTTCGAACTGTGATAGATACTTTATTAATCCCAAGGGGAAATTCACAATTCAAAATTCTGTTTTGGGTCATTGTCTTGTTGGAATGTCCAACCCCTGCGTAACTTCAACTTTGTGACTGATGCTTGAACATTTTCCTGAAGATTTTGTTGATATTGGGTTGAATTCATCTGACCCTTGACTTTAACAAGGGCCCCAGTCCCTGAACTAGCCCCACAGCATGATGGAATCTCCACCAAATTTGACTGTAGGTAGCAGGTGTTTTTCATGGAATGCGGTGTTCTACTTTCGCCATGCAAAGCGCTTTTTGTTATGACCAAATAACTCAATTTTTGTCTCATCAGTCCAAAGCACTTTGTTCCAAAATGAATCTGGCTTGTCTAAATGAGCATTTGCATATACAACAAGTGACTCTGTTTGTGGCGTGAGTGCAGAAAGGGCTTCTTTCTCATCATCCTGCCATTCAGATGTTCTTTGTGCAAATTGCGCTGAATTGTAGAATGATGTACAGATACAACATCTGCAGCAAGATGTACTTTCAGGTCTTTGGAGGTGATCTGTGGGTTGTCTGTAACCATTCTCACAATCCTGCGCATATGCCGCTCCTGTATTTTTCTTGGCCTGCCAGACCTGGGTTTAACAGCAACTGTGCCTGTGGCCTTCCATTTCCTGATTACATTCCTTACATTGAAACTGACAGTTTAAACCTCAGAGAGAGCTTTTTGTAGCCTTCCCCTAAACCATGATACTGAACAATCTTTGTTTTCAGATCTTTTGAGAGTTGCTTTGAGGATCCCAAGCTGTCACTCTGCAGAGGAGTGTCAAAGGGAAGCACAACTTGCAATTGACCACCTTAAATTCCATTTCTCATGATTGGACACACCTGTCTATGAAGTTCAAGGCTTAATGAGCTAATCCAACCAATTTGGTGTTGCAAGTAATCAGTACTGAGCAGTTACATGCATTCAAATCAGCAAAATTACAAGGGTACCCAAATTTTTTGCACAGCCAGTTTTTCATATTTGATTTAATTTCATAGAACTAAATACTGCTTCACTAAAAATTCTTTGTTCAGAAAGCACCCCAGTACTCAGATGTTCCTAGGAAATGAAAGACATACCACTGTTATCTTTTTTTGTTGAAAGTAGAGTAAATTATTATGCAGGCTGAGAGGGGTTCCCAAACATTTTCATATGACTGTATGGTCTTAATTTCTGCAGCTTACTACTTGCAGTTTTCAGACATGCAAATGCATATTAACCCTTGCTAATAGCTGAGGTCTTTGTTTTTAAAAGATTTCCTCAATAAAATGGCAAATGATAAGTTAGTTACTAGGAAAATGCCACAAGGCGTGGCTTGTCTGTTATTTTCAAAATTGTAACATTAAGTCCATAAACCCTTAAATAAACCTTGGATAGGAAATTGTATTTGTTTTTTGGTTGGTTATTAAATTCAAAGATCATGGACATGAAAATTGCCCTGTAAAACCCTTTAGTCATATCCATGATTTTATTCCCTGAAGAGATAAATGTTTTTACAAACAAGTCTGTTAATAAAATTAGGCAAAATAAAGGCATTTTATGCAGTTCTTTTAGATTGGGTTAAACCATTTGCATAATGTGTCTACTCCAGTAGAATGGCCCCTTTATTTTTATTTGTTTTTTTCCTTAAACTAAAGGAATGGTGTTTTTAGCATGAAAATTCTGCAGGAGCCAGTCTGCGGACTTTTTAATTTTTTTTTTTTACATTAACTCGTCTAACTATTAATATATGTTTTCATTTTTTTAATGACAAACAAAAACACATAAATTAATGTATCTTTCACTTTACAAAAAAGTCAAACAAACAGTGGGATTCTGGTGCCTGGTTTGACCTGATTGGCATCATATTGTTGTAATAATCTTTGCCATTGTCAATATCTGACAAAGTACAGCCATATTGATTGAAACACTAAATAAAATATCATTAACTATGCACTGCCCTGGAGGATATGTTGGCTATAAACTGCCTAAATTGAAACTTCAACCCCTGAAGTTTAGAATCAAATATCTTAGGAAATATCACAGTAACGTGGACAGGTCACAGAAGTATTATACTGCTGGCTTCTTTTCCTGAAGGTGGAAGAAGCAAACCGGGCTTCTTTGGTGACTTTTTAAAATGTAGTATGTGTAGTTCTTTTTCTTTTTTCATTGCCATGTACCACATATGGGAGAAGTTCAAACCAAAAGTGTAATCATGCAGTTTGAAAACAAATAAATTAAAAGATTGCCCTGATTTTAATACGAAAGATGACCTTCAAGCTTCTTTTTTTTTTTTTTTTTAGTCCAGTAATTACATTGTGTCTATGATAGAAAATTGGAACAAAGGGTGTTATAAACATTTTAATAATAACTAAAATTACTAAGTGAAGTGTATTATTCTTTGCACAACATCTGGAGCCTCATGTATAAATGGTGCATACGCACAAAAATGTTGTTTACGCCTGTTTCCACGCTCACATCGCGATGTGTAAAACCTACCGGTAAACATGGCGTAAATCCTCGCACATTCTCATGCCTGCCCAAACCACTGCGTATACAAGTTTTTGGATCAGTTTTACAAACTGGCGGCACCCAACATCAAAGCAGTGGTACTGTTCCTGTGTGGTTTCCTTTTATATTTTAGATTCACATCCCTGGCGCAGCTTTATCAAATACACTGAAATTAACTGCATATCATTTTTAGTTTAAGGCATCTGATTGTAATCAACCTGTAACAATATAATGGGACCTCATGGTTCAGAAACAGTTTCATCCCAAGAGCTCTAAACGCACTGAATCAGTCCATCAATTGCTCCTGGTAGAATTGTGTATACTCATAAGTACAGTTACCTCACTGAAAACTTGCACTACAGTTGTAATATTGCACAACCTGATCCACTTTATGAACCATTTCACTATCTGCAATATATGTACATGCTTTCATATTGTATATTTTTCATAGTTTTTTTATCTTATTATTGTTATTATTATTGCTGTTATTTTATCATTTTTATGGTAAAATAAGTATGCAGGATTTGCATATTGAATCTCATTGTACCATACAATAATAATAAAGGAATTCAATTCAATAGAAGAAAGTGCATATTTGCATATGATGACGACTCACTTCTAAATAGATTTAGATTCCAAAACAAAATCTTCTTGGAGCTCTTTATCATTTTCCTTAAAAGTTTTGAAGAACCTGCATTCTAAGCTTACAGATGGCTTGACATTTATTACAAAGCTATTTGTGTGGCAATTGGTTGCTTGGAGAAAGAAAAAGAAAGACAGGAATTGGGGGATAGTACATTTGACAGAGACAGTAGTGCTGCAATAAATTATTTAATCGAGGGTCACGCACAGCGCAGCAAGCATCTTGCAGTAGGCAGGAACAATCTCTGGACAGGGCGCTGGCTAATTGCTACCACTGCGCCACCATGCCCTCTTGTTTAATACATGCTTTAATTCCTGTCATCATGAAAATGATAATCAAGTATACATCTTAGTATTTAAATTGTTCAGATAGCTAAAATATTATGACTATAATGTATTCTGTGTCCTGTCGGCATAAGAGAAAGCCCATTTAAGAAGCATGTACCAATTCACACACACAGCACATAGAAGAACACATAGCATACGAAGCATTTAACATGCTACTTTAGTTACAATGGGAAGTGAGAAACTCTAGTAAATTAAACATTGATTTTAAGATTGAATCTACAATGTTCTACTTTAATGACAAAATAAACTCTGAGATTGAAGTAGACATTTTGACCTTTTTTTCACTATTTTTTTTTCTTTGCTATGTACCCTAACACACTTCCGTATGACACTCAGACGGTGGGTAACAACTCGCCTTTTTACGGCGAATTTGATATCTGACCACTTCTTTTTTTATTTTGGGCACTGTGTGACTTTTTGAACTTGAATTTTTTAGTTTCTCTGCAGTCTGTATCACTCAATCGACTTCCTTTTGTTGTTTATACCAATGCTTAATCCAACAAATTTGCATTCGCTGAAATTCTTTTTTTAACGTTCTTTTTCCATTGTCTTTTAACCAAACAGTGAACGGAATGGACTATTTATATTTATTTTCATATTAAAATATGCAAAATTCTGGGAAGAGTTGGGGTGGGATGGCATGATGGTGCACGAGTGTTACTTTTCATGCTGACTGGGATTTATGTAGTGGAAGTGTGTGGAAATTGGCTTTCACACGGTTTTGTGCATCTGAATTTATTTTGTGCATATGTACATTTCCACTTTTGTCCATATGCCATGTTTTAGTATGAATTCTACACACAGGGTTATGCATGAGGCCCCTGGTGTGGATATGCCCCACTGGCCCTTAATATTGAGTTAAAGGAATATAGAAGTTGGATGTCATGTCACATTCTTACTTTTAATCTGACTAGCATTTTCCATATTGTAGCTTCACACACCAAGCAATAACTGCTTTATCAGGCCTTTTTCAAGGATTCTGTCGCAGTTTCCCCTTTCCTTTGCAATGTTCTTAGATTTAACTATGGAGTGTAATCGGGAGCATATATCTCCATATTTTATTGCTCAAAGAAGGAGTACTGAGGCATCAAAGCTAGACTAAAATTATACAAGGGGACTTGCAGACAGACAACTTCAAGTAAATTCTGTCAAAGCAGTTTGATGTCTCAGGAATGGTATAGGGCGTCTCTAGGCAGTTTGTAGCTTGGATGGGGAAACTTTGACTTCATCCAGAGGTATTGTTAAAAGGTATAATAAGCATTTTCAAAAATTCCTAAACCTTGTGGATACGCCCTCCTTAAAGGAGGCAGTTCCTGTAAGATTAGTTGGCATTGGGTTCATCTCTGTGGCTGAGGTTGCTACAGTGATTATAAAACTTTTTCTAGGGGCAGGGCTACAGGATTTGATGAGATGAGATAGGAAATGCATAAAGTTCCAGATATTGTAGCTAATACACCAATTCACTGCTATGAGGAAGATGGAGTCTGAGATTCAGGATTTGCAGATTGGCTTCATGGGTCCCACTTTTTTTAATGGATTGAACAGGTGGTTAAGATACCTCCAGGATCCTCTCATAGGTTGTGCGCCAGGCATGGAACACTGGGGAAAAAATCCTTGGGAAAAGTCAGAATCCGTGAAGGAATTATAGCGCCTTTCTTTTGGTGACTTCCACCAGAAATAGTTGGTAAAAGTCGCAGGGGATAGGGTGGCTTGTGCTGTCCAGCTCAACATGTTGCCACCACAGCCCTCACTAGGATTAGTAGAGTGAAAATTAATCTAAAATTAAATATTTATTCACGTCTGATACCATGGCATTTATATTATTACTCATAATAAGTAGGGTTTGTTTCAGTGTGGTTTTATTTACGAAGGTCTTTATTTATTTAAGATGATTCAGTCTGAAAGCTGTTAAGCAGCAAGTCTTATGTGATACTTATTTTACTAATTAAAACTTTTTTTTCCAAACCAACTTAAAGCACAATCTACAGTTTATAAATGATCTGCAGGGCAGCAAAACTATTCTGTAACATTACAATCATTTTGCATATTCTATACATGTCTCAGCTGTGGGTGGCATGATGAAAGCTTCTGTTCACTGCCAGAAACTGAAGATAATTATGAATTTAATTTCTATGCACAGCCAGCTCAAGCAAACATAGCCTAAAAAAGAAAGATAAATGTCTTCTAAAGGGCAGTAATAGCCTAGACCTAAAATGGGCTGTGTACAGAACATGTCACATTTTGAGAGTTCTTGATCTCATCTGCAGAGAAGACTGGGTTGCAGTTTTATGATGTGGGACTGCCAATAAGATGAGAAATATCCAAATAAACTTGCTGCAGTAATCAGCAGTAAAAAATTTTCAGCAAAATATTACAGGGTATACACAAGTATGTAAACAAGACATTGCAAATTATGCTATTTTCTTATAGGTAAAAACAATGTCTGAAGATATTTACATTTACCTGAGAGGTGAATGTTAAATAAGAGCAACTTTTATTGTTCAGTGAATCTGCAAAAAAGTTTATTTGTTGTTTTTAATAGTACACTTTATTTAATATTGTTGTTAACTGGGAAGGCCTAGCTGCCAGTTCAGAGTCTAGAGCAGGTGTTCTTGAATTGAGTCCTGGAGTACTATTGTGACCGCAGGTTTTTATTCCAACTAGTTCCACAAATCAGTGGGCAGTCTTGTTGTTTAATTACCTAGATATTTTCTTATTTTGCATGTAGAAAAATTGTGCTAGTATGATATTAGTATTTAGCGGAAATTCTGATTTTTTTTTTTTTTTTGTCATAGCATTAAACGCTTAACTATTTAAAAATATATTTTCCTAAATGTGCCCTTTTAAAGGGAGTGTGGTTCTTTAAATATATTTTTACTGTATACTCACAGTGATGGGTAGTGCAAATACAAGTGCAAATTACACAGAATGCTAAAGGGAAGCAGCTACTTAAAAATATCAAAGTTTTATGAAACCAAACCGTTCATCTTTCTTATTTACAGGTTGGACAAAGTGGACACAGTTCTGTGGAAGATGCTAAGGCTACTATGGATCTGTATAAAATTGTTGAGCTGGAATGGGAGCGAATTCTGGCTTCAAGCCCAGCTGTTCAATGTACAGTATCAGTTTAGAATTTAGCGTCACTTGCCAAGGAGGATTTGTACAACTCTCAGCAGGAATTATCTGCTGGTGTTCATCTCAAGTTTAATTTTCAAAATACAGTTTAACTCTACAATTCATCTGAAAAACTTTTATATATGTTCAGAACCATATTTATCAAGAAGATTGCATTTAATGTTCTAGTGATTTTCCCTGTAAAGTTCATGTTATTATTTGTTCAAGGTTTTGTTCTTGTGTTGCTTTCTTTGATTTCTTATTTTTTTCAGATATATCAATGAAAATATGTTGGTGATCTTGGAAAGTATTTAGCAAAAATTGAAACCAGTTTTTTATTTTTTCCTTGGTTTTGTAAATTGCATTACATGTTTTTAAAGGATGTGTGTTTTGAGGAGCAATTTAATTATGGTTAAACAAAAATTGTTTCCAGGGTGAAAATAGGCAACATTAAAATACTGTAGCAGTTTAACAGTATTGCACATTCTGATTAACAAGTACTGTTTTCTATAGTAATTGTATTTACTAAGCAAAAATTGTGAACCCTATATCAATTGCAATATCAAATTTTGCATATTAAGTAAATTATTCCTTTCACATGATTTTTAAAACGTTCTTATTCTGTAATGTTCAAAATACGTCAAGATGAATATCTGACTTTTCTTTGAACATTAACTTAATAGAGTTGTATTTGCTCTGGCAATATAGATTATTCAAAACCTCAAGCTATTTCATTGAATCTTACTGTTACATTCATCGAAGGGTTAAGAATAATAGATTGTTATTTTACACGCTTTGAAACATTAGAATACAGTAATCCCTCCTCCATCGCAGGGGTTGCGTTCCAGACCCCCCCCCCCGCGAAAGGTGAAAATCCGTGAAGTAGAAACCATATGTTTATATGGTTATTTTTATATTGTCATGCTTGGGGCACAGATTTGCACAGAAACACAGGAGGTTGTAGAGAGACAGGAACGTTATTCAAACACTGCAAACAAACATTTGTCTCTTTTTCAAAAGTTTAAACTGTGCTCCATGACAAGACAGAGATGACAGTTCTGTCTCACAATTAAAAGAATGCAAACATATCTTCCTCTTCAAAGGAGTGCGCATCAGGAGCAGAGACTGTCAGAAAGAGAGAGGAAAGCAAACAAATCAATAGGGCTGTTTGGCTTTTAAGTATGCGAAGCACCACCGGACAAAGCTGTTGAAGGCGGCAGCTTACACCCCCTCTGTCAGGAGCAGAGAAAGAGAGAGAGAGACAGAGAAAAACAAACAATCAAAAATCAATACGTGCCCTTCGAGCTTTTAAGTATGCGAAGCACCGTGCAGCATGTCGCTTCACGAAGCAGCTGCACAGAAGGTAGCAACGTGAAGATAATCTTTCAGCATTTTTAGACTAGCGTCCCTATCGTCTAGGTGTGCGAACAGCCCCCCTGCTCAATCCCCCTACATCAGGATCAGAGAAAGTCAGCGCAACAGAGAGAGAGAAAAGTAAGTTGGGTAGCTTCTCCGCCATCTGCCAATAGCGTCCCTTGTATGAAATCAACTGGGCAAACCAACTGAGGAAGCATGTACCAGAAATTAAAAGACCCATTGTCCACAGAAATCCGCGAACCAGCAAAAAATCCGCGATGTATATTTAAATATGCTTACATATAAAATCCGCGATAGAGTGAAGCCGCGAAAGGCGAAGCGCGATATAGCGAGGGATTACTGTATCTTCAATCACGTTTTTCATCTGTTTATGCCATTGACTGAGTTTTTATTTAGTATTATGTCATCTACAGTAGCTTTAAATAATTCAAATTGCATTTGAAAATGGTAAAATATAGAAAATGCCATATAACAGCAACACTTTTAAAGCTAAGTCTTCTTCTGCAATGGACATATAGATGCATGTAAATTACAGATAATACAAGATCTTTAGATTAGAACATTAGAAAAGTTTTGACAAGAACAGGTCATTCAACAAAGCTCTCCAATCCTATCGACCTATTTCCTCCAATGGAACATAACAATTTTGACGAGAACAGCTTTTAAAGTGTTTTCAACTACAGGTTAACTCATGCTCACAAAGTACTACGAATAGCATTAGTTTTTGCTCTAGGAAATAAAGGCAAACCCTGTTTTTGAGCTGTTTTTCAGATTACTTTCTAGTTTAGTGTAAAAAATATGCCGAGTATGTCAACAAAGAGAAATATTATCAGTAATTTATGTTAAATCTGTAAAAGTCTACAGAAATGCTTTAAATTATGTAGCCTTAATTCATTATCTTTTCATTTTCCTCAGAAATATTATGTCCATATTTGCAGTTAAAATTCTTATTTATAATGAATAATAGTTCTTTCTTTATTTTGCAGTTTTTGTCTAATACCTTATTTTAGATAACTGCTTGTTAGCAGTCTACACTCAAAAAACATTTATTAGAATATGTCATCTTCTAACAATTCTGATTAACAGATATTTACTTTTAAATTAAATGTTTTTAGTTTTTGTTTTAGTAGCAGATTGATTGCTGAAGTAAAACAGATTGGTAAAGAGTACATTTTTTTTTTCTAATATGGTTGACACCACTATCTGGTAATTTTTTAAAGTAATATTATATTTTGTTTGTAATTGAAGTCGTTTTTGCAGCAGTTGCACCTTTCAACCAAAAAAAAAAAAATCTCAGTGAATTCGGTGTGTTTAAAACATACGGTAAAGAAAAGGAAATAAAGTAATACACCAGAGTTTGTGGAAAATGGAGTGCTTCTTAATGTTGGTATTACAGTTCATTATCTCCATATTCTGCATGCATTCATCTTCACATTTGCCTTTTAAAGGAAGTATTTTGCAGACAAATAATATGTGATGGCATGTTTTTTTTACTTCATATAATCTGACAAAACAATATCACTACTAAGTTCCAAAGTGACACATAGTTACAACTTTGAAAGTGAAGGAAAAATGGCTGTTTTTTGCATGGCTTTGTGCTCACTAAATCCACATATTTAGTAATCTTTTAATAACCTCTGCTAGCATTCATCCTTTTGTTATGCATAATCGTGATGTTTTGCTTAATTCCAGCTCATTGAAAAAAATGACTGGGACTTTAGTACAAAATATAATGGACCATCTGGGACATGTAACATTAATTTGTGAATTGGAATATTTGAAAACTCAGTGGATGTTGAAAAACAGTGTTGCTTCTGCTGTTGTTTTTTTTGTTTTTTTTTCACGCTACTGTGGATGGAATAGGTCGCTAGGTGCAAGAGATTTCGGTATCTGAATACTAAATCTCTGGATATCACGAGTTGCTGTTGATGGGTTGCCAGCTCAAATAACTAAAAAAAAGCTGTTTCAGTGGCTGAGTGGCTCACACATTCCACATTCCGTTTATATCTGCACATTCCAACCACCATAATATATGTTTATCATCTCCCATGTTACACCAAGGGGGCCACAATCCTTCTCTTCACTATTATATTCATTTTGCATTGCACTCAGGATTGCTCACTTTCCATTATTATATTGTGTTTTGCTAGTTGTGTTCACGCTGGTTATACCAAGTTGGAAGTGCTTTGATATTTTCTAAGATTATCACCATGCTTAAAACTCTGAGAGGGATTCCTCCCATCCCAATCTAACAACTGCATCTCTGTATATTAAATGTTGCATGAGGTTGCCATTGACCAGAAACTGATCAATTGAGGTCTAGAGGCCAAAAAGGTTAAGAATTATACTCTCATAGAGAACATCGCAAACATCCGTCAGAACTTTTCGTAATTATTTAATCACACTCTCAAGAGCATAAATAGTTATTTACTGAGAAGCAACAATGATGATCATCCCCCAGAAGTCTGCTGAATATCTACATGTGTTACACACATAGCATACAGACACTAATTCCTGGCCTTTATTACTTATTTTTGGTGGCAAGGAGATGGTTACTGTAAGGACAACAAGAGTAAGTTGCATAAAATAATTGGACTGACTTCTTTCCTTTGTGCACAGCAATGCTGTGGACGACATGAACCCTTTTAAGGACATTTACATTTATTTGTTTAGCGACTTACAAAAGAGGTCAATATAATCAGGTTAACCTCTGCCTGGGGGACTGCTTGATAACATGTTACTGGACAAGGGTACAAAGTTGATCATCACTAGTGAAGAGCTTAGGACAAAATATAAACTGGTTACAATTCCTAGGTAATAAAACTGAATTTCTGCTATCAATTAGACAGAAATAATGGAAAGAAAAGGAAAGAAGGCCACATATTACTGTTCAAGTTTATTGTCATCAGATTTCAGATCATGAAAGTTTGGGGGTATTCTATGTCCATCCAATAGCTGGAACAAATAGACACACAAGCAGCTTCATCTCCACTGCTGTTTAACCTCCTCCATGAAAATAATACAGCAATGCAGAAATATTTTCTCAGTCACTGCATTGATATTTGCAGACCTTTAGTGTGTTGTATTTAATCCTGTCTTCAGTCAGTTCAAGTGCTGATATTTTCCTAGGTTTTGTGCACACGTCCAAGCTTGTACTAGTTATCCTTGCTCATAAAATCTTCACCTTTGTTCTCATAAACCTTTTAATTTTAACATAACAAACTCTGTCCAAACTCCTTGAGTGGTGTTTGAGGTCATCTAATCAACAATTTCAGGTGTTACCAGTTACTTTACTGTTTTGCCTCTGCTTCATTTCATCAATAGTCTGGTAAGTATCTTCTTCTTTCGGCTGCTCCCGTTAGGGGTTGCCACAGCGGATGATCTTTTTCCATATCTTTCTGTCCTCTGCATCTTGTTCTGTTACACCAATCACCTGCATGTCCTCTTATCACATCCATAAACCTCCTCTTAGGCCTTCCTCTTTTCCTCTTACCTGGCAAGTGTCATATCAGTTAAATTCACTCTTAAGTTTTGACAATGTCAAGTAGTATTCATTTACTTAAAACTGTCACTTGTTCCATGATATTTAATTGTTTTCCTTGCAATTTGTTTTCATTTGTCGATAAATTGAATCTGTACCATGTGACAACTTTTACTTCACTATAACATTTCATAGATACTAACAATAATCTGCTTCACTTAAAGATCACTCCTCTAAGTTAACTCTGGGCATTGAAAAACCTGCAATTTAATGATGATTGCAAAAGTTATACAGCTTCAGGCATTGGAAAAAGTAAGCACACCCCTATAAATTGTATTTTTCTTTTTAACATATATGGCTAAATGTAAATTTCACCTTCATTTAAACAGTATTTAAAGATAACAGTTATGTAATATAACAAATAACATGCCCCATTTACACTTTGTTGGTCATTGGATAATTTAAATAAACTGGAAAAAGTAAGTACACCCCTTACATTTATCACTACCTCAGATGCCTAAAATTAAACTCAGGCACACCAGATCAAGAGCAGATGTTTAGAACAGTATTAGAGCGGATCATGGAGTAACCCATCTTGTTTAAACTTAAGATATTTAGTTTGGTTTGCTCGTTGTTGTTCAAGTGTGGGTTTTCACCATGCCTAGATTATCTTTATATCAACTTGGCGGAATAAGGAACCTGGATATGAATGAAAAATATCATCAGCACAGTTCCTGTGCCTTAGAATGTTTAGAGAGTGCATTTTAATCAGAATCATTATTGTGTTTTTGCATTAATTTTGAACTTGAGAAAACCCTGTCAGCGAGACTGTGTGAGATTTCCCCTTTCTCATCTTTAATAAACAAGCTTTAGAAGTTGCACCATCAACCCTGGCAAAACATAAGTTGAATTAAGTTCATTGTCATCAAAATTAAGTTACGTGAAATTTAATATGCTGAAGGTGGAAAATAAGCGTCAACAGAAAGATATCGTTAATACATGAAGATAACAGTAGTCACCCTTGACTACAATAATCTGCTTCACGTAAAGATCACTCCTAAGCTCACCGTGGACATTGAAAAACTCGCTAGTTTACTTAATGATGATGGCAGAAACCATTAAACAGCCACATATAATACTAAGCACATATTCATACTTAACTGTTCAGGTCAAGATGTCCAGTCTGCCTGTCTCACAGTTGGAAAAGATCTCAATGGCTTCACATTTCAGTTTGCAAAAGTAGAATAGTTCCACAGTGAGCAGGTGGCAACCAGTGATTTTACAAGTGTCTTTCTTTTCATCAGCAAGTGTCAAAACAGAACAGTAAGCGTTGTGTGTCAGAAATCAAGAGATGCCGGCTGGTTATGGAGTGTTTACGTGAATCAGACTTAATTTCAAGATGAATTGTGATACCTACAAGGGGACCGAGTGAACATTTTAATTTATTTTAAAAGTACAGTAGCTAACATACCTATTTTATGAGTGCAATACTTGGAATACTGAACCAATTTGCTTTTCAAAAATGATGAAAGTTTCTAACATGCAGAGTCTTAAATTGGAGCAGTTACTGATATAATGCATTTTATTTTTGAAGCGTTTGTAACTGAAAATTCTGGCATGGATTGTTTTATGCATTCCTAGTGGACTGTAGTGGTGCTTAAGAGCTTTTCCTGGACTTGTGTAATGATCTAGGAGGCTAAAGTGATAACAAAAAAAGGGTTTATAATAAAGGAAATGAAAACTGAACAGGAAGAAATCGTTGTCTTAAGAAAATGGGGGGAAAAAAACTAAAATACTAAATGCCAATAGAGCCTAACAACATAAGGAGACCATTAAATCCATCAGGCTGTATTGTTTAGCTAATAGCTAAGTTGTCCAAATATCTCATCCAGATTCTTCTTGTCAAGGTTTCTGCTTCAACTAATGTCTTTGTAGTTTGTTTCAGGTTCCCACACATCTTTGCGTAAAGAAGTGCTTCCTGGATCCAGTCTTAAATGAACCTCACTTTAATCACCACTACTGTCCTCAAGTACACGATTCAACCCTTAAGCTGAAAGAATTCTTCTGGACCTACTTCATCAATGCCTTTGAGGATCTGAACACCTGGATAAGGTCCCCACACAGTCTCCTCAGCTCAAGACTAAACAGGTTTAATTCTCTTAAGTCTGTCATGGTAAGACATGTCCTTAAGACCTGTGCTGCACCTGACTGCTTTCCTGTGCACAGCTTCAAGTGCTGCTGTGTCTTCATAGTGTGGCAACCAGAACTGCACACAGACACGCACTCCAGATGCAGTCTCACTGGTGTGTTATACTGTATAGTCTAATCGTAACATCCTTAGACTTACAGTCCAGTCCATAAGTATTTCTACAGTGACACAAGTTTCATAATTTGTACACTACCACAAAGTAATCATTATGTGATTGTGATTATGTGTGGACCTCATATTGAGAGAGTTCACAGTGATGGTTTACAAGTTCAAATTCCGCACTTGAAATCAATTTTGAACTTTTCTTTGTTAAACTGCATTTTTCCAAGTGTTGCCCCAATTCTGAAGGTTGATCAAGTCTTAAATTGTTTTGCCGCCTCTTCAGCATGTGCTGTTCCCCCAAATTTAGTGTCATTTGTGAATTTCACAAGTTTACTAACTATGCCTGAATCAATGTCATTAATAAAATGAGGCAAAGTAATAGTACAAGGACAGCATGTTCATCAGACTATGATGTTGCATGGTTGGTCCACTTGTCCACTAAACTCAGTATCACATTTCACTGCTCACCTTTCCTGAATGCAGTGTCAAACATCTTCTACATACCGTGGCCTTCTCTCTCTTGTTTAGCTCTTACCAAACACTTGCCTCCCAAATCCAAGCTTAATAAGCATTTGGCCAGAGAGGGGATTTTAAAATTGAGAAAGAGTTTTGAAGGCCCATAGAATCCATCACTCTACCACATTACTTGGATGTTTATTCCACATATCTGTGGTTCATATGGTGTTCTGGTTGCAATGTGGAAGCCTTGATGCTGTATGCCAAGGGCCTCTGTCTCTCTCCTGCAGTTCCAGGTGCTCCTGTACCTCCCCATCACTGTACTATGTTGTCATTTCTTTACCTTGCTTAATCACAATGCTGATTTTTAAAGTTATTTTTATATTCTGCATCCTATAGCTGTAAATATGTCCTCTGTACTATAATAATTTTTAATTGTTCCTTTTTCCTTTGTTGTAAAATGTTGCATTTTGAGGTTTAAAAGGAAGAAGCTTTAAAGGCCTTTTGGGTGATGAAGCCTCCACAGCTGCACTAAGTGTGCTAGCTCTCTGTTATACAAGACCCCATAAGTAAGCCATCACATAGAGATACAGGTAAAACAGAAGTCATGACTGGGTGCTTCCAGATTTGCTTTTCATATTTTATTTCTCATACACTAAGTGTAAACAAGTTAGAAAATGTACACATTGCATAACATTCAGGTGTGTTCAATATTAATACAAAACTAGGGGGCTTTGCCCCCTGCTGACTTCGCGTGCCAACCCCCAGCCATGTGCTACGTGCCAGCCACTTCACGTCTCTGCTGCTAGCGTATGTGGATTTCATTTTCACCAAACAACAAATCTTTTTAATTCTCACGGATACGCCTCTTCATTGGGAAAAACCAATACTTTTCCCTGATGGCAACACGAATTAGATGATCTACAAGTCTCTGACTTAAAGATTAAATCAAAACAATATATTCGATCTCCTTTCGCTGTTCCATTATTTCACAGAGTAATAATTTCCATTTATTTGCACTAATGCGATCTTTACTTTCATTTTTTTGAGACTTGCGAATTTTAGTACTTTCATTATCTGTAACCTGCTCTGCATGTGTATTGCGCCAACGTTTTTGAATTCTTTATGACGTTCTACTTTGTCATCTACTCTTTATCTTTTATTTCCGGCCCCATACGTGGTTAAATCAATTGGCACAAAGTCTCGCAGGACATGAAAGTATCTCTGAAAAAGTCATGTCTCGTCCCAGGCTAAAAAGTTTCATCTCATCCCAGAATTATTATTATTATAATAGAGAGATAACCAATACTAGTATAAAATCACTGACACAATTACCTTATAAAAGGAGAAAAGCAACTGAAGTAAGTTGCACATCAAGCTATTAATAATACAAGTGGTAGTTAAGCTAATGTTAGAAATTGAGATTTATCAGAAAATGGAACGAACCTTAACAAAACTGAAAATGTCATTTTTCAATGTAGTCACCACCCTTCTTAATGCACTTGTGCCACCTGCCTAGAAGTGCCTGGATTCCAGCAGAATAAAAGGTTTTCTCTTGTCCTCACATCCACTCGTGCACCGCTTTCTTCATGTCATCATCTGTCTTGATTTGACAACCACCCAGAAGTTTTTTTAATGGTCCAAAAAGGTGGCAATCACACAGTGCCAAATCTGGCAAATAAGGAGAATGTGGCAATACCTCAAACTTCAGTTTCTCCAAACAAGCCTTGGTGTTCTTAGCAGTGTGAGACAGCAGTCCCCGCTGCTTAGATCAAATAGCAGTCTTCTCATTGGTCTCCAGCAAGTCACAGTAACTTGCACTAGTGACTGTAGTACCCCTCGGCATGTAGTGTTCGATAATAACTCGGGTGCATGTGTGGGCAAGATAGAAACTTTTATTCTGTTGGAATCTAGGCACTTCCATGCAGGTGGCACAAGTGCATTGAGAAAGATGAAGACTACATTAAGAAATGACATTATCAGTTTTGTTAAGGTTCGTTCCATTTTCTAATAATTCCCATTTTCTAACTTTAGCTTGACTCCCCCTCATAGTTAAAACCCAGTAAATTAATTTAAATTGTATACACCAATCAACCACAACATTAAACCCACTGCCAGGTGAAGTGAACACTGATTATCTCGTTTCAGTGGCACCTATGAAGGAGTGAGATATATTTGGCAGCATGTGAACAGTCAGTTCTTGAAGGTAATTTGTTGGAAGCAGGAAAAATGAGCAAGAGTAAGGATCTGAGCGTCTTTGACAAGGGCCAGACTATGATGATTAGACGACTGGGTCAGAACATCTCCAAAATGGCAGGTCTTGTGGGGGGTATTCCTGGTATGCAGTGGTTAGTACCTACCAGAAGTGGTCCAAAGAAGGACTTCTAGTGAACCAACGACAGGTTCACGGGCACCCAAGGCTGTTTGATGCAGGTGGGGAGCAAAGGCTAGCCCGTGTGGTCTAATCCCAAAGAAGATCTACTGTAGCACAAATTGCTGAAAAACTCAAAGCTGGCCATGAAAGGAAAGTGTCAGAACACACAGTCCATCACAGCTCATTGTGTATGGGGCTGCGTAGTTGCAGACTGCCCATGCTGACCCATGTCCTCCCTGGAAGCACCTGCATGAGGCAGTGTCCGAACTGGACCATAGAGCAATGGAAGATGTCCTTGTCAAAAGAATAGTCTTTTCCTTCATTTCATGTGGATGACTGACCATGTGTGCATCACTTAACTGGGGAGGGTGGCAGCAGGATTCACTATGGGAAGAAAGCAAGTCGGACGAGGCAGTGTGATGCTCTTGGTGATGTTCTGCTAGGAAACCTTAGATCCTGGTATTCATGTGGATGTTACTTTGACAAGTACCACCAACCTAAAGATTGTTGCAGACCATGCCTGTCCCTTCATGACAATGGTATTCCCTGATGGAAAATGCCTCTTTCAGCATTTAAAAATGTATCTGGAATGGTTTGAGGATCATGGCAAAGACTTCAGGGCATTGTCTTGGCCTCCAAATTCTTAGATCACAACCCAATCAAACATCTGTGGGATGTGCTGGAAAAAAGTCAGATCCATGAAGGCTCCATCTCGCAAAGTACAGGACTTTAAGGACCACAGGGTACCTTCAGAGGTCTTGATAAGTCCCATGCCTTGATGATTCAGGGCTGTTTTGGCAGCACAAGGGGGACCTACACAATATTAGGATGATGATTTTAATGTTATGGTTAATCAGTATAAATAAGAAAGAACCTGGAAAGGAACAGATGTTTTGTATAAAGGGAATACCAAAGGTAACAGTTGTGTTAAAGATTTTAATTAAAGTTTGAGGATACATAGAAGCACAAACAGTTCTTCAGGTATGGATCAACCGTAACCTTAGCTCAGTCTGTTTTACTGTAATGACCTCCAGCATGGAAATGACAGATAAGTCCAATAACGGGTGTGTTTATTTAACAGTGAATGATTCACAGCTGTACTTTCACAAAAATCAACTTTCTGCTCTTATGGCCACGGGAAACACCTTGTAAAATAACAAATACTAAAACTAGCCACAGCTATTCCTGTGCTCCCAATCATCTTCCAGAACGCATGTCCCATTGTATTGTTTATATCAGTTAGGGAAGCTGCACCTTTCTCATCCAATTAGTTAGTTCAAAACACTGTAGCAGAAAGTTGATAACATTGGTTCTGTATAATAATAACCTGCAGATATTAGTTTAGTCAATTTATACAAGCTTACATAATTGCCTTTCTCTTCCATCCATTTCCAGAAAAGTGATTTTTTTCCCTTTTTTGTAATTTTTATAGGCAACTTACCAAAGGTAACAGGAGAGGGGTGCTGCTGGATGAGCTGCTTGAGCACATTTGCCTTTTTTTTGCCATTGTATTGGGGATCTGAAAAGCTGGAGGACAAGTAATAGAGAAAAAAAATTTAAAATGTTCGATGAACCCCTCTGAAGGTAAAATTGAAACAGTAAACTAGTTTGTAGTTGAAGTCACAGATAATGTTTATGTTTTAGAGAGATGTTTACACAGATACACCAATGCTTTTCAATGTGAGATTTTGAAATTTAAAAAATTTGTACTGCATGATCTGTTTAAGAGTTCTCAATAAAAATTGAACTGTCTTGACAAAGAATAAAAGTGCCAAATTTCAACAAAATCATCCACAGGGGGCTGAGTTGTTTCATGTGGACAGAGAGACTTAGCTATGGCAGTAAGTACTTCTCACATTATCTGCAAACACACCTAAAAAAAAATCAGGAGTGGTCTTCCCTAGACTTTCTCGTATTCTCAGATATGGGGATGGATATTTGAGGAGTAAACCACAAGACAATGATTATATTTTTATATTATGTACATTAAAGAACCATCAGCAACAAATCAAATCAAGTTAATTGTATATTGAACAATTATTATAAAAGTAAAATTAAATAAATTGGACTCTGCAGCCGTATGAATAAAAAAAAAAAATCGAGTATGTGTTCAGGTAAAGTACCACTTCCTGTTAGTGGAAATAGCCCAAAAGTTGATAGAAATCTCCGTTTTGTACCTAATACTTGTATGGAAAATTTGGTTGACCTAATTGAAAGCATACTCAAGTTATTGTGTTTACATACACACACACACAGACATAATTCCAAAAATGGTATTTTCAGACTGGGGGGTGGTCTAAAATATCTCAACATCAAATTTTTGGGTGATTGCAATACTTTCCTATACTTCGTATACAAGAAAGTAAAAAGGGGAAACCTTAGTAGTGCTAAATGAATAATAAAAAGGCAGCTTTTTTGGGTCAAGAAAACTTATAAAAAGCATGCATCAGGGACTGTGTTTCTGATACAAATGTGAACAACAGTGAAGCAACACAAGGAACAGTCCTGTCTCCTTTTCTCTTTACTCAGTACACCTCAGATTATAAATATAACAGTAGGTCATGTCACTTGCAGAAATTGTCAGATGACTCTGCACTTATGGGGTGTATTGATAAAGGGGATGAAATAGAGTTTGCTTCTTGGTGTAAAGAAAATTGTCTGCATCCTTACATCAATAAAACCAAGCAAATGCTTATTGACTTTCACCGCACCAAAGAGTCTCTGTGTCAGGCCACTATAGAGGCAGTACACTCTTACTAGAACTTGGGGATCCACATCAATGACAAATTGGACTTGCTTTGGATCACAGATGAACTACATAAGAAAGGACAAAGCAGGCTCTTCTTCCTTAGGAGACTGCATTCCTTTAATGTGGGTAGTGACATCCTTCATATCTTCTACAACTGTGATGGCCTGAGCGATTTTCTGCACTATTGGCGTGCTGAGCTGGTTACATCACTTCAAGAGAGGCCCACTGAATCAACAAGTTAATTAAAAGGACAGGCTCAGTTATAAAACACACTGAGGATCCCTTGGAGGTCATAGCAAAAGAGAGAATTAAAACAAAACTAAGTGCCATTATGAACAATACTTTGCATCCTCTCTCTGACACACTAACACTGTGGATTTTCAGTTAACATATGTCAAGAAAGGCTGCTCGGCTCCTTTATGCCAATAGCAATACATCTGCATAATCTATCTAATCTTTTATCTTATCCTATCCATCCATCTATCTATCTATCTACTGTATCTATCCATCCATCCATCCACTTGTCTCTAACTCTGTTTCTTTTTATGACACAATTCCAGGAAGGACTGAAGCTATTCTGAAAGCAAAGCGTGGTGCTACACCAGATCACATGCCTGATATTAATATACGTAACTGATGTTTCTATTATTTCATCCGCCTATTTGTATTTTTCATATACCAGTAACAGCGCACTAAACTACATATCAAGTAAATACACTTGACTTTAGCATTCATAGTTTTCATTCTCTTTCTCTGTACGTTTAGCATTCGTTTGCTCAGAGGTTGATGTGCTTGCTGCTTCATGAGCAGCTCTTCTTTTCTCCACCCTAGTGGCCCGCTTCTTCTCTTCTGTCATCAAGTTGGCATCTTTTTGTGTTAAAACTGATTAAGACAGTTTTTGTGTTGCAATTACTTAGTACGTTTTCTGCTTTGTTTAAGCTGGCACTTCAATCTGCCTGAAGAATGATTTGAGATATGAAGAGGTAGGGGAAGTGATGGCATACTGTAGGTAGTAGGGATGACAATGGCGCCTGTACAAATGCGCCGCACGGCCAGTCTCGAAAGTTGATTCTTCAATAAAATAAATAAAAATAAAAAGAGTAATAAAAATCATCACCCCGAAAGAGGACAGTAGATGTCACGTAGTATATGTGTACCAAATTTCAGGTGAATAAGTCAAACAAGCGAGCTACAGGTGATTTAAAATCCTGGACAGACAAATGGACAACCACGTTAGTGTATTATATAAGAAGATAAGTAATAACTATTGCCTTTTGACTCATTAGGGTCCTGTCCAGTGAGGGATTCTACGACCTTGTCATTAATGGTCCTCTTGCTTTTCCTCACCCTCTAATGGAAAAGTTGAGTTCAAGAAATACAATAAATGGGTGAAGGTTTAATGTTGAATTTACAGAACAGAAAGTAATAGAGGAAATAAGATCATCTAATGATTTTTTCACTTTAGTGCTGCCATTTTTAAATATTGTTCATCTGATGTGAGTTTCATTGTAACACAATAATTTAAAAAAAAAAAACGTTTCTCTGAGATGTGTATGAAAACTGCAGGGAGTTTATTACTAAAGACAGTACTCTAAAGTAATCTCTTTTCACTTTACTAGCTGGGACATTTCCCGTGCTAAAGAAACACTCACTTTGCCAAAAGCAGCCATCCACAAGTAAGATTCTGAATGCAGCTGAGTGCTGTCATACCTTTATACTGAACACTAAATTAGACTCACATGTCTGGTTTGTACAATAAAAGTGTCTGTAGCTTTAATAGCTGCCTTAGAGGACCCAGAAAACAATGCAAGTACAGTTTAAACCTCTAAGGCATTGATTGGTCGGGTGGGGGTGGGGGGGCCTGGTGGTAAATCAGCACTGCAGTCAGCAATGTCTTTGCATTCACTGAGAGTGAGTGAGAGAAAGCAAGCAAGCATGAGCATGAGAACTGTGTAATCCAGTCCGTCGCGGCACTGGCAAAGCCTAAAGGCAGGGGGGGAGTTGCATAGCGTCTGTGTGCTGAAGCCTCTTTTCTCTTCTCCACACAGTACTTTTGTTATTAGACGCTTGGCACTTTGCTGCATCTTAGAGGGGAAAGTCAGCAGAAATTCTCGGCTGAGAATTCTACACCATGCCATTAATTATATATCATTCTGAAGTCAGAGCTGGAAGCTTGATTGAGGGAATCGGAGACTAAAAGAGCAGCGTATGGTATGGCACAGCACAGATTACATCATGCGTTCTTTCACAGTTTCAAGACTATCATATTATTTTAAGCTTTTTAGCAGAGTTTCACCGTTATTTCCTTCCAACAACATCAGACTTATTTGAGGTAGATTTTACATAATGTGAGTCCAGGGCACAGTTTATTAAAAGTTAATGGGGAGCTGGGGGTTGGCATCCCACCGCATTCCCCTTTCAAATCAGAAGTTGTGGCTTTATGATAAGCAAGAAGAAGGTATGCATTTGAAAACTGTTTGTGCCTGCAGGCCCAAAGCTTCTTTGAAAGTTGATGCTATTCTGGATCTTTTTTCTTCTCGTTTTCCATCTAGTCTTCACAAGTGACCAAGAGACAGTTTTTGCAAGTATTTATTAACAAGAAACTTTTTAAACTTTCAGATTGTTCAGGTATTATCTAGGGAGATGTACCATCTCCTCCACCACAATTCAATCTCTTGAGGCAATTGGTAGAAACTACACCAACATAACTGACCAGTGATGTCTCAAAGTTTGAAACGGGCCCAGGCCAGGATTGGTGTCCCAGGTTAGGGGTAATGGCATGGGTCAGCTGTGGCAGAACTCTCATGTGGTGTTGTGATGGTAAGAAGCAGCAGTTACTGCTACCTAAGTGGCATGTGCAGCTGTTGCTAATGCTGTTGGTATCTTCTGGTGTTTTACCAGCATCCTCCGTGGTCACTACCGATGTCCTTTTCTTCTTTGCTCATGGTTTTTACAACAAACCTTTAAAAAGACCCTTTCAGAATCACATTTGCATCATCCTTCTTCTGCTTCCTTTTTCTTTTCTGACACCTACTGTTGAAATTTGTCCCTATCCCCACTTGTGCTCCCCATTTTTCCTCTTGTTAATGTTTTTTCCAAGTTTCTTTAGTTATGACACATTTTGGTATAACTTTTAGCTTGAAACTGATGATGTACAGTAGTTAGTGTGTGAATAATACATCAGCTCTCCCACTTTTGTTATTTCATAAAAGTTTTGTGTTTAACTTTATTAAAAATGTAGGTACTTTACATTTTTAAAAATGGGTGATGAGGGACTGCAGATTGTGGAGTGTTGAACAGTAAGGAGCCCCATACTGCAGGGTCCTGGACAGCCACCTGCATGTTCTCTAACCTTTCAGACAGCCATTCTGATTACAAAAAACAGCCTTCAATAACATCATTTACTAGTTTAAAAAATGATGCAAATTATTATTATGTTAAAGGTTCCCGAAGAGTCATAAACCAATTTTATATGAGTGTTGTGGGGACATTACTATTTGTTTTCTAAGATGCATGAGAGAAAGAGAGCCTTTCTAGAAGAGAAATTAACAAATGTTTTGACAGGAACAGGCTATTCAGTCCAATCTTGTCAATCTCCATTCAGCAGAATTTTGTAAAATATTATCAAGTGAAAATATGATGGACCCAAATTCCAATCATTTAACACACTACTTGGTAAGTTCCATGTGTTCTGGGATTTTTATGTGAGAACAATCTTGATAACATGTATGCAAATTCAGTATTGTACCCTTGTGTTATAACTGAAGACCTCACTTCAAAGCAACAAATGGCTTCTATCCTTTCCTCATATTTAACACTTCATTCATGCCAGCTAATATTCATTAGCTTCAATTGACAAGATTCAACCCTTTCAGTCTTCACACATAGTTTACATCATGATTATGACATTTTCTATCTTTTCTATAGACTTTCTTGAGTGTTTCTACGGTTAATCTGGAGTCCAAAACTAAAGCAATATTTCAAATGAAGACTCATGGGTGTTTTGAGAAGGCCATATGAAGAATGTGTGGGAGTCGAAGAAACTGAATATATTATGAGACCATAGAACTACGTGTTTAAAACCGTATATTGGCAACTGAAACTGGAGAAGGCACAATAATCTGTGGTCTTCATTTTAGCATTGATGATATCCAAGATCCTATTGAATGCTTTTATTTCCATAAAGCTATTCAGTGGAAACTCACTTATTTGAGCTTATTAATATATAAGGTAACATAAGACCTTTATCATTCAAGAGCCTATTGGCTTTTACCAATATTAATCCAGAGCTACTCAATGGTCCTCCACAAATTGAGGAGATGAATGCTGAACTGGTGTTGAGAGTAAGTATAATTCATGTTAGTTTTTGTTGACTGTTATTCGTTTGGTTATTAAATTATTGCTTCTTATTCTGAGGAAAATGAAGAAGCACTGGTACAGCAGAGATCATGTTTGCTCAATATGATTAGTTAGAAGTTGCCTAAAGCCTGCGATGTGGGGCTCTATTCATAAAATTGGAGTGATGTTTAGATTCCTTCATTTCATAAATATCTGAGTAGACTAATGCCCCATCTAGGAATGGTTCCTGCCTTCTAAACAAAGCTGATGGGATAAGTGCTGACTCACCATTATCCTTAACAGGGTTATGTAGGTTGCAAAAATGATGAATTGTTTCATATGAATTACATTGCCTTATGGATGCACTTTCATAGAGTTTAGACTCTTTGGTTTCTGGTCTTCTTGCATGTTTCAAGAATATACTAATCAGCAAAAATCATAAAGTCTGACAATAACACCACCATCACTGGACTAATTAGTAATGGAAATAAAACCGCATACAGAAAAGAGGTGTCTTGCTTATCTTGCTGTGCTAAAAATAATTTCATTCTCGATGCCACCACAACAGTGGAAATGACAGCTGATGTTTACAAACATCAGTCACAACGTTCCACTCTACATAATGATTCTACAGTCAATATGGTGGAATCCTTCGCATTTTTGGGCTATCTGCAAAATAAAGAAATTAAACATTTCCCAGCCCGTTGTAGTACAATTCCACAAAGCCTTAGTTGAAAGTGTGACCACATTCTCCATTGTTGTCTGATTTCATTCAGTAATGGTCCAGTCCAAAAATAAATTACAGCGTGTTGTGAGGTTTGCTGAGAAAATAATTGGCTGTGCTCATCCATGTGTTGCAGACCTGTATGGATCTAGCATCATAAATCACGTCAAAACAATCCCCATGGACTTATCTCACCCATATCATCACTTGTGTGAGATGGTAAAACACTTTAGGTCAATTAAAAACTAAATGTATTAGACCAGTGGTTTCCAGACTCGATCCTGGGGACACACTTTGGCTGCAGGTTTTTATTCTAACCAACTTCCGTTTCTCATTGGAACCTTAGTCTAATTGAGTCATTATTTCCCAGTTTCTATGTTTTGGAGTCAATGTAGAAATTACAAACTAAGTTTAGTATATTTTTATTAAAATGTAATAAGCAGTGGGGTGGCGCAGTGGTAGCGCTGCTGCCTTTCAGTTAGGAGACCTGGGTTCGCTTCCGGGTCCTCCCTGCGTGGAAGTTGCATGTTCTCCCCATGTCTGCGTGGGTTTCCTCCCACAGTCCAAAGACATGCAGGTTAGGTGCATTGGCGATCCTAAATTGTCCCTAGTGTGTGTTTGGTGTGTGTGTGCGTGTGCCCTGCGGTGGGCTGGCACCCTGCCCGGGGTTTGTTCCTGCCTTGCGCCCTGTGTTGGCTGGGATTGGCTCCAGCAGACCCCGTGACCCTGTGTTAGGATATAGCAGGTTGTTTTAAGTCATTAACAGTATTTTCAACCTAATTTTCATGTTGCTTTTCCAAGTGTTCTGGTTATTTAATTGATTATTTACTAATTACTGAGTCATTGCAGCTTTCATCATCCCAGGTGTCTGCTATACATGTTGTTAATTGTCACTATTAGGGTTAAATGAAGGGAGCAAACTACAAAGGAAAAGGGGAAAATAATAGGAAAACAACAAAAGAGCGTTAAGCATTTATAGCTATAGAAAAAAAATAGAAATATTTCTAAATGCCTTATAAATGTAAAAACCATACTGCTGTGTTTTTCTGAATGCAGAATAAGAGACGAGTAAAAAACACCAGCTAATTGAATGTGATCACCGATTATTATCACAGATTGTGAATCTGGTTGGAACAAAAACCTGCAGCCACAGGGGGTCCCCAGGACCAAGTTTGGGAATCACTGTATTAGACACCTAAACAGTTTCTTTCCCAGAGCCATAGCCCTCACAAACCAGTAATTTAGCCTGTCTTCCATGCTTATTCACGTTCTTTCATATATAAATATGTGAGCGTGTGTATATGTGCATATATACATGTATGTGTGCATATATACATGTATGTGTGTGCATGTGCATCTATGCATGCACACACACATTTTCACTGGCACATCCCCTTTATAAGTATACTGTTTTGTAACTGTTTGTAATGTGTTTTGTTTAACTTATTTATGATATTTGCATGTGATTTTAAGTTATAAGCAGCTCCATATCTACCAAATTAAACTCTTGTACATTAAGTACTACCAAATAAAAGTGAGTCTGATTTCTTCCCTATATGTATTTATTTATGACCATCTGCCTTCAGGGTGGTGTTGTCAGGAAGGACTTGAAATTCTCCATATCATTTAACTGTACATACAGTAGCAAAGGTCATCAAAATGTCTTTATCACAAAATTAACAACACCGTCACCAGTACCCTCACACTGAGCACTGGTTCCCCCCAGGGCTGCGTATTCAGCCCACTTCTGTTCACTCTGTTGACCAACACCTGTATAGCTGCGTACAACTCTAATATCATCATTGAGTTTGTGGAGGACACAATGGTGGTGAATCTCATCAGCCATGGGGATGAGTCGTGTTACAGAATGGAGATACGGTGATTAGCGGACTGTTGCAAGTGCAACAATCTATCTCCTGATGTGGACAAAATGAAAAGAGATCATGGTCAACTTCAGGAAGGCTCATGTTGTTTACATCCAAATGCACATCAGGGGCTATGTGGTGGAATTCGTCAGGAACAATAAATTACTTGGTGTGAACCTGGCAGCTGACCTTACTTGATATATTAACACCACCTCCACAGCCAAAAATGAGCAGCAGCATCTCCAGATCCTTTGGCGGCTGAATAAGGCAAGCCTACTTCCCCTATTCTCACCACATTCTACAGGGGATCATGGAGAGCATTCTGACCAGCTGCATCCCTGTCTGGTTTGGGAACTGCAATGTCTCTGACCAAAAGGTCCTACAATGGACAGTGCACACTTGAAGAAAAGATCATTGGCACATCTTTATACAGGAATGTGTCTGCAGTGCTTATTGCATTGTGAAGGACCACTTCCACCCGTCCCTCAGTCTTTCTGTCCCACTTCAATCTGTCAGAAGGTACTGTAGCATCTGAACCAGTTCTGCCAGGTTCTGCAACAGTTTCTACCCCTAGGTTGTCCAGACTCTGAACTCTGTGCTGCCCCTCTCCATCAGATCTTCACCTAGTGGCAAGTTTATACGTGGTATATTTGTCACTCTTGTTACTACTGTTGTTTTTTTATTATTATTTGATTATTTATTACTATATATTTCAAACTATTACTATTTGTTTTTTGCCATTTATTTATTTACTTACTTATTTATAGTATTGTTCTTTACCTGTGTTGCAATTGTCCTATGCTTATGTTTATTTTACACCACAGTCCTGGGGAACATTAATTTGTAAACTGTATGTTGCAATACTGTGTATGGATGGTATGGCAATAAAGCCACATGACTTGACTGATTATTTTTTACAGCATTATGCTCACTGGATTTCGATCCACTTGTTATTATTCCAGTATGCCAAAACAAGCCAAACTCTAACTTCCAGTCAATCAGTGTAGATTGTTCAGCCAGTTTAGCTCACAACAACCCAGGTCTTTCTTTCTTTCTTTCTTTCTTTCTTTCTTTCTTTCTTTCTTTCTTTCTTTCTTTCTTTCTTTCTTCCCTAACTCCAATTTGCATCACAATATCATTATTCTCATGATCAACCCAATATCTAGGGTTTGAACAGGAGGATCAATAACTTTTTGAACCTGTTTGCTTATTATTAATAATGAACCCGATGCTCACTGAAGTGAAAGTCTTCATTGCTATCCCTGAAATCCTTCAGAGTATGGATCATCACAGGCCATCATGTGGTGATATACAGTATATTCACTGTCCGGAGATTATTCAAGATCGATGTTAAGTTGACAAGTTGCTCCTAGGTTGACATCTCCTGATAGACATGGTAAGCTTTCAAGAGACGTATCACATGAAATTAATGGTGACTTTATTAGATGCATTTACCTAAAATGAAAATGACCTCCCCTCACAGAAGGCTAATTGCAAATTACCTGGTGTTTAATCTTTGTTACTTACAGGTTATGTATCTCATCAGTTGGACAGATAACTGTTGACTAGGGAGGATACTTTAAGATGAACTCATTGGCATATTCCTAGAACTATTCAACACCATCCCTTGCCTTATGACAATCAGAATTATCTTGTTAAGTTAAATTTATGGATGGTTGCACTGCCATCCATGAAGGCAGTAAATTACTTTGCAAATAATATTTGGATATCGGGCAGTATTCAAGTGTTCTTATATAAAGAAACCCTATATGTGCCAAAAAAATCACTTCCCACACCATGTCACTGCCACCACTAGCATGTGTTGTTGACAACTAGCAGAATGGTTATTTGGACTCAAACGTTAAAGCTTTCATCCTATCCTTGATGCCTTTAGTGTGAACCAAGAAAATGTAATTTGTGAGACTGATACACTTCTATTGTCCAACATTTCTGTTTCTAAAAGTGTTCTAACTAAAGCTACTTTTATCATGGTGTGACAATTTTGATTTCCCATATGCCCCTTCTACTCATCTGCTAGTTGACAGACAGCATTTTATCTGTTACTAATCACAAGTTGTATGAACCTGTCGGTCCCTTTCATTGATCTGTCTTTATTCACAGGACTGCCCCGACTGCAGATTCTTAGGCGATGATTAAATCTTGATAGCTTTTGATTGTTATATCTGAAAACCCAATCAGTTTTGTTGTTTGTAATATAATTATGCTAGCACATGAAAGTCCCCAAATTTCAATTTTACACACACACACGATTCATTGATACCAATGTACAAATATGAAGGAGTTGCATGGGAAGAACATTTTCAGCCTAATAAAGTGGTCACAATTTGTATTTCATTGTTCATTCTATTAACATTGTTCATTTGCTTTTATTTTTAACTCTGAAGGCAAATTCACTTCTCCCATCATTCTGGAGAACAAAGCAGACATTGTAAGTAATTTAAATGAACATTTCTGTTCCGTAAAAGGAGGGGAAAAAACATGTGGTGAACACTGGGTAGGTTCAGCAGACATATGGCTTACATCATTGTTCACCTCAAATAATTACGCCAATTTGAATGGTACATTTCGATGCCACTATTTTGGGTGGGGTTTCCTTTAAGCTAATACATGAGAAAAGTGCTGAGTACATAGCCATGGAAGAAATTGATGTATTTGTCAGTCATTTTCCAAGCAGTCTGATGATTTTTGTGGGATCTTTTTCCGTTGACCAAGCATTCATAAGCAGTGGGTTTGATTGGTCATTAACATAATTTGCTTGCAAAAGATTTATGAATGTTGCTACTTAATTGCATTTTTTTGAATGCTCTAAGGGTTGTCTGGATTTAATTTGACTGCTGTCCCGGTAGTTGGAAAAAATACCATTGGACACCAAGCCAAGAATCCAAATTTCTTGATCATATGTTTTATGTATTCTGCACTTGCTAGATGCTTAGCCATGGATAACAAATGACACTTTATACAACAGGCTGATTTTAAAATATAACTTTTGGTGTCTGTTATGTCTTTTTTTCTCCTTCATCAGAAATCCATACAAAGAATCAAGCAGGTCTTCAGGTTACTGAACTGGAAAATAGGAATTAGAAGGAGCACATACCACCAGAGATACCCATCAGTAAAGAATTAAGGAGTTTTTGGGCAAAAGATGATTGTCACTGATGGAGGACACAATCAAACAATTTAGTGCATGGGGTGTGAAGCCTTCAAAAACAGGCAGAAAAGCAGACCATAACCTTCACTGGCAAGTCCATAGGAGTTTCAAGATAATCTGGCTAGTCCCCCAACTGTTACCTTCAGGCTTCAAGCTAAGCAAGCCCCAAAATTGGGAGTTGGCTTTAAAAGTTCAAAAATATAAAGAACTGGCAAAATGTCCCAAAAGGGGGAGAGAGAACTATAAAAACTCTTTTATACACTTGACTTGACACTTGACTTGTAGAAACAGATTAAAATGACAAATCTCTGTAAATGAAGCTTTATTAACAAACATAAAAAATTAAGGCAAGATTATCAAAAAGAGCAAACAAAGGATTTGTTCATGTTTCCTACATTTCAGGTTAACATGGGGCACCTGGCTAAGGCCAGCCCTCGAAAGACAGCCAATCATTAGCCAGGCACACTCATAGGTACACGCCCACTCATTTATCCATGCAAAGCTAATTTAAAATTGCACTTAATTGATTGAAAAGAGGCTAAATAAATATAAGAATTTTTATGGCTGAAACAGACCTCAAGTGCAAGCAAAACACAAAAATAACGGGACTGGGCTTGGGGCTTTCTTAGAAAACCGTCTGGAGGTTGGCTGGATTTGAATCATAGAACTAAATCTCCTCCTACACGCCCTCTCCAACCGCTCACCGGCTAGGTATATCCTGTGAATAGCCCAGTCAGTATTTGCACAACAATCGCTCCCGCGCACAATGCTTTTTCGGTAAAGGAGTTTTTGACTGACAAAAATATTCTTGTCCTCGATCATCCTCCCCATTCGCCTGATTTAGCTCCCTGTGATTTTTACTTGTTCCAAAAATCAAAAGTGACCAGAAGGGAACACCTTTTTCTTCAATGGATGAAGTGAAGACCAAAATGGCAAGCCTGTTAAAGAGCCTTAAACAAGTAGACTTCCAGCACTGTTTCAATCAATGGAAGATACGTATGGAGCGGTGTAGAGATCAGGAGGGGGAGTATAGAGAAGGTGACAATGTTTAGAATGCTGTAATTCATCAATAAATTTTTTTTTTTTTACCAATTCGGTTATTTTTGTGTCTCACTTCATACTTATCATCAAGGCCATAACAATGAGAACCAGCAATTCTCCTTTTATGCTCTTAATTACAGCTCAGGTGTTACATAATACATTGTAAACATTGCAGTTTATTTTTTAAATATACTGCACTCATTTGGGTTCTTTGTGTCTGATTTTTATTGAACCTATTTTATGACATTTAATGGTCCTGATCCGTATTAAACCCTGGAAGTACATGATTGCCTCATTCATTTCCCTCCATTGGTTACTGATTAAATGTTGTATTCCCTAGAAGAGAAATCTTCTGCTCATGTACAAAGCCCTTCATGCTCTTGGTTCCATTTGTGTTTTGAACATGGTAAACCATCACACTCCGTCATACGCACTGTGCACCTCTAATAAAGAATTACTCTGTGTCACCCACAGTGAATTCCTATTCCAGCGTGACTCTGCATTTATTGTTTCTGCTTGCCAGCTGTGGAATTCCTTCACACCTTACAATAACCTTTCAAGTACAATTGTCTTTTTAAAAATAAATTATAAGACTTCTCTACTGAGTTTTTTGTGAAATCAGAACTATTGAAATTAACCTTCATTCATTCATTCATGACCAGCTTTTTCTGAAACATCACCCTGCAATCCTACAATTAGATGAAGCAGATTCGTAAATTAGAGGAAGGATAGATGAATGAACTTATTCCAATACAGATTTCAGCATTGTGTGGTCACTTTGCATGGTTTTAGATAAACTCTTCATGCAGAATAAAGCAATTGAAGATCGAATTATGTTAAAAATAAGGAGTTTATTAAGAAAACAGTGGCTAGTGGAATAATATACTGTAACAGAAGGGGACAAAATGCACTGTGTTTTTATCACTCTTTTATATTGTTTTTATCAGTATGCTGCTGCTGGAGTATGTGAATTTCCCCTTGGGGATTAATAAAGTATCTATCTATCTATCTATCTATCTATCTATCTATCTATCTATCTATCTATCTATCTATCTATCTATCTATCTATCTATCTATCCAAAGCAGCAGATAAGAAAGTGTACACAAGGCGTATTATTCAAGTGCGTTCAGAGACCTAGCTGGTTGGAACCATTTTAAAAATAGTAGACACTTACTGAAAAAGTTCTTTATCACAATTTTGTCTGTTACATATTTTTGTATCAGTGAGTCATGTTCAAAAATAACAGTGATATTAGAATGTGATTACACATAGTAGTAAGTAAATAAAACTTTCTTTAAATACCAGTTTACAATATTATATGGCTGAAGTTACATTCATAAACAGCAGATTCCAACTCAAGTGATAAAAAGATTCATGTGCTATTGTTAGCTGTTGTTGGATGTGGAGGGTCTATCGTTAATTGTCGCTCAAAATTCTACAACATAATTTTTTTTTCTAAAGTATCTGATGGAGATTTGAATCATGGGCTAAAGTCTCAAGCTAATATTGCTGCCAAAATCCCAACATGATAAGATTATTGTGACAGTTTGCCAATTATTTACAGTGTCAGAGAAATATTGCATCATTTTTAATCTTTAAAAGATGACTTACACAGAAATACATGAATATGGGTTCAGTCACCGTAGCATAAAGTGTTACTGAGTCATCCATCGCACATTTCAATGTAAGTTTAGTTGCTTGCAATTTTTACTTTTACAGACATTAATATTATGTCACATACCCACTTTGATTTCAAGGAGATTGAGAACTGAGCTGCTGTTTGTGCAACATACCACGCAACCACAGAGACGAGTGTAAAATGTGGCATAGGCAGAAGCCAGACTATTAGAATTTAAACAGACCTCCCCCTGTAGTCGTAAAGTGAGGGATGGTACTTACCTTGTAAGGTGATGAATAAATAAATATTATCAGAACTACATGCTGAATAAATAAATATTATTAACAGGGAATTGAATAACTATGTGGACATCTAATGCTGCACCTTCCTTGTATGGTAACACTTGTCCATCTGACCCTGCCCTATCCTGTATCCTGCAGTGACGTGTACTTGTAGCGTGCACAACTACAGCTGTTTCGCTACTTTGGAGCAGCTGCGGAATGAGTAAAATAAAAAAATAAAACATGTAAAAATATAAAAGTTGAAGTATCTGTTCTAAAGGTAAATTTAAAACAGTAACTTGAAAATAGAGTCTCACAGTATGCTTCTCTGTTTTATGATAAAGAGTCAGCAAATTTCCTAATGCTTTTCAAAAGGGAAATTAAAATGTCAGTAATCAGTACAGCTTACTGTAGTAATGATATCTCAACAAAAATGGAACTATCCCAAAAAATTTCCTCAAAGAATAAGTGTGCCAAATTCCAACAAATCATCCAAAGGGAGCGGAGTTGTTTCTTATGGACAGATGGACAGAGAGACAGACATGGCTATCTCAGTATGTACTTCTCACATTATATGCAAACATCCCTAAACAGGGACCAAAGTACTCATTCTACCATGAATCCTTCTTGGCATTCTCAACATATACAATAAATGTTGTCACACACTTACTGCATTACTTATCTGCACTCCTGCCGACCTAGTTGTCTCCCTGGACCTCAAAGCCCAGGAAAGCCTTGCAGGATTACACCACAGCAGCAGTGAATTGCTGTTGACACTTAACAGGCTTGGGGACCGGACTGTCTGTTATTTTGACATTCCAGCTTGGTTGTGTTCTCAATTGCATCCTGGCTGAAATGCACTGTTCACTTTTCTATCCAGTTCTTTTTTATAAGGACCGTGACCTATTCTGACAGAACTGGGAGCAGTGCAGTGTTCCAAGAATTTTTTTCAAGTCAAGTCAAGTTGGGGAGCTGCACTGGTACACTGCATTGCTGCACCCACTACACAACAAAACAACTCGGGATCCCGGTTTGCAACCCCCCAGGCAGACACGCAGTCGAGTCCCACCCTCCGGAAATGACCCTCTGTCTGCCGCAGCCAGGTGTTACGTGGGTGACCCCTTGGTCTGGTCCAGCCACTCGGGTCCCCAACAATGAGGATCTTACGCCTAATTTTTTTCAAATAAATTATTATTGTTCTGAAATTGACCATTATTATTTTAAGGTTCAGGATAATACAGAGAATTTTATTATCCAGAGATTTTGTAGAATTCATACTTTAAGGCTGTGGGTTATACAGAGATTATACAGTGCATTCGGAAAGTATTCACAGCGCATCACTTTTTCCACATTTTGTTATGTTACAGCCTTATTCCAAAATGGATTAAATTCATATTTTTCCTCAGAATTCTACACACAACACCCCATAATCACAACGTGAAAAAAGTTTACTTGAGATTTTTGCAGATTTATTAAAAATAAAAAAATTGAGAAAGCACATGTACATAAGTATTCACAGCCTTTGCCATGAAGCTCAAAATTGAACTCAGGTGCATCCTGTTTCCCCTGATCATCTTTGAGATGTTTCTGCAGCTTCATTGGAGTCCACCTGTGGTAAATTCAGTTGATTGGACATGATTTGGAAAGGCACACACCTGTCTATATAAGGTCCCACAGTTGATAGTTCATGTCAGAGCACAAACGAAGCATGAAGTCAAAGGAATTGTCTGTAGACCTCCGAGACAGGATTGTCTCGAGGCACAAATCTGGGAAAGGTTACAGAAAAATGTCTGCTGCTTTGAAGGTCCCAATGAGCACAGTGGCCTCCATCATCCGTAAGTGGAAGAAGTTCGAAACCACCAGGACTCTTCCTAGAGCTGGCCGGCCATCTATACTGAGCGATCGGGGGACAAGGGCCTTAGTCAGGGTGGTGACCAAGAAACCGATGGTCACTCTGTCAGAGGTCCTCTGTGGAGAGAGGAGAACCTTCCAGAAGGACAACCATCTCTGCAGCAATCCACCAATCAGGCCTGTATGGTAGAGTGGCCAGACGGAAGCCACTCCTTAGCAAAAGGCACATGGCAGCCCGCCTGGAGTTTGCCAAAAGGCACCTGAAGGACTCTCAGACCATGAGAAAGAAAATTCTCTGGTCTGATGAGACAAAGATTGAACTCTTTGGTGTGAATGCCAGGCGTCACATTTGGAGGAAACCAGGCACCGCTCATCACCAGGCCAATACCATCCCTACAGTGAAGCATGGTGGTGGCAGCATCATGCTGTGGGGATGTTTTTCAGCGGCAGGGACTGGGAGACTAGTCAGGATAAAGGGAAAGATGACTGTAGCAATGTACAGAGACATCCTGGATGAAAACCTGCTCCAGAGCGCTCTTGACCTCAGACTGAGGCGACGGTTCATCTTTCAGCAGGACAACGACCCTAAGCACACAGCCAAGATATCAAAGGAGTGGCTTCAGGACAACTCTGTGAATGTCCTTGAGTGGCCCAGCCAGAGCCCAGACTTGAATCCGATTGAACATCTCTGGAGAGATCTTAAAATGGCTGTGCACCGACGCTTCCCATCCAACCTGATGGAGCTTGAGAGGTGCTGCAAAGAGGAATGGGCGAAACTGGCCAAGGATAGGTGTGCCAAGCTTGTGGCATCATATTCAAAAAGACTTGAGGCTGTAATTGCTGCCAAAGGTGCATCGACAAAGTATTGAGCAAAGCCTGTGAATACTTATGTACATGTGATTTCTCAGTTTTTTTATTTTTAATAAATTAGCAAAAACCTCAAGTAAACTTTTTTCATGTTGTCATTATGGGGTGTTATGTGTAGAATTCTGAGGAAAAAAACGAATTTAATCCATTTTGGAATAAGGCTGTAACATAACAAAATGTGGAAAAAGTGATGCGCTGTGAATACTTTCCGGATGCACTATATACTGAACATCACACCCAAGTAGTTGAGTAGAACAGCCATAAACTCCTCTATCCTCTTTCTCTTCTCAGTGTTATGCTGTGGCACTTGGTGCCATTGCTCTATTTCCAGGCTGAAGACATCTGAGCTACTAGGAGCACTGGAAGATTCTGTCATCAGATTACCCAGCCCAGCACAGACTTTACTATAGAATTTCCTGGTCATTTGGCCATAGTCTCCAGGATTCTGACTGGTTCTGACACTGTCTTTGATTTTGTCTTTTAGAACGAACCGTGGACCATCCACATGTTTATTTTCTCCAGGGATGATGTTGACTGGAGTTTTTGTGTTCCTCTCCTCCATTGTCAACCAGCTATAAGTCCACAATTATGTTAACGGACAAGTATTGTTAGGTTCAAGTAATGCTAATCAGTTTAAATTTGCTTTGATTTGCTGTGTATTGAAATTAATCCATGTCTTTATGTGTATACATTAGGTAAGTTTGTAATTGCATTTACCTTTGAATTTGTTACGGCATTTTTGGCCTGCACTCATTGAATGATGTGAACTGAATTGAATTGAATTGAATAGTCATTAGATAGGGAATTCTAGATTAAATTGGTCATGAATAATAGGATGGGCTGATATACATATATAGTCTTTGTAGTAGTAAATACATACATCAATTCAATTTATTTTTAAAGAAAAGTTAAAAAGGAAGTTTGCTTAAAGGCAAAAGCTGGCCATCCCCGACATTCAATGACATGATAGCCTGCAGCCACAGAGGTTTGCAGAACCTGGAAAGAGAAACAATAAATTACAGCATTTCACTGAGTAACCATCTAAGAAACTTTCACAACCAACAGTTAGTGCTGTTAAAGATAAATCTGTAGAGAAGGAATAGTTTGCTTTGGCTGCTGTTTCTTGTCTGCTTTTCTTTGTATCCTCATGGTGATCTGAAGAGACAGAACATCAGATACTAACTTAGATAATTGACAGCAGCACTCATAAAATAGACCTAAATTAACAGAATGCTTGCTTTTCAATTTGATGGCTGTGTGTTTATTATTTTAATATTTATGACTATGGGCTGGTTAGTTATACCCAATGGTGCCGGGATAAGGTCTCAGCCAAATTCCCCCACAGTACAATTTGATTAATCAAGTTCTGAAAACAGAATGGATGGACAGCATGACATGCTCTCTTCTTTAGCTTTCTTTCTGTAAAGAATCTATTCTTTGAAAAAAGATAAAATGCCATTTGCAACACTTTTGGCACCTGCTTTTTAGTATAGGCATGTGGAGAACTGCTGATTGTAGACCTGTGATGTCTCCTTAGGAAGCCAGCTGGAAGGTTTCTGCTGTGCCTTGCATTTAACTGTAAGCAGAGACAAACATAGAGTTCCCATCTCTGGTTAGCGCCCTTGCGGGAAGCAAACAGTAACAGCCTGTTGGCCTTTTTTTTTCACCGTGTCCGTTCCTCAACCACTTGGCTGTGCCCATGATGCTGAACGAGGTGGCATGCCTTTCCAGTGACAAGTAGGTGCCATGTTCTGAATTTAGCCCTGACATGTTATTAATCCTGTTGGGGTAGATGAGGGGCCTGACAGTTGTGTCCACTAATTCAAGGAATTGGTAAATAAAACCTCAAAGACCCAGACAGAGAGTTTATAGAACAGTAAAGGCCTGTGGTAGAATTCTCAATGAGAAGCACTCTTTTGACAGCTACTCTTATAAATTGTTCTGCTGACACGGGGGCATAGAGTCATTGAGCACATTTCTGTATGCAGTTTTAAAAAAAAGTTAAAGCTGCAAAAATGCTTTATTGATTCAAAGATTGTGTTGACTCATACTTTAGATTCTGTACCAGTGAGTTTTTTTTTTTTTTTTACTTTTATGGCAATTCTGAATCAACAAATTTGCCTGGACTGAAAAGATCTTCTGTTCTTTGTCTTTTTCTTAAAACATTCTAATCTGCCATGTTTTCTCTCTAAAATCTAAAGGAAACTAACACTAGACGTAAATCCCAAATATTACCCCTCTGACCTGAGGTTAGAATAAGGTCATCAACCCTCTTGCGTGTCGTAAAAGGTGACTGAAGGAGGCTGACGTTGGGAAAGGCATCAGGCTATAAAACTTCTACTCCAGTATCCCAAAATGTATTAGGCAACTGGCAAATGTGGATGTACCCAGAAAATAATAGTTAAACCAACAAAGACAGAGAGAGAGAGAGACAAAAATACCAAATATATATATATTTTTTTTGTTCTTTATTTCGTCTTATACGATTTCTCGTATTAGAAATTTGTTAGTTTTCGCATACCCCTTGGGGTCAGAGCGCAGGGTCAGCCATTGTACAGCGCCCCTGGAGCAATTACAGGTTAAGGGTCTTGCTCAAGGGCCCAGCAGAGTAGGATCTCTTTTGGCAGTGACGGGGATTCGAACCGGCAACCTTCCAGATACCAGCGCAGATCCTTAGCCTCAGAGCCACCACTCCGCCCCCATTTCACAGAATGTATGATTTTGAGGTAACATGGTGATATTGTCCTTGTGATGCAATAATAGATTAAGCAGATTTCATAAAAGATTTGCAATGTAGAATGTGCAGTTGGGAAGATGAGGAGAGACAGATGGTGAAATACAAGAGAGAGGGGAGAAATGGAGGAAGTACCATTAGTAACTGCCATTGAGGAGTGACAGCTGAAATGGTTATGGCCATTTAAAGAGGATGTGAGAAGATGAGTTAGCAAAGCAGATGGTGAAGGAAGAACATGGAGAATGATGTGGAAATGGAAGACCCAGGACCACCTACTGGGAAAACGTAATGGAATTGGGAAGGGAAGATAATAATATTATTGTAGAGATGAAGAAAATGGTGTACTGAATCAACAAACTAATTAAATAGGGGAGGCTTGGTTATGGGACACACTAAGAACCCCTTGGAAGTACAACAGTATGAGAAAATGACAGCATTATGAACAATGCTGCATATCATCTCTTTGACACACCAACACAGTACTTTCAGACAACTAATTATTCAGTAGAAGTGTGTCAAGAAATGTGACTGGAGTTTCTTTATGCCAATGCTTGCATAAGGCTTCACTGTGACTGGAACTGCTAATCAGAAGTTTTTATTTCTTTTTAGTTTTGTCCATTTTAGTCATTCTGGTGTATATTTTAGAGGGATTTGTTGTTTGTCATAATACAGTAAATAAATAAATAAACAATTGAGGTTTGATAAAAAGCCAAATTTCCACCTGGGGGAACAAATAAACTCTATCTATCTATCTATCTATCTATCTATCTATCTATCTATCTATCTATCTATCTATCTATCTATCTATCTATCTATCTATCTATCTATCTATCTATCTATCTATCTATCTATCTATCTGTATGTGGTTAGGCTACCTGGTGATTCTTAACGGGCCCTATTTGAGTGCAAGTGTGTGCATGAGAAGACTGGTGCCCCATCAAGATTTGATTCATGCCCTTTGACTGATGCTGCCAGGGTAGACCCTGAACTGGACAAAGAAGGTTTAAGAATGTTATGTTAAAATGTTATGTACTAGAAGAAGAGACCATTTATAAATGGTGAGTGACTTTCATTTATTCTCATTAATTGCTACTATTGCTAAAGCTGGAAACTCAATGGTAACTCACTAGGCTGCCCAATTATTAATGTTATCATTTAGTTTGATTTCCCCTAGATCTGCAGTATAGGACCACCTTTAAGTTCTTTCTAGCTGTTAAGGAGTTCATGGGTGTGGAGATTAAAGAACTGCGTAGAACAATGAAACTCTGTACAGCAGCACTGTCCCCTGGTGGTCCTAAACTGTTGCACATAATGGTAAAGATGCAAGCCCTTGACTTATATACTGTATAATATACAGCATACCTATGACAATTGGACTTTGTGGAGCTGAGGAAAATTCCAAATGTAGGAAAAATCAATGTGCCTTAGTTGCAGCAGATTTTTTTTTGTAATGGGAAACACATGCAAAGGAAATAGTTCAGTTTCCAACAGCCTGATGATAGTTTAGTGCGCCAAAACCTTTTTCCTTTGCCCACCCTTCATTATATTGATTAACTAGATACATTACCATTTTTGGTTGAAAAGCTGGCCACCATACTTTTCTCTACCACATTCTGGAACTAGCATCATTATATTTAATTTGTTAAATGTCTTTCTTTGTCTTGTCCCTGCTTTATGTGAAGTGTCATGGTTTTAATCTCTTGGTCAGTCTCAGTCTGTTCTGTTACAATTAACTGTAAAGGATGGCAAGCTGCTGTGCTTTGGGACATGCAGATGGAGAAGTAACTAAATGAATAATGGCACATTTGTGAATCTTATTTCAAGTGCAACTGTTTTATGATGGCTGCTATTTAAAGTAAATACTATGATGTGCTGCATAAAGGAAAGATTCCTAACTCATCATATTGTGCTGTATGAAATAAAGGCTGATTTGACATGCTGTAATAAAGACTGTTAAACTGATAATACAGTAGATGCTTTATAAAATATAATTTAACCAAACATTATAGTATCCTGTATGAAATAAACAACCAAAACTTTCTAAGTTATGCTGTAAGAAATAAAGAATGGTAACTCAAATATATGTTACTAGAAATAATGATTCATTAATCACTGCAAAGTGGTAGACTGTATGAAACAAAGATAAAATAAGTCATGACGTCATTTAAAAAAATGGACATCAACAAGAAAATAAACATATTGGAACAGATGAGCAACACATACAGGTAAATAAAATATCCCACCAGCTGTGCTGGGCTTTCCCGAACGGAATACTTTCCTAGTTTACAGTTGAGGGTGTCTACCACACTTATCCATCGTATATAACTCCACACATTCCTCCAAAACACCTTCTGTAACTTTTCTTTCTACCTTGGGCCTTTTTCCCATTTGTCATCACCTGGTCGACCCAACCCCAAGCTCAGTGCCTTTATTGCACTGTGCTTTTAAAGCCCAGCCTATAAGCACTACTAGGGCCACTTTCCTGTCTTCTCATAATTACTTCTAGGTCAGGGACAGACAGCAGGCTAGAGCTTCACCTGTTGATCACATAGGGCAAACAAGTTAATTCCCATTTAACCTAATACACATATCCTTAAAAAGTGGGTGAAAAATCTGGAGAAATGAGGGAAAATATGAAAACTCAACACACACAATGACCTGAACTCAAACAATTGTACCAGTGCTGGCAGTATAGAATAAAGACAAGCTAATCTGAATCGTCCATTTGTCCATTCATCCAGAACATATTTTATCCATTTGTGGTTTGCAGAGGGTTATATCTTTTCTTGACAGGAACTTAATGGCGCATGAGATGCCAGACTCATCCACACACCTTCACTGACTCATGCAAAGAAAACTGTCAATCAGGCAAACATGAATGTCTTTGGATATGTGGGTGGGGGGATAAGTCACATAAGCACTGGGAGTACATGCAGACTGTGCACAGACAGTGACTCACAGGTACCAGGAATCTAGTTTGTATTCCTGGAGCTGTGAGAGAGCTGGGCTGATCACCACACTGCTGTGTTACCATCACTAAGTTACTAAATCAATATGACACAATTCATAAATGACATATAGAATGATGAATCACCTTGATGCGTTATGCAAAATAATGATCAGTAAAACTTGTCAGACCCTATTATTGACTGTCAATAGTTTAATAATATGATATGGAAGTACACTTTCTGTGTTTTTTATTTTCCTTTGATTCAGTTTTCTCATCTATGTTTTCATATACATGCAGTATACAAGTTCAATTCATTGTCAATAGGCCATTAGAGTACAGGGTTCAATTTATCTCATTCTCTCGTATTGCCTGTATATGCTAATCATTTGACTTTCCTGTTCTCCAGCAGCAAACAAAATACAATATGTGAACAACTGCAATGCAGCCTCATCATTTAAACTACTTTGATGAAATCCATTTGTCAGTAGCCCTAAGAATTAGAGGCAGATTAGTCACAGTTAGATCTAATGACAAGGTGACAGGTTCACAGAGTGTGGGGCATCATTCCCAGGGTTGGAGGTGTTTTCAATGACCTCAGGGAACTGTGACAACTCTGATGTGGTAGGCAGGCTTCAACACTAGTACGCTGAAAGAGGGAAGCAATGATAGCAGGGAGCTTAAATTATTAGGAGGCTGCCTTACTGGTGCATAAGTGGGAGATCTCCCTAGACAGGTGACTAGGCTCTTGGCCAGAAACTGGGCAGATCCTGTTATTTTTTTTCATGTCATAACCAATTACATAAGTATGATAGGCTACTGTGACGATGCAGGTCCACTCCATCCTGCCATCATCCTTACTGGGAGCCCTGAACCTGACATTGTCGGTAATGTCACTAAGATGAGCTGACAAATGAGGACATTTCTCTAATGAAGCCAGGGGATAGTGCAAGAATGCCAAGTGCTTTTATTAAAAACAAAACAATCAAAACAGTGTCCAAACAAAAAGTGCAGTGCATCATAGGTTCAATAAATCGATAAAAACAAGCGTCCAGTGGGGATAAAAACCAGAAATAAATAAATCCGATAAAATGTAAGGTTAAAAATGCAGTCTCATTCTTCCTGGTCTTAGCCCACCTCCGTCTCTCATTCTCCCCGGCTCACCCATAACTTTCGCAGCCGGCGGAGACCCAACAGCCACGAGCTCCTTTTGGCCGACCTCCGTCTTGGCTTCCATAAGGACATCACTGCCAGACCATCCGAGGTTGCCTCTCCTCCCTTCATCCTTCGCGCTCCTCAGATCCCTCGGGAGGACATCTGCCTTGCTCACCCCATTCACCTAAACATTCAGTGGGGTAGACTAACCCCTAGAGCACCACAACCAAACGCTCCTTCACGGGGCCCCAGCTCGTGCTGTCTCCTCCTTAAAGGCGGCCAGATCAGAGCTGCTAAGATGGTTCTTTCACGTCCTTTAACCTCATTTTTCTTCCTCTATACATATATCCATCTAAATCCCCCCTTTCCTGGTATATATACACATCCGCCCGCGCCTCCGTGGCCACTGCGCCTTAATCACATGCCACAGGAAGCCAATGAAGCAATTGAGAATGATCGCACCCACACGTGCAGGTGCGACTCGCTCCAGCTACCTCATTAACTCCCCGCTGTCATGCAATCGCGCCCACAGAGAACGACACGGCTATACAGATTAAAAACCTGGCCCTTTTTTTTGAAGCCACGGACCCGCTATACCACAGCTACCACTTCTACAATCCAAATCTGTGAAGTTAGGTGCTATTAACTGACCAGGCAGTCTTCTCTGAAGTACTGTACTGCCTGTGCAACACGGCAATCTAGGAAAGTACGAGGAGATTGAAAGGGTTAACACATGCAACAAATTGTAGTTTAGGTTGGAGAGGTATAGGTTTAATAGGACATTGGAGCTCCTTCAAGAAGAAATGGGGTTTGTTCTACCATAATGGGTTCATTTCAACCAGAGGGGTGACATGTATTGAGAAAATTAGTCAAGGAGTATTTAAAGTACAGAATGAGGGGTCAGGGAGCTGGGGATAGGTCAGGTTTATAAGTGTTATAAGTGTTATTTTTTTAATAAATGAGCAAGAAGCAGAGCCAACTCTCACAACTCATCCATTGCTATTTCATCATTTTGTAAGAATGACAAATACTTTTGTACCATTATTAATAAAACAAGTAATTGTGTGTAAATTACAGAACTCACATTTTCATACTTTGTCAATGAATTCAAATAGGAACTATCTTGTTTTGGTTGCTCTGGACCTAATTGTAAGCTATTATGTACACACAGTAATCTGTTAATTTCCTAAAAAGCTTTCAATAAGAGCTGAGGAGAAATTCCATATTGATGACTACAACTTAAAAGCGTACACTGTTTTCCACGATACTGTAATGACTAACGGGACAGCAGTAATGACACACACACTCACGTTCTTAAAGAATCCTGAATCAGGTGTTTGATTTCAAACCAACAAAACAACAACTCCAGATATCGGGGTAAACCATCCCATTGTTTAGTCCACAGGAAACACCTGCTAAACTCCTTTCCACCATGAGAAACACTTGACTTCTCAGTCTTTCACTCCTTTATACCATCCTCTTTCAGAAGAAGAACCTCTTTCCCATGCCGGCTCCCACTTAACTTGCACTCTGACTTCACCCATGTTCCTTCATCTTCCAAAAGATTCCCCCGAAGTGTGCTCTGGCTTTGCTTGCATTTCTCACAGTTCCCAATCTTGTCCCTGGACAACCAGCCACTTTGATACTTTGGAATTACAAATTATAAAAGTCTTGTAACTTTGGAATGTGTAAGAAAAGACAAAAGAGGTTCACAAAGGGTTAGGGTCCAACATTTGAAAACCCTGATTAGTTAACCTTAGGAAAGGTTAGAAGGTTAAAAAGATGAAAAAATAAGTGTGTTTCCCAATGTGCTGGTTCTTCAACTGATGGTGACTTCCTGTTTCCTTCATTCTGTAAAGGATGGTGCTGGAACAGGAAGAGATGAAGGATGGGTGACAGTGGCATCACAAGTCCTCTTGAGGCATGTAATCATAAAGTCTTAAGGGTGGAAGAGGAAAAAAGAGCTGTACAACATCCATGCACCAATGAAGTCAGTGCCTATAAGAAATGCACCAGGCTCAAGTGTGTGACAGATGCTAAGGTAAAGACCAGGTTAAATCATTTGCTTGCTAAAACCTTTATTTAAATTTTATGTTGAATGTTGAGTATTAAAATCAGTAAATGCCACAGATTCCCAGGACAAAAATCCTCACTTAACAAGGTAAGGGTTGCAAAGAAAATTTTGTTTCATAGAACTGGTGCCAGATAGCATTACAATAATGTTTTTGCTTGCATGAGCTGTTTAAGATATGTGGTTAATGAATTTTAAACTAAATAACTTTAGAAAGCTGTTTGTGCAGAGAGAAGAAAACAACGAGAAATGAGAAAAATTCCCAAAGTGTAGAAAATTCAAAATAGAGAATAAAAGAAAATAGCTAGGTGTGAAATGGGAAAGCCTCAATACAGTCTACTATGGAAATCTGCTGTTTGGAATTAAAGAAGAGTTAGTATTGGAGGACAAGTCTACTATTCTGTTTAATGTAACTTAAAAAGCAGAGTGTGTCCTGACATTTAGTAAGATTCATTAAAAACTATGCAATATCTTCAAGAATAGGATTCAAAGAAAAATAAACATGACCCAATATAGGATACAAAAACAGATACTAGTAGGAGATTGTTTGACTTTAAACAGAGTTTTGGTAGCATCGGTAAGAAGGTTCTAAAGGACCAAATATCAAATTAAAACTAAAATTAATATCACAGAAAGTGGCTGGGTTGATATCTGTTAATCAAGCTACTAATATTTATTTATCAGTTCAGAGATGAGCATGGAGGGTAAATAAAGAAAGGAAAAAAAGAAGAAGAAAAAAAGTGGAATGAAAACTGTCTCATTGACGTCTCTACCAAATGGAAATGACTGAAATAAAAATTCATGGGTTGATGGGGTGTGAAGGTCATGGCTAAAGTTATTGTAATAGAAAAGAGATGGTTGTAATAGAGTTAGGATCAGTGAACCATGGGACAGGTTGGATATATACTCTCGTCCAGGAAAGAATATCTGAGAAAAGAAACAGCATAAATAATCATGAAGTAAAGGAAAACTTGAAAAAAGAAGTATAATATGTGCATACAGGTATATGTGGGGGGAATGCTATCTTAAAGGAAAGATTTTACTTTAATTAAAACAATCTTGATGATAATGATGATGATGCTGCTGCTGCTGCTGATGATGATGATGATGATTATTATTATTATATATTTTACAGTGACTAACTTCAGACTTTCAAACCAGTCCTCATTCATTTCATATTCAGACATTTACAGTATAATCTGCATGCTACTTTAATTACATATCTTTTAGTAATAACGACATGCTTCTAATACAGTTCCAGTGTGGTGTCTTTTTTCTGCAGTGCACAGACTTGATTCTGTATTTTGAATCTTCTTGTTGGTCTCTTTTTCTCGGACTTTATTTTCATTAACTCCACCCCCACACTTGTTTTCCTTTTACATTATGCTCTTAATTAGAGTGAGTAGCAGGCGGTAAGATTGTTACAATGGAAGATGAATGATGTTTTAGTCAAATTTATTGACTGAAGTTGCTGTTTTGGCCTATGGCCCTTTTAACTCTGAAAGCAATGTCTAATAGCGTCTGTCTGTCTATAGTCTGACTCTTAGTATGGATACTACCTTATCTTAATGGTACATATGCCTGTTTTATATACTTGATGGAATATGATAAATACTCATTGGCTCTACTTCCACTATTCTTTCATTTACTTTTTAGCAATTTGTCCTTGGGATTAATAAAGTTTTTCTAATCTAATCTAATTTTATCACCCACTGGGATCATATAGCATGTGTGTGTAAACATAATATGAACTGTCATGGTTTAACTAGTGCTCTGTACCTATTCTGTTTTCTTTATTTAAACTCTGTTATTTTTATATCTTTAGTTTAGTTTATATCTTTAGTTGTATTTTTTTCTCAATTTTTTTTGTAAATGTTTCTGGCATGTTGTTTTATTTGACATTATATTTCATTCATTGTTCTTTCTTTTTCATTTTATTTTAGGTTAGGTTAGGTTAGGTAGATTTTATTATCCCAGAGGGAAATTGTTTTGCAACAGGAAAGTACAAAAACAGAAGACACTCAATATCAGTACAAAGAAGCATAATTACTTTCAACAGTACACAAAATAATAATGCAGAATTTAACATTTAACAGTATCTCTACAAGTAACTTATTTTTTAGCTCTAGGAATAACAGAGTTCTTAAACCTGTTGCTCTTTACCATTGGAAACCAAAATCTGCAGACTGATGGTTGTTAAACCATCAGCAAATTTAACAAATGATTCAATAAAAAAATGTCATTATGGTTTTGTCAACTTTAAAACAGTTGAGGCTCCTAAGAAAGACTGCACTTTTTTACAGATTTGCATTGTGGTAAGATCAAAATTAAGCTTGTTCTCAGTACTCGTTTCCAGATATTTGTATTGCTATACCATCTTCACTGTCTCCTCTTTAATTAAAGCTGGCAGTGGATGGTGAAAGCACCTGAAATCTACAACCATATCTTTTGTCATAGCAATATTAAGTCATGTAATGAAAAGTCAAGCAAAATGACACCTTTTAGTGGCTAACTAAAAAGATTACGATATGCAAGCTTTCGAGGTAACTTCAGGCAAGATGTAATAATAAGTTGTAAATTAGAGTGATCACACCATTGTGCAGACTCATTGAAAATAGGTCCATGGATGTCTTCCTTACCTTGTAGAAGACTCACAACGCCAGAGTCGTCTGCAAATTTCAGAATATGTCTATCCTTGTATAAACTCCTGCAGTCATTTGCATACAGGATAAGCAAAAGAGAAGATAAACAACAGCCTTGCGGAATGCCAAAAGATGTACTTAGGCTATCAGAGAAACAGCCATTGACACTCACTCATTGTGTTGTGTTTGTTCAAAAGTCCAGAACTTTTGACAGAAATGATCAATCAGTTTCTCAACTAAAATGTGGCTCTGGATCACATTAAAGGCTGACGAAAAGTCTTTAAACATCAGATTTGCATGGTTTTTTATTTCTTCCAAGTGCTCATACAATAAATTCAAAAGTGTTGCTGTGGTCCTCCACACTCTTCTTTGCTCTGAATGCACATCGGTAATGGACCAGTGGGGCCTCAGTTTTTTTTTTTGCACATCAACAACAACAACATTTATTTATATAGCACATTTTCATACAAACAATGTAGCTCAAAGTGCTTTACATGATAAAGAAAAAGATAAAGACAAAATGAATTAACATAGAATAAAAGTAAGGTCAAATGGACATGGAGGAAAAAAAAACAAAACAAAAACTAAAAAATAAAATCTGCAGGAGTTCCAGGTCACGGGACTGCCCAGCTCCCTCTAGGCATTCTACCCAATATAAATGACCTCAATCAATCCTCATGGTATTCAGGGTTCACATGAAAGAACTTGATGATGACGGTCATGTGGACTTTTGGCCTTTAATCCATCAATGTAGGGACATCACGGTGCTTTGATCAGGTGGTGGTGGTACAGACCACCATCACAGACAACCAGAAAAAGAACAGAGAAAGTAGGGGTTAGTATGGATTTTGGAACCACCATGAATAATAATGATAATTAATTGAATATACAGAGCATCAGGATTAAACTAAGATGAACCTGTGAGAAAGCCATGTTAAAGTAATGTGTTTTTAGAAGTTTTTTAAAGTGCTCAACTGTATTAGCCTGGCGAATTCCTATTGGTAAGCTATTCCAGATTTTAGGTGCATAACAGCAGAAGGCCGCCTCACCACTTTTTTTTAAGTTTAGCTCTTCGAATTCTACGTAGACACTCATTTGAAGATCTAAGGTTATGATTTGGAATATAAGGTGTAAGACATTCCAAAATATAAGATGGAGCGAGATTATTTAACTTCTCAAAGGACTTCATGATATGATCATGCTTTGGGATGTGCAGTTTTTGCCAATGGAATAACAGTTGCCTGTTTCCATAGGCTGGACACTTGCTGTAAATCCAAGGATATTTCAAATATGGAGTGAAATATTGGAGAAAGCTCCTCTGCATAGTAATGAAGCAGACAACCACTTATTCTATTTTTTTTTGTTAAAATAGTTTATTACTTTCTTGTTCTTAATTTTTTAATACGTTGAGGCCAAGATTTGGAAGATATGAAGATTTTTGTATGTTCTCTAATATTTTTTGTGTTTGCATTTTTTTTTGTTCTTGCTCTTGGATTTGATTATTCTTTTAGATTTTGGTTTTGTTTGCTTTTGGATTGCCTCTTTGGGGGACTATTTTTAAATTTGATTCCTTGTTTTGCTTTTTTGGATTTTTTTGTTAATAATTCTAAGAAATACAAGTTTCTCATTGGGCTAGGGGTTTTAATGCAGTTCCCTTCTCCCATTTACATGTTGTAGGCCTTAATCTTTTTGACCCCAGACCTGCTTTTGAGATTTAGGATTAGGCCTAATTGAAGTATTCAGGTCTGTTTTCAGGATTCAAGTCTTTTAGTAAACCAAATTAAACAGAACTCTGATCTATACACTAAGGTTTTTTGGCTTCTTTTCTGAGCCACTGGGAATCTTATTATTACTTTAGAAGTTAACCACAATAACCGGTACACTCAATAGCCAGTAGAAAGGGATTGCATTTAAGTGGACCCTTCAGCTGAAATCTATCAGAATGATTTTTTTATGCAGTGACTACAATATTATAATATTTTAGATTTGGGCATGGCTTACTGGGGCTATGAGGTGGCCTGGTCAATAACAAACCCAAGTCTTATACTTTCACTAATGCCAAATCAGAAACCAAATCTATTATCAGAAATTTGAGCCACTAAATTGCTCATCAGAAGAGCAAATCAAAATAAGAAAATTGTTCTTGCAAAGTCCTTGAAATATTTGCAGTCTAGAACAAACCAGAAAGTGCACAGTGCTGACCTTTATATCATCATGACAGTAACGTCATGCTAATGTCCTACTCTGCACACATTCAGCCTGTCACTCCATAACATTCCATGGCAACCACCAACATTCCCTATGAAAAACAAAATGTTGTTGTAAGGAAGAGTGCAATCATTTTTTAGTATATGTCATAAGGGCTCTGATGATGTTAATTCTTTGCCATTTCAGGTGTTCCCATTGTGTGATAATGCCTTCTCTTTTCTTGCCTTTTCTGCAGACCAGAAGATTGACATATTTTCCATCTCCAACATCACTTCCAGTGTCCATCCATCTGGACCCACCTCTTCCTGCCTGAAGTCCGCATAACCAGAAGCTCCATCATTTTCTGATCCGTCAGAACCAGACTTCTGTCTGAAAAAACGTCTCCTCTAACGCAATTGTTGGCATTTTCTTTCTTTTTTGAAATGTAATTATATTGGGTTTGCCCACAGGTGGCCTAACACTTTTAGTCTCTGCTTATTATTACACATCATTGAAATCAACTTATATGAAATAACAAGAATTTAATTCTTTGGTCTTCAAAACCCCAATTAAAATGTTTTAACTTTTATTTAAAGTCTAAGTGGAGTTCCCAAAAAAGCAAATGCTAACCATACCAATATACTTGAGTGTGCAGGCACCTTGTACATGCTTTGTTCAGACTTGATTCCAATGCATTCAGGACCAACATTGACTCCCAGCAACCCTTAACTGCGCAAATGTGGATTAATGGTAGGAGGGGTGATGGGAAATCAATTAGACCACCAGCCATTAAAGATAAGCAGTGTCAAAATTGGATGAATTGCTCAATATTAAAACAACTCAGTACAGTATGTTAGAATTCATGTACTTTAAAGAATAATTATAAATTAAAAACGTTCTACTAATTATTTAAAATGCTAGCTTATACAATAACTAGTCCTAAGTTTATTTAACATGCCTGCAGTTTAACATTTAATTGTTGTCTATGTTCCCGTTAATCAATCAAAAAGTAAAAAAAAAAAAAAAATTTCCCAGACAGACATTACTTTAATATATTTTAAATGCCAACTGAATATATTTGTGTCGACCAAAGTGTACTTTTTGTTGCCTAAATGAACTTTGAACTTTCCATGGTAACTATGTCAACAAAATGTAAAAGCTCATCACAAGCTCATTTCTTTACTGAGATCGAGCGTTTGTTTCTGGCATGAAACATTGAACATTCAACCGTATCCTGGACCACATGAATTAATCTGGCCGAGTCTATCCAAACTTTGAACATCCATCTTAAATTAATGAGAATAACATAGCTTTACAAATTTGAGAGGGATAGAAGACATGCAGTCATTACAGCTGCGTATGATACAAATATTTGTTCATCCTCACTCAGACACATTTTTTGTAATTTGTTGTAATTTTTGTAAATTATACCCAGTTAGGTAATAAGCATTACTTCTGATTTGTACCTGAACTGTTTGCAGAAAATTTGCTGAATATTAGAAAAAAGGCCATTCAGCCGAAGAAGGTCATCCTTCCCATTCAGCTAGATTGTCCACAAAAATCAAGTCAAGATCTGAAAGTCCATAAAGTCTCGCTGTCTAACACACTACTGCGTAATTTACTCCATTCATCTATGGATCTTTGTTAGTGATGTGTAGTTTTCAGTTACACTAACTAAGCAATACATTGTTTGTTTTTTGTTTATTGCTGCTTGTAACATTGAGATTAGTCCCATCTCTTAACTGATTGAATGCATTTTTCTGCATCATCAACACCTATTATGTATAAACTGAAGACACAGTTTTTATTACTTCTTTTTTTATTTGAATTTATCAGGAGCACTATACAACCACGACAATGATCATTGTCTTATACAAATTTACTTTGCTTCATTAGACAGTGTTGAAGCGTGGCATGGCAGCACTACTGTGTTACAGCTTCAGGAAACTACATTTGAATTCTGGCTGGCTACAGTCTGAGATGAGCTCACATGGATTCCCCATGCCTGCCTACATTTTTCTCCAGGTGCTTGGTTTTCCTTCCACAGCCAAATAAATGGTCAATTGACAGCTCTTCAATGTAGGAGTATGTAAACAAACATGTACCTTCTCCATGTTCCTGTCATGTATATGAGGTTGCCTGGATGGACTTTCTTGTAAGTCAAAAAAAAAAAATACTTGATATAAGCATAAAAAATCTATACAAGAAGAATGCAGTTTGCTTGATCAATATTTTTAAACATAGTATTCTTGGTTATTAACACATCTGATTGCTCATATGCATTTTTGTCAAATCCTTTACATGGACATGTTCAGTATTGTCATGGATGGGCAGCCTAGTTGTTCTTCATTTTTGACATGAATGCTGAGGTTAAATGTTGTTTCCATACTGTGTTCAAAGTCAATGATGGATCTGTGCAAATAATACACCTTAAGCTCATAAATCAAATAACTGCCTACTCTTCTTCTTTGCTACATAGAGAAATTGAAGCAGCCATGTTAACAACAGCACAACACAAATCAGACCATTTAAGACCTATGTTGTAGAAATTGAAACAAGCAAAGCTCATAAGAATATACAAGACTACCACTGCAGCTGAAAGTATATAAAAGTAGGTGTTTTTTGACTTTGTAATAATGAGTACTAGAATACAGGACATGATTTAGTTTGGGGGCAGCACAGTGTGACAGTGGTAGCGCTGCTGCCTCGCAGTTAAGAGACCTTGGTTCGACTTCCTGGGTCCTCCCTGTGTGTTCTCCTCGTGTCTGCGCGGGTTTCCTCCGGGTGCTCTGGTTTCCTCCCACAGTCCAAAGACATGCAGGTTAGGTGCATTGGTGATCCTAAATTGTCCCTAGTGTGTGCTTGGTCTGTGTGTGTGTGTGTGTCCTGAGGTTTGTTCCTGGCTTGCACCCTGTGCTGGCTGGGATTGGCTCCAGCAGACACCTGTGACCCTGTGTTAGGACATAGCGGGTTGGCTAATGGTCCTCACAGGTGGCGCAGTGGTAGTGCTACTGCTTTGCAGTAAGGAGACTGTGTAAGATTGTGGGTTCGCTTCCCGGTTCCTCCCTGTGTGGATAGTGCTTTGAGTACTGAGAAAAGCGCTATATAAATGTAATGAATTATTATTTTGATGGATGGATGGATTTAGTTTGGGTTTATATGGTCATCATTGTCACATGTAAGTTTATGTTTATAGTCATTATTGGTCATTATTGTCACTGTGATGGACAGCCAGGTCCCATGCCCAGCAGGGACACCCCTGCTGCATTTGTTCCAGGGGAGCAACCATGGGCAGTTCAATACCTCTCTCGGGACGCTTGGTGGCAGCCTCCCTGGTGGACGGTGATCCCCCAACCTTTCGCATGGCTCCATGGGAGATGGAGTCTTCCTCAGCCTGGTTGGGAGCTCGGATGGCCACTAGGGGGAGCTGCATGGAGTCAACACACCCGGCTGGACGAATTTTCAGCCCCACCCAGAAGTGCAACTAGGACCAGGTGGTCAAGCACCTGGAACGCTTCTGGGTGGGCTATAAAAAGGGCCAACCACCACCACTCGAGGGCCAGAGTCGGGAGGAGGAGGACTAAGCTAGAGGAGGAGTGGTGGTAAAGGAGAAGAGTGTTTTGGTGGTGTTGTAATAGTGCTTTGGGACTGTGTTGGGCTGTGTGGCATGGGGAAGACGTGTCCCATAGCTAAAGAATAATAAAGCCTGTGTTCATTTTGTATGTGCCTCTGCGTCAGTCTGTGCCAGGTCGGGCGCTATACGGCGTCCAGATTACATCACATATACAGAGCACAGCAAAGTCTTACTGAAATGCACTACTCAACAAGCAACACATCACCGCTCCTCAGCAGTTTACACAGTGAATATCTAAAAAAGATTGAACTTTGTGATTTACAGTTTAATTTCATAGGTCTTAGGCAAATAAAATTAATTAAATCCATTGCTGCTTATGACCAGGCTTGTGACCAGTCTGAGTCAGTCCCAGCAGCAAGGTATGGTACTCAGCAAAACTGTTAAAGTTGAAAGAACATTTATAATGTATTGTACATATGGAAACATGACTTTCTTTGTACATTTTGTATATATTTAATTTAACACTGGTGATTTTGCATCATCACAGGACAGGCTTCCACACACCCACACTCAACATGCTAATTTTGAATTGCCAGTTTACCTAACAGACATAAATTAGGAACATGGGAGGAAGATGGAATTCTAGAGAAAAACCATAGGGATACAGGGAGAATATGCAGACTTCACACCGACAGTACCTAGGTCAGGGTAATAAAAAACACAGGTCCTCCAAAAAGCATCTGCTTAAATGTATTTATTTAAATGAAGCATTTAACTCAAACTTCCATTTTTAAATTTTGTTTTCATGCTGAGCACATTTATAAAACATTTTTAATGCGTTTTCTTTTCAGCTGGACTCAATGATTGAAATCTCAAATAATGAAGTGTATTACTTGCAGTCAAGTGTAACTTTCTTCAATGAATCAGATGTGGTTTTCACTTTCAGAAGGAGACCTACTGGATTTTGCACTGCCGACTCTCAATAGGACGGCCTTTATCAGCAGTTCTGATGACTGTGCAGCTTCTTCCCCCGCTGGTGCCTGAGTGCTACATTCCTCCAAAGTACGACACCTCGTCTAGGGTGCCAGCAGCTAGACCTGCAAGTGTACCATTCTGCCAGATAACCAAGTTGCCTCCTAGAGTTTTTTGCTTCAATGAAGTGACAGTAAAATCGACATCACATTGGAGTGCTTCTTGGTACATTGAGGTTTCCAGCTGAAATACTCTCAACAAGATTTTTTAGGCACCATATTGAAGACTTCTACTGTACTTCTCTACCTCTCTATGTAAGCAAACTAATCAATTATAAGTTGATAATCAAATATAAGTTCCCCTGTACTTGAAGATTTATTTATTTCCTCTGGCAATTTATACAGTATGTGCTTATCTGATAATATGTTGCTAATCTAATGTGAACACAATGAATTTAGTGCTGATTATGTTGGATCCAGCATTGCTTTCCAATTAACTTCTGCATTGTTTTACTAGCTGGCAAAATGAATATGTCTATATCTGCATTTCTCTGTGTTCATTGACTGATTACAATCTATCCAATAGGTATAGTAGTATCTGAAGAACTAAAAGATACTGTAGTTTTGGCAGAGTGAATAGGAGTAGTGATAGAGTGATGAGCGTCAAGCTGGGCCATGATGTAGTTAATATCATTTGTGCATATGCTCATCTAATGGGCTATGTGGAAGAGGAGACGGATGTTGTCTGGGCAAAATGGATGAAGAGCTTATGATGGTACAACAGGGAGAAAATGTGAATGTTTGTGGTGATCTAAATGGACATATGGGAAAGTGTAAAAAATGATAGAGTGCACACCAGGGAGCAAAGAGACATGATGGTGGAACAGAAAGGTGCAGGATGTGATAAAGGCTAAGAAGGAGGCAAAGAAAACATGGTCCCAATCTGGGAGCGTGGAAGACAGAGAAATATATAGACAGACAAAAACAAAGAGGCAAAAAGGGAAGTAGAAAGGGCAAAGCACACAGCCTTGTTTTTCTATGTATTGTGCCTAAGTGACCACAACGTAATACCCGAACTATTTCAAAGTGACGTTTGCACTGTTTTGTGTGTTTTGTATCTCACACCCTCATACACCTTTATCGTAAGAGCATCCCTTATCTACGATGGAGCATACAATCAGAAGAAAATACGTAGTTGGTTTTAAAGTAAAAGTCATTGAAGTGGCAAAAGAAATTGGTAACTGCGCTGCTGCAACAAAATTCGATGTGTCTAAGAAACTGCGAGATTGGAGGAAGCAAGAAGATGTAAAAAAAAAATGTAAGTGTCGCATTTTTGAATGGGCGTATAAGTCAAGGTCTGATTTTATGATCGATTTTTCAGGTTTCAAGACCCGACTTATACGCGAGTAAATACGGTAATTTCTAGGCAGGAGTGTATAGCCAGGGAGGTGTCCTGCTTGCATACTCTTGAGATATGTTAATGCATACTGCACGAGACTTCCCATTTCTGGTCTCATCCTAGGCCTCTAAGGAGTCCCAACTCTAATTCAAATCAATTCAGTTTATTTTTGTAAATCGCTTTCACTGAGTGTAGGTGAAGTGTGCTGTGACAAATTCACAGGTAGATAACAAATTGCTAATCACATTACGCGTACACTTAAGGACACAGAATTTTTTAAGATGATTTGTTGTAATAGTCTCCCTTAAACTGGAGTGGATTTAGAGATGCCACACTAGGAATCCTGTCTTTTTTTACCACCCTACAACAGCAGTCTCAGTGTTCACTATGGACAGTGTGCACCTTTTGACCCGTGCTTACACATGACAATGATCCATATCTAACAATTTCTTTGAACTGGAGTCTCTTCCCCTTTCAGCCATGTGTTACACTTTATTTTCACAAAGGACATGTCAAGCCTGTGATTACCTTTAAGGCTGAGTGACTTTGAACTTTATGTGATGGAGAAGGTGATGAACTACACATCAAATGAATTCAACCATTAAACAAGCCTTGCACAATAGACCATTTCTTTTAGCAAATTTTGTACAGAATTATTCTTCTTCATTTAGGTTCCACAGCATTCTCAAACCCATCTAACAGAATTCAGATTTGTAGGTGGCCAAAGCAGCACTGGAAGTATGGCAGGAATCAGACTCAGCCAGGACCCCAATTCATTACATGGCCCTCTCATGTACACACTCACACAATGACAATTCACCAATTATCTAACTTCATCACCTTTGGGGATATAAGAGGGAGAAATGGACAAAAGCCCATGCAGATATGCGAAGAACATGAAAATCTCACCTGGAAAATGACAAGGCGTCGGATTTTAACTGAGCTGAGCAGTTTTACACTTTATTTAAGATGTCAAATAAAAATGGTAGACATCAGTATAGTAGTTTAGTAGTTCATTTTCAGACCTGTTATGCTCTATCTATCCATCCATCCATTACTTTTTAGGAGTTCTTAATGAAATTCATAGTCACGTCTATCCTGACAGCATTGGACACAAGGTAGGAACCTATCTTGAAACAGGGACCAGTTCATCACAGGGCTCACACACAAACATCCATGCTAAGTTATTCAAAGGCCAGTTTAGGACAGCTGATAACCTAAGTAAGACATCTTTAGCATCAGTAAAACTGAAGGACACAAAGAGAATCGCATACAGACGTGGAGAGCACATGCAAGCTCCACAAAAACAGAGAAGAGGCCGGCATCTGAAATTAGTTTCCCAAAGTCAAAAAGTATGCCACCAGGCACCCAGTTATTTTAACAAGTGGTTCTAAACTTAATGAAAGTGTTGTGTGTGTGCATGCGTGCGTCCAGTGAAGAATTGGCACTCCGATTTCAGTTAGGTGCAGTCTAGAGGGGGGCAATGCATTGATAATCTCCAAATCCACCATCAATCATGTAATGAAATAAACCAGCTGTAGAAAATGGAAGCACAGTTGAGCCAGTCCATTTCACTCTCACTGGCATGTGGACTGCATGGAGAACTGGAGGCTGCCCAGTTTCACCCTGTTGTTACACAGAGGTTTTGCTCATTTATTTATTACAAAATGCTGAAAAAACACCAAGAAAAAAAGTTTTAAAATCTTTATGGTGATCATTAACGATGCTCTAAATCTACTTTTGATGCCAAAATGTTAAAGAAAAAATTTCCAGATGCAAAAAACTCTCAAGCAAACCATTGAACAAGACACACCACAGCAGTCTGTTGATGTCAGCAATGCAATGGAACTAACTACTCCTGCATATGAAGTCCAAGCACACTAGAACTGTCCTATTGTTTGAAAAACATCTTATTTAATAAGATTAATTTAGATAAATTAATCAAATTTAATAAGATAAGTAAATCGTATTGATAGGTTACAACACAAAAATCTAACTGCACAATAAAAGGCAAGAATGAAGGGTCATGTGGTAAAAACATTTTGTTACAAACCCAACGGGACACTTTCAAACCAAATGATTTATCTCAGTCTATCTGGCCATCCCTTCATTCACTAAACCTGCTTGTCAAATTTAGAGCAATGGAGACAGCAACTCTGTATTAGGTGCCAGTCCCTCACAAGCATGTTCACTCCTTGAACATTTTTAGGTTGTGAAAGAAAAAGTCCAGAGAAGCCAAAAAAAATGTAGGGGCATTGCACAAATTACAACCAAAAAGTGACCAGCCTGAGATGTGAGCCCAGGACCTTGCAGTGCCATTCACTTAGTTTTTTTTTTCCTTTTATAGCGCACATCCCATTAGATCTCAAGATTAAAACCGATGGCAACCTTGCCATGATAACATTTATAATGTGTAGCAGACTATGCTGAGTGCCTGTCTGTAGTCTGAGGGCCCAGACAAACTTGCGTGAGGAACAAATGACTTTCATGTGTGTTCTAATGATTCTAATAGGCCAGGTAGCCAGATTATTAACAAACCAATGGAAAACTAGCATAATTACAGCAAAGCTTAATTTTCATACATTGGAGTGCAATGTTACAACTAGAACAAGTATATAGAAATAGTCAAGAAAATTAGAAAGCTTTTACAAGTATTTTTTTTCATCCATCGTGTTTGTATTTTAAAATAAAAGCAAGCAAAGCACATTTAATTGAAGTTCTCCTGGTGAGAAAAGTGTTTAATTAATCTTGCCTGGGATTTCATATGGAGTAATAAATGAATAAACACCCCAGGGCCAGTTGCACTTTTAGACAAATTCCTTGCTATTTTCACATTGTGATATCCTTAAAGGCTGTTTGAGCAAGGAGGCATTAGTTGTACAACTTAGTGATCCCACCTAGTGAGCTTTTTCTTTCAGAGTCAAGCTATTAGTAATCTTACATTTCTGAGGTACTTTCAACACAAATTTGTTGATAAAGCATTATTTTTAACATGAAAAGTCCACCTATTCTCTGCAATTTTACTACATATTTGAAATATTCAAAACTAGCCATGCTACTCATCTAAGATTTTTTGAAATTTAAGTACAATACAATACAATACAATTTATTTTTGTATAGCCCAAAATCACACAAGAAGTGCTGCAATGGGCTTTAACAGGCCCTGCTGCTTGACAGTCCCCCAGCCTTGACTCTCTAAGAAGACAAGGAAAAACTCCCAAAAAAACCTAGTATGGAAAAATGGAAGAAACCTTGGGAAAGGCAGTTCAAAGAGAGACCCCTTTCCAGGTAGGTTGGGTGTGCAGTGGGTGTCAAAAGAAGAGGGGTCAATACAATACAATACAATACAATACACAGAACAGAACAAATCCTCAATACAGTATAAAAATAAAAATTTTAGAAGTATGGAGCAGAATTTAACAGTAGATGATATCACATAAGAAGATTTGGATATATTTACAGTCCTGGAGACCTCATCCATCAAGCTGCCTCCCCCATTTGGCCATTGCACAGCTGATTCAGCGCTGGGCCAGCCAATCCGATGAAAGGACCCCTCCTTCCCACGATTCCTGAAATCCTCCATCAGGGATGACTTTACCTTAGGCAGGCAAAACAACTTAGCAGGTGGGCCATGGCACCAAGTGCCATATTTGAGTACCAAGAAGAAAAACAGAATAAGTGAGGGTTAGTATACAATTATAACTATCTTATTACTTATGTTTTAGTGCTAATCTTTAACAACAGAGATGCAGTCTGTACAGTTAATCAGCAGCTCTAGTCAGGATATGCTAAACTGAAGTAGTGAGTCTTCAGCCGGGATTTAAAAGCTGAGACCGAAGGGGCATCTCTTATAGTAGCAGGCAGACCATTCCACAGTTTAGGGGCCCTGTAACTAAAAGCTTGACCTCCCATTGTTATTTTATTAATCCTTTGAATCATAACCAGACCGGCATCTTGAGATCTTAATGTGCGCTCAGGTTTGTAAGTCATGATAAGTTCCGATAAGTAAGCCGGACCTTGGCCATTTAATGCTTTATATGTTAAAAGGAGGTTTTTGATATCTGCCCTAAACTTAACCGGGAGCCAGTGTAAGGATTTAAGAACTGGAGTTATGTGTTCGTATTTTCTTGTTCTTGTAATAATTCTTGCAGCAGCATTTTGGATTAACTGGAGGCTGTATAAAGAACAGTTTGAACATCCAGTGAACACCGCATTGCAGTAGTCAATCCTACTAGAAATAAATGCATGAATTATTTTCTCAGAATCCTGTTTATTTAGAAAGCGCCTTAATTTCCTAACATTTTTAAGATGGAAGAAACATGATTTGGACAACTTTGTAATATGGGCTTTAAATGACATGCTAGAGTCAAAGATAACTCCTAGATTGCGGGCTGATTCAGTAAAATTAATGGGGATTCCAACCGAGTTAAATGATGACAAAATATTGTTATGATCAACATCATTCCCTCCAACAATTAACATCTCTGTTTTATCTGTATTTAAAGACAAGTACAGTGATCCCTCGCTATATCACGCTTCGCCTTTCGCGGCTTCACTCCATCGCGGATTTTATATGTAAGCATATTTAAATATATATCGCGGATTTTTCGCTGCTTCGCGGGTTTCTGCGGACAATGGGTCTTTTAATTTCTGGTACATGCTTCCTCAGTTGGTTTGCCCGGTTGATTTCATACAAGGGACGCTATTGGCAGATGGCTGAGAAGCTACCCAACTTACTTTCTCTCCCTCTCTCTCTTGCGCTGACGTAGGGGGGTGTGAGCAGGGGGGCTGTGTGCAGCTGCTTCCTGAAGGACATGCTGCCCGGTGCTTCGCATACTGAAAAGCTCAAAGGGCACGTATTGATTTTTGACTTTGTTTTTCTGTGGCTCTCTCTCTCTCTCTCTTCCTGCTCCTGACAGAGGGGGTGTGAGCTGCCGCCTTCAACAGCTTTGTACCGGCGGTGCTTCGCATACTTAAAAGCCAAAAAGCCCTATTGATTTTTTTTTTGACTGCTTGCTTTGCACTCCTTTGAAAAGGAAGATATGTTTGCATTCTTTTAATTGTGAGACAGAACTGTCATCTCTGTCTTGTCATGGAGCACAGTTTAAACTTTTGAAAAAGAGACAAATGTTTGTTTGCAGTGTTTGAATAACGTTCCTGTCTCTCTACAACCTCCTGTGTTTCTGCGCAAATCTGTGACCCAAGCATGACATTCTAAAAATAACCATATAAACGTATGGTTTCTACTTCGCGGATTTTCCTATTTCGCGGGTGGCTCTGGAACGCAACCCCCGCGATGGAGGAGGGATTACTGTAGTTCTCATTCATCCACTCCTTTAATTCACTAACACAACTAATTAAAGACAACATTGGAGAAACTTCATTTGATTTAAATGAAAGGTATAACTGGGTGTCATCTGCATACGAGTGAAAATTAACATTATGTTTCCTAATGAGAGATCCCAGTGGAAGCATGTAAAGTGAAAACAGTAAAGGTCCCAGTACTGAGCCCTGCGGGACACCATATTGAACTTCTGTGTATAATGATGGAGTACTGTCAGCACATTTCTGTACATATTGGAATCGATTTGATAAATAAGAACTAAACCAAGCGAGCACAGTGCCTGTAAGCCCAACATCATTTTCTAGCCTGTGCAGTAAAATAGAATGGTCAATAGTGTCAAATGCTGCACTTAAGTCCAACAACATAATTACAGTGGAGTTTCCTTCATCAGAGGATATCAGAATGTCGTTTACAACCCGCGTTAGTGCCGTTTCTGTACTATGACCAGTGCAAAAACCAGACTGGAATTTCTCAAATAAATTGTAATGCGTAAGGTGTGACTGAAGCTGACTGGCGACTACTTTTTCTAGTGTTTTAAAGAGAAACGGTAAATTTGAAATAGGCCTATAATTATTTAGTATGTTAGGGTCTAGGTCTGATTTTTTAAGTAATGGTTTAATGACTGTAGAATCAATGTAGACCTCAGTGTGGATGTTTGCAATGCACCATCTATTGGAACATATTTTGTGATGCATGTGGCAATAATTCAGCAGATGGCACATCAAAATCATTTGTAGTAATAAAATGCATCGCTACAAATGTTTTTGATGGTCCATCTTTTAGAATGATAAATGCAATGCATATGTCTCTGTTATATGCCGTTTGGTATGGGACTGGGAAAATCAGTGTTAATATTTGTGATGTGCCACCTGTTGGAATGACAGAGAAGTAGCAACTGGATGGACAAACAGACAGACACACAGACACTTATCCTTTAATTAAGGTGGATGAAGTTTTTTACGATGTATTTTTTACTTTAAAAATATCGAAACATACAGTACATACTTTCGGTTTGAGTGAACGCTGGAGCATCTAACAGCTGCTGCTCTCTGGTATAATTTGTATTATAAATTTATTGTTCTTTTTCTGTGGAACTGAAAACTGACTAATTTTGACTGTGTGGTTCTTTTGAATTTTATTATCTGTACGGTGTCCTTGTGTGTTTAGAAAGGTGCATTGAAATAAATTGTATTATCATTATTATTATTAAAGAAAAATTAAGCAGCTGCTCAGTATTCACAACAGACTGATGTCCACACTCTTTTATTTATAAGGATAATCTCAAGAAGCAGCCATCCTTTTTCAACCTTTCCTACTGGCCATTCTGCTCTGCAAAACTGTTTCAGTTTGCTTTTCTCCTATGCAATTCATTTGAACTTTCTCTACTACAGATCACAAAATGTATAGCAATGAGACTAGAAATTCATCATCATCATCATCATCATCATCATCATCATCATCATCATCATCATCATCATCATCTTTTTCTCTCTGCTTACCATGTTGAGGGTCACAGTAGCTGTGCTGACCAGGCCATCCAACCCTCAGCAACTTTTTCAGCTCCTGTGGAGTTTCCAGGTGCACCGGCCAGTAGACAGTTAAAATTCCTCCAGCATGTCTTAGAAATGCCCCTGGCTCTTCTCCCAGTGGGCTGCACCATGTACACCTTCAGCCAGCAGCATGTACACCTCCAGTCAAGATGAATCAAAGACTGTCATAACTGGCTCCACAATTAAAAAAAAATGGTTCTGCTCTGAAGTCCTCCCATTCTGGTGAGCTCCTCAACCTATCGTAGAGGCTGAACTTCGCATTGGTCACTTGAACTTATAATCTCATTCTTTCAGTCACTACCCAGAGCTTGTCACCACATGTGAGAAAGATATATAAAAAGATGAGTAAATCAGAAGCTTCACCACCACACTCCGATAGAATGTATTGCCAAGCCTACACATCTGAGGGTTGCCTTCCAGGCTCAGTTGAGGTATATAATACCACCCCAAAATAAGAGTGGCGCTGCTGCCAGCTTTGCCACCTGTTTCTATCGCCACAGCTCCAAGAAGATGCCCTACAAGGGCAACTGACCTCACCCCTTCTAGTCCAAGGCCTATAAAGACAGGGAACCCCAGAAGAAGGCATCTCACTTTGAGTCGTACCAGCCTGGAAAATGGGGCTCCATAGAAAGCCAAGACCTGTTCAACCAAGCAGCTCTGCTGACTTAGAGAGAAGGCTACAGACTGTGTTTAAGTTTTGCAACAAGAATGTGTGCTTAGTTTTGGTTAATTTTGATAAAAGAAATTAATGAGATGGCTGGTGTCCCAACATTTCTTTTGAACCAGGGGTTTTCTAGCGTCAGACCACAGTATGTAAAACTGCAGTCTCAGATCACACAATCAGGTATTCTCTCACATGTACCATGACCCCAATGCTCTTGAAATCCTCTACAGGGAGCAGCTGTTTATCCCTAACCTGAGGAGGAAAAATCACACTATTGTGGAAGATGACCGTGACATCAGATTTGGAGGTGCTAATTCTTAAAACATTCCCATCACACTCAGCTGTGAATTGTCCAATGTGCAACAGAGATGACAGTCTGATGAAAGCAAGAGGAAAATATCATCAGCAAACAGAAGAGATTCAACCCTTGGGTTCCCAAACTGGATAATCTCAAAAACCTCAGCTGCACCTTGATTTCTTCTCCATATATTGTATATAATTATATATAAATAAATGTAGTCTGCTATGTGTACTTTTTTAGGAGTTGTGACTTTTATTGGTATTGTATTATTGTCAACTGCTCTGAGAAGACACCCTAGTAAGAAGTTCATTTTCTTATGTACACATGACAATCAACTTGGTTTGATTTGACTTGTCTTAAAAATGATGAATAGGAGAGGAGACAAGACAACTCCCTGACTTATTCCAGCGCTTACATGAAACAGACTATCGCTTAACAGTAAATATACAAACACATCTCTTACTATGCAAATTCAGTGACTGCATGGAATGCAGCAGTCCCCAAATGTGTCCTAGAGTTACTGCCATGACAGACACCTACAACTTTCTGGAGCTGAACATCTTCTAATTGTTCCTAGGAACCTCTCAACTACCCTATTTAGGTTTTCCAGGTCTAAGTAGAAAGTGCGTTACTTATCTGAGTCACCTCACCACACACAAAGTGATGATCACCTCACTGCTCCAGTCTCTCTTTACCTTAGTGTCCAGAACATACCGCCTCAGATAAGGTGACACAACTACAAAGCTGATCCCTAACCTTTGGCCCAAGGTACTCTGGTACCAAGTTCACTTATGGACAACATGGTGTTCCAAGACCATACTCCTTTTAGGCAATCCAAGTCTCGAACAGAAATCCAACAATTCTCCACTTGGATACTGATCAGTTACACTGTACCTCACAATTTTGGCCATTTAAGCATCTCCTTTATTACCCATGTGTGCTTTAAAATCAATTAGTGGGATTATACAGTTATCAGATGGTACATCAAATCATTAAATCAAATAGCTCCAAAATGGCTGAATAGTCAGCTCTGAACACATTTTCTTTTCTTTTTTGTTTGTCATTTTTATCATTATGATGATGTTATTTTGTGTATTTGTTTTTAAAAACAGACACTTCAATTAAGTATACTTCATCACTACGATGATGTGCCTCATTTAGCATGTGCTAAATAGGGTCATAGTGGCTGTCTTACTGTAGGGTCCATAAGTATTTGAACAGTGACTCGATTTTCATCATTTTGGCTCTGTACACCACCACAATGGATTTGAAACAAAGCAATCAAGATATGACTGAAGAGTAGCCTTTCAGTTTTAATTCAAGGTATTTAACAAGATTATTGTAGGAGCTGTTTAGAAAAGACAGACATTTTTATACATGCCTCCCCTATTTTCTGGGTTCAGAAGTATTTTGACAATCTAATATAATCAAAAATATAATGATCATTTTAAATATTATGTTGAAAATTCTAGAAAGTTGATTCAGTTCATCTGGACATAGTTCTTTTCCAGGGAGATACGTTACATCACTCATCCAAGTGACTTCTTCAGTCTCAGTTGATTGCAGGTTTCTCCAACCTTATAAACAGTACCTTTGCATAATGACCGAAACTACCACCATTGACTTACAATGGGCCGTCTGATCAATGATATGCAAATTGTCCATTGATCAATGGCCATGGGTACCATTCACAGAGAGTTGGGGAATGGCTGCAATCATAGCATTGTAAGATGGTGAAAGATGTACCCTTAGGCCCCCTCCTCGGTTCAGAGATGGTCGTTCCTTTTTCACGTAAATGACCTCCTTCACTCCTCGCTCAAACCAGCGTTCCTCCCTGTCCAGGATGTGCACATCTTCAACACTGAAAGAGTGACCACTGTCCTGTAGGTGTAAATAGACTGTGGAGTCTTGGCCTGACAAGGTAGCTCTTCTGTGTTGTGCCATCTGCTTCGCCAGTGGTTGTTTGGTTTCCCAGACGTATAATTCACGGCAATCCTCTTGGCACTTAACTGCGTAAACTATATTACTCTGTCTGTGCCGGGGCACCCGGTCCTTGGGGTGGACCAATATTTGCCGTAGCGTGTTTTGGGGTTTGAAAGCCACGGAGACCTGGGGCCTCATGTATAACGCCGTGCGTAGAACTCACACTATAACATGGCGTAAGCACAAAAGCGGGATTGTGCGTACGCACAGAAAAATCCAGATGCAGGAATCTGTGCGCACGCAAACTTTCACGTTCTTCCACTACATAAATCCCGATCAGCGTGAAAAGTAACGCACGTGCACGTGCCTTCTGTCCCGCCCCAACTCCTCCCAGAATTACGCCTCTTTGAATATGCAAATCAATATAAATAGCTTTCTGTGAAAAGACAATGGGAAAAGCACAGGGGAAAATATAAGAATTTCAGCGAATACCAAGTGGAGGCAAAGGAAAAACGTACTATTTGTTGGTTTAAACAGTGGTATAATCAACAAAAGAAAGTTGATCGACTGACAGAGTGTCGGAAAAACTCGAAAGATCAAATTCACAAAGTCGCACAGTGCCCGAAATAAAAAAGAAATCACATATCAAAGTCGCCGTGAAAAGGCGAGTCGTAGCCCACCGTCTGAGTGTCATATGAAAGCGTATTAGGGTACAAACAAAAAACATAGGCACACAGTGGGAAAAAAGCACGAAATGTCAACTTTAATCTTGAAATTTCCACTTTAATCACGTAGTTTATTATGCCATTAAAGTAGAACATCATAAACTTCATCTTAAAATCGCTTATTTTACTAGTTTCTCAAGTAGCATGTTAAATGCTTTGTTCTGTGTTTGATCTTCTATGTGCTCTATGTGTGTGAATCACTACGTGCTTCCGTTCTTTCTCTTTCTCCGACAGGACACAGAATGCATTACATTCAAGATATTACAGCTCTCTGAATAATTAAAATACTGAGATGTATACGTGATATCATTTTCATGATGATAGGAATGAAAGCATGTTATTAAACATGGGAACACGGTGGCGCAGTGATTGTTCATATCTCACGCAAGAGGCTTGCTGCACCATGTGCGACCTTCGATGAAATAATTTATTACAGAAGTACTGTCTCTTTCAAACGTACTAACCTTCAATTCCTGTCCATACTTTTCTTTCTCCAATCGCCACACAATCAGTTCTGTAATAGACGTTAAGCCATTTGTAAGCTTAGAACGCCGATTCTTCAAAACTTTTAAGGAACATTGAAATATCTTCGTAGCACATGTTTAATTATTCTATTTGTCTATCCTTCCAGTGTCGCGTCAGCACCAGCAAGAATACAGCGCAAGGCAGGAGCTATCCTTGAACTAGCTATACACTGCGGCACCGTGTCCTCACATGTTTAATTATTAACAATACAGATTATTTAAATGAAGTTAAAGTTTTATCTGTATACTATAAGCAACATATTTTGCTGCATTTCATCTTAAAAATGATATTGTCATCATACGCGCTTTATAAAGTAGCGCAGGTTGTGCAATATTATAACTGTAGTGTAAGTTTACAGTGAGGTGATTGGACTTATAAGTACAAACAGTTCTACAAGGAGCACTTGATGGACTGATTGAGTGCGTTTATAGTTCTTGGGATGAAACTGTTTCTGAAACGCGAGGTCCGTAACAGGAAAGGCTTTGACGCTTTTTGCCGTGGTTGAGGTAGTGTGTGCTTGAAACTGTATACCGATAATTCTCTTTCCGGTCATCTGCTGCTGTGATTCACACTCAGATACAGTGATATAAATACTCCGAGTGGTGCAGTGAGAGTAATATGGAAAAAGATGATCCGCAGTGGCAACCCTTAATGGGAGCAGCAAAAAGAAGAACAAGATGCAGTGAGCGTAACAACGCTAAAGCAGTTATGGTATTTGGTATACTATGGCTATTCCCTGGCCCATTATATTGCTACAGGTTAATTACGATCAGATGCATTACACTAATAAACAATATGCAGTTAATTTCAGTGTATTTATAAAGCCGCGTCAGGAATGTGGAGCTAAGAAAGAAAGGATGAGCACACAGGAACAGTAGCTTGACCATTCTGTGGACCATTATATTGTTACAGGTTAATTACAATCAGATGCATTAAATTTATGAACGATATGCGGTTAATTTCAATGTATTTGATAAAGCCGCCGCCGTGGATGTGGATCTAAGAAAGGGTAACCACACAGGAACAGTAGCACTGCTTTGACGCTGGGTGCCGCCAGTCTGCAAAACCGAGCAGAGAAATTGCGTACGCCAAGGTATGAGTTACTGTGGAAATGTGCGTGGCTTTAGGCCAAGTTTAGGTTTTATACATCGCGATTTGAGCGTGGAAAGGTTCGTATGCAACATTTCTGTGCGTACGCACCGTTTATACACGAGGCCCCTGGTGTTTTGAAAAAATGTGTCTCGGCTGTTCCGATACTCCTAACACATAAGGGATCACCAAAGGTTTCCGCTTAGTCAGCGATTGTCCTTCCTCTCTCCTGGATTGCTTAGAACATTCTTTAGGTGTCTTCCCTGCTTTGACAAATGTCCAGCTGGGATAACCACATTTTCTCAGGGCCTTTTTGATATGATGTTCTTCTGCTTCCCTGGCCGCTGTGTCTGTGGGTATGGTGTTTGCTCTGTGTTATAGAGTCCTGATGACACCTATTTTGTGCTCTAGTGGATGGTGAGAGTCAAACCTTAAATACTGATCTGTATCCGTTGGTTTACGGTACAAATCAACTTTCAAATGTCCTCATTGCTGATGGAAATTTCACAATCTAAGAAAGCTAGCCTGTCACATTTCATGTCCTCCCTGGTGAACTGGATGTGTTTGTCCACTGAGTTGATGTGGTCAGTGAATTGTGGTACCTCCTGAGATTTAATTTTCACCCAGGTGTTGTCCACATACCTGAACCAATGGCTCGGATGTGTTCCAGGATAGAATAATAGCGCCCTCTTTTCCACTTCTTCCATATACAAATTGGCCAACTGAGTACTGAGGAAGTCACTTGGATGAGTGATGTAACATATATCTCCCTGAAAAAGAACTATGTCCAGATGAACTGAATCAACTTTCTAGAATTTCCTTACCTGGATTATTGAGCATGAATCGAGACATTTGTTGAAAATTCTTTATAGTCAATGACTTCCATCTCCAAGTGCTGGGTTTCCACCCTAGTGATACTTTGCCAGTCCTTTACTGCAGCTGTCTTCAGTAGCTACTTGCTCGTTGGACTTTAAACCATCAGTTTTATGTTTACCAAGTGAAATGCATGTCCAATTAGGTTGAGGTTAGTTGATTGACTTTGCCATTGAAGAAAATTCCACTACTTTGCATTGAAAAGCACTTGGTTTGATTTTGCAGTATGTTTTGTCTCATTGTCCATCAGTACTGTAAAGCGTTGTTTATTGGTTTTGCAGCATTTGGCTGAATTTGGGCAGACACTATAGCTCTGTACACTTCAGAAATCATCCTGCTACTTCTGCCAGCAGTCATATCATCAATAAACACTAGTGACTAACTTCCATTCACAGCCATGCTTGATCATGCCAAAAACTGCCTCCACCATGTTTAATCTATGTTGTGGTATTCGTCAGATCATGAGCCATTTCTTCTCTTCTCCATACTCTTCCCTATCCAACACTCTGGTTATATTGATCTTAGTTTTGTTTGTCTAAAGAAAATTGTTCTAAAGCTGGACAGTCTTTGGAAAATGTTTTCTGACAAAGTCTAATCTGTTCTTCCTATGCTTGTGGTTTACCAGTGGTTTGAACCTTGTGGTAAACCCTCTGTCTTTACTTTCATAAAGTCTTCAATTATAGATATTAGCAATGATAGCTTTACCTCCTGGGGAGTGTTCTTGGATTGGCTAAATGTTGTGAAGGGGTTCTTCTTCACCAAGGACAGAATTCTGCAATCATCTAGCACAGTTGTTTTCTGTGGTTTTCCAGATCTTCTGGTGTTGCTGAGTTCACCAGTTTGTTCCTTCTTTTTAAGAATGTACCAAATGGTTGATTTGACCACTCCTCATGTTTCTGCTATCTCTCTAAAGAGTTTGTTTTGTTCTCTCAGCCTAGTGATGGACTGCTTTTATTTACATGGACAGCTCTTTGGACCTCATATTGAGAGTACACAGTGACAGCTTCCAAATGAAAATTCCACACTTGGAATCAATTCCAGACCTTTTACCTGCTTAATAGATGATGAAATGATGAAAAAACTGCACCCTCCTGGCTATGGAACAGCTTATTCATCAAATGCTGAAAATGGGGAATGGGGGGACTATGCAAAAACAAAATGGTTGTCATTCCCAAATGGCTCATATGATATTTTTGGTAAACCAGTTAAATTAACGATGAAAGTCTGTACTTCAATCACATTTTGATTGCTAAATGTCAAAGCCATTGTGGTGCCATACAGAGCTAAAATTATGAAAATTGTGTCACTGAACTTACTGTATATAAGATCACCTTACATTCAGAGGGGCGTCCAAAATTTGTTTAAAAAATAAAGGCAAGACTTTGAAAGAAACTTAGTGATAGGTTTTGGCTTAACAACTTTCAGCCAACTGTTGCCACATGAACCCTGTTTATTAATTTCTATTTTCCCTGTATTAGCATCTTCTTTGTCTGAGAATCCTTTTCAATATGCCCTTATAAACAAATTACGATTCTCTGTCATTAGCATTATGTGTTGTTTTTTTATGATGTGCACCAACATGTTCTTGTATCTTTTTTATACTGTGAAGTTCTAATAAGCACCTCAGAACCTTTGCTTTAACGTAACTCATGAACGTCATGCCCTGTCGGCCACGACATCTCTTTCCATTCATTTATCAAGCTTCTCTTTCTTCAGTACATAGCCCAGAAATCCCAGCTGCCATTTTCTAATTAATTATATCAGTTCTGTTCTTACTATGGATTTTGGCAACATTTCCTCTTTATATTTTCATCATTTTTCTCAGAAGCCACATCTCTGCAGCTTTGGGTGTACCCGCATTTAGCTCCAAAACTGAACAACATTTAGTTCTTTATTTTAGTGAGGAATGAATGTAGCACTGAAAAATTCTTATTGTTGTACCCATGGAAATTGTGCTGTCCTTTAATATCTTGTATAGATGTAAAGGCAAATGGACTGGCATCCCGAGTGGGATGGTGAGTGAACCATTACTGGCTGGTAAGCCATAATGGAAGGACGGCTAGGAAGATCTGCAACACAGCCGGGATGGTTGGCGATCCTTATCCCAGTCAGGGTAAAATACTGTACTAATGGATGGACTGGGCAAACATGGAGGCCTAAGGACATTAATTCCACCACATGATAGGTGACAGTGTTCCCCCAGGTTGGTCCCAGTTAGGTCTCCTGCAGGGCTACATTGAAATATGAGTTTAGAAGTGAACCTCTGTCAGGGTCATTTGGTGCTGGAAGACGGCACTGTTGGGGGGGGGCTGCTCTGGTTTTTGTATAACCCGGAAGCACTCCGGATGACCATTGCTATGACACTGGAAGCATTCCTGGGTCCAGGTTAAAAGGAACCAGCCACATCACTTAGAGGAGTCAGAGTCACGAGGCAGCAGGCAACACTCTTGGTGGAAGGAAGGAGGGAAGAAATCAATCACATTTGTATCCAGGCATTGATCTGTTGGCAGATTATTATTGGAACATGTTACTGACAAATAAATGTTCTTTGTGTTGGGCATTACTGTGGTTTGGGGCTCAGTGGCAACCCCTTGTGGTTAAAGTTGCTGAAATGTTCAAACTAGCGTTTAGCAATCCCAGTCCTTCTCCTAATTTCAGCATCATCTTTATATTTAGATGTTATCATGCTCTCTCTAAATCAAGGGTTCCCAAACTTTTTTCAGCCGCAGACCCCTTTACCAAAAACTTTTAAAACCGTCGACCCCCTAATTACATGCAATGGTTTTTCATATCCATACTTGCTTTGATATGTTCGATAAGACAATGAACAGACATGTTTGTGCTACATGTATTTTCACGCATTCTTACGTGTGACTCTTTTAATGACACATTTTACCTTTTCGTTCGCAAATTTGGTATGTAATGTGTTTTTTTTAAATGATTTTACTTCTTAATTAGGTACCTATTGGAATCATAGATATTTTGAAGTAACAAACAAATAGCAGTAGTAAGGGGGTCTATTTTTGCTGTCGTTGACCCCCAAATTTTTTCATTGAAACTATCGACCCCTAGAAAGTTCAAATCGACCCCAGGGGGTCAATATCGACCACTTTGGGAACCCTTGCTCTAAATAGTAAACTTCTTCATATTTTTGCATTTCTTTCCTCTTTTCTGAAAGAAAGAAAGAAAGAAAGAAAGAAAGAAAGAAAGAAAGAAAGAAAGAAAGAAAGAAAGAAAGAAAGAAAGAAAGAAATTATTTGCTACTGTTTTTAAAATTAGTCTGTGAGGACATGTATATGGTAGGATTAAAACTCAGAGATGCCCCCGGACATAACCACCTTCCTCAAACCCCCATAAATCTTCACCCGTCAAACCACACATACACAAACAGTGACAAATTAAATGCAATATAATATACTCTGCTCCACTCTATTTTAATCTACTGTACTGTACTGTACTCTACTCTACTATACTTCACTTCTTCTCTAAGAACAATTCAAATAACTTCAGACATATTTTGTAATGTGGCCATGTTTCTAGGCTCTTCTTATTTTTCTTTAGCACACCCACTAAGGACGATTTTAGCCCAACTTTTGAGCTCATCTTAGACAGGAACATCCAGAATGATGCAATTGACTGGGCATGTCATTTGTGACATTTGCAAGCATAACATGAGTAATGTTATAGGCTGCAGGCATAATGTGAGTGATGTCGCACAGGGTACAGTGTCCCTAAACAGCAAAGCATCTTATGGTCCTTGGGGCTCTCTGGTTCTTGCTGAGCACAGTTTTGTTGCAAAATAATCTTGTCACCCATCATATGCAGTAAGCTTTAGTGGCAAAAATATCTGGTACCATTTTCTAAGAGGACATCAATATATTTCCTTTTTACATACATTTTTGTTGGACATTCTGGGACGCAGATTGCAGTCTGCTCCACACTCTCATCTACAGAAAAAGCAGTAAACGTTTTGGTTGGATTAGTCCCATGGCACTATTTGACAGCTCTAGGATTCCATATCACACCACAAAGATGCTTACATCACTAACCATGGAAGATTTGACCCAACACATCCATCCAGACATGTAGTCATATTCTGGATGACCACAGTATTACTTTGATCTAGTCCTGGCATTCTTCCTTCTTAAATGTCATCTCTCCTTCCAGATCCAGACTGAATGAACACTTTCCCATAAGGCAATCTGAGGAATTCTTTGCAGTCCCAGAAGTCTCCTTTGCTTTATTTCTTTTTCTTTTTATCGCAATCAAGCAATCCCCTTGCTGTTTAATCCAAATCCAAAGGTATTTATATTCCTTCACTTACTAATAATCCAATGAATACAATATCTGTGATGTTCCCATTCTTGCTAATCACCATTATTTTAGTCTTCCTTACATTCATTTCCATCCCATACTCATTGGATGCTTTGTAGATCTCTTCTACCATCTTCTGCAAATCCTGAACTCTTGATGTCAGTATTATAGTATCATCTGCATAACGTATGCTTGTAATCTCTTCTTTCTTTATTTTTACCCATTCCATTTCTTTTACAAGGATTTCACTGTATTCGTAATATTATTAATCTGTCTCTCTTTACTTTCTCCTTCTGCTGCAAATTATCTATAAATCTTTTCTCTTGACTCATTATGTCTATTTCTAACAGTTTCTTATGTTTCAGTCTATCAAAAGCTTCAACATAATCTATGAAGCACACGTATAGATTTTGTCTTCTTTTTTATCATTCTTTCTGCTATAATCATTCTCTCTCTCTCTATATATATATATATAGATATACACATATATATCCCATCCCTTGTTCTTTTCTATTTTCTGAAACATAGCACACTTTATTCCAGATGTTGCTCTATTTTTGCTGTTGTTTCTTTCTTTCACTACCTGGAGCAGAATCATTATGGCATGTCGTATCAACCTCATTGTTCTATAATCTTTACACTCCATTGACCTCCATGTCTTAGGTATTCTGCTGTGATCTCATCATTTTCTGCTGCTTTATTCTTCTGCAATCTTCTGTCCAATTTCTTTACTTCCTCCTCTTCTACTCTACAGTATATCCTTTCCTCCACTATAATGTGGGACAGTTTATAAATTTCATCATTATATTCATCATCAATATGTTCTTCCCATTTATTCCTCACTTCTTCATTTCTCACCAGCATACCATCCTTCTTCTTTAGACCTGCTTATACTCTTCTTCTACTTCTTGATCTCATCTCTTTCAGTTTTCTATAAAAGGTTGGACTGTCATCTTCCTTATATTTTCCTGCAATTTTTATGTCAATACTAATTTTTGTTTGACTTTTTGACTAATTAGGTATACTGTTATATGATTGCAATTTGAATGAGGTCAGTGTCCTGGGTTCAAATTCCAGCCTGGTCAACTTCTGTGGGCAGTTTGCATGATTTCTGTTTATATTTAAACATTTTGTAACTGATAATGCAGTGTCCTTCCATATCCCAAAGATGTGAAGTTTAGTTTGTTTTGTAACTCGAAATTCATTACATACTGTATGGATGCATGCCTTGTGATGGATAAGCACCCCATTCAGGGCTGATCTACATTTTGCTTGAATAGGCTTTGGCTGCCTTGACCCTAAAACTGGATTAAATGTTTGCTTTAACTCTCTTTATTATACATTTGTATTTTCGCTTGTGTGGCATTGACGTCATCTTTAGCATATGGTATGGGTATATGTATACTAAGAACAGGCTGTCCTGTCAGCACAAGAAAGTCTCCTGAGAGCCCAAAGAGTCAGAAGACATCTATTGTTTCAATCAAGATCAAAGCTCATGCAGAAAAGGCCTGAAATGAAACAATGAAAAAAACGAAGATGAATCTTCTCTCAAAAACCAAAAAAAGGAATGCATGAAAAAAAAATTGCTTAGATATTGTCAGGGAGCAGAAGATATCTAAGTCAGTGTACTCTGGACAGATGAGTTAGAATTGTAGATATTATCTCTATGAATTTGTAGATATTATCTCTATATAGACTGTAGATATTGTAGATATTGGGTGTAGAACTGGATGTTATATGTGAGAGAGAGCAAACAAGCTATCTTTGAATAATATAACCTCAACATACAGTTGTGCTTGAAAGTTTGTGAACCCTTTAGAATTTTCTTTATTTCTGCATAAATATGACCTAAAACATCATCAGATTTTCACTCAAGTCCTAAAAGTAGATAAAGAGAAACCAGTTAAACAAACGAGACAAAAATATTATACTTGGTCATTTATTTATTGAGGAAAATGATTGAATATTACATATTTGTGAGTGGCAAAAGTATGTGAACCTCTAGGGTTAGCAGTTAGTTTGAAGGTGAAATTAGAGCCAGGTGTTCTCAATCAATGGGACGACAATCAGGTGTGAGTGGGCACCCTGTGTTATTTAAAGGACAGGGATCTATCAAAGTCTGCTCTTCACAACACATGTTTGTGGAAGTGTATCATGGCACGAACAAAGGAGATTTCGGAAGACCTCAGAAAAAGAGTTGTTGAAAAGGTTACAAAACCATCTCTAAAGAGTTTGGACTCCACCAATCCACAGTCGGACAGATTGTGTACAAATGGAGGAAATTTAAGACCATTGTTACCCTCCCCAGGAGTGGTTGACCAACAAAGATCACTCCAAGAGCAAGGCGTGTAATATTCGGTGAGGTCACTAAGGACCCCAGGGTAACTTCTAAGCAACTGAAGGCCTCTCTCACATTGGCTAATGTTCATGTTCATGAGTCCACCATCAGGAGAACACTGAACAACAATGGTGTGCATGGCAGGGTTGCAATGAAAAAGCCACTGCTCTCCAAAAATAACATTGCTGCTCGTCTGCAGTTTGCTAAAGGTCACGTGGACAAACCAGAAGGTTATTGGAAGAAAGTTTTGTGGACAGACAAGACCAAAATAGAACTTTTTGGTTTAAATGAAAAGTGTTATGTTTGGAGAAAGGAAAACATTGCATTCCAGCATAAGAACCTTATCCCATCTGTGAAAAATGGTGGTGGTTGTATCATGGTTTGGGCCTGTTTTGATGCATCTGGGCCAGGACGGCTTGCCTTCATTGATGGAACAATGAATTCTGAATTATATTAGAGAATTCTAAAGGAAAATGTCAAGACATCTGTCCATGAACTGAATCTCAAGAGAAGGTGGGTCATGCAGCAAGACAACGACCCTAAGCACACAAGTCATTCTACCAAAGAATGGTTAAAGAAGAATAAAGTTAATGTTTTGGAATGGCCAAGTCAAAGTCCTGACCTTAATCCAATCGAAATGTTGTGGAAGGACCTGAAGCGAGCAGTTAATGTGAGGAAATCCACCAACATCCCAGAGTTGAAGCTGTTCTGTACGGAGGAATGGGCTACAATTCCTCCAAGCCGGTGTGCAGGACTGATCGACACTTACCGGAAATGTTTAGTTGCAGTTATTGCTGCAAAGGAGGGTCACACCAGATACTGAAAGCAAAGGTTCACATACTTTTGCCTCTCACAAATATGTAATATTCGATCATTTTCCTTAATAAACAAATGACCAAGTATAATATTTTTGTCTCATTTGTTTAACTGGTTTCTCTTTATCTACTTTTAGGACTTGAGTGAAAATCTGATGCTGTTTTAGGTCATATTTATGCAGAAATATAGAAAATTCTAAAGGGTTCACAAACTTTCAAGCACAACTGTATCAGTTGTAATGTTTGGGGTTAGTTTGGGGTTAGTTGTTACAAGGCAGAGGCAACTTGTTGTTTCTAAGTCAACAATGAATCCAACAATGTGCTTTGTGAAGAACATGAAATGATATATCAAAAAAAGCCAGTGCAAAAGCAAAAACAGGAGTGGCAAAAACACGCTTAAAAATATGGAACTTGACTGTGATCTATGGTTCCTCGTAGAGACACTGCTTGACAAAGAACCATTCCATGCTTGGAGGGGTCTTTGCATATGAAATTGGTTCTTTCGGCTTGGAAAAGGTTGCTAATATGTGGAGAAAAAAAGAAATCTTTAATAAATAGTATACTACAGGATACTGATAGAACAAGAAAAGTCAGACTTAGCCTTTGCTTTTCAATGCAGCAAGAGTCCTTTTAAAATCAGGAATCCATTGGTATTTCATACATTTGTTACCATTTTTTGTGAGTATTATGGAAGTATACCTATATAAATATTATTGAATATTTTATATAATCAAACACTGGATAATTTATCACAGAAATCAGAACATAGCAAGCCCAGAAATTAGAATGTATAATATAATGAAGCATTTTTTTATGTTAGGTAGAATGCCTAGTGGGGGCTGGGTGGTCTCGTGGTCTTGGAACCCCTGAAGATTTTGCTTTTTTTCAGCAGCCCTCTGATTTTTTTTTTTGTTTGTTTTCTGTCCTCCCTGGCCAGCAAACGTTACTTTATTCTTTGTTAATTAGTATTACCTAATTTTATTTTAAAATTTTTTCTTTTTCTTTCTTCATCATATAAGGCACTTTGAGCTACATCATTAGCATTGAAATGTGCTATACAAATACATGTTGTTGTTGTTATTTGAATTAAGCACTTATTTTACTATGTGGTTCTGCACCTTTTAAGAACTTATTATTTTTAAAGTATATTGTAATCACACCGCCAATACAGTTTAACGCACTGCTAAGCACTGAATTTTACTGAGCCTTAGATAGTTAAAACACTGGAATGCAATGATATGCGCTGAGTCAGGGGTGTCGAACTCCAGGCCTGGAGGGCCGCAGTGGCTGCAGGTTTTCATTCTAACCCCTTTGCTAATCAGCGAGCAGTTTTCACTGCTAATTAACTTCTTTTCCCTTCATTTTAATAGCCTTATTTTTAAGAATTCAGTTCTCTGAATTTATTCTGTTCTTCATTAAGTAACAGCCAAACAAAAATGAGACGTGAAACAAGCCAATAGATGACCAGCTAAACTGGGATTTCAAACTCCAACCAGTTTCACTCCAACCAATCTCTTAATGAAAAGCTGATTATTGCTGTTAATTAAACCCATTATTTAATTCCATGGCTTTTTGTTGCTCCCATTCTGCCACAGCAGACATGTCCAAAACTGTCGCTTTTTCTATTTTTTTCTAAGAACACTGTCAGAATGTTTTCGTGACCTGAGAGATCAACCTTACCGAGACCTTCACCTTTCTTTATTTTCAGATATTGTGTGATGGGCACAGGTGAGCTGGTCATGTGGCGGCTTCCTTTGTGTCTCATTATTGTTTGGCTTCTAATTAAGGAAAAAGAGACAACTAAGGGGCTTGAGTCAAGTTAATTAAAACTAAGACAAAAGAAAATAATTAATAGCAAAAACTGGTCACTAATGAAGAAGATGGTTAGAATGAAAACCTGCAGCCATTACAGCCCTCCAGGACCGGAGTTTGACACCCGTGTGCTAAGTCTTACATGAAACTACTCCACCAATATAAAATGACACCCTGAAAGCCGTTGCCAAAGATTGCGTGAGAAAATGGGCAATACCAAATGGAAAGTAGGCATGATCGAAAGGTTAAGAGACAATAGTGGCAAGATGCCAAAAGGTGTTGTCATTTAGCAATGGGCAGGGATGGGTATACCCATGGGTGGGCAAAGTCAGTCCTGGAGGGCCGCAGTGACTGCAGGTTTTTGTTCCAACTCAGTTACTTAATTAGAAAACAATCCTTGCCAATAATTTAATTTCATGGCTTGCTAGTGCTTTAACTCTTCCATGTCAGGTCATTCTCATATCCTAGATTTTGTTTTCCTTTCTAAGGATATCATCCAAATGATCTGAAGCCTAAAACAGATTCTCATTCCTTCACTTTTTTCTCTTCACTTTTCTTCCAAGTATTTAATTAAATCAAATAGTTTACAATAAATACATACAGATGTAAATGGAAATAAGCTAAATGGAGAAATGCTTTTGTCATTTGAATTTTATTGCTAATAAGGAGCAATTAAAAAACAAAAATGCAAAGACTAAAATAAGCAATAAGGGTTCAAAATCTTAACGAGTGAGACAACTAAAATGAAGCAAAAGTGATGCTTGAGCAATAAGTGCTTCATATTAAGCATTTGGGTTGAAACAAAAACTTTCAGGAAAGAGTGTCTAAGTATCTTATCTATGTTAAGTTTTTGCATAAGGATGTCGCCATGCCCAAGAATAGCAGATTTCTCTGCAGGCCTAACATGGCTTGTTATATTTTAATAAAGTCTGACTGAAATCAGAAGGCTTTGGACTCTCTGTGACTTTCTGGCTTGAGAGATTATTCAATGATAGTATTTGTAATAAAGAAAGGTTCTTTCCGGAAATTTTATGTCGATGGTTCTTTTAGGAAGCAAAAACGGTTCCCCTATAACACTGCTCTGAAGAACCACTTTGGCACCTTTATTTTTAAGCTTGCAGGACAGTGATTCAAAACATTCAACTAAATGTACAACATAAAAAACTTGAAAGAAGAAATGGAGAGTTTCATGAAGGCTAAATCAAATATGAAATTTAAAACCTTGTAAAAAATTGCAATTCCAGATGAAAAGTGTAAGGAAATTCCTCTGTGTTGCAAAAAAACATGAAGCTATTCCTGCCAAAATGAGCGACACTGACTACTGAAACCAGAAGGGCCCCTATTTGTTTTTACAGCATTTCAATTCAATAAATAATTGTGAAGTGCAAGCTTTCGGTTGTATTTGTTAGATCAGGTCAGTTTAATTCTGACTATTGTAAAAAAAATAACAATAGGGATCAACTTTCTATTTTTTCACAAGAGCCTTTTCAGGGGTTGCCTTAATTTACTTAGTGCTTTTATGGTTGGTGCTGCTACCTCACATCTTCCAGAGTTCTGGGTTCAGATCCCAGGCTTGGTGCTGACTTGGAGGCTTTTCCAAGGACTTGTTCTTAATTTAAAAGAATGATAGTGCCACTCAGTCCAAGCATTTCCAAGCATTAGGACCTCGACAAGATAATAATGGATGGACAGATAGAAGGCCAGTTTGATGCTGTGGTTGGATTTAAGAAAAGAAAAGCATATACAGAAAAATAAAGAGACGAATTAATAAAACGAATGCTCTAAACCTAACGCATTAGCTGTTAAGCTTTATTCAAGGTCGAACGGTCGCATAATGTATGTCTTCATTCTTTCGATACCTTGTTAGTCTCTTTTTATCCTAGCCCTTCGCCACCACACTATGCTATACTCATTCTTTAAAAGCACATCTCTAATTAGCAAACTATTTTTTTTTACAAATTACAAACTGATTTATCAAAAAAAGTAATTACAGTCGGCAAGATCGATGCTCTCCTCCACCCCCACCATCACCCCCACCACCCTTTGGCCCGTGAGCGCGCGTGTGTGTTCATGTGCGTCACGCTTAGAAGAAAGACTTTTTTGTAGGTGGGATAAAGTAGGATGTTCGCAGGATTTCCCGCTTTGCAGTTATTCTGCTTGCCTCTCCAGCGCCCACTCCCTTTCTGCCTGCTAACTCTTGCCGGATCTGTTCAGCTGTCCTCTTCGCAGTCCCTCTGCATTCAGCGCCGCAGTAACTCTTCCCGCGTGCACTGCAGCATCCGAGGCGCGAGGCGCGCGACTCCCAGCTGAACTGAGCCTGCGGTGCTGTGTGTGCGCCTCAAAGTGACAAGAAGCAGGTAGGCTTGCGCTTTCTTCTTCCAAAAAAGAAGCCGATAGACGCAGGGAAACAAACAACGGTTAGTACCACTGTCATTTTTTAAACACGTAATTAATTTGTACCAGTGAAACGTTTTCTTTAATATGTGTAGGAAGAAATCAGAAAAGTTTCTAACTTCACTGTCCCCGGCTCTCTGTTATATGTGCATCTCTGCTTTGAAGGAGCCCGATAATGGTTTGCATGTGGACAAGCAGTTTAACGTATTGCCTGTCCCCATAACATCCTCTCTCGCTGTCTTAGGACATCAGTGTTTGATAATGTTGGACAGATTCAAGGTGCAACGTGCTGTTCACGTTTCGATGGATTTTCAGTTTAGACGTCACAATTTTGTCCGCAGCCTTACTAACTGAAGAAGCGTCTTTATTGATAACGGTGCAGTTTACTCTTTAGGTGTTCGCTTACTTACTAGCATCAGCAAGTTAGGGGAATTGCGCGTGAGCTAAAAATAAATAAACGCATTGTACATCTATCTATCTATCTATCTATCGATCTATCTATCTATCTATCTATCTATCTATCTATCTATCTATCTATCTATCTATCTATCTATCTATCTATCTATCTATCTATCTATCTATTCTTGCAGAGCTGCACAGAGTGAATCAAGTTTCTTGAGAAGAGTATCATTAGCATATGTTAGCATATGGAAATCGGAGCCTTGTTTGTTTTTTAGCAGCAATCAATAATTAAGTTGACCCGATCTGACAACTAACCCCGAAAGCTTGAAGCATGCGTCTTGTCATTATTTATTAAATAGACACGGAATTTCACGGTTAAGAAAAAGTAAGTGCACCCTCACCCTCATCAATAGTTGGAAAGGGTATTTGTTAAATATTTAATAATTTTTACTGTTGTAAAAGTGAATTAAGTAACCCTGGCTTCAGTAAAAATGAAACAGTTTTGCTCATGTAAATTCAAAATTAAAGTATGTAAGCATGTATTGATGGTATGAAGTATAGCACTAAGATCAAGGTCTGCCCAAAACAGGTGGTGCTTTGTACTGTATATGTATGGCAAAGTTTCTTTCTTTCTTTCTTTCTTTCTTTCTTTCTTTCTTTCTTTCTTTCTTTCTTTCTTTCTTTCTTTCTTTCTTTCTTTTTAAAAAGTGCCCTTCAAAAATTTGTTAAAAAGCTGACTGGGCTTTTTTGTTTTCTTTTATCCTTTCTTGGCAAACCTTATATTTCAAATAGGAAATTAATTATGCATGCTGTGCCTCCTGTGTGATGGGGATGGATGGGAGTCTTGGCTTGCATTTGCCACTGGTCCTTGAGGTCTATTTTTAAACCTGAAAGCTTGGAGAATAATAAAGAAATGTAGAAATAATAATGATAAACTCAAGATATATGCAGCATAAGAAATGCTGAGAAAAATCAGTTAAAAAATTAAACTCATGCTGTCAATAAGAGGATGATTCATTGTGTTTCATTTGTAAATTGAGCTGCTTTTTATTAATTTCCTTTGGCTACACCTCCAGTACCTCCCTAAGCTGCATCAGTCATAAAATTTAATACCTGCTCTAAGACGGAGACTGATATATTTGACATATTTGGTTAAGAACAACATAAACATGTTTGTTTCACAGCTTGCCTTATTGTCATGTTTAAAAAAATATTTTGAATAGTAATATCACAGCACCCATTTACTGCAGTTCACAACATGAAGTTAACAAAAAGCATCATGTAAATGGAAGTGGGACAGTTGTTAGTGCCTCTGCCTCACAGTACCAGGAGACTGGTTGTAAGTTCTGGCTCTATTTCTGTGTGAGAACCTTTTCGTATATCCATCTGGATTTTCTCCTACAGTCTCCTCCCACATCCCAAAATGTATGTTAGGTTATCTGGTAGGTCAAAACTGGCCTGGTATGTCACGGTGTGGGTGTCTTCATAAGTGTGTCCTATGTTAGCTGGCAGAAAATTCAGGGCTGTTTCATGCTTTGTCCCTGATATTTCCAAGATGAACTCCACATGGCCCTAAAACTGGATTATGGATTGATGGATTATGTAACCGCTTACAAGAAAAATCACTGGAAATCATGCAGTGCTAACAGCCTAAATGACTAATGAATTGGACCCATTTTATATGCAGTGTATAATTTCAATCACATTCCACTCCTGCTTTAGGGCTTCAGTTTCTACATCTGTATTCTTTTTAAAAAGCATGTTTATACCTTAAATATGTTAATGAACTCTTGATGGTTATTGGTGTTCCTTTTGAAGGTCTCCTACTCAGGAAAGGTATTCTGGCTGGTTTCAGTTTTTACTCCCATCTTGATCTACATGGAAGCCTGCCATTTTTAAGATTGACACCTTCTGAGTCTTCATCTGTGAGAAAAGAAAAGTTCCATATTTTTAAAGGCTGCTGATTTAGTATGATAATTATGTATAATATCTCATATATTACCTTTCAGTTTGGTTACCTGAGACTTCAATCACATCAGCTCAGGTCAGGTTGGGGAGCATGCACTGGCACAGCGTGTTGCCACACCCACCTAGATCCTGGTTGGCAACCCCCCAGACAGACATGCGGTCCAGTCCTACCCCCCAGAAATGACCCTCTATCCGGCACAGCCAGGTATTATGTGGGCATCCCCTTGGCCTGGTCCAGCCACTCGGGTCTTCAACAATGAAGATCCTGTGAGCCGGATCACCCTTGGGGAAAAATGCCAAATGGCCTTAGTGCCTTAACTGATGGTCCCTCACAATGCAAGTAATGTGCTTCATTTGGAACTCCGCGAGCAACCTCTCATTCAACACAAAGTCAAACCAGCGGTACCCCAAGGATTCTCCCAAGAGACACAGTACCGAAGGAGTCCAGTTTTCATCTCAAGTCACTGGATAGCGTCCATGTGTCGCAACCATATAGCAAAAGAGGAAGCACCAGGATTCTAAAGAGTTGGACCTTTGTCCTTTTGAAAGATGTTGGGAGTGCCACATACCCCTTTCCAGCAACCTCATGACCACCCATGTTCTTTCAGTCCATCTACTGACTTTATAGGAAGTCAGAGACATGAATGTCGCTGCCAAGGTAAGTAAACCTCTTGATGAGATAGACATTCCCTCCGAAGATGGATAAACTGTTGATGGCTGTGCCCAAGAGGTCGTTAAAGGCCTGGATCTTGGTTTTTATCCAGGACACTCACAAGTCCAGCCACTCAGACTCCCCTCTCAGTCTCTCAAGAGCCCCGATCAGAGCCTCAGTTGACTCCGCAAAGATCACAGCATCATCAGCAAAGTCAAGATCAGTGAATCTTTCTTCATCAACAGATGCCCCACAGCTGCTGGTTCCTACGACCCTGCCCAACACCCAGTTCATGCAAGAATTGAATACAGTAGGAGCAAGAGCACACCCATGATAAACCCCAGAATCAACCGGGAAAAACGCAGAGGTTCTGCCTCCACTCTGTACCACACTCATAGTTCCAGTGTACAGGTCGGCCATGATATCCTTCTACTTTGGAGGGTGTCCTGCAAAGTCTCAAGATGTCCCACAGGGCAGCTTGATCAACTGAGTCGAATGCTTTACAAAAATCAACAAATGCTGCAAAGAAACTCTGCTGATATTCGCATTTGTGCTCGATGAGAACCACCAGTGCCAGGATGCAGTTGATGGCTCCGGTCAGTGGTAGGTGAACAAGAGATCATGGATCCTATTGAGGATGACCCTAGCAAGGGCGTTACCTGGTACTGAGAGCAGTGTTATCCCCCTATAGTTGTCACAATCCAGGTAATCACCCTTCTCCTTACAGACAGGGAAATAAGTCCCATTTTCCAGTCAGTTGGGATGATGCCTGTCTCCCAAATGAAAGCAAAGATTGCTTGCAATGCCAAGAGGGCAGCCTAACCACAAGCCTGGAGATGTTCACCCCAGATACAACAGATCCCTACAGCCTTCCCTACTTTCAGCTAGTTCACCACATGTGCAAACTCAGTGAGAGTGGGTGGTTCATGGCTAATTGGAGGATCATCCTCAAGAATGGTCGACCCAGAGATATCCAATGTCCTAGCTGGAGGATCAGCTTTAAACAGCTGCTCACAGTAGTCAGCCCAGCAGGTCACAGCTGCAGCATCATCGGTAAGGACTGTTCCATCAGCCGCCCTGACTGAAACTCTCCGAGGAATAGATTCAGATGTGCGTAATGCTTCGATTCCTCTGTAAGCAGGATGTGGGTCGCTAGACCATAGATAGTATGTCACTTGCTCACATATTCCTCTAACAAATTCCTCCTTATCTGCCCTCAGATAATCTGTCCTTCTCAGTTCCCAGTTCAGACTGGAGTTGCCATCAAGCCATGTGCTGCGACTCCTTTCTTTGATATGTTTGTCCTGGGTATGACGTTAAACTGCATTCCCAAGAAATCTTGGGGTTTGGTGGCAGGATTGGCACTCTAGCCACCATAAAAATTTCACGCAGCCACAAAGGCATACGGTACTCCTTTCTGGTCTCTGTGGAAGTAGCTCTGCTGCAGCCACCCATTGGAAGGCTGCTCGTGTTATGAAGGGGTTGGGGGAAAGCCCTTGTGAGCCTCATCCCCAGAAGAGTATGGGGTCAGGCTTGTTGGGAATCAGAACTGCTGTGGTGCTGAGGCATTGCTTGCTGCACGGCAGCACTTGGGTCTCAATTTGAGGCCTCCCATCTAGGTAGGTGGTTGGAACATCTTGTCTTTCCGGCATGATGATCATCTTCTTCTGCTGTTGAAGGAGTTTTGTGAACTCCATATTTCAGTGTGTCTGAGGTGTCCAGACCTAGGATTGGCCAGATCTCTTTAGGTGGGTACACCTTCTATTTGTCTGGTTGCTCTGATGGCTGTCATAATCAGGGAGTAACTGTTGCTGTGGTGGATCAGCTCCTTCCAATGGTGTCCAGTGTCGCTCCTTTCAACGAATGTATTATGAGACTCAGACTAAGGCACTCTCTGGGTGCCTCATGTGTTGTCTTACATTATGCTTCAACCGTGGTGAGTGATGTATAATTGGAAGAATGTGCTCTCTTTTCAAGTTATTTTGAAAAAAAGGGTAAAAAACCTTCCATTCCCCAGTTCAGCGGAGAGTGTGAGCTTAATGAAGGCTACCAAGTTTGTTTGAAAAAATCAAGAAGTGAAGCAAAGATTATTGAATGACTGAACTTATTTTGAAAGGTTTGGCAACTATATATATATTTTTTGTGGCTTCTGTAATTCATATAAATGTTGCATGATGCCTTATTGTGTTCAGGTTTGTAAGAATTTTCATTACGAATCTACAAAAGACACTACTACAGGGCTGTTAAGTTTCCTGGCAGGTCAAAGCTGAGCAATTTCTTGTGGACTGACATATTGATACCAACGCCCCCTGCTAGCATAGACTACTATTCTGCACCTTTTCTGCTGAGACAAGCATTGCTCCAAATGACTTGAATGTGGTGGGTAGTGTTTAGGTTGTTAAACATATTCTTTAAACACTTGCATACAGAAAATTTAATATATTAAGGTAATATAGTTGTTTATGTCATAGTTAATGGAGAATAGTGGAATTTCTTTCATTTTTTTGCTATGCAGTCATCTATTTGTTACCTGCTTAATCTAATTGAGGGTCAGAAGAAATCGGAACCTTCCCTGACAGGACTACAGTAGGAGCAAGAAACCATTAGACAGGGTGCCAGTCTATCACAGGTTAAACTCAGGGACACAGTTTAGAGGTGCTAGTTAAACTAACACATATACTGTACATGTCTTTAAGATGTATGAGGAAAACTAAAGCATCTGTGTAGCCAAAATTTGAACATGACATTTTGTGGATCTTTAGCAACTGTGGCATGAAATGCACCTAAATAAGCCATCTGGATACCAGAAATGTCAGCCTCATGGCTAAAGGGATCTCACTGCTACCTGGAAGCAAACCTTGACAACATGGAATGACAGATGGTTTCACTGTTTGAATATGCCTCACAGACTTAGAGCTTACTTAGCAGTAACAGAGCCTTTGGAGCAGACCATGGCTATTTATGATAATTTCATTGTTGAAAAATATACAGTAAACATATTGATTACTTAGAAAAATAATCATAGTTTTGAACATATATGGTGGCATATTGAAAATGCAGTAATCAATTTTAAGTCAACCTGATAAAAGGCATAAGCTGATAGACTGAATTACATTATTTGTTTTGTTAATTACAGATAAAACATGGGAAATATTAATCTTTATGAAGGAAAGCATGACATAAAGTCTAGATTTGTTCATTACATTTTCATTAATCAGATAACAGTTAGCTTATTTTATATAAACTATTGAATATAATATAATCAAAAGACATCTTGCACAAGCTCTCTGACAGTGGCATCATTTTTGTGTACTGTGTGCAGTTCTGGTAATCATAGGACGCAAAAGAAGCTGTTCAGAGAAGAACAGCCAAGTGCATCCCGGGACTGAAGGGTGTGTCCTACTCTGAAAGACAAAGGGAAATATCTTTATAACAAAGAAGGCTGCCTGAGGACCTTAACATTGGAAATTCCATCCATCCATCCATTTTCCAACCCGCTGAATCCAAACACAGGGGTCTGCTGGAGCCAATCCCAGCCAACACAGGGCACAAGGCAGGAACCAATCCCAGACAGGGTGCCAGCCCACCGCAGGACACACACAAACACAACCACACACTAGGGCCAATTTAGAATCGCCAATCCACCTAACCTGCATGTCTTTTGACTGTGGGAGGAAACTGGAGCACCCGGAGGAAACCCACGCAGACACGGGGAGAACATGCAAACTCCACGCAGGGAGGACCTGGGAAGCGAACCCAGGTCTCCTAATTGCGAGGCAGCAGCGCTACCACTGCGCTACCCGCATTGAAAATTGCATTCACAAAATTAACTATACAGCATTTCCAAACCTGTGGATCATGGTGGCATTGGAGGTGCCAATCAGACAATCACACTCGATTTACAGCAGCAGGTTGGTCTGTGGTCGATCCTGGATGACCTCCCTATCCCCGCCCCGACAATCTGATGATAGAACTTGATTGATTTAAGTTTCTGAAACACTGCTATAGAGTCTTCTTTCCACAAATGTTCGTAGAAATTTGGAGGACATTAACAATTGTAGTTAAAAGTGTAGACCAGTAAAGTTTTTTTTTTCAAATATCATTAATTAGAGAGAGAGAGAGAGGTTGGGAGCATGTGCTGATAAGCGTGTTGCCACACCCACTGCATGCCAAACCACCGGGATTGGGACCCGAGTGCAGTGGGTGATACCTCAGCACCACACTGAAACAGTGTGAGGTTTTTTATGTTGGCTGGAGTGCCAATCCTGCCACCAACTCCCAAGTTTTCCCTGTAAGTTGGATGCTATGGGATAAAATATCTTCCTTTAATTTGTAAAATATCATACATTTCTTTGCAACAAGTAAAATATGTATCAATCCCTTTGTCTGTTTTACTTGTTCATCTTTTCTTGTGGTCCAGTGACTAGGTTATGGTAAGAGTAGCATCCATTTAATTCTTCCATTTAATTTTTTATCTTAGTTAAACCTTAATGGTATTTATTATGTCCTATCTGCAATTTTCAAATTGAATTTAAAAAATAAAATAGAGCAACAGACTAATTGTAGCCACAGTTGTATTTATTGTGCAGTTTTGAGATTGACCTAGTTTGCAGTGTTTAATATCAATCCAATGATATTAATAGGATAAGGGCTATTATATCCATAAGGTTAATTTGGTTGTTTTTAAAGTCATATTTGTTTAGTAGAGATTCCAAAGCATTCTAAAACAATTCACATACATGTCGTGAAGATCAGGCATAGAGTTTAGTTAAAAATATCAAACTATTAATTCTTGATTTGTGCAACATGGCTACTTCCCTAAAAGTTCCCCAAGTATATGTTATTTATTGAATACACATATAATAAATCTGATATTTAATAATGTTTTATACCTTTAATGTTTGTGTGATGTTTATACATTCTAATTGTGTTAGTTGGGGTTTTCTTTTGGAATGTTAGGACAACTGGTGACTTTACAGTGGTCTAATATAGAAGGGTGTGCCTTATGATGTACTGGTAACCTCTCCAGGGTTGTGTCTTATTTTAGTATGATATTATAGGCATTGGCTCAAGGTCCCTACAATATTGTAATGGGAGAAGTGAGTTCAGGGAATGGACATATTTGCAGAGTACAATATGAGTGATTGGTTCAATTTTGAGCTTTGAAAATGGCAGACTCTTTTTTTTTGCTGATGCAAATAACTTAAGATAACATTCCCAAATCTGCCTATTTCCCGCATAGGCCATAAAGCAGGATCCATCTCTGGACAGAGCATCAGTATATCTTACATGGTACTGATGTAAATGTTGTATTTGAATATCATAAATGCTCATAAAAAGTTTAATGTGGCTCTTAATTTTAGTTTAAGGTGAAACCATTAACAGTAATGAAATGAGCTTAAATCTGCTTGTTGTTTACTTTAATTAAGACACATCTTCATAGGTCTTAGACATTTGTACCAGACACATTAAAATACACATACTCCATAACCCAGTAACAATGACAGGTCCACTCCTTGAAAGGTATCACAGATAACCATGGGGTATAAATACATGCATATTCCTACCAATGTTTTTCCACTTTATGTATTTAATTTGGGACAAAATTTAACTCTTGAGGGGCTTCTGGAAATATTGTTAAATCAGTGTTAGATTTTATTGTTTCAATAATGTGCTCAGGTTCTTTAAGACTTGTGAATGTAATTTTTTCCCCTAGGTGATTATTGACAGCATTCATGGTCGTCCTTCACAATTTCACTCAACAGAGCATTTGCGTTTTCATTTTTATCACTTGCTCTATCATAAATTATGAAATTATATCTACAAAAAAATAAAGTTCAATGTGCTGGCTGGATATTCAAGTGTCTAATGATTTTCAGGTAGACTAGGTTCTTGCTCTGTAGTATAAAAGAAAATCTTGAGATGAGACAAGATTATTGCCAAGAAATTTTTTCAAGTTGGTCTCAACCATTTCCAGTTGGCGGCCCACAGACACGGTCTTCTCACCTCTCATTCGTGTGAATGCTTTCGTCAGACACACTTCCTGCACTCTCACCTCGAGAAATGTACTCACAATTAAATGAAGATCAAAGGGCAGTTTTCGACATAATTCAAAAATGTATTTTCGATGAAATTCTTCAGCAGTTATTCTTCAAGATGGACCAGATAAAACATTTTTTGTGTAAGTGTTTAGTCCATGATTGAAAACACTTATGCAAAAACATTGCATCAATAGCATGGACAGGTATAGCAGCAGTTCTTCTTCCATACGGTAAAACAGCTCGCAAAACTTTTAACTTACCTTTAAATATCACAGACGAAATGTTACATTGAAATGGAAAAAGATGGTGAAACAAGAAATGCAAAAGACCGAAATATTTATTTGGAACAAATAAATGATCCCACAAACAGTATTAAATGTAATTGACAAAACGTTTCGGGACATGGCTCTGATCAACCATTTGCAGGTAAAACTTTTATACTGGGAGGCGACTTTTGTCAAGTTCTACCAGTAGTCAAGAAAGGAGGCTGAAGTTAGATTTACAATGCATGCTTAAAGAGTGGGCCTTTATGGTCTTTGTTCCAACAATTCAAATTACAAAAGAATATGCGAGCAGATCAAGATTCGGTTGATTTCACTATCTGGCTACTAGACATTGGCAACTTTTAAATTCAAAATCTCCCAATAAAAGAAGACATATTATGACCAAATCTTATTGGAGAATTTTATCCCAAAGGGTTATCAACAGAAAAAAATGAGTACACGGGGAATCCTAGCAGCGAGAAACAATGAAGTCAAACGAATTAACGTGAAAAATGTCAATCGGTTATACGGCAAATTGATTAAATACGTATCAATAGATTATGCTGAAGCAGTTGGTGGTGATAGTGCGGAAGATTATAACATCAACTTACAATATCCCGTAGAATATCTACAAGCGTTAACACCGTCCAGTCTTCCACCGGCTGAATTATTGTTGAAAGAAGGATGTATCATAATGTTATTGTGTAATTTATGTATGAGTGATGGGCTATGCAATGGAACAAGATTAGCTATATTGAAAATTGGTTGAACAATTCTAACATGTAAAAGTTTAACTGGCAACACGAAAGGTAATGTAGTACATATTCCGCGGATAACATTTGACCCCAAAGGAGATCTTGATATGCCATTCGTATTAAAACATTTACAGTTTCCCGTTAGGATAGCTTTTGGATTGACAATTAACAAATCACAGGGACAAACATTCCAAAAAGTCAGTTTATTTATTAGAGAGAAAGAAACAATATTCACTCACAGGCAATTATACGTTGCGTTGTCATGATGTAAGTCCAAACATGGAATCAAAAGTCAATGTGATATTGAAAAAAAAAAGTTAACTCCAAATACTGTATTGTTTTTCATGAAGTTTTACAGTAAAAGTGTAAGTTTAAATTGTTGCATGTTAATTTCAAAGCCAAACAGAACGAAAATATATAACTCAACGAATACCTGTAACGCAACATGAAACATAGTTTTCTTTCAATTTATTACATTTTACTATTTTAATTACTCACTGAAATGTAAAATATTTAGTTCTATTATGCATATGTAACAGTTCCCATGAAAATAACAATCTGTTTAAATTGTACATCCGCTTACCCAGCAGATCCACGAAGTGGCTGGCAAACAGCGCCCACCCAGGGGTTGGCGAGCAAAGTGAGCGGGGGGCATGCCCCCAAATGATCCATTAATATAATAAATGAACAGTCCTGACACTTAAGTCATTGCCTCCAGTCTTCTCAGGCTAATTTAATTGCAAGTCTCTCATCTTAAAAAAGTGAAACATATTGACATAATGTGCCACTTGACCTCAAGTTTACTGTAACCTATAACACGTTTAAACAAATGGCTATTTCACTTTTTGTTTGTTTAATTTCTTTGGGTTTTCATCAAACATTTAGGGAGAATATTAAGATGATGAACTATTATTACGGTAAAAACAACACACTCAAACTAGATCATAAATGCAGCATATACCAAAAAAGTTACACATATAACCAGGAAATTTTATAAACTATTTTATAAACCCAAATTCAAAAATGTTCTTTAAGATTACTGACGGGGGAGACATGGAAAACTCTGCTCCCCAAAATAGAGTACAAACTCCCTCATAATTTGCACCATGCTGCTAGTAATCTTAATGATCCTCAAATCATGCACACAAATTATACTGTATATACAGTGCATCTGGAAAGTATTCACAGCGCATCACTTTTTCCATATTTTGTTATGTTACAGCCTTATTCCAAAATGTATTAAATTAATTTTTTTCCTCAGAATTCTACACACAACACCCCATAATGACAACGTGAAAAAAGTTTACTTGAGGTTTTTGCAAATTTATTAAAAATAAAAAAACTGAGAATCACATGTACATAAGTATTCACAGGCTTTGCTCAATACTTTGTCAATGCACCTTTGGCAGCAATTACAGCCTTAAGTCTTTTTGAATATGATGCCACAAGCTTGGCACACCTATCCTTGGCCAGTTTCGCCCATTCCTCTTTGCAGCCCCTCTCAAGCTCCATCAGGTTGGATGGGAAGCGTCGGTGCACAGCCATTTTAAGATCTCTCCAGAGATGTTCAATTGGATTCAAGTCTGGGCTCTAGCTGGGCCACTCAAGGACATTCACAGAGTTGTCCTGAAGCCACTCCTTTGATATCTTGGCTATGTGCTTAGGGTCGTTGTTCTGCTGAAAGATGAACCGTCGCCCCAGTCTGAGGTCAAGAGCGCTCTGGAGCAGGTTTTCATCCAGGATGTCTCTGTACATTGCTGCAGTCATCTTTCCCTTTATCCTGACTAGTCTCCCAGTACCTGCTGCTGAAAAACATCCCCACAGCATGATGCTGCCACCACCATGCCTCACTGTAGGGATGGTATTGGCCTGGTGATGAGCGGTGCCTGGTTTCCTCCAAACGTGACACCTGGCATTCACACCAAAGAGTTCAATCTTTGTCTCATCAGACCAGAGAATTTTCTTTCTCATGGTCTGAGAGTCCTTCAGGTGCCTTTTGGCAAACTCCAGGCGGGCTGCCATGTGCCTTTTACTAAGGAGTGTCTTCCGTCTGGCCACTCTACCATACAGGCCTGATTGGTGGATTGCTGCAGAGATGGTTGTCCTTCTGGAAGGTTCTCCTCTCTCCACAGAGGACCTCTGGAGCTCTGACAGAGTGACCATCGGGTTTCTTGGTCACCTCCCTGACTAAGGCCCTTCTCCCCCGATCGCTCAGTTTAGATGGCCGGCCAGCTCTAGGAAGAGTCCTGGTGGTTTCGAACTTCTTCCACTTACGGATGATGGAGGCCACTGTGCTCATTGGAACCTTCAAAGCAGCAGAAATTTTTCTGTAACCTTCCCCAGATTTGTGCCTCGAGACAATCCTGTCTCGGAGGTCTACAGACAATTCCTTTGACTTCATGCTTGGTTTGTGCTCTGACATGAACTGTCAACTGTGGGACCTTATATAGACAGGTGTGTGCCTTTCCAAATCATGTCCAGTCAACTGAATTTACCACAGGTGGACTCCAATTAAGCTGCAGAAACATCTCAAGGATGATCAGGGGAAACAGGATGCACCTGAGCTCAATTTTGAGCTTCATGGCAAAGGCTGTGAATACTTATGTACATATGCTTTCTCAATTTTTTTATTTTTAATAAATTTGCAAAAATCTCAAGTAAACTTTTTTCACATTGTCATTATGGGGTGTTGTGTGTAGAATTCTGAAGAAAAAAATGAATTTAATGTATTTTGGAATAAGGCTGTAACATAACAAAATGTGGAAAAAGTGATGTGCTGTGAATACTTTCCGGATGCACTGTACACAGTTACAGACACTAAAAGACTCACGGATTTACAAAACGCATATATGACAAAGCATGGCTGAAGAATGACAAGATAAAAATGATCATTTTATAGTGGCAATGACAGGGAAGAATAAAATTACATTAAATGGCTGATGAATAATGAACACAGAAGTACTGTATATGTCTCAGTAGTCAAGTTTTTAATTTAAAGACTGCTTAAACTTCAATTGTGCCGGACCATTAAATACAAATGAGCTACTTCAGCCTCTCTTACTGATTACTATCATGCCATGAGCAAACCAATCCACATGCCTTATTTCAATTGTAAAAATATTTACCAGTTGTAATTAAGACTTGCAATTTGTAAGTTGCTTCAAAAACCTGTTAGCTAAAAGCATAAATGTACATTATGCAGACAGAACACCAAAATATGAAGCAGTTTATGTTAGTACTAGCTGTGCTGCCTGTGTAACACATTGACATCTAAGAAATCAATGTATACATCAGATTTTAACATTTGCAGTGCATCATCCAATGCATATGTCTCTGCTATACACCATGTGGTATGGGATTCATGAAAGCTCTGTTAAAGTTTGTAATGCACCATCTATGGGAATAACAAATGCAATACATTTTATTACTAAAAATGTTTGTGATGCTTCATCTTTTGGAATGACAGAGACATAGCAACCGGTTGGACACACTCACAGATATGCAGACAGTTATTCTTTTACTAAGGTAGATGATCAGGGAGTGCCATTTGACATTTCACGTAGTCTTAATACCACTTGTAGTTCATATCTGTAATTGTAGCTTTATTAATAAATGGATAAAAAAATTAAACTAAAAAAATATGTGTGGTGTTACAATAAAAAAACCTCATGGTGTAATACATTTCTTGAATTTGCATTCTTGATTTAATACATTTTCGATACTGGAACACCAAAAGGAGGAAGATATGAATTGTGTGTTATTGCTAAAGATAGATAAACATTACATAGACAATAGACAGTTACTAAATATATTCTGCAAACAATGAAAGAATTACTGTATTAAAAGGTCATATAAACATATTGCTTAAAGTAGATACTGCACAGTCTTAGCTAGTCTTCCATCAGTAGAGTGCTATTTCCATCTGTTTTTAATGGAATTCTGAAGAAAGCTGAATTTTGTGCCATGTTAACCACATTCTCAAAAAACATATGAAATAACAAATCTCTTAACAGTTAAGTTGCATATTGTGGCTTACAAAACACATGTCTGACATTAGAAATAGTTCAAAGTGCTGCAATGCATTAGATTACAAACATTAATGATTATATTAAACTTTGATGCTTCAGTAGACATAAGATTTCACTGCTTTGATGTTTCATAAAATTATTTTATTAACATCAATTAAATGTTCTTTGTAAAATATAGGTGGGGAATTACTAGGGTACACCTTAAAAGGCCTCAATGTAATTCACATACAGTATGTATAACGTGACTAGAATGTCTGCCAAATTATGTTTCTCTCTCTGTGTATTTCTCTTTTTCTTCCTTGTTCTCTTATCTGTGATGACACCAATATGGGACTCCTTGTGATTCATTTATTTTTGAGATTCAAATATGAGCTCGGAGAGAATTTTCCCTGTGTCAGCAGGAAGACCTTTGTTGAGTCAGAGCAGATTGTCAGCAGTTAATTTTTCTATTAGTGTGTTTTTTTTTTACAATCTACAGTAGTGGTTAGGACCAACTTGGAATGGGTTCTGCTTTTAAGCCAGATAAATAAAAAATGGGGAAAGCATGACAGCACTTTTACTGGTAAAAGAGTGAGACAGATGAGAGACAAGGAAAAATTATTAAAATAAAATAACTGCCAATAGCCGACATTAACCATTCGGCATTTTGCCTAGTTGGTAGAGTGAAAGCAGATCTGCTTTTCCATTTAAATTAGTGGTTTAATAGTAGATGTTATATTTTCCAGAGGAACAGGCTGTGGGGACCATGAAAGCAATATGGAGAATGTGAATGAGTCTTTCTTCCTTTCTTTCTTAATGAAGACAATATGAGTATAAAATGGTTATAATGACGTTGCCAGTGGAGCTTGAAAATGGGTATAGTTGGAAGAGTAATAAAAGGAAGACAAAATTGTATTTAGATAGAGGTATTATTGTTAAATATGTTTAATAAAAGGAAATTAAAAGAAACCATTTTGGCATTCCATCTCTGCAGTTAAACTGTGCCTTGGCCTGTTTAAATTCCAGCAGTGCTGCTAATGTTTTTGAATGTCTTTTTTAGAGCTGCTGAAGCATTCAAACCTTGTTTTTTTTCTAATTTAAAATGAGATTTGGGAATTTTGGTACTCTGGAAAACTAGAATTTGGTATTGCAGCTCACAATGGTTACTACTTCAGCAAAAAAAAAACCCAAAAAAAACAATTGTAACCCATTTTGGTAAAATCTATTTGCCTCTTCTCAGTTATAATGGTGTGCCTGTTGTGATGTGTCTAAATTTTCTGGTCCATAAAACACTTAAAAAGCCTTCATTTGTCTGTATTTATATTAACAGTATAATGTCTAGAGATAAGCATATACAGTATGGGGTAGTTCAGTTATCAGTGCTACAGTGCCTCAAGAACCCAACATTCAGTGTTCAGATCTCACACGGAGTTGTTGTGTGGGTTTTTTTTTTTAGGTTTTGTCTGTTTTAGCATGGGGTACACTCTGGTTTTCTTTTCACATTTGCAAAGTGATGCAGATTAATTGACCAATCTAAACTGGCCCTGTGAGTGTGTTTATGAATGGACCCTGATGTGGACACGCACTCTGTTCAGGGCCTGTCTATCTCTTGCACTTGATACTTCAGTTAGGCTGTCACCCTCTGTGACCCTGAAATGGATTAAATGGGTTTGAAAATATTTTATTTAGAAATTTTAACTTTCACCCCTCCTTTAACTGCCACCTTATCATGGTGGAGGGGTTTGCATGTCCCAATGATCCTAGGAGCTCTGTTGTCCGGGGCTTTATGCCCCTGGTAGGGCCACCCAAGGCATACTGGTCCTAGGTGAGGGATGAGACAAAGAGCGGTTAAACAAACCTCCTATGAAGAAAAACAATTTTGGACGGCGTTTTCCCTTGCCCGGACGCGGGTCACCGGGGCCCCACTCTGGAGCCAGGCCTGGAGGTGGGGCTCGATGGCGAGCGCCTGGTGGCCGGGCCTGCACCCATGGGGCTCGGCCGGGCACAGCCCGAAGAGGCAACGTGGGTCCCCCTTCCCATGGGCTCACCACCTATGGGAGGGGCCAAGGAGGTTGGGTGCAGTGTGAGTTGGGTGGTGGCCGAAGGCGGGGACCTTGGTGGTCCGATCCTCGGCTACAGAAGCTGGCTCTTGGGACGTGGAATGTCACCTCTCTGAAGGGGAAGGAGCCTGAGCTAGTGCGCGAAGTTGAAAGGTTCCGGCTAGATATAGTCGGACTCACCTCGACTCACAGCTTGGACTCTGGAACCAATCTCCTTGAGAGGGGCTGGACTTTGTACCACTCTGGAGTTGCCCCCGGTGAGAGGCGCCGAGCAGGTATGGGTATACTTATTGCCCCCCAACTTGGAGCCTGTACATTGGGGTTTACCCCAGTAGACGAGAGGGTAGCCTCCCTTCGCCTTCGGGTGGGGGGACGGGTCCTAACTGTTGTTTGTGTGTATGCACCGAACAGCAGTTCAGAGTACCCACCCTTTTTGGAGTTCCTGGAGGGGGTGCCAGAGGGCATACCTTCTGGGGACTCCCTCGTTCTGCTGGGAGACTTCAATGCTCACGTGGGCAATGACAGTGAGACCTGGAAGGGCGTGATTGGGAGCAATGGCCCCCCCCGATCTGAACCCAAGCGGTGTTTTGTTATTGGACTTCTGTGCTCGTCACGGATTGTCCATAACGAACACCATGTTCAAGCATAGGGGTGTTCATATGTGCACTTGGCACCAGGACACCCTAGGCCTCAGTTCGATGATCGACTTTGTGGTCGTGTCATCGGACTTGCGGCCACATGTCTTGGACACTCGGGTGAAGAAAGGGGCGGAGCTGTCAACTGATCACCACCTGGTGGTGAGTTGGCTTCGATGGTGGGGGAGGATGCCGGTCAGGCGTGGTAGGCCCAAACGTGTTGTGAGGGTCTGCTGGGAACGTCTGGCAGAGCCCCCTGTCAGAAGTAGCTTCAACTCCCACCTCCGGCAGAACTTCGACCACATCCCGAGGGAGGTGGGGGACATTGAGTCCGAATGGGCCATGTTCCGTGCCTCTATTGTTGAGGCAGCTGACTGGAGCTGTGGCCGTAAGGTGGTCGGTGCCTGTCGTGGCGGCAATCCCCGAACCCGTTGGTGGACACCGGCGGTGAAGGATGCTGTCAAGCTGAAGAAGGAGTCCTACAGGACCCTTTTGTCCTGTGGGACCCTGGAGGCAGCTGATAGGTACCGGCAGGCCAAGCGGAATGCGGCTTTGGTGGTTGCTGAGGCAAAAACTCGGGCGTGGGAGGAGTTTGGGGAGGCCATGGAGAACGACTTTCGGATGGCTTCGAGGAGATTCTGGTCCACCATCCGGCGTCTCAGGAAGGGGAAGCAGTGCAGTGTCAACACTGTATATGGTGGGGATGGTGCGCTGCTGACCTCGACTCGGGACGTTGTGGGTCGGTGGGGGGGAGTACTTCGAAGACCTCCTCAATCCCATCAACATGCCTTCCAATGAGGAAGCAGAGCCTGGGGACTCAGAGGTGGGCTCCCCCATCTCTGGGATTGAGGTCACCGAGGTGGTCAAAAAACTCCTTGGTGGCAGGGCCCCGGGGGTGGATGAGATACGCCCGGAGTTCCTCAAGGCTCTGGATGTTGTAGGACTGTCTTGGCTGACACGCCTCTGCAACATCGCATGGACATCAGGGACAATGCCTCTGGATTGGCAGACTGGGGTGGTGGTCCCCCTCTTTAAGAAGGGGGATCGGAGGGTGTGTTCCAACTACAGAGGGATCACACTCCTCAGCCTCCCTGGAAAAGTCTATTCAGGGGTCCTGGAGAGGAGGGTCCGTCGGATAGTCGAGCCTCGGATTCAGGAGGAACAGTGTGGTTTTCGTCCTGGTCGCGGAACAATGGACCAGCTCTATACCCTTAGCAGGGTCCTGGAGGGTGCATGGGAGTTTGCCCAACCAGTCTACATGTGTTTTGTGGACTTGGAAAAGGAATTCGACCGTGTCCCTCGGGGAATCCTGTGGGGGGTACTCCGAGAGTATGGGGTACCGGCCCCCCTGATAAGGGCTGTTCAGTCCCTGTACGATCGGTGCCAGAGCTTGGTCCGCATTGCCGGCAGTAAGTCGAACCCGTTTCCAGTGAGAGTTGGACTCCGCCAGTGCTGCCCTTTGTCACCTATTCTGTTCATAACTTTTATGGACAGAATTTCTAGGCGCAGCCAGGGCGTTGAGGGGGTCCGGTTTGGTGGGCTCAGGATTGAGTCACTGCTTTTTGCAGATGATGTTGTCCTGTTTGCTTCATCAGGCTGTGATCTTCAGCTCTCTCTGGATCGGTTCGCAGCCGAGTGTGAAGCGGCTGGGATGAGAATCAGCACCTCCAAATCCGAGACCATGGTCCTCAGCCGGAAAAGGGTGGAGTGCCCTCTCAGGGTTGGTAGCGAGATCCTGCCCCAAGTGGAGGAGTTCAAGTATCTCGGGGTCTTGTTCACAAGTGAGGGAAGAATGGAGCGTGAGATCGACAGGCGGATCGGTGCGGCATCCGCAGTAATGCGGGCGCTGCATCGGTCTGTCGTGGTGAAAAAGGAGCTGAGCCGCAAGGCGAAGCTCTCAATTTACCAGTCGATCTATGTTCCTACCCTCACCTATGGTCATGAACTATGGGTAGTGACCGAAAGAACGAGATCGCGAATACAAGCGGCTGAAATGAGTTTCCTCCGCAGGGTGTCTGGGCTTTCCCTTAAAGATAGGGTGAGAAGCTCAGTCATCCGGGAGGGGCTCAGAGTAGAGCCGCTGCTCCTCCGCATCGAGAGGAGTCAGATGAGGTGGCTCGGGCATCTGATCAGGATGCCTCCTGGACGCCTCCCTGGTGAGGTGTTCCGGGCACGTCTAACCAGGAGGAGGCCCCGGGGAAGACCCAGGACACGCTGGAGGGACTATGTCTCTCGACTGGCCTGGGAACGCCTTGGGATTCTCCCGGAAGAGCTAGAAGAAGTGGCTGGGGAGAGGGAAGTCTGGGCATCTCTGCTCAAGCTGCTGCCCCCGCGACCCGACCTCGGATAAGCGGGAGACAATGGATGGATGGATGGATGGATGAACTTTCAACACACTTCTTAGTTTAAATACCCAGTCCTATGTTTTTGGACAACATAGACTGACATTTCTATTTCTGTTCTGTTATCCTCATTGTAGCTATAACATCCTCATTTATATGCTTCCTTAAAAAGCAATGTAGATTACTGTGTTTTTTTGTCCAGTGCTTTCTGACTCAATGGTTTGAGAAATATTCTACATATGATATAGTTGGACTGGGCTATATGTCTTGTTATGAAAGATGTCAATCTTTTTGGTCCCCTCACCCCTTTTTGGCCCAGCAGACCCACAAACTCACGTTTTTAGGTCTTTTGTATGACTATATTTTGTGCAGGAAATTACACCCTTATGATAAACCATATCTGGCTGCAGCAGAAAGCAGGTCATTTCTGGAGGGTGGGACTGGACCGTGTGTCTGCCTGGGAGGTTGCAAACCGGAATCCTGAGTTGTTTTGTCATGTAGTGGGTGCGGCAATGTGCTCTACCAGTGCATGCTCCCCAACTTGACTTGACTTGACTTGATAAAGCATAAACCAATAGGTGTCATCAGCAGAAATGATCAGAAGGACTTGAAGTTGTGCAAGCTACATCAACTTAACCCAGGGGTTCACTTCCTAATGGGATATAAGGAGTCAAAGTTATTCCTTTTCACAAAACTTAAAAAAATATGGGAACTGGTAATATACAGTATTTGTGTAGAGTGTCGTTATGCTATTTCAAGGTTGCTGATTAGAAAAATTATGATATTTTTGAAATCCGATTCTTTAAAAGTGGTGGTCCTGGCCCCCTGAGTGCCATTCTCTGAAAGTTAAAAATTACAAACAACATACATAAGCATGTGGGGTATCATTTTAGACTATTTCAAGGTCAGTTTACAACAAAGATATTATTTTTGAATTTTTATAGCTTACTAGGGATTTAGTCCTCTATGGACCTCTGTCAGAGGTTGGAAAATGACAAATTTCTGTTACAATTTTTAGACTTTAAACTTTTAAAATGTTTTAATGTTTCTAAAACCTGAAGCATTTATTCTTGTTTATTATGCTCTTCTTGTTTATTATGCTCTTCTACCTCATGAAATTAATCATTAGAACACCCTGTTTTAGGATGGCTTATGCTAATTCATCCATCCATCCATTATCCAACCCGCCATATCCTAACTACAGGGTAACGGGGGTCTGCTGGAGTCAATCCCAGCCAACACAGGGCGCAAAGTAGGAAACAAAACCCGGGCAGGGCGCCAGCCCACCGCAGGGCACGCACGCACATGGGACAATGTAGAATCGCCAATTCACCTAACCTGCATGTCTTTGGACTGTGGGAGGAAACTGGAGCACCTGTAGGAAACCCACACAGACACGGGAAGAACATGCAAACTCCACGCAGGGAGGACCCAGGAAGCGAACCCGGGTCTCCTAACTGCGAGGCAGCAGCGATACCCACTGCACCACTGTGCCGCCCTATGCTAATTCAGACTTTTTATTATTATAATCATCATTTCCCATACTAGGAAAAAAAATATGTGGAAATGTTTTGTGGAAGAAAGGATTATTATAATCTTTGTTATTATTTTTATTAATTTTATGTTTTCTTTCAAATAACACTGGGTTTCATCTGTCATAATTTGAGATATTTACATACATTTTTTAAATGTAGATATGAATGATGAGCTCATGCAAATCAAATACTCCTTGATACAGTACATAATTGCCATGATAGATTGCTTACTTTAATGATACAGAGACTTTACTAGATTGCACTTTAAATTATAACCTCTGAAATTTTGTATGGATAGTGGGAATTACTGTCCAGAATAATAATTTTGGCTTGACCGTCACATGCAAAACTTTGCTTTTACTTTCCATGAAAATTAATATAGAATTTTTTTCTTATATACAATGCCTATGAAAAGTATGCATCCCCTTGAAATTTTTCATATTTTATTATTAGACAACATTTAATCACAGTGGATTTATTATGCCTTTTTTGACACTGATCAGTGGAAAAATACTTTTTAGTGTAAAAGTGAAAAAGTTCTCTACAAAGTGATAAATTAATTACAAATATGAAGTACAGAATAACTGATCACCTTGGTATTCACCCCCATCAAGTCAATATTTAGTAGCTACATCTTTGGCAGCGATAACAGCCTTGAGTCCGTGTGCATAGTCCTCTGTCAGCTGTGCACATCTAAACTTTGCTCTTTCTCACAATTCCTCTTCAAAACTAGTCAAGCTCAGTTAGGTTGCATGGGGACCATGAGTGAACAGTCTTTTTCAAGTTCATTCTAAAAATTCTCATTTGGATCTTGATTCTGACTTGGCTACTTTAGGATATTAACATGGTTGCTTTTAATAATAATAATAATTCATTAAATGTATATAGCGCTTTTCTCAGTACTCAAAGCCATTCTTGTGTAACTTTGGCTTTTATTCTTGAGGTTGTTGACTTGCTGCAAAACAAACCTTCTCCCATGGTGCAGTTTTCTTGCAGACTGCATCAGGCTTTCCTCCAGGATTTCCCCGTATATTGTTGTGTTCATTTTACCCTAGCATTTAGTCTAATGGTCATGAGAACTCAATTTAATTTTCATTAGTGCATTGTCTCTCAAATCTGACACACTGTAACTTGTAACTCCTTTGGTGTTATGATTGGTGTTTTGGTGGACACCCTCTCTAGTCTTCTTCTGGCATAATCACTCAGATTTAGTGGATGACCTGCTCTAAGCAGATTTACATACTGTCCCAATTTAATAAAGTATAGAATAAAGTATCTATCTATCTATCTATCTATCTATCTATCTATCTATCTATCTATCTATCTATCTATCTATCTATCTATCTATCTATCTATCTATCTATCTATCTATCTGTCTGTCTGTCTGTCTGTCTGTCTGTCTGTCTGTCTATCTATCTATCTATCTATCTATCTATCTATCTATCTACTCTTCCCATGTCTTAATGTTTGATTTACCTGAATTCACCTGACTTGGATATTTTCTTGTATCCATCTGCTGATTTGTGCCTTTCATGAACCTTTTCATGGAGGATGCTTAGAGCAGGTTACGCCACAATAGTGATACAAGCTGGACTTTCCAGATTCAGTTGTACAGTATTTACACTACAATCAATTGAAACCCATCAACTACAGACAGATGATCTCCATTTATCTAATTATGTGACTCCTAAAACCAATTAGGTGCACAGGTGATGATTTCAGTATTTCCTATTCAAACAATTATTTTGTTTTTTTATATTTGTAATTAATTTAGACCACTTTGCAGAAATATTTTCACTTTGACATTAAAGAGTATATTTGTGTTAATCAGTGCTTAAAAAGCCTAAAAATCCATCGTGATTCAATATTTTATAAAATTAAAATTTGAAAACATCCAAGGAGATGAGCACTTTTTATTGGCAATGATTTATTTAGTTTATCTTACTATCTTTGCTACTTATTTCTTCACTTGAAAAGCTGTCAAGTAAAGTCATATATAACAGAACATATAGTAAGGACTATACATCAGATTTGCAGTAGGTGCTTTCTTATAGAAAAGCCAGACATCAAAATAAACCACACTAGTGATGTTTAAGAAAGAAAGAAAGAAAGAAAGAAAAAAAGAAAGAAAGAAAGAAAGAAAGAAAGAAAGAAAGAAAGAAAGAAAGAAAGAAAGAAAGAAAGAAAGAAAGAAAGAAAGAAAGAAAGAAAGAAAGAAAGAAAGAAAGAAAGAAAGAGATTTTTGACACTCATTTTCCTTCTGCTTTGAGAACTTTTACAAGTAAATAATGTTCTCAGAGACAATGTTTAACTGAAAGTAGCAAGGTCATTAATATTTCTGAATTTATTTTTTGAGCAGCTTAGTTGAGCTGTTTTATTGCTGTGTGTCCCAAAGACAGCAGAATTCTTTTTCCCATTTTCCCTTAGTGAAGCAAAAAAATAAACATGCAGTTCACAAAAGAAAACATAAATGACTCCTTACCAATTGATCATGCCTTAATTTTGCTTTATTTTCACTTATGTTGGATGCCCAGACTGAACTAAAGTTAATAGTACAATTAGTTTGCAGAAGTTTATTTTATATTGTGTTTAATGGTTTGTCAAAACAAAATAAACTGTAATATATAAGCTATTTTTGTTTTGTAATTTACATAAATGTTTTTTACAAATGAGGAATGTAGCAACTTTTCCACATAACTGTTCACAGCATAATTTGACTTGTGTACAAAATTAATTATCAGCTCAGCAGGAATTTAATTACGATGTGTCTGGTTCTGTAAGTTGTTTTTATGTAGATGCTTTTGAGTTAAAAAAACTCCAAAGAATGAAAAGCGGAACTCCATACAAATGCTAGGAGTGACATTGTCACCAATGGAAGAAAGTTGCATTTTAACATCTTAGAAACGCAAATTTAAATGTCTGCTCACTGCTGTTCAAGGGGCAATGAATTCACCGTTTCCGGGTGTAAATTTGTAGCTTTCACAGAGCCACTGTTGGATAGTGATAAATTACTGAAAAGCTGCTGTATTTCAATGGTGGAGGAGGGTCTACTTTGTTAACCAGTTGTAGGAAGAATAGAGACAGCAGGCCATGAGTCTCCCAAGGGAACAGGAAAATGAACTTATCAAAATTCTTCTCACAGAGTGAGAACTTGCACAATTTTGGCATTGGTAGACTTGGCTCTGTACAGCTCCACAGGAGCAATGAGTCTGTCCAGAAGAATAAATCTCCTGCCAGCTGCTTTCTTTCTTTCTTTCTTTCTTTCTTTCTTTCTTTCTTTCTTTCTTTCTTTCTTTCTTTCTTTCTTTCTTTCTTTCTTTCTTTCTTTCTTTCTTTCTTTCTTTCTTTCTTTCTTTCTTTCTTTTTCTTAACCTAAAAGAAGACAATGATGATTCATGAAATGTCATAAATAATGCACACAATACTGTGTACACACATCTACCGCAATATGCATGTGAGTGGCCCTAGCATACATTTGTTTAGCCTGTTTGCTTTATACGGGCAGTTTGTTTCTTACTTAGTGATAGTTGTTTTTTATTGATGATATTTCTTGGGGCAGCATTTTGTTGCAGTGATTTGAGCTTCTGCAATACAAATTCAGCACCAGGGGTACTAATTCCACTGCTTGTCAGTGTGGAATGTTCTCCCCCTGACTGAGTGAGGTATTCCTTCTACATTCCCAAATGAGTGCATGTTAGGATAATTGATAATTCAAAATTGTTCCAGCGTGTGTAAGTGGTGACTGTGATAGACTGCAGTCTTGCCCAGAGTTGTTTCTTGCTTTGTTCCTAATGCTTTTAGGGTAGAGTTTGTCCCTCCTTGATCCTAAAATTCTCAAGGAGGGTTTGAGAGTGTTATGTTAAGATTTTCTTATTCTTTCATGCGGTATTCTTTGAGAATTGGTGGCATAAGCAAATTATGAGTGGGACTGTGACAGATTTAAAGGATTCTTTAAAAAAAACTACAATAGTGCATAAAATACAGATTAGATCCCAAGATCATTGAATAAGATGTTTGGTTAAGTTTTTACATGCTATATTTTTTCCACCAGGTACTTTACTTTGAAGCCAACTGAAGATTTGAGACCATTACTGATCATTTTTGGAGCATTTGGTGTTTTTCATAAATTGGAGCTCTTCACAGATAGAAATGATAGGCAAGCTGATCCTGTTTTGGATGTGTCCTGCCATTCTTGGCTCATTCTATAATTCTGAACTTGATGCAGGTAATTTATGATTTCAGTGTTCTATAACTGAATTTATTTTCCTTTCTTATAATCAGAGTTATTATCCATTTTACTACAACATCCGATACCATACCATTCCATACCACACCATACCACAACATCCCATTCCATTCCATACCATACCATACCATGCCATGCCATGCCATACTATTTTCTAAGCCCGCTTAATCATGATGTACTGTATAGATGAAACTTGAAGCAACAAATGCTAAAGCATTTTTAGCAATTCCTTGCATTCCAAGAACATACTTGTCAAGAACAAAGCTTCCTTTTTAAACCTTTGTTGATAGAGCAGGTAAAGTTTTTTACAGCTCACTTTAGTGCTGATGTAGTTCAATTCAATTCAGTTCAGATTATTTTTGCATAGCGCTCTTCACTGAGTTCAGGCACCTAGCACTGTGACAAGTTCTCAGGTAAAATGCAAGTACAGAAGTAGTACATATCAAAACACTGATCTGTTTAAACACACAGTAGAGCAACATAGTCTGAAACTGGTTAACATAAATGGAAAACTGGAAAATTTGATCATTAATTAATTGTGGAACTATGACAAGTTGTAATGAGAGTATATGTTGCCTGATTATTGTTAAAAATTGCAGTGTAGAATGATAAATTATACACTGTTCCATTTTTTCCTGATTATATAAACACTGGGAAACAAATTACTTCAGAGTCCTCTGACCAGAGATCATAAAATCCATACGTTCAGTGTCATTTACAAATAGAGAAGTTATCCTCTTGCCCCAAAATGGGATAATCCCAAAATGTTACTGAGCACCCCAAAACTGAGAATATCACAGATCCCCACCTTTAAAATTTAAAGCACCTTCTAGAAAATGCTTCAAAATTACCAGAATGGCAAATTGTCTGCTCAAACAAATTATTTTAAGACCATTTCAATAAGTTTGGTTATAGAAATGGACTGCACTACAAGGGTCTAATCCAGGGGTAGGCAACGTCGGTCCTGGAGTGCCACAGTATGTGCAGGTTTTTGTTCCAACCCAGTTCCTTAACGAGAACTCAATTATTGCTGATGAAGCACATATTGCTTAAGTGACATTTTGATGCTTCATTTTAGTGGTCTCACTTGTTAAGATTCTCCAACCTTAATTGCTTATTTCAATCTTAAACTGCTGCATTCAGTGTTTTAATTGCTCCTTATTAGCAATAAGATGTAAAAGACAAAGCAGCCAGCAGTTCTCCAGCTAGCTTTTTTCCAATTACATCTGTGTGTGTTCATCATGCACTGTTTGATTTAATAAAACACTTAATAGAAAAATGTGACAGACTGAAAATGATCTGTTTTAGGCTTCAAATCATTTGGATGATATCCTTGAAAAGGAAAAAAATCTACGATATAAGAGCCTTACATTGCACAGACTAACAAGCCATAAAATTAAATAAGGTCTGAGATTGGCAATGATTGGTTTCTAATTAAGCAATTGGGTTGGAATGAAAACCTGTAGCCACTGCGGCTCACCAGGACCGACATTGCCTACCCCTGTTTTACATCTTATTGCTAATAAAGAGCAATTAAAACACTGAATGCAGCAGTTTAAGATTGAAATAAGCAATTAAGGTTGGAGAACCTTAACAAGCGAGACCACTAAAATGAAGCATTAAAATGTCACTTAAGCAATATGTGCTTCATCAGCAATAATTGAGTTCTCGTTAAGGAACTGGGTTGGAACAAAAACCTGCACATACTGTGGCACTCCAGGACCGACGTTGCCTACCCCTGGTCTAATCCATGTGAATCCATGTGAATTTATTCTGGCATTCGTCCCTGGTATCTTGCATTCCACATAATATGGGCTTGTACAGTAATTTCATACAGGGTAGACCTCAGTTACATTGGAGGCCCATCCACAAGAACTCACACATAAACCTTGCTTTAAGGACAGATTTCACATTTCCTGTTCTGGTTAAGGTTCTGCTGTTTTCTGTTCCTGTAGGTGAGAGGCCACAGCTATCCTTATTGGTAGACTTTCAATTAGTTGGGGCTTTGTTTATAAGTAAGGACAGGAAGATTGTGAGGGAAATACAGTAAGAGGGTTATGACAAAGGTGGTGATGAACCAAAATATTTGTTTTTGTAGGCTGTTTGTTTTGTGTGCTCACAATGCATTACACTCCTTACTTTTGAAAAAAATCTGTGGATTTTTACTGAAGAAAGATATAAGCATCAGGGATGAGGTTTCTACTTAGGGTTGAAGGGTTTACAGGGAGGATCAGGGGAAAAGATTTTACTCTTCAATATTGACAGAAGCCAATAAGAGTGATTTGAGTATTTGGTGAAAACATCCTTTTAGAAAATCTAGCATGTCTAGGAATTTATCATTATTTTATATTGGACAAATTTGAAAATAAAGGTACTGTACAATCATTATAACTGAAACATATGTGATTCAAGTGACTTACTCGGGGTCATATAGTAATTCAGAGGATACATTTCATACTTTATCAAAAGGATTACATTTCAAAGATTTAATTGATTGGTTGTTGAGTATACTATGTAATCAGTAATCTATTTGGTATTAACACATATGTGAACACATCAAACATATAAAAATAGTATGCTTATTTTTAATTATTATCATATTGGCTAACACCTGCTTTTACTTATCTGATGCATTGAGTTAGTATGTTTTACAGCTGAGCACTAATCATAATTTTTAATGTCATTTTTTTACTTCTACTTTTTATTAGATGACACAAGGAACCTAAATGTAAAGATTACAGCTAACTCGCCTGTAATGGTTTCCCTAGCCAGTACTCTTATTCTGCCATGCCATCTTATCAGTGCTTTTCCTGGCACTAATGTTTTTGAAGGAAAAAGAAAAGTGCTTAGCACCCCACGGGTGAAATGGACTGTCATCAGTGAAGGTCGCGAGGCAGAAATTCTGGTAGCAAGGGGCTTGCGCGTCAAGGTAAGTGAGGCTTACAAAGGTCGGGCCTCCCTTCTGCAATATCCTGAAGACCTGAATAACCTCACCCTTCAGTTGGAAATGCTAGAACCCAGTGACTCTGGAATATACCGCTGTGAAGTACAGCAGGGACTGGAAGATAGTCATGATATTGCTGAGGTTAAAGTTAAAGGTAAGATGAAAAGCATTTGCTTTTACAAAGAACTATACAGTTGTATTAACTATATCAATCTTTTTTATATATGGCATTGCAAGGACATGAAATAAAGCAGCATTTTCAAATGAGCACTTATCTTAAAACAGAAGTGAATCATAGTGGTTACTTTCTCATTATCTGTATGCTTAAAAGCACTACACTATATAGGCCATTATGGGTATAATTTACCAAACCTATATAAGACCCCATACAGCATAATTCCCTGTCAAGGAAAATGGTCATATCTTGTCCTGAGTTCCAGCAAGAGATAACTGAACAAATATAGGGTCACTTACACTAATAATGCAATTCTATCACTGCACTTGATATTTTTGGATTAATTTCATTAGTCTTGAAGGTCGTACTCAATATTTAATAGTGGCTTGAATTACTTTTAGCCAATGAACAGAGTAGAATGTCACATCTTCTCTGACTTGAATCATTACTTTACAGAATGTTTTCCATTTAGAATATTAAACCAAACATCCTTTACCTCTGATTGGACAATATCCAATTCATCACTGTCTTGAAGTTATTTTTTGTCTGAAGGTGTGTTTCTTGAAATCAGTTTGTTTAAGCATTGTTTAAACTTGACAGCAGTACTGTTCTAAAACATTTCATATTCCAGGTTGTTAGTTCAGTCAATATTTCAAGTCTTTTGTGGTTGTAATTAATGACTGATGATTTACAAAAGGTACAACATGTAAAGTACCTTTCTCATGGTCCATGAACCATGTTTCATATGTCACCTGAAGGACAATTGTGCACAAAATATTTGATATTTATATATTCTCTCCATGTTCTTGTGGTTTTTTTTTTTTTTTTTTTCTTTTTTGAGAAATGGAGTTAGGTTGATTGGTGATAGTGAGTATGTGCCCTGTAATGGAGTACTATCACCTTGTCAGCTAGTCCAAAACTGAATACAGTACAATCATTTATATATCCTTTTACTACCCTGTATTCCTAAAAGGATTTGAAAATGGATGTACAGATAGATACTTTATAAAATGCTTACTACAAGAAAATCACCAGTTTGGTATTTCTTGTTTAAACACAATGATACCTAATTAACTTAATAGCATCTTTATCAGAGGTCCAGTATGAGTATTCATAAGGTAACTTCAGAAATGTACGGGAAAAGTTGCCTTTCATCACAGCATATCTAACCACAGGACAGGCTGATTTGTACCTAATAAAAGGTATTTAAGGCAGCATAAATTACACAGACCTAGGCTTCAAACAGACCAGTTCAAGGTTGGAGATGCCAAATCCATGCAGTTAGAAAACTGGAATATTTTGCCACCTTTTGACTACCCCATCTTGAATGAGCATTAAACATCAAGAAAATAATGCTTGTGGATGTTTAAGAAAGAAAGTTCTGCTGGACCATTAATCCATTATTTTCATATATGAATCATCATACAACAACAACAACAACATTTATTTATATAGCACATTTTCATACAAAAGGTAGCTCAAAGTGCTTTATTCATTCAATCATATTATGCTTGACATTTACCATTTATAATAAACAGACGAATCATAGGTCTAATGCAGGAAGCAACATCAGGGGCCTCATGTATAAACGGTGCGTACGCACAAAAATGTTGCGTAAGAATGTTTCCACGTTCAAATCGTGATGTATAAAACCTAAACTTGGCATAAAGCCACACACATTTCCACGGTAGATCCAACCCTGGCGTACGCAAGTTCTCTGCTCAGTTTTGCAGACTGGTGGCACCCAGCGTCAAAGCAGTGCTACTGTTCCTGTGTGGTTATCCTTTCTTTTTCAGATCCACATCCCTGAAGCAGCTTTATAAATACACTGAAATTAACCGCATATTGTTTATTAGTTTAATGCATCTGATTTTAATTAACCTGTAACAATATAATGGTCCACAGAATGGTCAAACTATTCCAAATACCATAACTGCTTTAGAGTTGTTACTCTCACTGCACCTTCTTCTTCTTCTTTCAGCTGCTCCCGTTAGGGGTTGCCACATCGGATCATCTTTTTCCATATTACTCTTACTGTACCACTCTGAGTATTTATATCACTGTATCTGAGTGTGGAATCATAGCTGTACAGCAGGTTGTTGGAAAGAGAATTATCGGTATACAGCATCAAGCACACGCTGCCTCAGCCATTCACTATTTGAACTGCCCTCATCCTACAAACGCTTCAGAGTCTTTCCTGTACTGACCTCGCAGTTCACAAACAGTTTCCTCCCAAGAACTCTAAACGCACTCAATCAGTCCATCAAGTGCTCTTTGTAGAACTGTTTGTACTTATAAGTACAATCACCTCACTGTAAACTTGCGATACAATATAATATTGCACAACCTGAGCCACTTTATAAAGTGCATATTTACATATGATGACGATATAATTTTGAAGATGAAATGCAGCAAAATATGTTTATTATATTATACAGATAAAACTTTAACTACACGGTGCCGCAGCGCTTAGTGAGGAGCTGGAGCTTCATTAACGGATTGTTCCTGCCTCGCGCTGTATTCTTGTATAAAAATCTTAAAACTAGAAGTACAGTTATGATAATACTCCCTGTATTTTCTCATGGCCTATGGGCGTTTGTCTAAACCAGTAGGGGGCTCAATTTCCTTTCGTGTAACTGCATTTACTGTATATTTAAGAATTTAGATCCAGAGAATAGAGATTGTTAAAAGTGCTATTTGATTGGTAACAAACAATCATTCAGGACAAAAATGCCAAATTTTAAATGTTATTTAACCATATGCTGAATATTAGATAAATAAACTTTATACAACCTGCCTAAAGAAGGGACCTAGTTGCCTAAAAAGCAGTTCACTTAGCTAATAAAGAGGTGTCATTTTGCTTGATTGCTCATTGCATTCATAATGGCTAACACTGCGTAATACCCTACTACTACGTATATTTTTATTGAAATTGATTAAATTACATTTACATGGCTTGTCAGTATATTTTAGTCAATAGTTTATTATTTTAAACATAAAGTATTTTAAGATCTAGGGGTATTTTACCTCTATAGAAATATTTTAAATGGTTTAAGGGTAGGTCCAGGGGTGGCACGGTGGCGCAGTGGGTAGGGCTGCTGCCTCACAGTTAGGAGACACAGGTTCACTTCCCGGGTCCTCCCTGCGTGGAGTTTGCATGTTCTCCCCGTGTCTGCGTGGTTTTCATCCGGGTGCTCCGGTTTCCTCCCACAGTCCAAAGACATGCAGGTTATGTGCATTGGTGATCCTAAATTGTCCCTAGTGTGTGTTTGGTGTGTGTGTGTGCCCTGCAGTAGGCTGGCGCCCTGCCCAGGGTTTGTTTCCTGCCTTGTGCCCTGTGATGGCTGGGATTGGCTCCAGCAGACTCCCGTGACCCTGTAGTTAGGATATAGCGGGTTGGATAATGGATGGATTAAGGGTAGGTCCAGACTCTTTAGGAAAAAGAAGTAGGAAGTACAGCTATGTTAGTACTCGCTCTGTCTTATCTTTTCATTACCCATAGATGTTCATGCAAACCAGCAGAGGTCTTATTTTGACACTGCTTTAAATGTAATGCTTCATTTCTATGCCGGTGTGAACTTGAAGGGGTGAAGTGCTATTAAATAAACAGCAATCTCTAGAAAAAGAACTGGAATTAGGAATACCAAATGTTATAATGTTCAAATAGGCAAAAAATATTTTTTTTAATTCTGCATAATTTAATTTTTTTGTCATTCATGAAAATCTGATTGATCAGATTTCTCTTTGTTATTTTAGTCGATGAGGCATAGGATTCTTTGCTATAATAAACTCCTGGGTTGCTTTGGCTGTATGTTTTGGGTCATTGTCCATCTGTATCATGAAACACCGCCCAATCAATTTGACTACATTGAGCTGGATTTGAGCAGACAGTATATCTCTGAACACCTCAGAACTCATTCGGCTGCTTCTGTCCTGTGTCACATCATCAATAAACACTAGTGTCCCAGTGCCACTGGCAGCCATGCATGCCCAAGCCATCACACTGCCTCCACCGCGTTTTACAGATGATGTGGTATGCTTTGGATAATGAGCTGTTCCACGCCTTCTACATACTTTTTTCTTGCCATCATTCTGGTAGAGGTTGATCTTGGTTTCATTTGTCCAAAGAATTTTTTTCCAGAACTGTGCTGGCTTTTTTAGATGTTCTTTAGCAAAGTCCAATCTAGCCTTTCTATTCTTGAGGCTTATGAGTGGCTTGCACCTTGCAGTGCACCCTCTGTATTTACTTTCATGCAGTCTTCTCTTTATGGTAGACTTGGATATCGATACGCCTACCTCCTGGAGAGGGTTGTTCACTTGGTTGGCTGTTGTGAAGGGGTTTCTCTTCACCATGGAAATGATTCTGCGATCATCCACCACTGTTGTCTTCTGTGGACATCCAGGTCTTTTTGCATTGCTGAGTCCACCAGTGCTTGCTTTCTTTCTTAGGATGTACCAAACTGTAGATTTTGCCACTCGTAATATTGTAGCAATTTCCCGGATGGGTTTTTTCTGTTTTCGCAGCTTAAGGATGGCTTCTTTCACCTGCATGGAGAGTCCCTTTGACCGCATGTTGTCTGTTCACAGCAAAATCTTTGACATGCAAGCACCACACCTCAAATCAACTCCAGGCCTTTTATCTGCTTAATTGATAATGACATAACGACGGACTTGCCCACACCTGCCCATGAAGTAGCCTTTGAGTCAATTGTCCAATTACTTTTGAGCCCCCGAAATGAAGGGATTGTGTTAAAAAAATGCTTTAGTTGCCTCACATTTTTATGCAATCGTTTTGTTCACCCCACTGAATTAAAGCTGAAAGTCTGCACTTCAACTGCATCTGAGTTGTTTCATTTAAAATTCATTGTGGTAATGTACAGAACCAAAATTAGAAAAAAGTTGTCTCTGTCCAAATATTTATGGACCTAACTGTACATATAAATTATAACTAAAAGTTTGTTTTTTTTGTACTAAAAATCTTTCTGTGTAGTGTTTTGTAATTTTTTATAAAAATGTAATTAGAACAATCAATATGGAATTATTATGCAATCATTATGTAATAATGATTACATAATTAGTTTAATCATGGTGATAACATTGCATTATTGCTGAATCTTATTATTTCTGGCTGTTTGTTTAGTAATGGAATTTTGCACAAAATTCTATATTCCAGTGAGATTTTATATAAGAATGTTGCCCATGGCTAAACACAGGCTAAAAGTTTATTTTTTCTGGGTTGTAAAGTGACTGTATAGAAGTTTCATTTGATGTTAGGAACAGATTTGGCTTCTCTAACGCTCTAAAAAAGATCTGTTTATTAAAAAAAATATATAAGCCTGATATTTCTTATAAATATCAAAAATAAACAAATATCATAAATAAACATGATGAGAAGTTAGTTACACAAAATGAATATTTTTAATATACTCTATCTCCTGATTCTTTTCTAGGAGTTGTATTTCACTATCGTGATGCTTCCAATCGTTATGCCTTCACATTCAGCAGGGCCCAGCAGGCATGCTCTGAGATTGGAGCATCCATTGCCACACCCGACCAGCTCATAGCAGCCTATCACAGTGGCTATGAACAGTGTGATGCTGATTGGCTAGGACAAATAGGCAATTAATGTTTATTTCATACTTCAGTGTCGATCAATGAATGAGGAGATTCAAGGGATCTAAGGGAACTGAATAAAGCATGTCATTCCTTTCATTTTCCATAGCTTGTATAACTATGTTGACAGGCCGTCAGGTGAATTTTTGTGTATTGGTTTCTTCATTGCCACCTCTATATGGACCTTTATTATACCAAGCTGTTAATGAAGTTATGTGGAACACTTTTACAAAAGTCTAAACTGCTGAACTCTTCGAGGCTTTCGACGTGATTGTTGGCAATTCAATTCTTATAATAAAATCTTTGTGTATATCAGCAGCTACCATTACATGGGGTCTGAATATTTATGTAAGCTGTATATTTCATTTTTTGCTTTGAAGTATTTTTGATAAATAATTAATTTTTGTCTTTAAATCCTTTTTTCTTGAATATGTGCATTTGCAATAAAAGTACATATTGAACCAAGAAACATATTGATTGTCCATCCATCCATCCATTTTCCAACCCGCTGAATCCGAACACAGGGTCACGGGGGTCTGCTGGAGCCAATCCCAGCCAACACAGGGCACAAGGCAGGAAACAATTCTGGGCAGGGTGCCAACCCACCGCAGGACACACACAAACACACCCACACACCAAGCCCAATTTAGAAACACCAATCCACCTAACCTGCATGTCTTTGGACTGTGGGAGGAAACCCACGCAGACACGGGGAGAACATGCAAACTCCACGCAGGGAGAACCCGGGAAGCGAACCCAGATCCCCAGATCACCCAACTGCGAGGCAGCAGCGCTACCCACTGCGCCACCGTGCCGCCCCATATTGATTGTATCAAACTTTTAATGTTATTTGAATTATATTTCAGTGTAAAGGGATGCTAATGCCATGTTGTATATGATTTTGACCACATTCTTTTGTTTATAGATATCCAATCCATAATCCTCGTGATGGTTGCTATGGTGATATGGATGGATTTCCAGGAGTAAGGAATTATGGAGTACAGGATCCAGAAGAATTGTATGATGTTTATTGCTATGTGGAAGACTTAGGAGGTAGCACGCTTCTTTTCATTCTTCTTCTCATGTAACAGCATACAGTATATAATTTATGGAAGAGTTTATATCCAGATGGTGCAGAGACCATTCAAACAAAAAATGCTAACTTTTAAATATATTATCTGTGTTTACAACTACAGAGCAAAGGTAGACTTTAATGTTGGAGAGTATAATAATAATAATAATAATAATGATAATAATTATAATAATAATAGCATGCTTTTGGTTAACAAGCACCAGAGAAATTTAGCAAATTTGGCAAAAACAGTATCTGCTCTACATGGTTTTAGGAACAAAAGAATGCAATTTAGATAGAACACTTAGGACTCTGGCATTTTTCTTGGCTGTCTGGTGTCAATCCTGACCTGTCCCTACTGTACTGTATATGAATAATTTGCCTGTATTGATTAAATATTTTGGTTACCATCCTTCCACTAAATGCAATTTTTTGTTTTGACGATTTTGGTTCTTATTACCCATGCTTCTGGACAGACTCTACTATTTACTAAGAAACAGGCTGATTTTAATCATGTTCACAATATATTGCATACTGAAAAAAAATTATTTGAAAAATGTACTTGTTATTATGATATCTTTAATTAATTATTCTGTTTATATTTTGATGTAATTTGTTTTTATTTTGACACTATTGTTCTACTCTTGTGTTTATCTTAAGAATTTTTTTCTTTCAATGCAGGTGAAGTTTTCCATAGTACTTCACAAGACAAGCTTACCTTTGAAGAAGCAAAAGAATACTGTGCAGAGAGGGGAGCAGAACTTGCCACTACTGGACAATTATATGCAGCTTGGAATGAGGGCCTAGATCACTGTAGCCCAGGCTGGCTTGCTGATGGCAGTGTCCGTTATCCTATCGTAGTACCCAGAGAACGTTGTGGTGGAAACCAGGCGGGTGTTAAGACTGTCTATCTGCATCGAAATCAGACTGGATTTCCTGAACCATCTACTCACTATGATGTCTTTTGCTTTCGAGGTGAGGTTCTAAAATGTACTGCAGCCATTCAAAAACTAACTTTGAAGAAATATCATAATTACCTTATCACCAGATCAGTGGCTTGGGGTGCTTGTTGATAATATTTCTGCCTGACAGGGTTTGAGCCCCAAGATGACTTACTTCTGATGTGTTATTAAGTTTGATATGTGCTATGTGATTTCCTGTCCATGCTTGTTTTTTCATCCTCCCCTGTGCTGCAGGGAAAGGTTCCAATATATCCTTAAACTAGATGGATAAACGGAAACTAAGGATATGAGCAAAATTTGATTGTTGATGCACTTTTTTTAGAGTGCTGTTGTAGTAAACCCCAAGTATAATGGGTAAAATATTTTATTCCATACACAAACATGAAGAAAGAGTTATGCATAAAGTGAATAAAAGAGCCATAGTAAAAAAAGACAAAAGTCTGACACCTCATTGAACTTGAGCAAACACCCTCAAGTCTCAGCTATTTGAATAATTTTAGACTTTAGAAAGTCGTTATTGCCAACTAGCTGTATGGTATTGTACAGTATAGAACATCCAATGAGACAATGCAACAAGCATCAGGGTCTGCATTTAAACTGAAGTCCCTAGAGCTGTGAAACAGTAGTACAAATCTCTGTGTCACCATGACATAGTTTTGAAGCAGTAACACGATTCAAAGGAATTTCATTGCTGAACGGGCATCAGAGACTACATGTTAGAGTTTGTAAACAATGCTTAAAGCCATACATTAGCTCAGTTAAGTGTATTTCATTATCTTACAGTTGTTGATAACACTCTACATTATACACCAGGATTGATCAACTCAGAGGCTGCTGAAAACATTCTGAATTTTAGAACTAGGGTCTGGGTCAACAAAGCAAAAAGTTATAAATTATCAAAGTATACGAAATTTCCCCAGGGACAAATAATAAATCTATCTATCTATCTATCTATCTATCTATCTATCTATCTATCTATCTATCTATCTATCTATCTATCTATCTATCTATCTATCTGTCTGTCTGTCTGTCTGTCTGTCTGTCTGTCTGTCAATTTTTTCTGAACAGTATTATTTTCTGCAATGTGCCTAATGCCTTCCGTGAAATGTTATTAGTATTCATTATCTTTGTTTTGTTTCAGTGGTTCATTGATATATTTTCAGAATATGATTGTTTTGTGTGAACCTTTAGCCTTCAAACCCTCCTTTCCTCCTTCCCTAACTCAAAATGAATCTTCCTCTTTGTTTCCAGAACTAAACTTTCTGTAAGGCAATTAAAGTTCTCTTCGCACTTCTGTCAGTGTATGTACCATTTCATCTGTTATAAATTAATTCATCCTTCATCCCTGAATATTCGAATGTCTCTGTCTTTCTTTACAGGTAATGATTTGTCACAAGGATACACTGACTCTACACTGGGCTATCAAGCAACTGAGCCAGAACATGTGGATGACGTTTCCCCATTAAAAGATGTTTTTGAGGAGCTTAATGTGGCTTTAGAACAAGGGGAAATGGAAGCCAAAGGGTCATTGGATTCTTTTCGTCTGAACAAAGAGATGGTTGCTTTTCAACCAACTAGTATAGATGGCTTCACTCCAGATTACTCAGTTTCTGAAACATCTTCAGGGACCTCTAGTCCAAATTTATCAGCAATTTTGTCTCCAGAAAAACTAAGTTTAGCACATGAAAGCTCTGAGCCTACTTCATCTGCAGATCTAGACAGTCACCAGTTGAATCACTCAGAGTCAATGCCAAAGAAATACAAGAGTCCTGAAATCGAAGACACTGTTAAGGATTATGTGCCCCTTCTTGGAGAATCTTCCACAGTTCAGTCTAATGTTTCTGTAGGTAATCCAAAACATTATCAGCCAATGCCAGAAACAAATATTGCCTCAGTAAACTATACAAATCTATCATCATCTTCGGCAGGAAACCCTAAACATTATCAGCCAATGCCAGAAACAAATGCTGCCACAGAAACTGTTTCAGTAAAATCTAAATATTCTGAGGGAAACCCCAAACATTATCAGCCAATGCCAGAAACAAATATTGGTCCCACAACTTCTACAATTCAACAAGAAGTCTCTGGAGAAAGCCCTCACTCATATCATCCAATATCAGCAGAAATAAATGCATCCTTAGAAGTTCCACATCAAACCAAAATATTTGGATTAAACCATCAAACATATCCACCAACAGCAGAAACAAATAGCACAGTAAGGCCTTTAATAATTTCTCTAAATGAAAAATCAGAAACAAACCTGCAAACAACAGACAGTTTACATCCACGTGAAGGAGATGAAAAATCAAGCGGTGCCAAAGAACTTGAAGAATCTCGTAATGAAGCTCCTGGCTCTTCTAGTGCAGATGGTGAGATAACAAATATAAAATTAAAGGAGGTTTTGATTAATGAATTAGTACTCTCTTGTAAATTCCATTGCAGTATATCTAAGGGGTGACTTTATAAGTTCAAAACAGACACCAAATGATTTCTTTTAAACAGACACAAATGGCAATATATGGGAACTTCCACCCACCAACTATTTAAATTACCATAAAGACACTCAATTTACTTCCAAAATGTTCAACTGTCCCCCAACTTCCAAATGCAATTTAGACCGAAAATAAAATTAGTGATAAATTTTCTATGAAGAGGAATAAAATGGCACACAAGAAAGTTATGTAAGACTGAAGGATGAAGGTTTGTGATGTTGAGTTTGACTTACTGGAATCAGGCTCTTACTATTTTTTCATAAAGAAACAGAAACATTCTTTCTCAGAGTAATCCACATACCGTATATGGTGTCAATATGTAGATTGACCTAGAAGATTACCAATCCATACTAATACAGAGGGCTCCTGCAGTAAAAAATTGAGCCATTATTACAAAATAATGAAAGACAGGGCCAAAAGAGTGAACACAAAGAGCAGAAACAAAATCCTACTGTTAGTCTGTTCCTAACCATGCAGGTTTAGGAACTCCTTTTGCCTGCTGTCTATTTCCCACCTACTAAATAGTGAAAAGTAATCCTCACTTCATGTATCTCTCTTCCTTTCTGTTTTACTACACTTTCCTTCTGCCTGTTGAACCATCTCCCCTTCTGATATTCTACTCTCTAGAATAAGTCTCTATACATTGCTACAGCTTCCTATAGTCAGCTCTGATTTTCTCCTCCCCTGAGTCTTCTGTTGTTGTCCATCATGCAGCTTTTATGTTGTCTACTCACTATAAGCAGCAATGCTATACTGCCCCTAGCAGATGGGCAGAAAAATACTGGCCTCTTTCCGGCCCTTCTTGAGGTCATGCTTGAATGAAAAGCTTGACTCCTAGCTTTTCCAGGTAGTAGCTAGTGTTGCCACATGTCAGGCTGATGACCTTTTTTCCGCTATTCTTGGTCTCACTGATAGATTCCATCTATCTCTTCACTGTGTTGGTGTTGCTTTTTACTTCCCTTATATGTGTATCAACTCCTAATGGTTGCTATGCTTCTGTGCTAGAATATGCAAGACCTCTCTTTCTGTTCTATTTTTGTTTAGGGCCTATGGTTGCTAGAGCCATGCTGGTGGAGCTCTGACAGCCACTGGCTACACCTTCACATTGTGTGTGTGTGTAGATGTAAACACCAAACACATATTTTCCTGATACACATACATTAACGATTTCTGTTAGCAATTAACACCTATAACCAGAAATGACTTGCACATGTACAATTATAGGGCAGCAAAGTGATGCAATAGTTACTGCTGCTGCATCATGAATCTTGCATCCTGTGTTTAAATCCTGCCTTAGGTTTTTGTCTTTAGGAAGTTTGCACATTATTCCAGTCTCTGTGTATGCTTTTCTCTCCAAGTACATTTGCTTTCCTCCCACATTCCCAAGTACTGTATGTGTGTTAATTTAATTGGCTACTTTAAACTGGTCCTGTATTTGTATGGGGCGGCACTGTGGCGCAGTGGTAGCGCTGCTGCCTCGCAGTTAGGAGACCCGGGTTCGCATGTTCTCCCCGTGTCTGCGTGGGTTTCCTCCGGGCGCTCCGGTTTCCTCCCACAGTCCAAAGACATGCAGGTTAGGTGGATTGGCGATTCTAAATTGGTCCTAGTGTGTGCTTGGTGTGTGGGTGTGTTTGTGTGTGTCCTGCGGTGGGTTGGCACCCTGCTCGGGATTGGTTCCTGCCTTGTGCCCTGTGTTGGCTGGGATTGGCTCCTGTGTTCGGATTCAGCGGGTTGGATAATGGATGGATGGATGTATTTGTATGAATGGACTCTGCAAAGGACTGACACTACATCCAAGGCCATTTCCTTCCTTGTGCCTAGTACTATAGAACAGTGCTCCGCAACCTTTTCTCACCTACGACACACCAAAGTTCTTCCTAGAATTCCGCGACACATCAAAAGCCAAAATATATAGCAGTGGCGTGGTTGGTGCGGGGGGGGTGGGGGGGTTACTGGCGGTCCGCTCCGAGCGCCAGCTATTTAGGGGCGTCCAAATTACGGGAGTTTCCTTTTTTTTTTTTTCAGCTTTGGGGCATCAAATTTTTCACAGTCCCGAACAACATGAACTCCAGCTACGCCACTGATATATAGATACTAATTTAATACACAAATTTTACAATAAATTTTCATTTTTTGTTATAAGTATACATTTATTATAAGTATACATACATAAAAACTATACTATATTACTTTTATGCAATCTTAATAATTATTATAACATAATGACTGATTAATGTGCTACCTGCTCTTGTTTCAATGAACACAGAAGTTTTATATTCGGCTCAATATTTGACAGCGCAACCCGAAGTTCTTGGTCAAGATCTTTTAAGCATGACCGCTTATCATTTTTAATTAACATAAGAGTTGTTTGTCTTTTTTTGGCGTAACTGGGATGGTTTGAATTTAGATGGCGATTTAGTTTACTGGGTGCCATTGCCTCGTTTGATAGCTGATCGCCGCAAATGATTCATTGTGGCTTTGGAGCCGTTTCGTCACCACACAACGAGAATCCATATCGAATGTAGTCTTCGTTGTACTTCCTTTTCACAATCTTCTTTGTTTTTTTGCAACACTTGTGCTGGGTTCTTCATTATCTGTACGTGAAGACGAATCTTTTCCACGTAAAAATTTATCCATATTTAAAGGGGTATAAAACTAAATATGAATCACACGAAGAACGTTAACCATACACAATTCAGCAACACAACTAATAGTAATGAATGATAACTACTGTCGCAAGATAAGTGAATGCGACATAGCACGACTAATACGTCGGCTTGAATTGAATCTAGGTGAGGGCACGGAGCGCTCTGCCTATCAAAGCATACTACGGAGTTGTCTGGCGACTACGTAGGGCCTACGTCGTAGGTGCCAGGCGATGGGATTTATTATTTCAGAGAAATCACACATAAAATTATGAAACCTTTAAAAGGCTATTTACGCGAATATTTCATTGCACGTATTCTCGTTATTGTGTTTCTAAGGAGGACCGTTGAAATATTATTTAGTTAGAAAATTGTCTTATTTGACCGCGTCACACCTGTATCGGCTCAAGGCACACCAGTGTGCCGTGGCACACCGGTTGCGGAGCACTGCTATAGAACATCCATCCATCCATTATCCAACCCGCTATATCCTAACTACAGGGTCACGGGGGTCTGCTGGAGCCAATCCCAGCCAACACAGGGCGCAAGGCAGGAAACAAACCTCGGGCAGGGCGCCAGCCCACCACAGTACTATAGAACAGGCCTACCATAATCCATAATTGGATTTAGTATGTCTGAGAATATCATATACACCTAAAATGACCTCAGGACAAGAGAAGTAATTATAATTTGTCTAGTCCTATTATTTCTATGGCTTAAATACAGCTGGTATCTTGAAATTGAAGTCCTAAGGGGAGATCTTAATAATACAACTGAAGGAGTACAGATTCCATATTGCATTGGCCATGTCTCTGACTTCTAACTACACCTTGTGATATCTGTAGCTATGATACTTTGGAAATCTCATAGAATCTTTATAACATAAAATTAACCTTCATTAAAGCTGGAGAATTAGTATGCTTTTACACAAATCTTCTCCAACTTGTTCACCATAAATTCATTTCTATAGCTCCCAAGCTGAACACTTTTATTGGCATTTCTTCATTCCTTAGTCCAAGTGCCAGAATTTTTCTTCAGATTATAGAAGTGCTTAATCCTTTAATTCACGATTGTGCCTTTAGCAAAAACAGCACGTATTTCTGACAGAGATTTTTAAAGGAAGCTGTCAGTTCATTTATTGAGCCTACATAAACCCAACATAATGGGTGACAATTGATGCATAAAACTGTGCATCCAGGTTTGCCAGTGTGAGCACTGATGCGAGACGGGGCTGCTGAGAGTGCTGCTGCCGTACTATAGAGCACCACACTTAAAACTTGCGACGTAATGTAATTATACAGACAAAAAATATTCAAATCTACTGCCAGAAGGGCTAGGGATTTGTCATTTTAGGTAATTTGCTGAACAAATATGTATGTTTGATTAACAGCAGGAAAGTGTAACAATGATTACTGGCCATGAAACAAATTAGAGATTGCATTACAAATAATGTTATCCTTTCTTTATCAAACCTACTTAATTCTGTTCTGGGTCATTGGATTTTAAGAAGTAATGGTCACAAGGAGGGAATCTATCCTGAACAAAAATAATGTTTGACCTGAAAGTGTGAGGAAACATAGCTTAGCAAATCACATTGTCTAGACCACCAAGTCAAGCTGAGTACATCTACTTATGTACTTGGCATTCAAACTTAAAATACAATGAAGATTGCTGCTGTGTAATTATCTTGGTTTGCATTTCTATATTCTGTTTTGGAACTTGTAATTTTCCATCCATCCATTATCCAACCTGCTATATCCTAACTACAGGGTCACGGGGGTCTGCTGGAGCCAATCCCAGCCAACACAGGGCGCAAGGCAGGAAACAAACCCCGGGCAGGGCACGCGCGCGCACACACACACACACACACACACCAAGCACACACTAGGGATAATTTAGAATCGCCAATGCACCTAACCTGTGTGTCTTTGGACTGTGGGAGGAAACCCATGCAGACACAGGGAGAATAAGCCAACTCCATGCAGGGAGGACCCGGGAAGCAAACCCAGGTCTCCTTACTGTGAGGCAGCAGCGCTACCCACCACGCCACCGCTTGTAATTTTTCTCTGTTAATATTAGTCACCTCAGCCCACCTCTAAGATTATAAATATCTAAGGACTAGTGTGGTGGCTTATTTAAAAATTTTCACTTAAGCATATGGAGATCTGATGTCCATCATCATTGTTTCAGTGATTAGTGTTCACTCATTTTGGTACTGGGACCAGAAGAGTGCTTGCTTTGGGCAGCGTTTCGGTGTTACCTAATTTATATTTACCCTATGTTATTAAAACCTGTGAATATGAATGTCTGTTTAGTATTCACTTATTATGGTTTCCCTGATTTCATCTTTTGTCATTCAGGTGCAAAGTACTGTATATTCATTGTTGCATATATTCATTGTCTAATCTTTTGTCGAAGAAAGTATCTTCTAACATTTTTTTACTTTCTGCTGACTCTGTATTGTGTACCCATTTAACCACAAATATTTACAGGCCTCTTTTTATCTGATAGGTAACTTTCCTAACCATTTCACGTAGGCCTGTCTTCCGACAAGTATTAAATTGTACCACACTGCCACAGAATTTTGAAAGTCAAAGCAGAGGCCAGTGCCTTCAACCTGAAATAATAAATATATTGATGTAGTTGGAGCTATATTTGGAGAAGATGTCAAGGTGTACAATCCTGTCTTGAGGGCCATCATGATAGAAATGATGCAGCAAATCCAATCATGTTGAGATCTGCCAATTATGTCATTCAAAATCCAGTTGAAGAGCCTGACACTAGATAAAAAATCTAGCATCTGGTCAATGACTTTGAAGAGTGCAGCATTGTTTAAAGCTGAGCTGCCATTTATTGACAGTACTGTAGCTTAACAATTTTATTAGCCAAATGCGCTAAGATGTCATACATTACAAGGGACATAGCATCTTCTGTGGACTAATTGTGACAAACTATCTGGGATATTTCATTAGAATATTTTAATTGACAAGGGCAAAATCAAAGATGAAACAAAACAAATATATCTTTTCTTAAATATAGATTTTTGAGATGTGTGCCAACACCTTTTAAATCATGCAACCACACTGTCACAGAGCAAATGACACATGTTCCTTGTGCCCAAAAGCCATGATTCATTGCAGCAACCAAGAGCTACTGCTGGGTGCTACCCATAGGCACAAACACTCAAAATGGCAGAGCCCAAAGGAAATCAAATACATAAAATTGCATTGCAATGACACTACAATAACAATGGTAAGAATAATAACTCATGAAAATAAAAAATATTAGCATTTCAAAACAAAAGGACATACAATAATGATTTAACAACATAATTCATTTTGTACAGAGGAATAGTAAAGGTTTTTAATGAAGAAGATCAGGAGATAAAACAATGTCAGGGACCAAAATCAAAACGGAAAAAAACAAAAATTCAAGCTGTTCATTCATCAAGTTTAAATTGCTCAGAAAAATGAAAGTACCAAAAACAAGAGTAGATTTCTAAAGCCGGGAAGTTAATTTTCCGCAAAAGTATCACACACTAACACAGACCACTGGTGGAAACATGGCTGCTAGTTCCAACCTTTAAACCCATCACATTAACAACAGCAGATGTCATGACCTGCTTGACCACACAACCAGCAACCATGAACTTTGTCTCAGCAACTTGTCTCACAAAGTGGCAGTGCCCATATACAAAACAATATGGCATTGTGACATAACGCTATAAAATTTTTTAATTTCTCAAAACATCTTGTAGGAAGAAAGACATGTTATTTTCACAATCCTTGAGTTCTAAAACTGCTAAAAAGAGATATACTTTACTTAAAACAATTTGGCGGAACCCACAAAAAAATTAATGACAACTGTTAATCGTAACACAGTTAGACAGTCCACTTTTCTTTTCTTTGAATTAGAGATATTTTTGAAGTAGGGGCAGACCATAGTTTATCTTATTGAGATATTAAAGATGTTATTGAAGAAGGAAGGAAATTTGTCACTCGAGGTTTTTTTAAAGAAGAATGAATCACACTGTAGAGCATGAAAAGAAATATGTTTATGTGGGGAAGAAAATGTTAAATTAGGCATATTTTGCAACCCAAAAGTGCCTGTTAACCCTGCCACATTTTATGAGAAACGATTACTGTTACACTCAGTCTCCATTTTAGTTCCATAATAATGCTATTCAATTTTAATTGCATGTACTGTATGTTTCCATATGACTGACCTGAAATGCGTGACTGCAAACATTCAATAAGTTTTGATTATTACTGGTGAGTCACAATTTCTGATTTGGATTGTTCTTGCAGACACACAGCTGCCCATATATTTTTGATGAATCTGGTTACAATGGTAGCATATTCATCCAGAACTGATCAGGCATCTCTAAATAAGTGCCAGTTTAGTGAATCCAAACAATACTGCAGGTGGTCCTCTAACAGTTCTGAACAACATTTCTTTTTGTAAAATGGAAGCAGAGATGGTCTGACTGGGGTGAGTACAGGCATGAGGGCTTATATGCTAATGATTTTTAGGATGAATATTCATAAATGTGCTTTGTTTCCAGCAGCAATAAATAAACAGTGAGTGTCTGTTGTATCTGCATCTTAGAATTCACTCTCACAAGCATGGCATTTTCTGATTTGAGTGTGGTCTGCCTTGATCATTCAAACAATTAAACAGATTAGCATATGTCTGGCATCTTTGTTTTTTCTTATTCTAACTTCATCTCATTCTGTTCTGTTCTGTTCAGTCCTGTTGATTCTTAGGAACAAGTCAAAATATGCTTGTTTTACATATAGCCTCTCTACCATTTGCACATCACTTTTCTTCAATAAAGTTGGACTCTTCTAAAGTTTCCAAACCACAGACATTTACAGATTGTTTTCTGAACAACACAACTCTCCTTAGGAATAAGGTGAATTTAAGCCTTTAATTCTGGATCGCAGCTGTGTCAACTCTTGGACATGTGCGTTTTTGGTTGGCTTCTGGGGAGGCATGGTGATTGGAGCATCAAATGTCACCAACAAACAGGGGAGGTGTCACCTTATTTTGATTTGGAATGCTGTTTTCAGGTGATAAGTGCAGCTTACTTGTCAGATGTTGTCTTCATGTAGCTTGTACATAACAAGAGAACCATGTTACACATTGCATTACATTTTTTCAGGTTTTAAGGATCCAGACTGATGATCATTTTTTTAATTGCGTGCTTTGTGAAATGCAGCTTTCTGTTTAGCAGGCCTGCCGTTGCAGTAAAAGTCTGATTTTTTTATGAGAGAAGAAAAAGCTCTAGCAGTTCATTTGTCTGCATTCTGTTCTTCAAAACCTGATAAAAATAATTTTATGAATCCAAGACCATGAAAGGATAAATAAGTTGTTTCCAATAATAGTGACATTAAAAGTAATAATATTAAAATTTAAAATCATATTTCATTCATATGGTATGTTTGTGCCAAAAGTACTAAATAATAGTACTAATAAAATACACTTTAATAGAACTACAAGACTTAGTCCCTACAGATTTATTTTTGAGGTGTGTCTTTTCAAAATAAAAAATACATGTATGTTTTATCATTTTTTATGTAGTTTATTTATATATGTTCATACTCTAATTCAATTTTAATCTGTAGTGTAGGATTGTCGACATACAGTAGTATGCCATTAGATTTAAACTAGGATTGTATGGTCTATTTCATAGGAATAAATCCTGTCTTTCTTTTTGCAGTTTCTGGATCTATTCTGGAATTATCAGGCTATGTGCCATCTGGTCATTCAGTCACAAAGGACTTGACGAGGTTGCATGAAAAAGTAAAGACAACAACTCCCTTGGACAATCTTGAAGGAACATCGCCTACTGTTTCTAGCACTGAGTGGCCTAGTGAAGGTTCACTACAGCCCACTTCTTCTGGATCCAAGGAGAATATTCCATTAATCGTAGTGACTTCACATACACCCTTTGTTGAGTTTACTTCTTCATTGTCAGCTAAAATTAAGGATACTATCTCAGGTGATCTGGAGAGGGAAATTCTTGAAACAAGCACATCTCAGGATCAGCAGTCACTTTACAAGGCTAACAAAGAAGGATCTTCTGATGATGAAGAACTAGGATCCTTAGATTTTAAAAGTTTACCCAAGTTTGAAGGTTCTTCAGAGAAAAATGTGCCAGAAATGCATCAAGTGGAAAAAAGTTTAGATACTTCTGAAATAGGCGAGACATTTAAAACAGATGTTTACAGTAGTCAAATAGGTGTGGGAAATGAGCCTTCTGGACAATCAGGCCTACATGAGCCCATATCAACTTCAGGAGAAACCACAGTGTATACAGTCACAACGATTATGATACCCCACATGTCCGGTGATGGTTCAGGGATGACTAAATCCCCTCTGAAGGTAGAGTTTAGTGGTTATCCTCAGGAAGAAAAATCTGAGCTTGATATTTCAGGTTCATCTACCACACTTTACACTATGACTAGTTTCAGAGAATTACTGAAATCTACTGGCACTGCTAAGCAAGAGGCTGCAGGAGAAGTATCTGGATTTCCAATACATGAATCTGGCAGCGTCTCTTATCATGATGGCAGTGCTTCACTATTTACGGAACCACCAAGTGGCCACAAGCAGATTTCCATTACACGTTTTCCAGATGAGTTAAAAACACCCTCTGGTAAAATCCTGCCTTCAGTGATACCTCAGGAATCAAAAACTGAAGAATCTGAATACAGTGGAGACCACATTACTACAACAGATGTCCCTGCTGCAGGCAGTTTAGATGACTTGGGCAAAGAGACATTTACAGTTACAGATCGTTCCTCAGCAGCTCCAGCAACAACAACTGGCTCTTTGTTGTGGACTTTTTCAACACAGCCCACCACCACCACACATATTTCTTTACAGGGACCTACCACTAACTTAGTCACTTATCAAACAGTTGAAAGTCCAGAGGACAATTTAGAAACAGAAACAACAACTTTGTCACCAACCTCACCTACCATTAAAAGTACAACTGTGACTGAATTTGAATTGACAGTGCAAACAGAAGATCTCTTTGAAGAGGCCACCAGACATGAAGAAGAAGAAGGTACTCCTTCTACACTTACTGAGTTTACAAGGAAGCCTACCCTCCCTGCTTTGCCCACAGAAAGGGCTGTTCTTGGGCACGGAGAGAACCTTTCAGGTAACGTCTTCTTCTACACTGCAATAACCATCCTCTCCACTGTCCTTTTATTTATGTCTGATGACTTGGGAATACTGTAACGTGCTCTTGGGGACTATCACTGACTTTACCTTTGCTTCTACTCACTGTCTGTGTTTATATCTTTCTTTCTCCACTCTTTAACTGTCTGTCCTTGACAGTTGTCTTGTCAGAGAAGCCAGAAAAGCAGCCCTTAATGTTTGTCAAACAAATTCCTCTTGTGCATGCATCTTTCAGAAATTCTCTACTTCTGTGAAGTATTATTTTGAAAATGGTTTCCGTGAAAATATTAAAGTGTTTTGTAGAAGGAGGATGCATTCTTTTGCTCTGTTTGAGACTCATTTTCTTAACTGTGTGTGTGTCACTGTATTTCTAATGGCCAAAATTTCTTAGCAGAGAATTTCACTATTTACAGTATATCATGTTAGCATTGGGATAAAGTCAGAATACTCTGTTTTGGACAAAGGTTCTTCTAATGCATGCACAGGCTACACAAATGTACGAACCAAAAGTGGGCTAATTACTGTAAATGCAATGCACACTATTTGACAAAACAATTACAGTACTATTGGTATGTGTGACTGTAACTACATTTACTGAATAAACTTTATTTAACTGTTTTAGCCTTTTGTACACAATCAACTATCTGCTGAGTTAAGCACAAACACTTGAGTGTTAGCATCAAGTTAAGTCACTGCCTTATCATCATGTTTACATAGTACAATGGAGTAGTTCAACATATGGCAGTACTCTTTTTGCTACTAGCAAGCTGTTGTAGTAAGATCCTCACTTACCCCAAACAGATAGGCACATTGCTTTTGTAGTTATTTATTACTGAGTGTAACTGTATTTGATACAAAAAATGAACATTGAAAAGAAAATCAAAATTGTGTTTTATCTAAGTAAAAAATTATTCTTAATTTCTCTAGTACTAGGGTGTTGTACTGTGTTAGCCATTATGAATGTAGAGAAAAGCCAAGCAAAATGACACCTTTTATTGGCTAACTAAAAAGATTACAATATGCAAGCTTTCGAGGCAACTCAGGCCCCTTCTTCAGGCAAGATGTAATTACAAGATGATTACCTCTTGCCTGAAGAAGGGGCCTGAGTTGCCTCGAAAGCTTGCATATTGTAATCTTTTTAGTTAGCCAATAAAAGGTGTCATTTTGCTTGGCTTTTCTCAACATTCTTAATTTCTCCAAATTACTCCTGGTTTAATAAGAGTACAAGCGCTTATCCCACAGATGCAAACATACCTATATAAATATTCTGATAGAAATTTATTGCCAAATGCTCCACCAGTATATTAAAGACTTTTTCTAACTCAGGAACTGACTAGCAATTTTTGTTTGTGCCATACTTAGATTAAATTATTTATTAATCTCATGGGGAATTTTAGATGCAGCAGAAACATAAAAAACAAAGATACAGACTCAAAGGACAAATAATGCATTCAATCAACACATAGATAAAAAAATAAATAATACATATATATTATTTGTGCAGAAACACCTATTTAAATACTACAGTATATGTATTTAGACTGGTACTCCCGAAGGAAGCGTTGAATTGCTTGATAGCACTGGGCAGAAAAGATCCTCAGAGGCTCATTTTAGCACACCATGGAGGGCACCAAGAGAGCACCTCCTAGGTGGGATGGAGGAGGTTTTTCATGATTGCATCCAGTTCTGCCAAAACTCCCTTTTCCAAAACAACCGTCAGGATTTCCAGGGTTAGCCCTGTGGTAGAGCTGGCTTTCCTGATAAGTTTGTTCAGGGTTTGTGCGTCTTTTAGACTCATGTTACTTTCTCAGTATAGAGCAGTACTGTGGACTAGCAAAACATCTCTGGCAGCTTGCTGCATACACCAAAAGACCTGAGTCTCCTACGGAAGTATAGTCTCCTCTGGCCTTTCTTGTACAGTGCCACAGTGTTGTCAGACCAATCCAATTTGCCGTTTATATGAACCCCTGGGTACTTGAGAGCTCAGCCCCACTTCCACATCCTTTCTCTGAATGGCGATTGGTCTCAGAGACCTTTTTACATGCTTGATTTTCTGATGTTAAGCTGTAGGCACTTCTCCCTACACCATAAGGCAAAGTCCTTCACAAGCCTCTAGTACTCTGATCGTCTCCATTATTAATGCTGCCTATAATGGATGAGATAGCTGAGAATTTCTATAGATGGTATTGTAAACAGGAAGGGAAACAGAACATTTTCCTAAGGTGTACACACCACCAGCCTCACAAACTGCTCTCTGTTGGTCATGTAGTTCATAATCTAGGAGAGTGTGGAGGCATCAAAATACATTATTACGTTAAGGTTTTTCCCCAGTCAATGAGGTGGAATGTTGTTAAAAGCATTTTAAAAATGTTAACATTTCCAAGGTTAAACAGGTACAACAAAACCAGAATAAATTATTATCATAAGGTAGACAAATTCCAAAATTAATTATGCTCAATCAATCACATTCTGCATGGAATATCCACATTCTTCTCATATCTGCCTGGGTTTTCTCCGGGTATTCGTCTCACATTTACAAAATATATAAAGTAAGTGTGTATGCACACGTGTGTTTAGCTGCTTGGTAAAATCAGGAATGTGTGACTGTGTGTATGCTAATGTAAACCAAATTGGACCTGCATCTTGTCTTGAATTGGGTGCTGCCTTGTACCCTCCACTGCTAAGGTAGAAGTCAACTCCTGCAACCCCAAATTGGATTGTGCAGGTTTGTAAGTAGGTGAAAGATCATTCAAACAAGGTGGCAGAGGTGGCAGGTCATCACTGTGAGCCAGTGTAACGTAACTGATTTTAAACAGTCCAGGATACAGCCGGGAAGAAAATGCTTCTTTAATGATCATCAGAGCAATTCATGTAGGGTGCAGTAAGCCAACATACAGACCAGCATTCAGACCAGTCTCAGAATTGCACATTAAGGTTTAACATATCTGTGAAATTTCTCATTAACTCTTATTTTGAATTTCTTTCACCATATATTGGAATAATTCAGGTGATAAGTATATGGCTTTGCATTGTTCTGTTTTTTTCTCAATTGTTTGTTCCCCATTCATCAATAATGACATATACATCATTGCTTCAGTTCAGTTTATTGTTATATAGTGCTTCTTCCTAAAAGACAGGATAGCAACAGAAAACAGTAACAAAAATATAAAACTCTACAAAATGCACATCTGTATAGGCACATGTATCCCCTTAATTATATAGTAATAACAAAATAAAAAAGAACTACACGATATGCCCTGCATTGACTTTTAAAAATGTAATTTAAGAAACATGAATGAAAGAACCAAAATAAGCAGTAGAGGAGAAGCTAAACAAGCAAAAGATTAGAACATCTGGTAGTGAAAGAAGAGAAAATAAAAAATCAGCTGATGATGTACCTGGAAAAAAGCAAACCTCCTAATGAAGGTGAGCAGTCCTTTGGAAAAGCCAGTCTGGCTGCCCACCCACATTTTAAAATATGGTACTATAGATGCTAGTGTCCACATATGCATCATAATAATAAAGAGACTTTTAACCTAGCACAGCAGGTTTAGTTCTGTACTTTAATCCTCTGTCTAATGTAATTCATCCTTATGAAATGTTTATTACCCATTTTTCATCATGTGTTGTGCAAATGGAATCTATTTTAAAAGTAGTTTTATTCACAGTAGTGCATGTTCTATTTAACCAACTGTGTAGAGACTTTAATTTCAGAGCAGGATCTCTTTGCGCCTATCAAATACTGTGTTGTCTGCTGTTGCAAAAGAAACATACTATAACTTTGCATGTAATTCTAAATATCATAACAAAGGAAAATCAGTCATTTCTGTGTTCATATAGGAAAACATCTGTGCTTTTAATATGTGAACTATTTATTTAAATAAATACAGCCAATCCAGTAATACTCTCTGATTCTGTCTTTGATATTGTTTTCAAATCAAAGCTGGATTAAAGACATTTCAGAAGGGACAGAGCTGATTTGATGCCTCATGCTGCATCAGTTTCTTCTTGGTCTTCCTGAGACATTATTAGAATTTTTTTAGCAATGTATCTGAAGAATTTCCTTGTTCGGTCACATCTCACAGTATGAAAAATCAAAACTGAAGCTACATTATGAATCTAAAGTGTTTCACGTTCTCTGCTGTAAAGTAATTAACTTAATCTTTAAAGGGTAAAATCATTTTCATTAAAGTTCAATAAGGTTTAATTTGAATGGTGGGGAAGTGGTTAATGCCACTTTTTGTTTTACAGTTTCAAGGGCTCATATCATTTCCCAGCATGGTTGCCATCTGTTTGGAGTTCTCTCCCTCTGAACTCTCTCTGGTGACTCCTCCCACATGTGCATGTAAAGTGCAGTGATAATTGGCTTATTAATGTTCCGTCACTTGACTTGCTCCCAAGTGTTACAAGAACATGCTCCAGCATCCCACAATAACACTTTGAAAAATTATCTTTTTTTTTGCAATTGAAATGTTGTTACTTAATATATTATTATCAGTGCAGTCTTTTTGCTGGTTAGTAAATTGGGATTATGGTGCAGTACAGTATTGCATATTCTGTAAATCTATAGACATTTATTTCCGTACTCATAGTAGCCCTAAACAAGACACTAGTGTATTACGGGTGAATATTCTGTAAAATTTTATCAAAGAGGATATTTTTGTTTTGTTTTTGAGTTTGATGAGTGTATTAAACCTGAAAAATTTTCTTACTTTAAGAAAAGCTTTCTTTCATTATTTTTTGATACTGAAGAAAGATTGCTGTTATCACAGCAAAAAGATTTAAAACAATATGTATTTTCAGGGTTAACTCTGTTTTACAAAAATAAATAATTAAACAACAGAAGTTTTTGAAAACCAAATGAATAGTATTTTACGAAAAAATCATTAGCACCACCTTGACACTATTTATTAATTCCTATAGGACATTTCATCTGTCCATCCATTTTTTATACTCAACTGACAGTTTTTAGAGTTGTGAAGAATCAGGGCCCAACTCACCAATACTGGTTATAAAGTAGGATGTCCACCCACACAGTTTATGCAGGAACACCACATAATCTAAACTGCACATCTTTGAAATGTGGGAGGAAAACTAAAGCACCCAGACAAGACAAAGGGGAGAACATGCAAACAGCATGCAGACAGTGGCTGGACTGCCATTTGAGCTCTTGTTAGAGACAGCAGCATTAGCCACTGTATTGGATTAGTACTATGCCTAATAATAAATATTATTGTTTCTTAAGTATTTTTTAAAATAATGATCATCACTGTGTTGTGACATTTGCAGTGCTCATACTGTACTTATTAAGTGAACATTATTATATGCCAACATCTGGGATTTTATTTTACTAATTATACAAAAAAAAAGAGATGAATAAATAAAACAAAGAAGATTTATTGCAACATTAAAAAAACAATGATAACACATTGAGTTGATTAATAGCATACTAACACAAGTCTTTTATTTGGGAAAAGTAAATGATTGGCATCTCATTATCTATTTTGACAAAAGCGCTGTAAGACATGTGTGTCAGACCCACTTTGTGGATTACTGTCCTTGCTGCACAATTTCACTTTATCTGGTTTCTTCATTTAAATCCATTCCTTGGACAATAAGTATTTCAGTTTTTTTTTCATTTATATGTTTTTTAATATATATTTCAAACAAACATTTTATCATGAACACAAAGGTGCAAGTGAAACCACATTTGTTGGTTAGAAGTTGATTTCTATGTTATTTGTGTATTATTTTTAACCAGTCGATGGTTAACAAAAAAGAAGAGACTAGGAAATCAGAACACAATTATTTAAAGTTTGAGACGAAAGTGAAGGCATTTCATCTTTAAAAAGAAAGGAAACACAACATAGGGAGCTTGATCTAATTTAGGGCCACAGTGGACAAATAATTAAAGTAAAATTAAGCAAATGGGAAGTTTACTCCATATTTGGTTTCAAATTGCAACACTGGCTGGAATGAAAATTTGAGGCCACTGTCGCCCTCTAAGAAGTGAGTGTGACACCTCTGATGGAAGCGAAAGGTAAACTAATTCGACACATTTTTCATGAAAAGCTGTTTACCGTTAGGCAAATTTAATTTTCTTCATCTTAGTTTTATTATAAGCAAATATAAAAATTCTCTGTAAAGTAAGGGTACTCTGCAGTTATTACATATTTTTAATGCACTGTGTCCTTCAAGCCTAATGCAAATTTTTGTGATAACAGTTGTTAAGTTGTTATTATAACATTCCTTTGCAAAATTTCATTTTTTAAGCTTGACCACGACACAATCAAATACTATGCAGTAAAAATATTGTGACACATTAATAGACTTCATTAATGTGTGAACCCAATTTTTTAAGCTTTCAAATATTGAAATTACTCTAGCTTCAAATTTGAGGGCACTCATCAAGTGTGACTATGTTGTAGATGTTATACATTGGAATATTAAAAATATGTTGCTTTTTTGTATGCTGGTTACCGTTGTGAGACCTGTTTCTGGAATAAAACCTCTGTTTGCAAAAAAAAAGCAGTAAATGGAAAGCAGTTTTTTGAGCTTTAAGCAAGGAATATCAACAATTATTTTATATACATTTTTAATGTTAATTGCTGTAACATTTATTTTTTTTTTAATTATGAGATTCAATGATTCAAATCCTGCAATATAACAAAGGCATGAGATTATTTTATTTTGCTCAATTTGTTGATACTTCCCTATTATTCTGTTGAGATATTGAGCTCTTAGTATGAATGCAATATTAAGTTCTACTAATGGAAGAATGGAAATCTGCAAACATTCCTTTCTCTCTGGGATTACAAAGTCTACTTAACCTAATCTAACTTAACCTAGCCTAAACATTTTCTAGGCCAGTACACCAACTAAAATTCTCATTGCCATCACCAAACCTGTTGAAATGTGCACACTGGAGAATTGAACTGATCTTAAGTAAAGTATTTTTGACCCCAAGTCAAGACCTCTATGGTGAGGAACAGTTTAAAAACTGTATTTAGATGGATCAGCAATTTGCAGTCAATGGTCGGATTGGAAACATCCATTTTTGACCTGCATGATGTTGCTTCTCCAGGTAAGCCACTCACTGATACCGTTATGCTAAAGTAGCATGCAGTGTATTTGAAGCTTGCAACTTTTTGGCTGTTTTGTCAACAAGTAATGAGGAATGTGAAAATTGATTGACAAGTTTTTTTTATGCAGACTACACATGATAGACAGTAATTGATAACATTATGCAATTTCCTTGATCCTGTTAATTGATTAGAGCTTCACATATTCTAAGTTAATCACCTGAAATAAATACTTTTCTCTCAACTGTAATCACCCTTGAAGAATTAATGAGGTCTTTGTAACCTTTATGATGTGAAGTAATTATATATGCAGGCCTACAAATGAGCTATATTCTGGCTAAACGTAATTAACCTCACAATCTTATATTGGGGTGAATGAATGACTAAATGAATGAATGAATTATTGAATGAATGATGCCATTATGTAAATGTCAATTAATATCTTGTTGATTGACATTTTATTTTTGGCGTGTTTGGTATTTTGAGGAGCTGAACTCTAATTTAGAATAATCTTTGATGACGACAGGGTAGATCAGTGGTTTCAGTTTGTTAATAGTAGTGGACCTGATGCCATATACACCCAATATTGCATTAGTTTAAAAAAAAAGTTTTCTGTGACAAAAGCTGTTTTTTGCATCATTTTCCATTAAAAAATAACCAACTAAATATTAGCTATTATCTAAGACAGCTACTATACATAAAATGCTGTGCCACCATATTCTGACATATTTAAAAAAAATACTCCAAAAATGAAAACTGGAACGATAGGTAATATTGTCAGCAGTGTTTATTAATTATTTGAAGTACCATTAATTTTTATGTTTTGTACATTTTAATATTTAACAAAAATGAATGCAAAGTTTTTAATTAGCAAATTGGCCTCTATTACATACTCGTATAGAAATTTTTCATTTTCATAGTGGAAAGCAGCTATTCTCTTCATAATTTAAGTTTTTTCATGTCTTCTTTGTTCCTAATGATTGTCCCCTAAAAGTTCATAGCATTTCAGTCTTCAGTGAGTTTTTCGTAGGTCATTTTCCATTTTAGTTGCCACTGTATTGTTTGTGTGAAATGAAACTAAAGTGCTTTCTCATAGCATCATGGCATTGTTCTCATGAACTTGTGCACCAAATGCCTTGTTTAATGTCTTAATTTGCTCAATATGCTACCCTCCCTGAAAACCATCACCTGTTTTGAAAATCTGCTCTACCTCTTTCTGGATGTAAATTTAAAATATTATATACCATATTGTATATCTCATTTTCTGTAGGGATTTATCTCACCCTAGGGTGTACCATATAAGTTGTTAATTAATTTGGCAGTTGTCTGTTCACATACTATAGTGTACAACAACCAATGTCAAAAGTTCTGACCCCACTGGGATGCTACTATTCACATCTCCTAGTGTTTAAATTAATGATATGTTTTAATGGTACTATTTAAGTAGCTACCAGGTGGCTTATAGAAAAACACATCAAAGACTTTCCACACTCCCCAATTATAAGGAGCACTCTACATTTTGAAGAAACAATGGAAATGTGGACATTAAATACTGTAGTAAGTACAATGCACTGATAGCGTACTGCTGCACCCACCACGTGACGAACCACCTGGATTTCGACCTGAGTGCAGCGGGTGACACCACAGCAACAACGAAAATTAAGTAATGTAATTAAGGAAAATTATTTTTTCTAAATTAAAAAGTAAAGTTTAGATTACATCATATTTTAAGTGATTAAACCTAGTATTTTTTACTGCTCATTTATGCTCTATAAGTAAAATCTTTTGAGATGCATTAGACTATCCAGAGATCCATTTATTAATTCATCCTAAATATGGAAGTAGAAGGTCATAAATTTATATTTAACTCTCTAAAAGTTATTGTTTCAACTTTTTGCATTTTTTTCAACATCTTCTTCATTTCCATATATACTGTGTTTTGTAATTTTACAGCCATGTATATGATTAGTGCTTCTATCCTTGATGATGGTTGTATCATTTGAACAAAAAAAGAAAACATCAATCACAGATTTTGAAGAAATTTCAGTTATTAGTCCTTCAATGATATATTCATTATTTGGTTCAGAGTTCCTGTTTTTCACTTTTCTCTTACATCTGAATCACATGATTCATTCATTTTCTTCTGCTTTTTAAACTTTCCATTATGCTGCATTACTAGTATTGTACCAGCATACCTATATTCGGAAATTATTGGAAACATTTACAGTTACCATTATTATCATTTTCTCATGCATGACTGTTTGTATATACACCATTCTGAGCCATTTAATGCATGTGCTGTGAAATTCCAAATCTTCATGGGTGAAGCCCTGATCAAACACCATCATTAAAACTGCTGTTTGTGCATGTCTGATTATTATAGTGATTCTTAGATCCATAGTGTTTTCAACTTATTTGAACAGCATGTCAAACACTGTGATGATAAGAAAAATGCCAAACGTCAAGAGTACATGTATTTTTTTGTATAGAACACAATCATACAATTTTAAATAAATAAATCATTGTCTTGTTTAGGGAGAAAATGTGTTTGCAGTTCTTATGAAACCATTCTGCAAATGAGCAATAATGTAAACCTGAAAGCTCTTATTTGAACAATAGGGAAAAAAAGGTTTTATTAGGGAGCCTCTTCAAAATCATCCTCTGAGAGTTAAGCGAACTACTGGGGGAAGTCCATAAGAGGACAAGGATTACTTTAAAGGACTAAAGAGTTCTTGGATTGAACTTAATAGAAATGTTCCAAAGATCCAAAGAACAAAGCAATTTCAATAATGGAGTGGCAAAGCTAAATGAAGTGAAGGCTCTCCAGTAACTCTGTTATAGTCCAGGTTTAAATATGATAGAAAACAAAAAATTACTCTACAATTGAAGGAGATATAAAGAATGAATTTAAGATAATCACTAGTCAGCAGGAGGTTTCTGGTCAAAATTCAAGGCTGGTTCATCCCTCTTGCTTAAATTTGGTAGAATTTAACACAAATGATTCAGATTTTCAAAAGAGGGATCTACAAGGCATCGACTGATGGAGTTTTTAAGATATACTGTATACCATTCATATTTTATATGGTAAAAGTGTGAGGTGTGCTGAGGAGGTCCTAAAATGTCCTGCTGTAAAACATTTTGAATAATGCAATAGAATGTTAAAAGTCATTCAAGACATCTATGTGCACTGCTTAATTAGTTTCTTTATATATATACAGTGTATATATATATATATATATATATTAATGTGTGTGTGAGTGTATGTGCAGTAAGCAGTATATAATAAATAACAGTATTTGTGGAAATGTGGTAAGAGTGAAAACAGGTAAATACAGTATCCTGTATATATCAGAAAAAAATTAATTCAGTTGATATATTGACAGGTGCCACAGTTGCGCACATGTACCTAAATGTGTGTTTTACTTGAATAATATTACTATTTTGATCTTAAATCAATGTAATCTGCTTAATTGTTATGAAAAAGCTCCAGTTTCTTTGCAACCCTGCCCTGGATAAGCAGGTTTAGAAGATAGATGGATGGCCAGATGGATATTCAGTATATTTGGTTGCTTGGAATTAAAAATATCTTACACTTCCTTAATTGCAAATGTTTTGTTAATATACTGTATTTTAAAATGCAGTATTTAAGATAATTTAATATTTTACTCTAAACAGAGAAACTGCACCTGTAGAAACACCCATTTCAGTAGAAAGTTAGTATTGCACATGATTACAAATATTAGTGAAATTGTTATGAATGCAGACTTAGACTATAAAACTTCACAAGTAAAACAAACTTTCTGGAATATGGATCATGAAAGTGAAAACTAAATGCAGTACTGCATCAATACACAACAATTTGATTTAAAATACACAGGAATCTTGTTGCAACAGTTGATAATACCACAGTCTTTTGTTGCTTTCATGTTATTTAGTAAGTGAATAACTGTATTAGCAATATATAGCTTCTGAACAATAAGAGTACATTCAAGGAGTTGAGTGGGCATCTATAGTTTCCTAAAAAAATGGTTTTAGGTCTTATTTGTGTAATTCCTGTTAAAGGTAAAAAGACTGATTCAGTCTGGCATTGAGGTGCCATAATTGGTGTTGTTTTAAATACCATCCTTAAGCCCTAACTTAAATTACATTTCTTGTAATAGTCCTTCTTAAAGTAGTCTTTATATCTATATATTTCAACATGTCCAAATCTGGAGCCCTTGAGTTTATGATATTTATGATGTCTTGTTAATATTTTGGTAATTTTATAATGCTCACCTTTGCCTTTACTCTTGTTACATCCTGGGAATTTCACATGGTATCTGTAGTGGTTTGTTATGCTATGAGTGTCATAACCAGATATGACATCCAGGCACAATTTTGTATACAAGCTTTTGGAGAAATTTGAAATGTTTGCCAGATTTTTGTGAGTGCAAAGGGAAATTCTGCGTATTTGTGGAATACACAGCACAGAGAAAAAATGACAAGGTAACAGCAAGGAAAAAAAGAATAAATAAATAAATTAAATTATACTAGGGTAGTGTACCTCACTGGCTGCCTATGGTGGCTCAACCCCCCTCGCTTCACTCGCTATCGGTCCATAGGTTTATTTTAACACGGACAGAACTCTTTATATCTGAATGGTAGTTTACTTGATGAAGTATCATTAGTACCTAACTTAATACGGAAAAAGAATATGACTTCTGCTGCATGATCACCAGTCATGATTTGCTGGCAATTGAATGCTTATGCAGTTTTACAATTTATAAGTGTGTGCCATTACATTTAGCAGAGCAGATGTATATAAGGAAGATTGTTGGATGTACTGTATGTGTGTTTAATTGGTTGTATTGACATGAGAGTATCATTGTTGTATTATTCTAATGAAGATGAAAAAAAAATATATATATAGATGTATACTATATGACTTACTGTTTTAAAGAAAAATGAGCATTGCTAGAAAACTTCACATGAAAATGTTGCACAACTTCACTAATCTTTATATATATATAGACAGAGAGAGAGAGAGAGAGGCAGATAAGAATATACACCAGCATCTACATTGCAAATTACTTTGTCTTAAAATTAAGACAGAAGGTACAATATTTACAAAAAAGTTAAAGAATTAATGCCCTTCTGGGGACATACAGTTCTGGGCAATTATTTACCCACCCATTCATTTTCCCAACCTAGGGAAGCAAGGAGGTTGGCACATTTTGAAGCCATCGGACAAAGCACAGAAAAGAAATAAATAAACAAGGTTTAGTTAAAGCAGAGATTTAGCTACTATCATGAATTTACTTTTTTTTTTTTTAAAGGAAGTAGTTATCACATGTGGCAGAGCTTAGATTTAGAAGCTTTATTTCACTAGACAGAACAATGACATGCCAAATAACAAATTTGCACTTTTATAAACATTTATTGGATTAATTTTGCCTATTCATCGTGTACAGAGCAATCATCCATATTTTGAAAAACTAGACAAGTTTATAGGAGTACAGAGTCATTGCTGTCTCATTTACAGAGTACAGTGAAATTGTTACTTGCATGTGCTAATCCAGATGCAACAAGTCAGTAGTCTCTAGTGCCATGTTTACTGGGCAGCCCAATGACGCAGTGGACAACACTGTGATCACAAAGCTCCTGAGTTTGGGTTTTAGTTACAATCTGGGCAGCTTCCTCACGTGTGTGTGTGTCAGCTTTGGCTGGGTATTCCAGCTTCAATCCACATGCCAATGACATACAGATTTGCTTAACTGGCCCCTGTAAAGTACACTGTGATGGATGCACACCCCATCCAGGATTCCCACCTTGCATTTGAAGTGTAGTAGTTCAGAAAATGAAGGAATGGATATATTTTTTGTATTAAGTGTATGGAATTATTAAATGAAATCCATGGGATTGAAGCCATAACTGTACCAGATACACAACTCGGCACACACATTGAAGAGTGATCCCTTTGGGGAAGTGTAGTATCCCCTTTTTATTCATATGTTTCAGATGCTTGTTTAGAAAATCCATGCAAGAATGGAGGGACCTGTGTGGAGGTAGGAGCTTCAACAAAGTGCCTCTGTCTGCCCAGCTATGGAGGGGACCTTTGCGAGACTGGTGAGCAGAACTAAATGTATTAAAAGAAAAAGCTTGTAAAAAAGAGTAAAATGCTGAATGTCAAAAGTATATGTTGTTTCATTTAGAAATACTATATATTGTTATATAATAATAATCATTTAAGGTGAAGATTTAGAAGGGTGGCATGGACTACAAAGTGAATAATTTTAATTACTGAATACAAGCCTAAAAATAGGTTTCAGATTTCCAGAAAAGACACTTATATTTGTTAGTTGAATTTTTAAAAAAATAAAGCTGTTACATAAGTGTGAAATGAGCTGGGATTGAGTGCTAACTGAAGAAATGATTACATTTTTCTTTCACCAATTGTTTCTTTTTCATTTAGACTTGGAGAAATGTGAAGTAGGCTGGGAGAAGTTCCAGGGCTTCTGTTATAAGCATTTCATCCACAGGCAGAGCTGGGAGTTAGCAGAGCAGCACTGCCGAACGAGTGGAAGTCACCTTGTCAGTGTTATGAACCCAGAGGAGCAAGAATTCATCAACAGTATGTCTGATTTAAATCTACTGTATAGTCAATTACCTCTGATTTTACATATGAGAGATTTTAAGAGAAGTGTAAAGACAGGAGTAGTGCTATATAAAGTCCAAGCTAGCCTTTAACTAACTAATAAATGAACATACACAGGACTTGGTCCTCAATAGAAATAAAATCCTGCAGTACTTATTTTTATTCCTTGCTTTGTACCCCAATAAGTACAAGTTATCGCCAATATACTAACAACCCAATTGTGCTTCACTCACTCAGAATATGGAACCAATGTAGGAAGTACTCTGTGATCTGTGGCATCTCTCCAAGATAACCATATTTTTTCATCCTCTCAAACATACGCAGTTTTTAATGTCTGGAAAACATTCAGGGTTAAATCACTTAGAGATCTGTACATAGACAACATCTTTGCATCCTACAAACAATTACTCTCCAAATTTAACTTTCCAGCAACACATTTCTTTCATAACATCCAAATTAGAAACTTCCATCCATCCATCCATTTTCCAACCCGCTGAATCCGAACACAGGGTCACGGGGGTCTGCTGGAGCCAATCCCAGCCAACACAAGGCACAAGGCAGGAAACAATCCTGGGCAGGGTGCCAACCCACCGCAGAAGCATACAATTATTCAAGTTAAAATTCAACTTAAAATCTCTCTCGTTTAAAATTGTCGAAAATGTTTCCATGGCAAGATCCAACCTGTGAGCACTGCAATCAAGTTTCAGCCTCATTGAGCCTTATGTTTTGGGCCTGCACCAAATAAACATCATTTTGGACCAAAATCTTTAAATGTCTTTCAGACAGTTTTGGTGTTACAATCCCTCCTAATCCACTAACAGCTGTGTTTGGTGTACTCCCAGATGGGCTTAAAGTGGAGAAGGACAAACAAACTGTAATTGCCTTTACTACACTATTGGCACATAGACTTATCTTGCTCAACTGGAAGAATCCTAACTCAGCTCTTTTAAGTCAGTGGATAACTGGTGTTATATATTATCTGAAATTTGAAAAAATCAAATTCTCACTTAGAAGATCTGTATAAAACTTCTTCAAAACCTGGCGGGATCTAATCAATAACATTTTAGAGTAAGCATTTAAATTGAGGAAGCAGATTCTCTTCCCTTTTTTAATTTATTTTTTAAAATTTTATTCTATTTATTTATTTATTTACTTACTTTTCCTACTATTAAAGTTTTATTCTTTCTGTCCTAGCTCTCTTTCTCAGGGGTCAGGGTCTACTTGTTTCAAACCTAGTTTTGTAAAACTTGACTTGCTTATATGGAATGTCATTTGATTTTAATAAATTCAATAAAATGAAAAAAATAAAAAATAAAATTAACTTCATTTTGTTCTTCCAATGACAGCAGATAGTATTAAGGCAATAACTAAATAGGTAATTCAGCTACCAATAAAATTAACCAATAATGTTAATTAATCTGAGTTAACTGCTCATTTTGTATGTCAAAGTTGCTTATCTCGACTAAGATTATCCAGAATACAACGATTTGAAATACACAATAAAAAACTCAGCCAGGGTTACTGGACACTATTTTCAGCTTTAATGTTGAAAAGTCACCAAAAACAATTATAAAGATAATGTCAGCTATTGAATATTTATGCCAATATTTTGAAGAGAAGCGTTATCTACCTTCATTTGTGAATTAGTCTCCTTTGTCCTCTCAAATAAAAGAAAAAATCTTATTAATCTAAATTTAAAGTCAAAACTACATTACCATGCATACCTCTGGGTTGTCGTGTTTAAAATTAATAATATACTGCATAATAATATGAATAATAAATTCTTCAGTGAACAGTGAGATTTATTTTGTGTATTTGAAGTTCTGATTTTATTTTTAGCTGAAGACTTAGATTTCTTGGTGACAAATGGCATGTTTATTTCCTTTCACCACAGATAATTATAAAGAATACCAGTGGACTGGTTTAAACGACAAAACTATTGAGGGTGATTTTCGCTGGTCTGATGGGAATCCATTGGTAAGCAATACATTTCTTGTATGCAGTTTTTACACCCATGATACGTATGCTTGCGTAGTACATGATGAATGGGAGAAAGCCTCACGCCAGTCTATCCCAAAAATCACAATATAGAAGAGTGTGGGATACGAGTGCACCACACAGGGCACATACAAACTGCCATAATGTGAAGAGTGTTTCTAGAATATGACAAACAAAGTATACAAGTAGACAAATTCTTGATAAAGTGGGAAGAGCATGAGGATCTCACTCAGGAGTATTCAAGTGATAGATAGATAGATAGATAGATAGATAGATAGATAGATAGATAGATAGATAGATAGATAGATAGATAGATAGATAGATAGATAGATAGATAGATAGATAGATAGATAGATAGATAGATAGATAGATAGATAGATAGATAGATACTTTATTAATCCCAATGGGAAATTCACATTCTTCAGCAGCAGCATACTGATACAATAAATAATATTAAAGAATGATAATAATGCAGGTGAAAAACAGACAATAACTATGTATAATGTTAAATGTTAACGTTTAACCCCCCGGATGTAATTAAACAGTCGCATAGTTTGGGGGAGGAGCGATCTCCTCAATCTGTCAGTGGAGCAGGACAGTGACAGCAGTCTGTCGCTGAAGCTGCTCTTCTGTCTGGAGATGATACTATTAAGTGGATGCAGTGGATTCTCCATAATTGATAGGAGCCTGCTGAGCGCCCTTCGCTCTGCCACAGATGTTAAACTGTCCAGCTCCATGCCAACAATAGAGCTTGCCTTCCTCACCAGTTTGTCCAGATGTGAGGCGTCTTTCCTCTTAATGCTGCCTCCCCAGCACACCACTGCGTAGAAGAGGGCGCTCGCCACAACTGTCTGATAGAACATCTGCAGCATCTTATTGCAGATGTTGAAGGACGCCAGCCTTCTAAGGTAGTATAACCGGCTCTGTCCTTTCTTGCACAGCGCATCAGTATTGGCAGTCCAGTCTAAGTGATGACAGTTCTTATGAAAAAATGCGCATATAATGCAAATGTAATCTTAATATTATTTAACAATTAATAATTTTACTTCATTATGCATTTACATTGAACTATAATGTGTAACTCCATGGACAATTAGACTGATTTCAATATAATAATAATAATAATAATAATAATAATAATAATTCTTTACATTGATATAGAGCTTATCTCACTACTCAAAGTGCTGTCCATGCAGTGAGGACCAGGGAAGCAAACCCACCACCTCCTTATTGCAAAACACATTTTCATTGAACTATAACGTGTAACTTCATGGACTATTAGACTGATTTCAATATAATAATAATTCCTTACATATATATCATATATATAGAGCTTTTCTCACTACTCAAAGCACTCTTCATGCAGGGAGGACCCGGGAAGTGAGCCCATAACCTCCTTACTGCAAAGCACATTTTCATTGAACTATAATGTGTAACTTCATGGACTATTAGACTGATTTCAATATAACAACACATTTTTTGACTAATAATATTTGCTGATCAAGACAGTGTAGTGTGGCAACATGTTGCATATTGGTCATACATAAAAGTGAGAAAATCACTGTACTGTACAGATGAAAAAAATAATTTTGAATTTGAATGTGAACTTGAACTTTTCTTAACATATAAGGTGTTTATACTATCAATGTCAATTATAAAATTGTGAAAAAACTACCTTTACATTTCACTGTAAAAGTGCAAGTATGGAGATGACCTTTTGGGTACCATAGAAAGTAGGACTTGATGATCTTTTGAAGGAAATGTGTAATGTATACCAGTAGCCCATTATCTTGTCTTTAAAGAACCGTTGCCTTGATAATTGACTCTGACTGTCCTCACAAGAATTTGAGTGCAAAAACTTGACCAGGTTGAAAATTGCACATGTTCTGTTTCTGTTGTGCAAATGTACATTTAACTATTTATTTACTCCATTGTTACCATCTGTTCTTTTTCTGTAGCTTTATGAAAACTGGTATCATGGACAACCTGACAGCTACTTCCTATCTGGAGAAGATTGTGTTGTCATGGTGTGGCATGATGGAGGACGATGGAGTGATGTTCCATGCAACTATCACTTATCCTACACTTGTAAAAAGGGCACTTGTAAGTAACTGACTTTGGTGTATTTACCATATGGAGTCGTAACCGCTACTTACAATTTATATAAACAGTAATGCATTTTGTCTGTTAATGTGCATGGCATGAAACTACTAATGAAACCTAGTAATATTATTTAGAACCTGCTTCTGGAAACGGCACAATTTGTAGTAATGTACATAAATGACTTTAATACTAATCAATGCCATGCTATCACTTTGTAGGAATTTCTGCGGGACAAAATTTAAACAGGAATATCTGAAGGAAAATTTTTATATAAAATAAATTTATCATACAGTAAATTTTAGGTTAGGATACCATACCTTGACAGGAAAGTGCACAACATGTTTGTCACAAGCCTGCATGAAACCTGTACATTTGCACTCTTTCCGTTTCTCTTTGCACGCCCCATTCTCTCTGTCTCCGTCTCTTCCTTATATCCTTTTGTTGTTTATCAGGAAATTACCACTGCTTTTGCTTGTTTCTAGGACCACCTTGTATTTATTGTGGTTGCCCTTGATATCAGTGTCTTCCACTTAAACAACCGACTCGCTTTATTCCTTCTTTTTTCCTTTATGCACCTTCTGCTCCCATTTCAACCCTGTGATATGCCTTTTTTTACTAAAAGGCAGGGGTAACCACAGCCTGGTCCCTTTCCTAGTCTATTGTTGTGGTTAGGTGATATACAAGATCTGAAGGCATGCATTTGTGGTGCAGCCCACTGTATGCCCTAAAATCATTAATGCAGAAGAGTTCTTGGGCTCCTCTTTCATGAGAAGAAAGGCCTAAACCTGCATAGACCAACTCTTATCTGATTGTCACATTCTTCTTTGCTGTTTTTGGTCCTATGATCATCCTTTTTTCAATAATTGTAATATCAATTACATTAAAATAATTATACTGAATTCTGAAACAACATTTCCACTTTTGGCATTTCTAAAATTTTAACTGTCTTTGCTGGAAATAGTGATGCATGCATCAAGGAGAAAACAAGTTGCTAAGAATCAATTACAACCGAACATTTTACCATTGCAAAGGAGGAAGAGAGTTTAAAGCGAAGTTCTAATGAAACACTTACCTTCTATATTTCCTTCTTTATCCTTCCTTTGCATGAAAAAAAGATTTAAAAAAAAAAAACAAGTTTATTCTGATCTGCTCTCTGCATTGCCTGGTAGCCTCCTGTGGACAACCACCTGCTGTGGAAAATGCCAAGATTCTTGGCACACCACGTTCGCAGTATGAGACCAACTCTGTGACACGGTATCAATGCAAGGAGGGCTTCCTGCAGCGACAGAACCCTATCATCAAGTGCCTGTCCAACGGCAAGTGGGAGGAGCCACAGATAGTCTGCGTCCCGGGTTAGTCAAAAATCACCTTTGTACTAATATTGACACTAAATCCTGTGTACTAAGAATTACATTTTTCTAAGACCTTGATAGTAAGTACAAGATTCAATTTTAATATTTTAACATTTTGTGACCTAATGCCTGGGATTTCACACTTGAAGAATCCACAGTCTGCATCATTTGGGGGGAAAATATAATTAAAGGCTAAATGCAAAATAGCTTGACAGAGATTGAAAAGAGTGTTAACTCTGAGGTGTGAAATTTACTTTCTTCTTCTAGGCATTGCTCAAGTTCACGCCTAATTTTTGGTTGATACAAACTCATTTTTTTAAACAAATCATATGAATGAATATAGTTAAAGAAAAAAAAAGGACTTCTTTTAGACAAGCACAATTTCCATCTCATGGGTTCAAAATATGGATTAAGATTTATTGCACACAATAAATTATTCACACAATGATAATATCATACATTTCTATATACAGTATATGTGATATACGTACTATATATGTTGTCTAAGTGCAGCTTTTTAAGGTAAATTTTATAATGCAAATATTGAGTGCCCCTGTTTTCCAAAACACAGGGATGCATCACAAAAAGTGATTGCAAAAGTGCAGACAAATGTTAGTAAAAGCTTAGCTGTTGCAATGAATGAACATTAATGAGTAGTTGAACCACAAGTCTGCCAGGTGGGTTGATTCACCCATTATTCCACCTCTCCAGTACCAGTGAAACAATGTCTCTTTTAATTTGTCACCTCTCTCCATATTTCTGTCTCTCTCTCTCGCTCATAAACCTAACCTTTTTCCCTCTCATGATTGGGGCTTGGCCCCAGCTTTCCTCGTGACTCTGGACTTGATCAAGTGTTTGTTCTTGATACAACTTTAAACCTTTTCAAGATGTAACTTACAGTCAAGCCTCAAATCACTTCTCTGCAAAAAGGTACTGTCCATCTTGCTAAAGTTTCCTCTTCTCCCTATGTTCCAAACACTCAGTAGCCTTTAGGAAAAATGGAATCTCTAAGGTATATTTCATGCTGCACAGCATACACTTAACTGTTTTTTACTTAGGATTGTAACTTTCTGGAGGTTCTCTGGTATCCTGCCAGACCTCTGTGGTTTACTCGTATGTTCCTGATCGCTTTTGAAGGTATAGTTTGTGGCAACGTTTACAATAGGAAGGCATATGATCCCCTTGGGGTCCCTGCCTATCCACACTAACATGCAAAAAAACTCATTTTGTGAGCGTTTTTTTCCCCTCTTCCTTGAAACCATAATTGTGCTTTCCTCTATTTTGTGCCAAAGTATTCGTAAGTTTGACTTCGTTTCCTACTAGTAAAAATGTCTTTACAGTATATACACTATATGTACATATATATTATTTATATATAAATATATATATATTCTCTATATATATTATCTATATATATAGAGAGAGAATATTTATGAAAGAATACTTTCATTCAATTATTACAGAGACTCTGATATTTACATAAAGCTCAAGATAAAAGATGAATATTGTCCACAATATCTTAACAAGTTTCAGTGGGAGAACCAATTGCACCTTGAGTGATACTGAAGCAATTCTTTATTTCTCTTGGTTTTGGTAGTCATATCTGGAGTGATGGTTACTACAACTGTATTTCCTCAGGTCCTAATTTTTTTCCAGGGGTTTTTTAAATACTTCCATGTGGAGAAATAAATATCATCCCAGTCTGCATGTTGTTAAGGTGTTCATACTGTGCTCATGATTTACTGGACCAATAAAGATAGAAGATACATGTATGTAAGATATTCACAATGAAATGAAGAAGATGATGATGATAAAGCATACAGAAGATATATATTAATAAATTGCTCAAAAGAAATTTCACTGCTTACATGAATTTAAAAATGCAAGGCTGTCTCTTAACAGTCCAGCTAAAAATGGTACCCAATGGAGTTCATCTAATATAGAAACAAGTTGTTGTGTTCATTAGAACAAAATCTCACTTTTATTAAAATTCATTAAAGGTGACATTTAGATACTGAAGAAGAATGGATTTGATCATTTATGAAAATAAAACCCTGTAGTTATATTACAATAAATTACTTGGTTGATTTAATGGAAAGCAATTCTTTTTTTTAATTTGACATGAATAACTGGAGGCATAAGGAAAGCAGCATCACTTACTTGGAATTACTTTCAGTGATAAAGTGACTACTTACCCCCATTCTCACCACGTTTTACAGGGCCACCATCAAGAGTGTTCTGACCAGCTGCATCACTGTCTGGTTTGGAAACTGCAGTGTCTCTGAACGTGAGCTCTTACAATGGATAGTGCAGCACAGCACACAGGGTTCCTGGATACTTTCTGTCCTCTATTGAAAACATCTTTATAAAGTGTTGTATCTGCAAAAGCTTATAGCATTGTGAAGGACTGCTCCCATCCCTCCCACTGTCTCTTTGTACCATCTTTATCTGGCAGAAGGTACTGTGACATCAGAACCATTCCTGCCATGTACTTTAACAGCTTCTACCCCTTGGCAGACCAGACTTTGAGCTCTGTGCTGCCCTCCTGCCCTCAGACCTGCCCCTAGTAGAGAATTTATATATAGTACATTTGTTAATATTGTCACTACTGTTGTCTTTTATTATTAGTTTTACTGTTATTATTTATTTATTACTATCTATTTCAAAATATTACTAATACATCGACTTACCTATTTTTTAATTATTTATTTATCTATTACAGTATAGTTCATTACCTGTCTTGCACTTGCCCTGTGTTTGTGTATATTTTGCCCCATGGTCCTGGGGCATGTTATTTTGTGTCACCATATGTTGCAATACTGTGTATGGATGGTATGACAATAAAACCGCTTGACTCAGCTTGACTTGACATTATACTTTATCAAGTTTGTTCAACTTTGAATGCTTGGTAAAACTTTAAATCTTAATAAAGTGGTAGCCTCTCTGTCCACAAACTTGTTTGAAAGAGGTAAAATGTCACTTCAGATGGATACAATTTGATGAAATATATAATACTCCAGTTTTTAATTTTTAAGTAAAATTTATTTAAGTTAAATATTTATCTTGCTCTATTGTCTTATGCATTTCCATAATTCAGTTTTGGTCATTTCGTTTTTAAAATATACAGTACTAGGGTGTTGTACCGTGTTAGCCATTATGAATGTAGTGAGAAGTCAAGCAAAATGACACCTTTTTTTGCCTAACTAAAAAGATTACAATATGCAAGCTTTCGAGGCAAGTCAGGCCCCTTCTTCAGGCACAATGTAATCATGATTACATTTTGCCTGAAGAAGGGGCCGGAGTTGCCTAGAAAGCTTGCATATTGTAATCTTTTTAGTTAGGCAAAAAAAGGTGTCATTTTGCTTGACTTCTCATTAAAATATACAGGAAAGGTTGGAGAGAAAATGTTCAGCTATGCAGCCTTCATCAGGCGTGCGTGTTTCTAAATCTTTATTTCTTATTATTTTTTGCATGGGAATAACCTTTACCCTTTATTCGTCTACATATGCACACTGACGGAGCCTTTTTTTTAAAACGACCCACTATCCCAATTTCAATTTTTTTTTCTGCATTTCTCTGTAACAAAACCATTTCCTGTTCTGCCCAGTAGGTGGCAGTCTAGCATGCTAAGATTTGAAACGCAGTTTGTCATCTGAGGTGGGCTGTTTTTCTAAACTTTTTTGTCACATATCTTTCACACTTAATTATAACATATTTATAACAACTTCTGTAAATAATGTTTGAACATTTATTTTGCTGCTAGGTAAAGATTCAGACCTTTAAAAATAAAACCTGCTCACCAACAAACTAAAAAGATTTTTTTTTTTTTTCTGGAGAATGCTCCTCAGATATTATTTTTTACCCTCTTCTTTTAGCTTTAGCTATGCATCTTGAACATCAAATATATAGTAATGGATATTTTTACTTCAGTGTCTTGTTTCATAAATTATACAAATAGCAGTTAAAAACATACCATTCATGAATATTTTTTGTGCAATGTATGTCCTGTATGTAATTAAAAATTTCAAGAGCTGAAGAAAAAAAAGTGCTATTAGCATCAAGCTTAAAATATAAGTGAATGATATGTTCTGATACTGAAGTTGTTGTATGGTAGTTTTATCACAATCCATGATGCCTTTGTACGCCATTAATGGGTTATTTTTATGTTTATGCACATTATTTTTATATGTTTCTGAAACCAGAGTAGAGAAAAGCCAAGGAAAATGACACCTTTTATTGGCTAACTAAAAAGATTACAATATGCAAGCTTTCGAGGCAACTCAGGCCCCTTCTTCAGGCAAGATTTTCTGTATTACATCTTGCCTGAAGAAGGGGCCTGAGTTGCCTCGAAAAGCTTGCATATTGTAATCTTTTTAGTTAGCCAATAAAAGGTGTCGTTTTGCTTGGCTTTTCTCTACATTCATGATGGCTAACACGGTACAGCACCCTAGTACTACAGATATACATGAAACCAGAGTAAAAAAAGAAAAAGAGAAAATATATGGCAGACAAAAATCAAACAGAGTTCCTTTTACAGAGGCAGAGGGGAACAAGTTTTCCACTGCAATAATAAAGAAAAATTAAGCACAAGCAATACTCCCCCCTAACTCAGCCTTTGGGCCTTTTCTCTTGCATTAGGCAGACCACCCACTTGCGTACCAAAGCACTTGTTTGGGAATCCCGTTTACCTCCCCAAATAAAGCCATCCTGCTCCAAAATTGCGTGATGTGTTGGGTGTTAACCCAAGACCATCTAACTATGGTGCTTGATAGTAACAGCAGACAACTAGTCATTTCTTTGAAGGGTCCTAGCGTTGTAACGATCTTTTCAGTTACTTACCCAACTCACTTAATTTTGTGCAACTTGTGTATCAATACTGTGGAGAACAGGAGAAAGAATAAGGTTAAATAATCATTTACAAGGATCCGATTTGTAAGTGCTGCAGTCCAAGTGAGTGGCATATTGTTGAACCACTCATGCTTTTTTAGAGGGGCTTCCCTGTCACAGGTGTTACTCTCTGTCCAGCGTTATCAAGTGGTGATACTGAAAATGAAATTTTAATTATATGTCATAATTATTTTTTTCCTTTTGTATGTTGCAGCCAACAGTTCTACAGAAGACAAGACACCTATAGTTTTGCAGTAGGCAGACACTGTGGAAGATTGGGGGAAGTAAAGAAGAATTTAAACCACCCTGAACACAAGAACTGTGCCCTATCCCTACTGAATAATGTCTCCCCTCTGTTTATCAGACTGGAGTGAAAAACGAGAAGAGAAACTCACCCCTTTATTGACAAACACTATGCCATGCCACCACCCCACCTTTCTGATCGAGGGATTATTGATACAAGGTGAAAAAGTATATGATGGCCACAGTTGTGTTTAGCAAACAAGTTAAAAAAAAAGCACTTTACGTCTGGGGTGGAAGTGTTTCACGAGTATAGTGTTTTCCCAGGGACTTCTTTTGGTGAGTGCTAGTTCTTTGCATTTATTTAATCAGAAGTGCAAGTGATTGCATCAAATGCAGTTGAGCTTTTTCCCACCCATTTATGCACAACATATTTCTTGGGAAGTCTAAAGCAGTTTGAACAGCCCTGCCCTAACGTAGTGCTTATAAGCAAATTCAGAAATGCTGTGGTGCCAGTGCCTAACCACGGTGTGCGCTGTATGCAGACAAATCTTGTAACGTGCATAAGATAAAATCAGCAAAACAATGCTCCTTTTCAGTAAAGACATGCAGCTACAACTTTTCATATAAAGACGGTCTCAGTCAATGACCTCCCATACACTTTGTATGCTTCCTTTTTCTTGTTATTATAGTGTTTAGCTTCAGCAGCCGTGAGAGAATGCCTGATTGTTAGCACTGAAAGCAGATGCTCGTCCACTGATGGCAGCTCTGTGTCTTTCACTCAGACCTTTTTATTTTATTTTTTTTACTTTCCTTCCTGTGTGAAGTATGGTAACCATAAGGTTTTTTGTTTCTCACGGCTGCACACTCATCTTCCTGGTGCAATCAGGACAGGGTTGACACCCTTTCTTAAAACAATTTGTCTTTAGACCTTTCTTTTACAGTATATATAGGATGTTGGGCTAGATGCATCACCCAAACAAAGGATGCTACACTGTTTCAAACTTGAGTGCATTCCTAATTTAATACTGTTAAACCTCTCTGATATGTACTACCTGCAAGAACAAAGTGAGCAAATGTGGTTTTGTCCAGTTCAGCATTTGTGTTTGATAATAATATGCCACTGTTTAATTGATGTTTAATTTGACTTCATCTGCTAGTATGTTAACTGGTGTCTGGATTGAGATAAACATAATTGCCAATAAATGTCAACAAAAGAAAACTAAATGAAATCTTTTGTGTCTTTTGTTGATAAAGACACATTTGATAGTGATTGTATATATTTGTCCATTTTATATACCTCTAGAAATAAGTGCATTTTCTATATCTGTCTTGTCGCACCTCTGGGTCTTAGAAGAATGAAGTCCCCATTGCTACAGTTTAATATGCTTTATCAAGTTTGATTTTAACAACTCTTTAAGAGGATCCTGCACTTGGCCTTATCTCAGCTCCGTCCATTCCTTAGCAGACCTGATAAACCACACTTTCACACCAATATAGTGTTGCCAGTAATCTAACACACAGAGATGTGAAAAACCCATTTAGACACAGGGAGAAGGTGTAGACTCCACACGGACAAGGATTTGCACCCAGGCCTCTAGAGCCATTGAGTTAGCAACGCTAACCACTGCACCAATTTTGTCAACTTTTATGACTCTGAAATAGAAAGGAATAACACCAGGGAAGTGCATGCTGTGAAGGCAGCGCAGCTTGTAGATGAGTTAATTTTAGGCTGTCGAGGGGTATGTTCGGATTGGATGTCATAGTAATAGCATGAATGAATAAGAGGTTTCACGAAGAAGGGTGTTACAGTGCAATTTGATTGATATTCATGTGGTCAATTTTTTAAAATGGCAATTCCAAACACAATTGGACCAGTCTTTTGCTCAAGACAATGTTGTGAACTCTGCTGCCTATCATAAGAATTTAAAGTCAGTAGTCATACTGGACTAATTCTCTCGTTGTATGGTACCACTTCATTTTTCCTGAATGCGTGTTACTATTAGAGTTTCATTCATCTGGGGGAAATAAATGTAAATTAGCCCGTAGGTAGCCCTCAGAAAGACAAAACAGTATGAGTGTGTGGGTGTTTGTGTGTGAATGTGCGCGCTATAACCAATATGTATGTACAGACCTTTATGACTAGGTACTGTAGTATAATAACTATTAGAAATGACAAGTGGATCTTAAAAGAAATGGGCTTATGTGAGTCACTTGACCTTTCTGTATGTATGTGTGCATATGTGTTGTTAATACACATTATCTGTCCATCTTTCCATTATTAATGAATCCACATACTGTAAACCAGTGACAACATTTTAGGGGACATTTGATACTATTCATAGTTAACAGTCTTCACCTGTGTTTCTTGATAATTTTGTGTAAATCAGAGTGAATATGAATATATTTCTGACTTCAGAAGTGAGAAGCATTACAATTATACGGATTTCACATATTAATTCAACTTAATCTTGTGGTTTATATTTACAATACAAACAAAAGGAACAATGGCTTTATGGGGTCCTGTCTTGATGTAATCTTTAAATTTATCACATGCTTTTCATTTAAAAATGCCCTGATTTTAACAATATGCTTCGAAGTGTATGATCACAGGAGTACAATTGTTTAGGCAAAAAAACTGCAATAAGACCTAAGTAAAAATCCCACTGTGCATTGAAAAATAATAAACAGTAAAGCTTTGAAGTAATGCTTTGTAATTTTAAACTGGTTCCGGAGGACATATAGGCAAAAAAGGAGCTTTAATTTAAATCAGCAGTCACAGCAAGAGCTTTTGAATCAAGACATGAACCCTTTCATTCACATAACTTGAAAATGCTTTTAATTATTATGAATCGCAAATAATGTGGAATAAGAAAGTGAAAGATTTCTTTGAAAGAGTGAATTGAATTAAAGGGGATAATTATGATGATGTTTAATGTTAACAAATTTACCTTAAAACATCCATCGGGGCTGGCACAGTGGTTAGTGCTACTGCCTAACAAGTCTGTATGCAGTTTGCATGTTTCTCTGTATGTCCCCATGAGTTATTTCCACCAAGGAACAAGTTTTCCTGCTAAATCTCAGAAACATGTAGGTTAACTTTTGTGGTCATTTCTGCGTGTGTGTGGGTGGTCAGGTCTGTATGTGTTACCTTTGGTGGACTGGTGTTTAGGTCTTAACTTTCACCCAATACTGGGTACCAGTGCTCAGTTTGGTGAAATGAATATGGAAGTCAGAAAATGGATGGATTGATTTTTTTAACAAATATCCTCTCTGTGTAAATTAGAACATTATATCAATCTCCATAAGATCAGGCTCAACAAGCTAGCCAGTCCTATTCACCACACTTATTCTACAAAATACCATTAAGATGCTGCAGATGCTCTATCAGACGGTTGTGGCGAGTGCCCTCTTCAACGCAGTGGTGTGCTGGGGAGGCAGCATAAAGAAGATGGACGCCTCACGCCTGGACAAACTGGTGAGGAAGGCAGGCTCTATTGTAGGCACGGTGCTGGACAGTTTGACATCCATGGCAGAGTGATGGGTGCTCAGCAGGCTCCTATCAATTATGGAGAATCCACTGCATCCACTGAACAGTATCATCTCCAGACAGAGGAGCAGCTTCAGCGACAGACTGCTGTCACTGTCCTGCTCCACTGACAGACTGAGGAGATTGTTCCTCTCCCAAACTATGTGACTCTTCAATTCCATCTGGGGGGGGTAAACGTTAACATTATTCAAAGTTATTGTCTGTTTTTACCTACATTTTTATTACTCTTTAATTTAATATTGTTTTTTTGGATCAGTATGCTGCTGCTGGAGTATGTGAATTTCCCCTTGGGATTAATAAAGTATCTATCTATCTATCTATCTATCTATCTATCTATCTATCTATCTATCTATCTATCTATCTATCTATCTATCTATCTATCTATCTATCTATCTATCTATCTATCTATCTATCTATCTATCTATCTATCTATCTATCTATCAATCTATCTATCTAGGCCCCCGGCTGGGGTTCCTACCCGGACGGGATGCCCAGGAGGACCGGAGGAGGGCTTGTGCCTCCTCCAGAATGCAAGGGGGCGTCCTCCCTGGTTGCTTTGGGGGCCACGGGTACAGAGCATGGAAGCTCAACCCTGTAGGGGCCCGTGGTCACCTCCAAGGGGCACTCCGATGCCTTGGGAGCCCTGGACCTCAGTACTTCTGCCACACCCGGAAGTACTGGGGAGAAGAGGATTGGGGACACCCGGAGGACTTCCGGATATACCGGCAGAGCTTCCGCCACACAGGGGTGTGACTACAGAAACCCTCAGGAAGCACCTGGAGTCCTTCTGTGGTGTATAAAAGGGGCTGCCTCCCTCCAGTCAGGGGCAAGAGTTGGGTGGAAGTGGAGGAAGCTTGGTGGAGAGGAGTGGAGGCGGACCAGAGACTGAGAGAAGGCATTGTGTTGTGGCCAAGACTGAAGGGGTGATTGGTGCTGCGGCACTGGGTATTGTGCTCACTACTGTTGTAAATATTAGTGTAAATAAACGTGTGTGGTGAATCAACATGTCTACCTGTCTGTGTCCGGGCTGTTCCCCACACTATCTATCTATCTATCTATCTATCTATCTATCTATCTATCTATCTATCTATCTATCTATCTATCTATCTATCTATCTATCTATCTATCTATCTATCTATCTATCTATCTATCTATCTATCTATCTATCTATCTATCAAGTCGAGAATGGAAGGTCCCTAATGCCCTACACTCCAACACACTAATTTCACCTCTTAATCTCCATTGACTTAAAGTAAAAAGGTTCAACTCCTTCAAGCTCTCCTTGTACTTTTTAGTCCCAGAATCAGCCTAGTTGCTTATCTCTGGACTTTCTGTAGCGCTGCTATGTCTCTTTTGTAATACTGATACCAAAACTCTGTACAGCACTCAAGATATGGCCTCACTAAGGCATTATATGACTCCATTGACTTGTACTCCGCACAGTGTGCTGTATAACCCAACATCCTTTAAGCATTTTCGATCACTTCTGCACATTGATGTAGACAGTGATGAGTCCATTACGGCTCCTTGATCCTTTTTATAAGCAGTACTTTCAAATTTCAACCCTCACATTGTGTATTCACCTATACCATTTTTCCTTCCTATGTATAATGCTGTATTTACTTATATTAAATTTCATCTCCCACAAATCTGTCCAAGCTTAGCCAATTCTCATTGTCTCCCTTTCCCCTTAGTTTGGTATCATCTACAAACTTACCAGCTTGTTATTTATATTAGTGTCCAGATCGTTTACTGACCCTTAAGAGACACTACTATTAACATCACCTAATTCTGAAAAGGTCCTTCTCACAATAGCCCCCTCTCTGTTCCTGATATTTAAACCAATTTTGCACCCTCCTAAACACAGCACCCTCAATTTCCACTTCTTTTAGTTTGATCCCTAACCGTCCATGTGCTACCTCATCAAAATCTTTTAAAAACAAGGAAAATAATATGACATACATCTCTCTGATCACATATTTTTGTTACTTCCTCAGTAAGTAGCATATTTATTTCACAAGGGAAATAAATTAAAGTGTAATGGTAAATCTAAAGGAAAACGCAATTTGAAAATTATGTAGTTTCACTCTCCCTGTGCACGTTGTTCAACAATGGTGCAATCCTTCAGGTGAGCACCCATGTTCTTTTGACCGTGACTTCAACTAGACTAATGTCAGAGCCCTGCAAACTACCCATAAGCCTTTGCAAACGTATTGTATTTCATCAGCTTCTATCCTTTGCAGTACTACATAATTTTCAAGTTGCTTTTACTTTTTGAATTGTCCTCGTAGTAATGATAATGAACACTCATGGTTAGTTCTTTGCACCCAGTACCGTCAGAATAGGCTGTGGTCCACCACAACCCAGCAACTGGATTAACTGGATTTAATAATGGATGTCTGGATGGATGTGTACTGAAGGTGAGTGCCCAAAATCTTTTTCAAAATCCAGTGCATTAACAAATCACAGACTTTTTAGACCCCAGTGGTCTTTCCATTCATTTCATGTACTACAGATTTGGCAGCCAACTTCTCTGTAATGGGTGTGTTTGCAATTATTAGGCAAGTGAAGCTTGTAAATGAGTTTGAACATATCCCATTTATTGCTCTTTCATCTGCCATGAATTCTAGGATTTGGCCAGCCAACTTATCAGTTCTTTTTTTTAATATTGGTCCCTTGCCTTTTGTGAGGCAAATTAGAGTCCAAAGGTTTATTTTAAAGGTTTTACAGTACGTCTAACACTTCACGGTTTGGACCAGGAGTGAGATGCTGTAAACCAAAAGTTGATTTTCCTACTTTGCCAGGGGTTTTCTTATGCTGAAGTCATGAATGCTGATATTTGCTGTATTAAGACAGACTGCTAGACATGGTTCTGTGTCTACATGCCACTATACCCACACTTCCTCAAGAACTATTTGGACAGATGTACACTAGTGGAAATATTGGCAACTGCTTCCAAAGTCTCTCCATTTTGACATCGTAACTCTGACAGACTGACAGACATAGATGCTTTTCTTCCTGCAGGTTTTGTTTTCCATAGATTAGAGCCATGAGGAAGATGTGTTAATGGGCACATTTAGTTAGATTTCTGTTGACCAGTTGGGCATGGTAACACAGAGGTTAACACTGCTGCCTCACAAGCTCCCTTTACACCTGGTATTAACATTTGTCTTTAGTATCTCTGCTTTGCTTGGAATTATAGCTGACTAGCCTAACCCCAACCCCCTGGCTTCACCCGCATAGAAGTGAAACAGGACAGCGAGGCGGGCCCTGCCCAACTACCTACTCCTGACGTCACACTTCCTCATCCCCTCGGCCCACAGCCTCTCTTTTGTATTAGCGCGAATATATCACTCCTGCAAGCGAAGTATGATTCTTAGTGCAATGAGAGAAGTCGCAAAATCAACCGGAATGATCGAGCAAGTTCTAGAAAAAAGCCCTATCTAAATCCATTAAGTAGTTCTCTCGTTTGCTAGCTAAACGGATGTAAGATTGACCCGAGGCAGGCTCAGCCTGCTGAGTGTCTCTCAGATTCGCACAAATTAATCGGTACCGCAAGAGAACTGTGATACTTCACGTGATGAGAGAGATCACAAAATGTTCAAGCAAATTATAGAAAAAAAAAATTATCTGAATTCGTTAAGTAGTTCTCTCGTGAAAAGCAGACAGACATACAGAGCGACAGACATTGGATTTTATATATAAAGAGATATAATCTTTCCCATACAAAATTCAAGTTAGCCTTACATGGTTGCTGTAGGCAGATAGAAAACACATTGGCATTTTCATTAGTCCTAAATGTGGTCACTATCTGTTTTTCAACCCCCTCCAAATGTGTGATTTGAACAAAAGTGCATCTACACTGCTTTTTAATGTAGTCAACTGTGGTACAATTGTGATTGGAGCACCAAAAAACTGTGTTACAGTGGCTAATAAAAAGTATTCAGCCCCTTGGACGTTTTTACATTTTATTGTTATAAAAAATGGAGTCACAATGGATTTCATTTGGTGTTATTAAAAAGACTCTTTAATATCAAAGAGAAATCACATTTCTGCAAAGTGGTCTAAATTAATTAGAATTATTAAACACAAAATAATTAATTACATAAGTATTCACCCTGTTCACATTTTCCTACCACATGTTTGATTAACTGGCATATCGGAATGATCCCTGTTGGAGTGTGTGCATGAAAAGGGTCTTTAGCTAGACAGGTCCCTTACTAATGTTGCCCCTGTTTGATTATTTTGCAAGCCAAATAAATGAAAGAAACATCAAGCATTGTTTTCACTTTTGCTTTCAAATGTTATTCTCTTTATGTTTGTAAACTGCATAAAGAACTGGGATAGGGCAGGAAGCAACCTTAGAAGGGACTCCATTCCACTGAAGAACACTGTCACTCTCATAGGGCCAGTTTTCAGTCATCAATTAAGCTATTGACCATGTCTTTACAATGTGGGACCTAAGGACTTAGGAGTTGTGAGGCATTACCATTAAACACTGTACTACCATAATGCCTACATGAAAACAATGAATGGATAGATAGATAGATAGATAGATAGATAGATAGATAGATAGATAGATAGATAGATAGATAGATAGATAGATAGATAGATAGATAGATAGATAGATAGATAGATAGATAGATAGATAGATAGATAGATAGATAGATAGATAGATAGATAGATGCAAGAGTTTGTTAGTCTTGGCAAGAGCAGATCCAGCTCAGCGGCAGTCACACAAGGAGTCCCTCAAGGCTCTGTCCTCGGTCCTCTGCTTTTCTGTATTTACATGCTTCCTCTTGGCCATATTATCCATACCTATGGACTGGGTTATCATTTTTATGCAGAGGATACTCAACTCTACTTCAATGTTAAAAGTGGGACTTCATCAGAGCTTTCTCAGCACACAACCTGCCTTAGTGAAATTAAAACCTGGATGGAGCAGAACTCTTTAAAATTAAATTGCAGTAAAACTGAACTCCTGCAAATTGGGACTAATATGCAACTTAATAAAATGAGCTCCTTCCCAGTCTATCTTGGCAGTGATCTCATCAGACCTGCCTCTACTGCAAAAAATCTTGGTGTCATTTTTGATTCCTCCCTCTTATTCCGCCCACATAAATCACATTAAGAAACTTTCTTACTTTCACCTCCGTAACATATCCCGTGTTCGCTCCTTCCTCTCCTTTTCTAACGCTGAGAAACTTGTCCATGCTTTTATCACATCCCGCATCGATTATTGTAATTCCCTACTGGCAGGTGCCCCTTCTAATCTTATATCACAGCTCCAGCTTATTCAAAACTCAGCTGCAACAGTCTTTACTCGAACCAGCAGCAGCGAGCACATCACACCCATCCTGCTCCGTCTCCACTGGCTCCCTGTGTCTTACAGAATCGAATATAAAATCCTACTAATAATTTACAAAGCCTTAAATAACCTCGCGCCAAACTACATCAGTGACCTTCTCCATCACTATGTGCCTGCCCGCCCACTAAGGTCCTCTGATTCTGTCAATCTTGTTGTGCCCCTCACTAATCTACTCTCCATGGGTGACAGGGCCTTCAGCTGTATAGCGCCCAGACTCTGGAATGACCTACCGAAATTAATCAGGCCAGCTGACTCCATGAATTCTTTTAAAAAACAATTCAAAACTCATCTGTTCAGGAAGGCTTTTAGCTCTACTTGACTTTATTACCTTTCTCTCAGTTTACTTCTCTGTCAAGATGCCAATGTAACCTGTATGTGTGTGCTAGACCATCAGTTATGTTGTCTGTTTCTTTTTTTTTCAGAATTCACTGTCTTAATCTTCTTTATTTATTTATCTGGTTTGTACAATGCTATATACTGTATATGCTGCCGTTCTTTATTATATTCTGTAAGTGCCTTGAGCATGGGAAAGGCGCTATATAAATAAAATGTATTATTATTATTATTATAGATAGATAGATAGATAGATAGATAGATAGATAGATAGATAGATAGATAGATAGATAGATAGATAGATAGATAGATAGATAGATAGATAGATAGATAGATAGATAGATAGATAGATAGATAGATGAACATGCTATTTGACCTTTGGCCTATTCTGGCTGTGACCAAAACCAAGACATTGAATTAGCCAGGAGTAGGAATATTTACAGCAGTGTGCCTCTGATAAATATGCTGTTTGAAAAGAAAGAAATTAGGTTCAGCCCTCTTAGCATTATAGAAAAGCAAGCCAAAAAAGATGATTTTTTTTTCAACAAGGACCCATATTATTACATGTAACAGAGAGACTTAAATATGAAAATGTCAACATAAATGCTGTAGTAAAGGTTCGTTTAGTGTCCACTGCTATACTAATGCAGATTTAGTACACATACTCTCGTGTTCTATTCTTTGAAACAGTCACCAACACAAAGCCCAAAGTTGCAACTGGGACAGTGGAAGAGTGTTTCTTTGGACATTTTTCTTATATTTTTTCTGTTGCTTGAGCATGAGAGGTGCCTGATCCACACGACTGACATGTCCATTGTGTTATTGTAGCTTACCATAGTACAGTGCTTCATGCCTTCCACATCTTCAATGAAATTATCATTGACAGTTGCTGCATTGCTTAGGGGGATAACAACTGTCTTGTCCTTGAACTTCTTAACAATCATTTTGCCTTTTTGCCACACAGCTACTGTTGCACCATGGTCAAGTTTCCCATGACCAAATTCACCAGGTATAGCATGACGGTGCAGTGCCATATACTTCAGTTGTACTATCCGTTTCAACGTCTGATGACCAAATCACATTGTCTTCACTATCACTCAATTCAAGCAATGGTTCACTTTCAGTTTTTTCTAAAACTGGCTTTACAGCTTTTCATTTGCTACTGTGTTTTTGTTTGAAGACTCCACCCCACTTATGAATATTGGTGAATTACCTTACAGTATCCATAAAGAGATAGATAGATGGCAGTAGAATACTGTCATGAGAGTTATTCAGGTTTAACACTATAAAGACGTCACTCCAAGTGTGACTCGGGTTTAACCGTATTTACATAGAATTCTGTGTTCGAGTCATGCTCGGAGTTAATGTCAAGAAGGTTAAAGAGCAGGAATGACAACCTTTGGATTAAAATAAATTAGGTCTCAGAGAAAATGTTGAAATACTTAAATAAACTTGGCCGAGGAGTAGGGTGAGGATACAATTAAAGATCTTTGAGACTTTGGAGACACAATGGTCATTGCTACAATAATTAACAGATTTCAATGACGTTGCAGTGGTATTATTTTCTCCATTGACCATGACAAGGATTCGTTCTACTTGAAAATTAAATTTCAGAATTTTAGTTTTTTAGGCCAAAGTCCAAAACAGATAAAGATTGTCCGATGTACTCAACAAACGTTATGAGTTCTCCATTCTAAATAATTCTAATAGAACCGATCACTGAGCTGTGACGTTTATTACATGATCTCTCTACACATATTTCGTTCATTTACATGCACTTTAATACCCTGGTTTCTAAAATGCTATGTAAACCCTTATTCTGATTATAATAACCCGGTTTTTGGTCTCTGAGAAACCTGGTTAACAGACTTACATTTCTCTGAGAGTAACCCAGTTATTTGGAAGTGGAAACCCTTAACTGGGTTACAGGTAAGGATTTCATGGTCTGCTCATGTCCATTGCACTCTGGTTGCCTTTCGTTGCACTTTCAGCAGCCACAAGATCAACACATTACTAATGTTTGATCAATCATATTATTCCTTCTCCTGGATGACATAATCTATATTGATATTATAGAAATCGTTACATTTATATTGATGAACTGAGCTTACAGTGCTAAACTCTGCACAACTTCGTACCAGTAGGGTAATGCGTAAAAATAACGTGCATTAAGTAGTCTTATTGCTTTTTTAAAATAACATGTTAGCTAATGTAATACCTATTTTACTGAAGTGAAAATGCCGTTATTATTATTCTATCAGCTCTGGGTGAAAGGCAAGAAGAAAAAGTCTCGAAACATCGCTCCCTTCCAGGATTCTTTCATACAGCCAAGTAGAAAAGAGTGTGCTGCAAGGCATTCACTAACAGAAACATAACACTAAGTTGTCGGTTTAGTTTTTACTGAGCTATTTGCCATTGATATGTTGAATCAATGAGACTGGGTGACACAGTGGCCCGTGTTCATAACGCAAACCATCGGTGGCTCAGGTTAAGGATGTAAAAAGAGGATGAATGTTATTGACTTCAGAACAAATGAAGAACTAAACCTATTTATAAAACGCAAGAAAGTGATCACAGGCTCCATGCTTGTTTTCGGATTCTCGCCAGCCGATGATGACGTTGAACTCTTTCTTTGCACAGTTTAATGACGTTAGAGCATTTTGCCATTTTGGACAATTCCATAATTGGACATGTAAATGCAAATGGAGGTTTCCAAGAAACCAGGCTTCTGCCCTAAGCGGTTTACTCATCTTATCCCAGTTTTGTGTGTGCATGTATAAACACTGATTGATTATTAAGAAATGACTGATTAACTTTTCTGTTCAGAAGCACTTTTATTTTCAGAAAGGCAGAACAGATAGCAATCATTTTTCAAAAATGGAATATTACACTGAAGGATGGAGTCAAGTAATAATAAAGTTAATAATGTGGCTAAAGAAACAACACAAATAAATATCAGTTAATAAGACAGGACACAGTGATAACTCTGAAGAAAGTACAACGTTGACAAGTCAAAAGAGCATACTAGTCAAATGGTGCATTAATTGTTGAGCAAACTAATTAAAAACAAACCCTATAGGCTTTGGTTTTAATAGCAGCACTTCATAAAATCTCCTTGTTTTTTGTTATTAAAGCTGTCTTTGACTTTTCTTGTGCTCAGCATGGCCTCTTCCTTTGCTCTCTGGGCCCCGCAGATCAGACTGCTGCATGAATGTGACATGATTAAGACTGGTAACGGATCTTCAGCTGCTTTATATATTTCTCTGTGCACTGCTGACCCTGTTCACTGTTCAGATGCGATACTCACACTTGCAAAAGAAACACATGGAAAGCGAGATCAGCCATGCTCATCTTTCTCTAAGGGCAGTGACAGTTGGTGTAATAGACATCTTCTGAGAAGTGGAAATAGGACTTACAGTGAATAGGATGCTTTGCGCAAAAGGAGCTGTAGGAACTTTTCCAGATTCATATTCAAAAAAAGTAGAAACAAAAAGAGTTTTTCTTGAATAGCAACTTACTGGTTTAAGTAAAAATAAATAGTGGAAAAACTCTTCCCAAAATACATAATGGCAAATGTCAAATATACTTGAGACCTATAAACTCTGTGGAGCAACAGGCATTACTGGCAAGAAATGAAACCAAAACCGGAGTTTGTGTTCGCCAAGAAACACAAGGCACTCTTTTCTGTCTTTTCCCTACTGTCGCTATTCTGATTTACTTGATGTGGTAACAGTAGACCCCATAGGAACGCAAAGCCTTTTTTGGGTATCCAAAACTACGCACCCCAGGCTCAAGTAGTCCACCACAACGAGCCCGGGGGGTGGTGATAGGGAAGCGAACGCTGCCATCAGCGAGCCAACCACCATCACAGCGGTCCAAGCGAGAGAAATGCCAAGCTGCATATAGCTGGCCTACCGTAGCAATTTCAGCACCTTGACTCTGGCAGGACTGCACAGCATCTTTGAAAGTCTTGCGACCCTTGGTGAAGTAAACTTGACCTGTAAGGAAAAAAATAACAATGATGTTGGTTTATTCCAATTATGACTTTCTGCGTCTGTTCAGGACAATAGAGGCTTTCGACTGATAAGCTTTGAAGAAAAGTTAGGCAAACAGAGCAGGTGTCTTGGAAAGAGCTCAGCATAGAAAATAAGAACAATAAAATGGAGATTTTCTACAGTTCACATTTCTATCAAACTAGACAACGTACCCAGCATTGCCTTCGTATATTTGTACAATGGCTTAAGGTAACAAAGGTTTGTTGACCCTTTTATGATTGCCATCTAAAATGCTGCTGTCCTATCTGTCATCTGCATGACTGCTCTGGTAGCTATCAATTTCTCTGTTCTCATGAATCAAGAATGTGTTCTTTATGTGTATGACTGGGTTCCATAATTGTAGCAACTCCTTCCTGGGCTTGATCTATGAATGCTATTTCTTGTTAATTTCTGATTTGGAAACAGATTTTTAATCTCTCATTAATAAATGCAACGACTTGTTGAATATTTGAATCGTTCATATGACATACTAGCAGGAGTACCCACCGTTGCCCAGGAATCTATAATCCTAAATGAAAGAAACAGAACATAGAAATAGAAGAAACAGTTTTCTGAATGACATTTTATTGTAATAGGTAATATAAGTGGTCATTCCAGAGCCTTTGGATACACTATATTTTTTGTTTTGCCTTGTGGTGCGAAAATGATCAAATTCTGAGGATTGCCCACTGTGGAACATACTATGTAGAGTTGTCTGTGTGAAAAGCATGGATTTTTCAAAGTGATGCATTTAACTTGCAGTGATTGCCCTTGAGCCTTACTAATTGACAGCAAAAGCCAAACGAACATGAAATTGTAGCCGTTTGAAATCAAAGGATAAATCATTCGGAATCAGCGGAATTCTTGGTATGAAAACATCTTCACGTCTTGCGCAATGTTTCAGACGCCCTTGAAATAGACATTTTTCTGGCATCGGAAGTGGACTTTCTAATTCTACGTCTTTATTTCGGTGGCATGGGTATATTAGCGAAAAGCAGGACAATTATAATGTGTTACATGGTATTACGTACGGAATAAGCACCACAGTGAGATGAATGCACGTTATTTACAATGCTTCGGAAAGCGAACAAATAGCACCATTCAGTCAGAAAGACCAAGACTGAAATCGTAATGTGAGTCAGAAAACGAGCAAATAGCACCACAAATACGGAAAGCCAGTCACGCGCACTGGGTCGTTCACGTTTTACATCCCTACAGCAGTTCCCCTTCACCTGATGAAAGCAGTCCGCCTTCTCATACTTGGACACTTCCGCCATCTGTTGGCAATTTAAAGAATCATTGGTAAAGAGCGATGCACAGGGACCAAACGTGACGCTAGATGGCACAGCCGTTAACGTCTGTTGCAACATGCGGCCATCTTGTCGATAATAAGTACGGGGACGTGTGCCGAACGTTGTGTACGTGAAAAGGTGCCCTGCGCTTCACCACGGACATTTCTCTCAACCAAACATACCCCATGACCTCCTCCTGGTCACAAAGGAGCCCCATCCTCAGTTTGGTGGCGATCGGATGCCCGGTGCAGATTTGTATGGCGGATAAACAAACATACATACACACATACATACATCGACTCTGCTTTATATATTAAGATAAACTGGAAAAAACTATTGTTTTTTTGTGATTTTATCTGAACCACTGAACCACTACTCATGATGCCACTTTTGAAACTTTACAAATTTATGAACATCCACTCAGCTGGGTGGCCTTTATGCGGTTGGCCGACCCATTATTACTCTACAATGAAATTCTTGAAACTTCATGAAGCCTACATTTTAAACTGCATCAACAGTAATGTAAAAACAAAATGTTGTGAAAGCAGACATAGCTGTTTTTGAGTGATGCACGATTTTTGCATTTCTCTCTATGATCACAACACAATGATACAACATCTTGTAGTTTGAATTGTAAGTTGGTTCAGCTTTATTATACACTAACTATGCTACCTATTTAAGACGAGTTGAAATCTAATCATCATAGATATCAGCGTTAATGATTGAAGTGCATTATGTCGGTTCAGTTGCTATGTCTCTTTTACATACAATTTAGTAGAGGATTTGTAAAAACAATGTTTGTGATGCACCATCTGATGGATTGCAACCGGACAGACACAGACGCTTGTCCTTTTATTGAGGTGGATCCACTCAGTCATTTTGAGGTAATGTGTAGTTTTTGGTTAACCAACACTCTTCTCAGTGACAATTTTAAATTGCAATATAGCCTATATTTTAGAGTGAACGAGCGTCAAGCTATATTCAAAATTTTGTGAAAATCGGTATAGATATTTTTATGTGATTGCCTAAAATAAATAAATAAATAATATGCACTCCTTAGTGTGCAAAACCAATAAATAACATCAAATGAAGCCATAAAATTCAAAGGCCGACAGAAGGCGTTACACACTGTTTATATCGATTACCTGTGAAATTTGGCAGACACTAAGGAAACAGCAAAGACAATTTAAGAAGACAATTTGAGAAGACTTGGACAAGCTTTAAAACTATGAGAAAATATAGTTTAACATAGAAAAGTGCAAAGTGCTACAAGTGGGCAAAAAGAATGTGAGTTGTAATACAATAGGGCAGACACTGTCCTACAGGGATTCTGGGGTTTATGGTGACAGATTTTCATTGTCTAAGCAATGTGGAGGTGATATTAAAAAGGCAAATAAAATGTTAAATTATATCATAAAAACTGTTGAATATAAATCAAGGGATGGTATGCTCAGATTGTATAATTAGGATTAGGAAGCCTTTATTGTCATTGTTACAAGTACCAGTAGATGCACTAGTAAGACCACATCTGGAGTATTATGTGCAGTTCCTGTTGCCACGTTACAAGAAGGACATAGCAGCACATGAAACCGTACAGAGGAGAGCAACCAAGTGCATCCCAGGACTTAAGAACGTGTCCTTCTCTGACAGACTCAGAGAATGAAACCTGTTTAGTCTCAAGCAGAGGAGACTGTAAGGGGACCTAATCCAGATGTTCAAAATTCTCAAAAGTACTGATAAAAGTAGATCCAGTAGAATTCTTTCAACTTAATGGTGAATCTCGCACTGGAGGACACCAGTGGAAATTAAGGGGAAGTGCAGTTAGGACTGAAGCAAGGAGGAAGCACTTCTTGTGGGAATCTGAAATAAACTACTAAGACATGTAGTTAAAGCAGAAACCTTGAAAACCTTTAAGACATATTTGGATGAGCTATTGGGACAATTTACCTAGTAGCTAAACAAAAGAGCCTGATGGATTGAATTGCCTCCTCTCGTTTGTCAAACTTTTATGTTCTTATGTGCAGAGGTTAGTCTTATTATATGTGTTAATCAGTGTAATATTTACATGGAAAGAAGTAATGTAACCTCTTTATAATGTACAGTAACTACAGTAAAATATTCTAAATGTGAATTTCCCCCTGGGATTAATAAAGTATCTATCTATCTATCTATCTATCTATCTATCTATCTATCTATCTATCTATCTATCTAAATTAGATGTAGCACTGAAGCAGAACATTTTGATCATCATATCTGGGTCAAATTTGACCCAGTTTTGTGTTTGAAATCAGTAAAAACACCCTAAATTTCATCTGTTTGGGATGAAACCAAGTCAATTTTTCTACATTTCCTCAAATTAAACGTTAAACAGATCCCATATTCTGTACAGTTTCCACAAACTGTTTTCCTTGCCATGTCTTTCGGGTGAGTTTTGACCTGCCTTGACTCTCATGGATTTTCAACTGCATTTACAGTTAGTTTGTTTACTGACAATCCATAAACATATCCTAAATGTCATATTTTCAGCTCTGAAATGTGAATCCTTTTAGTTAAGTGACCTAACTTTTCAAAAAGGAAAAACATTTTCCAAATGTCACATTTTTGTACAGCTGCTACACATTCAATTGCATTGAAGGCGGTTTGTTTTTTCACAACCCATAAAAACCTCCTAAACGTCATCTATTCTGAAAGTGAGGTTTATTGGCATAACAGGTTAAGATTGTCAATCAATACAAAGCAAGTTTGTGGTGAAAAATTTACCTATAAATAATTTTACCTAAAGGTATTGCCAAAATTGGGTCAAGAAAGACATGGAAGGCATTGTGAGTGTTCAGTAATTATAAATAATGGTTGGCAATTTGAACAGGAACTGTCAAAGAAATATTAATGAATGCTTTAATTGAATGGAAAGAAATGTAAAGAAAAAAATCCTTGAATACATAGCCACAGCATTTAAAACAATTGCATTAAGCGCCCCAGCAGTATCTGTGATCTACTTTGGAAAGGCACTTAACATGTTGGGAATTGATGATGGGATTGATGCCAGCTATCATAACTCTGTTACGGGGTTCAGATATTTGGGTGGACAGATGGACATGTGTACTTTGCCACCTGTGTTTATCTAAATATAAAACTGAGGCAGGTTGCCTTACAATGGAAATAAAATAAAAATTAACTATCAGTTTAAATATTATAACACCCATAGTCCAGTATAAGAATAAGGGCATCCAGGAAAAGAATTAATGAATGAATCAATAACTATCATTACTACAAGCTAGAGCCAACATGGTAATTTAGAAGCTTTATGTGCTAAAAGACATTTGTGTTAAGCTGTGCAAATGGACATTAATCATAAACATGACATTTCCTTGAATAGCTATGTTCTATTCTAGTCTTGCAATATTTTATTTATTCATTTAATTTTATCAAGGAGCCTTTTCAAAAGGAATTATTTGTGTTTTCACACAATGAAACCTTTAATCGTCGATGTAAAGCAGAATGCATCAAATTGGTCGTTGACTTTATCCCGTTGCCCGTAACTGCGGATCCCTGGCAGAAGCTCTTTCCCACCACACTGCTCTCTGGAGTGGATGATTGGGTAGTGAACAGTGCCGTCCTTGAGCCAACCGGCGTTGCACCAGTCCAGGCCATCTAACCATGCTACCAAGAGAAAAACAGACACTTTAAAATTGTAATCAGTTTTCACAGATTGTGTGCACGATAACTAACACGTTGCACTCACCTTTATAAAGCTGTGAAAATGTAGCCAGTCTAGCGTCTTGATCCTCACAAGCCTTTTCTGCTTCATAATACGTGTATTTGTAGCGGCCATTGGTGTTTTGGAGAGGAAACACCACTCCTAGTACAAGAAGAAACATAAGGTAAGTTATTTCCATACTTTTTAAATGGGACTAAAGTTCTCTTAAGATGAATAATCCTAATAGTTTGACTGGAGTGCTTAGTGTTCTGTGAAGGCACAATAATTCAGAGAGTAGCACTGATGCCTCAGAAGCTCAAAAACCTCAGTCCAGATTTGGTTATGTGGGTTTTTCTCAGATACTTCCATTTTAATCCTGCACACCCAAGACGCACATGTTAGAGTCATTGACAATGCTAAACTGGCATTACATAAGCAAGTGTTGGGTGGGTTGTGTGCCGTGATGGACTGGTGCCCCATATGGAGTTGGTTCTTACATCGCGCCTCATTCTGTCAGACAGGGATGGACTGTCTGACGACAGGATTGGGAATCTAAAATTAGCCCTGGACATTCGTACAGATTGGCCCCCCACAATCAGTTGGATGCAGAAACACATAACATTCTCTCTTGATTTGAAAGTAGAGTAGTGCAGGATACTGAGTGATATAAGACAGCATGCTGTACAGAAGATGTGCTGACCCCCTGAACGGTCTCAATTACTCCTGTGGCTGCTTTGTCCTCCTGCCTCATACAAACTCTGCTGCACTAAACTGAGAGTTGACAAAGAGAAAATGTGTGAAGGCCTAACACAAGAACAAAGTTAGGCCCAATTAAACTTCCATGCCCTCCTTCCTAGCTCATGTTAACTCAACTTAGCCTGGTTTGAAAATGACATCCTTGTAAAATAAAGCATGAACCTGTTTAGATCTTTGGCTGCATTACTGTAGAGGAAATAAAATCAAAGAGAAGTCAACAGCATGTCAAACTATGTCAAATTTAATGGTGGATGTTAACTCCATATTGTTTAACATCACTTGTAGTCTGAGTGTTTTAATGAACTGTCTTGGCTTGTAGAGAATCATTAGTAGTCATAGTAAACAGCCTACTGACCCTGCAGTCTGTTGCTCTCAAATTGAAAAAGTTTGTACATAATGTTATTCCTTGTTGAAGTGATTAAAATTCTTTTTTTCTTTGTTTTCTAGCCCCTGTCCCTCTCACCTGTATCTTGTGCTTCCCTCTTCTTTGCTTTGGTCAGGCAGTTAGGCTTATGGTGAGGGGCGGACTGTGAGTCAGAAAAGAGAAGAGCACTGAGGCTGCAGTGTGGGCCACTCACGTCATGTCCCTCTCTATCTTTTACTCACTTTGAGGCCAGACATCATGACTCACAGAGAGAACCACCCATGAAAAATTGTTATGATAGTCCCAAAATGTTCATCCGTGCTGTTGAAACACACTGTGGCAACCTCAACCCTGAATTAGATGGAGGGATGGCGGGGTCATTTACAGCTGCTATTTTAAAACACTTTAACTTAATTGAAAACACAAATTGCCTGTGGTAAATCCTTATAGTGTCTTATAACTGTGGATTGAACATACAACAAATCTTCTAAAATGTACCCTTTATAAACATTTATTACACGAAGAGGCTTCTATATAATTGGTAGGAGTTTAATGTTCATGATAGTGATATCCAACATCTCTCATCACAGATGAAGAAACAGCTACTCTATCGTATATACTGTACAACCACAATTTAGCTCACTCTGTGTTGGGATCCATTCCCCAATGACTTTAAAAATGCTTCATTCTATTTACAAAGAATTACAGATTCTTCAGGGCTGTGTACTGCTGAGATCCCTGATGAATTAGACGCAAGTATGAGTGCACACTCCACATAGATAAGATTTGAAAATACCCAGGAAATACTATTAAACTGAGGACTAATGCATGTACATTGCTGTTTGTATACTCCTAAGTTTGCCATGTGAAATGAGTTGTTCATTCAGATCAAGTCTTATCTTAGTTCTACATAGAGAAAGCAGTCCATTGTTCCCCCATAGCTGCTGTCAAATCTGTTTGAGGTTCCATAGTGTAACTGCATCGTTTTTAATCAAGGTTAACAATCATCACAATTTCATCTTCATATTGTCCAGCTGTTCTTCTGTGGCTTACAAACTACTCACTGGAACAAGCTAACCTGGCTTTGTTATCTCCAAGTCAATGAAAATTGAGTTTACTGCATATAACCCTCTGAATTTTATACATGCATACAACTGATTTGAAACATTTCTCTACTTTTTATATATAGATATACTGAATAAATAAATATATATACACTGAACTCTTTAGAGAGTGACTTTGGGACATTTATTTGAAAGAATTCCATGACTCCATGTTGCAGGAGAATTAAAAAATGTGAGCTCAGTAGCACATGTCATGGTTGAATGTAGAAGTGGGATCCAAGAAAATAAGAGAAAAGCCACTCTGTTTTAATATACAAAAATGAATGGCTAGGAAGCAGCAAAAAACAATCTGGTAGACTATCCATCCATCCATTTTCCAACCCGCTGAATCCGAACACAGGGTCACGGGGGTCTGCTGGAGCCAATCCCAGCCAACACAGGGCACAAGGCAGGAACCAATTCCGGGCAGGGTGCCAACCCACCGCAGGACACACACACAAACACACCCACACACCAAGCACACACTAGGGCCAATTTAGAATCGCCAATCCACCTAACCTGCATGTCTTTGGACTGTGGGAGGAAACCGGAGCGCCCGGAGGAAACCCACGCAGACACGGGGAGAACATGCAAACTCCACGCAGGGAGGACCCGGGAATCGAACCCAGGTCCCCAGATCTCCCAACTGCGAGGCAGCAGCGCTACCCACTGCGCCACCGTGCCGCCCTCTGGTAGACTATTACTGTGAATATCAAAAACAAAACAACAAGGCAAAAGCAAGCAGAAAAAGCAATGAAGAGCACACACTTCAGGACCTGTCTTCCTTAAATGGGTATGTCACTCCAAATATGTTGCTTTGCAACAGCAACTAAGGTCCATGTCCCTCTTGAAGTTTAGCATTTTTTGATTAAATCACGACCGATGTAAGGTTAGTGGAGATGGAATTCTCTTTGGACACGAACGGCTCAACGATTGACAACAAATAACATAAATCAAATTGAAGCATTTGGGAGGCCTAGCTTCTGAATGGGGGAGGCTTGGTGGGGAGAGATGGGGGGGATTGCATGTAGGTTTGCCTTTAGATTCCAGCTGTGCCTTCATCTCATTGCCTGTCTTCCTTCATGTCAACACTTCACTCCCAGAGTTGTGAATTCCTGTAGCTCATTTTGTGAAGCTTAGGGAAAGAGTTTTCTCAGGAGTTAGAGAAATAAACAATGCAATATATCACGCTATGAAGATACACATACATTCAGTATTATTGTAGAAACAAACTTTCGTAATCTGACGTTTTAGATTCCTGTTTTCCACATTTCCACTTTTTGTGGCTTTAAAGTTTGTTTATGTGCAGCCAATTGATATTTTATCATTATGAGGGTGATATTAGTATGGTGCTGTCTTCATATTAATTTTTCTAGTGTATTCCCCAGTTTTATGTTAGTTTTGCATGGCTGCATCCATGTTCTTTGTTCCAACAATATCAGTTGCTAGTCTTGTGATCAGGAGACACGCAGTGACATGTGATCTCACCATACACTCCCCATTTGAAAGGGCAGCACGAAAAGGACTTTATCTGTATTTTGGTTTTGATAGGTAAACAAAACAAACACTTTTTGCAAAATGATCTTTTTGTCACAGACTCTTTTCACTTTACTTTTTGTTTCTCAGTACTGTAGTCTGGTACTTTTGAATTCTCTCTGGTATTCTGACCATTTTGTCTGTCCCTGACCTCCTCTTTGTTTTGTTCTGTCTTGTGCCACCTCCACTAGCAAAACTAAAGTGCACTTTCAAGAAGACGTTCGTGCTGGAATCCTTACCCATTTCATTCATTAGGACTCTGGTATGTGCTTTGGATAGTCAGCTGATGTTCTCCTATCTGCCAGTATAAGACCCCTTTCTACGAGTTTGAGTTTGATTATTGTTCCATTTGGTGGTGCCTCACTATGTCACTGCCTCCTTTGATACCCTTAAGATCATTTTAAGTATCAGTATGAGCCAGAATATCCCAATGATCATCTCCAACAAATTCAAGATGAGAGAATAAAGAGATCAACTTGGAGAGTCAAAATGGTCAAGTTGGCGAAGAATGTATACAGCCTGCCACATTCTAGAAATTCCAGATAATTGGCAAGGTAACTACAAGTACTGGGATTTCCATAAGAGGAAATTGTAAAAACTTGATTTTTCTCATTTTAGTTTTACAACACATATCTGTGTATTTTCTAATCATCTTAATAGAAAGGAAATATTGTGCTAAACAGCTTCAGTGTGGTTTTGTGCCGTTTTACTTCCATATTTGTATGAAACCTCCACCCATGACTGTCACTATGATCAGACAAGTGAACAGGAATATAACCTCACCTCAAGAGAAATAGTGCCAAGAATGTGTGATGAAATGTATCACTTCCAATTTACTTTTGTGGCCATTAATAAACCGCAGAAACGTGGAAGGCATGTTTTTAAAGTCAGAATCATTGCTGCTTCAAAGTGAATGTTTTTGGTAAGTTTTAAGGTTTTTGCTTTCCCATTCCTCAGACCGTTTCATGGACTTGTGAAATTTTAAATTCCAATATTACCTTCAGTGAAAATGTAGAACGTTTGCTTGATTTATTCAGGGCATTTCTTCAATGGGGATGTGATCTCTTTTGCTCTAAGATTCAAGAAGGCATCACTCCATGATGAATTTTTATTCCTCTTGTGCCTTCATCTTTGCACTTTGGTTGGACTTTGATGGTGATACAGAGAGGGCTAGAGACAACATGGATTGCTATGAAGGAAAGCATTTTGAGAAACCAATCTCATAAATATTCACCAATTCATCCATTGCAAAACTGCATCATCCAGTATAAGAAGGTGTGAGCTGGAGTCTGTCCTGCGTGCACTGCTCTATGTGTGAGTGCGACAGTCTATTGATGGCACACTGACACACACGTCACTTGGCCAGTTTAAAAGCACTAATTACCAGAGGACATTGTGAAAAAACACACAAACATGCAGAGAATCTGGGCTGATGATGACTGCAACAAGATGTGAACCACAGTCAAAGGCTCTGTGAAGAAGCAGGCCCGGCCATTCCATCAGCTAATTTCGGGAGCTTGTACAATACTATACAAGTCTGTAATTTTTCATGTAACTTTACAAATTTTGTGTAAATTCCTCTCCCAATTTTCAGTTCTTCGGAAGTTTTATTTGAGGGAATATATAGACACTAAATTTTATCTGTGTACTGTGTTTTGTAACTCTAGCATACTGTATATTGTATGCTTGTAAGCAAAATGTTTAAATCTGGCCAATTACAGTGCAGATGATTACAACACTAAGAGACCACCATCTTCTAATAGTGTGCACCCATTTTTTAAGAGTTGGCCAGCCAGTATCACCTGCCATAAAAACATTCTAACATAACTAAAGACAACATGCCAATTTGAAGATTTTCACAGAAGACATTTTAGACTCCAAACCAACTCCTTCCTTTCCCTCTCATCACCTTCAAGATGCAGAGTCAGTGTAATGCTTTCATCCTCAAGGCCATTTATGAGCTCACAACGATAACTCCCATCATCGTCCAAGGAAACATCAGTGATGTGGAGAGAAGACTCCATTGGGTTCACCCTGCGCAAACTGGAACGAACTGCCAAAGGTCCATAACCTCGCTGCTGCACGCCATTGGTAATCAGTATGAGGTTCTCCACACCAAGCTTATCTTCCTCTAGCTTTGTCCACTTCACTTTATAATTGTTGGGTTTGACCCGCAGGAGGCAGGGCAGGGTAACATTAGCCCCTCGGCGAGTGAAAAACTCAGTCTGCACTGGCCTGACCAGGTAATGCAAGCCTTTAGGTCGCACTGTAAAAGAAAAAAGTTACAGAACTTCAGCAAGATGTCATTTACTAAAACATAAAGCAGCCAAACCAAAGTGTTCAAGTACATTTCATTTCTTTCTTAGGGTTTGGAAGACCACAGGCCAATATCAACATGAAACTTATTTTATGATCAGTTATTTAAAAGAGCAGCTTATAAATCTTGAAACATGCAACTTATAAAGTTGAAGTCACCATTTTATAAACTACTAGGGGGTTACTCCCTGCTCGCTTCGCTCGCCAACCCCCTGGCCAGCAGCCAATTCGCATCTCTGCTGCTTGTGTTGTGAAGAGGGGGTCTGAATGCACCCTAAGGAGACACAGTCGCTCCTCTGAAACCCCCTTTTAAATGGTGATACAAAGGGAAACAAATACAGTTTTTTTTACCTCCTCTTTGCTCGATCAGCTGCTGGTTTGCTGCTGCTGCCGTGCCGCATGATCTGCATCTCGTGCGGTGCTTCAAACATGTAAAAGCCTGTACAGCAGCTGTCTTTGTCATCTACTCTTTGTCTTTTATTTCTGGCCCCGGGCATGGTTAAATGTCTTGGCACAAAGTGTCATCTCGGATATTTTTTTAGTTTATAATAAGAATCTGAAAATCTAACAACATCACATTAAAGTTCAATAAATTCTGAAAAGAATGATACCAATCATATATATGTAGGTTTTAAAATAAGCCTGATTTAAAGTGTGACAAAAAACATGACATAAAAAGTCACATAAAATCATTGCACAAAATCGTTGCACTTTTAGGCTTAGGATTTTATATAGAGAGAGTAGATTCAAACATGACAATTTAAACAATAACAGAAAGGCCAATGATCATGTGTTTCAGATATATTACACACCAAATTTAAATAAATTATTTGAAAACTCTATTCATTCCTAACGAACTTAATAACAACATTTCAAGCACATTTAACAACTGATTTACAAATTACACCTTAAGTGCTAAGGATTAAATCATTACTTTGGAACCATAATATCTAATGAGGACAATGAACGCTGCATGCAACTCACCTTAAAGGTAACCTGTTCTCACCCACTTTACCGAGAAAAGAATCACATAAATACAACTTTAATTCTGATTAAACAAACGGAGCATTAGTGAAGGTCAGTGGATAGTTACACTTGAAATGGATTTATGAGAAAGCTTTGATCTTCTTAATTTGAGTACATGATGTGCATTACTTTGAAAGTGAAAGTGAAAACTTCTGTCTTTTTTAAAGAAATTATATTTAATTTAATAGGATGAACGTTTCACTTGTTTTATTTAGGAATAGTTTATTGCACACAGGATGAATACCACTGCGTATCAATAGACAGCTCAGGTTTAAGGCTATTTACAATAATTTAGGATTTTTAAAAAAAATGTGAATCTCTAATAAATTTTAATCAATTCAATACAGTAATGATGAAGAAAACTTTTTAAAAAATGTGAAAATGCACTTAAAGGAGGACTCCATCCAAAAATTACATTTTTTAATATGTTACTTACCCCATTTAGTCTGTAGTGATGGCCAAGAGAAAATTTTAATTTCACGTTTTTTATGTTGAATTGAGATAACGTTGTTTCTGAAAGACCATGAACCTATGGTGACCAGCACTGGACAACAGCAAATAATATCAATAATGTTCATGAAAAAAATCTCTTGTTACTCATGTTGCATAATTCACAAGTCAAGTCATCCAGTTGTATGTTCACACCATGCCAAACACATGATTTTTTTGCTAAAATATTGTTAAATAAGTACCCCTGGAAAATGAAAGTGGTCCATAAACAGAAAGCCTCTTCACACAGGGTTCATGCCTTTGAATTAAAGACAAGAGTCGACCAATGAATGAAGAGAAAGGCAAGTCATCAATTCAAAAGCACGATCCAGTGTGAAGGGGCTTTCTGTTTGTGGACTACTTTCATTTTCTATTGGTATTTATTTAACAGTATTTTATCAAAAATGTATGCATTGTTATCTCCATTTTTCATGAGGTTATTACTTTTTTCTTGTCAATGGTTAAAAAAACATTTCAAAAATATAATTTTTGATTGGAGTGTTCCTGTAACAGTTTTAGTGATTCATCATGCTGGAATAATAAAAATCGGGACCCATCTGCAAAGCATTAAAATAACATTTCTGAAGGCAAATTATACCTGGATTTCAGCACAAGTTCTTTTAACCCAAAACTAACAATTGATCAATAGTCAAAAGTATTTTATATACTTGAGTGAGTATACTTTTTAATCAACTTTAAATGTTTCCTACCAGATTCTTCCAGAGTTAATATAATTCTTTAAAAGGGTGTTGGGGATGTTGTGATATTTGCCCACAAATCTCAATGAAGGTTTGAAATTCAAAACACTTGGCCCAGGGAAAAAGCAAAAAAGTGTTATCTTTCTAATACAGTTTTTTGAGCAAAAAATTCAAAAAGTAAAAGGTTGCCTCAAAAAGACAACTCAAAAGAGCTAAAAGAGCAAGAATTCTAAAAAGAAGAATCACTATACAAGCCACGATAATAACATCTTCACAAGAAACTCAAAATGAGCCTAACAGCACAAGCAGAAGTTAATACCGCACCAGTACTGGCTGAGGGTAAAAATAAGGCATCCCTCCTCTTTGGGTATGGCATATGAAGGACTAGGAAAATAACTAACAAATTTTGCATAAAAAGACAATAAAAAATGCTAAGTTAATAAGCCAATTGTAATTAGAACATAGTACAATGCATAAAAGAACAGAAACATATTCAATAACATAAAACACAAATAATAAAAAAAAAATAAACAGAAGAACAACCCTGGTCATACCATAATGGGGATAGAGGGTGATTTAGATTAGATTAGATTAGATTAGATTAAATTAGATTAGATAGATACTTTATTAATATAATGATGTTGTGATCAACAGCGGGTAATCTTGAGCAATTTCTGTACCAAGAATGTGTTTTAATTTTTGGAGTTTTAGTGCATGCAAATTGTTTTTGTGTTTATTTTGTCATTTTCCTTTAATTTTGTATTTAGTTAATAATTATCATTGTGATATTTTTATGTTTTTGCATTGGCATTTTGTGTTTGTGTGTTTTTTCATGGCCAGGCCATATTGTATACAATCATTGCTCTCATTGGTAGTCATGTGACAGGTTATTGCATCCTACTTGTATAAGAGGGTGGTGTGGTACACACAGTGTCCCAGTTTCTGGAGGTTGTGGGGTGGGGGGTCTTGTGTGTGTTGGGCTAGTGAAAAATCTTCCTAAGAATCCAGGGCTTTGGTTATGTAAATTGATTTTATGTTATTCACATTTTGAGCTTTAGTATTCGTAGTATTCATTAATCTACTTTGTTTTTGAGCTCTGCCCATTTACCTCGACAAAACTTTGTCTTGCCCCTATTGCGGTGCCTTTATTTCTTCAGCCCACAAGTTGTAAATCAGTCCTTCAGGACATGCTATTTCCATCTTTAAGTGAGTGAGTACCAATGTTGTTTCTTGCCCTAGTGTGTATATAAACACAGGGAACTCCACTTTCTTTATTACATCTTGCCTGAAGAAATGGCCTGAATTGCTTCGAAAGCTTGCATATTGTAATCTTTATAGTTAGCCAATAAAAGGTGTCATTTTGCTTGACTTTTCACTACATTCATAATGGCTAACACGGTACAACACCCTTGTACTACATCTGCTTGGAACAAAGATTTTATGATTGGCTATGCATGATCATTTTTTATGCTCATTCCTGCATGGTTTTGGATCCATGTCTATTTAGAAGGTTTCAATACATTAATGTTGGTATTGCACACATAGTTTCAAAGTTAATCATTTATTTGCATCTTGCTGATATACCATTGGATTTTGCCATGGGCACCACCACTTTGTGAGTTTTGCATCAGTCATTTCTATGACAAATCTCTGAGAATTCCCTTGAAGAGTACTTTCTTGTGACATCACCCCAGTAACAGTACCAAGATCACCCATTATAGTTCCAAGCTATCTAAGTCTGAAGATAGGTCACCTGCTTTAGTATTTCTTAAAAAGCTGTGTTTCTGCATTCCTTGTTATCAACTTTTTGCTGTTGTCCCTGACTTTGTTTTTGATGTTACATTTTGGTTTTGACGTTAGTGTTTTTAAATCTCTGGCTTTGACCTCTGCTTGCTTTATTCACTCAATTATCCCCCACTGTCTCTTGGGAGTCTGTACGTGTATAATATCCTGGTCCCAGTCCTTTCTAATCTGTTGGTTTTCCACCACTAACAGAACAAAGAGGGTGCAAAGGAGTAATATTAAGGGCATTTACTATCCATTCAGAGTATACAAACACATGTTAAAAGAGTGTATGTGTAAAGAAACACAACAAAATAACAAAAAACTATGAGCCTTCCTAACACTCGTCAAACTATTTCTGCCCACTTACATAAACTAGCAAATTATTGGATTACTCCTTCCAACCTCTCCTTTGGTCTCCTTCTTTTCCTCCTCCAACTTCTTGTCCTTCTCTGTACTAGACAAGCCTTCTGCTACTCCCTCGATTCCACGCTCACCTAACTGAAGATAGCCTGGACTCAGGAGGACTTCCAGTATAATTCCTTATTCTGCTGGGTAGCACATTCAGGTCAAATCTAACCTCATAGAATACCTGACTGCTACACAAAGTACATCTGCCAGATGGCTTTGCAGGGCCCTGGTCTCCAGTGTTAGGATACAGCTGCTGCTAACTGCTTAAATGGGCATCTGAGACAACATTACAGTGCAAATTCAGCCATAATTCCTTTAATCTGGCAGCAACAGTGTTGGTTGTTCTGCTGCTTGCCTGTACAGTGTATTTACTTTTCTCCTTTTCAATATTTCTTCTACAATGCCCATACTACAATGCATGCCCATTTAAACCTTACTCCTACATACAACAAACAAACCAGCCACTCAAACCAACATTTTACACCAACACAGAATTAATTAAAATATCACACCAACCTGTAACTACAAATGTTACATCACAGTCACCAATGCTACTAACAGTATCACCGATGCTATAACTCCTCTATAATTTACAAAAGCAGAACTGTAATGTTTTCTGTAGCTAGAGGCACTCTTTGTCTGAGGATTGTAATTTTCAATTGCCGCTAATTGATGTCTTTCTCAGGGTGCATGTATGGCTAAAGCTAACTATTTGGCCAACTTGTTTGTTGATAGAGGTGAGAGATTCAAAATCACAAGGCGTCTGATTGGTCGCTATACATGTACAATATCATGTGCTGTGCAATGTCTGTATACATTAGTAAAATGAGAAATCACTAACATCTACAATATGGTACAAACATTTGACATATAAGTCGGGACATTTAACTTGGGGCTGTAAAATTCAGAAAATTTGACTATTCTACTGATTTCACATGCAAATTACAAGTGATTAAATATTTTAACAGAGAAACAGTTAAAATTTATGTGTTTATGTTTTAAATGGTCTGCAGGCTTCTAATATTAGAAAAGACGAAAATTATTTATTATTATTTTTTTTAATTTCAAGTGCATTTTTAGAGCTTGTTTCACTATATCATTCCATGCATCAAAACATAAGAGCTAAAAGAGTACTCCAAAGTGACACATCCTGTAGAATACAAAGAGATCTTAGTCTTTTCATAAAATGTTTCGTGACATTTTAGACAACATTCTTTTGAAGAAAAGCTAATAGTTCAGTTAACAATAGTTTGCTTTGGAGGCCTTGTTGATCTCAGAAGTAGAGCGGAAATCACAAAGAGAATTACAGTTGATGCTGTATGGCACTTTTAAAAATGATCCTATTCAGGCTTTTAGAATGTCTGCAGAGCAGAGGGGAATCACATGAGCTAAGACAGCAGCTTCAAGGACCTAAACACGAAATGAAAACAATAAGAGGGTGGCACTTTTAATTTCTGTTGCAGTAAATAGTTTTAAAATGAAAAAATTCTTGTCTAGCCACATACTTGTATCTATTTAAAGACGCAAAATTAACAAATGGAACTGCAGAATGTGGCAAGTGTATTTTCAGATTTGAATTAATGGCCATTAAACTGTGGAGAAAACTTATTATTTAAATTACATTTCGGTGAAGCTAGAAAAGGTATTCCACTTGCAGTCTACTGATTCGCCCTTGTTGTTTGGACGAATTCCTTATATTTAGGTCTCTACAGTTTAACAAGCTATTCATTCCTGGGCAGTCATATTTCATATTGAGTCTAATTAATGTCAATAGAGAGCAGCTAGCAGCATAATTTTTTTTAATTTTAAATGCTACTTTACCTGCAGAAAGGGGACTGGTTGAATATGGAGGGAAAGACATGGAAGTGCTCCACAGTCACACTGAGCTCATCTACTGTTTTACTAGCCATGAGGAAGCACACTGCTCAGAAGAAGAACTTGAATTTTATATTACCTCTGAATATGCTGAATGCATTCCACAGGTGTGGAAGGGATATACACAATCAATTCATCCTCTGATTGGATACAATGAGAATCATTTTCCTCCGTATCTATTAAATGCATCACATTATAATGGACAAACTGGTGAGGAAGGCAGGCTTTATTGTAGGAACGGAGCTGGACAGTTTGACATACGTGGCAGAGCGACGGGCGCTGAGCAGGCTCCTGTCAATAATGGAGAATCCACTGCATCCACTGAACAGTATCATCTCCAGACAGAGGAGCAGCTTCAGTGACAGACTGAGGAGATCGTTCCTCCCCCACACTATGCGACTCTTCAATTCCACCCGGGGGGGTAAACGTTAACATTATACAAAGTTATTGACTGTCTGTATACCTGCATTGTTATCACTCTTTAATTTAATATTGTTCTTTATCAGTATGCTGCTGCTGGAGTATGTGAATTTCCCCTTGGGATTAATAAAGTATCTATCTATCTATCTATCTATCTATCTATCTATCTATCTATCTATCTATCTATCTATCTATCTATCTATCTATCTATCTATCTATCTATCTATCTATCTATCTATCTATCTATCTATCTATCTATCTATCTATCTATCTATTACCAGTAAAGACATGTAGAGACTGAGGACACTGCATTTGTGTTCTTTTATGTATATAGCTTGTTTAGGAATTATAATAGTGGTTATCTTGTAAAATTTACATTACTAAATGTTTAAATAATGTAAAGTGTTATTTAATTGTTTTTTGATATAAGTAATTAGTGACACTTTTATGCCAAAGTAAGTGATTTTGATTAATAAAAGCTTGTTAGGAAATCTGAAGGCCATTATGTAGGTTCTGTCTGCTTTTGAACATGATTGATACAGCTAAATTATTGAAATATTTTGCAAATAAATCACACAGAGGGATAAAAAAAACCCACTATATGTACTGTATAATCTATTTCAAAAATTAATCAATTTCAGCATAATCCTTCGACATACTCTTCATGAATACTGGCTAATTCATATTTATAGCAATAATACATTAAAAATGAAGAACAAAGCCCTATATTTACCTAAATAAATGCACATATATCAAGGTTTTCTTGCCCCTCTCTACTGGGTAGGTTGGCTTTTTAATAATAATAATAATTCTTCACATTTATATAGTGCTTTTCTCACTACTCAAAGCGCTCTCCACACAGGGAGGACCCAGGAAGCGAACCCACAATCTTCTTACTGCAAAGCAGCAGCACTACCACTGTGCCACCTGTGAGAATATTTTCCCCTTGTCTACTATAATCAAAACACTTTGCTCACCTTCTTATTCTGCTCAGTTTTCTACTAGTGAATATTTTGACACAGACCTATGGGGAGCCTATGACAGCCATTAAATAATTGATAGTTATGGTCACATACTGCATAGAAAGACATAGCAGCACCTGAGGCTGTGCAGAGGAGAGAAAGCAAGTGCAATTCATGATTTAAAGACATATCCTACTCTAACAAAGTCAGAGAATTACATCTGTTTAGTCTCAAACAAAGGAGATTATGTGGGGACCAAATCCAGGTCTATGAAAATTTGCAAAGGCATTGATTTAAGTTGATCCAGCACCATTTTTTCAACTTAATGATGAATCACATACTCAAGGACACCAATGAAAATTAAGCAGAAATGCATTTAGGACTGAAGCTAGGAAACACTTCTTTACTCAGAGGGTTGTGGGAATCTGAAATAAACAACTGAGTCATGTAGTTGAAGCAAAACCTTGACAACTTTTAAAAAGTACCTGGATGAGATATTGGACCAATTTAGCAATTACATAAATAAACAAGTTTGATGGACTGAATAATCTCTAGTCTCAAATTTCTAGTGTTATTCTGCTCTGTATACAGTATATTGGTTTAGTAGCTTGTATTGGATATTGGTATGTGCTGTTCTGTGAACATGAATAACACAACATTAATGCTACATCACGCCTATAACATAGCAATTAAAGAACAATCTAAGGATATAACCACCACAGTATAATTAGGAGGATAGATGTATTTTTGAAACAACAAATATGAAAAAATTTAACAAAAGGAGCAAGGTAGATCACGTGGCAGTAATTAACAAAATAACACTAAACAAATGGTCCATTGCCTTGTTTGGATTAACAGAAATTGTCTATGTCAGGAGAGATGTACCAGATGAAAGGTGTTATGCCTTGAACTAGGAAAGGCAGATTGAGAAATGTGAATGACCGGGATAGGAAACATAAACCAAAGCCAAACTTGAAATCAGAGATCGTTCCTATCATTCAAAGCTACCAAAATGTGATAGATTAATAAAGTATCTATCTATCTATCTATCTATCTATCTATCTATCTATCTATCTATCTATCTATCTATCTATCTATCTATCTATCTATCTATCTATCTATCTATCTATCTATCTATCTATCTATCTATCTATCTATCTAGAATTGTACTGAAGAGACAATGCAAACAGTCAGAAACCAGAGAATCTAAATCCCAACAGCCAGAAAACACACAAACGTAAGATTGTTTTGTAAAGACATCCACAGACTCAGATGATGTCTGATACACCACTTTTTATATCATTGTATTGATTATTTTAATAATACCATGTTGTGATATGGTGGTGCCCATAAAATAAATAAATAAATAAAACAGTAGCAGAAACAACATCGTTATTTTTAATTATAACTAAAAACAATAATAATACAACGTGAAACAGGTGTCCAAGAACTTTCAAAGTACACAGAATCATAGCAAAATTATGACCCAAAAATGGAAAAAGCATCCAAACAGAAGAAACATTCAAATGAATAGAACAAGATCTCTGGGTGTGATCCAGCCAGGGGAAAATGAACAACATGTAGAGAGCAAAGTGACAGAGAGTATTCTTTGTCTCGTCCATTCAATCCCTGGTCCTTACCATTTTTAGGTGTATTTGCATAAAATTTGTGTTGCACCATTTGCAACAGCCATGATTGTTTTTTCTGTCTACCTGTCTGTCCATCTATGTGTCCGCATGAAATAATTGTGGACCAATTTTGTTGAAATGGGTCTCACTTCTTTTTCAAAGAAATTTGTCAAGACAGTTCAATTTTAACACATCATGCTGCACACAGTTTTAAAATTTCAAAATCTCCCATTAAAAAACATTTGACAAATTTGCAAATTTGCATATATAATAATGTATTTATCTTAGAACAGAGAAACATTCTGTGTGACTTCAGCTACAAATTAGTTTACTGTTTCAGTTTTACCTTAACAGGGGTTACACCAGCTTGTGTATTTTGTAGGTTTTCCCCTTTTTCACCCTCGATAGTCACTACTGATGGCAAACAGATCCCCAATTCAAGTTAATGAAACACCAGCAGACTTAATGCATGAAACACCAGCAGACTTAATGCATGAGTTAGGAAGTCTGTCACCGGCTGACTAAGTGGTCTTTGGACTGCAACCCTCTATTGTTAAGTCCAGCTTGGTGCTCGCAGGAACGAGTGAGGATATGAATGTCACTGCCAAGGTAAGTAAACCTCTCGACAAGGTTGACACTCTCTCCACAAACAGACACACTGCTGATGACTGTGCCTAAGAGGTCACTGAAGGCCTGGATCAAGCCCAGACACTTAGACTCTTCACTCAGTCTCTTGAGAGCCCCGATTAGAGCCTCCATTGACTCCGTGAAAATCACAGCATTGTCGGCAAAGTCAAGATCAGTGAATCTTTCTTCTCCAACAGATGCCCCACAGCCACTCGACCCCGCAACCTTGCCGAACTCCCAGTCCATGCAAGCACTGAACAGAGTAGGGGCAAGAACACACCCCTGATGAACCCCAGAATCAACTGGGAAAAACACAGAGGTTCACAGTACCAGTGTACAGGCCGGTCATGATATACAGTAACCTTGAGAGGATCCCACGAAGTCTCAGGACTTCACACAATTATCTGCAGATTATTTTGACTCATTATTACACTGTCACTGTAATTTACTAAGGAGACCAAAAATCTAGGTGACATGAACAGTTCTAGTTTCAGGCTATGTGTAAATAACTGAAAAATATGAAAATGCCCTGATTTTAACAGGCTGCCCATCTAATAAAACACTGCTTTGCCAAAACATTCTTAGAATATATTTAGAATAGAATATATGAATCTCCAAATTTTCCAACACTCTCATAGGGAAAGCTTGATTGAGAACTTGTGTTAAATTTCATCCAACACTGTGTGTAATCATATATGTTCATTTGTGAAAATGTTTTTTTTTTGAAGGAAGGGTTTATGTGTGGGCATACATGCTAAACAAGTGTCCTGGTTTAGAACTTTGAAAATCTGGTCACCCTATAATTTACCATCAGAGTGCCACATTCACCTGATATCAATAATGGTCACTTGCTGCAATAAAGTTTTCCTTTCACTTCTGTGATTCCCTAACATTTGCCATAACTGAACTGCATTGCAAGTTCTAATTTGTGAAAATTATAATGGCCAGACATGCTCAAGCACAGAAGGAATTCATTACAACCGTTTTTTTTTTTGTTTAGGTTATATTAATAGTAATTCCAAATTGTCTGTGTGTGTGTATGTGTTTCGATGTGTGAATGTGTTTCTGTGTTTGTGAGTGTCTTTGTGATGGACTAGAGTTCTGTCCACACCAGTTTTATGCCTTTTGCCCAATACTGGTTAGACAGCCTTTAGCCCCCATAACTCTGAAATGCACTGAGAAGGTTCTAGAACCTTCCTACTGAACTCTGCCCTTTGAGGGCCGCAGTGCTGGTACAGCCCTCAAATGCAACTGAATGTTAAGCCATGTGTACATTTTCTAACTTGTCATTTTTGAGCCACATTAGCTTTCCTTTCCCTTCCCTGTCTATTTAGGATATCAGTGGAGTTTGGGATTTTATTAAAGGCAATTTGTGAAGGGGCGTGTTACAATAGCTAGACTTTTGCATAAACTGACTGAGACTAAGCGAAGATTCATGTGGATCTCTTCTTTTGAGGAAATATTTCAGTCCTGGAAGCCAGTCCTTTGTACAGGTTCTTTTGCCAAGATATAGTATCTTCCTCTGGCCATACATTTACACTGGACAAAGATGCCAGTGATTGTGGACTAGGTGGCATGCTGTACCATGTGATGGAAAAATAAAGAGAAGGTTCTTGCATTTTATAGTCATAATCTCATTAGAACAGAGAGATGCTGAGCATTTCCATCAGTTTTACTGTGGACAGCCATCTGAGTTCAAAACATTCAGACTTCTGTTTTCAGCCACTAGATAATGTACCAGGGAGGTATGAAGCTGGGTGAAATTTTGAGCTGTCTGCACAGTTGAAAAAGACAGGCAAGAGGTTTACAGCCCTGCTTAATTAGAATGATCAGTGGCATAACAATAAGCAATCTGGGCAGAGCAGTTGCATTGGGGCCCATGGGGCTGGGGGCCCATAGGGACTATAATGTTGTTTTTAACAAGGCTCTTTTATTAACATCAGTGTTCTCTCTAGGGACCTTTCACTGGGCACACCTTTAGGCTGATTTTACAATCAACCCACTTTACAGACAGTTTGCCTGGGCATTCCACACCTCGCTGAATGGACAGCTCCAGCATATCCAGCATTGGCTGCAGGAGGGCTTTAGGGAGCAATGGAGGAAGTTACTCCTGGTGGGTCTCTAGAGACCTGCAATTGTAATGCTGAGAGGAAGTTGACTGATATGCTCTGCGACCATACTAATATTGGGAGAAAGAAGAAAAAAATAATGAAAACTCTACAGTGAATTGCATTATTTAGAGGAGTGTGTAATCTAGAGGACAAATGTGTGAGAGCTGAAAATTAATAAACACACTACAAAATACAACAAAACATTAAAAAAGAGCTTATTGAGAAAAAAAAACATACAGAAAAATCTGTACTGAAAGCAGCTGAAAGTGCTTCTTGAGTGTAGGGATTTGAATGAACAGTACCTCTCAATCAAAATTCTTGTGAAAGAGGAAGAATCTACTGATGATCTGCTTTGCAAAGATGTTCAGAAAAATTGCTGTGAATTACTGTCAGTGTGAGCTGTGAATTGCTGCGTGTTTTGTGTTGATTAAAGTGAAACATCTTCTATCTTCTTCATCCTCTTCATTTTTTCCTACTTCTTTGTGGGGTTGATTTACTTGATCAACCTTCTTCAAAATGTTCGGTCCAGAATCTGCTCCATAGTCAAACTTTTTTCCTTCAGATCTTCTTTTACTTTATCCATCCACCTCCATTTTGGCTTCCTTCACTTTCTCTTCCCCTGTACTTCCATTCCCATCACTCTTCTGCCCACGTATTCACTGCCTTTCTTCATCACTTGCCCATACGACTTCAACTTACTGTCCTATACTTTCTTAGATATTTCTCCTACTTTAATTGTACCTCTGATTGTCTCATTTCTTATTCTCTCCTTCTGTGTAACTCTACATGACATTCTAATTTCTGTCACATCTAACTTCTTCTCTTGCACTCCCTTTACTACAGCTTCATGCATCATTGTTGGCCTTACCATTGCCTTAAAACATTAATATTAACCTTCACCTTTATCTCCCAAAGCCTTTCTCCATTCTTCCAACTTCCTCTCCACTTTCTCTTTTCTGGTGCTACACAATGGCATTGGCAAAATCATACATAGGGGGATTCTTCTTTTATTCCATGACTCAACACATCCATAACCAAATCAAAGGACTTAAAGATCCCTGCTGCAGACCTACTCTAACTGGTATCTTGTCTTTTACCCCAATGCTGCTTTTAACCTGAGTCCCTAGTCCCACAGACATATCCTGGACAATCCTCACATATTTCTCTGGTACTCCTTTCTCTGTCACGCACCTCCAGACCTCTTGACGTGGCACTCTATCATAAGCCTTCTCCATATGCCACCATATGCAAGCCTTTGTATTTTTTTGATACTACAGTGATCCCTCGCTATATCGTGCTTCGCCTTTCGTGGATTTTTTGCTGGTTCGCGGATTTCTGCGGACAATGGGTCTTTTAATTTCTGGTACATGCTTCCTCAGTTGGTTTGCCCAGTTGATTTCATACAAGGGACGCTATTGGCAGATGGCTGAGAAGCTACCCAACTTACTTTTCTCTCTCTCTCTCTTGTGCTGACTTTCTGTGATCCTGACGTAGGGGGATTGAGCAGGGGGGCTGTTTGCACACCTAGACGATACGGACGCTCGTCTAAAAATGCTGAAAGATTATCTTCATGTTGCTATCTTTTGTGCAGCTGCTTCCTGAAACGACATGCTACACGGTGCTTCGCATACTTAAAAGCTCAAAGGGCACGTATTGATTTTTGACTGAAAAACAAACTCTGTCTCTCTCTCTCTCTCTCTCTCTCTCTATCTCTCTCTCTCCCTGCTCCTGATGGAGGGGGTGTGAGCTGCTGCCTTCAACAGCTTTGTGCCGCGGTGCTTCGCATACTTAAAAGCCAAACAGCCCTATTGATTTGATTGCTAGAGATTGTTTTCTCTATCTATGTGACATTCTGTGCTCCTGACATGCACTCCTTTGAAGAGGAAGATATGTTTGCATTCTTTTAATTGTGAGACAGAACTGTCATCTCTGTCTTGTCATGGAGCACAGTTTAAACTTTTGAAAAAGAGACAAATGTTTGTTTGCAGTGTTTGAATAACATTCCTGTCTCTCTACAACCTCCTGTGTTTCTGCGCAAATCTGTGACCCAAGCATGACAATATAAAAATAACTATATAAACATATGGTTTCTACTTCGCGGATTTTCTTATTTCGCGGGTGGCTCTGGAACGCAACCCCCGCGATGGAGGAGGGATTACTGTATTCTATAAGCAATTTCAGTGCAAAGGCTGCATCGATAGTTCCTCTCCCTAGCATAAAACCAAACTGCTCTTCTATTGTGGTGGTCTCATATCCGAGCCTTCCGTCTATGACTCTTTCCTAAATTTTCACTGCATGTGACATTAACTTTATCCCACTATAGTTTCCACAATCTTGAATATCACCCTTCTCCTTATAAATGGGTACAATCACTGTTCCTCCACTCCTCTGACATTCTCTCCTGTTCATAGATTTTCTGTATTAGATCTCGCAACACATCTACTTCCTCTTTTCCTAAACTCTCACACACTTTTGCTGGAATTTCATCTGGTTCTTCTGCTTTTCCATGTTTCATTCTTTTCAGTGTCTCCCTTACTTATTAGCTCTCCCTCCTTATTCTTGGTACTAGCCCTTCATTTGGGACTCCATTCCCAAATACTACCCTTGGATTGTCTTCATTCATGCTCATTTAACACCACACCTTGCTCATCTTTCATCTGTTTTATCTGACTAAAATCTTTCTCAGCCTTGTTCCTAGCCTTCTCTGTTTTAAAAATCATTCTTTCTCCCTCTTTTGTCTCTGTAAACCAATACATTTATTTAGTCTAAATCATTCATTTGTTCATATTAAAAACACTATCATATTAGTTTATAATGAGTAAAAGGTCAAGTCAGAAGATGACACTATTTAACTGTTTAAATCATAGTTGTGAAGTTAACAAATCATCAGCATAATTGTAGGTTTCCCACTGAGTCATTGTGCAAGTTGGTCCATCTGGTGAATTACTTTCTTCACAGTCTCTTTCAAATCCTTCCTCTAAACACCGCTTATAAGCCATCAACATTGAATTGTTTAAAAATGGGATTGGCCAGTGGTGAAAGATCATGGAGAGATGTGTTCCAGTTGTATGAAATACTCAAAGACATGACCCATGGACAAGAAAGTGACTTGAGCAATGGTGGCAGCTTTCCAACTTCAGACTCTATTTCCTTTCCTTTCCAACTTCAGACTCTATTTCCTTTCCTTTCCAACTTCAGACTCTATTTCCTTTTTTGTCCTCTTCTTTCTCCTCTCTATATCTAATTCAGACTCCTTTAAAATCCAGTGTGTGTAGAGGCCCAGAGCACTAATGAGGAAACTGGCTGATCTGAGAGCAGTGCATGTGAATGCATGACCTGCCAATTTCCGCATCAAAACTCAAGGGCCACTCTGCTATGCTGCCACACGCACCTACACCCCATCCAACCTGGGGCCGGAATGCACTGTTACTAAACTACAAATCTCCTCACTGCCACAGATCCCTAATGTGCATCATTACGAGCTTACGTGCTTGACTTATCTCTTTGATAATTTAATATCACATGAGCTGGGGCTAATTTATTTTTTTGGACTGGGCCCATTAAAATTTTAAATATGCCCTTGACAAATTTGAAGGACAACAGCCTATATGGGAAGACATGGCCCATTGTTATGAATAAATAAAAATCTTGAGTCTCAGGGGGACAACATGGAAGTTGGGGAGGGGACAGTGTGCCAAAGGTGCAACAACATCAGCTGACGAGTGTATTGGGTAACAAAACACAGAGCACCTTATATAAGCCTTCTATCCTAAAACCAACAAAAGAATTGTCCACAGCAGGAAATTTTGGGGTTAGAAAGCATTTCTGTATATTGGATTATTGGATTTATTGTAAGCAGAATGTAAGAGCTGGTGCTGTGGATGTGATTCTTACCTAATAAGCCTCAACTGCAGACAAAAGCATGATGTTGGTGAACCTATAGAGAGGGTGGCAATTGATGCATTTGGTCCTCCACATGTGCCGAAGGAAAGGAAAGGTTTCACCTTAATTGCTATGGGTTATTTCTCATCGTGGCCAGATGCTTATGCATCTTGCTTTGCAAAAGCTGTGACTGTTCCTACATCCCTTGATGAACAGTATATGTAATGTTATGTAGTTCAGAGTGAAATCCATTGTGACAGGGTAGTAATTTTGAGTCTAAAATTTTTAGGAACATATATAAGCATTTCTGAAACTGGATATCATGTACTACACCACTAAACCTCATAGTGATGGAATAATGCCTGAGCTTAGATCTTAGGATTTCCCTTTTCATCTAGCAATGTCAATGTGACTGGGACATTTTGCTGATGGGCCACAGGAAAGGTGTCAGAATGTATAAGGTATACTGGATGTAACCCCACATCTTCCTTTTAATCAATGTGCAGAGCCATGAGTTTTGCCATCTCAATATTCACATTTAAAAAATATCTGAAACATTTACCTTCCCCTCCTTATATTCTTGGACCACTTAACCTATTACACCATAAAAATGCACAATTTACTCCAAGTTTACCAAAACCACTTTACTTAAATGCTCAAAGGAACAGTGACAGATACCCAAATATTAAAAAAATACTATTATATACAGCAAGGAACAATCTGCAATATATATATTGTCTACCCAATTACTACTGGTGAGCTCACCCCCTATTAATTCTAAGATTCATGAATAATTTTTAACTCTCTGTTGGGGGCACAAACCGTAGTTTGAGTGCGTGGTGGCCAAACAAACAAAAACAGAACTGGCCTCTTCACTTGAATTGGCTTAACCCAAACCAATTAATAGCCAGCAGCTTTGCTGAAGCAACTTCTCCCTTACACCACGTTGATCTCCTATTGACTTCTTATCTCATCCCATCAAGAAAACACCCACACACCTGCGATTTGCCAGAGTTGAACTTGTGCCCTCCTGTCTCCTGTGTCATCGGCTCACCGACACATTCCTTTACATCCGCATGATGTTTCTTCTCCTCACTTAGGTCTCTTCATGTTCTTTGGTGTTTCTGAGTCACCTTTTCTCTGAGAATGTGCTTTGCTATCAGGTTTCAAGGCGCTTCAGCGTTTTGCTGAGGCTTTGCCTATCTGCGTCTTTTGAGCATTATACTAGAGCTTTTCCTTTCTCATTATTTTAGCATTTTGCTAAAACTTCCCATTTATCCTCTCATTGATGAACTTTAGCTTCTCTTTCCAGTCCCTTTTGCTTCAGCATTCAGGTAAAGTTTTCTTCCTTTTTACTCCCCCATCATGGTTACCCCTTCTTCTTCCTTCTCTTCCTTTTTATTCCCCCAATCCCATTCCAGTAACTAGCCTACCTACCTGTGGATAGACCAATCAGAGAGTGGATATCAAACTAGGCTTTATGCCCCTGTGCTGTTTATGTTTAACACGCCTTCATTCTTATTTTGTATTACTGAGTTAGCTTTATTAACAATTTACATTCTGCAATTTTTCAAAATTGTAATCTGTAATAATATATAATATATATATATAAATAATATTTGTAATTAAAATCTGTAAGAATTATGTTTCTAGACTTCTCTAGCGCCTTCAACACAATCCAACCTCTGCTCCTTAGGGACAAGCTGACAGAGATGGGAGTAGATTCATAGCTGGTGGCATGGATCGTGGACTATCTTAAAGACAGACCTCAGTATGTGCATCTTGGGAACTGCACGTCTGACATTGTGGTCAGCAACACAGGAGCGCCACAGGGGACTGTACCTTCTCCGGTCTTGTTCAGCCTATATACATCGGACTTCCAACACAACTCGGAGTCCTGCCACATGCAAAAGTTCGCTGATGACACTGCTATCGTGGGCTGCATCAGGAGTGGGCAGGAGGAGGAGTATAGGGACCTAATCAATGACTTTTTAAAATGGTGCGACTCAAACCACCTACACCTGAACACCAGCAAAACCAAGGAGCTGGTGGTGGATTTTAGGAGGCCCAGACCCCTCATGGACCCCGTGATCATCAGAGGTGACTGTGTGCAGATGGTGCAGACCTATAAATACCTGGGAGTGCAGCTGGATGATAAATTAGACTGGACTGCCAATACTGATGCGCTGTGCAAGAAAGGACAGAGCCGGTTATACTTCCTTAGAAGGCTGGCATCCTTCAGACAGTTGTGGCGAGCACCCTCTTCTGCGCGGGGAGGCTGGGGAGGCAGCATTAAGAAGAAAGATGCCTGGACAAACTGGTGAGGAAGGCAGGCTCTATTGTTGGCATGGAGCTAAACAGTTTGACATCTGTGGCAAAGCGACGGGCACTGAGCAGGCTCCTATCAATTATGGAAAATCCACTGCATCCACTAAACAGTGTCATCTCCAGACAGAGGAGCAGCTTCAGCGACAGACTGCTGTCACTGTCCTGCTCCACTGACAGACTGAGGAGATCGTTCCTCCCCCAAACTATGCGACTCTTCAATTCCACCCATGTAAACATTAACATTATACAAAGATATTGTCTGTTTTTTACCTGCATTATTATCAATCTTTAATTTAATATTGTTTTTTGTATCAGTAAGGTGCTGCTGGAGTATGTGAATTTCCCCTTGGGATTAATAAAGTATCTATCTATCTATCTATCTATCTATCTATCTATCTATCTATCTATCTATCTATCTATCTATCTATCTATCTATCTATCTATCTATCTATCTATCTATCTATCTATCTATCTATCTATCAAAATCTACCCAGGTTACATGTAGATACAGATGTATAAAATCTGTGACAGTAGCAGCTACTGTATACTACTAAGCAATGGTTCAGTTTACTTGAACACGGTAGAATGGTTCAGTATGGTTGATCCCAACAAAAAGTCAAACAGAGTTGAATCATGGTAGCCTCAGGATGTTTTACCGCTGTTCCCAAACACTAAGAATATCTAAGTTGTTTATATAGTTGAGTAATTTTGATTTTGATTATTCACTCATCCTACAGATATCAAGAAAAAGGCAACTTTCTGTTTCTTTTCCTGTGCATAAAAACCTCTTATGAAAACAATATGTTTCTGAACTAAGACATATTCAGAGCACTGAATCGCTGAAATGTCGACTCTTCAATTAACTCACTCTTCAATGAGAAGAGATATGAAATGAGAAATCACAGCTGCCAGATGATAGCTTAAAGTAATAAAGGATGGCTAATGACGAAGTGTTGGTACATCAGAAATATAATGTTCAAATCCCTCAAGTAACAATCATTTTGTTAAATAGTTTTACTGTATTGGCAACCAAATACATAAATAGTAATTGCTATATTTTTTGAAGAAAAATGAGAAAGAATGGCAAGTACCATAACATGTTTCAAACACAATCCATAAAACAAAACACAGCACTTTGCTCCACCTGACTCAGAGAGCTATACCACAAGAGAGACCCATTTATAGGGCTTCTTTGTATAGAACAGCAAATCAAATAGGAAGGTCTAGAATGCTTACTTTAAAATTATATTAATGATTTCAAACACATCCTTATAAAGAAGATTTATTTTTTCTAATTTTAGATAATATACAATATTACTTTCCCACTGAGTTACAGTAAGTGGACTGGGATTCTTCTAGTTCAGCCAAAATGAGCCACGTAATGTGGTAGAGGATATTAAAGCTGATATGTCATAGCACGATGGTATCCCACCTCATATTACCACAGATGCTTCTGTTAAAATGCTAGGAGTGATTTTAGATCCTAGGCCATCTCAGCAATATACAAAACCTTTTACCAAAAAAGTTTGAGACTAGATACATTAGGTGCGGAGATAATCAGATAGACTAACCTTGTGGTCGTTGATTGTTGTTATAAATGGCCGAATTCCATGAAAAACAGGATACAAACAGGAAAAACATGGAGAGAATATGTGTTGTGAGACATCCTGTGTCCTTCATTTTTCCTGTAAAGAATAATGGAACTATTTACTTCCCCACTGCAGTACATGTGTATCATTCTGTTCTTTTATAGCACATTACTGTACCAGTTTGAATCAAAGGATTTATTGAACTCTGACTGCCACACTTTCACGGCCATGGTCTATATACAGCACAGTGTCTACTGAAAAAAACAAAACATGATTCAATGACATGAACAACAGTTCCTGTTTGAATATTATTCCTTATTTGTGTAGAACAATCTCAGACTAAGATTTGTTTTGCTGTGGCATAGGTCTTCTAATACAAGTCCTGTTTATTTTCATCCACTTATTATTTTACTTGCACCAATCATTTAGGGGCCTTGGAAGAGCCAGAATGGAATAACAGTGTATCACAAGTTTCATACAAACACACACACACACACCCACTGGGCAGTTTAAACAATAAGAATTTGGACAGTGGAAGGAAATAAAAGCCCTTGTAGAAGAACAGTTCAACAGTATAACGTACATAGACAAAGATGTCCTGCCAGGTATTACACTTGGCACTGAGTACAGAATAGTAGCGCAAACATACTGCCCAATATTTGTTCCATTGCAGTACATTTTAAATCATTTTCACACCTTCTAGAGTCATTTTGTATGCACAATGCCTAAAATTGGGCTTACTCTAAGAAATGATGTGCTATACACTGCAAATGAAGGCAATCTTTGAGTGGCTTTTTGGAAAGAGAAAATTGTTTTCTTATGGAAATACAGTAACATCTTGACTAATCATACACAATGTAGTTCCCCTGCTCTCCAATGTTTTGACCAATCACAGATGATGTTCACTTAATTTCTTCCTCACTGAGTTTGCATTGGCCCCTTGCGATAGCCGCCACAAACAGACCCTGACCATTAGGAAGTTTTTCTTTGCACAGAGAATCAAAGATACATGGAATAAATTACCAAGTAGTGTGGTAGGACCTTACGCACCTTCAAATCTCAGCTTGACGCTGTTTTGGAGGAATTAAGTCAATAGGACTGGTGAGCCTTTTTGGGCTGAATAGCCTGTACTCACAAACTGCTTATTTCTCTGTTTTTGCTGTAACTATGTTTTAGGCACATAGAGTATGTGATGATCTTGTCAGTTTTAGGTAGAAATTAGCTTTCATGCACAGTTCAATTTTATCACTACTATAGATAATGATGAAAAAAGTAGACATAGTTAGGTAATCAGTTAATAGATTAAACAATTAAATAATTTCATTTAATTTAAAATGAGGCTATACCTCCTTTTGTTACGCATGATATCACTGTACATTTCTTTGTTAATAAAAATAACTAGCTATTCTTTTGTAGTCGATGAGGATACACTCAGTTTTCAACAGTCAATCATTTTTTGAGTTTGTCACATGCTGGATTTAGAAATTATCTAAGCAAAAGGACACAATTGCAAAACCTCATAGAGATAGATAGATAGATCTTCATTTGTCCAGGAGAGAATTTGGCATTTTACACAAGCTCTTTAAATAGATAGATAGATAGATAGATAGATAGATAGATAGATAGATAGATAGATAGATAGATAGATAGATAGATAGATAGATAGATAGATAGATAGATAGATAGATAGATAGATAGATAGATAGATATTTACACACATACTCTGTGGTCTAAACAGAATGACTAAAAAGGAAGGAAGGAAGAAACATTTTTAAATTTGGTGTAGCAATGGAAAATGCAAAGCACAAGGGCCTACGAGCTTGGGGGGGCCACTCTGGGCCATATACACTTTTTACAAATTTTTAATAACTTAACTAAAACAGGGGTTTCACAGTCTCGATGCAGTGGCTTCAATTTTCAATGTCTTGTTACAATCAACTCTGACCTTGATGGATGCCAGCGAATTGTCTGCTGCTGCCAATCTTCTTGCTGAACCCTATAGCACTGACATTTCACCGGCATTTACACTCAATTGTTGTCATTTCGTGCATGTTTTCAATCCATCCTGTCAACCAAGTTGACTGTTTTTGAAGTAGCTTAACTCTTGCTGATTGATCTCTGTGCACTGTCGTCTACTAGATTCAGTGATGTTTGCTCGGCTTATATGTTACTGCTGACTATACCAATGAGTGTTGCTGCATGTGAATGATTGTTCTCCAAGTTAAAGAGAGAGAGAGAGAGGGGTTAGGAGCATGCACTGATACAGTGCATTGCCGCACCCTCCACAAACCAACTCAGGATCCAGATTAGGACCCGAGTGCAGCCTTGCAATGGGTGATACCTCAGCACCCCACTAGTTCAGATGGAGTGGAACAGTGTAAGGTTTTTTATGGTGGCTGGAGTGCCAATTCTGCCACCAACCCCCAAGTTTTTCCCTGCAGGTTGGAGGGCCTACATGCAGGGATGGATGCAGATTAGCGTCATACCCAGGACGGAGCAATTGCAGGTTAAGGGCCTTGTTCAAGTTAAAACTCATCCAAAATTACCTACGAAACACCATGTCGCAAGACAGACTTAGTTGCTTGGCTGTACTCTCAATCGAAAATGAGCGTACCAGACAACTTGATGTGTCAAACATTGTTGAGACTTTTGCGCAACAGAATGCACGTAAATGAGTATTTTAAGGTACTAGTGACCTACGTTTTAAGAAGGGAGACTGGAGGATGTGCTCCAACTATAGGGGGATCACACTCCTCAGCCTCCCTGCTAAGGTCTATTCAGGGATGCTGGAGAAGAGAGTCTGGTCGATAGTCGAATCTCGGATCCAAGAGGAACAATGCGGATTCTGTCCCAGCCATGGAACACTGGACCAGCTCTACACCCTTGCCAGGATCCTGGAGGGGGCATGGTAGTTTGCCCAACCAGTCCACATGTATTTTGTGGATTTGGAGAAGGCATTCAACCGTGTCACTCGAAGCATCCTGTGGGGTGTGCTCCAAGAGTACGGGGTACAAGGCTCGTTGTTACGAGCCATTCAGTCCCTGTACAGGAGGAGCAGGAGCTTGATCTGCATTGGCGGTAATAAGTCAAACTCATTTCTAGTTGAGGTTGGACTCCGCCAGGGCTGCCCTTTGTCACCGATTCTGTTCATAAGTTTTATGGACAGAATTTCTAGGAGCAGCCAAGGAGTGGAGGGGGTCTGGTTTGGTGACCTCAGAATCTCGTCTCTGCTATTTGCAGAAGACGTGGTTCTGTTGGTTTCATCAGACAGTGACCTCCAGCTCTCACTGGAGTGGTTCGCAGCCGAGTGTGAAGTGGCAGGGATGAGAGCCAGCACCTCTAAATCCGAGGCCATGGTTCTCAGCCGGAAAAGGGTGGAATGCTCTCTCCGGGTTGGGAACACATTACTGCCTCAAGTGGAAGAGTTCAAGTATCTTGGGGTCTTGTTCATGAGTGAGGGAAGAATGGAGCGGGAGGTCGACAGATGGATTGGTGTGGCATCTGCAGTAATGTGGGCTCTGCAACGGTCCGTCGTAGTGAAGAGAGAGCTGAGCCAAAAGGCGAGGCTGTCGATTTACCAGTCGATCTATGTTCCTACCCTCACCTATGGCCACGAGCTTTGGGTAGTGACTGAATGAGCAAGATCGTGGATACAAGCGGCCAAAATAAGTTTTCTCTGCAGGGTGGTTGGACTATCCCTTAGAGATAGGGTGAGGAGTCCAGTTATTCGGGAGAGACTCGGAGTAGAGTCACTGCTCCTCCGCATTGAGAGGAGTCAGTTCAGGTGGTTCGGGCATCTGGTCAGGATGCCCCCTGGACGCCTCCCTGGGGGGATGTTCCGGGTATGTCCCACTGATAGAAGGCCACGGGGCAGACCCAGGACACGCTGGAGGGATTATATCTCCCGGCTGGCCTGGGAACTCCTCAAGGTCCTCCCAGAGGTGCTGGAGGAGGTGGCCAGGGAGAGGTAGGTCTGGGCTTCCCTGCTTAGGCTGCTGCCCCCACGACACGACTTTGGATAAGCGGTGGACAATGGATGGATGAAGGTACTAGTGATATTATAAGTAATATGATTTGTGACTTGCCAGTCAGTTCCATTTTTGTAAGTTTTAACAATTTAACATATCTGGAATCTGTTTTGTTGTGTACCTTAGTATGACTTACTGTCCATTAGTGTCACTACTATGAGGACTTGTGTAAAACAGGTCAATTGTGTAGTAGTATCCTGTCAGCCAGTGCTGTCGTTTTAATTTGTTACAGATTGAAATTGCTTCATTTTATAGCACAGAACAGTTTCCACTTTCTAGCTTACATTACATTTTAATCATCTTCTTTCACAAGGTTGTCTTGGAAAAGTAAGCGGGTCCACATTTTACATATATTTATGTACTACTACTACACCTCCCACATTCCATTCCCACAATTTATTTTATTTAACTTACAGTGGCTGTAATAAAGCAATTTAAAAAGTTATAACAAATTTCATTAAGAGAGCTGCTTTGTTTGTCACCAGTGTGTGATCTGATAGTGACACGGTCATGGACGCCACAGTCCAGCCGGCCCCTAAGATCCAGTTGCGAATAAATTACTAACAGTTAAACTAGACAGAAGGGGCCCACCTCAGGGCACTGCACAGGAGCCTTCAGCAAGCTAGCTACTCCACTGCCAGTAGCGTTTCTTGATACCCTTTTGCTGAATAATTCGTTGTCTGAAAGTCCTATGTCAAAGAGATGATGTACAGCATTGTTCATAATGGCACACATTGTGTTAATTCTCTCCTTTGCTATGACCTCCAGGCGGTCCAGAGTGTGTCTTAAAACTGAGCCTGCCTTTTTAATTAGCTTGTTGATCAGGTGGGCCTCTCTTGAAGTGATGTTACCAGCTCAGCACACCACAGCGCAAAAATTTGCACCATCATGGAGATGTAGAAGATGTGAAGGATGTCATTTAACATATTAAAGAAACGCCCTTTCTTATATAGTTCTTCTGTGTTCTGAGACCAGTCCATTCTGTCATTGATGTAGACCCCTAAGTATTTGTAGCAAAGCACCACCTCTACATAAAACTCTTACAGATTTATTTGGTATCAGTTCAATGTATAAATCAGTTCAATGTGTAAATCATTACACTGACTTTTTTTTCGGTCTCCCAATACCACTGCCAAAATATTGAAGTTTTCTATCTTTTATGAACAACAGACTAAAGGTATCTACATTTGTTCACCCCGTGGCTGCCTAATGGGTTTATCAAAACAACTGGTAAATTAAACTTTACAAGAAAACAATAAAAAATATGTTTTCTTCTAAATTAAAAATATGAACTTGTAAACTGTGAATAACATTAATAAATAAATAATAAAATAGCAGAATCACCTTTTAAAAATTGATCTAATTTGCAAGTCTAAATGTCTAGCTGCTCATTTATTTTTCCAATGCTTTTTTATGAATTGCAAGTAGAGTCTGACTCATGAACATGCACTCAACCATTTAAGTTATACATATTTAATACTTTATATTATTCCTCAGAAAACATCAAAGGGGGCCCTTCTGCACATATGGTTATGAATAACCTCTTACTGAGTCATATTTGTGACTGTCCTATAGTTACATGAAGACAGTAGCACAGATTGTTCCATTTAATTAAATAAAATTGTTGTCATTCTTATCATATTGTGAACTGATAGAGGGAGAAAAAATGTCCTACAACTGTTCTGTGAATTATTTATTTTTTAAACTTAATGAAAAACCTACATCAAATGGGTCTTTGGAGCTTGAAAGATAAATTAATTAACTGTAAATTGCTGCACTTTTTATCAACACTACCTTTATTTTAATCCAGCAAGGCATGGCAATAGCATGATTAGCTCCACTGCTTTACAGTTCTAGAAATACAAGTTCAGTTCCCACCAATATCACTGGTTAGCGGTAATGTTTGCACATTTTCAATCCAATCCATCTATAATGTTCTAGTGGGGTGTTTTGTGTATCCTACTGGGCAGATTTATAGTTTGAATGAAAGAGATCAAAAGTGGGCTTTTTTTAAAGTCTAAACTAAAGGATTGACTTTGACATGAGCTTCAGGTGTAACAAATCAGTCATTTGATCGTTCACCAAATTTTTGGGACAAAGCTACGTACTCATAAACAGAATCTTTTCCTAAGTTGGTTTATTCATTTATTTTTTTGTGCTAGAAGTTTTATGTATCATGGCTATGGTAATATGATGTGACACATGACATGTGCATTATGTGCCTGACAACCACACAGCATCATTGTGACACAGAAAATGGCTATGTTAAGAAATACAGAAAATGGTTTGACACAAAAAAACTAATGCAAAAAATTTTACCTCTTCAGAATAACAATAAAAGTAAAAACAAATGTTAATAAAAATGAATAATGCATTCCAAACAATGAACAGACAAGAAAAAAAGTATGGATGTATTCCTGACACCTTCCACATTAAAAATACATACATTACATATGACAGAATATTTTTGACAGGTGACAACTGATCCAATGTGAGACAGAACAGATGTGGATGAGTGAATCTTGTAATATGTTGGGTTCAATACAGATTTGCATCTATTCCTGAACTCCCAACTTCGTGCAGCCATGTAATGGAAAGTGGATGTAAAGAATCAGTGAAGAGATGGAGTGTACCCAGTTCCTTAGAGCGATGAGAAAATGAATTCAACACAAAACTGCCTACAGTTCATGGTAGCATGATGGATACACTGCATCATAGCTTTAGGGATTGTGAGTTCAGATACTTCACTGATCTCAGACTATATGAAGCTTTCACATTCTCCTTAAACAGATATAACTGTGGTGGTACGGGTCATCTTAATGCTTCCTGGTTGCTTCTGAAAGCCTCTTGAACACGAAGCAATCGATAGTCATGAACCAGGGAGAGCCAGGCAAATGAGGACACACACGGTTAGCAAGGGGTTGGTGCAAAAGGGCCAAGTGCTTTTATTAAAACAAAATCCAAAGTGCAAATAGTGCAGTGCATATTAATATATAAATAATCCATAAAAGCAAAGTGGCAAGTGAAAGTTATTCCTTAAATATATTCTACAAAACAAGATTAAGGAATCTGTCAATCCATTAAAATAAATAAGAGCCCCATTGCCCCGTTTTAAAATCTGGCATATCCTCAGTGTATCCCATCTGGACCTTGCAGCATGAGGAGACACCCACCAATTTGTGCAGTCATCCACTTGTCCTGGGTTCAGGGTCCTACTGTCAGTCTGTTGGCACCTGTAGGACTCTGTGACAAACCCCACTTACATTTCCCTTTCCAGCCCCACACTCAAGCACTGGCCTGTTGCTCACTTCTTTGGGGCATACTCCAGACCATCTGCCACCAGTCTTTACCACATGAGCTCCTCATCACTCCTGCCTCTTACTCCTTCTGTAACCTCCATTATCTCTTTCTGTTCTTTTTGTTTCTCTTTTTTTCCCTCTCTTTCTATCGTTCAGGCTCCTTTTATATTGTCTGATTGGGTGCAGGTGTTGACCTCTGTCTACTCAGAGGTGTGTATGAGGCACCTGACTGACCTGCTCACATTTGCACATGAATGCGCAATCAGCCAAACACCCCAATCAACCCTGGAGTGGTGCCGGCATGTGCACACACCCTCACCCATTCAGAGTCTTCATACTCCGCTTGATTATTTATTTAACAATTGTGCCAATTCACAGGAAGTTTATGATCTTTAAGGCAAAATTAACTTGCTGCAGTAGCGATATAGATCATGAGGAACACACAGACATAGTGCAAGAATATATACACAGTCTACTCAGTGTAATGTAATACATAATGGCTCTAAAGAAATAATATATGCAGCCATTGTGACTGGTATCACCTATTAGGGTGAAGATGGTGTTTTTTTCTGGTGAATCTGCCTAAGCTACAGAGATCTTAATACAAGAATAACTGTTGTCTCTAAACTGGTCCAGTGCTGAATGTCATTGTGTCATAAGAAAGAAGGGTGCCCTGTCTAGAAGTGAGACCCTGTAATGGATCAAATTAATAATAACAATAATAATAATAATTCTTTACATTTATATGGCATTTGTTCTCACTACTCAAAGTGCTTTTCATTGAGGTGGGAGCCACTTCAACCACCACTAACGTGCAGCATCCACCTGGATGACCCTGGATCCACCACCTGCAACAGCAGCCATTTTGTGGCAGTATGCTCAGCACACATTAGCTATAAGGTGGTGAAGGGGTAAGAGATACTTAGCCAATTAGAGACAAAGGATAATTAGGTGACCAGAACCAAGGAATGGTTGGCAATTTACCCAGGACATCGGAATACATCCTACTCTTTATGAAGTATGCCCAGGGATGACCACAGAGAGTTAGGACCTCATTTTAATGTGTCATCTGAAGGGCATAACCATTTGTACAGCACAGTGTCCCCGTCACTGCACTGGGGCATTGGGATCCACATTCAGACCAATGGGTGAGCAACCCCTGCTGGCCTCGTCAACACCACTTCCAGCAGCAACCCAAGCTTTTCCTGGTTGGTCTCCCATCCAGTACTGGCCGGGCCCAAAAATGCTTAGCTTCAGGTGGATGACCTGTTCTGAAGTGTATGTGGTATGCCCGCTGGCAAAGAAAAAGTAATGAATGCATTTTACATCATCAAAGTTGTCGTCAATTAAATAATTTTCAGTCGTAAAGTTACTGAACAGCCGCTCATACCGAGAACTGCATGAGCATATCTGACATGCGTTTCATGTGTATTACGTCTGATGTTTTTCTTTAATGTATGGTGCTGTATTCATTGCCTGTTTTTTGTATTACAATGTTGTCACTAGTTTGAAGGGAACATGCAAGTAAGACTCTGATTGTATTGTGTACACATGACAACAAACTTAACAACTTGATTAAATAATGTTATATATGTGGAAGAATAAATGCTTAAATTGTATATGTCTATTTAGGGTTTGTATTCTGCTCTGTAAACTTTAAATCGATCACTAGGAAAATACATGTTGTTGTTTAACAATAACTAATGAACTGGGTTTCGTCTATATTAAATGGTTTTATACTAGTTATTTTCTTTAAGTTGTAACTAAATCTATATCTTTATAGTTACACTGTATTTTGCAGTTTCAAGGGTCAGGCAATTACTGATAAGACAACTAATGATCTCTGTAAGCAATAAAACTGATAAATGTTTGCTAACTCTGGGTCACCAGACATGACCTAGCTCTTGTTGCTATGATCTAAGCAGGCTGACATTGATTGATGGAATGGCAAGAATAGGAAGAAGATTTCCAAGCCATAAAAAACTGAAGACTTCTTTAACTGGTATTCAGAACTTTAATGGTAAAGTTCTGGATCAGCATTAATGCTATTAAAGACATCCTTTTTGTTAAATCAAAAAATTGCGGCTTATTTTCTTCCACATATACAAGATGATGTGGTCGACTACTTTGCAAAATTCAAAAGGAAAAGGCTTCAGTAAGACACACTTATAAATGATTACATTTCCTAGTGACTAACAAAACCTAAGATAATATTTTATTTCACCAATTCTATTTAGTTTTCCATAAATGCCATACTAACCTGCACTCTATAGGTGACAGGGCCTTGGAATGACCTCCTTAAATTAATTACGTCAGCTGATGCAATTCATTCTTTTTAAAAACAACTTATAACTCATCTGTTCGGGAAGGTGTTTAACTTACAACATGACATTCTGTGTCCTCTTTCAGTCTTCCTCTCTGTCCAGATGCTCAGCATAATTTGTGTGTGTGTTATAACACAACTGATGTTATTTGCTAGACTTTCTTTTAGAATTGAATTTCGCATTTTACTCTGTTTTATTGTCTTTTATTCTATTTAATGCCATTATATATAATGTATCTATCTGTTTTAATGGTCTATTCAGGAAACATCAGTACCCAATGTTACATATACCTGCTGTTTCTTCAAGAGACTCTGTGAAGCACCTTGAGAATGGGAAAGACACTATATAAATAACATTTATTATTATTATTATTATTATTATTATTATTATTAAATGCAGCACTCCAGAGATAATTTTGATTTTGATAGTGTCTGTCAGTATGGTAAGGGGACATGCTTGCAGTTGATTTGGATGAATTGGTTTCTTCCAGAATATCTCAACATAATGTATTTTACTAAAATTTACTACTTATTTATTTACTTGCTAAGTTGATTAAGCTGACATGAAACAGAACAGGGCATACAATAAACATAGTAAGAGACATAAATTACGAAAACCTATGGGGTTCTTTAAGCACAGAGTTAGGAGAGAGAGATATGATGTCAAAAACATTAAAGCTAATAAATTCCTATCTGACACTGAACCCATCTCAGAAGGCTACTATTAACAGTCTTTAATACTGAGGTTTAAATTTCAATATTTAATTGTAATGATAATGAAGATCAGTATTTAATCATTTTATTTCAATAATTTTATTATTTTAAGCAAAAAAAGCCAGAAATAATTGTAAACTTATGTAGGTTTGATAACTGATATCAAACTCTGAAATGGACAGTTTTATAATAGAACTAGAATTCTGCAGTTACGTGAAGATGTAAATAAATTCACTTATTTAGGATGATAGTGTGATAGTATTTATTAGGATGATAGTATTTTACTATACAATGCATTGTTTATGAAACAAATACATTTTTAAAAAGTACCAGAAAAGCTTAGAAATAAAATCAAGGACATATTCTAGGTGATGAAATGTTTTAATAATACAAATTCTTACCTTAAAAAGTGAGGATAAGTAAGTCACTGTAATCTGCAGCGGGAATAATTGTGTAAATTAAGCAGTTAATTAAAGTCTCCTTATGACCATGACGGATGTTCTCAATCCTTTTCTCTCTTTTTGCTCCTTTTTATCTCCTGTTCCCTCAGTTTCTCTCTGTGGCGCTCTGTGTGTTCTGCTCGCCAAAGCTATCTAATCTGCCTGTTTGTCCCTGCAGTGTGCTGGCCTCCGAGATCGTAAACAGCTTTTTCTTTGCCATTTTCCAGATGTTAATTAGAAAATCACAAGTCCCCATTGTTTAGCTGTTGATGCCCATTCGGCTATGGCTCAGTATGGAGGGATAAAAAAAAACAATCAAAAAGCCTAGCATCACAAAGCCAACAGAGGAAGGAAGCAATTCACCAGGGTGTCGCACCTGCTGGACTGAGTATAAACTTGGTCACAGCTTGAAGGATTCCCATTTAGCACACCAGCTCAGTAAGCCTAAACAGAAGAGCTTTATTCACTATGTGCCTGATGTGATAATAATATCATTTGAGACTCTCCTAGTGTAATGAACAAACTCTTAGTGACCAAATACAGAGAGAATGATGCATGGCTGAAGAGCTGTTTAAGATAGTACATGTCCCGATAGTTACATTTGGCCATTGAAAAGTCTTGTTTACCTGAAATGTAACTGTAAATGGATATGTGAGAAAAATAATATTTTGTACTGATTTGACAATTTATTTATTATTTTGTCTCAAAATAAAAATATCATTAGAAGTACTGCTCACAATATGTAGTCTGGCAATGATCGTACTTGTTTTACAACTACATTTTTTTAATGTTTGCTTTATTCATTGCACTCATTGTACTCATTATCCTGACTAGAGCTGCTGATTAACTGTACAGACTGCATCTCTGTTGTTATTCGTTAGCACTAAAACATAAGTAATATGAAAGTTATAATTTGTTACTAACCCTCACCTATTCTGTTTCTTTTCTCGGTACTCAAATGTGGCACTTGGTGCCATCGCTCACCTGCCAAGTTGTTTTGCCTGCCTAAGGCAAAGTTATCTCTGATGGAGGATCGCAGAAATCGGTGGGTAGAGGGGTCCCTTCATCAGATTGGCTGGCCCAGCTGTGGAATGGTCAATAGGGGGTAGCAGCTTGATGGCTGCGGTCTCCAGGACTCTAAACAAATCCAAATCATATTATGTGATACCATCTACTATTAAATTCTGCTCTGTACTTGTAATATTTTTATTTTACTATTATATTATATTGAGGATTACTTGTGTTTTGTTCTTTGTATTGTATTCTATTGACCCCCTTCTTTTTGACACCCACTGCACGCCCAGCCTACCTGGAAAGGGGTCTCTCTTTGAACTGCCTTTCCCAAGGTTTCCATGTTTTCCCTACTAGGGTTGTTTTTGGGAGTTTTTCCTTGTCTTCTTAGAGAGTCAAGGCTGGGGGTTCTGTCAAAAGGCAGAGCCTGCTAAAGCCCATTGTGGCACTTCTTCTGTGATTTTGGGCTATACAAAAATAAATTTTAATGTATTGTATTGTACTCCACCATCACTATATTGCCTCAACACACTTAATCTGTCTCCATATTCAGTCTCAAGCCTGCTAAGCCCATTTCAGAGTTGCATGGAGCAGGGGCTGCAGTCCATTGTTAGGTTATGTCCTACTGACTAAGTGTCAAATAAGGGAACTAAAAAAGCCAAGTGTAATTTAGGCTATGTGTGCATGTGTCAATGTGCCCTGCAGCAGACTGACATCCCACTCATGATTGGTTCAAGCCCATTCTCTCAGGAACTTTGAGCTGGTGCTTACCTGAGGGTGGTGTCAGGTACAGCATGGCCCTCAGACGCCAGGTCTGCCACAAACAAGAGTGGCTGTCAGGATAATAGTGCCACATACAGCATATGTGAGAAAGAAAAGCAGGGGTGGGCATGCAGACATATTAGAGGGAAAACAGATTTTATTGAAATAAACCCACAACAATGTAATCTGAAATCTAGGCAGAATGTAATACCCAGAAAATGATAATATTTTTGAAAGAAGAAGACGAAAGGCAACATTTAAAAAACAGGCAAAAGGTCAAAACAGGAGTCAAAGCAGGAACTAGAAACACAATGGTCAAAGATCCTAACCAAAACTAAAAGACCAAAGTGCACTAAACTCAAACAAACCTACAAATTGAGGGGAGCAGTAGGCAGTGGGCCATCTCTCTATTATATAAAAAAAATCCTGGGACGAGATGTGACTTTTTAGCCTGGGATGAGATGTGAGTTTTTCAGAGAGATAATTTCATGTCCCGTGAGACGAGACTTTGAGCCAAGAGATTTAACCACGTTGGGGGCCAGAAATAAAAGACAAAGGTTCAAAAATGTTGGCGCAATACACATGCAGAGCAGGTTAAAGATAATGAAAATACTAAAATTCAAAAGTCTCAAAAAAATGATAGTAAAGATCACATTAGCGCAAACAAACAGAAATTATTACTCGGTGAAATAACAGAACAGCGAAAAGAGATCGAATATATGGACATAGGTGATATGACAGAAGTATGTAGATATTGTTTGGCTTTAAACATTAAGCTGGAGACTAGTAGATCATCTAATTCATGTTGCCATCAGGGAAAAGTAGTGTTTCTTCCCAATGAAGAGGCCTATCCACGAGAATTAAAAGATTTGTTGTTTGGTGAAAGTGAAATCCACATACATGAGCGGCAGAGACGCAAAGTGTCTGGTGCGTAGCGCAGGCCGGGGTGTTGAAGAGCAAAGCGAGCAGGGGGCAAGCCTCCTAATATTATAAAAGCACTGACCTTGACTGCACTTTATATGCCCCTAGTTATTCCATCAAGCTACATGATGCCAGTCAGGAGGCAGGAATGGCCACGAGCCATGACACCAGCTCATCCCTGGCAGTCAGCCTTTTATCAACCGTAAAAAACTCATCCTACCCTGAAAATTGTAAAACAATGAAATCCTAGACAAACAAGATAGATTTTTTAAAAATCGTTTTAAGTTATTTTGAAAAGACTAGATGGCAAGAATGTTAAGTCTGATGGTCCATCCAAATCAGTCAGTGATACAATAGTCAAGAATTATTGTATAGTCTATTGTACCCAAGAGAAGACTAATACTGTATATCCAGTGTTACTTTATACCAGTAATGGCGTACTGCATGATAACGTGCAGGGAATACACTTGACTTATAGTTTTCATACTCTTTCTCTGTACGTTTAGCATTCAGTTGCTCAAAGGTTGATGCGCTTGCTGCTTTGTGAGCAGATCTTGTTTTCTCCTCCCTAGCGACCCGCTTCTTCTCTTCTTCCATCTGCATCATTTCGTGTTAAAACTGATTAAGTCAGTTTTTGTGTTGCAAGTGTTCAATCTGCCTCAAGAATGATTTAAGATATGGAGAGGTAGGGGATCTCATTGTTGATTGGTAGGTTAATAACAAAATAACTTTTTCTTATATGTCAAATCCAAACAAATCAGCCTTTACATACCACGTTAATTCACAGATTGGCAGATTTCGGAAGCTTGATAGTCTGACGAGTTCAGAGGGGTCAATTAATATATGGCAAAGGTTAAATGTTTGTATTACAGAACTGTTCAATACCCATATAGCAATGTATTGTGAGCTTCTGCATATGGAAGAAGCAAGGTTGAAAAATGAAAAGAGAATGAAAGAAGCAGAGCTAAGTAACAATATTACCACAAACCCTAGACACCCTTTATCACGGACTCTCTCTATTTATCATGGTATGGGCACAGAAAATTCAGAAAGCCTCAACGAAAATGACAAAGGAGCAGTTTGATTATTTCTAAATTAGGTTATGACTGGCTACTAGTTCATAATTATGAACTGGGATGCTACATACTATATGTAAGATGTTGAATTTGCTTGGCCCATTTATGAGCCAAGGACATAAGCTGTGAAATAAAAAGGAGTGAATGGACATACATAGCTGGTCAGCAGCCTTCACTAAGAAAGAAGACAAATATTTACAAAGAATAAAAAGCACACAAAAAAGCCTTAACATTTTCCATTAAAGAAAACATGAAAAATGCATTTTATACTGGACAAATCTGATTACATTCTGTATCACCCTACATGATTTTTTCAGATTTTTTTCAAGGTTTCAAAGTAAAAGAAAATAAAAAAGAAGAGATGATTGGGGTTAAAGAGGAGTTGTGAGCATAAACTGCACTTTTTTTCACTTCAAACATTGTCTATTAAAAACAGTCATCTGTAAAATACTGCAGGCATAGAGAGAAATAAATCTCCCTGCGTTTATAAGGCATTGATTTTAATTCTTTACCTTACTGAAAAGGAGTTCATCCTTGAGTCTGTCAAGGCTTTAAACAATGAAGATCCTATGACTTGTGCAGTTTGGATATTCTTCTCTATGTATTTTGAAGAGGTTAATTATCCATTAGTTAACCATTTCTTTTTAATAAAATATGCACATTATAAAATAATCAGTGTGTGACTATGAATATTCAGTTGACTTAAAATGCCTTCTTTGTCTTTTTTGGCTCTCTACAGTTTTCTTGACTTTTAGCCTTTCTTGCAATTCTCATATTATGATTTTACAATACAGCATGTATACTTTACATGCCAGCCTAAGATAGTTCTGCAATGGACTGTTAACTCAGCATTTATTCCTGACGTTAGTTCATTAGAACAATTGTGACGAGGACTGGCCATTCTACGCTTAGAAAATTTAGTGCCATGTCACTGTGTTCTTGTTGAATTTATTTTATAGTAACAGCTAGTATCCACTGTAGTACAGTAATCCCTCCTCCATCACGGGGGTTGCGTTCCAGAGCCACCCGCGAAATAAGAAAATCCGCGAAGTAGAAAGCATATGTTTATATGGTTATTTTTATATTGTCATGCTTGGATCACAGATTTGCGCAGAAACACAGGAGGTTGTAGAGAGACAGGAACGTTATTCAAACACTGCAAACAAACATTTGTCTCTTTTTCAAAAGTTTAAACTGTGCTCCATGACAAGACAGAGATGACAGTTCTGTCTCACAATTAAAAGAATGCAAACATATCTTCCTCTTCAAAGGAGTGCATGTCAGGAGCACAGAATGTCACATAGATAGAGAAAACAATCTCTAGCAAACAAATCAATAGGGCTGTTTGGCTTTTAAGTATGCGAAGCACCGCGGCACAAAGCTGTTGAAGGCGGCAGCTCACACCCCCTCCATCAGGAGCAGGGAGAGAGAGAGAGAGAGAGAGAGATAGAGAGAGACAGAGTTTGTTTTTCAGTCAAAAATCAATACGTGCCCTTCGAGCTTTTAAGTATGCAAAGCACCGTGCAGCATGTCGTTTCAGGAAGTAGCTGCACAAAAGATAGCAACGTGAAGATAATCTTTCAGCATTTTTAGACGAGCGTCCGTATCGTCTAGGTGTGCGAACAGCCCCCCTGCTCAATCACCATACGTCAGGATCAGAGAAAGTCAGCGCAAGAGAAAAAGAAAAGTAAGTAATCTAGCTTCTCAGCCATCTGCCAATAGCGTCCCTTGTATGAAATCAACTGGGCAAACCAACTGAGGAAGCATGTACCAGAAATTAAAAGACCCATTGTCCGCAGAAATCCGCGAACCAGCAAAAAATCTGCGATATATATTTAAATATGCTTACATATAAAATCCGCGATGGAGTGAAGCCGCGAAAGGTGAAGCGCGATATAGCGAGGGATCACTGTAATCCCCTTCATTATTTTAAACACTTTGATCATGTTACCTCTTAAACTCTATTTGCTTAAAATGAAAAGGTTTCGCTCCTTCATTAGCTCATACCTCTCTGTCCTAGAATCAGACTAGCCACTTTTTTTGCTTTCTTTGGCCACCTTCCTCTAAGGTTGCTACATCATTTGTGAAAATATGGAGACCAAAATTGAACACAGTTCTCCATGTGAGGCCTCGCTGGTGTGTTACATTCTTTAAGTAACCTCCTTTGACTTGCACTCCACACCTTATGATAAGTAACCTATCATCCTGCTAGCCTTCTTAATGGTTTCTGTACACTGTCTTGTTGTAGATAGTAACGAGTCCACTATGACAAATAGGTCTTTCTCATAAAGGGTTCTTTATGCTAAGAAGTTGTTTTCTTTATTCAACCGAGTGATAATTTGCAATGGAAATGCTGCTGTATTTATAGCCCAATTCCAGCAATGTTACGAAAGCCATGATCACGGTCACATGGTTCAGTATTAGCACTGCATAAACAAGGAATGCAATGAAATGAAAAAATAAAAATAAACTTTGTTAAAACAAATCATAATGGACAAAAAACCTTCACAATGAATTCTCCTTTAACAAAACCACTAAACAACTCAAACACAAACACATAAAAATGTTTAAATGTGACACAGGAACACCATTCTTATAATCAGCTAATTCAGAAAACATTCCCCTCACCTTAACCCTTTGCTTTCTGTGTATGAAACAATTTTTTACCACGTACACACCATTGGCCTCATGTATAAACGGTGCATACGCACAAAAATGTTGCGTAAGCCCGTTTCCATGCTCAAATTGCGATGTATAAAACCTAAACTTGGCATAAAGCCACGCACAATTTCACATTAGCTCCAACCCTGGCGTACGCAAGTTCTCCGCTCGGTTTTGCAAACTGGTGGCATCAAAGCAGTGCTACTGTTCCAGTGTGGTTTCCCTTTCTTTTTTAGATCCACATCCCTGACGCGGCTTTATACATACACTGAAATTAACCGCATATTGTTTGTTAGTTTAATGCATCTGATTGTAATTAGCCTGTAACAATATAATGGTCCACGGAATGGTCAAACTATTCTAAATACCATAGCTGCTTTCTCGTTGTTACTCTCACTGCACCTTCTTCTTCTTCTTTCAACTGCTACCGTTAGGTGTTGCCACAGTGGATCATCTTTTTCCATATTACTCTCACTGCACCACTTGGAGCATTTATATCACTGTATCTGAGTGAGGAATCACAGCTCTACAGCAGATGATTGGAAAGAGATTGTCGGTATACAGCATCAAGCACACGCTGCCTCAGCCATGCTGTCTATTGAACTGCCCTCATACGGCAAATGCTTCAGAGCCTTTCCTCGCGGTTCAGAAACAGTTTCATCCCAAGAACTATAAACGCCCTCAATCAGCCAGTCAAGTGCTCCTTGTAGAACGCTTTGTACTGATAAGTACAATTACCTCACTGTAAACTTGCGATACAGTTATAATATTGCACAACCTGAGCCACTTTATAAAGCGCGTATTTACATATGATGACAATATCATTTTTAAGAAATGCAGGAAAATATGTTATTATAGTATACAGATAAAATGTTAACATCATTTAAATAATCTATATTGTTCCTGCCTTGCGTTGTATTCTTGTTGGTTCTGGCGCAACACTGGAAGGATAGATGGATAGAATAATTAAAAATGCACTATGAAGATATTTCAATGTTCCTTAAAAGTTTTGAAGAATCGGCGTTCTAATCTTACAGATGGCTTAACGTCTATTACAGAGCTGATTGTGTGGCGATTGGATATTTGGAGAAAGAAAAGTAAGGACAGGAATTGGGGGTTAGTACGTTTGAAAGAGACAGTACTGCTGCAATAAATTATTTCATCAAAAGTCGCACACGGCGCAGCAAGCATCTTGCGTGAGGCAGGAACAATCACTGTGCCACCGTGTTCCCATGTTTAATAACATGCTTTAACTCCTATCATCATGAAAATGATATCAAGTATACATCTCAGTATTTTAATTATTCAGAGAGCTGTAATTTCACAAATGTAATGGATTCTGTGTCCTGTCGGAGGAAGAGAAAGCCAGTTTAAGAAACACGTAGTGATTCACATACATAGAGCACATAGAAGATCAAATACAAAACAAAGCATGTAACGTGCTCCTTTAGTTACGATGGGATTTGAGAAATTAGTAAATTAAATTATTTTAAGAGTGAAGTTTATGATGTTCTACTTTAATGACAAAATAAACTATGTAATTAAAGTGGAAATTTCGAGATTAAAGTTGACATTTCGTGCTTTTTTCCCCACTGTATGCCTATTTTTTTTCTCTGTACCCCTAATAAGATTTCATATGACACTCAGACAGTGGGCTACGACTCGCCGTTTCATGGCGACTTTGATATCTGACAACTTCTTTTTTATTTCGGGCACTGTGCAACTTTGTGAACTTGAACTTTCGAGTTTCTCAGACACTCTGTCACTTTATCAACTTCCTTTTGTTGATTATATCACTGTTTAAACCAACAAATAGTACATTTTTTCTTGCCTCCACTTGGTATTCGCTGAAATTCTTCTATTTTCCCTCGTGCTTTTGCCATTGTCTTTTCACAGAAGGCTGAGCTTAAGGGCTATTTATATTGATTTGCTTATTCAAAGAGGCGTAATTCTGGGAGGAGTTGGGGAGAGACAGCAGGCGCGTGCACGTGCATTACTTTCACGCTGACCGGGATTTATGTAGCGGAAGAACATGGCATTTGGCGTTTACACAGATTTATGCATCTGGATTTTTTTGTGCGTACGAACATTTCCGCTTTTGCATGTACGCCATGTTATAGTGAGAATTCTATGCACACCGTTATACATGAGGCGCCATGCCTTAAAGCCCCAGTTTTTTCAGTCGGAACTTCCACTTGTCCTTAATACTGCTCAGACGAGGTTCCACCACTGCGATTTTTAACCAGAATAGAGGAAAGAATGATAAAGATGGATGGAAGGTAAAGTGTAAAAGAAGTTACATAGAGAAATGTCAAATTAAAGTTCAGGCCATTTAGCTTGGCTGGTTAGCCAATAAAGAGAATGGCCCTGTATCTTATCCATTAGGTTGTTGTCAGGATTGTGCAAATAATGTAATTTTATTTGTACCTTATTATTTTTATTTTGGCAACATCATTTCAATGCCATTTTTCAAAAATATTTTAATGGGAACTGCAATTTTGTGTTTTTAGTTTCCATGGGTGCTGTCATATCATGTGTCTGTTTGCTATGAAGCTGCATGTTTGCTAGGCAACGTGATGCACATGCTACTTGACTTGCGACATCATGGCAGCCATATTAGAAAAGGTGGCTGAACACATTAAACCATGTCCAACCTTTGTTGTAAAATCAAGGGACAAACTAGTGACCACTCTTTTGTTTTAGAATTTTCAGATTGTGAATCTGGTTTTGGCCTCGCAGTAAGGAGACCTGGGTTCGCTTCCCGGGTCCTCCCTGCGTGGAGTTTACATGTTCTCCCCGTGTCTGCGTGGGTTTCCTCCGGGTGCTCCGGTTTCCTTCCACAGTCCAAAGACATGCAGGTTAGTGATTGGCATTGGCGATCTTAAATTGTCCCTAGTGTGTGCTTGGTGTGTGTGTGCCCTGCGGTGGGCTGGCGCCCTGCCCAGGGTTTGTTTCCAGCCTTGTGCCCTGTGTTGGCTGGGATTGGCTCCAGCAGACCCCCATGACCCTGTAGTCAGGATATAGCGGGTTGGATTATGGATGGGTGAATGAATCTGGTTTGGTTAGGAATTTGGAATTTAGGGAACTTTATTGAAGCTTGATGAATGATCCAATTATGTTTACCATTTTAATTCTGGCTATGTCTAAATTTCCTTCAGTAACACCCCAAAAATCTTTGCAATTCAGTCCATCTGAATTTCTATGGAAAGCTCCTGGCAGTCTCATTATAGTTTTTAACTGGGAAAAACTGAGTGACTGTGAGATTAAGAGGTTTAATTTTAACATATTACCTGTCATAAACAAAGTCATCAACCTCCATGTGCATATCTCATAATTAACCACCACTGTTCAATAGTGAATAGAGATAAGTGATAGAGGAGATGCTAGTCTGCTGCTCCTAAATGTGTTATAGTGGTTAAAAAGCTTCAGATTCCATACCTGATATATTACACAGGGGACCCAAGGAGTTGTAGAGGGTTCCTTAATCAAAGTAAATTCATTTTTGAATTACAAACTAGCTAAGTTTTAACCAACAGACATAAAATAGCATTTGTTATCTTACTTTTGATAGAGATACCCATAGAACAGGTGACACCAGTATTTGATATCAGTTATCATTTTTTGAAAAAACATAAAAGGATTTCTTAGAGAGTTTCTTTCCATAGTTGACACTCCTCAAAGAAAACCAGAAGCAACCAGTAGGTGGCTGAATTTCAAACAGGGCAACAAGTCCATTATTAAATGCATAATCCATTTCAAGATTCATCTCATGGCTACAGTTGGAGCAGTTACACTTTAATTTCTGATATTGTTAGTCATGACATGAAGGGAACAAACTTAAATTAGGTACAGGAATTTCTGAATGTAAAAGAGAAGCACAACCCACAAGAATGTATTTTTCTAAAACTCAATCAGTAAGTAAAGAATCAGAGACATCAATGGAGAGGATGACTTATTTGAGCATTATATGCATTTAGTCATGTCATATGACCTCACCAATGCTCTTCCAGATTTGTAGTGGTTTGGTAACCAAATTTTTCAAGATGCCCCAGGGGTTTTTACTGTAATATATATGATGATATTCTCATTGTTTCACTGTATACGAAGGTAAGTTTTGTCCATATTTTTGAGGTTCTGTTTTGGTTTAGGAGAAATCTCTTATTTGTTAGGTTATATAAATGTGAGTTTCATTAGTCCTCCATTTTATTTTTATGGTATCAGATTTTGATGCAAAGATCAAGTATGGACTCCGCCTACATACTACTGCATAATTCACAAAAACAATTTCAGCATATTATGAGTTGTACAATCTAGTACAGACATTTTATAAAAGTTTTGACTGTATGATGTTTTCAGTTTTGCATTTCACCAACAAGTAGAATTCATTACAGAATTTTTACATGGATGCCCAAAATCTATAGCATCTAAGTGTAGTCCTCTATTTGTTTCCTGTCTTAGGCTAATCCTTTGTTATAAATCAGGAATAAAAGTTATTTTAACATTTCGTTACCTCAAGTGACAAATTTTCAAAAAGAAAGAGAAAATCAAGAATTGTAACATTATCATAGGTGTAATACGAATAACTTTTAGTTTTATTATAAAGCTAGAGCAGAAAATTCAAGAAATATTATCAAACAAAGAGCTATAAGAATTTGAAAAATGCCTGTGCACATTACACAGCGTTCCAACTTTGTTGTAAAATAAAAAAACTGCTAAACAAATAAACCTTTCCAGTATTTTGATTTAGACTGTTCTGGTTGACTCTGGTTTGGTTAACAACCTTGAATTTCATAATATCTCTTCAAACTACACAATCAATCTATTGACCTCTAATGCTCTGACCATAGCTATATCTGACTTCTTTTCTGTAAATCTCTGCCTGTACATCTATGGACTCCCTATGGTCTCAACAGTTATTATATAATGGTAGTATACTCATTTCAAGTACACTCTCACTGCCCTTTAGTACAAAGAAGCACTAAAGTAAAGAAGTACTTCTCTGGACACTATAAGTTATAATAGGCTACATTCCTCCTTGAAACCCAGAATCCAGAAAGAATAAGACTAAGCCTATTTCCTGTTTTGTTTCCTTTTTTTTTTCTGAAGATTATGTTTCTGTGCTTAACCTGCACTGGCCAGATGGTACCTCAAAGAGGTTGCAGTGACATTTCAGTTATTGATTGTTTACAGCTCATGTCATCATACAGAAGAGAGACCTGCCGCCAAAGACGTATTTTTGTGCACACACTTTTTAAAGACTTACTTTAGTTTCTATAGTTTTGTTTTATGTAGTATTTTCTTTTAATATAAAATGCTGTATAGTAATATGTGTGATGGAAAATCAAGCAAGAGTACAGAACAGGAAAAAGATGAACTTTAATTGTACTAATTCCCTTAATATCTAATGTGTGGTAGGCCTGCAAATATTTCTTCCTTAAATTCAAGACAGTTTCATTATTTTTCATTACAGGATATTACATTTTCTCTTTTTAGTATTGTGATATAGATGAATCTTTAACTCTTTGTCATTAGTGGTTTTGATCAGCGAAATTCGCCATAGAGATTTTCACAGCAAATATGCTGTTTTTGCTGGTGACCTTGTTTGACAAATCCTTTCTTGCAAATTCTCTGTGTGGCCAGCTTAAGTAAACAGTTTTTCCCAGCTCCCCATGATGCTTTGTGAGAGCAGTATGACACCATAGGCTTGACATCACAACATGAGATCACACAAGTGCAGATCTGCTTTAATCATCCTTGATGTCATAACCCAGTTAGTACTCTAGCTGGATTTCCATCCCACGAGAGTTTAAAAAAAAAATGGCAAAATTTTTACTTGAAAGGCACATTAGCTCACCATAATTGGTAAGGCCACAGGATATATCACACTTATCCCAGTGAGCTATTTGCTGGAGCCCCACATGGCTAATTTGCATGCATAATTAGCCATGTGCCCAGATATCATTTCAAAATAAGCCTTAAAGGGGCCCTCCTCTCCCCCTCCTTAAATCAGGATGAAAACCTGTGAAATAATAATAATATTGAGATATTTATTACTATGTATTAGACATTTACTTATTCTTGATGAAAGAAAAAAGTGTGAAGCATCTGCAAAGATTAGTGCCTGAGCTGCGACTTCAAAAAATGGAATGAGCCATCCCCATGCTGCCAATGTGTGCCCTAAGGTTGGAACTTTGTGAATACAATGATTTATTTAATTAATTTATTGCCAATGTGTGGCCATTTGTTGTATTTTATTTACACTACTAGCAAAATACCCGCGCTTCGCAGCGGAGAAGTAGTGTGTTAAAGAGGTTATGAAAAAGTAAAGGAAACATTTTAAAAATAAGGTAACATGATTGTCAATGTAATTGTGTTGTCATTGTTATGAGTGTTGCTGTCATATATATATACATATACACATATACACACATATACAGATATATTATATATACATATACACATATATTTTTTATATATATATTTTTTATATATATATATATATATATATATATACACATACATACATACATATACACACATAGATGCACTTACAATAACATAGAAATCAATATAAACAACATTAACATCATTATCATATGAGAATATGAAGTAATATATAAGAAGCACATTTCATATAAATATAAATTATTAAACAGTAAAATCTTCTTCTATAATTTGCTACCGTGGCTTTTCGTTGGTCTGTCCAGGATTTTCAATCACATGTAGCTTGCAAACCGTTTCACGTATTGACTTGAAATGTGGTACACATATAATACGTCACGTCTGCTATCCGTTTTATGGGTGATGAATGTATTACTCTTTTTATGTTTATTTTATTTTAGAATCAACTCCTATCTGCGCACACCAGGGCGGCCGTGGGCAGATGCGTATGGTGTATTCACTCCATGTTATCGTGCATTGCGCTGTCAGTGGTATTTTGATAAAAGAATTTGAACAATATATAAGAAGCGTATAAATTATTAAACAGTAAAACATTAACATTTAAGAAGTAAAGTTACATTGAGTACTACTGCAGTGCCTTCGGGTATACCTCATTTTTTCTTTGCCCATTACATGCTTAAATGTATACATTTTTTGGTGTACCTACCCGAGAACACGCGACATATAACCGACCGTGGGAGAAGCATGGATTTTAAACACGCGTTGAGTTCATCTGCTGGTCTCCCTCGTGGAATAACTGGTAATGTTTGAGTAAAATGTACAGCGAGTAAAACGACATTACCTCCTTTTTTTTTTTTACGATCTCTGAGATCTTGCTTTTTTCGGTTCAAGGCTTCATAAGCTCTTTTATGTTCCATGGTGTACTTAATAAGTACTAATTATCCCAAACCATCATCTTTGAATGTTGCAAGACTTTCGCCTTGTATGTAGATCGGGCTAATTACATTCATTGCATTCCTAGTCTGAATCACAATGTGATTGTATGGGTGGTTACCTGGCACTGTAGGGTTGCCACCCGTCCTTTAAAATACGGAATCGTGCCGCGTTTGAGAATGAAATTGCGCGTCCCGTTTTGAATCAATACTGGACGGGATTTATCCCGTATTTTTTTTTTTAAAGCAGCGTCTCATGCAAATCATCCCACACGCATTTTATGAAGATGCCTCCTTTCCTACTTTTGATTGGGTAATACTTGATGTCATCGTTAGTTTGATTGGTGTTTTTAACTGTCCAGTGAGGAGGGCGTGTCTTTTAAGTACAGTGTGCAAAGTGTTGGCACTGAGATGTGGCGTCAGCGCCATAGTTGACGCCCCTAACGTTGCGGTCAGCAAGTCGGCTAACATCCGCCATGTGCCGTCTTTCAGTTGCGAGAAGCAGATCATACAATGGTTGAAACTGTTGCCCCTAACGTTGCGCCACGGCGTGTGCTTCGTTTATACCTCGTGTCTTCTCATTAAAGTTTTATCTCGCGAATATGTTATTGCAATCCGCAGCGGGAGCGTTTCTATAAACTTAATTTAAACTTACATTTTACACCGTGCTTTGTTTCCCTTATGAACATGCTTGTATGCTTAACTCGCTCCGTTCTCAATTGTTTAATTAATTTTTTGCTCTTTGCTGTTTGCGGCTGTTCCTCCATTTCCCCCTACTTCGTTCTTTTATCTCGCGAATATGTTATTGCAATCCTTAACGGGAGCGTTTCAATAAACTGATTGAAAATAGTTTTGCATTTACCGTTTTAGTAAAAGGCGAGCTTTTAAGCCTGAGAAATCACCCCGTAAATGCACACGTTTAATTGGACATGTGTTAATATGTATGGTTACACAGTATTAAAAGACAGTGAACAACGTCAGTTACCTTTCTTCCCGCGTTTGATAAAAGGTGAGCTTTTAAGCCTGAGAAATCACCCCGTAAATGCACACGTTTAATTGCACATGTGTTAATATGTATGCTTACACAGTATTAAAAGACAGTCAAAAATTAACGTCATTTACCTTCGTTCCCGCGTGTGACTCGTGCTGTAAATCTCTTCCTTGTTTTTAGTTCACGTGATTACGTAGGAGGCGTGATGACGCGATACGTGACTCCGCCTCCTCCATTACAGTGTATGGACAAAAATATGTTCCAGTTATGACCATTACGCTTTGAATTTCGAAATGAAACCTGCCTAACTTTTGTAAGTAAGCTGTAAGGAATGAGCCTGCCAAATTTCAGCCTTCCACCTACACGGGAAGTTGGAGAATTAGTGATGAGTGAGTCAGTCAGTGAGTGAGTGAGTGAGTCAGTCAGTCAGTGAGGGCTTTGCCTTTTATTATTATAGATTCACTCCCTTTGCATTTATTGTTGTTTAAGGCACGGTTGCAAAATTGTAAGCAGTGCTACCTCATATCTCAGATCACATTTGTAGCCACAATGACTGGAAGCAAACTCTGTGGGTTTTGCTCTGCACTAGTCGTTAACTTGCATTCAGTTCCTTTCTTATTTGCATATTTTAATTCACCATCCATCCATTAATTTTCCAAACCACTTAAGCCCGTTCTACGATCAAGAAACATAATCCATATTACTAACCGAGAATGGCAAACCGGATATGGACGCAGGTACATGCCCATGGACGCAGGAGACATAGTGCGCAGGCGCCACAAAAAAATGAGGAATCAGCCCTCCGCCCCAGAGTGAAACGGGAGAGACTACGAACGACACAGCCACACAAACAAGAGGAGTCAGCGCCCCGCCCCAGAGTGAAACAGGACAGACTACGGAGTCCACAAAGGTTCACAAATCAAACCCGAGATAGTACGGAAAGCGGTAACGACACAGTCACTCCACAAAGAGGATACAGCCCCCCGCCCCAGAGTAAAACGAGACAGACTACAGAGTCCACAAAAGTCCACAACACACAGCATAATCAAACCCGAGATGGTACGGAAAGCACAGGCGCCTACAACGCGCTATACACCGCCAACAACGAAAGAGCTCAACTAACAGAAATAAGAAATAAAGCAAAACGCCCAGAGAATACGGAACCCTAAACGTCCACACCACACAGCAGAGGCAGACCCGACATAGTACGGAAGGTGCAGGCACCTACATCGCGCGTCGGAAGGCGCGGGACAGTATGAAAGGCAAAGGCGCCTACACAGCATAGTGAAACCCGACATAGTATGGATGGCGCAGGCGTCACCGCCATATTGTGAGCGGCACTACTGCGGAGTGAAGTTAGGAATAATGTGCTGCTTGGGATTGTACAAACCGCTGAACGCTTTACGCCAAATTCAAACACAATACAGCTCAACGATACAGACTCGAGACCACCTGGATAAGATCAATGAACGAAGGCGCCTACAACGGAAGCAAAGCAGGCACGGGTTCGAAACGAACGCGCTCGACTGATGGGTATACAAACACGAGCCCGCCTGGATAAACTCAATGAACGCAGGCACCTACAACGCGCGTCTGAAATGCCGCGTGGACAGCAGGCACGGCTCCAAAATGAACGAGCTCGACTAATGTACTGAATTTCAGGATACCCAACGCCGGGGGTAGGCGAGCGAAGTGAGCAGGGGGCGGAGCCCCCTTGTTCCTTATATTCCCCTAATTCACACTTTTTTTATCCTTAGCATTCTTTACTGGTTTTGTCTTATCTTTATTACAAAGTATATATTCATTCAATCAAATTACATTGTGTCATACATTATTAATAGCAAGTGTGTTCTCATTTCCTATTCCATTTGCTTCATATTCTTTCCGTTCTAAACAGTGTCACATGTAAAAGAATTTTGTGATGTGTGCATATTTAAATAATAGACAAAAGTGGGTTAACTTGACATATTTATCATCCATGAAAAAATATTCTGTATAACTGCAAAGATATACATTAGCATTCAAAATGTTTCAAGTCATCCAAAAATATTCAATACATTTTTGATGGAAACTGATGCTTTTTTTATCAAGGTACAATTAAATTACATTACTAGTGCTGCTAACAACTGTTTCTGCTTGAAATTACTGATTTATAATTTATTATTCACATATGACTGTAAAGCCCCATTTTCAGCAACCAATCCTACACTGTCCTAATGGTAAACTCTCTTAGCTTAGCCTTAATTAATCATGTTTTAATGAGATTATTAAAGAAACCTTTGTAATTGTGTTAAAATAGCAGAAACCAGTAATTGTGTTCAAAATGGGAAATAATTGTCTTTATTTGGGTTGCAAGGTTTTGGCATTCTTAATGTTCAATCCTGGGTTCAAAATGGCCAGTATGAAAGAGATTTCTCAAGAAACATATCAGTCTATTGGGTTTTTTTTATGGTGAAATAATGGCTATTCCATGCAAGAGATTGCAAAGAAACTGAAGATTTCATAGAAAGTTGTCTATTACTGTCTTGAGAAAAGATGGGCAAACTGAATCTAACCAGGACAGGAGAGAAATAAAGGGGAAGGCTCAGATGCACAACTACATAAGAGAATAAGAACATCAGAATGTGTAGTTTGAGAAACAAACAACTTACAGGTCATCAGTTGGCTGCTTTGTTAAATACAAACCAAATACCAGTGTCATAAGAAGATGAAAATAAGAATTGTTCAAGAACATGTGCCAAGAAACAATTCATCAGGTAATACTGTTTGATCAAGCCATATGTTGTATTTTGGTAGCCCCCTGGCCAACAGTGTGCACTGCTGAATGCTTCACGTTGGCAATTGACCCTTCCACACAGAAGCTATGGTCTTCTGCACCTCTGAATTAGATAAAGCGAGTCTGAGGATGTCATAATAGCTTATATGGATACCTGCACACTGTAACATAAATAATTACAATTGAAGGGCACATATCTCAGAATGTTCTGATTCAGTTTCTCACATTCTCATTTACTGGGTAATCGTTTATCACAAAATTAAGTTAACATTTCCTATTCCTTTTTTCTAAAATATTTAAAGACAGCTTAGACTCCTTGCCTCATTTCCCATAGCAGTCTTATATATATTGGCTTAAACAATCTAGACTTATCACAAATAAACTGACAATACCCCAACCTAAGTGAACTAGCTGAATCGTTTTAATAATATTTCCATTAAAACATGTAAACTGAAAGATAACATTTGTTTTATTTCCTTTTTTTTCGCTTAACAATGACATTGTTGTTGCAATGGAATCTTGTCATATAGAAAACTGGGAAAATGTAACAAAAACAGACTGCACGGTCTCTGCCTTATCCCTTCTCCATTGTCCAACGGCATCAATGCCCTTCTTTTTAACATCCCATGTGGGTTCGCATTAGTATTCAAATGGAGGTGTCTGTCCTAAAAACAGCTTTTCATTGTGAAAATTTCCAGAAAGACTTTTTTGCACAAAATTGAATTTTAACAAATTATTCCAAACTGTAGGCATTACAGTTTGACAACGGTCACAAATAACTAATGCAAAATTTCTGCATTGAAGAATGAATTTGTATATTTTTGTGATGTAATATTTCTATGTCCTATTTGCCAGATTTAGGAGAGCACTCGTAATAAAGGTGCTGTGAACTGTTTACTAATGTAATGTAGCTGAAATTGTTCCATTTCCTAAATTACTTAAACTGTGTTATTTAGATGACAGTGCTCAGAGAATAAATAGAATAGATCAGATTTGTACTTGTCATTACTACAGAAAAACCGTTGACAAGGAAAAAGACATTTAGCTTTATTCCTAACCAAGCTCACAGTTGCTGGGGCTCGAGTTTGACTGCTGGCCTAGCCACTGTCTGCTAGTTGTTTGCACATTCTCCTCTGGTGCAAGTGTGTTCTTCTGTTGTGGTCTGGTGTACTTCCATATCGCAAAGGGCTTAATACTCCTTACAGTGAAATTGCACTCTATCTGATTCCTGTGTTACACAATTGGGCCACCTACAAACCTGAATGAAATAAGCAGGCTCAAAAAGTTTATTGATGAGTGGATGTGTGTGCAAGTTATTTATATATAAATGAAAAAGAGATGTTACTTTTTGAGGTATTTTCAGCATCTCTAAGATGTAAAAGCATCTTCCAGTGATTATTTTCCACTTTTTATAATTTGCGGATGAGGTGGTCTAATGGTAGATCATATTTTGTTTTTGTATTCCATCACATTTATAGAACAAAGTCTGTCCTGCCCAAACCCATTGCGGACTATTGCTGAGCGCAATTGCCCTTAATTTCATTATTCTGTATATAATACAAATTATGATAACTACAGTCACAGTTCTTTCTGCCATCTACTACAACAACCTCCAAAATTACAGGGAAGATCACTGAGTGGGAATTAAGAGCTCTAAATACCTCAGAGTATGTTTGATTAGCTCCTTACAAAGCATGCTAAAGCTAAGAGCAGTAGACATACTACGAAGGGGCTATGCCACTCTTAAAGGACAAACCGTTCCAGTTGCTGCTCAAATATGGTTATAAAAGGAGGCAAGGACTATGGAGGGATTTTGGGCAAGTAGACATAAAAGTCAGAAAAGCTCTAGCCAAGACATGACGCCACATATTATTCCGAATTTTCCGAGAGGGGAGCCAATCTAGAGATCAAACCATAATAATAATAATAATAACAATAATAGTAATCTTCATCATAATTAATCACATTAATATAGCATCTTTTTTACTGCTGAATAGCTTTACATAGAGAGTGGGGAACCACTACAACCCTCACCAATGTGTAGCATCTACCTGAATTATGGGATGACAGCAATTCTTGCACCAGTATACTCACTACATATTAGCTATTAGGTGGGCTATATAGCCAAGACATCGTGAAACACCCTACTTTTTTCTGAAGATACCCTGTGGATGTTTTATGACCGCAAATAATCAGGAGCTCAGTATTACATCTCATCTAAAGGGTGCCACTGGGCCATTGGGATCTCCACACAGACCACAGGGTAAGCTTAAGGGAATGACTACAGGCAATCTCTGATAACAACACCAATACTTCATCCTTCAGCAACCTAAGCTTTTCCAGAAAAGTCTCCCATCCGAATACTGGCAGGGCCCAAACATGCTTAGCTTCAGGTGGTTTACCCATTCTGAAGTGCCTGCGATATGGCTGCCGGTCATAGACAATTGTTAAAAGAAAACTGAAATATTTAATTGTGACCCATAAATCTTCATGTCAAAACTCAAGAAACTTTGAATAAACCTATCTAGCACAACTGGATTTATACCAAACCCTAGCCTGTCCCCCAATTTTCCCCAGTAGTCACAACTGGCACAGGCAGTAGGATAGTTACCAGCTACAGACACTGTTGATCAGTGGCCATGAGAAAGACATTAATTGCAAAAAATATGGAACAAGTTTATGCAACTACAGCACAGCGGCAGTACTATGAAAGTGGTACAGAAGTTCCTCCATGCAGTGTAAGTATTCTGGAACCCTGAGACCAAATACTCAACAAGATCCTGCTGGGAAAGGAAAGGGAAAGAAACTGACACATTTAAAAGATGTTGGACAAACTTCTGGAATCAGAGCTCTTTTGGAAAATTATAAACCAGAGGAATTAGTAGAGTTGCTAGGAATTCTTGAATTGTGTAGGGAAATGAAACTTGGCCTTGCACATGTTTGACTTTAACACTTCTCATTTGTATTAGTGAGTCGTGGTATGACAGGAATTGATATATTCTATCCGGTGGCTGAAACATTGATCCTTAGAACAAATTTAATTACAAGAAACTTCACTCATGAAGACTTGAAAGAACAAACCATGACCATCAGGTCAACAGATGAATTTTATAAAATGTTGGTGTCTGTGATGCTGTCTATTATAGACTCTGATTTTTTTAGGGTAGACTCATAATCCACCATAATAATTATTAGTTAATTATTTCTTTCCACATTGGCTTGCTTGCTCCAGGTAAAGGACAACATGAGTAGAACTAAGAGGAAGTTTGTTTTTTTATAGTTCCCCTATCTCAACTAGGATTTATTGGATTTGGTCTCTTTGAAGCTGTGGCTGCAGTACTGACTGAGAAAAGGGCTGTGAGATCAAAATAAAGAATGAGTAACAGTAGAAAGAAATCAGTCAAGGACAATGCAAGGGTTAAAACGTCAGAGCCAAATTGCAAACCAAAAAAAATAAAAAATAAAGTCAAAAAACAGAGTCTTGTTTCAAATAATCAGAAATCAAGAGTTGCCACAGAAGGAAGTTGCCAGTTTCAGTCCACTCTCGGTTACTTAAAACTGTTTAAACTTCACACATACTCACTGATGACTTCACAAACAGTGCAGCCCAGCTGCATCATGGGAAAATCCCCATGGAAAAGAGTGATACAAATATCACAAAATGGTGCTGGCCATAGTCAATACGAAATGGTGTTGGGAAAGAAAGTAAAAAATAATCAACTCTTAAATGGATGTTTTAATTAAAATCGTGCTTGCAGATGTAGATTTCCTTTATGTTAAAACCTCCAAAAAGACACCAAAATGATTTTTCTAGCTTCAATCCCAAGAAAAAAAAAACCTATTGATTATAACAGCTGCACCTTTACTGATGTATCAACTGTATGGGTTTAAATGTACAATGGAAATCTGAACATTCATAATCACAACAACTCGGCTTTGTAAAAGAAGTTCTTGGTCTGTGTTGTATACACAGGCACACTGAATTAGACAGCAAGCATTTAGTTGATATCATCTAACAAAAGCAGATTTTTTCAGATTCATCTTAAATGAAAGTCAACTTGTTGGTTTAAATTTGTCAGGAAAAATACATTAAAAGGCTGTCACACCAGGATACTGTTTAATTAAAAGTAAAACTAAGCAATTCCAACATTGACCAGTAGAGGTCACTGCATAGCTTAAAAAATGGGGCGTCAAACTGGATTCCTGCAGTGTGTTCAGTATTCCTGTTTGAAAATATCATAATGTTCTGTGATCTGGTGCAGATTACTACTTCCAGATTTCTTTTATTAAAAAGGAAACTTTCTGATGAACACATAAGGCCAGATTGTACCCTCTGTTGCCCCTTGTTACCTGCGCCTTACAGTTAGTGAACCAAACTTAAGAAAGATAAATTAAGAAAATGAATGAAAGAAAAAAAACTACAACATTGAAAATTATTCAGAGACTGATTTTAAGACACTACAGGGGAAAACTGCATCCTTCAAAAGAGACATAATGTGTTGCATTACTTCATCTGTTCGATTTGTGTTAATTTTAATGTAACTCCAAACAACAATAATGATCCCCACCTTAGTTCTGTGTGTCACTCCTGTATCTTTCGCACTCACAATCCCGAGTGCTTCTTTATTGACTGTGCTTGTGCTTATACTGTGCTGTGCAGGTGGGAAACGAAAAGTAAGCGTTTCCCACACATAAATAAAAATGAGTGTTGTGTTGGACATGTGCCTTGTGTCTGTTGTGTTGGGTGTTTGGGGAGCTGGTGCACCCCCTGGTGGCCACAAGACTCAAGATTTTGCTTCAGAAATTATTCAACAAAGACTAGACTCAGGTTAGAGTCAGCTGTTTTTTTATTAAAATGATGTCAAAAAGGTCATTCAACAAACTTTCAGAATAAGTGGATGCCTGCTTCAGTCCTGTGCAGTACAACACTGTCTTGTGTTCTACTATGAGGCATATTTCAGATATCTCTGGATTTACAACAGGTGCTCAGCTGTGTCAGAAGCCAATGTTATACCAGTATCCAAAAGCCTTGAGTGACTTCATATTAGTGGTTCTAACGTCATGAAATCTGCAATCAGGGAAAAAAAATTCAGGGTTAAAAAGCAACAAGGCATTAAAGTGGGGCTATGCTTCTGAATCTGCTGCATGAGCACTTGGATGGGTCAACTATTGCTGTTTATTGACTTTTCATCTGCTTTTAATACAATTCAACCTTATATTTTAGTTAGGAAACTGATTGATAAATTCTGTTTGGGCTCTAACTTTGTTGGGTGGACTTTTTAAAATAACATAATGCAGGGAGGGCCTACTGTTTTTCTGATAAGATTATTTCATCTACAGGATCACCAGCATACAGTTTGTCTCCTCTTCTGTTTATTCTGTATACAAATAAGTTCACACAAGGACAGGCATATCTTAAGATCTGCATACGTCAGTGAGTCTTTTACGCAAAAAGTAGGACAGTCATGGACCTGTTGGTGATGAATTTGTTCAATGTTTCTTTACACAACAAACAAGAATTTATTTCAAAGTCACAAGATTAAAAATATAATAAATTACAGGAATCAGTCTTAAGTAAATATAATAATGAACTTATAGGTTGTAAGAAAAGGCGCTTAATTGCGCCTGACCCAACACAGAGTCACACGGGAGGCACATATAAAATACAAAGAATTTTTATTTTTCTTCACCTGTGGGGCACGTCTTCACCGTGAACCCCACAAGCAATACACAGTCCCCAAGCACAGTCCATAAGTACACCAAGCACTCTTCTTCTCTCTTCGACCACCACTCCTCCTCAGAAAGCTTTGTCCTCCTCCCACCTGACTCTGGCAGCTGAGTGGTGGTCGCTGGCTCCCTTTTATTGGGTACCTGGAAGTGCTCCAGGTGTTTGATTGCCGACATCCGGCTGCACTTCCGGGTAAGGCGAAACCAGTGCCCAAAAGGGGCCAACAGCTCCTGTTACAGCACCCCCTGGTGCACAGAGTTGCACAGAACTCCAGCCCCCATGAAGCCCTGGGAGAGTCAAAGGCACCACTGCAACCCAGGGAGTCTGCCATCTAGTGTCCAGGGGGAGATACTGGACTTCCCACCCTTGTCCCACTGGAATATGTGGTGAAGGGGGGTCCCGGCCAGGCATGGGCCCCGGCCATCCATCACAAAATACATGAAGTAGATTTATTGTCTGAGATGAAAATACATAACTTTCAAGATTAATGCCATTGTTACATAAGATCCAAATTGAGGAGTTCTTTTATGTTGGCAGGTATAGTCAATCAATATAAAAAGAAAAGGTGACTTTCTAAAAGTCTTATTTTTAAATCGTAATCAGTTTCATTATTAAAGCAAAAAAGGAATATGACAACAATCTTAAAACTAAAAATCATCCCAATCCAACTGACTCTAACACGCTCTGAGCCAAGGGGCAGATATTATGGGCTATGATCAAACACATAGCAAAATGAAAAGGAACATGGGTAAAGAAACAACATCAGGGAAAACAAGATGTAGTCTGACTTTCAAGCAAATTGCTAGATGCACTACTAGTGCATGATTTAGATCATTGTTTTGTCTGGGTAGAGTACTTTCTCCTTTTGTATTATTAATATGCAGTCTTTGTCAGAATGCCTCAAATCTCACAGACTTACCATTGTTTATAAGGTATTGTACCACATAACTTCTCCCCACCTTCCCTTCTAAATTTATAACCTCAGGCAATAAGGTGTAGTAAAAGACAAGCAGGAGTTAAGTTACAATGTAGACAATGTATTATTGATAATATTCATAAAAAATAATGTGCAAAATACAAGTGAATACTGGCAACCATACAACCTGATAAATGCTGATGTGTAGTTTCAGGCGGCACACAGACTTGTTGGTTACTTAAAATGTCTCCAGTTAATTCCTTATTTGTGGTCAGCTTTCTTCAGAACAGGCCGCATGCCTGTCTCAATATGGCTGCCAGGCTGTGCTCTTCATTGTGTTGTCCTTTTCAGTTCATGGTGTATGAGATGCTCCTTCATCAGTTGGTAAGAGAGAGAGCTAGGGAGGGGTAAAGCAAGCAAATTTATAGATTCTCTGTCCAAACCCTACAGCCAATAGGGGGCCATGGTACCTAATGGCTTCAGACAACTTTAGACCAATGGGGCACATAATAACTTTCACACCTGCCCCCAAAACCATTTGTTGAGCTGATGTTTGCCAGCTAGGCAGTCTGGCTTTCCTGTAGGGGTTGATTGAGAGAGTCCTGCAGAGAATCACTTGCCAAACTGGTTTAAGGCACTTCCCCCAACCCTGTCGTAAAATTACAAGGAGAGTCAGTCCTAAAAGGGGGTGGGGGTACTTAACCATACAAATAAAGACATACAAAATATTTATTAACTTACATGCAAAAATTCACACCACAACAATCATTCAAGGTAAATTCACTTATCAAAAGAGGACCACCAATTGTCCATAGGAAGCAAGCTCAGGAGCCTTCCAATGAGATACAAGATTTAGTGTGTCTGCTATAGTCCCAAGACAGAATCATTTACATTAATAGGGGAAACCAGTAACACAGAAAGATCTAATAGAAGCAAGGTTTGAGATCACAGAGGAATATTTAGAGAAAGAAAAGATCTTTAGCAAGTAACATATGTGGGACAAAAATGGAAAGACAAGAATGCCATGGCATGAAAAAAGTGACAAGTTTATGAAGGAAAAAGAGGATTTAGGTTAGGTTAAATTTTGAGCTGTGCGCACCGGTAGTTTCTGTAGCAATACCTTACATTAATGAAAATAGTATCCCATAAGTGGGGGAAGGAGAGAAAAGAAGGGTCTCTGGACATGCATGAAACCATGGGGAAAGGTTTGTACCATGCCTTGCATAGTAATGTACAGAGGGTATAAACAGTAAGTAAGAATAAGATAGGGAGTATAGCAAGTGGCCTGGTGGAGGATCAATTAGCAAAACTTTAAATTTTCTGAGTACTGATCAAAGATGTCTCTCTATTATATAAAAAAATCTTGGGTTGAGACATGATTTCCTCAGAGACACTTTAACGTCCAGCGAGATAAGGAGGACAGCTGCTGTACAGGATTTTAAATGTTCAAAGCGAAGCGCGACATGCAGATCATGCAGAATGGCACAAGCAGCAGCAAGCCAGCTGATCGAGCATAGATGAGGTAAAAAATAAAGTATTTGTTTCCCATTGTATCACAAGAGGTGGTTTTAGAGGAGTGACCGCATCTCTTTAGCGTGTGTTCAGCCCCCCTCTTCTCAACGCGAGAGGCAGAGATGTGAAGTGGCTGGCACGTAGCGTGCCCTGGAGGGAGGGAAGGGGGTGGGAGAGCGAAGGGGGCAAAGCCCCCTATTAGGTAGAAAAAAAGTCATGCTTGCAAAACAAAAATGGGCCTTTAAAAAGTTGCAAATCATGTGTCCAAAGTTATCAAACATCTCAATTTCACAAAGTCTTAATCAGCTACCTATTGAGGGAACAGAGCTGTGGAATATTGGGTGAGAGTACGTCAGTTATAGGAGAGTACAAGAAACAACATGATGCTACATTTTAATTGTATTGACAAGATAGAGGGTATGGTGTGTTTAGATATTAGGAGGTGAACAGAAAACCATGAAAAGAAAAGGGAGAAGAGAGGGGGAATTCTAAAGGAAGCCATGGACGTATATTGGAAACAGAACAAAGCCATGACCAATTAGGGAAGTGGATGAAAGCCCAATGGTAGATTTCTAGATCAGGAAGTGACACCCCAGCACTAACTCTGTTTCTTTCTATACAATACAATTTATTTTTGTAGAGCACACTTCACTGATTGAAGGTGCGGAGTACTGTGACATATTCTCAGGTAAGATGCAAGAATAGATTATATTGATTACTATAACCTAAGTATGGAAAAAGTTGGGACAGTATGGATATTGCAAACAAAAACAGCTATTAGTATATGATAGTAAATTGTCTTTCACCTGAAAACAATATAACTGCCCACTATTTGATGTTACAACTAAATTGTTTAAAAAGCACTTATGTTAATACTAACAACATATTCCAAAAATAAGGACAATATGGAATTTACCACTTTCTAACACTGCCTTTCCTTTTCATAGCACATAAATGTTGCGGTACTGAAGACGCCTAATTACTGAGTGTTTCAGATTAGACAATGCGCCTTCTCAATTGAGAACAGGTTAGGACTGTAGGAAGGCCAGTCAAGCATCCACACCTTCCTCCTACGCCTCCATGTCTTGTATTGTGTATTGTGCACAAGTTCAAGTTACCCTTGCCCAGGGCACTGACACAACTAAATATCATCACAGATGCTGGCTTCTAGACTTATAGCTGGTAACAGTCCAGATGGTCCTTTTCTTCTTTAGTTAGGAGAACACAATGTGCTTTTCTTCCAAAAAAAGAACTAAAATATTGATTCTTCCAACCACAATACATGTTTCCAATGTGTGATGGTCTATTCTGGGTAAAAAAAGACAATTATACACTGTTGAGGGTGAAATCCCAAAATCCCTTCTGATCTCTCTTGTTTTTAAACTTTTGAATGATTTTCTCATGCATTTGTAGGAAAACTGGCAATCCTTAGCCCATCTTTGCTTCTAAAGGACTAGGTGTTTCCTGGATGCAACTTTTATATCAAGGTATGATCACCTGTTCAGTATCATCTGTTTCTACTAATATCATTATTTTCTTTTTTTTATCCATTGGTCCTTACTTGCCCCAAACCAACTTTTTTTGGAACATATTGCAGACAACACAAGTCAAAGTGAATTTTGATATCATTGCTTTCTGTTTTTGTTTGCATTTTCTATACCATATTTTTTCAAGTTGGGGTTATAAATACAGACTTAGTACATGTAAGGGTGCATATTTGTTAAAACACACAGAACACAAAGTAGAAACTGATTAACATAAATGGAAACCAACAATATCTGTCCATTCATTAATTGTTCTATTCATTAATTAATAAATAATGGCCAGTTGACAGTGGAAAAGATGTTTTGTATAATATGGGTGCTCATACATAAAACATAACATGGTTTTTTCCTACATAAAAAAACAAGTTACATCAATGTCCAGTTTTCCTAATGTAATTGAAGCGATTTACTGCACTCATATTGCAATAAGGGCACCCAGCAAGAATAAAGTTGGTTCTGTTAATCATGAGCAATGATATTCCATTAACATACCAGCGATCTATTATGGCAAAATGACACTGGCGAATGTCCTGGCTCAGTAGCCTGGATCAACCAGTGATTCATTTAAATTGAGGCAAGGCAGCTTTGTCAGGCATGATGGAACTGTACATGATGGTTGGATTATTGGTAAGGTGATTGGCTGAACTCTTAGCTCTTCACTCAATATTCATTGTAACAACAATCATGTTATCACAAGTTCCAGCAGCTACCCGGTATAAATGAGGGAAGGGAGGCTTGGTGGCCTAAGTATGATCTGAATATGTCCAGTAATGGAGCTCAACTAACAATCAAGTTTCAGAAAATAGAAGCCACAGAGCCATATGTAGAATTTTAAGGAAGTCAAAAGGAAAGGTGAGAAGGCCACGATCATAGGATCTCAGTTTCTTGATGGCTGGTGTAAGGTTAATTTCTTTTCATGTCTACACAGCATAAAGACATTAATAATTACATGTCCTCAACAAATTAGAGACAGTAATATAATAGAAGCAACAGACTGCAACACAATTAATACAACATTAGACCTTAGATGCAACACAAAACACTAGTTATAAGTACTCAATACACCCATCAGGTAATGTATGAACACACATTTGTTAGCACAAGCATCTGTTGGGTAGCCTTGTGACATGCATGTATAGGAGTTGGTGAGCATAGATGAGGACATTTAGACTTTTCTCTGATGTATAAGGAAATATAGGCATTAGTGTGCTTTATTAATAAGGTTTTCAGTGATATTAATTCTACAATATTTAAAGCTCCTGACACTCTCCATAGTATCTTTGTCCACACAGATGGAAGTATGGCCTAACTCCTGCTTCCTGAAACAGGAAATCAACAATTTGAAGTGTTGAAGTTAAACAGTTTTAAATAGTTTATCTATAGTTAACACCATATCAAAGTTCTTTATGTCAGCACCTCAGTAATGCATGTCTGGATTTGTTTTGTTTAAACTATGCCATTTTTAAATGTATTGTTTGTCAAGATCCTTTAAAAGAAGGTCACAATCCAATTTACTTTTGCTGTAGTGCTTTTGTTTTTAGTAATTTGTACCATTATTTTTCATGGATGCCATGTATTTCATGGGCACCGGTGTGGCACACTAATTGGTTGGCATTTCATGTACATCCATCCATCCATTATCCAACCTGCTATATCCTAACTACAGGGTCACGGGGGTCTGCTGAAGCTAATCCCAGCCAACACAGGGCACAAGGCAGGAAACAAACCCCAGGCAGGGCGCCAGCCCACTGCAGCATTTCATGTACAGTAGTCATTAATTCATTCAAAAGATGGTGAAGGTGTAATAAAGGATCTTTGCATCAGGAGCAGAGAGACAGCAGCAGACTCAAACACTTAATATTTCCAAAGATGTGAGTTTTCAAAACTCAGTATGCTGTCAATCACAGCTTTAAGGCTGGCAACAGTGCAGTGGAAGGTTTTGCAAGAAACATGAGCTAGCAGGAATGAATTAAGAGTTTTAAGTATAAAAAGCTGTTCTACTGTATCTGTGTTAAGCTCTTAAACATTTACCTGGGCCCTAAAGTTTGTGGAATCAGGCTTGACAACCATATCATAAGGCCTAAGTCTTTAAAAAATCAGAGCACTCTGCAAAATATAACAATAATTATCTTTTAAGGCAAACTGCAAAGACTTTTAGAGTCACACTGACTTCACCTAGTGGTTAGCTTCTTTGAATTGCCTGTCAATTGGAACAAATACATTTTTCCATTACATAACAACACTTGAATCAGAAAATTATGTAAGAAAGCAGGTTTATGATTAAACATTGGAGTTATTGACAATGACAATTTATAGTAGCCTAGACACCAGCAGTAAATATTGAGTGAGTGCTAATTAATTAAAATAATATAAAACAAGCATTTTCTTTAGTAAAACACAGCAATTATTAAATTATAATTGTTATTATTGGTAATCATAACTGCTGAGAAAAGGTCTTCACATCTCAAGAGTGTTACCCTTGATCACTGAGGAACATACTATCTCTGTGTTCTCCTTAGCGTCGCACCCGGTTAATTTAGTTGAGCACCCAGCTGTCATCTCGCACGCATGACATTGTGAGATGACAGCCGCAGATCTAATGATCTGCAGAGATGGCAAGGGACGAGCGGGCGAGTGGGCTAATATTTTAGAAGTAGGATCGCCGATCATTCGGTGCTAAAACTAATAGCGGGCACAAGGCCTGAGCGGAGTTCACATGCAAAGAGTATGGGGAGGTGGGCTTTCGAGAGGGGGCTGTACATGCTAATAGCGGGAGCGGAGCGGCAACAGACTGATAAAATAAAAAAAGACTCATGGAACCAGCGAGTCAGATATCAGAAAAAGGGTGTCAGGAAGTGACGTCTCTGTTCTCAGTGTCAGTGGAGTCTGTGTAGCGCTGCTAAGCTTATCTATATTACTAAATGACAGTTTAATTTATGCACAATGGACACACCAAAGCGCATGCGCACTGCGCCGCAGCGCCCCAGAGTCAAACACAGCGGCTTCCCAGAGTCAGTAGGTGGTGCCCAAACAACACAACCTGTAAACTAAACTTGCTCTAATCCACTGTGCCAGCAGTCTGTGTGGCATGTTCAATTATGATTCCTAACAGTAAACGACGTCTACCTAACGACACAGCCACAGAACAACAAAGACGAGACCGCATGGATAAAAACAATACACGGAGGCTTCTACAACGCGCTTCAGACACACCAGAAGCAAAGACATCATAGCTCCACAATGAAAGAGCTCAACTAACGGAAATACAAAACGAGCCCGTATGGATAAACACAATGAACGAGCGCACCCACAACGCGCTTCTGGCACAGCAGAGGCAAAGGAGGCACAGCTCCAAATGGAAGCAGCTCAACGATTAGTAATACAAACACGAGCCCGTATGGCTACGACCTGTAAACGAGCCCATATGGATAAAAACAATGAACGAAGGCGCCCACACAAAGAAACCGCTTTAGTACAAATAGGTTTATTTAATTAAATGAAAACTTTACCATGGCTACGACCTGTGAACTAAACCTGAGGTAAAGCGTGCACGCCAGGTTGTACAGCCGCCCGAACGCGACCGCCCACACCACCACATATACCATGTTCGTTTAGTAATGTGGCCCTCCATGCCCGGATCCGCCGCCATGGTCAATTCAGCACGCGAATCCACCGCCGTCAGCAAACGACTTCTCGCTGACGACACAGCCATAGAAAAACAAAAAAGAGACTGCATGAATAAAAACAATAAATGAAGGTGCCTACAACGCGCTTCTGAAACACTAGAACCAGATGAGTCACAGCTCCAAAAAGAAACCGCTTTAGTACAAATATGTTTATTTAATTAAATGAACTTTCCCAGGACTCACCCACCCTCCATGATATTTCATCCCTCCAAATATCGGAGGGAACAGAAAGTGATTGCCATTCTTGGATTTGCGATTCTTTCGAGAATCGCGGGCTTGCTAGTGTCGAGAATAAAGTTAACATTTCCACTTTACTCTCGCCGTTTATCTCGAGATTAAAGTTGACATGTTGACTTTATTCTCATAGTTTGTCATTAAAGTAGAACACCGTAAACTAAACATCATAAAATGAATATTTCATTTACTAGATTTTCTCAAACCCCGTCATAAATTATGTAGCGCATGAAATGCTTTATGTTATCGTGTGGCGATTGGTTATGTAGAGAAAGAAAAAAGGAAGGATAGGAATTGGGGTTTTGGTACGTTAGATAGAGACAGCACGCGTGCATTAAAGAAAGCCCGCTCAGAAGAACATCCATTGAATTCTGTGTTCATGTCTCCGACCACCAGATCACGAATCCAACATTCACACAATTTTTAAGTTAAACCTGTGCGATACCCATTCATACATCCAGCTTTTTGGAGCTTCGTCACACCTGCCATAAATTTCTCTACACTGAACATACACCTGGGAACCCCTTACTGCAAGGGAGCAGCACTACCGCCACACTACCATGCATGTTTAATACATGCTTTAATGCACTTCATCATGAAAATGATATCAAGTATGTATCTTAGCATTGTAAATGTTCAGAGAGCAGGAATATCATGAAGTGAATGGATTCTGTGTGGCGATCCCTCCCGGTGCCTCCTCAGTGCAAGAGGAAGTCTGTTTAAGAAGCGAGTAGTGATTAACAACTCGGTCGGGGAACACTTAACACAAAGCATTTGTGAAAATCTAGTAAATTAAACATTGATTTTAAGATGAAGTTTAGTTTACGACATTCTACTTTAATGACAAAATAAACTATGAGAATAAAGTAGAAATGTCGACTTTAATCACGACGTAAACAGCGAGAATAAAGTCAACATGTCAACTTTATTCTCGACATATAGTTTTTTTTACTTCAATGTGCCCGCATTTTTTTTTTTTGTTCACCGTGGCCCTAATACGATTCCGTAGTTTTGTTAAAGTGACCCATCTGCCATTCCTTTTTTGTTTATATCTTGCCCTGCCGTAGTGCAAGTGTGCATTGAATATCCAACAGGCTTTCACTTTCCCACTCAAAAGTCTTATTCATAGATACTTTAAATTTTTTCCAAATGTTCTACCAACATGAGCAAAAAAAGTGTTCAGAAAACAACATTGCTCAGTTATTCCAGAAAAGAGACGCCACAAACTAATGAAGGTGCAGCGTCAACTCCTCATGTGGCAATTTCAGACAAAGACATTGCAGAGGCTGGTCCATCAGGGGAAATCTCTTCAGCACACACTCTGCCAATTGATAAATGTAAGCACCGCTTATCTGGCATAAACAAACAATGGTTTAAAGATTTTGATTGGCTAATGGTCAAAGATAATGGTATGTGGTGCTCATTGTTCATAAAATATTCAAACAAACATCCCCCAAGGAGGTAGTTACCTTGGGTAAACGTGCCATGCACAAGAATTCGAAAAGAAAGCTTGCTGGACCATGAAAAAAGTAAAATGCACATTGAGTCTTCTGCTTACCTTTTAGGAAAGTGTGTACTAGAGCAAACTGGAATCGATCAAATTGAAAGGAGCATTAAGATCTATGTATTGGTTGATAAAAAATGAGTTGCCACATACAACGTTGTTTGAAAAGCTGTTGGAACACTGTAAAGAAATGGGTTGTTCCTTTCTTGGAAGAAAAGAAGAATAAATATTTAACTGAAGACACCTTCTGCATATACAAGTTGGCTTTGAAGAATATTCTTAATTTTTTTCATTGTTTTCACTTTTCTTCCCAACAGCGACAATATTTGTGCCTCTTGGTTTATGTCATAACAATTGTTATTTAAAATTTTTGTTAGGGTTGCAGGATCCTGAATTGAATACTTCTTAAATGTAATAAAAAATATTCTGGCACAAGTGTCAAACCTTAAAAAAGGAGGTCATATTGAGCATTGGAAAATAATTAATAATAATTAACTAATAAAAATAGTGCACATTTAATCTTCCCCACCACCAAATTTCCCTGTTCCGCCCCACCCGGCTACTTTTTAATGCTACCCAGCTGGAAAAAATTTCTGGGGAGAACACTGCTATCTATACAGCTTTTTGTCAGTTACGACGTTAAAAAGTAATCTTTTAAATGTTTAGACAAATAAGGTACTTATTGAACTCCAAAGATACTGAAGAATGTTATAATTATTATGGTAATTTTGGAAAAAAAACAGCATGAGATACTGTACATTTGAATGGCAGGTGCTTGAGGTGAGAGTCACCAGTGATCTTTTACACAGATTCAGGAAATTCAGAACCAGAAGGCAAAGTCAAAATTCAAAACTAAGCTATACTCCAATTCAGTGTTACTTTCTTTTTGTAGATCTTGATGTCACAATTTGATTTTCCAAAATGTATATATGGATAGATATCGTCACACACGTGCGCATGGGAGGCAGCTATAGGGTTCAAAAGAAGGTAATTCCCAGGCAGGCTAGGAGGTGGCAGAGTGCACTAATCCTTACTCTTATCTCCCCGCAGACCAATTGTGGGAAATTCCACCTGTCTCCAATGACATCACTTCCAGACCAGCAGAAGAGCCCACCTCCTAATGACATCATTTCCACGTCCCAAGAAGACACAGCCTGATGACCTTGTAGCGGTCCGGTGCCACTAAGATTCACACCGTCAAAAAGACTATGATTTATTTATTTTTATGGTGGACATTCCAGGGACACACCCAGCCTTGGCCCAACCCGCACACACACACAAACAGAGACAAAAACAAAGCAAACCGGTAATCAAACAGCAAATAAAGAATGTAATGAAAACAAAAGAAATAAATGAAAACAACAACATATACAACAAAGCACAAACAAAACACACACAGTAAAGTCCATGAAAAACAGCAACGGATGAAATGTAATGATGAAAATAGATAGTCCAGAGATCTGCACATTGAATAGGAATGTAAAGATAGTCTTGTGAACAGATTCAGGAGTGCTCCTTTCCTCACAGGATGGCCATGAATCCACTTACAGTCCTGATTTACACAGGCAGACGGCAGACAATCCAGACCCCAACCACAAAATGATCCAGGACAAAACGAATAAGTACAGAAGGCAGACAGACAGGAACTTGAAACACAAATTACAAAATTCCAAAAACTTTTTTTTTTCTTTTGGCCACCGGTCCTCTTTTTAAAAGCCACGCTGACATCCTTTGACCCCAACAGCCCCTGCACCCTCAACAGAAGACCAATCAGAGCCACTGCAGGGACTGCTGGGAGTTGTAGTTTCAAATTCTAGTAGCACCGCTACAACCTCATTTCCAGTTCCGGTCCCAAGATCCCTCCTCTTCCTGTTTCTCAATTATATATCCTCCATGTTTTCTAACCTGTTCAGTTCTGTTTTGGACTCTTGTCTGTAAAGACAATTTTTCTGATCTTTTTCATTTGCGGCCACTTCTAATTATACGGTAGGCTGTCCCAAACCTGTTCTGTTGTGTCAAGGCTTGTTTATTTACCACAATATGTACTGCCATCTTTTACATCATCTAGTGCTCTCTGATGTCCGCAACTCAAAATCACCAAACACAACTTCACAGATCATTGCAGTTCCCAATTTTTGGCATCCCTTTTAGCTTACCCTTAAAGATGTACCACTTTTAATAAAGGAGAGTTAGAATGTCCGCTGCTCCCCTTTCATTTATGCCTTCTTGTTGAAAAAATATATAGATGTTTTCTTTTTCTGTAGACACCATTGCATTCCTAGGGGATCAAAATACTTATTTATCAGACAGAAAGCTTTCTGTATGAAAGACTTTGGTACAAAAAAAAACCACAAATCTCTGATTAGGATCAAAAAAATGAATAAATAAATTCTTTAGTGTTTAAGTTTGATTTTGTTTTGTTATGGTCAGATGGCAATTGTGTCGAAGCTGGCGCCTGATTGGCTGTCAGTTGGAGGTCACCTGCAGGACAAAGTTGGGTCTTTAAAGCTGAGACCTCCCATGTTCAACTTCTAAGTGACTGCCACAGGAGATAACATGTTCCATAATGCTCTGAGCTTACATTAATACAAAATAACTGAAGATTGAGGCAGAGAATTTGTTTCAATAAACACTTGTGACTGATGTTTATCATTGGAGTACTTAGAAGCTTAGGAAAATTTTACCACTAATATTTATTCTGCTGGTAAATATACTGTATATATATATATATATATTGTGAAAATGAACAACCTTGACATATGAAAGAATGATTTTGGGGCAGCCACCCATATTCTTAATTCCTGGCTAATATAAAGGCAAATATAAAACAGATTTGTGTACAGAATTGAATCCAAGACAGAACTGATTAACAGAGGGAAGATGGAGGGTTTTTAAGGTCGGTCACGAAAAGTGAAGTCATCGGGTCCGGAACTGGAAGTGATGTCATCAGACCTGGAACTGGAAGTGACATCCTCGGGGCCAGGGCTGGAAGTGACGTTGTTGGAATCAGCCAGGATTTCCCGTGTCTGGTCTGGTTTGGGACATTGGAATGATGCCATAACATGAAAGTTAGTAATAAGAGGTCATTATTCAAGATGTGACTATATGTCCAGAGTCACAGTATTCTTTTTTAAGGAAAATCTGTTCAGAGAAGCTCTTATCCCTCTTTTCTTCCCAGCAATTTTCCTGAGGAGCCAGTCTTTTAGTATTGACACTTAGGAAGTGTAGTGGGTTGATCTTCAGTGCCTACCAATAAGATGTCTGTATAATAGGAACAAAGTGCTAAAAATGAAAGTGTAACCATTTTTAATCTAAACGGGATGAGTGTTGAAAATATTAATAAAACAAAGTACCAAATAATTAAATGAAGAAAGAATACCTAACACTAAATGGTTGGCTATGGTGGATCCCACTGTCAGGGATGCTCAGTTTTCTCCTTGTAAATAGAAAGTGAGGCAAGGAGGAAATATCAAAGGTGGTGACACCCTCTCACCACTGAAAAGCACAGTCCCATAAGAAAATATGTGGGATCATGCTGTCTCTCAGTGTAGATAGAGAAAGTGCTGCCTTGGAGCCCCCCCCCCCCCCAAAGTAAAGCTGATAGAAGGCTTAGGTGTGCAGGAACACCAGGAACCCCGAGACCAGTGATACTGCAGCTTTGTCATATCACCTAAGGAGAGGACATAGCACAATCCTTCATGGAAGAGCAAAGTGCTGGGAAGAGAATGGCAAACACTTCAGGCCCAGAAGAGAAGCAGACTTTTTTTTTTTTACTTTACTTTTGGTTATTTTTTACTTCAAGTTTTTTCTTTTTCCTGGCCATCTTATTAAGTCCAGTTTATTTTGTATATTAAAGGTGCTTCATTTTATGCCTCCTTAGTATCTTTCTGGGTGATTTGTTTTGCAAAGACACATATTGTGCTGTGTTTTATGTACTGGTATGACAAAGGGGTTCTGGATAACAGTTGCCTTTAGTGGTTTTCAGCTACAGGTCGCCTGCAGTTAGAGGTCACTCTGTATAACTGTGTGTTGTCATGCATTGGTGTCTGAGGGACACGTTCAAAGCTTAGCCAAGGTACATAATACCCCACCAGGGAGGAGAGGGGGAGCCTCCATTAACAGTGTTGTCCTTTTTCTCTTCAACTGCAGTGAGATGATGCCCATTAAGGGCAATTAACCCCCCACCCCACTTCCACCCAGACAGCTATAAAAGCCCAACTCTCACCGTGGAGGGCATCTCATTTGAACTCAGACAAATCTAAAAGGTGGACCTCTGAGATACTTACCTGCTCACAAGAGCCATTGCATTGAAAAGCCACAAAGGCTACTTTATGTTCTGTTTTGCATCCTCAACTGCTTGTTTTGTTGTTCACTGCCTAAAAATGGAAAGGCACAACCCAGCTGGCACCCCAAACGGTTCCTGTACTCCTTCCACCTGTCCACAGTGTGAAAGCGTGGTGGCTCTGAGGCTAAGGATCTCTGCTGGTATCCAGAAGGTTGCCGGTTTGAATCCCCGTCACTGCCAAAAGAGATCCTACTCTGCTGGGCCCTTGAGCAAGACCCTTAACCTGTAATTGCTCCAGGGGTGCTGTACAATGGCTGACCTTGTGCTCTGACCCCAAGGGGTATGCAAAAACTAACAAATTCCTAATACAAGAAATTGTATAAGGCGAAATAAAGAACAAAAAAAAAAAAAAAAATTTAACTTACTAAACTGTTCCTTTCATTGGTCTCCTTTCATACTGATCACAATCAATTGCTTTTGATGTTAGATACTTTATTCCAGCCAATACGTTTATAATAATAATAATAAGTTACATTTATTGAGTGCCTTTCACAAACCCAAGGTCTCTTTACATACAGAGTAAAAAAACAAAAAAAAATTACACAGATGACAAAAGTTCATAGAAGAGGAAAGTTTTCAGTTGCAATTTAAAAGTGCAGAAACAGGAGCAATCTCGTAGAGACTGAGGAACAGAGTTCCAGATTTGAGGTGCTATAGCACTGAAGGACCTTCCTCCCAAGGTGGAGAGTCTGGTGCGCGGGACAGTAAGGAGATTACTGCTCGAGGACCTGAGAGAGTGACAAGGAGTGTAAGGAACTAGTAGCTGAGTGAGATAGAGTGGGGCAAGGTTATGTAGGTCTTTAAAGGTGAGAAACAGAATCTTGAATTTAATCCTTGATGGAACCAGTAACCAGTGAAGATGGGAGAGAACAGGGAAGATGGGAGCAAAACACTTTGTGTGGGTAAGGACTCTAGCTGTGGAGTTCTGAATGTACTATAGCTTCTGTATAGATTTTGCAGGAAGGCCAATGAAGAGAGAATTACAGTAATCAATATGAGACATTATGAAACAATGAACCAGAGTTTGAGCATCAGACAAGGACAGAAATGGACGGAGGCGGGCAATGTTACGGAGATGATAGAATGAAATTTTGGAAAGAGACTTAATGTGTAGCTCAGTTAAGTGATGAATCAAACAAAACACCAAGATTTCTGACAACAGGAGCAGGTTTGACAAGTGTACCATCAACAGAAACAGAGAAATTGGATGCCTGAGAAAGTTGGGATTTTGGACCTACCAGTAATATTTCAGTTTTATTGGCATTAAGTTTGAGAAAGTTATTTTCCATCCATAGCTTAAGATCAGTGATGCATTCTGTGAGTGTGCTGGGAGGTGAATCTGTAGGGAAGTCTGTACTAAGATATAACTGTATATCGTCTGCATAACAGTGGAAGTTAAGGCCATGTCTGAGAATAATCTGACCAAAAAGAAGGATATAAAGTAGAAAAAGTAATGGCCTAAGGACTGAACCCTGAGGGACCACCATGCGACACAGGTGAGGTGGAAGATTTATATCGGCCGAGTGTGATAAACTGTTGCCTATTAGAAAGATAGGATGTGACCCATTGAAGGGCTAAGCCAGAGATGCCTACAGCAGAGAGACATGACAGGAGGATTTCATGGTTAACAGTGTCAAATGCTGCACTTAAGTCAAGAAGGAGGAGAATATTAAGGGAACCGAAATCTGCAGACTGGAGAAGATCATTGACTACACGGAGAACAGCTGTCTGTGCTGTGTACGAAAGCCAGATTGAAAAGGCTCATAGAGTGTATTATCTAGAAGAAAAGCATGGAGTTGTGTAGCAACCACGTGTTCCATCACCTTAGCCAAAAAAGGGAGATTAGAGAGAGGCTAGTAACTGGAGATAAAGGTCAGGTCAGGTTTTTTAAGGATTAGGGTAACTGCAGCAGTTTTGAGGGCAGTAGGGACAGAACCTGAAATGAAACATGCATTTACCAATGAGGGAAGAGGAATACTAATTATAGATGATCGTGTCTTAAGCAGAGAAGTGGGGGCAGGATCAAGCAGACAGGAGGAGGCATTAGACTTATTAATAAGTTCAGAGATGGCAAGAGAGTCAACAGGCGAGAAACAAGCGAGTCTTGATGATGGAGATGGCAGATCAGAATGAGTGAGTGACTGTCGTGTGGAGGGGAAACTGTGAAAGATTTGATCAATTTTTGTATTACAGAAATGTAAGAAAGCCTGACACTGTTCATCTGTATTGGGGCCTGCTAGAGGAGGGGGTTGGAGGAGTTTATTAACAGTCCTAAAAAGAGTTCTAGGCCTAGTCTTAGCACCATTTATGACAGAGGAATAATAGTTGGAGCGAGCAGTGTTAAGGGCATCCCTATGTTTAAGTATGTGCTCTGTGTAAAGTTGTGAATGAACTATGAGGCCCGTTTTCTTATAAAGCCATTCAAGACGCTGGCTAGTGGCTTTCATAGCTCTGAGCTCACCGGTGTACCAGGGCCAAGAGCAGGAGGCTGGAACATGCCTTGTCCTTAAGGGAGCAAAGTTATCTAATAGTTGGGAAACACATCTGTTATAAAGGGAAACCATGTTTTCAGGAGAGGGAAGACTATGCAATTCAGAAAGAGACATAAGACAGAAGGGAAGCAGCAAACAAATCAGAATTAACAGACCTAATGTTGCGATAGGAGACAGACTTTTTCTTGACAGATGTAGTTGTAATAATGCTAAAGTTACATTCAACAACATTAAGATCAGAAATACCAGAGAGTGAACCTGAGACAGAGACATTATTCAAGTCATTTGAACAAAGCAAGTCAAGAATATGACCCTGAGTATGAGTGGGGAAATCTACATGCTGTGTCAAGTCAAAACAATCCAAAGTTGCGATAAATTCAGCTGTAAGAGAGTAGTTGATATCAACATGAATATTAAAATTACCAAGTAAAATTACAACAGGGCAAAGAGATGAGATTACAGTGAGAAGTTCATTAAATTCAGACAGAAAGTTCACCACAAATTTGGGAGGGCGATAAACTAACAAAAGCAGTACAGGAGGGGAGGAAACCATTTTAACAGCAATATATTCAAAAGATGTGACTTCAAAAAAGGAGAGTTCCTTCATTGTCAAGGTAGATCTATAAACCACAGCCAGGGCACCCCCTTTTCCTGTTAACCTGGGTTTAGATATGTGGCTATAGCCTGGGGGAGACAGCAAGTTTAAATTTAAATAGTCACCAGGTTGTTGCCAAGTATCTGTAAGAAGAAACATGTCCACTTGCTTCTGGGAGATGAGGTCAATAATCAGCGAGGTCTTGTTAGTGATGGAGCAAGTGTTCAAAAGGGTGAGCCTAAAGTTGGAACAGCTGGGAGAGCAGGGCACAGACACTTCCTGAAGAGGACGAAGATGGCCCATGTTTATTCCTCAGACAGCCCTAGCGTTATGCCAGTGAACACGGTGAGATGTCAATATACTTGCAATCGATGCATCTGAGCCATAGATCTACAAGGGGCCTCTTTTAGACCGGTGAATATAGCGAGGACACCGAGTAATTCCAAGCAACTGGCAAAAAATATAAGTCAGGGAGACCAATCGTGGATGACAGTCAAGATTTTTAAGTTCATATGGAAAATGAAAAGCAGATTTCAGTAAAAGCCCACCCAAACATTTTCTTTTTTTTCCATAATTAAATCCCACTATCAAGATGAATTCCCATCTAATGTATGAATGGAAAGTGTTCTTTACCATAATTCTTCTATAAAATGTTATCTTCATCTTTCTTTTTATTGATTACCTGCTCCACTTGGTTTGGAGTTGCAATGAATCCAATGAGTAACCTGGAAGGAACAGGCACAGGGCAGAAACTCACCCTGGGCGGGATGCCAATGTAACACATGATTCAAATTATCTTCATTCATGCACAAATGGTTTGTGTGTGCTTGCCAATCAGTAGTGCTAGCGATTTGCCCTTTTCGATGATGTGCAAGTTAAGAATGGCATTAGCATCTGAATTGCTGTTTTTTGATGCCAGGAACTGATTTGAATTTCAGACCCTTTTCAATTCTGCTTCACCTTTATAACTGCTGTTAGTTCATAAAAAAGTAATTACTGGCTGCAAAATGACATGGTGTGTTTAGTATTCCCTCCGCTGAACTCTCTGGTCAGTGTTCCTGTCTAACTTATTTTTTGTGAATGCAAATGTTTTTGATTTATTGTCAGTATAATTATACAGTAATTCACTTTACAATAGGGCTCTACAAATTGTAGTTGAAGAACCTAGCATCAGAGATGAACATTTTTATTGCAACCAACAACAAATTTAACTTCTGGTCCTACACTATGTAATGGAAGAAAAGCCTATGATGTATTTTGCTATTATGACAAATACAGCAAATTACATAACATAATTTCCGAGGACAGACATGCACTTTATCCAATTGCTGTACTTGCTAAGAGCTCTATTTTGTTGTCATTGTTGCAGAGAAGGTTAACTCAATCATTATCATTCACTCCTGCTCCCAATGTTGCAGATAGTTAGCATGTCAGAGCATTTAGAAAAAGAAGAAATTGAATGAAAGGTATCAACTCAGAGCTACAAGAGCAGCACTTACCTTTGTGTTATTTTATGGGAACTGCAAAGTGAAACAAACAATTCTTAGTAAGCAGGAGCTAAACTGAATCAGGCATGGACCAGTAAATAGAGAGGCTCATTCTTCAGGCAAGATAGATATAATAATCAATAATACAGAATGTATGATATACTGTGCACTAGGCGGAGTGGTGGCTCTGAGGCTAGGGATTTGCACTGGCAATCGGAAGGTTGCCGGTTCGAATCCCGTAAATGCCAAAAAGGGATTCTGCTCTGTTGGGCCCTTGAGCAAGGCCCTTAACCTGCAATTGCTGAGCGCTTTGAGTAGTGAGAAAAGTGCTATAGAAATGCAAAGAATTATTATTATTATTAGAACACACAAGAGAACTTTAGTTGGCCAATGCATAAAATCTGAGCATGGGTGAGTGAACAAAGTTCTCCTAAATACTGTCTTAAAATGCTAAAAGGGCAACAGTTACTTGCATATTGTGAGAACCATTGCTAAACATAATCCCTTAGACATTGTAAAAGTCAGGAGCAGTAAAAGGCAAAATAGACTCAATGTTGAAAAAAAAACACAAATGTGGACCTGGGCCCTCCAAAACATTCCTATTTATAATGTGCTGTGCAAAAATGAAATAATGATGTCTCATAAAAAAGACATGCACGCTTTGTCATCAGAATGTTGACTGGGAACATTTGCATGTCAGGAGTGTTGCTATGCAAAGTTTGACATACCCAAGAAGCTACGACTTCACTCTCCATCCATCAGTCTTAGTGAGATCACACTTAGAGCGAATCCTGGCTTAGACTAAATACTGAAAAAGAAACACTTAGTGAAATTTTTTACACTGATCAACACTAACTAAAATGTAACTATATACTGATTTAGTGTTTTAGTTGAAAACAAGCTGAAATGCTAACGAGCAGGAAGAAATTTGTAATATCTACTGATTACACAATCTGAGGTACATTTACTAGTGCAGTGCCATTATATATACCAGTAGTGAGATAATAAAACACATCATCACTCCTCATTGTCAGTGAGTATCGATGTGACCCATCACTAACAGCAAAACTAAAGTGATCAAGTCAAAAGAGCAGTGCAAATGCAAGAAAACAATACACAAAATGGTGGTGGGTTAACTTTCAAAATGCACAACAATAAAAAATTATAGGTCTTTAAAGAAACCTATGCCTAGAAATGGAATCTACACGTAAAAAAGAAAGAAAAATAAAACCACAACCGTTTTGAAATATAAAATCTGAACTCTTTGCCTCACTCGCTTTTCTGAAAAAGGAAGATAACCATCAGCCCACAAGGACGCCATCAGTTATCTGTTCCCATCTGTTCAGACTGTACGCCTGTGTGCTGAAAGCCCTCTTCATAACAGCACTGTTGTCTACTTTATATGTAAGCAAAATATTTTCCCTTACCAAAGAAATCTTTATTGTTAAAACCTTTAACTTAGTCATTTTGCAAAGTACAATTCTGCAATCATGACACAGCAATTACTGTAGCTACATTAAGTTATTGCTTGTTACTATTGTTCAGGATCTCAGTTTCATTTTTTAAAATGTCTCCAGATATTTCCATAATTCTGTATGTTTGTGTTCAGCAGTGTATTTTCATTTCAACTTAAACTTTTTGTCACAGTGTCTACTTGGAAGAGTGCTACATAAAATATATATGTAACTTAAATTCATAGAAGGCTTTTCAAAGTAGTGCAAGTATAAAAATTGAAAACCAAAATAAGTAGGAAAGGTATGGCTGTTTTAGAAGAATCTGAGAAAAGCACACAGACACACACAATTCCATCACCAGGCATGTCATTTTCAGCATTCCTTATTGAAACTGTTCAGTGCTGCTTGGCAGTTAATCATTGAGCTTTTAAATAATCATCAAGTTTCCCTGTTACTACAGTTGATCAGAGATCAACGTGAGCTGTGTAGCTGTGCCAAAAGGTGCATCCTCAAACTGAAAATTATGAAGACACACACAGCTGGCACAAAGCTTCAGGTAAACTATCAGGTAATGTCAACTGGAGTGTAACCAGTATGGCAACAGATTTATGTCCAGGCAGGGATCAAATGACAACAAATTTTAATAACAAAACCTCTTCTCTTAGGAAAGAAAGAGCCAAAGAGTAGCAGAAATGAGACTTTAAAGGGTACTGCATATATGACAATGTAATCAATTCAGTTTAGTCCTATACAGCACTCTTTTCTGAGCCCAGAATTAGATATATTTACATTTACAAAAGAAAAAGAGAAACATATATATAATTGTAGCTGCGTTTTCCCAAAGTTTCCAAAATTCAGCAGCTCCAATTTAAAAGATGGGATTCAACAAAAGCCTGACGCACAGAAATGATTCCACAGACAAAATATCTTCATTTTTAAAAGTTTAGTTAAGTTTGAAAGTAAAACAGTTCACACAAAAAAGAAAATTAAAAATAGCAAAAAAGGAAAAATTATAATAAGAAAAAATTTAGTTTTAAGCTTAATCTTGTTACATCTTAAATCGTTACTAGTCACTTATAATACCATTTCAAGACGTTTCTGAACCATTTCAAAGCGGTCAGAAAACTGTATGCTTATCCCATCTCTGAGTAGAAAATGGGTCTTTCAAGTCCCTGTTTACTGGGACCTGTTCTAAACACAACAAGAGCTTATTAACTCACAGTTTCTCAGTTATAGTAAGAAGATTCTATATCTTGCTAACTTATAGGGGGAAAAGACTATACCATTGTCTATGACTATAGAAGATATTATATTCTATTCAAATAAAGCAAACATTAATATGAGTTTAACTCAAAACTTTAACTTTCTAAGATTGGCTCTTACAATAATAATATAAAATGTATCTGTAGTAAGAAAATGAATGACCCGGTTTTATATATGTTGATAACTGATGAGACTGAATGTCAATATAATTCTTGGTCATCAAGTTTGGGGAAGTTAGGGGAATCCACAATGAAACTTCAAAATATGAGAGTACCCTTTGTTTTTAAATTTTCCGTAGGAGCTCTTTTACAAATGATTTCTTTTGGATGTCCCATTAACTGTTTTTAATTGTTTTTTTTTGGAAAGTAACAGTATTTGGGAGTGGAAAGGCCTAAAGGTAAATTACACTGTAGATAAGCATAAAGCAGCTGCCAATCCAGTTTAATAGGCAGACAAGACCATCCCCTTAGCTGGCATGGACTTGGTGGGTATGAAATGATTGATTGTCCATAGTTTTGTGTACCACATTCTCGTGCCTAAATTCATTACATCTTGATCACTAAGTGGGGTCTTTTGCATGTGGAATGCAACTCATACAAACATGCCAATCATCCTCTTCTTCCTCTTCGTCTTTTCCTACTTTTATGTGGTGTCAATGTGCTTGACCTACCTTCTCCAAACAGCTTGGTCCTGCACCTCCTCCTCAGTTAAGCCCTTTTTTTACTTTACCCCTTCACCACCTCCACTTTGGCCTTCCTTGCTTTCTCTTCTCCAGAAGTTCCATTTTCATCACTCTTTTGCCCACATATCCATTAACTGTCATACAAATATGCAATACTATTATAGGTTTATTATAAGTTTTATTTATTTAAATAGCAAATTTAAAACAACTAGAAATTGGCCAAAGTGTTTTACATAGAATAAAAGGTAACAGTACCGAAATAAAAGCCAGATAAAGAATTATTAGAAAGGAAAACAAAACAAAAAAAATGATACATACATGAACATGCATATATCAACACAAAACAAAAATAGCTTATATAAAATTATGTCAAATAAAAGTGCATACATAAGATGAACACAGTATAAACAATATAAACTGAAAGATTTAACCAAGCAAGTGAATAAAATTGCTTTTTAAGCAAAAACTTAAAACTATTGTCACACATGTGCAATTGGGAGGCAGCTAAAGGGCCTGAATAATAGTAGTTCAATGCCAGACCAGGGGGTGGCAAGGTGCACTGACTTTCTCTCTCTCTCTCTTTTTCCCTGGATGATCTCTGCAGATCATCCAGGGCAAATCCCACACAGTTCCGGCCCCACTGATGACGTTACTTCTGGTCCAGATGACATCACTTCTGGGTCCGGTGCAACTGATGGCGGCACTTCCAGTTTCGGGCCCACTGATAATGTAACTTCCTGTCTAGGCCTTTAACGCTGCCATCTTTACAACTTTAAAATCAGTTCTGTTTTGGACTCAGACTTGTGAACAACTCATAAACAAATTACCCATTTGCAGCCATGGCACAATAAACGGGTGGCTGCACCAAACTTTTTTCGATGTCTTTTGACTATTATTGTGACACTATGAAGTTTGAGAGCTGACCTTATTACGAGGAGCAAATCGTTCCACAATTTAGGACCAGCTACCGCAAAGGCACAATCGCCCCTCAGCTTCAGCCGTGTGCGTGGGACAGTAAGCAATAGCTGATCTGAAGACCTCAGCTGCCTGGCTGATAAATTTGGAACAAGAAAATCGGCTAAGTAAGGTGGAGCTGACCCATGTAGAGCTTTAAAAACAAACACTAAAATCTTAAAATTCACCTTATAACTACAGGGAGCCAACAAAGAGAGGCTAACACCAGAGCGATGTGATCAGTTTTTTTGATGTTGGTCAAAATTCTAGCAGCTGCATTCTGCACCATTTGCATGTATTAGTCAAATATTCAAAATTTATAAATTGTTTACTATACATATGTTAGAAAATACATATATAAATTCTTAAAGAAATACTTTTCTAGCTGAATATCACGCAAAGTCACATTGTTTTTGACTTTTATTCTCACACACTCAGCTTTAGCTTGCTGTCTGAGGGATCCAAGCCCCTGGTTTTGAGACTGTACTTGTTTGTGATGTTGTTGGGATATTTGGTTCTTTCATTTTTGCGTTTATTATTTTATTCATATTTTTAAATTTTATGTCACATTATTAACATGACTTACTTCTAGGAGATGTGCTGGTTACCAACGGTGTCCACCTCTGCCTAATGTTTATTCATTAATGCAGACACCTTATTTAAGGACTATGATTTCTGTCTTGTGTATCTAAATCTTTCTCTCCATTATTTTATACTCCCTCCGCATGCTTGGTCACACTGGTATTCATGAATTATCCATACATCCATTTTCAAACTTACTTAACCCAGCTTAGGTTGACACCGGAATCCATCATAATGGAAAGTAAAGTAGGAAATCAACCATGGATAAAATTCCACGTCACCAAATGCACACTAAAACTCACATATCCATACTTAGTCTGTTATGATATTCTTATTCTGTATTTATTTTTTCTCTGTTCCTGTTGAGTATTGGTGCACTTTTTAGACAGATATTGTGAGCTGCGAAGCTGATCGCGCCCCCAGAAGTTACAGACGCCCCTGGGAAAACCCCTAAGAAACATGGACAGATTACCTTTACATTCCTCCTTTCCCTTCTGGCCGGCTCTGTCGCGTAATGTGCCTCTCGCACGGTGCTCCGCCTTCTTAAAAAGCCTGCACGGGCTTCTCTCAGTTTGTTAAATTGATCTCCTTATCTCTCTCTCAGACATTCTCTGCTCCTAGCGGAACTGTCATCTCTGACTTGTCATGGAGCACGTTTAAACTTTCGAAAAAAGACAAATGTTTGTTTGCAGTGCTTTGAATAAAGTTCCTTTTTTCTACAACCTCCTGTGTCTCTGTGCAAATCTGTGACCCAAGCGTGACAAGTGGTACCAGGAGTGGTTGAACAGATGGATGCACAGTTGGAAGTCGAATACATTTTTCAAATCGCCCAGAATGTTCCACTCCCTTATGATCCGGAGGATGATCCTCCTCCACCTCCGCAAAATGTTAGGCGAGTTGTTCTTCTGCCTCCGCTTCTGGACAATGCTAAGAATGTGCTGATGAAGATGGGTCCGTCTGATGACCCAGAGATGTTTCTTTTGGCTTTTGAACAAGTGGCGACTTTGTTTGGATGGGACAAACGTCATTGGGCTGTTTTAGTCACCCCATTTTTATCTGGGGACACCCTTCTTTCTTTACGAAATTTACCTGCCGATAAGCTTGGCGATTATGGTTTTTTGAAGGATCAAATTGTTTTGCGTAAAGCCATGACATTTTTGTCTAAAGGTTTTGCACTTTACGACTGGAGATTGAATATGGACAGTTCCATCCGTGCACAAATACAAGATTTGATTCATAAAGTGCATTGCTGGTTCGAGGGGGATAAGATGGAGCGCATCGTGGAAAAGGTTGTTATGAACATAGTGCTGTTCGGAATACCTGCACCTCTCCGAGATGAGTTTCTTCGTCACAATCTTGAATCACTGGCGGTTATATCTCATCGGTTGGAAGGCTCGCAGACTGCTTTGAGAACAGGCAGTGGGTTCAGTGCTCCGTATGCTCTGTTACAACCTCAGAGGGACTGCCCAGGACATCCTCGTCAACTTGACCGTGGACCGGAACGTCATCAACCATCAGCAACTGATCCTCAGATTTTGTCGGGAAGGCCTCCTGGGAACGCAGTTGGTGCAGTTACGAATGAGATGCCTACTTCTGGAGAAAGAGGCCGTGGCCGTGGACGTCGCCATGGATATTTCGGCAGTGGCACTGAATGAAGATGTTTTCGGTGCGACCAACCGGGTCACTTGGTGAGAGATTGTCGCCTGTCTCCTGCTCAATCAATGGAAGTTGGCGCAGCGGAGGTTTGTTGCTCGAATATTCCGGATCCGTCGAAAGAGAAAGATGGCTTATTTTTCTCGGTGAAGTTCAGGGGCTGAGAGGTGACAGCGTTATTGGACTCAGGAAGTGACCTTTGTGTTGTGAGACGCGACTGTCTTGACGACAGTTACCATAGTAATACTGAGGCTGTAAAAATACGTTGTGTACATGGAGATGTTAAAGACTATGAGACTTTGCTTCTTCCTTTAACTTATAAGGGTCGTCATTTTAAAGTTTGGGCCGCTGTTTCTGACTCATCCTCTTGGCCTTTACTGATAGGCAGATGGAATGCCCTTTTTCCTAGACTAATGGCTGAACATCGTTCACTAGTAATCGATTCGCCTGTTGAACTTAGTCCGGGCGAAGAAGACGGGGAACTGGTGGCAGTTGGGAAAAATCTAGAACCCAATTTAGATATTGAACCCGATCTATCCAGTGAGTCTGAGGCTGACACAGCCCACAATATCTCAGAATGGCAAGGCCCTTCCACATCCTCTCAGATTGTGAATGTCTCCAAACCCAAACCGAGCACTAGCCAGCAGCCGGATTTTGTGCGCTTGCAGCCTGCTGATGGCTCATTAGAATATGCATTTAAAGAGGCTCACACTGCTAGTGACTCCTATTACCAAGAGCGCGATACTGGGAGATTGAAAACACCACATTTTCAGAGTGATAACAGACCATTTGATGGGGGAGTTTTTTGAGCAGCTAGTAGTACCTGAGGGGCATAGGGAAATTCTTTTACAGCTGGTTCACTCTCACATCTTGGGAGGGCACCTGGGGGCTGATAAGACCAGAGAGCAGTTATCATAACGATTTTATTGGCTGAATATGGGAAAAGATGTTGAACGGTTCTGTACTTCATGTCCTGACTGTCAGATCGTCTCCGCTTATAAGCCTCATTGGGCTCCCCTTTGTCCTATTCCTATTTTGGATGTTCCCTTTCAGAGGGTGGGATTAGATATTGTAGGCCCTTTGCCTAAGACTAAAAATGGTTTTCAATATATGCTGGTGTTAGTTGATTATGCAACGCGATACCCAGAAGTAGCTGCTTTGAAAAACGGCAACTCCTCAGCAGTAGCCAAAGCTCTGTGCATGATTTTTACTCGTATTGGCATTCCTAGGGAAATTTTGACTGACCAAGGCACACCTTTTACTTCTCATGTGATGAAACAATTATGTAAAAGATTCGCTATTAAGAAATTGGGCACCACTGTTTATCATCCTCAGACTAATGGTTTGACTAAACGGTTTAACAAAACCTTAAAACAAATGATCAGAAGAGTTGCTCATAATGATCCCACAACTTGGGACACCATCCTGCCTTTTGTTTTGTTCGTGGTGCGGGAATCGCCGCAAGCATCCATTGGTTTGAGTCCGTTCGAGCTGTTATTTGGCTGGCGCCCAAGAGGCATCCTAGATGTGGTACGAGAAGAATGGATAGGACATGAAACAACATCTCTCGGGGAGAGTTTTGCAGAGTGGGTAGTTTCCTTGCAAGATAGAATTTCTAGACTTTCTTCTATTGCTGTGGAGCATCAACAGCGAGAACAGGAAACACAAAAACGTCTTTAAGATAGACGCAGTCAGATTCGTGAATTCAAACCCGGCGATCGTGTTTTAGTACTGGTACCGTCTGACCCGCACAAATTCCTAGCTAAATGGCAGGGCCCGGCAGTTATCGAGGAGCGTATGGGACCAGTAAACTACAAGGTTAGAATACCAGGCTGGCAAAAACCATTCCAAATTTTACATATTAATCTCTTAAAGAAATGGCACGACTGACAAGAGGTTCACACTTCCTTGGCTGCTGTTTCTCAGACTGATGTTGTCATTGGCAATGATTTGACTGATTCACAAAAGACAGAGTTATTAAACTTGATAGAACAGAACACTGATGTTTTTTCAGACTTGCCAGGCGTCACTAGTTTAGCAGAACATAAAATCACCACTGAACCCGGTGTTCGGGTGCAGATATGGCCATTTCGAATCCCGGAAGCACGAAGAAATATTGTGCGTGAAGAAGTCAAGAAGATGCAGGAGCTAGGTATGATTCATGAGAGCAAAAGTGACTGGTGTAGTCCGGTCGTGTTAGTTCCCAAGCCAGATGGTTCAGTTCGCTTCTGTATTGATTTTAGGCGCTTGAATAAGGTGTCTAAATTCGATGCTTACCCAATGCCCCGGGTAGACGAACTCTTAGAAAAACTGGGTCAGGCGACCTATATTTCCACGCTAGACCTCACAAAGGGTTATTGGCAGGTGCCTCTAGAGGCTAACAGTTGTGAGAAAACAGCATTTGCGATTCCTGATGGACTTTATGAATTTACAAGACTCCCGTTTGGTCTTCATGGGGCCCCTTTAACGTTTCAACGAATGATGGATCAGATACTGCGTCCACATTCTGAATATTCTGGGGCGTATCTTGATGACGTGGTGATTTTCAGCAATGATTGGCATTCGCATTTAAAATGTCTCCAGGCTGTACTTGATAGCCTGAAACAAGCGGGATTAACTGCTAACCCTACAAAATGTAAACTAGGTATGTCTGAGACTCATTATCTAGGTTACTCCATGGGCAGGGGTTTACTTCATCCACAATTAAGGAAAATACAGGAGGTGCTCGCTTACCCACATCCTAAAACGCAAAAACAGGTGCATGCTTTTCTTGGACTATCTGGTTACTACAGAAGATTCATCCCTGACTTCGCAAATAGGGCTGCTCCTCTCTCAGAGCTTACTAAAGGAAGAAAAAATTGCCCTATTATATGGACAGAACCTTGCGAACGTTCCTTTTCAGATTTAAAAAAAGCTTTGTCTTCTTATCCAGTGCTACGAAATCCCGATTTCTCTAAAGATTTTATACTACAAACAGATGCTAGTGCATTTGGAGTAGGCGCGGTCCTATCCCAGGTATTTGATGGGGAAGAACACCCTATCACATACTTGAGTAGGAAATTACTCCCAAGAGAACGCAATTATTCAACTATTGAGAAAGAATGTTTGGCGATTAAATGGGCTGTAGAAGCACTACGCTATTGCTTATGGGGACGAAAGTTCACATTAGTAACTGATCATGCTCCACTTCAATGGTTATACCGTCAAAAAGATACAAACTCCCGTCTCATGAGGTGGTTCTTGGGATTACAACCTTACAGTTTTGAAGTCAGGCATCGACCTGGCTCTGAGCACATTAATGCTGATGTCCTGTCACGTCTGTTTGAACCTGGTCTTGAGAATCGCTTGATTCACGAAAACGTGAATAAAGCTGAGGGAGGGGGAGTGAGCTGCGAAGCTGATCGCGACCCAGAAGTAACAGACGCCCCTGGGAAAACCCCTAAGAAACATGGACAGATTACCTTTACATTCCTCCTTTCCCTTCTGGCCGGCTCTGTTGCGTAATGTGCCTCTCGCACGGTGCTCCGCCTTCTTAAAAAGCCTGCACAGGCTTCTCTCAGTTTGTTAAACTGATCTCCTTATCTCTCTCTCAGACATTCTCTGCTCCTAGCAGAACTGTCATTTCTGACTTGTCATGGAGCACGTTTAAACTTTCGAAAAAAGACAAATGTTTGTTTGCAGTGCTTTGAATAAAGTTCCTTTTTTTCTACAACCTCCTGTGTCTCTGTGCAAATCTGTGACCCAAGCGTGACAATATATAGAACTTTATTTTTCCCCAGGGACAAATCTCTTCTTTGGAACTGGAACAATGCAGGATGTTATCCACAATAGTGGCAATTTCTGAAGCCTTAGGGACAGACTGAACAGGTGACAGAAGACACAACAAAGTTGGTCAGTACAAGTCTTAAGAACCGAGGACTGACTCCATCTGGTCCCACAGCTTTTCCTATATGTAGTTTGCTCATTTGTTTCCTTACTTCGTCTTCAGTTATGGACAGTTCACGCTGATGGCCAGAGGTAGATTTGTCACAGGCCATTGCAGAAGTTGTGGTAGAAGTTGTTAATGTAGTAGGGATGCTCATTGGAAGAAGGTTTCATTGGGAGGGAAAATCTATTAAAATTGGTTCAAAGCTTTAACTTTGTCCACATCCACTTCTAGCACCTGAGCCCTGGATTGCTTGAGTCTAGTAATTATACCCAGTCCATTTAAGCCATTCTTCATGTTATTCTGAGTGAGTTGGTTTTCTTTTTTTAGTTTTGTAAGCTTCCTTTCCTCTACTCAGCTTTTTCTTTAGCACACACTGTACTTCTTTCAGAGCCTCTTTTTGAATCTTCTTTTTTCTCATTCAGGAGACCTGTTAGCTCCTTAATAATCCAGGGCTTGTTGTTTGGAAAACAAAATACTGACTTTGTGGGTACCACTGTGTCAACACTGATGTTAATACAGTCAGTGATGCGGTGATTCAGCTTCCTCAATATTATCCCCATGTGACTTGTAGATTATTTCCCAGTCTGTCGTTTGTAAGCAGTCAGAGCCATTTCATCCCCCAGGCTCCACTTCCTCATTATTCTGGTGGTAACAGGATGCGGCCAGGCTTATAGCTGGGAATAAGATGAACCAGTTGTGGTCAGAACTACCAAACGGTGCCAGTAGTTTACATTTAAAGGTATTGTGACACCCCGTGTAGTGGGAATTGGTGTCACCAGCCAACACTCCAGGTGTCTAGTATGTGGGACAGAGTGTGATCAGGATTATAACAGCAGTGTTGGAGTGAGTCATCATTAAAATGTTGGTGACAGAATGAATCATTTCTATTGCTAAGTCCCCTTTATCGGAGGGAGGGATACAGCATTAATAAAGAGGATGTAATTTATTTTGCTGGGCAAATAACTTGGATGAATTCTGATTCCCAGAATTTCAATGTTAGAATTATAACCTATAGTTTAACTGTAATATGCTCCCTTTTACACTGTTCCTCATTCACATACTGTAGATGACCAGTCCCCTTCCTGTCCTTTTTCCACACTGAACTGGGTTTTTGTCTGCTTGAATGAGATGAAATCCATCCAATATTAAAGCAGTGTAAGGAACATCGGATTGAATCCAGCTCTCCATGAAGCACAAAAAGCCACTGTACTTGTTAGGTCCATGACCTGCTGTAAGCATAGACCATTCATCCATCTTATTTGACAGCAATCAGACATTTCATATGAAAATGGAGGGTAGACCAGTTCTAAAAGCTTATCCCCTTCCTTTTACTCTCACACCCTCTCTGTCTGTGGAAAAACAGCTCATGCGGTAAAGTGTAATTGAGCAGCTTAGGTGCTCGTGATCGCAGTGTAAGTAGCTGATTACGGGAGTACTTAATACACCCTGCTTTTATTTTCTTAGTGCCTTGAGCATGGGAAAGGCGCTATATAAATAAAATGTATTATTATTATTATTATTAGTGTCTCTTATGGTTTCAGGTGTTGTAGACATAAGGCAGCCCCTGGGTACTCTTTGCAACTCCATTTCAGTTTGCAGCCCTTTCAAAGTGCAGTCAAGACTAACTGGCGACTGGGTTTGTGTGCACTGCAGTTCATTGGTAAATTTAAAATCTATTTATCCAATTTCTAGTGGCTACTACTGGTGGCAAGCCAGAATCCAGATCAATTCTAATTTTAAATAAGACTAGTAACTAATAAATAATTTCAGAAAAAAAGAAAAACAGAAATATGGAGCTTCTGTAAAAAGGCTTCATCTTGCATTGCGCCTCAAAATCAAGCCAGGCTCATGTTAGGTTTTGAACATATAAATTTTAATTCTCTTAACAGTTTTATTATTTAAATTCTATTTAAATTAGTTTATTATCTATGGATGCAGATGTATTAAGGAGCAGTTGTTATTGCATTACTAAGGAACTTACCTGGTAGAGATGTCAGTAGCAAGACAATATAAAGGCCATGCTGAGCATTTCTTCATCATCCGAGTTTATGGAGAAATAAATCAAGAGTTTAGCGTGTGCTTATTAGTGTTCCTGGCAAAAATAATTTTATGAAACAAGTATCAACAACAATTTAGATTTTTGTTTTCTGATGTGACAACACTATTCATTTGAGTTTCTAATTCTTGCTTGTGTGTTGGCTCACATCTCTTCTTATGGTCTTTTATAAATTTAACTACTGCCTTCATGGTCTGCGGCAGTGCACAGTCACTTAGGGCCAGTTCAACATCACCAGTTAGCCTAATCTGGGCTGCAGGAGGGAAAACAGTACCCAGGGAAAAACCTATATAGAAATGTGCAAACTCTAAACAAACAGCAACTGGGCTAAGAATTGAACCAGGCTTCCTAAAGCCACCATTTTTCCCTATTAGGTAAGCCTTACGATATCTCAGCATATCTGCAGCATCAGAACTAACAGATGATCTGTCTCTTATGAGGAAGTTTAACCCAAAGAAAGTTCCCACTTCAATTATGTCTGAGTTGTCTTGCTTTTTGGATGCTTTGGCTGTTTATGCATCTGCCACCATTTCAATGTTTAAGAAGTTGCAGAGTTTTAACAGAATATAAACAAAAGACTTTTTACAGAATTTCCCACCTTTAATAGATCTCCACTAATACAATGCTGATAACGTCCATGTAAATCTAACTACAGGTTCCCAACACTATATACTGGACTTCTTGGAGCCAAATATGTTTCTGAATTTGCCATATTTTGGATTCTGGAATGGATTCTTGCATTTTCATAGCTCTACTCATGGGTATAAATAGGGCAAAGCAAGAACTGCACAAAATAGAAAACACAGCTGTTTTATTTGGTTTGCAAATGTGTGCAAAATTATCTGAGTTGAAAGAAAAAAAAACTGTTGTCATTTAAATTACTCAGGTAAATAAATTTGCAAACCAGCTATTAAAAGATGCGCAATTGTGTTTTGGTGCATATGCCCCGGATTTATGAAACCCTAACCTAACTTTAAAACTAATTGGTTGAAGCTGAATGCCTGTATATCTATCTATCTATCTATCTATCTATCTGTCCTTTGTTAGAGGTATGTTTTATCATAATTATTAATGTTTATATTTTTCCCTCTGCTAACAAGGACTCAGTAACATAAACAATTCACTCTCTTACCAACAGTCTAATGATGAATCATTCTGACTCTGCAGTTATTATATATGGCAACTTCAACCATGAGACTTTGGAAGGAACAATGTCAAATTTCCATCAGTATTTGTCATGTTCCATTCATGGATTCAACAAGACTTTTTCTTCTTCATCTTTTCCCACCCCTATGGGGGGTTGATATTTTATCGGTTTCAAAGTGCCTGGACTATTCAAATGTTAAATATGCCTTTAAATGTAAACCTATGGTACACCTGGGTAGATATGACCACAAACTCATCCCTCTTACTTCCACCTACAGGCCTGTTTTTAGACAACAATAGCTCTCTTATCAATATCCAAGCCAGAAGTTCTTGTGTGTTTAGAGGGCTGTTATTTGTTATCATTTTTATATTTTTATTGAGCTGCTGTAATGTATTAATTTTCCCTTGGGAACAAAACATATTTATTTTTCTGTCTATCTATGTACATTTTTCATAACCCCCTTTCCCTAAAATCACCAGCCAACTTTTTTATTGAGTCTGGTGCAGCAATACAGAACTTAAAAGGAACTTTCTATTTTTTTTTTACTGTTGCTATTTAAATCAATTTTATAAAAAGCATTAATGGTGCAATAACAGTATTTGTTTCCCTTCAGTTAAATCATCTTCTTCAGCACTACATTATTAGTGATTAGAAAGGCAGCTCAGCAACCATTAGATGGGGATGTAAGCCTTGGTGTCTGTCTTATATATAGTACCTTTTGTGAAATCATGATTAGGAACTTGAAGTAACACATTCTATAACATCCACATTTAATCAAGTCATAGAAATAAATCCTTTGTTCTTGCTTTTTTTTGTACTGAGTGAAAAAAAAATGGCTGACATAGGGTTGTCATCACTTTTAATAAAATTACACAAACTTCTAACTGCATGGCTGTATCACTTTAATGATTAAAAGTTAATGAAGGTTTCAGGTAATGAAAGCACAGAAACAGGAGTAAGGGACACTTTAGATAAGGTGATTTTTTATTTTCTGCTAATTAAAATGAAGTTGCATAATTTATTTTATGTTTTATTTTTTATTTTTAATTTTTTTTAAATTTTATTGTAATCATTCCGTACAAATAGATCAATTTTTTACAAAAAATAAGATTGAAAACAAATCAAACCCCACCCCTGAGAAGGAGAGTATGGCCAAAGGAGAAGTACTTAAGGCTTGTAAACATGCCTAAATTGTTGAGTTTAATAGGGCAAAAAAGATAAATGGAGAAGGAAAAGAAATGCGGAAATAATTATTTCTTCTTATTCAAAAATATTATTGATTAGATCCTGCCAGGTTTTGAAAAAATTCTGTACAGATCCTCTAACTGAGAATTTATTTTTTTCCAATTTCAAATAATATAAAACATCGGTTTCCTGCTGACTGATTAGAGGAGAGTTAGGATTCTTCCAATTTAACAAAATCAGTCTGCATGCCAAAAGTGTAGTAAATGCAATCACCGTTTGCTTGTCCTTCTCCACTTCAAGTCCGTCTGGAAGAACACCAAACACAGCGGTTAATGGGTTAGGAGGGATTGTGACCCCAAGGCTGTCTGAAAGGCACTTAAAAATTTTGGTCCAAAATGATGTTAGTTTGGTGCAGGCCCAAAACATGTGACCCAGAGAGGCAGGAGCTTGGTTGCAGCGTTCACAGGTTGGATCTTGCCCTGGAAACATTTTGGACAGTTTTAAGCGAGACAGATGAGCTCGATATATAATTTTGAGTTGAATAATTCTATGCTTTTCGCATATGGAGCTCGAGTGAATTCTCTGCATTGCTACCTTCCACTCCTTTTCTGATATATTAATTAAAAGAGATCTTTTTCCCATTGTCCTCTTGGATCTTTGGAAGGAAGGAACTCTAATAAAATGTTATATATTGCAGAAATGGTATCTAAGTCCTTGAAATTGAGCAGTATTTTTTCCAGCATGGTGGAGGGTAACGAGGTGAGGAAAATCGAGCAGGTTCTGTTTAACAAAGTTTCTAATTTGAAGATAGTGAAAGAAATGTGTAGCTGGAAGGTTAAATTTGGAATGTAATTATTCAAAGGATGCAAAGATATTGTCTATATAAAGATCTCTGAGCAATTTAATCCCAAATCTTTTCCAGATATTAAAAACTAGATATGTTTGTGAGGGTTGAAAGAGGTGGTTCTCCTGCAGAGGTGCCACAGATAAAAGATTTTCCATCTTAAATTGCTTTCTAAATTGGTTCCATGTTCTAAGTGAGTGAAGCACAATTGGGTTATTAGTATATTTGCAATAACTTGCAATAACTTGCATTTATTGGAACGCAGAGCAGGGAATATAAAGAAGCACTGCAGTATTTTACTTCTATTGTGTGTGCTTGGTGTGTGGGTGTGTTTGTGTGTGTCCTGCGGTGGGTTGGCACCCTGCCCAGGATTGTTTCCTGCCTTGTGCCCCGTGTTGGCTGGGATTGGCTCCAGCAGACCCCCGTGACCCTGTGTTCGGATTCAGCGGGTTGGAAAATGGATGGATGGATGGATACGGACCAAGCCTGTGTATATTCATTTATTTGTGTCCAGGTTTTTATGGCTTGTATGTTTGCTGACCAGTAATAAAACTGAAAACTAAGTAAAGCCATGCCACCTTCTGCCTGAGGTCTTTGTAGGGTCGCTCTTCGGATACGTGAATGTTTTGAGTTCCAAATAAATGAGGTTATGGTTGAATCTAATTGCTTAAAAATGATATATTTAGTTGCATATTTTTTGCATATTTGTTTATCATGTCACCGGAGAGTGGCAACATCTCACATGTAATGAAAGTAAAAATTTGAAGAATTTCACTGTAGGTTGCACATGTGACAATACTTTAAATACTACTACTACTGTTCTCTAAAATGCACAAAAGGCTGCTTGTCCAGTCTGTGTACTAGATATAATTGTCCTGATGAAAAGTTATGTTTTCATTTTCCTCAGTCTGTAGCACATGAAATACTAGTGACCCTGAGGTTTTTTATTCTACTGTGTGTTTCTGCTGCTAGCACTTTGAGACAAACAAATAATTTATATTTACAATTTCTACACCTTCTGTAGACAGAAACAACACTATTAAGGCTGGTGGGATTTTTTGATTTTCTTAAGCACACATTTTTGTTTACCTGTTATTTTAAACTGTACAACTTTTTAAATGAATCATTTTACATAATAGCTGTTCATCTATCCATTCATTACCTGAATTGTTTTCTCTTTTTTCATTACAGGTTTCTGAGAAGGTCAGGTTCACTTATTTATATTTTTACACTCACTTGAACGGGGCCAATTAAGATAACCGTCATGATAGAACCCTCTATTTAATCCTTTAAAGCTTCCAAATCAACATTACAGAGACCCCTGAAAATAAATTTTGAAAATACTCGTATGTGATACAGTGGTGTAGCTAGGAAGGGGCGGTCCATGCCTGGAGGCACATTTTTAGAGGTGGCATCATTGGCCAAAAGGCTCAGTACAATTTGTGTGTAAGCAGCAGGGTTCAGAAAAATATCACTCATGAATGAATAAGTAAAACTGATTTTTATCCACAAATGCTTCAAAAATAATTTTCAGACTGTCCTTCTATGACAGCATCATACACAGCAGTTCAAATTTAACAAAAATAAACATAAACATTACACCGATAATAATTTCTAGGAAGAGAAACAACTAATTTACAATTTATAATTTCGTTTCATTATTAATCCGAATGCGTTCTTGCTCTGCTCAGAAAACATCCCCACCTATCACTTGTACACTACACTGGTTCTGATTTTCACAGCGTAATTATATTAATTTAATAATTAGAACACAGCTTATCAGTGCAACTATACTATATTCTTGTCTAGTTGATGCTTATAAATAATTATATGTGAAAAAGTATTGCTGTTTCTCTATATACTGTATGAATAAATCTATGCAAAATGTATTTAAATTTTTCTCTATTCATCATTTTAATTTTCTATTTAAATAGGTTAACATATTCAGATATGATGGAGGGCGGCAAATAGAAGCACCACCCCACCCTGAGCGGCACGAACTTGAGCTATGCCACTGATGTGATAGTGTTATTAATCACAGAATATTGGGTTTGCAAGAATGTACTGTAGCAGTTGAGAGACAGCTTTTCAAGAAGGCAGTTCAATGCCAGCATTTTACAGGCTGGGTGGGCCTTGACTTTTGATTGGTAGCAGACTCTCTTTGCAGACTTTTATAGGAAATTAATAAATAGGAAGTGTTTGTGCTTATGTTGATCTCAGTGGTACTGGAGAGTATGACTGTCGATAACAGAAAGTGATACTGTGATCTCAACTGTTTTAGTTGAATGCTGCTTTACCGTGCAGCTGCTCTATGCCATGGTGATAGTTATGTTCACATTACATAACTACCTTAATCTTATTGATGAAATATTCTAGCTAAATGCCTGTTTTGTGGGTGTGTAGTACTGTTATGGTTTAGCCAGGATTGTAGCAAAAGATTGTTGTTTTATGTTCCTTGTGTTTTTTGGGTGGGATCCCATTTTTTGGGGCCAACTTGAACTAATGACTGCAGCATTTCCCTCAGCCTATACAGTATGTTGTGAGGTTGAGAGGCAGATGTTTCACTGGTTCATTGATGTTACACGAGTGTATTTTATGAGTATTGATTTTTCTGGCTTCTGTGTGTAATTGCAAGCACATGCTGTCAAGTTCTTCAGACTGCCAGATGTTTGCACTTGCCTGCTTCTGGATTTCTCCAAGATAAGCCAGTGGTGGTGGTGTAGTTGGGGTGGTTTTGGTTATTATGGCTGAGAGCAAGCATCTATAGTTTAGCATCATGAGTGCTGGCTTCATTGGTGACTCCAAATTGGACCCAAGTGTGACATAAGATTGTGTGATTTTCTTATGAGACCAAGTCACAAGTTCCTAAAGTATAAATATGCTATATGTCTTTTATGTGTATATGACCAATGCCGTGCTATAAATGCCATTTTTGTTGAGTGTGTTCCTTTGGCGTCATTCATGAAAGATAGTGTGATCTTTTGACTCTTGGTTGCCTAATACAGTAGTGTATTTGGTTTGTTTGCCCCAACCTGACCACAGACTCAGTCAGTGCTTTGCTTTAAGGTGGCTTCAGACCCTGTCCCATGGTCATTTAAAGCCAAGATGTGAAATCTCTTCAGCAGCAGGATCAGCTGTACTAGACCATACTAGATCTGTTTCTACTGGCACCTGGCATCACCCCTGTATCCTAAACCATCAGTGGCACTGAAGACCTATTTCTTTAAGCCAGTGTAAAACAGCAGTGAATTTTCACTCCTTTCTGTCTGTGGCTTTATGTTGTCACTTATTAGGTTGGAGGTTTCTATCTGGCACCCTGCCATTCCTCACCTTTAAAAGGTTCAGCAGGCTTGATACCATGAGCTGCTTCCTTTTGGTAAGGAGGTGTTTTGATCTTCTGTCAACCCTCTGTGGCCTTACTTTTTTTCTCTCAGTACCCTTTGAGTTTCCTGACCTGTCATGCCCTGAGAAAATATTATATATTTCCTTTGCAGTTATATCTCTTTCTCCTGCAGAAGGTCTCTCAAGGGTCTTTAAGCTGCCATGAATAATATGGTGGTGACCTTGCCCTGGGAGGCTTTCCCTAACCCCACTATGCTCTAAAGTCTATTTTGCTTACTTTTCTGAATTACTCTAGTAATATGATTTAACACTAGAATTACCAAAGCCTACAAAAAAACCTTGTAAACTCAGCCTGTCTTAAATCCGTTCACACCTCTCCATCAGCATCTTTTGTCTTGTAAATGTGTTGATAAGCCCAAGCAGCAAGCAGCCTGCTATCCCATCCTCCCAGCAATGCAGAAACAGCAAAAACCTCTCCCAGCTCAAGCCTTGTTTATCAGGGAGTGCGGCAGTACCTGGAGCTGTATAGACTAAAAAATATTTCGTTATTTGGAACACATTCATTTCACGTGTGTTCCGTGTCTACAAAGATTTATGTAAGTGTTGGATGACAGGAAATGCACCCATACCTAAAAAACAAACGTTTTTCATGTTTTAGTACTAATGACAAAATGTGTATAATGTGTGAAGACTGAAGTCCAAATATTAAATAAGTACTTTCATAAAATGTACAAATATAACAGAACAAATGCACTTTTATTCAAGACTATAACCGAAGAAAAAGAAATCGGGTTATTGTGGTGTGCTGTCACAACTTCTTTGGTAGTACAGCGGTAAGAACTCTTTACTCCTATACAAGAAGTCGCAGGTTCAAGCCTTCCAGCATCCCAAAATAAATGTTTTGAGTAGTGAGCTTCTCTTATTGCTACTATTATACAATAAAAACATACATTTGATTGGAGTCTGTAAGAGCCAGAGTAAGTGTATGGTACTTGTAAAGGTTAGCATTTTTTTTATTCAGTTTTATTCTCTCAGTCATGTTCATGCTCTCTCCGATTTGACACTGCTGTCAGATGAGGTCGAGGGTTCTACATCGGAGAAAGAGAACAAAAGCCCTCCCCACAAGAAACGTCCACTCACATATAAGAACAACACTTCTGCACCAGGCATAAAGGTGAAAGATGGCATTTGGATGCAGGACGAGGTGCAGTGTCATCCTGCCAGTCAGTCTGCCCCACACCTGTCCTTCAACGAAACTGCAGGGCTTACAGAGCTCGCCAACGTATCGTGCAAAGTCCCGTTTGTGATTATGTTTTGTGATGGTCTTTACATAAGAAGTATTTATATGTTACTTATATAAAAGCCAGATCAAATGTTATTTACCTTGATTTATTTACTTCTCTTCCTACAGCGTAAAGTCACAAGTGAAATTGTTCCTTTTCATTCTGCTTTTACTTGGAGTTTCCTTGTACTCTTTTTATTGCATTCATATCCAAGACATTAAATTAAGAATAGAGCATGTCTGCTATGGCATGCTGCCTTGTCATTTATGTCTGGGAAGGCATTTTATCTAATGAACAGTAGCTGTTGAAACAGGCCTCGCCGGGGTGCAGCTTCAAGGACTTTACATAGTTTCTGTTGCCATAAGAAAGCACCTGTGCCTGAAAAATCAGGACTCACTGCAAACACACCTCTAAAGAACATTCCACAAAATCTGTCATGTGAAACCCAAATTGCTCTTGGCTGAGTGCCAGAGCCCAGCACTGTGAGTTCAGTGACATCCAAAGGATGTAATCTCAAGGACCTCTCCTCAGATCAGTCACCTTGTCCCCAAGATAAACCCATGGGGGACAGCATTGCAATTTCATAATCGTGCATTCCAACCTGAAGAAGAAGAAAGAAAGATAAGGGAAGAGATACCTTGTGTGTTATCTACACCTGAGAGACTGAAATACTATGAAAATAAAATTGCAGAAGACAATTTAACTGGCTTCAGTTCGAAGCCAAGGGCTCAAACAGTGCTCCTCCTGTACCAGATGCACAGGGGTGAAGTGCTGGTGATGGATGCATTTTTTACCTGGGATCGTGGGAAGACAAACACCGCAGCATATACCCCCGGGATAACAATAAAGATGGAAATTTCAAAACTGAATTTTAATGATGAGGAGTAAGGTGCAGTGCCCTGTGGGCCCACCCAGGTTGCCCTACTCAAGGGATGGGCCTCACTGTAGAATCTGTAATATATTTCCTTTACAGAAATAAATTAAATGATGGCAATGAAAACAAGGTAAAACTAAGAGTGATGAGGGAAGCATAGATAGATTATTTGTCTCCAAGGGAAAATTAAGACTTTAAAGAACTTAACAACTCCCACCCAAACACACATACAAACATCTGGCTTGGGTAATGGTAAGAGGGGAGTTGTGGTCAAATCTGCGCAGTTGTGCCGTAAGGTTTACATTTAAAGGCATATTTAAGATTTGAATAGAGAAGGTTCTGCTTTTTGTGTGTGTGAATGAAACATGACACATTTTGATGGGAATCTGTCATCATTCATTTCAAAGTCACATGGTTGAAGTCACCACATATTACTGCAGGGTTGGAATGATTCATCATTAGAGTGTTTGTAACTGAGCAAATCATTTCTGTTGCTGAGTCCTTGTGTGTTGAGGGAGGAATATCAACATTAGAAAGGATAATGTAACATATCTCACTTATAAAGGACAGCTTGAAGTAATTTAGTTTGTCCAAGAAGATGGAACTTGGGTTAGAACTTTGTGGAGTTTCTATGTTCACTTTGTATTTTTTCTCCTGTATTTTCTCACATCACAAAGTCAGGGGTCTTCTTTTACTGGGAGAGCCAATTAACTGAAGTGTGAGGAGAGTGCTTTGAAACTCATGTCTTTGATTTATTTTCATATACAGTACTTAACACTATATGATGATTTAATTAAAAAAATATGATTTATGCAAATCTCCCTTGTGTGCTTTCATTGAATGTTTTTGCATGATTTGTATTTTTTTTAACTGTATTGTTATGGAATTTGCCTTAATATAGCTGTTTTATAGTGCCCCGAGTGTACAATTTGTTACTAACTCTCACCTATTCTGTTTCTCTTCTTGGTACTCAAATGTGGCACTTGGTGCCATGACCCACCCGCCAAGTTATTTTGCCTGCCTACGTTAAAGTCATCCCTGATGGAGGATCGCAGGGATTGTGGGGTAGAGGGGTCCTTTCATCAGATTGGCTGGCCAAGCACTGTTTCAGCTGTGGAATGGCCAATAGGGGGAGACAGCTTGATGGCTGAGGTCTCCAGGACTCTAAACAAATCCAAATCATATTATGTGATATCATCTACTATTAGATTCTGGTCCGTACTTGTAAAATTTGTATTTTTATACTGTATTGAATATTTGTTCTGTTCTATGTATTGTATTGTATTGACCCCCTTCTTTTTGACACACACTGCACGCCCAACCTACCTGGAAAGGGGTCTCTTTTTGAACTGCCTTTCCCAAGGTTTCTTCCATTTTTTTTCCCTACAAGGGTTTTTTGGGAGTTTTTCCTTGTCTTCTTAGAGAGTCAAGGCTGGGGGGCTGTCAAGAGGCAGGGCCTGTTAAAGCCTGTTGCAGCAGTTCTTGTGTGATTTTGGGCTATACAAAAATAAATTGTATTGTATTGTATTGTACAGCCTTATCTGCACATGGACTGCTGCTTTAAGCAAAGAGACATACTATTTCAAAGAAAGCAGACCAAACGGTTAAGCTGCACCTGTGTCAATCACTAAAGCAGATGCTGCTCACTGTGCTGGTTTTATTTTTGGAGGTTTTCTCCTCCTCAGCTGCTAACTGCTGTGGGAGTATGGTAATCACCCACACCAGGGTTGATTGTGCTTTTATCACTGTATCTTGAATATATTATCATGGAGATTTGTATGTTCATTATTTTGTTTCACCCATGTTAGAGTAACTGTTAACTATATTGTTTATATGAGTGTGAGGCATCTAATTTATATCACCCCACGTGTACAGCCTTACCTGTACATTGACAGCCGTCTCAAGCAAAGAGACTTAATAGCTCATCACAAGCTGATCAAGCGGTTGTGGTCAGACTTGAGCTACACCTATGCCAATTACCAAAGCAGGTGCCCGCTTACCACAAAGCTTTCTATTGAAGACGTCTCTTCTAAGCTACTAGCCTCTGTGGGAATAGGGCAATCACCCACACCAGGTGCTCTTATCAGTATGCCTTAACCCATTCAAACAGTATAAAATTAATATTATTTTAAAGCAACATTGTTAAAAACACAGTAAAAACAATGGTAGCAAAAGTTGGAAATGTATTTGAAAAGAAATTTAAAAGATTAGGAAATGTGTTTGAAAACAAGTCTTATTAAATAATACTTACGTAGAAAATAAAGGTGATGAAAGATGAGTCTTTTAAAATTTGACTGGCAGAATTGCTTCAGATTATAGTTCAGTCCACAAAGATCTTGCTGATTTCTTTTGTTGTTCCCTTCTCTGCTCTCCTTGCCCTTTTTTTTGCCCAGCATGCATCCCAAACTGAAAGGCCTCACCTCATGTTGAAGTAACAATGATTACAAGAATAATCAATAAGTGTTTGCCTTTAATCTAAAACAATACAAGACATTATTTATAACAATCTGTTAAACATTCTAAATTGGGTTGGAGATGGTAGCACTGACCAGAAAGCAGGAGACAGAGCTGGAGGTGGCAGAGTTAAAGATGCTAAGATTTGCATTGGGTGTGACGAGGATGGATAGGATTAGAAATGAGAACATTAGATGGTCAGCTCAAGTTCGACAGTTGGGAGACAAAGTCAGAGAGGCGAGATTGCATTGGTTTGGACATGTGCAGAGGAGAGATGCTGGGTATATTGGGAGAAGGATGCTAAGGATAGAGCTGCCAGGGAAGAGGAAAAGAGGAAGGCCTAAGCGATGGTTTATGGATGTGGTGAGAAGGACATGCAGGTGATGGGTGTAACAGAGCAAGATGCAGAGGACAAAAAGATATGGAAGAAGATGATCCGCTGTGGCAACCGCTAATGGGAGCAGCCGAAAGAAGAAGAAGAAGAAGTGCTTGGCAATGACTTCCCCATGTAAATCCATGCTCCTCGAGCTGAAAGGTGCTGCGGAGGAAGACAACGGTGGAGTAAAATGCACAGTCTCCTATTAAAATGGTTGAATGTCAGAAAAATATTTTGATTTGTGCTTTTTTCCTTCATAAGACAATATGGACACATTATTTTGCTTTATGTTATGTTCATCTCAAGATGAATATTTGATAACATTTTGGCTTGAAAAATTAACATATTCAGTAAACTCTGGGACCCTTCACCTCCATTGTGAATTTCCCCTTGGGATTAATAAAGTATCTATCTATCTATCTATCTATCTATCTATCTATCTATCTATCTATCTATCTATCTATCTATCTATCATTTTTTAATATAAAATATGCTTCACTTTCACACTCGTGTGGCAAATTAACATATAACATGACTGTGAAGAAATAACTTTGACTTGAAAAATACAGAATGTATCCTTTAAGTGTAAACTGTAGACCTTTGTGATTTTAATGGTTAGGTATATTTTTTTAAATGATTCCAGCCTTTCCTGAGTTGCAGCCTGTAACACCACAGTAAGTTCAAAAAGGAATCATGGAAAAGGTAAAGTGCAAAACACTCAGAATGTTTACATTTTCATATTCTCACCCACAATTTGTATGAAAATGTTGTTCCTGTTTTTACAATGTTTCCGTAGACAGGAGCACTAGCTTGTTAAAATTACTCTGCAGATAACTTGAAAGGCATCTGATGTCTAGATGGTAAGAAGAGTGCACAGTTTCTCCATTGCTGTTAAATGTATGCACTGTATATTCAAATACCTCATGATGGAAACCCTGAAGACAACATATTTTCAGCAATAATAAATGACAGGGCAACCAACAATAAGCAATTAAAAAACTAAAAATATCAAAAAAGCAGAAATATGCATAATACTGCCAGGTGAACCTGATATGGTGGGTGTTTGAAAAGTTGTGTTTGTATTCACAGTGGTCTTGAAGCATGCCAGCTTTTTACTCCATTGTAGGTAGTATAGAGGACAGTGGACCCTTCGAAGTGTCACTATACTACGAACAACTCTATGCTTCTACTAACAGTGCAGTACTCTTGTGCAATGCTATGGCTCCAATAAGAGCTGTTAAGGTTCTGTGCCATTTGTTCTCACTTAGGCCCCCAGCAGGCGTTTGGAGAATCTGCACCTGTGCAGACAAGGCAAGTAAAGCTGGTTTTTCCACATAGGAATAAATGCTTCTGTACAGTGAGGAAGAGCAAACACAGAATATGGTACCAGGCACGAGTTTGGGTTACCAGTTTAAATACCAGAATGTGCAAGATGAAATGAAACACCTTGACACCCCAAAAAGATTTGGGGCAGCCTCCCCATATATTTGAAATTTGGCTGAAAAAATGACAAAGTAGGAATTGAAGGTCGTTAAAGCCAAGATTCCAATACAGAACTAACAAACAGGAGGATCATGGTGGTTTTTAAGGTTGGTCTGGGGAAGTGACGTCATCTGGCCCAGAACCGGAAGTGATTTCATTGGGCCCGGAACCGTAAATTATGTCATCTGAGTCAGAAGTGGTGTCATTGGTTCGAAGCAGAATTTCCCATTTTTGGTCCGCAGGGATAAAAGAGAAAGGATTAGTGTACTCTGCCACCCCCTGGCCTGCTGTGGAATTACCTTCTTTTGAGCCCTTTAGCTGCCTGCTATGCACACGTATGTGACAGTGTTTACTAACGAAATAACTGAATTTAATGCACTGACCCCAGATTGTCCACCTTATCTTTCTTTTTGTATACTAAAACTTTTAAGCAGTTATTTATACTGTCTTTTTATCATTTGCTATTTTGCATATACATAAATATCCAAACAAATTAGGGTATTATGCACTTTTACATAATCTTTTTTTCAAAAGCTGGCTCCTTAAAAAGAATACTTTTAGCGTTTCATTTTATGCAGCAGGTTTTTTTTTGTGTTTTTTTCTTTTTCTTTTTAAAACAGACTTATCCTTTTGAGTCTGTAATCCATAACAATTTTAGGGGATCTGAAGCTCAGACATGTAACTGATAAGCCACGATGAATGATGAGATCTTCTTGAGCTGCAGGAACTTGTGTCTCAGATTGTTTATAATGTGCTTGTTTGATTTCACACATAGATGAAAAGACTGATGAATTTCACAGCAGACATACGAGATGGACAGGCGAGATACTGTTTCTTTTTTTTCCCTGTGTGAAGGCAGGCATTCAGACTCTCAGTTCTGATTGGTTCCAGTGATGGGTGGTGGTAATAGTCAGATCCAAGCTATTTTAAGATAATAAGCCCTTAGATTTTTTTTTCACCTGGTCAAAGTGAAACTATGCAATTTAATAACGATGGAGGTTTGAGACAAGGAGGCATTGCTATTGTTACTTGTGTTTCATTTTATTTTTCAGTTTTCCTGTGTTTCTGTCTCTTTAACTTCAGCACCTTTCCTGTTTTGATCAGTCTATTCCCCCATCACTTTATACATCAAAAGTTACAGCTTCTTTCTTTTGGTTAAACTAATGTGAAAATTGTGTGTTTGTGCTTTAAGAATCAGATTTTCAGATCACCTCTTGACAGAAGAACTTTCTGGCCCAAACTACAGATTTGCTTTCTGAAACAAATTCCTCCAATAATAGAACAGTAGATAGGTAAGCTTAGATTTATATTTATGTTCATCCCTCCATCCATTATCCAACCCGCTATATCCTAATTGGAGCCAAACCCAGCCAACACAGAGTGCAAGGCAGGAAACAAACTCCGGGCAGGGCGCCAGCCCACCACAGGGCGCGCACACTAGGGATAATATAGGATCGCCAATGCACCTAACCTGCATGTCTTTGGACTTTGGGAGGAAGCCAGAGCACCCAGAGGAAACCCACGCAGACACGGGGAGAACATGCAAACTCCACGAAGCGAACCCGGGTCTCCTAACTGTGAGGCAGCAGCGCTATCCACTGTGCCACCGTGCCGCTTGTATTTATATTATTCAATGTAATTAATTATCCAGCTAAGGCAAGCAGTTGAGAGGGGGTGTCTGATCAAGCCCCCCTGTTCACCATCTGAATTGTGCCTGAATGCCAGGTCATGAGTAAACTTGCATACAATGTTGTGTTCAAGAATAAATATTTCAGTTGGAAGTAAAATTCAAAATGAGCTCCTGTCTCTTTGGCACCACTAGAGTCGCAGCTTCAAATCTAATCCAATACAACTCGGAGTCCTCCCACATGCAAACGTTCGCTGATGACACTGCTATCGTGGGCTGCATCAGAAGTGGGCAGGAGGAGGAGTATAGGAACCTAATCAAGGACTTTGTAAAATGGTGCGACTCAAACCACCTACAACTGAACACCAGCAAAACCAAGGAGCTGGTGGTGGATTTTAGGAGGCCCAGGCCCCTCATGGACCCCGTGATCGTCAGAGGTGACTGTGTGCAGATGGTACAGACCTATACCTGGGAGTCTCAGCCAACTATACTTTCTTAGAAGGCTGGCATCCTTCAACATCTGCAATAAGATTCTGCAGATGTTCTATCAGACGGTTGTGGCGAGCGCCCTATTCTACGCGGTGGTGTGCTGCGGAGGCAGCATAAAGAAGAGGGACGCTTCACGCCTGGACAAACTGGTGAGGAAGGCAGGCTGTATTGTAGGCACGGAGCTGGACAGTTTGACATCTGTGGCAGAGCAACGGGTGCTGAGCAGGCTCCTGTCAATCATGGAGAATCCACTGCATCCACCGAACAGTATCATCTCCAGACAGAGGAGCAGCTTCAGCGACAGATGCTGTCACTGTCCTGCTCCACTGACAGACTGAGGAGATCTTCCTCCCCCACACTATACAACTCTTCAATTCCACCCACGAGAGTAAACGTTAGCATTATACAAAGTTACTGTCTGTTATACCTGCATTTTTATCACTCTTTAATTTAATATTATTTTTTATCAGTATGCTACTGCTGGAGTATGTGAATTTCCCCTTCGAGATTAATAAAGTATCTATCTATCTATCTATCTATCTATCTATCTATCTATCTATCTATCTATCTATCTATCTATCTATCTATCTATCTATCTAATCCTGGTCCCCTTCTGTATGTAATATAAACGGCAAGTGTGTGTGTGGATATTCTGATCCTCCCACCAAAACAGACATGAAAGTTAGGTAGGGTGGTGACTCTAAAGCGAATCTACAGTATATAAGTATGTGACGCTGTGTGCATAGATGGGTTCAGAGATGGACTGGCACTCTTTTTAGTTCCTCCCTAGTGCTCAGTGCTGCCAGCTCCTCCAGGACACTAAAAGTGAATAACCAGGTTTTGGGACAACGTAGCAGATGGCACCCTTTCCAAGTGCTGCTCTTGACATCTTGTTTCACTCCATGTTTCACTGAGCCATTCTACCACAGGTACGTTTTTTCACCTCTGCCTACTGTGCAGTCTGCTTGCATCTTAGCTAATGCATATATATGACGTGATTGGCAAACAAAAATCGATCCTTTTCCAAAACTGTAGTTCAGAGTGAAGTGAATGGAGAACTGTATCAGCAGCATTGAGAGCAAGGCAGCAAGTCATCTGGGATGGTGGTCTAGTCCATTGCAAAGCCCACTCACAAATTTACAACTGTACTACCTGGCCAAGGCACTGCCACCCAAGACTGTGGACTGGGCGAATATATGAAATTGTACAAACACAGTAGAAAACAACAACAAATCTATAATAACTAATAGGTATACTTTGTGGAAAAAAAAATCCTTATTTTTAGTGACTTACACATGGCATTGTCAAGTCCTTTCAGTTTCAGCATGTATGAGAAAAACTACCATTTTTCCTTTTTTATGAATTAAATTTTTCTGTTTAGGCTGATTAGTGCTGATGCCCTGCTGTTGAAGATAATTTTGATTCGCAGTCATAGTTATCAGGCAGTGCAACTGTGTAATTAATTAGGCTGTTCTATTTAATTACCTTAAGCAAATAATAACTTAAAGTAATGGAAGTTAGTGATGGTGCAGTGCTCCTGCATTTTGCATCCAGTGACTCTGTTTACTTTTATGCCCGTCTGTAATCTCTGTTAATCAATTAATTAACCAATCATTATTTTATACAGTGCAACTAATGGTGTGCTCCACCATGAGGATGAACAGCCATCCTTTTACCGATCTGGCTCACGGTCACACCATCCCAACTTTAAGTGAAAAGTGGGAACTGAACCGTCCATCACAGTTCATACACACTTACGCTCTCTCACACCATCCCAGTTCCAAGTCACCCTAATCTGCCATGTCTAGACAGAGAAAAACCCATGGAGATACAGAAACGCTGTGCTGACTCATTGCTGACAATGTCCCAGCATAGAACTCTGAAAATGTGAGGACAGCACTATTTCCATTATGTATGCCTCTACAAGTGAAGAATACAAAAAAAAAACGCATGAAAATACAAGAAATGCAACACTGTGCAAATCCAAGTAGGTTGATGAGCACATGTATAGCAGATCTTAAACAACAGGTGTCAAAAAGAATCACACAAAGAGTCACACAAACCCAGGATGGCTACATTACAGTATAACATTACCCAATGAGGTAAACACCTATGGGGATTTGGGAAAACTAACAAAGGAGATATAGAGAAAACTAACAAAATGAGATAAAGTGAAGAATTTTGTGTTGAACCTTCAAGGCTAGCTGAACTATTTGAAATTATATACTGTGGTGGCGGTAGTAGCATTATTATAGCAAGGACTGTACAAACTAAATAATTAAAGAATTACATTTAGTTTTACAATTATAAAATTAACCCACAGCATCAAACTTAGAAAGTAAATTGGTGAATGTATCAATTAAATTAAATGAATAGAAATTAAATGTAGTGTCCCAACTCTACAGACCTCAGTTCCAGTTATCATCTTCATAGAATTTGCACAGTCTCCCTGGTGTTGAGTGCATTTCCCCTCAAACTTCTCTTCCTACATCTAATAGCTGGGCTTCATGGACTGGTTGGCAATTCTAAATCTTCCTTCTGTTTATGAGTAAGTGAGTGGTCTCCAGACGAGAATGGATTTCTGATTTGTGCCCAGTGTGTGAAAAGAATCACTGGTACTGGGAGAACCCCAAAGTGTAGCTAAAACATGATAAAGAGTGAATGTCAAAAAGGAACTCTTTAGATGCAGAACAGTTATGGTATGAAATTACTATACAGTACATACAGGGAATGTAAAATGAGATATGAACAAACAACAATGAGTATTGTAACACGAGGAGCTATATGGATTTACAGTTTAAAATGTCAAAACCATACTTGAAATAATAGAACTGGGTTTAAACTATTGGGTAAACATTTCAAGACTAGCAGACCCAGTTACTGTTATACAGTGAAACAATGATAGTACAGTCTCATTGAATGGCAAGCACTGTGGAAACACGTAAGTAAATGCTAAGAGAGAACAGGACAGTCTTCAGTTGGGATTTGACTTTCAATCCATATGAAGTCTAACAAACAGATGCTAATTCCCATGACACTTGAAATATCAATATGGAGTGAGATTTTAAATGCATGTATTAAGAGAGTTCTTTCCATTGTAATGCAGAGCACACTTGAGGAGTCCAGAAAATAGTATCCTTAATAAAGAAGGTCAAAGCATGGATGTTCAAAAGTGTAGCTGCTGGAGCCTTTTAGAGATGTGGGCCATGCTATTGGGATAACCATTGCCGTATGCCATCATACTGTCATGACAATCAGATAGATAGATAGATAGATAGATAGATAGATAGATAGATAGATAGATAGATAGATAGATAGATAGATAGATAGATAGATAGATAAATATTATTATGGCTAAGGCAGAGCTCTGTCCCTGACCAAAGAACACAGTTTACTTTGTTGTATATTGTTTTGTTTCCTATTTCTAATGTTTTTCTATGTTTATAAAAGTTATATAAGTTCTATAAATTGATATTTATCTTTGTATACGGTATTTTATGTTTATTGAATCCATGTATATTTGTGAAGCATGTTCATTTAGCTAATTCCTTACCCTTCGCATGTGCAACCCAAGTGAAAGGAGCCCCTTAACATTGCAGATCTGAGGTCCACCCTCATCTCAGTTTCTAGACTTTGCTTTTCCACTATTGATATTTGACTCATCTTTGGATTCTCTGATCTTGTAAGTGCAATATTTTTTTATTTTTATTTCTTACTTTCATCTCTTGGTTTCTGGTTTTGGATTATAGACTTTGCTTTCTTCTGTTTTCTTCCAACTTTTTTGTTACCTTTTAGTCTTGTTTTTGAATCTTTATAAAAAAACTTGTTGATTATTAATAGAATATTGTTTTGTTATGTGGTCTAGCTTTTTAATGGCTGCCATTTGTATTCTTTATAGGCTTTGGTTTGCAAGCTGCAAAGCTTGTGCTTGAAGTTCAGGGCCAGATCTGTTTTGAATTTTCAAGCCTGCCCAGGTTATCAGGCCTTTCTGGAGTACTGTACAGGCTTGATTTTGAAATTGTGGCCTGCTTTTTGAGGTTTTGAGCCCAAGAATTCAAAACAAATAGTCAGATACTTTATTGACCCCAAGGAATAATTAACATATCAGTGGACTCATACACAAAACTACATATAATACATACAAAAAAAGACAGTAAGATTAGATTTACAATAGATTTTATTTGTCTCATTATACACACACAGGGATACACAGTGTAATGCAGCTCAGTGAGCAGCCTGGACTGTGCAATAAAATTAAAAAGAATACATTAAAAAGATATATTAAATATTACAATGTGCTGATAATTGTTAAATAATTATTGACAATTGACAATTTTTATAATGTTGAGGAATTTTTGACAAGATTACCTTTTGTTGTTTTTATTGCCAGGGAAGCTGAAGTTCTTTCTGTCATTGATTTGCAGCAACAGAGGCACCTGAGAGATCTTAACCATTTAAGCTGGCTGTAGGAAGGGAGAGAAGAGTCCTTCATGATCTTGGCTACCTTAGTAATGCAACTTTTTGTATACAGGTACTATAGGGATGAAACTTATACTTCCGTAATGCTCTCAGCCGAGTGCACAGCTCTCTGCAGCATTATGTGGTCCTTTGTGAGCCATTTCCATGCCGGCCAGTGATGCATACTGCCAGTACGCTCTCAACGGCTGAGAGCTAGGACTTCAGGATTCTTTTTGACACTCTAAACTTCTTCAATTGTCTGAGATGCTAAACACAGGGCCTAGTCTTTCTCTTCAGAATGTATGTGTGAACCATTTTAAGTCACTCCTGATGTTGATTGATCTCCAGGATTGCCTGAAGAAGGGGCCTGAGTTGCCTCGAAAGCTTGCATATTATGATCTTTTTAGTTAGCCAAAAAACGGTGTCATATTGCTTGAGTTCTCATTACGTTCCCAGGTATTTGAAACACTCAGACCTCCCCACTGCAGTACCGTGAATAAACAGAGCTATGTGCTCAGTTTTTCACTTTACATTCTCCCTGCTGAAAAAACACTATGAAATTTTTTGTTTTGTTTTGCTGATGTTGATGGACAGACTGTTTTTTTGACACCATAGTGACAGGCCAGCCACTTCATTTAGGTAGGATTTCTCATTGCTTTTTCTGATGAGGCTTACCAGAGCTGTGTTGTCAGTAGCTTTAACAACTGTGTTTGAGCTGTGCCAGGCTGCACAACTAAGTGTGTATAGTGAATACAGCAGAGGACTAAGAACTCACCCCTAAGGGGTACCTATGTTCAGGGTAATGGAGCAGGAAGTGAGTTTACCTACCCTGACTACTTTGGCTGACAAAAACAGGTTCCATGTGCATAGGGTTGAACCGAGTTCTAGAGTCTGTAAGTTTGTTACTAGCCTGGTGAGAACAGTTGTGATGAAGGCTAGGCCAATGTCAATAAACAACAGTCAAACATAGCAATTTTTAACAATGTCCAAGTGGAAAAGAGTAGAGTGTAACAACTGGGAAATGGCATCATCTCTAGATCTGTTTGCCTGGTACACAAACTAAAATGGATCCAGGTTTCTTGGAAGGCAGGAGGAGATGTGGTCCTTAATCAGACATTCAAAACATTTCATAAGTACTGAGGTAAGAGCTAAAGGCCGGTAGTCATTCAGACTGAATGGCAAGGTATTCTTGGGGACAGGTAAAAATATTGTACCTTTTGATCCAGGTTGGGACTACAGTACAGAGAAGGTTGAAGATGTGTTAAATATAGTGGTAAACAGTGGAGATAGCTAGATAAAATAATATTGTCAGATATGCCTAATCCATTTCAAGTTCATGGGGATTCATAGCCTACAATGTCAGGTGAACAGTAGAAACGAGTCCTTTAGCCAATTGTAGGGTACACCTATGTCTAAAGGGCCAATTTGGATTCCTCATTTTTGCAGAAGTGGGATTAAAAAACAAAATAGCAGTAAACAAGGCGGGGAATGTCCATAAAGGCAACAATAACGATGATGGATCCATGAGGACTGCAGTGGACTGGTACCCTGCCCAGGGTTTGTTTCCTGCCTTGCACCCTGTGTTGGCTGGGATTGGCTCCAGCAGACCCCCATGACCTTGTAGTTAGGATGTAGTGGGTTGGATAACGGATGGATGGATGGATCCATGAGGAAGCTTTTCTAACCACTGAGCCATAGTGCCACTCTAATATTAACATAAATAAAAATATTTTAATAATCAAATAAACACTTTAATTAATAAATATTTCCATACTCTGAACACAACACATTAAGATGTAAGAAAAAATATAATGTAGGCAGAGGATATGTTGTAAAATCCAATTGTAGAATCGATATTGTGCTGAAGGTGTTCTTTCACAGAGTGGTGGCTCTGTGGCTAAAGGATCTGGGCTGGTAACTTGAAGGCTGCCAGTTCAAATCCCAGCAGTGACAAAAAGAATGCAATTCCATTAGGCCCCTAAGCAAGACCTTTAACCTGCATTGCTCCAGGGCACTGTGTAAAAAGCTGACCCTGCACTCTGCCCCTAAATAAACTCTGAGTACATTGGGGTATGTGAAAAAGAGAACTTCCCCTTGGAGATTAATACAGTCTACCAACTATTCAGTATTTCGTGCAGAGGGTGTAAGGCATTGCTCATGATAGCTAAATGCTGCATTTTCCTACTGCTTCCAAAGTGTCCAGGCTGCTACCCAGAACAGAGCCAACCTTTCCAATTGTTGGTATCGTCTGTTCGCATAGCCTAACACAGCACTGCATAAAAGAAAGCACTTGCAATCAGATTGAGAGAGCATTTGTAGAGATATTCCATCCAAGCCAAGATTTATTTTTCAGTTTGCACCTAGAAGAAAATCTGAGTCAGAGAAACCTTGCTCTTCTTAAAGTCATCCCCACCTCCTTGGTTTTACTAACAGTGAGAAGTTAATGGTTCCAAATTCCTTTTACCACTTAAGAAAGGTTTTCACTAGGCCTCTGGGTTCCTCTTCCTCCTGTATACCACTAACCTTAAATACTTCATCCATCCATCCATCCATTTTCCAACCCGCTGAATCCGAACACAGGGTCACGGGGGCTGCTGGAGCCAATCTCAGCCAACACAGGGCACAAGGCAGGAAACAATCCTGGGCAGGGTGCCAACCCACCGCAGTAAATACTTCATGACTGCAATATTATGTAAGAAGTTGTGCAGGCGGAATATCTTGTAATTCTACTTCTATATATACAAATGAAAATTAATTATGATAACAGGTTGTTTGAAATCATGCAGAATAAACAAAGAGAAGCTCAGGAGAGAAAGGGAGAGGCTTATAGATAATGGGGGTCGATAATGATGATTCCCGAAAAAGCTATAATGGTATATTTAAAAGAAGCCATTGCACAGGAGGGAGTGCTTAATCTATACATGCCTACAGCATTTTTAATTAAAAAAAAAGCTATGAATTTGCCATCTGCTTGTCTTTGCTGCTGGGGAGGGGGCTCCTTGTTATACTATACAGAATGTAAAGAAACTGACAAGATAGGATCAACACACTGTTTGTTAGTATGGTTGCCTCACAGCTTTGCGTATTGATTTTAATATACTAAGAAAATAGGAACTTACTGCTAAAGATCATATTTGCAAGCCTCCAGGCCTGAAAATATAAAATATGAAAAGTTTTGTTTGAACACATCTCTCAATATTCTTTTCTCACTTTGCTCAGTTTTTGGCTTCAAGCAACTTTTGACAGACCATTACTATAATTGAGTATCCATTTTTCAAAACTGTGCCAAACGGAGTCTGTTAATGGTTACAATCAAAACTGCAGTCAGCAGTTACGTCAACAATGAAGATAAGTGTGCCTCTACCTGTGGCCCCCGTACATGCTCAAGCCGTAACACCCCAACCTCCATGTTTAACAGACAAGGTGGTCAGCCTTGGATCTTGGGCAGTTCCTTATCATCTCCACACTTTGCTCTTGCCAGCACTTAGATACAGGTTCATCTTAATCTCATCTTCCCAAAAGACCTGCTTCCAGAATTCTGCTGGCCCTTTTAAATACTTTTTCACAAACTGTCATCTGACCATCCAACCTAGTGGTTTACATCATGCAGTGGTCTTTTTATTTCTGCTCATGAAGTCTTCTACAGATAAAAATCTCTCTCACAGATGCATCTGCCTCCTGAAGACTGTTTTTGATCTTTTGGAAAGGTGTTTGGGGCTTTTTCTTTACCACAGTGATGTTCTTGACCCACCAGTTCTTAGCGATTACTGAGTTCACCAGTGCATTTTTTCTTCTTAATGATATTCCAGACAGTTAGATAACCCTAAGGTTTTATCAATGTCTCTAATGGTTTTATTTTTGTTTTTCAGCCTCATAATGGCTTCTTTGACTTTCACTGACACAGCTCTTGTCCTCATGTTGAACAATGAAAACTACAGACTCCAAAGGGTAGAGGCAAGTCTTGCCATTTTATGCCTGCACTAATGAAGCAATGAAACGCGCCTGAGCAATCACAAGCACTTGTGATGCCAATTGTCTCAAAAAGTAGAACAATGTAGGAAAAAGTGTTGTAATTTCTACATGGTATGACCGAAATGTATGCAAATATCCTTAAATGAAAGTCTGCAATGTGTGCTTTAACCATCTAATTGTTATATATTATTTATATATATATATATATAGTGGAGACTGGCCCGGACACAGACAAGCGAACACTGATGGTTCAAGCACCAACACACGTTTATTATACATAATTATTTACAAATTGCGCACACACAACCCAGTGCCCCAGCACCAATCACCCTTCAGTCCAGGCCTTTCCAATGCCTCTCTCTCTTTTTGACCGCCTCCACTCCTCTCCACCGAGGTCTGTCCTCTTCCACCCGACTCCAGCCATCAAATGGAGGTAGGTGGCCCCCTTTATCCTCACCCGTAAGTGCTCCAGGTGCCTCCCAATGAGCTTCTGCCGGTACTCCCTGGTGTGGCAGAAGTGCCGGCTGTGCACCCGGAAGCATAAGAGGCTCTCCTTGTGGTCCGGAGGAGGCGTAATCCCTCCTTCAGTCCTTCCGGGTGTCCTGGCTGGGTACCACCCCAAGCCACTCGCCACAATATATATATCGTATATATACTGCTCAAAAAAATTACAAGAACACTTTTTAATCAGAGTATAGCATCAAGTCAATGAACCTTCTGGGATATTGATCTGGTCTTTTAAGTAGCAGAGGGGGTTGTTAATCAGTTTCAGCTGCTTTAGTGTTAATGAAATTAACAACAGGTGCACTAGGGGGGCAACAATAAGATGACCCTCAAAACAGGAATGGTTTAACAGGTGGGGGCAACTGACATTTTTCCCTCTTCATCTTTCCTGACTGTTTTTTCACTAGTTTTGCCTTTGGCTGCAGTCAAGTTACTACTGGAAGTATGAGGTGATACCTGGACCCTACAGAGGTTGCACAGGTAGTCCAACTTCTCCAGGATGACACATCAATATGTGCCATTGCCAGAAGGTTTGCTGTGTCTCCCAGTACAGTCTCAAGGGCATGGAGGAGATTCCAGGAGACAGGCAGTTACTCTAAGAGAGCTGGAGAGGGCCGTAGAAGGTCCTTAACCTGTCAGCAGGACTGGTATCTGCTCCTTTGGACAAGGAGGGACAGGATGAGCACTGCCAGAGCCCTACAAAATGACCTCCAGCTGGCCACTGGTGTGAATGTGTTTGACCAAGCAATCAGAAACAGACTTCATGAGGATGACCTGAGGGCCCGATGTCCTCTAGTGGGCCCTGTGCTCACTGCCTGGCACTGCCATAGAATACCAGAATTTGCAGGTCCACCACTGGCGCCCTGTGCTTTTCACAGATGAGAGCAGGTTCACCCTGAGCACATGTGACAGATTTGAAATGGTCTGGAGAAGCTGTGGAGAACGTTATGCTGCTTGTAACATCGTTTAGCATGACCGGTTTGATGGTGGGTCAGTGATAGTCTGGGGAGACATATCCATGGAGGGACACACAGACCTCTACAGGCTAGACATGGGTACCTTGACTGCCATTAGGTGTCAAGATGAAATCCTTGGACCCAATGTCAGATCCTATGCTGGTGCAGTGGGTCCTGAGTTCCTGTTGTTTATCCCACCTGTTACTTTCCTGAAGCTGTTACCCATAATCCTTGTCTTGGGGCATCCAGTAAATTTAGTCTTGATACAAACCTTAAATTAATTGATAACCAAAAAATAAGGTGTATAATTAGACCAAGGGATAAAACCAGACCCTCCACCAGGGGCATCTGTAATAGAAATTTACTACAAATTAAAACAAAAAGTATATCACCAATTCAGAAAGAAGCATACAGTTTTAAATGCTGCTTATTGAACATTCGCTCTCTTGGCACTAAAGCTGTTTTGGTAAATGATATTATATTAAGTACAAAATCTGATCTGTGTCTTCTCACCGAAACCTGGCTTAGTAAATGTGACACTGTACCCCTAGCTGAGGCGTCACCAGATGGATACTCGTTCCTTCATAAGTCTAGAGATTCAGGTCGAGGAGGGGGCCTTGGAATAATTCATTGTAACAAAATGCAAATCACTTCTAAAAATTTAGGCAACTTTACATCCTTTGAAGCATTCATTTTAAATATTAAAACAGATTCCAACACAATTATAGTGCTAGTCAATAGACCACCAGGGCCGTATTCATTGTTCATGTCTGAATTTAGCAACCTTTTATCTGACTTGGCTATAAATTATGATCACGTAGTACTGATGGGGGATTTTAATGTACACATTGATGTGGAAACTGACACTTTTAGCAAATGTTTTACTTATTTGTTAAATTCAGTAGGATTTTGTCAGAATGTCAAAGGTCCAACTCATAATCATAACCACACATTAGATTTAATTATAACTTACAAAGTTGAAATTCAAAATTTAATTATTACTCCATTAAATGAAGTTATTTCTGATCACTACTTAATTACATTTGATTTGGTCCTGCCCTTGCGAACACACTCCCAGATTAAAACAAAGACAGTGCGGCATCTAGATTGTAATTCTGCTTCAAAATTTATAGATACTTTGAGTAAGTCGAGTGTAATTGTGGAAAACCATTTAGATCAGTTAACATCAAATGTAAACACAGAAAACAATTTAGATGAGCTAACATCACATTATAATGTGACCTTGAGAGATGCTCTGGACACAGTGGCTCCCCTTAAAACAAAAGTGATCAAAGCACATAGAAACTCTCCCTGGTTTAATGAAAACACTCGAGCTCTTAAATTAGAGTGTCGAAAACTGGAACGCAGATGGAGAACAACAAAGCTACAGGTCTTTCAAATTGCATGGACAGAGAGTGTTAATAAATATAAAAAAGCCCTCTTTAAAGCTCGGTCAGAATATTATTCTACATTAATAGATAGCAATAATAAAAATCCTCGGGCACTGTTTAGAACAGTGGCTAAATTAACAAATGGAAATTCAGATCAACAGTGCAAAATACCAACAGACATTAGCAGTACAGACTTTATTAACTTCTTCAATGAGAAAATTAAAAATATAAGATCCCAGATCTCTGCATCACAGTACAAACCAAATACTAGCTTAGCAGACCCTGTCTCACATTGCACTCAGCACTTTAGTAATTTTAATCCTGTAACTGAGCAGGAAGTCTTAAGTTTAATTTCTAAAATGAAGCCCACTACTTGTTCCCTAGATCCAGTGCCAACAAAACTAGTAAAAAGTGCAATGGATGTTCTTGCAGCGCCTATCCTAAACATTATCAATAGTTCATTATTGCATGGCACAGTACCTGATACACTAAAAGTGTCAGTCATTAAACCATTACTTAAAAAGTCAGACCTTGACCCACATATACTAAATAATTATAGGCCTATTTCAAATTTACCGTTTCTCTCTAAAATACTAGAAAAAGTAGTCGCCAGTCAGCTTCAGACACACCTTATGCATTACAATTTATTTGAGAAATTCCAGTCTGGTTTTCGCACTGGTCATAGTACAGAAACGGCACTAACACGGGTTGTAAATGACATTCTGATATCCTCTGATGAAGGAAACTCATCTGTAATTATGTTGTTGGACTTAAGTGCAGCATTTGACACCATCGACCATTCTATTTTACTGCACAGGCTAGAAAATGATGTTGGGCTTACAGGCACCGTGCTCGCTTGGTTTAGTTCTTACTTATCAAATCGATTCCAATATGTACAGAAATGTGCTGACAGTACTCCATCATTATACACAGAAGTTCAATATGGTGTCCCGCAGGGCTCAGTACTGGGACCTTTACTGTTTTCACTGTACATGCTTCCACTGGGATCTATCATTAGGAAACATAATGTTAATTTTCACTCGTATGCAGATGACACCCAGTTATACCTTTCATTTAAATCAAATGAAGTTTCTCCAATGTGGTCTTTAATTAGTTGTGTTAGTGAATTAAAGGAGTGGATGAATAAGAACTACTTGTCTTTAAATACAGATAAAACAGAGATGTTAATTGTTGGAGGGAATGATGCTGATCACAATAATATTTTGTCATCATTTAACTCAATGGGAATCCCAGTCAATTTTACTGAATCAGCCCGCAATTTAGGAGTTATCTTTGACTCTAGCATGTCATTTAAAGCGCATATTACAAAGTTGTCCAAAACATGTTTCTTCCATCTTAAAAATGTTAGGAAATTAAGGCGCTTTTTAAATAAACAGGATTCTGAGAAACTAATTCATGCATTTATCTCTAGTAGGATTGACTACTGCAATGCGGTGTTCACTGGATGTTCAAACTGTTCTTTATACAGCCTCCAGTTAATCCAAAATGCGGCTGCGAGAATTATTACAAGAACAAGAAAATACGAACACATAACTCCAGTTCTTAAATCCTTACACTGGCTCCCGGTTAAGTTCAGGGCAGATTTCAAAATCCTTCTTTTAACATATAAATCATTAAATGGTCGAGGTCCGGCTTACTTGTCTGAACTTATCATGACTTACAAACCAGAGCGCACATTAAGATCTCAAGATGCCGGTCTGCTTATGATTCCAAGGATTAATAAAATAACAGTGGGGGGTCGAGCTTTTAGTTACAGGGCCCCTAAACTGTGGAATGGTCTGCCTGCTACTATAAGAGATGCCCCTTCGGTCTCAGCTTTTAAATCCCGGCTGAAGACTCACTACTTCAGTTTAGCATATCCTGACTAGAGCTGCTGATTAACTGTACAGACTGCATCTCTGTTGTTAGTCATTAGCACTTAAACATAAGTAACATGACAGTTATAATTGGATACTAACCCTCACTTATTCTGTTTTTCTTCTCGGTACTCAAATGTGGCACTTGGTGCCACGGCCCACCTGCCAAGTTGTTTTGCCTGCCTAAGGAAAAGTCATCCCAGATGGAGGATCGCAGGAATCGTGGGAGAGAGGGGTCCTTTCATCGGATTGGCTGGCCCAGCACTGTTTCAGCCGTGGAATGGCCAAATGAGGGAGGCAGCTTGAAGGATGAGGTCTCCAGGACTCTACACAAATACAAATCTTATTATGGGATATATCATCTACTGTTAAATTCTGCTCTGTACTTCTAAAATTTATATATATATATATTTTTTTATTTCTTACTATATTGAGAAATTGTTCTGTGTACTGTACTGTATTGTATTGACCCCCTTCTTTTGACACCCACTGCACGCCCAATCTACCTGGAAAGGGGTCTCTCTCTGAACTGCCTTTCCCAAGGTTTCTTCCATTTTTCCCTACTAGGTTTTTTGGGAGTTTTTCCTTGTCTTCTTAGAGAGTCAAGGCTGGGGGGCTGTCAAGAGGCAGGGCCTGTTAAAGCCCATTGCGGCACTTCCTGTGTGATTTTGGGCTATACAAAAATAAACTGTATTGTATTGTATTCTGGTGCACGACAATGCCCGGCCTCGTATGACGAGTTCCTGGTGGATGAACAAATTGATACCATTCACTGGCCCCACACTCACCTGACATAAATCTAATAGAACACCTCTGGGTCAATATGTTTCAACATATGTCACAATATGTCAATCCGATGCCGCCAGGTTGCACCTCAGACTGTACAGGAGCTCAGTGATGCCCTGGTCCAGACCTGAGAAGACATTCCCCAGGACACCATCCGTTGTCTCATTAGAAGCATGCCCCAATGTTGTCAGGCATGCATACAAGCACGTGGGGGCCATGCAAACTAGTGAGTATGATTCTGAGTTGCTGCAATGAAATTTCGGCAAAATGGACTAGCCTGCTGCATCATTTCTTCACTTTGATTTTCGGGGTGTCTTTGAATTCAGCCCTCAGTAGGATGATAATTTTCATTTCCATATAATGATGTGGCATCTTTTTGTTCTACATTACCCAGTCCAGATCAGTGTAGCTATCCAGCATAATTTTTTCCCATTGTGATCTGATGTGTTTTCAATGGTACTAGAGATTTGCATTCATGAAAGGTGCCAGAAACTTATTTTAGGTTTTCATGTTTTTTAAAACTATCAGCAAAACTGACCCCTTTGAAATCTTATAGTTAAATAATAAATAATGAGATACTTAAGGGCATCATTGAAAATTAAGAAGGAAAACACTCAGAACAGTAAACAGAAACACTTTTTTGTAGAACGCATTAAAATATTGCAGCAAAATATTGAGTTAGGCAATTGAAGCAGACACCCTAATACTTTTTCAAGAAAATCTTCTCCAAATTCCAAGATAACTTGGCTATCACTAACCTAACCAGCTTACTAAGTGAAAATCCTATGGTTTGTAAACTTTATTTTGTCTTCACAGTAAATAAAATGAAATATCTATCCTTCCACCCATTCATTTTTATTCACTAATTCAGATTTGTCTTTTTTAGGATATTATTATAAGACACTTTAGTATTTAATCATAAAACATGAATAACAGGTGGTTTCACAAAACAAGTAGGTGCAAAGGATTCAAGGGACAGGAGAAGCAGAGACAACAGTATGGCCTTCATTGTTGTACAGAAGTCAAGAAAAATGAGAAGGTGGACAAGTATCCTATAGAGGGCTTTGTATCCCAGACAATTGTAGAGTGCTCCAGGTGCACTAAATTACCAAACAGTTTATGCAAGATGAACAAAAGTCAGTAAGTTTTTGGTATCATCAGGAGCTACGGATAAAACAGCTTCAGAATTTCATGAGAATTCTCCTGTCTCCGGAAGTAGCCCCGTTATGGTATATAAAACCACCTCAGTACATCTGACCCCTTTGGTGTGAAGTTGAGAGGTGATTTGGGCAAATGTTTGATTGGTGAGATGAAGAAAGATGGCAGGGCTGAGAGGTGGACAGAAATGTGAGGTGATGGTTTTCTACAGTGCATTGAGTGGATGAGACTGGATGAGCCACCACAGTGGGCCCAGAGAAGCTGAAGAGTTTTGCTTTTGGTTAATTTATTTGCTGTTTATTTTCTTCATGTTTTCCTTTCCCTTGTGTTTATTCTTGATTTAATAAAAGACTCTCATCATTTTTTTCTCATTTGTTTTCTTTTGGGGTTTCTGCACACCTCCAGAGTGCCCCTTTTGATATAAATTTTAGTTTTGGCACTTGTGGAATTACCCTGAAACCTTATTTGTTCATTCATACTGGGGATTTCTTATTGTTATTAATACTTACTGTCTTGATTGTGACTTCATTGTGGCATTATCATTTTTGTATTTTTTTTATTTTGGCCATAGCTGTAATGTTTATGGCAACAGTGCTGTTGATGGTCACATGATATATTGACATTGCTATGCATAATGTTGTGAACCTTACCTGTTCTCTGACCTCAATTCTGCCTGCTCTGAAAAAACATTTCATCTCCTGGTCTTTATCTCTAACATTTTGCATATGCTCGCATGATTCCCCCATTGCATTTGCCACACCTATAGTCACACATGATTAAATTAAAAAAACATGTTAAAGAAAGCTAAAAAAGCATAGACAGGAGAAAAAATTAGTGTTTACAATGCTTTTGTTCAGTATTACAAACTCAGATTTGCTTTTCATTTTTATGTTAGACATCTAAGTATACACAGCAGAATAAAGTTCTAAGTTTGAATAATCTGAACAGTTGTTCTTTCCTCATACCACAAAATCATGGATTTGACTGTAAAAGAATGTCCTTGCGTACTTTGCATTTTTACCTGCTTTTGCCCTTTTTAGCTTTCAAACTGCTCAGGATGAGCTCAGCTCTTGCCTCTGGAAGAATGTCTCATGCATTTTGGGGAGTGAGGAGCTGTACCTGTACAACAGCTCAGGAGAAGAAACCTTAGGTGGAAAAATGGTCCTTACCAATTCTAACAAATTGTAGTACCAGATAATGTATACCTAATTAAACATATTAGTTTTGAATGCACAAATGGATTTTTGAAATTTAAAAGTACACCTTATGAGTAGGATTTAGGAGTCAAAATGGTTTTGTGACTATCAACTGTCACACACGTGCACTTGGGAGTCAACCAAAGGGACCAGAAAATGCCAATCTCACGGCAGGCTGGGGGGCGGAGGCTTGTGCTAAACCGCTCTGTTTTCTCTCAGTAGACCAAATATGAGAAATCCTACCTGTCCCGGCCCCGAGGTCGTCACTTCCTGTGAACATACTATAAAAACACCCCATCCTTCGTATTTAAACAGTTCTACTCTGAACTTGAACCTGTACACACTGTACTCAACTCAAAGCCTTTTGCAGCCAGGGAAACTATATGGGTGGCTGCCCCAAACCTTTGTTGTGTGTCCAGTTGTTTATTTCACACAACTTCCACAAAGTGTAAAGAAGCCATTAAGGAAGCTAAGAGAACATGAGGTTATAAAGCACAATGTGAAGTGTACAAATCAGAGGAGGTTGTGCCAGAGCTAACTAATGTAACAGTGAAGCCTCACTTGGAGTACAGCATGCAGTTTTAGTTTCCAAGCTACAGAACGACATAGCAGCACAAGAGAAGGAGTTGAAACTTTTCATTTTAAGCAAACAGAAATTAAGAGATAACATAGCAGAACTGTTGACAGTTATGAAGATAATTAGTACAGTGTATCCATGCTTTGATTTTAAAATAAAATCTTCAACAAGAAAGCGAGGGCACAGGCAATAACTTGTTAAGAGCAAATTTTGTGTAAATGTTATAAAAGTTTTCCTTGGCACAAAGATCCATAGACACATGGAATAAATTAGTGTGTTATACACTAGGAATTTAGGAACCTTTAAATGTTGTTTTATAATATTTACTTAAATTGGAGTGTAAAGCTTTGTTGGGATGAGTAGCCCATTCTATTAAAAAACATTATAATGTTCAATTGTGGGAGGAGGTCATATTATAGAACAAGGTCTTCAGTTGTTTGCAAAGAATCTCTGAAATTAACTGAAAGGAAAAGGGAAAACAAAGGAAGTGGCAGATCTATACAGATTGTCATCTTTAACTGTAAATTTTAAGTTCTGATTAAAATAAGGAGAGCATGGCAAGCATTGCAGAACAGAGTCCTGAACAGGGTTGCTTGTCTCACTCTCCTTGATTAGGCAAGGAATATGGAAAGGTGGAAATTTCTCAGAACAGAAGAGCTACTCCTACACAAGGGCCATAACGAGGTGTTATGACCTTGTCACCAGGATGCCTGCAATAAGTGCTATATTAGGTATGGCACAAAGGGAGAAGACCCGGTCTAGTCTCATAACATTCTTGAACTGCTATACATCTCTGTTTAAATAGATATCGCAATGAAGAAACAAATTATAAGTGAGTGTGTCTTTAACAAAAAAAGAAAAGAACAAATACAAAAAGTAATCTAATCAATTATTGTCTGATTATTGAAAACCATCATCTTTATCATGTTCCTTCTAGGCTGCATTTGAAATGAATTGAAGAAGGCACACAAATGTAAAATCCATATTTGTATGGATCCAGTGTCCTAGATGCCCATGACCAGTTGCATTTTTCCCAGGTACTCTGGTTTTCCTCCAGAATTCCAAAGATTTGTGTGTGTTAACTTAATTTGTGATTGTGGGTGTGTTTGAGTGGGCCATGCAATAGACTGGTTACCTAACCAGACCTGAATCCTGCTTTGCACTCAGTGCTGCCAGCATAAGCTTCAGCCCACTGAGAACTTAAATCAGATTAAAAAACAGGTCTGAGAATGTTATCTTAGGTTATCTGATGATGATAAATTGATGTCTTCTTTTTCTTTATATTAAATTGATTTAACAGTAACAGAGGCATGTAAATTTATGAAGGGTGCATTTTAATGCAACATGTAGTGATTCTGAATATGACTTTATAAAAGGAATATAAGACTACCTTGACACTGTGAAATTTTTTTAGCAATTGAACTGAAGGTTTTATTACTTAAAAACTGTACTACAATCCCCTTAAAAGAAAAAAAAGAAATAAAAAATATTATTCATGTAGTATTCACTTATTGGAATACCATTTATTATCAAACTAATCCTTCACTTCACAGTCTTTGACTTCAGCGGGCTTCTGAGCAATTGACTGATACTTTTAATAAAATCTGATTGTATCAGAACAGGCGCCATGCAAATGAAAAGTCAGCTTTGGACAAGCTGCCTTTTGTTCAGATGAAAAATAATTTATGTTGCTCTTTGCCTATCTTTTAGTAGTTTTTGAAAAGAAAAATCCTAGTCCCAGGTCATGTCTTCTAACAGCACTGTCATTATCAGTAAAAACACCAATAGCCTTTGACTGGTCTAAAATTTCACTTTATGTTTGCAACCTCTAAAGGTGCTAGCATGACTTTTTTTTTTTTTTGCTTTGCATTATGTCCACCAGTACCTTTTCATACCTTTTTGATCCAGTTGAGGGTCAAAGTGAGCTAAAGGCTATTCCAATTGAACCAATTTCAAGGTAGGGAGCAATCAATCAATCACTGAATCAACAAGTTAATTAAAAGGGCAGGCTCAGTTACAGGACACACTCCATTCCCCTTGGAGGTCGTAGCAAATGAGAGAGTTAAAACAAAACTTAGTGCCGTTATGATCAATGCTGCCTAATGTCTCTCTGGCACTCTAACACTGAGGACTTTCAGCCAACAAATTATTCAGCAGAAGTGTGTCAAGGAAACGTCATGGGAGCTCCTTTATACCAACAGCAATACACCAGCGTAATGCTGCACTGTGACTGTGAAAGCTAAATTAGACTTTTCTTTCTTTTTAATTTTCTTTTTTGATCACACTTAAGTGTGTGTGTATATTTACTTATTTACTTAATTATCTACCTATTTATGTATTTATTTATTTAAACAACTTCTGTAAAAAGCCAAATTTCACTGACAGACTGAGGAGATCTTCCTCACCAACACTATGCGACTCTTCAATTCCACCCGCGAGAGTAAACATTAACATTATACAAAGTTACTGTCTGTTATACCTGCATTTTTATCACTCTTTAATTTAATATTATTTTTTATCAGTGTGCTACTGCTGGAGTATGTGAATTTCCCCTTCGAGATTAATAAAGTATCTATCTATCTATCTATCTATCTATCTATCTATCTATCTATCTATCTATCTATCTATCTATCTATCTATCTATCTATCTATCTATCTATCTATCTATCTATCTATCTATCTATCTATCTATCTATCTATCTATCTATCTATCTTTACATATAACTGCCTGGTCACTATTTGTGTGACATTTTAAACTTTCCTCCCACATCTCCAAAGGCGTGTGTTAAACTGATCAGTGCTTTTAAAATTTCTCTCCTGTGAGTATCATTGTTTGCATGACTACACACTGTGGCAGTCCGGTGTGGTGGATTCTCACCCTGCACACAATGTTGTCAGGATAAACTCCAGCTCTCCATGACCCTGAACTGGATTAAACTTTTTGGAATGTTATGTTTCTAATGTTCACATAAACCTGCACTTACAGAAAATAAACCTTAAATGATGAGAGGAGAGGTAACACTTTTAATGAAAAGAAATCAAATTAGCTTAAAATAAAGGTATTTGCTAACATTAATTTAGTGTAAATTGAGCAAAGGTAAGCTTAAGTGCTCACAAAGAAGATCAAAAGATGTACAACGTAAGACTCTCTGCTGAATAATATAATATTCTAAAACCTGCTTAATCCATTTCAGTGTTCTATTTCTTTTTCTTTTTTTCCTGCGGCTCTGGTTCATAGCATGGGTAGCATATTTCTGCAGTTGTTGAATGTGAACCGTTTGGCTTATCAGATTGTTCCACCAGCTTGTTTTCCAGTCAAGATGGAGCCTTGTATTTGCATGATGTACAAAGGAAAAAAAATTGCTAGGAAAAGAACAGAGACACTTCCTTAACTTTAAGTCTGTTAAAACATGGACGTAACCCAGAAGAAATGAAGCTGAAATTTAACCATTTCTTTGACACTAATTCAATGAGACTAACTGGAAAATCAGGATTATAATGGGCACTATAAAGAGAAGTTTGGCTTGCAAAAGATTGTCATGGACAAGGGCAGCACAGGGTAGCACACTGTAAAAACAAAGTTCAAGAAAAACAGAGCAAGAGAGAGAGATGATATGGTGGCAGAAATTTCAAAAATTTGATATTGTTCCCTTATTTTCTGAATTCAATAAAACATTGTTCCACTGGCTGACCTATACATTTATCCTACCGGCTATGGATAAATCAATTAAATAACTAAGCACAATGGAAGTATGGGAAAAATAAAGTATTAAATGAACAGACAAAGAGAAAACCTTAGACATATAAATGCCTAACTATACAAAATGCTCAACCCTTGTCTACCAAATGAGGTGATTCGTTTGTTTGCCTATCAAAGTACTGCAAAGTTCTCCCTTTCTCACTTCAGGCTGTCTATACTCTGGTATGTCTTCCTCCTGCTAGTTGTATTCTTGCCCTAGATTATCAAAAGAAGCCCCTGGCAACGAGGCACCATCCCAAGGTCACTTATAGGATCAATTCTAGTGTGAGGGGAGTGAAACATTTCCTCCATTGACATGAACCTAAAATTTCCTCCTTCAGTCACCCTTCTGGGTCTCCAGGGCAACTCTGTCACTGCCTGTATTGTTATTGGGATAGCCATGGTTCCACTATTCAATAAAAACCATATTCAATAAAAGAAGCCTAAGTGTCTGGATAAATGTCCACTCTAAAAAACAAAACAAAAAACAAAGTAAGAATGGCCCCCTATAGTATATAATTAATTTTACAAAAAGGCATTAATTGCTTCAGAATGACTATACTGGTCTTAGAAAACATACTGCAATATTGTTCACTAGGGAAAGCCATAGGAGATGTTGTCAGCTTAGCACCTTGTCCAAAAATGAGAGTAATAGAATAATACAACAGTGCCCCAGACAGATTATGAAAATGATTGTGCTTTTTATCATAAATATAGCCCACATAAGCACAGGGAGAGCTCAAAGTAATAAAAGACCTAAAGACCCAGTGGTAACAGGGACTACTAAGGAGGTACTGAGTGATTTGGAAATTGTTGAAGGAGAAGTACTGCTTAGATTAAATACTCTGAAATCAAACAAATCACCAGGACCAGATAATATTTATCCTCGAGTGCTCAAGGAGGTTAGTGAGTACATGTATTAACCCTTGATGCCTATTTAGGAAGTCACTGTGCACTGGAGAAATTCTGAAGGACTGGGGAAAATGGCAAATATTATCCCATTATTTAAAAATAATGACCAGGCAAATCCAAGCAACTATAAGCCAGTAAGTTTAACAAGCATCACAGGTAAATTAATGGAAGAAATTATTAAGGAAAAGATAACACACAGCAACACACAGAATTTTATTGAACAGTCAGCATAGGTTTAGATGAGGTTAGGTTGTGTTTTATTAACATGGTGGAATTCTATGAGGAAGCAACAAAAGGATATGATCAAAGTGGAGCTTATGATATTATTTATTTTGACTTTCAGAAAGCTAAGGTACCACATGACAGGTTGGGCATCAAACAAAATGAAGTAAGAGTATGGGGTGTTGTTTGCAGATGGGTGCAGAATTGGGTCAGACACTAGGGGCGGAGGGTGATGGTGTAAGGAACCTTATCTTAAATTGGTCAAGTTAAGAGTGGTGTCCCTCAGGAGTCAGTGTTAGGGTTGCTGTTATTTTTAATAAATAGTATAAACAATTTTGATTTGAATAAAAATAACAAGCTGGTTAAGTCTGTAGATAATACCAACCTGCCAGGAGGATTGGCAGATCCATATTACTAACCGAGAATGGTAAACCGGATGATGGACGCAGGCACATCCGGCCATGGGCCGTAGCTGCAAAAAGACGTACTGCACAGGCGCAAAAAGAGTCCGCGAGAGTCGGCTGAGGAGCCGGGAAAGGCGGACAAAAGAGGGCGAGAGAGGCGGATGAGGGGCCGCGAGAGGCGCAGGCGCAAAAAGAGTCCGCGAGAGTCGGAGAAAGGCGGAGAAAAGAGGGCGACAAAGGCGGATGAGGGGCCGCGAGTGGCGGACAAGACCACAGAAAAAAGGAGTGAGCACATACAAAAAGGACAAATGAGGCGCAAAGTCAAACGCAGGAAAAGCACGAAACACATTGCACACGAAACTAGACCCGAAAAAAAAAAAAAAAAAAAAAAAAAAAGAGGCTCGCACACAACAGCAAGGCACCCCCCCCCCCCTACAGGCACCGGACGGGACACACACCAAGAGGGGGATTCAACAAGCCCATGGAACACAAAAAAAAGAACACAAAACCACCCCACAGACCCTACAAGCGAGGGACGGGACACACACAAAGAGGGGGATTCAACAAGACACAGGAACACAAAAAGAAAGAAGACGCTCGCGCAACAACAATCCTCAACAACCCCCCCCCCCACCCACATCCATAAGAAGTCACACCCAAAGCCACATATTCTAAAGTGAACGTCAGCACCTTCACACTAGACAGCATAGGTGTCAGCATTGGTGGATCTCCTTACAATAAAGCACTATTAACCGTTCAACTGCAGAAAAGGAAACATATTGAAACAAGTCATGAATACACGGTCACGGGTACAAAACGAAAAGGAAAGGATAACAGGAACAAACACACGAACACGAAAGAAACAACAAAATAGACGGCTATGCAGCATAGGTGGATCTCATTACCATAAGGCACTATTAACCGTTCAACCGCAGAAAAGTCTCCATATTAACAGTGAGTGCAATACTTCTTATTACTTATCCATATTTCTAAAAGAAAAAATGTCTCGACTCCAAAAACGCAAAGCTCAACTACAGCTTCTAACTAACGATGTACCTAAAAGTAAAAACTTTATGAACTGCGTTAGATCCTACAATAGTTCATTTGCTTTTAGTAAATATCAGGCCACCAAAAGGCAATGGCCCATACTGCTTTCGCATATGTGCACAAATACTGCATCGCATTGGAACAGTGCACCCTGAAACAAATCAACAACGCAAATATGCACAAATCTACATCCTGGATCCACATGACGCAAACTATCAATCAAAGTGCTGCATCGCAACAGGCACGGATTCAAAACGAAACACCTCCCGTCTCAGACATACGTTAACGGCAAGGAAGGCTACAACGGGCTTCTCACACAGCACAGGCAAATCGATTACAGCTCCAAAACAACACGTCCCAAATACTACACATGCAACAACGCGCCTCTCAAACGGCACAAGCAAAACATACCCCGGAAAAATTCATTCCGATTAATGAATGTCATTTGCAATCATTGTCATTCAGTTCACTTCCCTGAAGAAACAACTGGCAATACAAGTAATACATTTAGACGTTGTTGTCAAAAGGGTCAAATTAGACTGCCTTCTTTACATTCATATACTGAATATCTACAGAAGATTCTAACTGACGATGTACCTGAAAGTGAAATCTTTATCAACTGCATTAGATCCTACAAATCGGTATCCACTATGAACATTAACGGTGGCACTGCACGTGACATCCGTCTTCAAAAAATGTTGTTCATTGATGAATGTACAATGGCATGAAGTCACTTACTCAACACCATTCATAAACTTCTACAAACGTTTATGAATAATAATATTCGATTTGGAGGAAAGGTACTTTTATTAGGAGGAGATTTTAAATAGTGATTAGCTATTCTTCCAGATGCCATGCACTCAGCTATTGTTCAGTGCACCTTAAAATACGCAGACAATTGGCATTGCTTTCAAAAGATACAGTTAGTAAAAAAGATACGATGTCCAGAACCAGATCATAACAATTGCTTATTACAACTGAGAGATGATACACTCACCAATACAGATGGACTTCAGCCACATATTATTACAATTCCTCAAGCCTTTATCTGCGACGACTTAGTTACAGAGAGATTTGGAACAGCAATCTCATTAGACCAAATGCCCCTTTTAACACAACGCACTATATTATGTCCAAAAAATATTAATGTGGAAAACATAAATACCCAAGTCATTCCATTACTTCCTGGAGAGACACAACTCTTTCTAAGCTCTGACAAAGTTGACTCTGATCACGATAATGACCATCTTCATTGACCTTACAAGTTCTGACCTGGAATTACCTTTTACACTTAAACGGCGTGTACAAAGAAATTTTCCAATAAACCTTTACACTGTGCCACACACTTTATTGTTTGCTTTCTATTTGCATCATCTACACCTTCACACTATTCTATATCTCATTCATACATCACGCTCTTTGTCATTCCCAACACCAGGGGTTGGCGAGCGAAGCGAGCAGGGGGCAGAGCCCCCTAGTAATATAGAATCCATTGAATCATTACAGAGGGAATTGGACAGCATACAGACTGGGGCAGATTTGTGGCACATGAAATTTAATGTAAATAAATATAAAGTATTACACATAGGAAGTAAAAATGTTAGCTTTGAATATACAATGGGAGGTCTGAAAATTGAAAGTACAACTTATGAGAAGGATTTAGGAGTTGTAGTGGACTCATCACTATCAACTTTCAGACAGTGTTCAGAAGCCATTAAGAAGGCAAATCGAATGTTAGGTTATATTGCACAATGTGTGGAGTACAAGTCTAAGGAGATTATGCTTAAGATTGATAATGCACCAATTAGACTTTATCAGGTGTACTGCATACAGTTTTGGTCTCCAGGCTACAAAAAAGACGTAGAAGCTATAGAAAAGGTCCAGGGAGGAGCAACTAGGCTGATTCCAAGACTTCAGGGGATGAGTTTTGAGGAAAGATTAAAGAAGGCTTTTCAGCAAAAGGAGATTAAGAGGTGACATGATTGTTTAAAATAATGAAGGGAATTAGTACAGTGGATTGAGACTTTTACTTTAAAATGATTTCAGCATGAACACGGGGAGACAGTTGGGAAGTTAAGGTTAAATTTAGTACAAATGTTAGGAGTTTTTTCTATACATATAAAAATTTCACTGTACTCTGTACATGTCATAATACCACTGTTACTAGTAAATTGAAGACATTGCTTCGTCTATGCAGTTATTTGCCTTGTTTGCCTGCTTCATTGGCTCACTCATTTAACCTACTATTCTGTTTCTAGACATGGCACTCTGTTCTCACTGCTCATCTCTCTCTATATCACTTCTTCTTTCTCATGACCCTGGGTCTCTTCTGCTATGCTTTTGCCTCAGCTATCTTTCGCACTTTAGACCAAACAGATCCTCTGAGTCTGCTTTTAACTCTCATTTCTGTCCAAGCTTCTGAATCACTTCTGGAGTCAACAAGGAACCCCTCTTGACTATAGGGACACTAGATTAGAAGTCCTCCTGTCAGCTTTTACTGTCCCTCTATAGTCGTGGCCAAAAATTTTGAGAATGACACAAATATTGGCTTTCACAAAGTTTGTTGCTTCAGTGTTTTTACATCTTTTTGTCAGATGTTTCTATTGTATACTGAAGTATAATTACAAGCATTTCATAAGTTTGAAAGGCTTTTATTGACAATTACATTAAGTTTATGCAAAGAGTCAATATTTGCAGTGTTGGCCCTTCATTTTCAAGACCTCTGCAATTTACCCTGGCATGCTGTCAATCAACGTCTTGGCCAATTCCAGACTGATGACAGCCCATTCTTGCATAATCAATGCTTGGAGATTGTCAGAATTTGTGGGTTTTTGTTTGTCCACCCGCCTCTTGAGGATTGACCACAAGTTCACAATTAATCTGGGGTTAAGGTCTGCAGAGTTTCTGAGCCATGGACCCAAAATTCCAATGCTTTGTTCCCTGAACCACTTAGTTATCACTTTTGCCTTATGGCACAGTGCTCCATTATGCTGAAAAAGACTGTTCGTCACCAAACTGTTCTTGGATGGTTGGGAGAAGTTGCTCTCGGAAGATGTTTTGGTACCATTCTTTATTTATGGCTGTGTTCTTAGGCAAAATTGTGAGTGAGCCCACTCCCTTGGCTGAGAAGCAACCCCACACATGAAAGGTCTCAGGATGCTTTACTGTTGGTATGACACAGGCCTGATGGTAGCACTCACCTTTTCTTCTCTGGACAATCTTTTTCTGGATACCCCCAAACAATCAGAAAGGGGATTCATCAGAGAAAATGACTTTACCCCAGTCCTCAGCAGTCCAATCCCTGTACCTTTTGCAGAATATCAGTCTGTCCCCGATGTTTTTCTTGGGGAGAAGTAACTTATTTACTGCCCTTCTTGACACCATTCCATCTTCCAAAAGTCTTCACCTCACATTGCATGCAGATACACTCACACATGTCTGCTTTCATTCCTGAGCAAGCTCTGCACTGGTGGTGCCCAAATCCTCCCATAGCTGAATCAGCTTTAGGAGACGGTCCTGGCGCTTGCTGGACTTTCTTGGGTGCCCTGAAGCCTTCTTCACAACAATTGAACCTTTCTGTTCTAACTCATTCAGCATGACAGAGTGATCTCCTGCTTTGAACTCGTCAACACTCTCACCTGTGTTAATGAGAGGATCACTGAAATGAAGTCAGCAGGTCCTTTTGTGGCAGGGCTGAAATGCAATGGAAATGGGTTTTTTGGGATTAAGTTCATTTTCATGGCAAAGAGGGACTTTGCAATTAACTGCACTTCATCTGATTACTCCTCATAACATTCTGGAGTATATGCAAATTACCATCATAAAAACTGAGGCAGCAAATTTTGTGAAAATTAAAATTTGTCTCATTCTCAAAACTTTTGACCATGACTGTATATTTACTTATTTCAAGTACTTTCTCTGCTACCAATATTCATATAAAAACATAAAGAATGATCTGCGGGACAAACTGTGCGACCTCAGTCTGCTGTGAGAACCAGACCTTCAGGCCCCGGTGTCGCCTGATGGCAATGGCCGAGGGAGTAGCACACTGAAGCGGTACACGAGGAAGCGGAGACGCGGGAAGCGAGCGGGAGTCCGTGTTAGGCTAGAAGCTAACCCTAGCCAGCCAGTGCTCCCGTCCATATTACTTTCTAATGTCTGCTCCCTGGACAATAAATTGGACTGCATCCGACTCCAGTGAACTATCCTGCATGAGTTTACAGACTGTTGTGTCTTTGTTTTCACGGAGACGTGGCTCAGCAACAGAGTTCCAGATGCCGCCATTCAGCTAGATGGGCTAACCGTGTTTCGAGCCAACAGAAATGCTACTCTGTGCGGTAAGTGGTGGACTGTGTGTTTATATCAACACGGAATGGTGCAGTAACTCTGTGCTTGTTTCTAGCTACTGCTCACCGCTAGTGGAGTTTGTGATTCTTAAATGTAGACCTTTTTATTTGCCTTGGGAATTCACCACTATCCACATAATCGGAGTTTACATACCCCCTTAGCACTAAAGCTAAGGAAGCGCACTGGGAACTGTAAAGCACCATCACAGACATACAGAACACACACCCGGATGGACTGGTTATTGTTGCTGGAGATTTCAAGCACTCAAATCTCAAGTCAGTGCTCCCTAAATTCCATCAGTTTGTGGACTTTGCAACGAGTAGGACGAACATGCTGGATCTTATTTATACAAACATTCCTGCTGTATATCGGGTGGAGCCCCGCCCCCCACTTCGGAAACTCAGATCACATCTCTGTCATGTTAATTCCAGCATATAGACCACTTGTCAGATGCACCAAACCAGTTCTAAAGCAGGTGAGAACCTGGCCAGCAGAAGCCATCTCTGCTCTTCAAGACTGTTTGAGTGCACTGACTGGGACATGTTTAGAGAGGCTACAACCAACAGCGACTGTATGAACTTGGAGGAGTACACGTCATCAGTGACCAGCTACATCTATAAGTGCATTGATGATGTTACTGTCTCCAGGAACATCACTGCATGCCCCAACCAGAAAACGTGGATTACAGAGAAAGTGCGTGTGCTACTGAGGACTCGGGACTCTGCCTTCAGGGAAGGTGACGAAATCACCCTGAGAGCAGCGAGGGCCAAACTATCCCGCACCATCAGAGCAGCAAAGCACGCAAACGCCCAGAGAATCCATGGACTTTTCCTACATGACAAAGACATGGAGCATGTGGAAAGGCATCCAGGCTATCACTAATTACAGGACAACACCACCCACCTGTGACGGTGACGCCTCCCTTCCAGATGTGCTGAATAACTTCTATGCACGGTTTGAAGCACAGAACAACGTGGTGATGAGGAAGACCACCTCTCCTCCTAGCGATCAGGCATTAAATCTGACTGTGGCCGATGTGAAAAATACTCTACGAAGAGTCAACCCACGGAAGGCTGCAGAACCAGACAATATTTCTGGCAGAGTACTAAGGAAATGTGCAGACCAGCTGGCAGAAGTTTTTACTGACATCTTCAACATCTCCCTGAGCACCGCCATTGTCCCAACCTGCTTCAAAACCACCACCATAGTTCCCGTGTCAAAAAAGTTACAAGTGTCCAACCTCAATGACTACCGTCCCGTTGCACTCACACCCATCATTATAAAGTGTTTTGAGAAGCTTGACATGAGGCACATCAAAACCCTGCTGCCCCCCCATTGGACCCCCTGCAGTTTGCTTACTGCCAGAACCGTTCAATAGATGATGCAATAGCCACCACTCTCCATCTGGCTCTCGCTCATTTGGACAATAAAGACACATACGTTCGAATGCTGTTTATCGACTTCAGCTCAGCATTCAACATTATCATTCCTCAGCAGCTGAAGGAAAAGCTGAGCCTACTGGGACTGAACACCTACCTCTGTAACTGGATTCTGGACTTCCTGACTGAGAGACCTCAGTCAGTCAGGATTGGAAACAACATCTCCAGAGCCACCACACTGAGCACTGGAGCCCCTCAAGGGTGTGTGCTCAGTCCATTACTGTTCACATTACTGACTCATGACTGTGCAGCAACGCACAGCTCTATTCACATCATAAAATTCACAGATGACACAACTGTGGTGGGTCTCATCAGCAACAACAATGAGTCAGCATACACCACACGCTGCATCCGCAAAGCCACCAGCATTTTGAATGATCCAACACACCCTTCACATTCACTGTTTACACTCCTGCCATTGAGGAAAAGGTACCGAAGCATTCGGGCCCTCACCACCAGAATGTGTAACAGTTTCTTCCCCCAAGCAGTCAGACTCCTGAACACTCATGGACCAATCTGATATCTGATATACTGTATGTGTTCCATTCAACAGTGTTGCACATGTTTGCACATTTGACTCACATGCACCTTGTTATATATTATGTGTCTTTATGTTATGTGTCGTGGATTCTTCATTGTCCTGTGTTTTATGTAGCACCATAGTCCTGGAGGAACGTTATTTCGTTTCATTGTATGCTGTACTAATGTATATGGATGAAATGACAATAAATACTCTTGAATCTCGAATCTTGAATCTTGTCATTTTATTGATCTTTGAGCAGTGATTAGCAACTTTCAACAAGCATGCCATCAATCACCAAGGAGATCTTCTAGGTTGTTGGTAGACCTTTTTCACTTCACCTTTATAAATTGGCCTCTTAAGGGCTCTTCCACACCATAGATGTGTATTGCCATTACCAGGGTTGGCTGGGGTCCCTCTGTTTAGTATATATTTCCCCACATTCTGTCCCCTCCTTCACCACACCAATGTGTCATCATAGTGACTTATTCACTGTGGGAATCTTTTAATAATATTTATATAGTGATATTGAAAGGCATTGAGCTGTGATGGTATGCCATGGTTTATGACTGCACATAAAATAAACAAAGCATTTACATGTATGAATTTACAGTAAAAAAACCCTTCAAAATAGGGAATGGTGCAAGAGAGGGAGAGACAAGAGAGAATGATAAGTTAATTAACTGAGTTGAACTTTCAAAACTGTGGCATTAAGTTAGAACAGTATACAATGTAGCAGTGCGGTGAAGATCAGGGAATGACCAAGCTCATAAATTTAGGGACAGCTTTTCAAAAGCAAAAGGAAACAGGTAGATTTTTGAGGTCTGTGTATTTGTTGGTCAACATATACAAAGTCTTACAAACAGCCTGAACTGATTCTCCTGGTAAATTTTGTATAATAATAAAAAAGCTAACAACAGAGGACACAGCAGTCTAATATATTTTTAGGGTGTAAACAGCATAGAAAAGCTGTACTGACTTGCAATAAGCAATAAAGGAAAAAAATTAAAATGACCTGGAGAAGCAAAAATCAAAACATAGGCCAAGGTTAAAACCTGTGAGTCAAAACAAATCTTTTGTTAAAAGCAAAATGTGATCAAACAATCAGGGTCAAAACATAAGAGCAGAGATTCTTTAACTGGGTTGATCAAAAAAAAAATTCTTTTAACACAGCAATTCAAGGGCTATCATTCAAACTCAGATGAAACATGGTCACTTGAGCCAACCTTGAAACCCTTGATCTAACAAGGTCAGGGTCGAGAGCTCTGTGAATAGGCCCCCTGAGAATGGAGGATACATCACAGCAGTGGGATCCACAAAATGCCAATGCTTGAGACAAAAGGCAAAATAGTGAAACGGCAAAATGTAACAAATTTTTAAAATTTGTTAAGGTGCAAGAAACAGAAAACCAACCCTCAGATTTGGAATCTCTGTGTGTAAAAAACCTTATAACTGATATACAATTAACCAGAAACCCAGCCAGAGTTTGCATAATACTGTAAATTATTGAAAATGATTGAAGTTGAAACAAAGAGATTTCTAAGCCAGTGGGAACGTTTTGGTTGCAACTTTAGACTAGAAGCTATTGCAGGTGAGCTGGAAGAGGAGGAATGTGGAGATAGAAGTTGGTTCAGGTAAATATTCTGTTAGAAGCTACCAAACTTGTTATAACTTGTTGATGCTTTGTAAAGAATGACCATTAAGAAAAGAATTACAGAAGTACAACTGCAAAGTGATAACAACATGGCAAATACTTCAATATCTCATCTAGAGATATGGGAATGTTTGGTAAATGATAAAATAAAGTTTTGACTGCAATTGAAATGGAGGATTCAAAGACCAGACTACTGGAAAGTAAGACATCAAGGCTAAACTGAATTATCCCTGTTTTACAAAAAATGGACCAAAAACAAAGTGTGTCCTATAAACAAAAGACTGCTACTTTTCTAAGAAAACCTGTGCCAGAATACTTTAGCAAAGACATAGCTGCTCAACAGTTGTTATGGAGCACTGCAAATTTTGACTTGACTATAGCAAGTAGTCAAGCAAAATGACACCTTTTATTGGCTAACTAAAAAGATTACAATATGCAAACTTTCCAGGCAACTCAGGCCCCTTCTTCAGGCAAGATGTAATTATTAATGATTACATCTTGCCTGAAGAAGAGGCCTGAGTTGCCTTGAAAGCTTGCATATTGTAATCTTTTTAGTTAGCCAATAAAAGGTGTCATTTTGCTTGACTTCTCACTACATTCATAATGGCTAACACGGTACAACACTCTAGTACTCTTGACTGTAGCGTAACAGAGAAAAGCTATTGGTGATGTGACTATTTACAAAAATAGATTCTGAAGGTTTTATAGGTCTGCAAAAACCAGGTGGGTATTAAAAGGTGAACAGTGTGGACTAGTGGTAATAAGATGGACTTTTCAACTTGTCTCTCATTGTGTGAAATTAAGTAAGCTGCAAGGGGTACTATGGTGCTCTGAGATGATGCACACCATTTGGAATTAAAGATTAGTTAATTTACATCAGAGTCAGTGCTACACACTGTATGTTCAGTCAGAATGGACTGCAAAGCATTTTTGGCTAATTTTCCAACCCAATCACAAGGGGCAAACAGAGCAGTTCATCAGACACATCTCTGCACATCCTTTTTATAAAACTCCAATCTTTTCAACTTCTGAACTAAGCCCACCTAACCAGTTCAGCCAGTTCTTGTAAAGATTTCCTATAGAACTGACCCGAGTACTTAGAACATAAAGCACTCTGACTGATAAATAGCTGGGGCAGTTTGGTGACCTCTTTTCTACACCTGACAGTGACACTCAATGCAGGTTTTTCTGCAAGTAGTAATTATGATGTTATCTGGGGGGTGCAAAGCAAATGTCTGTTTATATACAGTAGATAGGATGACCAGATTATCTTGGAAACAATTAAGGGTAGGGTTTTTTTTTTGTAACGTTAATTTTAGAAATGCAATACTCTAACATCCTCTCAAATTAACATTGCTTGCAACATTGTGAATTTGTTTTTTCGTTAGTTTTGAAAACTAATTGGTTTCTTTTATTAGTTGGTGTGAAGTGTGTCATCAAACATTAAAATACTTTCTTGTATCAATCTCATTCACATAACAACCAGATACCAAAGGTGAAAAAACTGTATCCAACACCATCTAAGACACATGAAGAACTGGCAACAGTCTGTGATCCTTTGCATCTGCCACATATTCACCAGTCCTGTGTGACTTGCCTATCTGCTGATGCACTGCCAGCGCTTGTAGCCCTAAGGTGGCAGTCACCAGATGTTCACCTCTCACTAGCGTCACCTTATGTTCCTCCAGGTTTTTCCGTGCCTTTACTCAGGTGCACCAATCCCAGAAATGCTGCCCCCAGCATAACCCTCTGCTATAGAGTGCCATTGTAAAAAAAGATAAGGCTGCACTCCTGTCCAGTTAAGGGCAGTTAGATAAATAATCATTGTTACAAGGGAATGGATTAATTGAAAAAAAAAGTAAAAAAAAAAATAAGGCAGTCACAGGAAACAAATTAAACAAAACAAAACACATTTGAGAGCCTTCAAAGTAAAAAAGGAAAAATACACAACTTTATGATAAGACACATTTATCCTAGGCTACAAATTAGCCTTGCCTGCCCATCCATTGTGTTCTTCTTTGTGCTGTTGCTGTTATTTTTTTCTTTTTAGATTTTTGAGAGGCAGCTGGTGAAGTTGTTTTAACTTTATTTGCCTATTATATACCCATTACAATATCCATTATAGTACTAGGGTGTTGTACCGTGAGCTTTCATATTGTAATCTTTTTTAGTTAGCCAATAAAAGGTGTCATTTTGCTTGGCTCAATATCCATTATATAAAACATTGGACTATTCCTTTTGATGCTACAAAATTGTGTCTTTGACGCTAATGTCTTCTAGGGGCTTCCTGTGTGATGTTGGCCTTGCCAGTATGTGCATCTGTTGGTGAGGATTTTGGTAGCTGATGGCTACAGTTTTTTAGGATGTGTTAGGTGAGCTATTTTGCTTCCTGTTTTCTCTCACTTTTGTAAGCCTATAAAAAATCATGGTCTTTTTTCTTAATAAGTGATAATTTATAATGCACAGTACAAATAATAACTGATAGTTAATAGTAGACAGATAGTAGACAGATAATAATAACAATAATTGTTATACAGAAAGTCATTTGGGTTCAGGAAGAACCCATGGAACTGAACAAGAAGGACCTGATGCCTCAAAGCATGTTCCTCAGTTTTTCCAGGTTCGGACCAAATCCAAGCAATGAGGCCACATCAAGAAATGACCGTAGCAGCTAAGGGTTCAAGGCCTGCCAGGTAGGGGCAATGGTGAAAGAGGAAGACCCATCTCCTTTTGGTCACATGACCCAGAAGCTGTTGGCAGAAATGGAGACTGCAAGCCTAGGAGCCAATTTTCTTCTGGAGAATGATAGAGAAGTGTACATACTGTACTACAGTGAAAGAAGCCTAAGCTCATATTGTTAGAAGGATGGGTGAATATTGTGGACTCCTTTAAATCATAAACTGCAAAGAAATAAAAGAGCTCTTGTGGACTTTGAACTGGTTAAATTCGCTTGAATTCTGCCAATAAGACCCTTTCTTTTGTGTTTACTGCAACAACCGCACCAGTGACATCAGTATAAAATTTTATTTAAAGCTAGCTGTGTAAGCCCGTGCTGTAAAAAGCACAGGGTCCTAGAAACTATTGAAATCATTAGAAAAAAAAAATTGAACTGTAGAGATGTCAGGCAATTGAAAGGATATACTCTGGGCATCTCTCTCCTAGGAGGATTCGTATTGCCGACATGCTCACATCGATTGTATATTAATGGTGGGAGGAAAAGTAAAAGGGATACCGTTTTGATGATGTGCTCACCACACTTCTGTAATAGCGGATAAGCAAGTGACTCTCTCTTCGGATGTTTCGTTTTGCTGATGTGCTGGCCTCACTTGTGTATCCTTGGAGGTGGAGCCCTTGGTCCGACTCCACCTCTCACTTCTGGGCCAGACAGACACACACACTTCCACACGTAGACTTTTATATATAAGATGAGGAAGTGGAATAATGTCAGAAAAATAGAGTAACCAATAACTCCAATCAACAAAACTAGAGATGTGACACTAAAATTGTAAAAAAAAAGATAGCATAGCAAGACTGACAGAGCCAGAAGAGTTTCAGGTAGCCAAAACCAAAAACTAAAGGAATGGTAGCCAGAAATCAAGAAGAACAGTAACAAGTTACTGCTAAGTATTTTAGTGAATATCTAAACACTTGGACAAGCCAAGAAGGGAAGAACACTGACCTTTATACTCTTGAACTGGTAATGTCACACGGTGCATGTGTCTAGTTGACCTTACCTAGGAAATGTCTGGAAACCAAGACAAACAAAATGTCCATTTGAGAAAGAAAACTACTGAAGCTTATTCCCACCATTCAAATAAAAACGTATTGTGTTATTTTGCAAAAGTGTTGTTACATAATTATTGTGTTGTTTTCCAAAAGTACTGTGTTATTTCACTATAAGTTTTGCTTTATTTCACAAAAGCATTGTGTATTTACACAAAAGATATTGCTTGGTGTTATTGGCATCTTGATGCACATGTGTGCTCTGGATGTCCTGTGACGGCTAGTGAGGGATTGATTAAGGATGTACACATGACAAGGACTGAACAAAAGTCACAGCCATATGTACATCCTGTAGGCGCTGAGGGATAAATTTAATTCACACGTTTAGGGTCACGGGAAGCCAGTGATTATCACAGCAGCACTGGCTGTAAGGCCTGTAACAGCCTGCTGCTGCCGGTAACATTAAGCATGTGTGAGGAGGGAGAGGTGAAGAAAGTAGGTAGCTTGCAATCAAGAGGCGATAACTGAACAAAAGTTAGAGGCGAACATTTAATTTTAATCAAGTTTAGTAAGTTTACTACAGATAATTTAACACTGGCAGAGTGGTAGTGCTGTGCTAACATTCTTGACTCATGCCCCGAGGGTCTGCAAGGGTGTAAGACAAGAAGCAAGATACGCCTATACTTTTTAGGGCATAATTGCACAGCCAAACAGAAAAGAGTGTGCTGCATGCAATCCATTAACAGAAACCTATAAAGTGTATTAGTATTAATTTAGTTATTTACTATAGATATTTTAAATGATGTAAAAGAAAGGGATAGATGGAGATGGATGATCTGCTGTAGCAACTCCAAAATGGGAGCAGCCAAAAGAAGATGAAAACTATAGATATTTTAAAACAGTGTGATCTGATGGCGAGGCAGGTGTTCATACCTTGGGGATAGAAAACGTTGATGGATGTTATTTACTTCACAGCACACAATGAACTGAATGCTTTTTGTTAACTGAGAAGTAATCCTGACACATTTTCAGTATTCAAAGATCTTGTCTGCTGCTGCCGATAACATTGGATACTTGTGTGAAGAGATGGGTTAAACACTCCTGTAGCATACAATTAGCTGACATGCAAGGGGAAATCATGCAAACCTCATGCAGACTCTGGCTCTGTGAGTCAGAAATGACAGTTCTGTGCCACCACTCTTCCTATGTTCAAACATTCTATACTAAACTTTAATCTGATTAAAACTAAATGTACAGTTAGGTCCATAAATATTTGGACAGAGACAACTTTTTTCTAATTGTGGTTCTGTACATTACCACAATGAATTTTAAATGAAACAATTCAGATGCATTTGAAGTGCAGACTTTCAGCTTTAAATCAGTGGGGTGAACAAAACGATTGCATAAAAATGTGAGGCAACTAAATCATTTTTTTAACACAATCCCTCCATTTCAGGGGCTCAAAAGTATTGGACAATTGACTAAAATGCTATTTCATGGGCAGGTGTGGACAAGTCCATCGTTATGTCATTATCGGTTAAGCAGATAAAAGGCCTGGAGTTGATTTGAGGTGTGGTGCTTGCATGTGGAAGATTTTGCTGTGAACAGACAACATGCGGTCAAAGGAGCTCTCCATGCAGGTAAAAGAAGCCATCCTTAAGCTGCGAAAACAGAAAAAACCCATCCGAGAAATTGCTACAATATTACGAGTGGCAAAATCTACAGTTTGGTACATCCTGAGAAAGAAAGCAAGCACTGGTGAAGTCATCAACGCAAAAAGACCTGGACATCCACGGAAGACAACAGTAGTGGATGATCGCAGAATCATTTCCATGGTGAAGAGAAACCCCCTCACAACAGCCAACCAAGTGAACAACACTCTCCAGGGGGTAGGCATATCGATATCCAAGTCTATCATAAAGAGAAGACTGCATGAAAGTAAATACAGAGAGTGCACTGCAAGGTGCAAACCACTCATAAGCCTCAAGAATAGAAAGGCTAGATTGGACTTTGCTAAAGAACATCTAAAAAAGCCAGCATAGTTCTGGAAAAACATTCTTTGAACAGATGAAACCAAGATCAACCTCTTCCAGAATGATGGCAAGAAAAAAGTATGGAGAAGGCGTGGAACAGCTCATTGTCCAAAGCATACCATATCATCTGTAAAACACGGTGGAGGCAGTGTGATGGCTTGGGCGTGCATGGCTGCCAGTGGCACTGTGACACTAGTGTTTATTGATGATGTGACACAGGACAGAAGCAGCCGAATGAATTCTGAGGTGTTCAGAGACATACTGTCTGCTCAAATTCAGCTCAATGCAGTCAAATTGATTGGGCAGCCTTTTATGATACAGATGGACAATGACCCAAGACATACAGTGCATCCGGAAAGTATTCACAGCACATCACTTTTTCCACATTTTGTTATGTTACAGCCTTATTCCAAAATGGATTAAATTCATTTTTTTCCTCAGAATTCTACACACAACACCCCATAATGACAACATGAAAAAAGTTTACTTGAGATTTTTACAAATTTATTAAAAATAAAAAAATTAAGAAAGCACATGGAGAGTGGAGAACCTTCCAGAAGGACAACCATCTCTGCAGCAATCCACCAATCAGGCCTGTATGGTAGAGTGGCCAGACGGAAGCCACTCCTTAGTAAAAGGCACATGGCAGCCTGCCTGGGGTTTGCCAAAAGGCACCTGAATGACTCTCAGACCATGAGAAAGAAAATTCTCTGGTCTGATGAAACAAAGATTGAACTCTTTGGTGTGAATGCCAAGCATCACGTTTGGAGGAAACCTGGCACCATCCCTACAGTGAAGCATGGTGGTGGCAGCATCATGCTGTGGGGATGTTTTTCAGCGGCAGGAACTGGGAGACTAGTCAAGAGAAAGGGAAAGATGACTGCAGCAATGTACAGAGACATCCTGGATGAAAACCTGCTCCAGAGCGCTCTTGACCTCAGACTGGGGCGACAGTTCATCTTTCAGCAGGACAACGACCCCAAGCACACAGCCAAGATATCAAAGGAGTGGCTTCAGGACAATTCTGTGAATGTCCTTGAGTGGCCTAGCCAGAGCCGAGACTTGAATCCGATTGAACATCTCTGGAGAGATCTTAAAATGGCTGTGCACCGACGCTTCCCATCCAACCTGAGGGAGCTTGAGAGGTGCTGCAAAGAGGAATGGGCGAAACTGGCCAAGGATAGGTGTGCCAAGCTTGTGGCATCATATTCAAAAAGACTTGAGGCTGTAACTGCTGCCAAAGGTGCATCGACAAAGTATTGAGCAAAGGCTGTGAATACTTATGTACATGTGATTTCTCAGTTTTTTTATTTGTAATAAATTTGCAAAAACCTCAAGTAAACTTTTTTCACATTGTCATTATGGGGTGTTGTGTGTAGAATTCTGAGGAAAAAAATGAATTTAATCCATTTTGGAATAAGGCTGTAACATAACAAAATGTGGAAAAAGTGATGCGCTGTGAATACTTTCCGGATGCACTGTACAGCCAATGCAACCCAAGAGTTTATTAAAGCGAAGAAGTGGAAAATTCTTGAATGGCCAAGTCAGTCACCTGATCTTAATGCAATTGAGCATGCATTTCACTTCTTGAAGACTAAACTTCGGACAGAAAGGCCCACAAACAAACAGCAACTGAAAGCCGCTGCAGTAAAGGCCTGGCAGAGCATTAAAAAGGAGGAAACCCAGCATCTGGTGATGTCCATGAGTTCAAGACTTCAGGCTGTCATTGTCAGCAAAGGGTTTTCAACCAAGTATTAGAAATGAACATTTTATTTCCAGTTATTTAATTTGTCCAATTACTTTTGAGCCCCTGAAATGAAGGGATTGTGTTAAAAAAAATGCTTTAGTTGCCTCACATTTTTATGCAATCGTTTTGTTCACCCCACTGAATTAAAGCTGAAAGTCTGCACTTCAACTGCATCTGAGTTGTTTCATTTAAAATTCATTGTGGTAATGTACAGAACCAAAATTATAAAAATGTTGTCTCTGTCCAAATATTTATGGACCTAACTGTATGCCTACAACTTTTTTTCAGTTATTGTCTATTGATTACAGCTATGTGTTTTCTTCTTCTCCCCTTCCATGTGCATGCCTGATGTTACAGACAGCAGCAGGTTGTTTCTTGCAGCTCTCTGTGGCCCTAAACTGTACCTCCCCTCAGCACAGGCCAGGAAGAATTAAATGTATACCTATGACTTTGGTTTAGTTCTTGTCTCTTGATTGCATGTATTAATTAATTTTCTTAATGTATTCCTTACTAGCAGTCACAGGACATACAGAGCAGGTGAGTGCACAATGATACTGACCACACCAGGAAATATATTTTACGTAACAACACAATACTTTTGCAAAATAGCGCAATTTGTGAAATGATGCAAGAAATTTTTTGTTTGAGTGGAGGAAATAGGTTTCTGTAGAAAGTAGTGTTGCGGCATAATGTATTTGTTTTTGCATACAGTATGTCTAAATAAAAAACCAGTGTATCCAATGTGGTCCTTGCCTCAAAAACTCCAAGACAGCGCCCTGGTTATTTTAAAGGCCCAAGAATAACTGCTATAAATTTACAACAGACAGGCTAAAATGTGAGTTCCACAGCAGTCAAAATAGAATCCTAAAATTTATCAAGTATTTAAGCTCTACATATAGCAAACGATAAATAAGGTCTAAAGCTTAATGTAATGACATATTTTTAAAATAAAGTTAGGAAACAGAAAATTGAGAATGTTCGTCCATGTATTCATCTATTACTTAAGAATGCTGTCTCATTAAATTTAAAATATAATCCTCAAATGGAGATTAGTTCTGTGCTGAATGACCATTTCATTTGCCTCAAAAAAACATTAGGAATTACCATTGATAATTTTTGCCAAAATATGTGCCTCATTTCTCAGGTAAGATTGATTTCATCAATATAAATATTTTCAAGCATTGTTCTCAGTTGCTTTGTAACTATATAAAAAGTAATGAGTTTTTTGTGAAGTATGATATAGTTGAGGAGCGTCTGGTGGCAGCCAAAGAAAGTGATAGGCAGAGAAACATGAGGACCACCAGCTGACCCTATTTTCTCTTTGTACCCCATCAGCCGTCAAGACTGAAGCTATCTGACTTTAAAGTAAGTGGTTCTGGCATAACTAATGGCTACAACTGCTCAGCCATTAGTCATAGATCATCGCCCGTCCACTTTGAGTTGTCGTATCCAAGCAACATGAAGGAATAACATAAATGAAGCAAATCAACAAAGGAAGAGACTTGTGAATGGTGTGCATTTTCATTCTTCTTGACAGCTCATAAATGGCATAAAGCATTACGTTTCTATATATGGTTAACAGTGCTTGAGAGAAACACACATAGCAATCAGCTTATTGTAGCTCAAGATCTGGATTTAAATTATTTTTTTAGTGTGAATGTTACAGACAAGTAAAAAATGAAATTAATTCCTCTCCCGCCACAGTCCACAGGCGTGCTGTCATTTTGAAAGGTGGTGTAGATCTCATATGTCAGAATGTGATGCATATGAGGATGAGTCACACAGTTTTCAAGGCAGCTCATCTTTATTCCTTTATAAAGGTGTCCTGTGAATGGATTATAAAACATTTGTACATAAAGTATATGGTGAATACGACCATCAGTTCTCTGAGAGAGGAAGAATAGCAGACATTGTCATAGACTAATTTGTCTTTACTTCCTATGCGTAGAAGAGCCCAATATGTAAGGAATGTGGAATTTTAGACTCCATTCTGCCCAACAGTCCACCCATAAAATTATTAATTTCACAACCAAGGCTAAGTGATCACCTGGGAAGTACCTGAGACATACAACAACCAACACAGAAAAAGCAACATAGATGCACATTCTTTTAATTGTTCGAACTAAAGAGTGTTTTTCGCTTGCCACTTTCCATAGCTAATAATAAGTGGGGAACTGGCTGTTTCCATGAAGCTTTTTAAAAATCTACGTCCATGTTATCAACAATATATGACATGGATGGCAGGTTTGACACTTCTTTAAATGAAAACAAAACAATTACAGAATTCTATGTACTTCTTACTTTTGCTAACAGTTACTTTGACTATACAACAATTAGTTTTTAATGTATGTGTAATCATTAACCCTCTTACATAAGTATTAATTTGATGATAAATGTATACTATCTTATTAAATAACATAATGTATTGACATTAATCTCAGTTAAAGTCGATTCAGGCAATTTAATATTATTCTCTTGGCGTTGGGTAAAGTTTATAAAAATATTTTACTTCTGCATTTTGTAACCAATGATGTAGAAACCAAGGACAACTCGGGCAGAGGGGTGTCAGTTAGGTAAAAGCATGAGATAATGGTTTCCTCTAAAAACCCACCCTAGCTGAAGGAATGGCACAATGTTGACGGGACATTAGGGTGATGCAGACTTTGTCTGTTAAGAAACTTGCTCAGTGTTGCCAAGAGGGCCACTCCCAGCAACCTTGTGGTTTAGAGTCCAGTTTATTTCCGTCTGAACCATAAGGATACAATACCTTCTCTGATTAGACCGAATTCCTGAGCAGTTTCTGTATTTTAAAATGTATTTAAATGCCACTTCCAAAGAACTACAAAGTAAAAAAGAGTATTCGTCAATAGCCATGAGTTTAAGGCTTACTATTCTAATGTTACAGCTGTACAATGTTAAATCATTTAGAGAGAGAGTTTTAAATGGGGGACAATAGGCTACACAAGGAGATATTCAAGTTCAAGTTCACATTTACAGTCATGTATGCATAGTACGATGAAATGTTTACTTGCATGCATGTTTTCAGGCAACATCTATTATATGTATGTACCGGACAAAAGAGACCTATATGTCAATAATCTTCAATGAAAACTTCATTGTTCTCTATAGTGCTGTATGGTTCTGTGCCGAGTAGGTGCCACACCAGGATCTTATGCATCCTGAGAAGGTGGACTATACTGTGTACCTTTACATGTTGGTGAGCATAGATGTAGGTGTCAGAGGTTTTCTCAAACTTTGAGAATGTTAGGGGATTGGTAAGCCTTCTTGACCATAGTAGAAATATATTGTGTCAGCTTCAGGTCATCAGTGATGTTCATTCAGCTGATGTAGAAGGCAGTGTGGACTGACTCCTGCTTCCTTAAGTCTATGACCAGCTGCTTGGTTTCACTAACATTAAGGATTAGAATGTTGGTCTGGCACCACTGTGTTAGCAGGCAGTTTTCTTCTCTGTTAGCTATCTCAACATTGTTGTCAATCAGGCATATGATAGTGGTGTCATCATCAAATCTAATGATGACGGTGAAGAGGGAGGACAGCATGGAGCTCGGCGCACTACCCTGTGTTGCACCTATGTTGAGGTTTAGTGTAGAAGACATGAGATACCAATCCATACATGCCACAATCTATCAGTTAGATTGTCCAAAATTCAGTTGCAGAGGGTGGCACCAAGAACTAAGTTGTAGACCTTGGTAATCAGATTTGATGGTACAACGTTGTTACTGTAAATGATGTGGTTTTGCCTAAAAACAGTACTCAAGCATAACAGTTTTTGTTGTCCAACTCTGCCAAGAAGTGCAAGAGATATGTCATCATCTATGAACTGGTTGGGAAGATAGGTGAACTAGAAGGAATCCAAACTATCCAAAATATTCAATTTTATTCCCAGCCGTAGTCTCTCAAAACATTTTATCACAATTGGAGAAAGTGCTAGCAGTCTGTAGACTATCAGACAGTGCACTGTTTTTGACAGAGTGATAATTACTGTCTACAGCAGATGAGGACCTAAGATTAACTCAGGCTACATCCACACTACTGTGTTTCAATCTCTGTCCATACTAGTATTTTTATTTCATTTATAAAAGTAACTCAGTCCACAAAAAGATGGCTGAAAACACATATGACATAGCAATTTGGCTACACTGTGCATGAGCACATTGGTGAAAGAATTCTTGAAGGAGTGGTAATATCAACAGCCGTGGAACTTATTGCAAAACTGTAGGGACCAGTGAATTATTTGCCTTTTGCGCATGTATGCAGCATTCAGACTGTACAAAATGCAATTTAGATCAACAGTTCTCAAACTGTGGGGTGCGAATGTTGTCATATGTGGCGTAATTTCGCTTTTCGTAGGGAAATTTTAAACTTGTAGCGGTGTATCGGCAGCGAAAAATATAGGAATAAATTTTATTAGGGTTTCAAAAAAACGTTAGGGGGGCGCGATTAAAACTGTTATGAAAACTTGGATCACAAATACTTAAAGGTTGAGAAATGCTGATTTAGATGCATATGGTTAAGCAACACAACAAGTGCCATGGAAAGCAACTCTTATAAGTCTGCTTGGTTGTAAAATGGTTATCTTCTTTAAAGGGTGACCAGTCAGTGAATGAAACATTGTAATGAGTAGAATCCTATTAGGGAAGGGTCAGAAAATAAGAACAAACCAATCAGAGTGCAATTAGATTCTATGTTTTGTCACGCTCGTGCGAGTAGGAGAGCACTGTGTGGACCAAACAAAGGTAATTCCACACCAGGCCAGAGGGTGCCGGGGTGCACTAAACCTTCTCCTGTTATCTATACAGACCAGCCACGGGAAAACCTGTCTGACTCAACATTGAAGACATCACTTCCAGTTCCGGCACCCAGGATGGCGTCACTTCCAGTTCCAGCACCCAGGACAATGTCACTTCCGGTTCCCCTATGTCACTTCTGGTTTAATCACTTAAAACCACCATCTTTTCAAACCTTCAGCAGTTCATGTCTGGACTCCAACCAAGACACTTGTCTCAAAAAATCAACCCATTGCAGCCAGGAATAATATACTGGTGGCTGTCCCAAACCTTTTTTAAGTGTGTCGAGTCTGATCTTTTCACAGTTTTCAGAAATCTTTGTTTTCACTTATCCACATTACAATGCTAAGGCTGAGGACTATGGATAGTATTTTAAAACTAGGCACTGACAATGTATTCTGTATGTTTCTGTTAACAGTTCAAGATGTAGTGATTGCATATACAGTGATCCCCTGCTATATCGCGGTTCAGCTATCGTGACCCTGCTATATCGCGGATTTTTCTGTGGAACATATCTAATTTTTCTATCATGGAAATCTGCGGTTTTATAGTGATTATTTTTTATGGGTTTTTGACAACTTTTTACATTGAAATAAGCATTTTTCTATGCTAAACTATTAATAACAACAATATACTGTATTACTGTAATTATAACATTTATATACCTGTACTGTATATAAATAAAAATGGAGTAAAAATTCAATAAATACATCTTACCTGTAGTGTACATTGCAGCCAATTCATAACAAAGCATACGGTTTTCAGCAGTCACAACGTGTGCTAGACAAAAGTTCATTAGAACAATATTATAATTTATAATAACTAACGTATACATAACATTTAAGCAATACACTAGAAAATCATAAAACATACTGCTACGTACAGGAATACGTAGACAGAGTCGCAATTCATAACAAAATGTACATACGCTTCTCATTTGTCACTACGCGTGCTAGACAAGAGTTCGTTAGAACAATATGTATTATAATTTATAATAACTATAACATAACTGTAAATATTGACTAAAATGCAGTAAAAAGTCAATCTATAGGCCTATATATAAAATTCTTTTCATGTTTGAAACGGAAATTACGTATGACCACGCAATATGGAAATTACGTTTGAAACGGAAATTACGTATGACCACGCGATATGAGAATTACGTATGACCACAGAACATATTATAATACAAGAACTAATCAGTTAGTGGACGCCATTTTTATATCGTCTTTACGAATTGTTATTATTTGTGTGAGGGTTATTTCACTGATATTGAAAAGAAGTAAACACAAACACACCGATCTATCCCATAGAAGTGCACCCCACGCCGCCCTCTCCCAGCCCTCCTCTCTGGACCACAGTGCTGACCCGTCCGCCGCCAGGCGCGTTCTGACAGAGAAGTTTTATTTATTCGTCCACGTGACTGTCACGGAAACTGCCACATTGTAACTTTTTTTTAGTTGGCAGTACTTGATAGTAAAAGAGATGAGGAAAACAGCTTTGCGTCTTTCTACTTTTTAACTGCAGCGAGCTGCAAACAATGTGCGTGAGAACAAAATGGACGCTGGGAGGCACGGAATGTCGGGCTGCTCCACCGAGTCGAAAGCTTAGCAGTTTCGGGCAGCGTCCTCTCTTCTCGCACTGTTTGTGACACTTCAAGTGCCCTGTTGGCTCCTGGGACAGTGCAAATCTTTGCGAATGAGTGTAATCGCCGCCATCGAAGCAGGATTCTGCTTGTAAATTACCCTGCACTACTACTACTTTTTTCCCTTGCACTCAGTGAGCGAAGCCACTGGGTAATCAACTAGTATGTATATAAAATAATGAACATTTAAGCAATACAGTAAATCATTAAATATACGTACATTGTACACTATGGTAGACAAAGAGTTTCACGTTACAGTACCCAGATGATTTCTTACAAGGCCTGTTATTGGCTGAAAGAGGAGACTCAACCAATTTACCATCAAGTGGGATTTTCATTCTCTTGGGCTCTGATTGGCTACTGTTAATGTGGTGTAATGGTCCCCGACGCATCTCAGTACTCTGTGTATCGCGTACCTTGCTTGTGGTCCAATTGTTGTGAGCAAACTTTTTGGGAACTTTTCGTTTTGTTTTAAGCCCTATGATGGCTCCCAAGCATCCTTCTATATTGCAGATTTTCACCTATCGCTGATGGCTCTGGAACATAACTTCTGCGATAGGCGGGGAATCAGCTATACAGTGTTTCAGACCATTATATCATATGGAAAAAAATGTATATAAAAAAGAAACATGCACTCTGAAACTACTGATTACAATCTGCTTGGCAATTGGTCTGTAAATTGTCCAAACCTGAAAACTGCAATTAGCAGCCCTCAAAGGTGATTATTACTTTCTTCTATCAAGAGGAGTCTTGAAGCTTGCGTGTCCTGTGTTTTGATGAAGGCAAAGTAGAGACAAGTAATGGAATATTCAGTAAACGACCATTTTATACTATGGCTTCTTATAACTATGAAGTATAAAGGAATAGCTAAAATTAAGTAGAAACATTTACAGCAGGAACAAGTAAAGGGGTGCATAAGAAAAGAAAGAAAGCATGTGTAAAGTAGCAAAAAAAATATGACACATCGTTGAGGAGCATGCACTAAAATGATTTAGATCCAGAAGTCAGAACTTGAGACAACAGGAGGGAGAAAGAGCTTCAGAGCATGAACCACGTGAAAAAAGAGACTGACATTATTTAAAGTGCAGTTCACTGAATCATATTTAACTTGACAGAGAAGCTGGCATAGACATTCACATAAAGTGAAGATGTCTTTGGTGCTTATTTCATAATTACTTTCTCAAAGTTATGAAGCGTCCTGCTCAGCTTGAATGCTGTTCCCTTTTTAGTCCATGATCCAATGTCATCTCTGTCCTAAGTCACATTTCACATAAATAATAGCACTTGGTATGTTGTCAGAGTTGTCAGTACACCGTGATGAAGTAAATGTCCTTCATATAACCCTTGAGGCCACACCTGTATATGTTAGAAATATTCCTGGAATCTTCACAAAATAAAACAACCTACTTGAATTACACAGATTGTTCTGTTGTTCAGTAGTAGATCATACTTTCATTTAGAGGTCTCTGTTTCTTTTTAACTTGGTTTAGAAGCAGCAGCTACAAACGATATTTATACAAATCATTGTTCCCTACTTCTTATATATTTTTTCAGTATCTTAATGTGTTAAATTTAGATTTTTATTATATTAACCATCCTGCAAAACCCTGCTTATGACTAAGGCTATATAACGTCACAGCCAACAAGACTCAAGGAGCCGGTGGTAAATGTTGGGGAGCCTGCCAGACAACCCTGTTTAATGTCAGAAACACAAAAGTATTATGGCTTGTAAATGAAAGAATAGTTGGTCAATCCAGCCTTCAAAGAAAATAAGGAAGTCAGGCTTCAGGCAGCTTGGGAGCTCCATCCGCTTCAGAGTCCTAGGTCAAAATGGGATATGACACTCTGGGCACACTCAGGGACAAGGCACAAGATGTCAGTCTGTCACAAGCAGTGACAAGCAGACCCACGCATACAAACACACACAGACACAAACACACATATTAAGCCCTGTCCAATTTAAAATCAGCAATTAATCTAACAAACACATCTTTGGGTAAGAATCTGGTAAAACCCCACACAGATGATAGATGAATGTTCCAGTTTCAGTCAGATAAGTCTGCGATAACAGAATACTGAACAACTGAAGCAGCAGTACCAGCCACCTGACTACTACCTCCCTATTGCATTTACAGAGGTTAGTAAAAATAGTGCCAGCTTCTTCTTCCCATTAGTCATTTCTCACTTATTTGTGGAGTTGAGGTGCCTGATCAATTATCTCCATAAAGCTCGGACCCACAACTCTTCCCCAGCCAAGCTCTTTAACTTCAAATCTTTTACTTTATCTATCCACCTCCATTTTGGCCTCTCTTGCTTTCTTCCCCTGTACTTCCATTCCCATCACTCTTCTGTTCACATATTCATTGTCTCTCCTGATCATATGTTGATACCATTTTACCCTATTTTCCTTTAATTTCTTGGATATTATACATTTGATTGTTTCATTTCTTATTCTGTCTTTTTTGTAAATCCACAAAATTCTCATTTTTACCACACCCAACTTCTTTGCCTGTGTTCCCTTTACTGCCCATGTCTCAGCTTCATACATCATTGCTTGTCTTACCACTGTGTTAAAACAGCTTACCTCCACCTTAATTCTTTGATCACACAATATTCCTATTACCTTCTTCCAATTATTATATCCACACTGCACTCTGCATCTAATTCTCCATCTTGGGCCACCACTGATCCTAGATATTTAAACATATCCGATGTTTTCAATAGCCCTCCCTGCAGGGTAACTTGTGAATCCTGATTATCATTAAACTTCAGATATTGTGAGATCTTCCTATTTATCTTCAGTCCTCTATCATCCAAAGTCCATCTCCATCCTTCCAACTTCCTCTCCACTTCCTCTTTTCTGGTGGTACACAATACACAATCATCAGCAAAAAGTATGTTTTTATTCTATGACTCAACCCATCCATAACCAGATCAAAAAGGTAAGGACGTAAAGAAGATCCCTGGTGCAGACCCACTCTAACTGGGATCTTTTGTGTTACCCCAACACTGTTTTTAACCCAAATCCTCACTCCTTCATACATATCCTGGACAATCCTCACATACTTCTCTGGTACTTCTCCATCTCTCATGCAGCTCCGGACCTCTTGACATGGTACTCAGGGGTGGACTGGCCATTAGGGCATTTGGACTCTGGTCTGGTCATGGGCCGGCTGTTTCATGAAATAAATTTTATGTACTGGTTACCAGAGGTGGGTAGTAACGAGTTACATTTACTCCATTACATTTACTTGAGTAACTTTTTAAAAAACTTGTACTTATAAGAGTAGTTTTACTGCACCATACTTTTTACTTTTACTTGAGTAAATTTGTGAAGAAGAAATGCTACTCTTACACCGCTACATTTGCAACACTCGAATCGTTACTTTTTTTCCATTATATACACTATATTTTTGCCAGAGTGAAGTTGCCAGTGGATCTACTGCATGACTGTTTCACCAATCAGACGTAACAACAATAATCACATGACTACGTTTCACCAATCAGACTTAGTAACAATAACCACATGACTCTGTTTCACCAATCAGACGTAGCCATGCAGTCACATGACCACACACAAACTTCCTGCATCTGCAGCCTGTGAGAGACTTTTAGTCATGCAGGGCTCCTGTTCACTGCTAAAATGTCACAGTTTCACTACAAGAACCTTGAGAGCCAACTCCTGCTGAAGCTTAACCATCACTTCACTGAGTGAAGAACAAGCAGGTTTTAACCAAACATGCACAGACACAGACAGTCATGGTAAAGTGAGACTTCTTGTATGTGCACAAGCTACCTTGTTCTAATGTTATTTTCTATCAGCTGTAATATTTGGAGGGCAAGTGTGTGACGATGCCGGTCCCCTACAGACTCTTTTCTTTTCTCCTTTTCTTTGATTCCCCCTTCTTTTTTTTGTGCTGACCCGTATATATACACTCCCATCTCCGTGGGCCTTAATCACACGCCGCAGAAAGCCAATGAAGCAATTGAGAACGATCGCACCCGCACGTACAGGTGTGACTCACTCCAACTGCCTCATTAAATGCCCGTGGTCATGCAATTGCGCCTATGGAGAGTGACACGGCTTTATGGATTTGAAACTGGCCTTTTTTTTTTTTCTTTTGAAGCTGCGGACCCGCTACACCACAAAGTGAATATGCAGTATTATACTGTCAGTGTACAGTGTATCTTGTCACTGTAAGTAGTTTGCACTGTTCAAACATACATGTTACCTGCTGTAGGTATTGGCTTCAAAAGCTTTGTTGTGAAAAACTGAGATTTGGAACTTTGTGTTATTTGTGCAAATTTGTGTATTTTGTAAAGATGTTATTTATTTGTACTCATTTTTTATTTTATTATTTGGGAATAGCAGAATTTGCACATTATTTTATATTTTTGTCTGTCTTATTACAACATTTCTAAAAAATAAATCATTTATTATGATCAAACAGTTACTCAGTACTTGAGTAGTCTTTTCACTAAATACTTTTTTACTCTTACTTGAATAATTTTTTGGACGACTACTTTTTACTTCTATTTGAGTAATATTATTTTGAAGTAACGCTACTCTTACTTGAGTACAATTTTTGGCTACTCCACCCACCTCTGCTGGTTACTGTTTGACATTAAAATTAATTTTCTAAACTACTAAACTGCTAAACATTATCTGTCCGGTACAGCGATTTATATAGTCCTATATAATATATTGTATTACGTCATCGAGTTGTTTTAGTTGTCAGTATATAATGTTGCAGTGAAAAATTTGGTCAAAACTGCCTTTTGTAGATACTACTACATTGTGGTTAACATATACATTATTGCAATTAATTTTATCTCATGTCTAGTATTTACATTCTTCTGTACTAATAATTAGTTTAGATTATGTATTATGCATTTTATTGTTCTCTGGTCATTGGTGTGAGCGATAATTAGTGGTTTTCAGCTGCGATTATTAGTATGATGAAATAAAGTTATAAAGCACAGGATAGGAATTTTTCACATTAGTACGGAACATTTATAGTTTATTGTTACATTAATGGAACATTTCAATAATGTTAGGTTTTCATTATAACCTCGGTTATAATTTATTCCATTGTAAAGGAGCAGTTTGTTTATCGAGTTGAAAATAATTGTTTCATACCTGTAATCACTTACTTTGCTTTAGGCCGCCTAACCGTCTATATGGGTAATTATTTGGCATTGAATTAAGTAAAGTTCTATTGACACCCACTCATGATCTCATCCTTGTTTGACCTTGTATCATAGTCGTTCATTTCAGCAATTCAGTATCTGTTGCCAGATATGGATGAAGCAAAACAGACAAGGAGAAAAGGTGGGGCTCAGAAAGAATGTGATCGAAAGAAAAGAAACTGGCAGAAAGTGCTTCAAATCTTTATTTGTGTCTATACAACAGTGTACAGATTAAGTTTGGCAACAGTTTAGATAGAGTTCATATCATAGGCTCAGAGCAAGTAGCGAGCCTCATATTCATCACAAATTTTAAGAAAATTACAATGACCTTGTCACCTCACTCGTTGAAGGATGCCCGAGCCGGTTTTGAGACCTAGTCCACTCCTGATGGTACTCCATCATAAGCTTTCTCCAACTCAATAAACACCATATGTATGTAAACCTTTCTATTTTTCTCGATGATACTGTATGCGTTGTCTGCGTTGATGCAAAGACTGCATCAGTTGTTCCTTACCCCGGCATAAAACCAAACTGGTCATTCCCTATGCTGTTCTCCTCCCTAAGCCTTCTCTCTATAACCCTTTCCCAAATTTTCACTGTATGTGACAAAAGCCTTATCCCAAGTGGATAAACCAGTGGTAAGAAGGGCATCTGGTTGTAAAAAGTTAGCCAAAACTTTAATGATGGAAAATTGGGTGAACAGGTACCACTGTTCACTGTGCTAAGAAAGTGGTTACACTGCACTGTCTGAATGTGAAGGTGAGTCCCTTGGTTCAAGGCAGTATTTATAAATATAAACTTTGGCCAGATTAGCTTTCATAGCATTTACAGTACTTTTTCTTTCATATGCATTAACATAACTAGCATTTGCTTTCCTGTAAGAGCAATGGTTGTTGTCAGAGATGGGTCTGAAAAAAAACACCAACTGGATGAATTCTATTTAAAGCTGCTCATACTGAATTCTATGTAAGCATATGTTATGTGTGAACTTAAATATATCACCTTGTGTTGTATTTAATGTGTGATATTCTAAGCATTCTCGGTTGTTTGTGTTATTGTTGTAATGGAGCAGCACACTATATGGAAAAATGGTGAAACTTCTGAAACACCCATAAAATAGGCCAGGACCCTCCCTAGCCTGCCCAGAAAAAGCTTCACCAAAACCACTCTGACCTGCAAACTCTATAGGCAGGCTTCAGGCCTGTCCAGGCCTCAAAATGGGGAACAGACTTTAAAAGTTCAAATTACTTTAAATGCCCCAAAATGAATCAAAATGTCTCACAAGGAAACGGAAAACTATATAAAAAAACATTTGTCTTGAGATGAAAGTCCACAAAGGATCTTCATAAAATACAAATTTATTTATATAAACAAAAGAAGAATAAAAATAGCCAAATAAGGCACAAGGATATGCCAAAAAGGCAATCCAAAGTGAACAAGTCCAAATCCATTAAAAAGAACAAAATCAATAATTACAGTAAATAAATCACACTCCAAATGCCAATGAGACACTGAAGGACCTGCTCTCAGCTTTTGAAGATAAAGGCAGCCACCTTTAATTCATAGTAAAAAAATAATAAAAAAACAACAGAACATTAACAAAAAATAAACAAACAATTAACAAAAAATACATAATCACAATAAACCTATGAAAAAATAATAATTTACGCAATTGCAAAGAATCCACAGAACAAAAAGCAAACCTAAGCCAGGGGACAAACTACTGGCTTTAACATACAATTATATTCATGGTTGGTTAGTTCCCTTCCAGTAGGAATTCTTAACAATGATATTTTTATATATTATGATCTGAAAAGATGAGAAGAGTAATATAAAAAAGTTTGGGGTTCCAGCTGGCAACCCCATTTAATGTCTTCCATATAGCAATTCAAAGGTAAAAAACCATGGAAAACCCTGAGGCCCCTCCCAATATCCAAAAAATATGAGGGAAGAGTTTTTCCCAGTCTCTCCCTTCTGCTTGTGTGACATTTTTTTCAACATCTGTTTTAGTGTTTGTTTAAAATGCTCCACCAACCCATCCGTCTGGAGATGATACACAGACAATGTTTGATTTTGAAAAACTTTGGCATCTTCCCGGAATTTATCTGAAGTGAAGAGAGTTCCCTGGTTAGTTGTGACTTCATTTGGGATTCATACTAAGACCCCCACTAGTTTCCGGGCAATGGTTTTTGAGTTAGCCAGTCTCATGGGAATTACCTTTGTATAACAGATAGCATAATCCACAAGCACCAGAATGTACCTATGCCCTCGAATGGATGGATCGAGGGGACACAAAATATCCACCCCAATCCACTTGAACAATATGTCAGTAATCAGCATAGGTTCAAAGGGGCACAATCTCTTGGTAGAATTTGGCAGAGTTGATATTCAGGGCATGATGTACAAAAATATCATAATTCCTTGTTCAATAATGCTCTGATACCTGGTATAACAGATTGTTATCAGTCTCGAAATGCAGACCCACAGGTATGGAATTGGAGGTCATTTGACTATTTACTGACATTTCAACATTCCTATCAAACTTCAGTGAATCATTGTTTCATTAATCTCATTTGACGAACTGGGCATTAGCCTACATTAAAACTGTAGAGTGCTTAAGGGATCAGGCTGGAACTGCATATTGCTTTCTTCTTCTCTGGTTCTCTGGGGACTTCAGATGCTGTGGCACATGATATCTGAGTTTTAGCATCCCACATTAGAACAATCTAGATGAAAAAAGGTCATTTAGCCCAACAAAGCTAGCTATTCCAATTCACTTAATTCTTCTAAAATAGCATCAAGTATAGTTTTGAAAGTCCCTAAAGTTCTACTGTCAACCACACTACTTGGCAGCTTATTCCATGTGCCAATGGTTCTCCATGTAAAGAAAAATTTCCTAATGTTTGTGCAAAATTTACCCGTAACAAGTTTCCAACTGTGTCCCCAGTCTTGGTCCACTGTATTAATTCACTTCATAATTTTAAGCACAATCATGTCTCCTCTTTATATTCTTTTTCTTAAACTGAAAAGGCTCATCTCTTTTAATCTTTCCTCATAATTCAGCACCTGTAGCCCTGAAATGACCCTAGTCACTCTTCTCTGGAATTTTTCTAGTGCTGCTATGTCCTTTTTGTAACCTGGAGACCAAGACTGCACACAGTACTCCAGATGAGGCCTCACCAGTGCATTATAAAGTTTAAGCATAACCTCCTTGCATTTGCACTCCACACACTGTGTTATATAACCTAACATTCTGTTTGCCTTCCTAATGACTTATGGACACTTTCTGGCTGTTTAGAGTGACAAGTCCACTATGACTCCTGAATCCTTCTCATAAGGTGTACTGTCAATTTTCAGATCTTCCATTGTGTATTTAAACCTAATTTTTTCTTCCTACATGTAATACTTTACATTTAGTGACATAAAATTTCATCTGCCACAAATATGCCCAAACCCATGTGCTGTCCAAGTCCATTTGTAATGATTCAATGGTTTCTACATTATCTGCCATTTGATCTAGCTTGGTATCACCTGCAAACTTAACCAACTTGTTACTTATATTCCAATCCAAATCATTTATGTATATTAAAAATAGCAGCGGTCCTAGCACCGAACCCTGTACAATACCTCTTTTAACGTCAGCCAATTCTGATGAGGTTCCTCGCTCCATAACCCTCTGCTTCTTGTGCCTGAGCCAATTCTGCACACATCTACAAATATCATCCTAAACTCCCATTTCCTTCAGCTTGATGCCCAACCTCTCATGTGGCACCTTATCAAAAGCCAAAGTCAGGATAAATAATATCTTTTGCTGCACTTTGATCATACCCTTTTGTTGCTTCCTCATAGGATTCCAGCATGTTGGTAAAATATGACCTCCCTCTTCTCAACCCATGCTGACTGTTTAGTAAAACTCCTGTTCTTGCCAACTTATTCTTGATAATTCCTTCCATTATTTTACCTGTGATACATGTTAAGCTTACTAGCCTATAGTTGCTTGATTCTGCCCAGTCACCATTTTTATATAATGGCATAATATTTGTCATTTTCCAGTCCTTCAGAATCTCCCCAGTGTGCAGTGACTTCATAAAATTATGACTCAAGGGTTTATATATGTACTTGCTAGCATCCTTAAGAACTTGAGGGTAAATATTATGTGGTCCTGGGGCCTCATGTATAAACGGTGTGAATGCACAGAAATGTTGCGTAAGAACGTTTCCATGTACAAATCATGATGTATAAAACCTACACTTGGCGTAAAGCCACGCACTTTTCCAAGGTACCTCATACCCTGTCGTACGCAAGTTCTTCGCTCGGTTTTGCAGACTGGCGGCACCCAGCATCAAGGCAGTGCTGCTGTTCCTGTGTGGTTACCCTTTCTTAGATCCACATTCCCGACAGTGGCTTTATCAAATACACTGAAATTAACCGCATATCGTTCATAAATTTAATGCATCTGATTGTAATTAACCTGTAACAATATAATGGTCCACAGAATGGTCAAACTATTCTGAATACCATAAGTGCTTTAGCGTTGTTACTCTCACTGCACCTTCTTCTTCTTCTGTCAGCTGCTCCCATTAGGGGTTGCCACAGCGGATCATCTTTTTCCATATTACTCTCACTGCACCACTTGGAGTATTTATATCACTGTATCTGAGTATGAATCACAGATCTACAGCGATTGGAAAGAGAATTATCGGTATACAGCATCAAGAAGTCGCTGCCTCAGCCATTCGCTATTTGAACTGCTCTAATCCGACCAATGCTTCACAGCCTTTCCTGTTCGGACCTCGCGGTTCACAAACAGTTTCATCCCAAGAACTATACACGCACTCAATCAGTCCATCAAGTGCTCCTTGTAGAACTGTTTGTACTTGCAAGTTACCGTGAGGTAATTGTACTTATGATACAGTTATAATATTGCACAACCTGAGCCACTTTATAAAGCGCGTATTTACATATGATGACGATATCATTTTTAAGATGAAATGCAGCAAAATATGTTGATTATATTATATAGATAAAACTTTAACTACTACACGGTGTTGCAGCACTAGCGAGCTTGAGCTTCGTTCACAGTTTGTTCCTGCCTCGCGCTGTATTCATGCTGTGGCTGGCGCGACACTGGAAGGATAGATGGATAGAATAATTAAACATTACGAAGATGTTCCTTAAAAGTTTTGAAGAATCGGCGTTCTAAGCTTACAGATAGCTTAACGTCTATTACAGAGCTGATTGTGTGGCGATTGGGTATTTGGAGAAAGAAAAGTAAGGACAGGAATTGGGGATTAGTATGTTTGAAAAAGACAGTACTTCTGTAATAAAGCATTTCATTGAAGGTCGTGCATGGTGCAGCAAGCATCTTGCTGTAAGACATGAACAATCACTGCGCCATGTTTAATAACATGCTTTAACTCATATCATCATGAAAATGATATCATGTATACTTCTCAGTATTTTAATTATTCAGAGAGCTGTAATATTACGAATGTAATGGATTCTGTGTCCTGTCGGAGGAAGAGCACATAGTGATTCAGGCACATAGAGCACATATAAGATCAAATACACAACAAAGCATTTAACGTGCTACTTTAGTTACGATGGGATTTGAGAAACTAGTAAATTAAACGATTTTAAGATGAAGTTTATGATGTTCTACTTTAATGACAAAATAAACTACATGATTAAAGTGGAAATTTCAAGATTAAAGTTGACATTTCGTGCTTTTTTTCACACTCTGTGCCTTTTTTTTCACTGTACCCTAGACCCTCAGACGGTGGGCTACGAGTCGCCTTTTTACACCGACTTTGATATCTGACAATTTTTTATTTCGGGCACTGTGCGACTTTGTGAACTTGAGCTTTCGAATTTCTCCGACACGCTATGTCACTCGATCAACTTCCTTTTGTTGCTTATATAACTGTTTAAGCCAACAAATAGTATGTTTTTCTTTGCCTCCATTTGGTATTCTCTGAAATTCTTCTATTTTTCCTCGTACTTTTGCCATTGCCTTTTCACAGAATGCTGGGCTTAAGGGCTATTTATATTGATTTGCATATTCAAAGAGGCGAAATTCTGGGAGGAGTTGGGGCGGGACAGCAGGCGCATGCACGTGCATTTATTTCCACACTGAGCGGGATTTATGTAGCGGAATAACACGGAAGTTGGCGAACGCACAGATTCCTGCATCTGGATTTTTCTGTGCGTAAGCACATTTTGACTTTTGTGCTTATGTCATGTTATAGTGCGAGTTCTACGCACGCCGTTATGCATGAGGCCCCTGGTGATTTGTTTGATTTCAGCCTATTTAATCTAAGTTGTTTTTCTGCCTCTACAATTTCCAAATCACTCAGTACCTTCTTAGTAGTCCCTTTTACCACTGGGAGGTTATCCACTTCCTCACACATGAAGACCTCAGAAAAAGGCAAATTTTCAGCATCTTCTCTTTCACTGTCTTCATTCATCCATCCATCCATCCATCCAACCTCTTCCGCTTATCTAAGGTCAGGTCGCGGGGGCAGCAGCTTGAGCAGAGATGCCCAGACTTCCCTCTCCCCGGCCACTTCTTCTAGCTCTCCCGGGGGAATCCCAAGGCGTTCCCAGGCCAGCCGGGAGACATAGTCCCTCCAGCGTGTCCTGGGTGTTCCCTGGGGCCTCCTCCCGGTTGGATGTGCCCGGAACACCTCACCAGGGAGGCATCCAGGAGGCATCCTGATCTGATGCCCGAGCCACCTCATCTGACTCCTCTCGATGCGGAGGAGCAGCGGCTCTACTCTGAGCCCCTCCCGGATGATTGAGCTTCTCAGCCTATCTTTAAGGGAGAGCCCAGACACCCTGCGGAGAAAACTCATTTCAGCCGCTTGTATTCGCGATCTCGTTCTTTTGGTCACTACCCATAGCTCATGACCATAGGTGAGGGTAGGAACATAGATCGACTGGTAAATTGAGAGCTTTGCCTTACGGCTCAGCTCCTTTTTCACCACGACAGACCGATGCAGAGCCCGCATCACTGCGGACGCTGCACCGATCCGCCTGTCTATCTCACGCTCCATTCTTCCCTCACTCGTGAACAAGACCCCAAGATAATTGAACTCCTCCACTTGGGGCAGGATCTCGCTCCCAACCCTGAGAGGGCACTCCACCCTTTTCCGGCTGAGGACCATGGTCTCGGATTTGGAGGTGCTGATTCCCATCCCAGCTGCTTCACTGTGAACCGATCCAGAGAGAGCTGAAGATCACGGCCTGATGAAGCAAACAGGACAACATCATCTGCAAAAAGCAGCGACCCAATCCTGAGTCCACCAAGCCGGACCCCCTCAACACCCTGGCTGCGCCTAGAAATTCTGTCCATAAAAGTTATGAACAGAATTGGTGACAAAGGGCAGCCCTGGTGGAGTCCAACTCTCATTGGAAACGGGTTCGACTTACTGCTGGCAATGCGGACCAAGCTCTGACACCGGTTGTACAGGGATCGAACATCTCTTATCAGGGGGTCCGGTACCCCATACTCTCGGAGCACCCCCCACAGGATTCCCCGAGGGACACGGTTGAACGCCTTTTCCAAGTCCACAAAACACATGTAGACTGGTTGGGCGAACTCCCATGCACCCTCCAGGACCCTGCTAAGGGTGTAGAGCTAGTCCACTGTTCCACGACCAGGACGAAAACCACACTGTTCCTCCTGAATCCGAGGTTCGACTATCCGACGGACCCTCCTCTCCTGAACCCCCGAATAGACTTTTCCAGGGAGGCTGAGGAGTGTGATCTCTCTGTAGTTGGAACACACCCTCCGGTCCCCCTTCTTAAAGAGGGGACCACCACCCCCTTCTGCCAATCCAGAGGCACTGTCCCTGATGTCCATGCGATGTTGCAGAGATGTGTCAACCAAGACAGCCCTACAACATCCAGAGCCTTGAGGAACTCCGGGCGTATCTCATCCTCCCCCGGGGCCCTGGCACCAAGGAGTTTTTTGACCACCTCGGTGACCTCAATCCCAGAGATGGGGAAGCCCACCTCTGAGTCCCCAGGCTCTTCTTCCTCATTGGAAGACATGTTAGCGGGATTGAGGAGGTCTTCAAAGTACTCCCCCCACCGACTCACAACGTCCCGAGTCGAGGTCAGCAACGCACCAACCCCACCATACACAGTGTTGACACTGCACTGCTTCCCCCTCCTGAGACGCCGGACGGTGGACCAGAATCTCCTCAAAGCCATCCGAAAGTCGTTCTCCATGGCCTCTCCAAACTCCTCCTATGCCCGAGTTTTTGCCTCAGTAACCACCGAAGCCACATTCCGCTTGGCCTGCCAGTACCTATCAGCTGTCTCCAGAGTCCCACAGGACAAAAGGGACCGGTAGGACTCCTTCTTCAGCTTGACGGCATCCTTCACCGCTGGTGTCCACCAACGGGTTCGGGGATTGCCGCCACGACAGGCACCGACTACCTTATGGCCACAGCTCCGGTCAGCCGCCTCAACCATAGAGGCATGGAACATGGCCCATTCGGACTCAATGTCCCCCACCTCCCTCTGGACATGGTCGAAGTTCTGCTGGAGGTGGGAGTTGAAGCTACTTCTGACAGGGGGCTCTGCCAGACGTTCCCAGCAGACCCTCACAACACGTTTGGGCCTACCAGGCCTGACCGGCATCCTCCCCCACCATCGGAGCCAACTCACCACCAGGTGGTGATCAGTTGACAGCTCCGCCCCTCTCTTCACCCAAGTGTCCAAGACATGTGGCCGCAAGTCCGATGACACGACCACAAAGTCGATCATCGAACTGAGGCCTAGGGTGTCCTGGTGCCAAGTACACATATGAACACCCCTATGCTTGAACATGGTGTTCGTTATGGACAATCCGTGACAAGCACAGAAGTCCAATAACAAAACACCACTCGGGTTCAGATCGGGGGGGCCATTCCTCCCAATCACGCCCTTCCAGGTCTCACTGCCATTGCCCACGTGAGCATTGAAGTCTCCCAGCAGAACGAGGGAGTCCCCAAAAGGTATGCCCTCTAGCACCCCCTCCAGGGACTCCAAAAAGGGGGGGTGCTGTTCGGTGCATATGCACAAACAACAGTTAGGACCCGTCCCCCCACTCGAAGGCAGAGGGAGGCTACCCTCTCGTCCACCGGGGTAAACCCCAATGTACAGGCTCCAAGTCGGGGGGCAATAAGTATGCCCACACCTGCTCGGCGCCTTTCACCAGGGGCATCTCCAGAGTGGTAGAGAGTCCAGCCCCTCTCAAGTAGATTGGTTCCAGAGTCTAAGCTGTGCGTCGAGGTGAGTCTGACTATATCTAGCAGGAACCTCTCGACCTCGCGCACTAGCTCAGGCTCCTTCCCCTTCAGAGAGGTGACATTCCACGTCCCAAGAGCCAGCTTCTGTAGCCGAGAATTGGACCGCCAAGGTCCCCGCCTTCGGGCCACTACCCAACTCACACTGCACCCGACCTCCTTGGCCCCTCTTTCACTGTCTGTATTTTTTAATTCCCTTTTACTAGTCCTGATGCACTTCACTTTCTTCTTGATTGTTCTTTGACTGCTAAAATATTGAAAGAATTACTTTGGGTCATATTTCACCCTTTCTGATATATTTCTTTCTAACTGTCTATTGGCCTCCCTAATATCCTTCTTAATGGTTGCCCCTTGTTCCCATATGCCCTACGATTCACACTGGAGTTATTAGTCTTATATGCCTTAAACAGATGTGTTTTCCTTTGCAGCATATTTTTCAATGCATTATTAACTGCAGAGATTTTCTAAATTTCCTAATAATTCCAAATTTAGGTATATACCTGACCTGCATTATTTGTAAAACATTTTTAAACTAGCTTCATTGTTCCTCTGCTGTCTCCGCACTTAAAAGCTTTTCCCAGTCTATCCTCCTTAGACTTTGAAGCATCTGCTCAGAATTTGCCCTACTAAAGTTAAACTTAACAGTTTTAGTCTTAGCATTCGCATTCTTCCAAAACATTGAGAACTATATTATATTATGGTCACATGACCCTAGTGGTTCAACTACCTCTACACCCTCACTTTTATCCTGATTATTACAAAATACTAAGCAGTATAAAAATTTTGTTCTACTCTGAGATATACAAATGTGGATGTTCTTGACCTGCATTTCTTTTTACATGATTGCTGGCAGTTTCTTGTTCCAATTGAATAAACTAGAAGTATGTAACAGTGATTACTATAAACAAACTTTCAATATTAAAAAAGACTTTGGCAATTGGGCAGTTACATGCCTCATTGACGGCAGTGATTATGTAATTAGCAATCCACATTCCCTTGGTTTAGTTTAGACAGACTTCCTCAGTGAGCTACAGTAACTTTTTACTGAAATCAGAATGGCTAACCATTAAATAGGAAAGGAAAAAAATATTCAGTTAAACTGATTACCTGATTGTAAGTAAACAAAGCTGAAAATTAATTTATTTTCATAAACTTGAGTAGAGAGTCATATTATCTGAAGTTCAGTCTTTCAATTTCACTGAGCGAAATTAGCAGGTTTTCTTATTTGTCTTTGACCTGTGACTGTTTGTTACACAGCTATGCAGCTAGTTTATTGTAAAGCACGTTTCTCTGAACACATTATTGTGCAAATATTAAGCATTAACAGAAAAATTTGGTTCTATGCTACATTTATATACATATTAAGAAACTACAGCTATCTACTTAAAGACATATTATTAAACTAATAAAATGTGTATGTACTTTGAACCAACTGATTACAAAAGTGCAATCTGGGAAATCTCAATTTAGAAACAAAGCCCAGAATTTAACAATATGGCAGAAACCGAGCTAACTGAATATATGGATAGTTGGCAGAAGACCTAATAAAAAGAAATACCCACGGTGGCAATGGTTAACCTCCCTAGAGTTAAATATGATTTTACAGCCAAACTAGCTGTGCTTATGATTAGCCCTGCCTGCTTTCAGTCCCTTTTAGGTTGTAAGGGACAGGTCGGTATCCCAGTCAGGATGGACCATGCTTCCTTGCCAGGAGTGCTTAATAAAGCAAGGTCAACAAGGGAGCTGCTATACTCCCCTTCTGTACCAGGATGTACTACACTGGGGATGGCTTTGCAGCAGTCACAGAAGTACAGACAGGATGGGCAGAGCGTCACACCGTACCCTGGATGACAGCATCCCATCTATCATATGATTTTTAAGAGGAATAAATAAGATTTTACAATAATTAGTTACTCGTTGATGAAACAGACCTTATGTACTGTAGCTGTTTACTCATTTGGTAACTTTAATTTTTTTTTTTTTTTGTTTCAGCAGGCACGCACACTGCTATTTCTGCTTTAAGGGCCAGATGTTGAGCAAAACAATTAATAAACATCCCTCAGCAATTTAACTCATTGTTAAATTTTCATAACAACCCTCAACTTGGTCTTATTAGGCAATTTTTCCAATTTGGCCCCACTATGTCAAGAAACACAAATGGACATATACATAAACAAGAAGGATGTCCATGTGTAGCATTTAATGAGGAAACGATATAAAATAATACAGTCATTTATTCACTTATTTCATAAGGTAACATTAAATATTTGAAAACTGTCATATCTATGCAATCTAATTTCAGGTATTTATCTAAGTGAAAGTTATTATGTTTTATACATAGCATGCAAATTCCACATACAGAATGGGCCAGGATCAAATCATTTCTCTTAGAAGTGTTTCCTGCCCAGATTATCAGTTCAGTAAAGTAATAATACCCGGGCAAATTAAATTGTTAATTTTGTGGTCCTGTATGTTTTTTTTTTCTATTAAATGCATTAATTAAATACATTTTGTGATAATTTAGAACTGCTGTTCCCCAAAAAATTAAAAATTGTTTTATGACACTAGTTATCCCTTACTCTGTTGTGACATTAGTCTACTGATGTGAGAACTTCATTAGTATAATAAAACTTACATCTGTAGCACAAGTAGAAACAAGAATAAAAAGAGACTTAATACTAGAAGAACAGGTCTACTAAACAAGACTAAACAGGAGGATCTTCATGCTTGGCTTAAATGTAACAATTAATGGAGCTTCACCAACTGACCTAGTCAGAGAATTATATAAACTACGAGCCAAGAACTAAATGAATGTTCATCAGGAGCTGTATAGTGAAGCTTTGGAGCAACATGAAAATCGGTGTTAAAAGATCTTAGTGGTATCACGAGATTTCATGGAGTAGGCGCAGCATAGACTATTCCAGGGCTGTGGTATCAAATACTTTTACTAAACGTTAATGGCAGATTATTAGCAATTAGGTTGGCAGGAGAAGGCTTCAGGTTTATCATCTTTTTTGCAAGTGCACTTATATTCTAAATAATTAAATATCATCTGAGGATGGGCGCTCAAAGTTGTCAAACGTATACATTGCGTATGTGACTTAAATGTAGTGGTTAACATTTTAAAATAGGGACATTCTTCAATATATTCATCTGTTTGTCTGTTACTATTATATAATGAAACCTCATCTGGTTTAAATAAGATTTAAATGTGCCAGTGACAGCAATTTAAAATGGACACCACCTATACTGCATCCATTGGTCACTTCTGTTAATGTAAGAAGACCATAACAAAGGCTTTATTTGTATCCCACAGCAATGAGTACTTAGCCAGCCATCCCTGTTCTGTAGTGTTACCAAAGTAGTGAATCTGAGAGTTGTTGCTTTTTTTGCAAGTACTGTATTATATAGTTGGTTTGTCTTTTGACCATGTATGAATCTTTACAAAAATCAATGTAGTTTGTAAACTTTTCCTGAGATGATCAGTTTAGTGCCTCGATAAACTTCATTAAGTAAAATACAAACGAGGATAAATGAAATGCAAAGGTTTCAAATCAATATCACCCATGAGTGTGAAAATAATTTTTTTTGAAAAGAAATTTCTATTCATTAAGGCAGCGAAAATATAAAAATGAAACCAAATTGAATAAAAGAATATACTCCATTCATTTACTGAAGGTACCTCATCCAATTTTAGGGCCACATAGGCTAAATCCTATTCTGGGATCAAGAGGCATCACCTTAAGTAAGGGGCACATCCTTCACAGGCACACTTGGCCACTCCACAACAAATGGGACATGCCAGCTAACTTGACTTGCATGTCTTTGCGACCAAACAAGAATAAAGTCCACATAAACACAGGTGGAATGTGTAAACCCCACTCTGATAGGGACTGGACTTGGATTCATACCCTGGACTCTGGCAAAATTGTGCATTACGTAATATATATCAAAAATGTTTATCAGTTTTAACAGTTTGTCAGCATAAGGACAAGATGGATTCAAGGCACAGAAGACAAGAACAAAGGGAATTCCTCTTCCCCTGTAGACCCCAGCTTTGCTGGCTATAAACTAATCAGATGACTTAGCTAGCTATCTGCTTCAAGTCAGACTTCTTTCTTTCATTTCCACTGTACAATTCCTTTCTTCTCAGGTTTTGCATGCAGAATCTCCTTATCAGTGAATCTATAGCTTCAGCTTTTGACTGTACTGTACACTCAATGAGCTATTCACAGTCGCAAGATAATTTTAACCCTAACTGAGATTATATTTGCTTTTAGAAGTGTAAAGTGTCAGGCACTATTATTAATCCAGCTATCTTTAAAACACAATTGTTTGCTTGTTTGCTTGTTCCTTATGTACAGCTATATTTTTCAAGCCACAGACTTAAAATCTGGCACACAGATTCTTCTCACAGGAAGTCAGGTTTTAGTCACATAATGGTGTGGGGCAGCTTGGGGTTGTAATTAGTGGCAAGAAATCATACATTGTGAATATCAAAAGAGAAACAACAGTGCAAATGCAGTTACTTTATCTTTTCAGCAGAGAATGTGGGTTTGATTCCTATTAACTTTTTATTTAATTAAAGTGTCCTCACGTTATTTAGTCATCGCAGCACACTGTGTCAGAGGTATTTATTATTTTTTGGGATGGCAAACATGTTCTCTTCCCTTTAAAACACCATCATAACCTGCTACAGTTGTTTTCCTGTTGTATTTCAAAGTGTACTCTGATAATCACTTCACATGCTCATAACCACACCTCTGAGTCAAATCTCATAATGATCTACATAACCAATTGTATTTAGTCTAAACACAATAATTTTTAACACTATAAATTTATAGCAGACTTTTGTCTGCTTGTATGTATGTATTGGCAGTGTGTGGAGTGAGGGGACGAACAATTGCCTCAGAGAGCTCTTTGGTAATGTCAACATTTTCATCCAACAGCGCTTTTAACACTAATGCTACAAAATTAAAATTGGAGTGAAAAGGAAAGTGAGAAGTCTTCATTCAGGTATTCCATATTCAAAGATAACTTTTACCCACATCTCAATCATCCAAGTTTTCTTGATTGTCGACATGCTTGGTATATCAACACATGCCAGGAGAGCTCCGTATCCTGAGCTACTGCAACAAGCTCAAAAGAAGCATCTGACTAATATTTGTTGATGAATGATCCAGCTTACTGTACAGCTAAAACCTTCCTGACGGATATCTTTGTTATGTACTGCTTTATACTCATGCCAGTTATGAAAAAGCATGACCATTACACAAAAAAATTGGAGTTAAGTACGTACTGTAAGAAACACAGACACATCCAATGCCTTATTTACACTCACTAAACAAATAATTAGGAACACCTGTACACCTGCTTATCCATGCAATTATCTAATCAGCCAATCATGTGACAGCAGTGCAATGTGTAAAATCATCCACATTACAAGTCAGGCGCTTCAGCTAATGTTCACATCAAACACCAAAAAAGGAAAAAAAATGTGATCTGAGCGATTTTGACCATGACATGATTGTTGATGCCAAATAACCTGGTTTGATTTTTCTGTAACTGCTGATTATTCTGGGATTTTTCACACAAAACCTTTTCTAAAGTTTACTCAAAATGGTGCATAAAACATTTAGTGAGTAGCAGTTCTGTGGATAGAAATGTCGTGTTGATGAGAAAAGTCAGAGGAGAAAGGCCAGACTGGTTCGAGCTGACAAAAAGACTACAGTAATTCAGGTAACAACTCTGTACAACTATGGTGAGGAGAAAAGTATCTCAGAATGCACAATATGTTGAACCTTGAAGCGGATAGGGTACACAACAGCAGAAGACCACGTTGGGTTCGGCTTCTGTCAGCCAAGAACAGAAAGCTCAGGCTGCAGTGAGCACAGGATTATCAAAACTGGACAGTTGTACACTGAAAAAAACATAGTCTGATCTGATGAATCTTAATTTCTGCAGAGGCACAGAAATGGTAAGTCAGAATTTGGTTCCAACAGCATGAATCCATGCCCTCAATCTGCCTTGTGTCACCAGTCCTGGCATGGTGGTTTAATTTTGTGGGGAACATTTTCTTGTCTGTGTTCACTTCCCGTGTCCTCCCTGCATGGAGTTTGCATGTTCTCCCTATGTCTGTGTGGGTTTCCTCCAGGTGCTCCGGTTTCTTCCCACAGTCCAAAGACATGCAGGTTAGGTGCATTGGCAATTCTATATTGTCTCCTAGTGTGTGCTTGGTGTGTGTGTGTGTGTGTGTCCTGTGGTGGGCTGGTGCCCTGCCTGGGATCCTACCTTGTGCCCTGTGTTGGCTGGGATTGGCTCCAGCAGACCCCCGTGACCCTGTGTTAGGATATAGCGGGTTGGAAAATGACTGACTGACTGACATTTTCTTGTTACACTCTGGTCCTCTTAATGCCAATCAGTCATCACTTAGATGTCATGACTTATTTGAGTATTGTAGCTGACCATGTGTCCATGTCTGCATAAGACTGTCAGTTCTCCTCCAAAATCAAAAGTAATGTTTGAATGGCAACTCTGAATTGGCTCCATATGGGTGACTCGCCTCCCAGCCTAGTTTGCCTCTTGCCTTGTGTCCACTGCTGGATGGCCTAGATGTCTGCCCCCATGATATTGAACAGATAGATAGATAGATAGATAGATAGATAGATAGATAGATAGATAGATAGATAGATAGATAGATAGATAGATAGATAGATAGATAGATAGATAGATAGATAGATAGATAGATAGATAGATAGATAGATAGATTATTAGCTGCCAAACAATAATAACATTCAAAATGAGCCCACACATGAGCCAGCTAACTTGTGTCCACAATACAATATCTGAAAATGCAGAAAGGTGAAGGTCTCAATAATGTTGATCTGCTCAGGTCCATGAAACAGTTTGACAGTGCTCTTAGAAAAAAGAAAATCAACCATTTTAGAAATGCCTGCTGTGGCAGAATGAGAACACCAGAAATTTGCTCATCATATGCACTCATGAACATAACTACATAACAAAACCAGCAGTATTCAATTACCAGCATACATATCAAAACTGCATGTACAGTCTTAAGGGTTAATTTAAGTCTACACCAGCTCATTTAGCATTGGTGAATTCAAAGCTGTTAGACCACCAAAGTGCATATCACAGAAGCTGTCCCTGCAGTAAAAATGAAAGAAGGCCTCAGAATGTGAGGAGGTAGTTGTACCTGCTGCAGGACATTCTCTTCTTTAAACATTTAAGATTAATAAGTAATTCACATATTAAAAGTGCCTGTGAACTGAATGAAACTTGTTTAAAGAAAGGCATGTCTTGGTTGTTTTTATTTTCAAATAAGAAATGAACTGCAACCAAAGTTCAGAGAAGTTTAAAAGTTCAAATGTTAGTTAACCCACCTTAAGAAAGAAGGTGGGTGTGATTTGCTTGAATCCTCCCCTGCCTTAACTGGCTCAGAGGGCGTCACTAGCAGAGGCTCTCACTTTAAGAAGACTCAGGAGCGGCAGCTGCAAATTCAGTGAAAGTTTCCTTTTCTGTGTTGTAGTTCAGGACTTAAGGCAGGAGGCAAAAATGACAAGTCACTCAACCAACATGAGGATAAAGCTGCCCACCATCTGCATTATTCTTGAGGTCATCCTCATCATCCTGTTTGGTGTTTTTGTCAGATATGATAAAGAAACAGATTCCAAGAAGTGGCATGCACACCACGATAACAATGGCAGTGAAATAGAAAATGACTTTTACTACAGATATCCAAGTGAGTATGTGTCTTTTAAAAGTTTTGTATAAGTAGGGTGAGTCAGTCTTCTGCACTAAATCTCTAATAGATCTTCTAGGGAGCACCAAGAAAATGGCAACTTCAAAGACCAGCATCACTGTCTGACCTGTGGCACAATGCATATTAGGTAGTGGGTAAATATACTAGTACGGAAGGACTCAAATTTAACCGATTTCCCCAAATGCCTGAGATAATTAACAAAGGACACCTTGTTTTGAACAACAGAGTAAAAAGAGCAGAAATGCATATTTATTAATAAGATTTACATTGCTTCTTCATGTTTTGATTGCTGGGATTTATGTTGCAGGTTCAGTATAACCACACAGAACACTTCGAGGAAAATAATGCTGTCATTAACTGACAGATTCCATTTATGCATACACTTCAGCTTAGTTTCATTTTAGTTTCAAAAGGCCTCAGAGAAACTCATAAATGACACTATGCCACTGTGTGTAAGCTGATCAGATCATGGAAAACCCTTCCTTCTAGGCAGCACAGTAAAAGGAGAAAAAAAAAACGCAAATACTTAGCTGACTAAACAACAGGTCCTGTAAAACTTGGCTCATTTTCAGAGCTGACTGAAGGGCTTAATTGTGAGCCAGAGGGACGGGTCTGAACACAAAGACACACAAATAGGTGTTCATCAATGTATGAGCAGATTTGATTTTGTTTCATAGTATATTCATTTTTATGCAGTACTTAAGAAGCGATTATGCAGAGTGCTCCTAATGTACATAGTAAACATGAAACAGGAAGACTGACCTTTATCTCTTTCACATCCATAAAAGTTTCATTGTTGGGTTTGGCCACTGCATGTCAGTTAGGCTTCACTCTGTGGAGTCCTCTAACAAAAAGCTTCAGGAATAGTAAGGGGCTTGAGTCAAAATGTTGCCTGAAGTTCAAGAGCATTATCGTTTGTCTGCCTATGCTGAACACAAGTTAAATGTTAACTTCCATTAAAACCTTGGCTCATAACATGCCATGAATGCAGTTGCTTTAAGGATCATGCTGCTGATGGTGCAAAAAATTTGCAATGAAACGTTTTGTGTGTAAAGAAGCTTTACAAATCCATTCAATTTAGATCAAAATTCTCTAGAATTCAATTATGTATGAAAAACACAATTGATCAGATTTTCCTAAAACATCTGATGTTATTCCTGATCCAAGCAACAGTGAACTGTTGACTGTTCGACCTGCTTTAAGCTTGTAAAGTTGCATATGTTTCCTGTGAAAAAGGTGAAGGATGACCTGTTCCTTTCCCAATGACTCACTGAAAAGCTAAAATTTGGAAGGATGGCACATCTAGGGTAGGAGATTTAATAATAATAATTCTTTGCATTTATATACCGCTTTTCTCACTACTCAAAGCACTCAGCTATTGCAGGTTAAGGGCCTTGCACAAGGGCCCAACAGAGCAGAGTCCCTTTTGGCATTTACGGGATTCGAACCAGCAACCTTCCGATTGCCAGTGCAGATCCCTAGCCTCAGAGCAGGATGTCCACTAAGAAAGAAAGTTTGGAAATATCAACAATATTTAGGAGTAAAACCTCACTTACAATATAAAGAACTAAATACCCCAAAATCTCAAAAATGCCTTGACAGATCTAACTGAATTTTTTAATGTTATAGAAAAAAGATCATTAGCCAACACAACTCTCAGTATTTGTCAGTAATAAAGCTATAAAGAGCAGTGTATTCTTAGGCATTGCATCCTTTTTTGCCTCAGCTGTGATCACACGGAGAAATGGGGTGTGCAGTTCTTGCAAATGAATACTGCAAGCAGAACAGAGTCACTAACCAAACTGACAGTATAATCACGCAGAGAAATGGGCCTGGTGATGAGTGAAAAAAGGGGCAGATGCCCTGCACAGGAGAAAGAGACAAGGTGGAGAGCTGCATAGGAAAGGAGATGTGAAGTAGACAAAACAAACATGGCTAGCAAGTAGCCTTCTTGGGTACACGCAGTATTCCCTATTCTGTTGGTGTCTCGATGAGGTATAATATACATTCAAATTCAAACTGGATAAAATTATACATACTCTTGAAAGAACAGGGGTTTTCCGGGGGAGTTGTTGTAACCTATGTGGTAAAATACATGCAATATTGTAGATAACTGATGTGTCCATTTGGAGGTCAGACCACGATGTGCTGCTATGCTCCAGTTCACAAAGCAGAAACAGGCAAGTGCTGGTATAGCATACCGGCCCACTTCAAGCCCTGTGTATATTATGTCAGTGAATTGGCAGAAAAACTTTTTTGAGCACAACTGAAAGATTTGCATTAAATTAAAGCCAAAGTGAGAGAAAAAATATGAAGGTTGAAACAATGAACAAGAGGTCCGAAATAACACACAAGCAGAGTTTGCGCAAGCTTTTTTGAGAGTTTTAGTATTCACAGGTTGGATAAGATAATGACCTCCTAGCTGTCCTTTTATCCTGTTCTTTCGATTAAGCACAGGTCACAACCCCTAGAAACGTGGGAAAGTGGACCTAATGACTGGATTTCAAAATGGTGGTGATTGAGGACCTAAAATGACATCTAAGACATTGCACAACAAAATCCAAACTCTGATACATTATGAATTTTAAGTAATTAACAAAATGAACAAAATGCTCCACCTCGAAAACCCCCAGCACAAAATGATACAAAATAATTAGCAAAGAATATCCAATATCTTGGGGATTCTTGCCACTTTATTATTTATTAGCCTTTTCTGCATTAAGTGCACTTTTCAGACAATTGCTATTGAATGTTGATGTTACATAGTTTGATGTTAATCTCGAGTTGTTACGATACTCCGTCGTTATTATTATTCATGTTCAATAAAGGCTGGCTGGTTGCGTCGTAAGCAATTAAGGCTCCTTGGTTGGTCTGAGTACGCATGTACGGTGAGTGTCGAATGCACATGCACCAATGCCGAGAAAAAATAGTCCTTTTTTGTGCTGCAGCATCAGGCCCAATTTCGTCTTAATCTGGCCCTGGTAGGGAAACCTGAATTTAGTTAAACAAAGCCAGACAAAGTGAAAAATAATTTTAGGCTGATATAAAGTAAGTTGGTTGTTTTTAGCATAATGATGCCACTCTAATTTCCCTCCTGTTCGCTGTTCTGGGATCAATAAGCTGTCGGATGATACATTAGGCACAAGCAATGGGTGTAGACCTGCAATTAGGTGCAGTATTCACATCATGACTGACGTACTAGGGTGTTGTACCATGTTAACCATTATGAATGTAGTGAGAAGTCAAGCAAAATTACACCTTTTATTGGGTAACTAAAAGATTACAATATGCAAGCTATTGAGGCAACTCAGGCCCCTTCTTCAGGCAAGATGTCACTTGACTTGATGTCTCACTACATCATGACTGACTAAAATTTTCCATTAAGAATTGAGATCTTCAACGCTTTTCAATGTCATGCTGTGGCTAAGACAATCAACATTAAACCCCAACAACACTGGCTCAATTCCCACCTGTGATTCTGTGCAAGTAACTTAATCTGCCTCTGCTCCAACTATAAGCAGTTGTTAAATATCCTTGAATGTTGCCTTTGGTAAAGGTGTTGCTTAAATATATAATGATAAAATATATATACAGTATGTTTACCCACATAGTGCTCCTATACTTACAGGTTTACTAGCCAGGGTACCTGGAGCTGCCCAGTTTAGGGGCATCAATTACATTTTGGATAACATAGTCTATCGAGTTCCCATGTACAAATAGGCAATATGTGAACAATTTGTTAGATATATTGTTAAACAGTTTGGATTTGCAGATCAGAAAAACACAAGCAGGGGTATCTGATGCTAACCGGGCTGGAGCCCAGACTAAATTTTAGAACAAAACATACTTTAAGGTCTCTGTACAAATGAGTAATTTGAGTGAAATCTGGTAGAGAAAGGTTAAACTGTGTGGATTTGCAAACCAGCTAGAAGAACATGCGTACACGCAAAATCTTCCTAATCAATATGCAACATGTTGCCACACTTCGAAACCATATTTAGAGAGTATAACTGCCTTACCTTGAAACTTTTGTCTTTCTTATCTTGAAAATCTCTGTTTGTCTCTGTTTTCACATTTCATTCATGCTACTCCAGCATGTTTAACCCTCAAAAATGGAGACTTTCAAAACACTCTCCAGAGCCAAAAATTTCTAAAAACCCCAGCTCAGTGTTGCAATGAGGGTGGGTGAAAATGGAGAGTTTTGAAAACACAGACTCAAATTACGCTCTAACTGGTTTGTGTGGCCATTCCCTGATTGAATCCTGCTCATTACAATGGTTCTTTCCCTGATTAGTCATCTTTTGTTTAAGAAAGCCATTTTCCAACATGGTGGGCATAGAGAAGTGGCTTTCCATAACACTTGTTGTGTTGTTTACCTGTATACTGAGAAAATTGCTTTCTGTGCAGTTTGAATGCTGAATACATGGGCAAAAGTTAAATTAATTACCAGTTTCAAATAAATCTTGTGGCCAGTATGGAGGATAATTCCTCTTCCTATTTATGCTGATGAGTGCATTCCCAGTATAGGCAAATGCTAGTTTTAATATGCGTTTTTGGTCATTTTTGTGTGACAAGAGATACTTTCATAAATGATGGTTGAAACGGTAGCGTGGATAGAGCTTTTTATTATTTAGAAACATCATTTTAATAAAAATGTAATAGTGTGGATGCAGGATGAAAAAATATTGCAAATGATCTCATTGTCAAAGAACATAAGTTGACTAAGTCATTTCTATTACTATGTCAACCTTGGAGTGTGCTGTGTATATTGATTTCTATTCACTAATCCCATTCTTATGGTATGTGAGTGTGTGTCCTGTGTTCCTTAACTTTAATCTCTTGCTGCAGTGCCCCATTATGACCAATGTGCTGCTATGGTGTGTTGTTTTATTTCTGCCTTAAAAGCTAACAAATCTCAATAGACTGGTTTTTTTTTTGGCCTCTGTGTTAAAGAAGGGGTGGCATGGTGGCGCAGTGGTAAAGCTGCTGCCTCACAGAAAAGAGACCTGGGTTCGCTTCCCGGGTCCTACCTGTGTGGAGTTTGCATGTGCTCCTCGTGTCTGCGTGGGTTTCCTCCCACAGTCCAAAGACATGCAGGTTAGATGCATTGGCGATCCTAAATTGTCCCGTGTGTGTGTGTGTGTGTGTCCTGCGGTGGGCTGGCACCCTGCCCGGGGATTTGTTTCCTGTCTTGAGCCCTGTGTTGGCTGGGATTGGCTCCAGCAGACCCCTTTGTTAGGATATATTATGTACTTAATTACATAAGTATTAAGTATTATGTACTTAATAACATTTATAATTTGTACTTGTATCCGCCTGTGAAAACTGTGACAGCAATCTGCATATATACTCAGTGAAGAGTACTATCTAAAAAAAAAATTGAATCAAATTGAACTAAGTAATCTTCTATTAAGTCATACATTTTTTGGAACCCATCCATTCCAATCCAAAGTGGTGGGCAGCCTATCATTCCAGCATTTTGTACATGGCAGGGACCAACCCTGGATGAGATGTCAGTGCACTGTAGGACACACTAATGTTTACACTCACGCTTACTCACAAACACCAGCAATGTTGGCTTGCCAAATAAGCTAACATGCAAAACTATGTAAGTTATGGACAAAAATAAACTATTTATAGAGGTCTATTTAGGCCTGCAATAAGCTACAAGAGTAGAAAAAGTCATAACCAGTTCATGTGCACACACCCTCACATATAACATGACATTATTGTTTGTCCAGGCACCAAACATTTTAGTGGTAGATAATTAAGAGGATGTACAATGTCACAGAGCAGACCCAGACTTGGACATTTTTTCTAGTGTGACCAGATGGGGGCGCTCCAGTCGCCCAAACCCGACACAAGCAGACATCAGTCACAAGTTTAACACATAGCACAAGTTTATTTACACGGAGAACTCTTTTCTTTCATTCCGCTTAGCAGCAGAGTACACTACAGCACAATATTCGCTTTCACTTTTTTCTTCTCCTTCTTCCTTCTCTCTTTCTCTTCCTCTCTGCTGCCTCTACTTCTCCTCCGACAAACGTTGTCCTCTCCCTTGTGACTCTGGTTCTCAGAGTAGTGGCAGCGTGCTCCTTTCATTGTGTTCTGTATGATGAAAGCCCAATGTAGCAGGGCTCTGAAAGCTCCACAGCACCACCTGGCGGCACCCATGGAACCCTACAGGGCTTCAGTGAACTCCCATGGAGCCCTGCGGGAATCCATGGCACAGCAACAACCCAAGGGGGGCTGCCACCTGCCGTCCCGGGAGAGATAATGTCTTGGATCCTCTTTCTTCCCCAGTCCTTCCATCATATAGGCATCCCGGAAGGGCAAGGGCCCTAGTCATCCACCACACTAGTTAATCTAATTCAGAATAACAGTGAAAGCATCCATTCAGCCAATTAGCAAGGGTGATATTAAATATTTAAAACAGAAAAAAAAGAAATAACAAAATATTAAAAATTTAAAATAAAAAAAATATAACAAAATATTAAAAACTAAAAATAGAAAAAAAAGAAATAACAAATGCTCTGAGAGGAGATAGAGTCTATCACAGGATAGCAAAGCAGGCACCAACCATGGATGGGCTACTATTCCACATGAAACATGAAAAGGACATCAAAGTGTCTCTTGCAATAGAGCACTAGAAGACAGTCTGCTAAAAATTTTATTCATCTCCTTTACTGAAGATCAGTTCTTCATCAACAACATCATGAAGACTCAGATGGAAAGAACAGTTGCACATACAAGTTAAAAAATTTTCCTTTAACCACATATATAGAAGAAACTGCACTGTAGAGCATCTGAGAGTCAAAGGCATTTGTATCTTGGCTTGACCTTATTTTGGATGTTCTTTCTTGATAGCAGCTTTGGACTGAAGCTACTATTCAATATTCATTTGTCAATATCTCTGTTCGATGGAGACACTCAGTGTGCATACTCCATTACTTCCCACATCCCAAAGACATTAAATGGGTCTTGACTGGGGGCATGTACTATATGTGCAGGAGTATTCCCTGAATTGAACATGCATCTTGGTTCATATCAAGCACCTAGTACCCCTGGAATAGGAATACTACAGTTGTTCAGCATGTGAATAGACAGATAAAATGATAACATTTTTAGCCTTGGAGGTGGGATTTAAGCAGCATGCTAAGAGCCATGCAAAAAGGACAGCAGTCTTTAATGAATGGAAAGGAGCAGGAGCTGCTGTGACCAGACCATATGCAAAGCAGAAGAACAGTGAAAAGTCACAAATGTGTGGGAGAAAAATAAGATTTTAAGCCCTGGAAATTTGTCTGTGGGAAATTAATGCTTAATAAAACATACATCTTGAGCATTAAAAGACCTCCAGAGCAATAATAAAAAAAATGTTGGTCCAATTCTATATAAAAATGCATATCTTGAAAAGCTCCATATTTCTACTTTCAGAGAGATGGGTCTAACTTCAGCCTGCAATACCTGTGACTGGCTGACTTATGTAAACATGCACAAACACAATAGCCAGAAGTAAAACACACTTTTCCTATTTCTTGACTTTTGTAAAGTAGGTGAGGCCCATCAGTGTAAACATCACAAATGACACTTCTGTAAACATTAAAAAAAGACGATCAGTAGTATGCTAATAAAATAGCAAACAGTAACGGTTAACACTAGGCATATAGTAAAGAACAGTAACATTGTCCAGTGGTGAAATGGTGCCACATATAGAACTGGTTCCTATAAAGCACCTGATTCTGCTGGGATGGACCCAAGCTTCCTGCAGCCCTGTAATAGAAAAAGGAGATTTAGAGGAGTGGATAGCTGGTTGGTTAAAAAAAAAACTATTATAAGTAATAAAAAGATCAGGCTTGTATTGATGGCATTGTATTCCTTCCTGCTTGACAGATCTGTGGGTGTTGATGTATGCAGTCAATACATCGGCAAAAGTAATTTTCAGAATGCTTCATTAACAACTCTTTCAGCATATGCAAAAATAAATCAATATTTCCTTTCTTAAAGCCACTTATGACCCATGTGGACTAGTGCATTCATATTATGCCATACCAATGTCAAAGCAGGTCAGTGTGGGGTTTTGTAGTTCAGGCTGATTTAACACTAAAGAGTGAGCTAAATATTTGACAAAGTGAAGATTTTCTTGTAAATTGTACAGACGCCCACGCATGGCAGCATTGTAGCAGAATGGTTAGAGTCACTGGCTAGGACAAAATCGATATAGAGCTTTAAAGTTCTCTCCCTGTGACTTTTACCCAGACATGCTGAATATTCTTTCCGTATCTCAAAGACAAGTGTGTAAGGTTAAGTGGTAATTCTAAAGTAGTCCTAAATGACAGAACATTAGGAAGCCTTAGTTAGAGTCAATGGATGGATGAATAGCTCTTCTTTTCTTTGCTGGTCTGATCTTTAACTAGTGATCTCTAGTTTCAGCTAAGATCATTTTTTTTCTTACAGTTTATACCCATGAATCATTCCTTTTCCTTTTTAAAGTTTAATTTTTATGTTTATTTTATTATAATTTTGTAAAGTATTTATCCATCTGCCTACCCATTCATCCATTCCCCCATCCATCCATTTCCCAAACTTACATATCCAGAGCAGAGTCACAAGAGGGAAGGTGTATACAGTATATGTCTGTAAACCCAACTGTGGGCTGGCAACCAGTCCAGAGCTCTTTCCTGCCTTGCACTCAATGGTGGTGGGGCAGGCTCCAGCCCAATGCTATCCTGAATTGGATTAAGCACGTTTGTATGTATGTTCTAAATATTTGTACAGTTTAAGTTGCAGTATAACTTATATAACTGTAGCTCAACCAACTGCAGTATAAATGCTTACTCTCCAAACCTCTTTTGATCAGATTTTGATCAGATTCATTCCGTTGTAAATGGTCTGTTCATGAAGTCTGTTGCTGTAACTGTAAAGGCAGATATGTTCCAGCAATAACAATGGCTTCACGGTTTCCTTCCTTTGTGGTTTCACCTGCTTTGGAAGAAGACACTGATGTGCAAAAACATGTTTTGTGCCAGAATTGTGGTGAGAAAGTAATGAAAGTAAGTCAGCAAACTGCATACATGTGTATCTTACTGTACATTTTGTTTATTTAAGGTTTATTTCTATTGTTATCTCAAAGACTTTTACATGCACTATTAATGAACAAATTGTGTTCCAAAATAAGGTACGATAGTGTGTATTATTATTCACGAAACTGAATTTCTGAAAATGATGCTGATGAGGATGATGATCAAGAGACACAGCAGTGAGATCGATAGCACTGTGGTCTCACAGATCTAATGCCCCTTGTTCAAATCCTGTATCTGGATGTTGTATTTGTGGAGTATCCATGTTCTCCCAATTTCCGTGTTGGTTTTCTTATGGGTTTGCTATTTTTTGACACATCCTGAAAGATATGTACGAAAGGTAATTGGCAGTTTTCCACTGTCACTGTATGAGTGAGGGTGTGTGCACAAGTGATCCAAGATTGCTTCCTGATACTATGGCCCTAAACTGAATTAAGTGAGTGCAAGGATGTTATGTCGATTACTCATGCTGACATTAAGCATAGCCTGAATCCAAGAATAATAATTAAATTGTCTTCCATACAATCCATAATTGTATCATTATAATTTCAAATTTCCACCTATCAGATTACCATTCTAGGACTCAGATTTCACCACAGATAGCCTAATAATGTTTACAAAATATATTAATTTAATATTCAGTAACCAAATTGTTCTTCCTCTACTGTAAAATAAAATGCTATTACAGCTTAGACATACAGTACAAGCCACTACAAAACCCTATATTGGTCTGGTGACGTTTGACTGTAAACAACAAACTAGCAGATTGAGTTTCTACCATCGATGTTGCTGTCCTTTAAATGATAAAAAAGATACATTTAAACATCTGTTCTCTAGGTCTGTATTTGTAAAATAACTTAGAATGGTGTTTTCAAAAAGCACAGTATAAAATAAAGTTTATTTGTTCAATCATGAACTAAAGTTACCTCATCCTCTGTAATAAATTGTTAATTGTATTCTCAATACAACCTTTTCTGTAAGTCACTAATAAAGGAACCCAATGTGTCTGTAAGACAGCAAACAGCACAGATGCATGGACTGTGACTGCCAGTTAACTGTTAAGCAGATGCTTTTTTACATAAGGAAACACCTGTTTCAACTCCAGCATGATCTCATGTTTTTTTTATTTTATTATTTTTTTTTAATTAGCACCTTTAGCCTCTAGGTGCATTTGGCCAATGGGGAAATAACCTTGCTATTTGCAAGCCAAAAATACTTTCTTATATTCTTTTGTTAAACTTACTACCACATACAGTAGTATCTGAACATAAAGAAGGATTTGTTGTTTGTGAAGCCATTTCATTTTTAGGTTGCTTCAATAGTTTACAATCGTATTACATCACATCCCATAAGCCTGAAATCTAGTTTTTATAATTAAAACAACAGACCTTTTATCAGTTAACATAGTTTGCGGCTTTGATCCAATATTTTGTCATTATTTTTTCCTGATGGTTAAGCAGTTAACAATTGCTCCTTGTTCATTCCTTAGATATTTTTAAATGCAAGTAAACCTTTCTACATACATTTAAAACAAAACATGCTCACTTTAACAATCTTTTACCTTCTATTAATTTGTCCTAATGTGGGTTGCTTTTGGACTACAGCTCCTCCTTGGTACTGCCCACAAGCTCCCAGACATTCTGAATAAATCTGATCCATCCCATAGTCTTAGGTCAACCAATTACTAGATGTGCAATCCATGTTAGTTTGATCCTCTCAATCTCGATATGGAGCAGCAGCAGCTCTACTCTGTGGTCCTTCAGTATGGTTAAACCATTTAGTCTATCCTAAACGTTTCCAATTATTAGCTGATGCTCATCTGAAGATTTCCTTTTTTTTAGTCACATCTCATGGTCATAGAAAGTGAGAACAATGTAGATTGAAAACTTCATCCAAAAACTCCCATATGACTATCTAGGACTTGTCATTCTGTAGATGCCTGGAAGTGCTATTGTGGCTGTGACATAGTATGATAACTCCAGTTCTCTTTTGGCTTGGGGAAGAAATGAATCCTAACAGATTTGTGTTATCAAATTAACCATTAAGTCCACATTATTTTCTTCTGATCTAAAGATAAAATTTCAGTTTCATGGTAAGCCCTGCAACCTACAGTGCACTAAAATAAGACAAAAGTCACAAAGGCTATAATCATCGACCTCCAGTATCCTAATAACTCTGCCTATTCTTCCAATCTGTGGAAAAACTCCACACAATTTTGAACCGCTTCACCGAACCCTAAAAGTCTGAAACTGTCCCTCAACAATTGGAAAAAGCACAATATCATTTCCCTGGGCCGAAATGGGCAATCACCATCTCTGGGGAAACTCTGAAAGTTGTTGCACTCTTTTCATAATTTAGTGATCATTTATCCCAATAGTCAGTTATATAGGAGAAGGTTCAACACCATATTGCTAAACCAGCATGTCCTTCAGGAAACTCAGTTATTTGAGAACCAAGCTAATGCAGCATAAAGCATTAGAATCTCTGTGATTGTGTTTGGTAGCAAGACCTTGGTAAACTACCACTTCCACCTAAACACTTTTGACAGATTTCATTAGTGCTGCCCCTGGAATATTCTCTTCATGAATCTGATGGAAGGATTAACTGAGACTATCAGCACACTAGTTCTGACATCCTCACCAAAGAAAAGATATTCAGGACTGAAGCTATGATCCTGCAGAACCAACTCTGCTGGATGATTCCCTGCATCAGAATGCCCAGCTCTGTTGTCCCGAGGCAAATCCTATACATACCAATGAACTTGGGGAATTGAAATAACGTAACTCAATGACAGCCTCAAAGTAAGCCTTAGAAAAGGCCAAATCAACACCAACAGTGTCTCTAATTCCATGAAAGAGTTTTAGGACATGTGTCTTACTATTTTAGCATTTTTATACTGTTATAATGTTATCGACAGATGCTATGTACAAGGCTGGTTCCTACCTTGTACTTGATGCTGCCAGAGTTAGGCTCTACTTATCCTTCTATTATTATTATTACCACAGACCATCAGTTCACAAGGCAAAGTGAAGGAAAACAAACAACTTCAAGGATGGAATTTCTCATTGATTAACTGAGACTTTCTTGGCTGAGAAAGTAGCCATGCCTCTAAAACCTATCAGCCACTCAATAAAGCAGTGCTAGCTGAACGCTTCCACATATAGCTCATCATTAAGATGTAGATTATCTGTTGAAGATTAGGGCAGTGGTGCTAGTTTTTCTCAAGTTGCAGCAACAACACAGAGAGGTGCTGGTGAATCGATTCATCTGTCAAGTGAAGTTTTGTAGACTAGAAGATGTACTTACTGACAGTTCTGTATCCCTGGGATACTGATGGATTGGTGTAGTAAATGACTCTTATGAGGGCTGACTAGTAAGTCTATTAATAGGTGGAGATGTTATTTGTAGTGCTGCTAATCTTTAACCACCCAGGCCCATGGGTACACTAGAAGGTATTGGACAAATTGACTGGTAATTGCAATAAAGAGTAAAATGCATTGTCCTTGGTTGATAAATGTCATGAACTAGTGAACCATTTCAACCATTTCCATGGGTGCTGCCTTCTGTGATTTCAAATATATAGAAGTATAGTTGTATTCTGGAAAGGCATACACATACTTAAGGATGCTACATGACAGCTTGGCAAATCAGATGTCTTTCTAGTTACAAGTAGAATGGTTTATGTCCATATTATACTATTGGTGATGCTTGACAAGTAATATGTAGATTACGATATTCATGCTCCTTTGGTGTAGTGTAGCAAGTTTAGGGAGTTTAGTGAGTACTAGATAATGAGTATATTTTAGGCCATCCCAAAATGAAGAAGTCGGTCTAATGTTCTATCTGTGTGCAATCTTGCTTTTTTAAGTGAAGAGGCAGTCTAATCATAGTAAATAATATTGAGAAATTGTTCTGTTCTGTGTACTGTACTGTATTGTATTGTATTGATCCCCTTCTTTTGACACCCACTGCACGCCCAATCTACCTGGAAAGGGGTCTCCCTTTGAACTGCCTTTCCCAAGGTTTCTTCCATTTTTCCCTACTAGGTTTTTTTGGGAGTTTTTCCTTGTCTTCTTAGAGAGTCAAGGCTGGGGGGCTGTCAAGAGGCAGGGCCTGTTAAAGCCCATTGCGGCACTTCCTGTGTGATTTTGGGCTATACAAAAATAAACTGTATTGTATTGTATTGTATTGTATTGTATTGTATTGTATTGTATTGTATTGTGTAATATCCTGTTCACTACTTAAGGATAAATACTGTTTAAAAAAAATGGCAGTACAGTGAGATGTGTCAATGGTAAGAAGATCGTTCAAATTTGCCATCAGTTCTTTCCCTGGGTCATAGCCTCCTGAAGAACATTACATAAACTTTTTCCAACAGTGACATTGATTGCTTTCTTCATAAAAAGGTGTCCAAGTAGTGACTGAAATGGGAGGTGGTTAAGATATCATGGAAAAGTCTTCTACCACATTTGAGAAATGAGGTCACAATGGCACTCCAGCAGTTTCACTGGAAATGTTATGCAGAATGAGCTGAAGTCTGTGATCTTTGAATGAACCAAACAGATGTGCCCCAAATATACATGTATAAAGACACAATTTAAACTCTTGAAAGCAGGTGTTTCAGCTTCTGTCAGCTGTTAAATTTGATGATGGGTTGGGATCTTTCAAGATAGGCATTTGCATCTCAGATAATTGGACACTGGACCACTTTTAACTGCTGTTCATGAAGTTCTTTAATAAGGCTTCCATTGGATGCAATTGGATGACATATCCTTGCTTTTGCTCACAGACCACATCATTGTTTAGGTCTAGAAGTGTGTGATCCTCACTGTGTTGGCAGGTCTTCTTGTAAGTGTAGGTTTTGTTCTTGTAGCTGGAAATCCCTGCATCACAGTTCAAGATGTAAGTGCTTCACCATCTCTCAGAAACAATTCAAGGGATCTTGAGGAGAGCAGACTACCCTTTATATCAGGGGTGCATTAACTGGTTAAGTTCAGATGACTTTTAGGGAATATCCTTCAGGAGAGATGATTCAGTTTCATGAAAGAATATTAGAACTTTTGCTGTTTTGCTTTGGGGTCACAGGTAGTTCCTCCTCCTTCCTTCGTGTTGAACTCTTCAAAGATCAAGTTGTTAGTCTCAGTAGTCCACCCCCACATCTTATGTCAGTGCAATATAGCCTTTCATGAAGTCTTGAATCAATGTTTTGTCAAGAATTAAAAGCTAGAAAAAACATTTTCTCTCTTTCAAAACAGCTTAAATTAAGAATAATTTGGTTACTACTTAATAGCCCTGTGGCCCTGTCCTCCTTATCTATCTTCACTTTATGAGAACTCAAAGATCTCATCAACATAAGAGATGACAAGGTCATAAAAGAAACGGAACCCAAAAGCAAAACATGTGGGTACATAGCAAAAAATATTAATAAACATCACTCTTGGACATAGAAGCCTCATTGCTATTTTCTATCCATCCATTTTACAAATCTGCTTATCCTAAACAGGGTTGCAGGTGCCAGTTCCAGAAAGTGTTGGTTGTAAGTCAGGAACAATCCCCAGACACGCTGACAGTCCTTTACAATGTGAACACACACAGGTCCATTTAGCAATGGCAATGCACCTAACCTGCAAGCACCCGGAGGAAACTCACATGGACTCTTATAGAATGTGCAAAATCCATGTAGGAAGCACCTGGGACAAAAGCCCCAGTCTTTTTGTTGTGAAGCAGCACTGCTACCACTGCACCACTGTGCTGCTTGTTTTACATTCATGCACTTTGTAATCTCAACCAACTATTTACAGTTATAGCTAAGGGCCCTTTCTCAGTTTACCCACCATTTTGATTTTCACCATACTGTGAAAATGAAAGATAGCATAATAATTAAATATCAGATCTTTATATAAAAAGTCCAAGAATTTAAAGTAAAATTGTAATCACAACTGACAAGTCTAAAAACTTGAGTTTAACTTCAGAACAAGCAAGAAGATAGGAATAGATGGAGTGATACTGTATTTACAATGAAATTTATTCATGCAAACCCATTAAATTGTGTTTATGGTCATGTGTTTTTAAAATTCCAGCTGCTTCATATACTGTATATTGTTTGAATTCAAGCTATGAAAACTTCTCTATGAATATGTGCAGCATTGTCACATTACGTTATATGTATTTAACTTTTCCATTTCCTTCAATAGCACTGATGAACAGAAATATTTGAAATGTACTCTTAAAAATAAAGTGCCAGAGTGGTTCTTCAGAGCGATGCCATAGGGGAACCAGTTTTGGTTCCCAAAAAACTCATCCAGATGAATGTTCTAGAATGAAGTGTTATTTATTTAGATCTGTAACAGGCTGCATTACAGTAAATAACTATTACTAGATGGCAAAAGATTTGTGAAATACTAATGCCTCATGATTTTAAAAAGGCTCTTGCATATAATAGCACAGGCTAAGTCCCGGTTTCCTTCCTCTGTAGGTATTATGAAATTTTTCAAAGCAAAAAGAACTAACCTCATATGCAGAGAACCTTTCCCGGAATGAAATGTACTTTGTCAAGTAATGGCTCCATGAGCAACCACACGATAGATAGATAGATAGATAGATAGATAGATAGATAGATAGATAGATAGATAGATAGATAGATAGATAGATAGATAGATAGATAGATAGATAGATAGATAGATAGATAGATAGATAGATGTTTTAAAAGCAAAAGAAGCCTTTGTTAAGGTCTTGTTACATAACAGAATATGAGTAATGGATGCATATTTGTCGAACCTAAAGTAAAGTGTTACCAACACAATCCAAATTTTAAACAAAGAAATTTTGATTAAAATTTTGTCTACATAGACTCATTTTATCCATTTCTCACTAGCTATGCACACTTGGACATTAAACACTGTCATAAGCACGACAAAGAGCCACACAAGAAAAAGGTTTGGAGCAGCCACCCATATATTGTTCTTGGCTGCAATGGATAAATGTAAGGTACAGATTTCTACAGGTTCAAGTCCACAACTGAAATTATTTGCTGGCAAAAAGATGGCGGATTTAAGGGAGAGCCTAGGAGTGACGTCATCACTGGGGCTGGAAACCAGAAGTGGTGTCATTGAGTCTGAAACCAGAAGTGATGTTATCGGGGCCATGCGGAATTTCCCATAACTGGTCTACAGAGAAGTGAGAGATAGAGTTAGTGCACTCTGGCACCCCCTGGTCTGGCATGGAATTACTCTCATTCAGGCCCTTTAGCTGCCTCTCATGTGCACGTGTGGCAACACATCATTCCTTATAAACCCTTGTGCATGCTGAAGTCATCTCCCATTAAATAGTAAACAAATGACAGCCAAGTGAATTACAAATTAAATGACAATCATTTGCTGTCAATAATCAAAATATTTCTCGGGCAAAAGATTTAAAAACAGAAGGACTAATAATAACCTATAGTTTGAACTGTACATATCAATACGAAGTTGGGACAGAACATACTCTATCATTCTTTATATTGTATTCAAGTGTTGACCCACCGATATTGGTTCCCACTTTCTGCTCAGCGCTACTGCTGACATAATCACTAGCTCCCCACTACAAAATGATATGTAGGAAAATGAGAGATGGGTTGATGTTTAGAGTATCCAAAATGATAAACAAAATTATAATTCTGTTCAAGGGTCTTTCAAGACTCCACAAGAGAAGAAGGCTAGTAAGAACTTTAATTTTTGTCCATACCTAATCAATGACCATTAGGGACCACACACACAGTACGGTATATGAAACCTTTCGTTTCATATTATATTTTACGGGTGCTCCTCTTGGACTGCTTCCTGCCTTGCACCCAACTAATTATTTATTTTTTTGGTGCTTCAAATGTTTACTTTGGTTCTCAACTAACGTCAGAGATAAAGCAGTTTGTACAAAATTCCAAAACAAAAAAATGTAGTTTTTCTGTAACTAAATGAAACCCTGCTATTTAAAATTAGAACGTCAATATTCAGTATGTGTGTGATTTATGCACAAGTGAATCTCAAGCCTGGTCTTGAGATTTTGCCCTCCCATTTGTGAGATAAGCTGTTTCTTTTTTTATTTTTGAAAATTTTATAGTATTTCTAGTTTCTTCAACACATTGTCATTTACTCTTGCACAGTACCTATTTTATTACTAAGCAACTTAAAAAGAAGAAATCAGACAAACAGCAATAAAATTATGGGATGTTGCAAAAATGAGAAAAGTGTGTACGGTAGAACTGACGACAGTGTATGATAAATCATTGAGAAAGCAACAAAGAAAAAAGCACACCGGTGAAGTTTTCTCCCCTGGAAGACTCTTTGTTGAAGAAAGAAAAAATAATACCTAATTAAGCTAATTGTTTTACTGTAGGTGTATGTTAGCTGGGTGGCACGGTGGTGGCAGTGGTAGCGCTGCTGCCTTGCAGTAAGGAGACCTGAGTTCGTTTCCCAGGTCCTCCCTGTGTGGAGTTTGCATGTTCTCCTCGTGTCTGCGTGGGTTTCCTCCCACAGTCCAAAGACATGCAGGTTAGGTGCATTGGTGATCCTAAATTGTCCCTAGTGTGTGCTTGGTGTGTGTGTCCTGTGGTGGGCAGGTGCCCTGCCCGGGGTTTGTTTCCTGCATTGCGCCCTGTGTTGGCTGGGATTAGCTCCTGTGGCCCTATGTTAGGATATAGCGGGTTGGATAATGATTGAGTGTATATTAGCTTTTGAGTAAAACAGCTGGAAAGGAAAATATAGCTGAACAAATTGAAGAATCTGCTGGTAATATTTTTATGGAATTTATTTCAGGATTTTAAGTGTTGTATCTGTTAGCAATAATTAGTTATTTTATGGGGAGGGTTATGTCAGGAAGGTTATCCGGTGTAAAATTTTGCTAAATCAATATGCAAACAACAATTTTGGATGATCTTCACAACCCCATTTATTCGGAACCTTTGAGGACATATTTTATATAATATGTTGATTATTATAAAATATATTGTGCCTTTTCTTCAGCTCTCGTGTTCTCAATTGATTGATTATCAGCTTTTACATTTGTAATTCTGTTGGTAGAATTTATTTTTCTCATGATCTCTTGTATTTTGTTCAGCATTCTGTGAGAAAAGTGGTTAGAGTCATTAAAGAAGAGCTATTTCTTGGTTTGCATTTCCACTGTCATACTCAGAGAATTCTAAACATGTGGCATTCAAAATTGCCCAAAAGCAAAAAGTTGAATATTGGAATATTTTGAAAAAGTGACTCATATTTTGATAAATAGGATAAAAAAATGCCTGAAGCTGAATTTCTTTCCAGGGTTCAGAAGTTCAGAGTGCAGAAGTAATACAAAAGGAGCAAGTTCAGTGATAATAGTGTAATATTTTTTTTTAATTATGACATTTGTGTGGCTTTGCAGAAAAACGGCTTGAACAGAAACCTGCTCACCCTGTTTCTGCTTTTAAAAGGAATTAAAAAAGAAAGAAAAAGGAAAAAAGCATACCATTTGGCTCATGCCATACACAAGAACACTTGTTGGCCGAGGAAAAAGAGAAGGATCACCACACAGTTTGTCAGTATTTGAAAAACCTTTAATTATGATGTTTTCCTTTTCAAGGCAAAGCTGTCAGCTGAAATGAAGAGACGTTTCAAGTGTAGTTTTATTTCATTACCTACCTCTGTGTGCTCCAAATGTAAAGCAAACTGTATTTCATAAAGCCTCATTTGACTAATGCTTTACTTGACAGGCATTATTTAGCCTTCATTGACGAAATATTCATTAGAAAAGAAGCTACAATTTTTCTCTACAGTATGCTTTTTGAATGTCAAAAGAAAAATACCAGTTATTCAGTTGGAATCCAATTGATAACTGCGGGAGGAAAGTAATGAGTTTTTGAACAAATGTCATGACGTGGGTGAACATGAAACAGCAAGAATGAAATGGTCGAGGGCCACTGGTAAGACATATAATGGCACAGTTTTACCAACTGCTGTTCCATAGAAAAGAGTCATTCAGAAAAAAATAATTTATTTTGCTGGATGTTTTAGTCTTTAACAAATATTATACATAGGACAAAATTACGAAAGGTACAGTGCAAGTAAGCAGCCAAAAAAGCAGCCACTTATATGAGTCACAAAGAGAGGGCACTCTTCCAAATATTAGTGTTTTCAACACCTTGTACATATGGATGGTGTCCTAGGAAAAACAGAAGAAATGACTTAGGAATTAAATTAGGAAAAGGAACTCGCTGAAGGAATTCAAAATGAGGAAGAGAACTTACAAACACTGTCGAAAAAATTCCAATCATGACAGGGAAACTTTGACAGAATTTTCCATGAATGACAATGAACATAGCAATATGGTCGTGGACATGCAAAAAAGTGTCACAAAATGGTAGCAAAAAAAAAAAAAGTAAAGTGGCATTACCAAAATAAGAACACACCAAAAAAAATTGTTGTAAATGTTCCAAAAAAGAAACTGCATCCTCAGACATCAAAACACAGATTCATAATAATTAGGCACTTCATTTAAAAATGAAAGCAAAAAAAAATCTTTGGGTAATATAGTCATATATTTAATCCACTTTGTCGTCGATTTGTCAACTTCCTGAAATGAATCATTGACTAAAGGGTTTTACAATGATGAAGCCAGACTCATCGGGAGCATGCACAATCCATGGAGCACTGATGGATAGGACACCAGACCATCACACTCATGCACACCACCTCTCACTCATAACAATCCAATTTAGTCTGAACAATTAAGGGAACGTGCTAATCTTTGGCATAAGGGAGGACATTTGTTGACACGTACCATGCCTGAGGACTATTATTAGCAAAGTGACAAGAAAATGAAAAGCAAGCCAAAAGACATGATATAAAGTAGTAGCAAAGAGTCAAAACCAAGAAAACTATCAGAACCAAGTGATCAAAGACAAATGACAAAATGACAGCAAAGATTCAGAAACAAAATCAAAATGAAAATATCAATCCTACCACTGGGGCCTATGTGAATAATCCACTAACTACCGCAAAAATTCACAAAGATGTTGTATCCACTGTGATCACATCTTATATATATAGTGTCACTTCTGTGAACACACTAGCACAATGATTGTGGTCATACGTCCTCAAACCTGCATTGCATAAATAAAGAAAATTAAGATGTTAATAAGTTTTAGCTTTGTAAACTTAACTCTGAATGTAAAATAAAAGACAAAATTAAAATAAATTCCTTATTAAGTTGAAACCCCAAATTAAACAAGAATTTGTATATAAAAACATTTATTACTACACCTGTATGCCTAAAGAAAAACAAATACATAAATAAACAAGAATACCCCATAGAGAGCCTGGGACCTGCATTAATATTTCTAAAGCAGTGAGGCAGAAGCATCAATTAATGTGCTACCATGTACATTTACATTTGCCATTTAAGAATCAAACAATACTAAACCATATTAATAATTGTTAATGAAAGGCCAATACAAATACAAAATAGTTTTTATTTAATTGAACTAGGGGGCTTCACCACCTGCTCATTTCGCTTGCCAACTCCCACGGCCTGCTGTACACGCCAGCCACTTTGCGTCTCTGCTGCTTGCATATGTGGATTTCAGTTTCATCAAATAACAATTCTTTTAATTTCGCTGGATACGCCTCTTCATTGGAAAGAAACACTACTTTTCCCTGATGGCAACACAAATTAGTGATCTACAAGTCACTGACTTAAAGTTTAAAGCCAAACAATAACTGTCATATCACCTATGTCTCTTTTCGCTGTTCCGTTATTTCACCAAGTAATAATTTCCATTTGTTAGCGCTAATGCGATCTTTACTATCAGTTTTTTGAGACTTTCAAATTTTGGTACTTTCATAATCTCTAACCTGCTTTGCATGTATATCACGCCAACGTTTTTGAACCTCTTTAAGACGTTCTACTTTGTCTTCTACTGTTTGTCTTTTATTTCCTCCCTTGCTTGGACCTGTTAGGATTTCAATTTATCTCTTGGCACAAAGTCTCATCTCGCGGGATGTGAAATTATCTCTCTGAAAATGTCTCGTCTCGTCTCTCTGAAAAAGTCTCATCTCATCTCTATATAATAGAGAGATTTATTTTTAGCCACTTTCAGAAATACTTAAATTCATTTTTAAGTTCAAGCCAGTTTTAAATATTTTTCCCAATCAACTTTGCAAAATAGTTCAGATTTTCTAAAGTTGAGTTGGAAATTTAGGTAAACAGCTGTTTCCAAGTTCTTCTACTTAAGAACACAGGATTAAAAGGAGAGTTTTGGTGAACTCAGGCCATGCAACCCTTCATAGTTCATCAATTCCTATTCAGTTAACATCTCCAAAAGGGATTTTAGGGATTTGACAATCCCTAAAGAATCGTTATTTACCATACCACTTTGTAACTTACTCCAGTTATCTGTAGTCCATTGTGTAAAGATTGTTTGAACTCAGATTTGGGCTTTGACTAGGCCCTTCCACATTAATGGTTACTATTTATTATGATGTATTATTTATAGGTCTACAGGCTTTGGCTGTACGATCATGGTCATTGTTTGACCAGGGGGTCATTCCTCCTCAAATTCCCAGCAGATCACTCAAGATCATTTTGTTGTATTTTGTTGCATCCATTACGGATTCTATCTTCAGTGAAGTACAGTATAACCATAAGTATGCTGCTGCCACCATCCTGTGCTTTACATTGAGGATAATTAGGACCTCCTAAGATCATAGACTCTTTGTACATTTGGTTTAAGAATCCCCCAAGTGTATTCTGCACAACTATATTCAAGATTTGTCTTTCTTTAGCAATCACTTTTATTGTTCCATTTTTTTCATGAGATTTTAGTAATAAGGACCAAGAATATTTGTCAGTTTCATCCATTTCTGTTGTGGATGATCATAATTATTTCTGGGATACTATATATTTCATGGATTAGTGTCTTATTCAAAAACTTACTCTAATTTTGCTGTTCTTGTCAGACTGACCTCTGACATATTTTCCTTATTTTTTAAATGGAAGTAACTGTCATTTGGAAATTTTAATGCCTTGTAAATGTTCTTGTATTCTCCCTATTATTGGTGCTCTTCAATAATCTAATTATGGATTTTCTTTGACTGTATTTGTGATGACGTTTTAATTAGGAGCAATGTAAACTGACTATGGAAATTCTTAAAGGGAGGTGAATTTATATTGCGTTTATTGCTTCAGCAGTGTCACAGCATTGCAGGTAAACACTTATGGAATAAGTGATTTTCTATTTCATTTGTGAATCTGGAATTATAAAACAAGATCAGTTTCTAGATTTTCATCTATTGATAATTTAGAATTTTCTTTTAATTGTGGTGTAGCGTGTTATACAGTAGATGTGATTTTGTGGATTCATTAATAATGAATGATCTCATATTGTAAAAAAGCCTTCCATAATATTCTTGAAGCTACTTAATCCAATTTATTTCTCAGGAAGAGCCTTCCCAGCAGCCTCAGGTACAAGGCAGAAAACAAAGCTGGATAGGGCATGAGTTCAAATACAAAATAAAATGTAGAGAAGCCCTAAAAGCCTTTCCCATTATGATTACTTTAAGAAAGTGACAATCCATTCCTGTAAAATCCCTCCATTAAGTGAATTACTTTTAAAGAGCATAGCTGAAGTGTCAACTGGATGAAAAGACAATGGCAAGATTCTGGTCAGTCTTTTTAGTATCATGTTGTCTGAGTGGCTCACTTCACATTGCACAGTATCCTTATCACTCCTATGATGCAAAAATGTGTTTTGAATCCTCCTACTTTTATTGTCTGTCTAGAAATATGTCTGGATTTCCTAATGCTTCATGTAGTTACTTTTATTCTAGTGTAGTTTTGAATTAAACACTAAATCTCATTAACACTAGGATTTGTTACAATGTGAAATCATTCATTACTGAAATAATTTCTGACATTAATTCACAAAATCACATCCATAACATAGCATGTTACAATTTAAAGTCAATTCTAACTTGTCAATACATTAAAATCAGAAACTGAACTTGTTTTATAATTTCTGCTTCACAAATGAAATAGAAAGCTATTCCTTCCTTAAGTATTCACCCATGTTTCTGTGATACTCATGGGCTCTGCTGAAATCATGAATTCAATTTAAATTCTCTTGCCTTTGAGTATTCCCGTAGTCAGTTTATATTGGTCGTAACTAAAACTTCACCACAAGTACAGTCAAAGCAATTCCACAACTGAAAAGGTTTTAGAGGATTTATTAGTTCTATCATGTCAGGTCTTTGACCAAAACCTACTAGTTGTTTGTTTTCAGCCATACCTGCCGTATTGCCATAATATCTCATTCCTTTGTTTCATGACCTTTGTCTACTCTCAGTATTGTTACCTTTGTACATTCCTTAACTATGTTTTTGCCTAATGATTTTATTTGTATAAAACCTTTTAAGATTTTGACCATTTCCTTGTATTTTTGACTGCATCCCTGCCTGCTCCCTGTGCTCACTTATTTTTTTATGGTTTGGCTGCTATTTCCTCATATTTCAGTGGTAATAATCTGATTTCATCCTTTAAAGGTGTGACCAGTCTTATTTGTCCTCTTGGGAGCAGTCAAGTTATTTGTACTTATGAATGGCTGTACTTCAAAAGTGGTTTTAACTCTAATTGATGAAGTAAGCATGGAGATCTACAATACTGTAATGTAGTAAGTTGGGGTGTTAGGGCTATTGTTTCTAAATCAAAGCTAATCATCTCTGCTGAGGTACACAGAAAAATGTTAAAACTGCTAAAAAGAAAAGAGGTCAGCAGCCATACCACATGCACTTCAGAAAAGGTCATTCACCTGAAGCTAAACATATCTGGCCTGGCCAGTACTTGGATAAGAGACCATCTAGGAAAAAGTTGGGTTGCTTCTGGAAGATGTGTTGGTGGAGCCAGAAGGGAGTGTGTGACCCTGTGGTCTGAATGTGGGTCCAATGCCCCAATGCAGAGACAGGGACATTGTGCTATAAAAATGGTGCCCTCCTTTCGGATGAGATGTAATATTGAGGTCCTGATGTTCTTTGATCATAAAAGATCCCTGGACATCCTTTGTAAAGACTAGTGTGTATTCCGATGTCCAGGGTACATTGCCCACTTCAGCCTAGTCATTCAGGCCACCTAATCAACCAACTGGCTAACTATGTCACCACTTCACCACCTAACAGCTAATGTGTGGTCAGTGTACTGACACAAAATGCCTGCCATTGCATCACCTAGGTAGATTCTACACATTACTGGTGGTTAAAGTGGCTCCCCACTCACTATGTAAAGAGCTTTGAGTATTGAGAAGAGCTCTATATAAATGAAAATTATTAACTGTTATAAGACGCTAGGGGTCATTGTCACCCCTTTAACCCTAACAGATAGATGCTCAGAACACAAGGTAAAAGCAATAAGAAGCCTTTAATTAATTTTCTTTTTAAACAGTGCTCTTCCAGCACCACAGACACAATATTACAGACAATAAACTCAATAATACAATACTCTCAATTCTCTCCTCCACACCTCCCAGCAAGCTTTGTCCACCTCCACCCGACTCTGGTTCGCTTGATGGGTTCACAGCAGTCCTTTATACAGTCCTTGACCCGGAAGTGCTTCTGTCCTTCCATCCACGTGACTTGCTAACACTTCTGGGTCAGATGGAAAACTTGCTTTTTTCTTCAGCCTGGAAGTACTTTGGAGCTTCCATCCTCATGACTTAGGAGTACTTCCGGGCTATGGATCAGGCATGACTCCTCTTATGGCGTCCCCTGGCGGCACCCATGGTACCCAGCAGGGCTGTGTTGTCAGACTCCGTGTCCCATAGTGCCCTGTGGGAATCCAGGGTACCACTGCAGTCCAGGGAAGCTGCTATCTAGCGCTTTGGGGGAGGCAGTGTCCACAAGTAGCTGCCTTCCCCCATCCTTTTATTCTTTGGGCATCCCGGCCGGGTTGAGCTGCCAGCCATCCATCACACTGTTGTGGTAGAAATTAAATTAGAAATACATTAGTCAAAGAAAGAAATATTGTCCTCAATAAAACCTCTTTGAAACAGGAACCAGGCAGGAGGAAGCTTGTCCATTGCATATTTTATTACTCTCCAACAAATGCTGAAGAGGGAGCAATCATCACAGAAGTCTGTTGCAGAATGATCAAAGCAGCAAAGGCAGAGTTCAAATTTATACAGAATTGTATTTACACAACAGTGCTGTATTAATCCTGACATTTACTGTGATTGGTTAAAAGACATGAGATATTTCTGGCACAGGATAGAGCTAGCTTAAATATCCCAAAGTAAAAGTCTTGTTTTGCTATATTCTTGTTCTCATATCTCTCATGTTCAGCCATTACCCTTCAAATTTCTGTGTATTTGACAACTGTCCAGTCTATGCTGGGTGGAGGACTCCGCTGATTTTCTTAATCCTATTAGAACATCCTGTGCATGACATCGACCTTCTCCTGGTACATCCTTGTCTTTTTGTTCACATGACCTTTATCTGGTTTCCTGATATCCTTGAACAGATTTCTGACATTTATTAACCCTTTATACTACTTCTAAGATAGATTCTATAGTTTCATGTGGAAAGTATACCAAACACTCTATGCACCCTAAGTCTCATTTTTCTTCCACACTATCTAAATATTGGTCTTACATTTTTGTTCAAAAGTTTAAATATAAGGTACGTAAAAAATAACTAAGGAAAACTGTGTAGATTTTTTCCATGATATAGATATTTTCACAAACTGTAAAAAAGAAGAAGAAGGATTGACAATTTAGGAACAGATGCAAATTTTCAATACTAATTTCTAACTTTCCAATATAGTAAGTAACCATTTTAATATAACCTGTTTAGTTCACTTGACTGATAAAAGTTTGGTCATTTAAAAAGGGGCCATAGAATGCATAGTCTGCAACCAAATATATGTTATTGAAATTTTTAAGTGCATTTAGAATGAAAAATTTAGCATAATATTAATACTGCAATGTCAAATATAATTATATTTCTGAACATATGCTTAAGGCATTCATAATTGCAATTGTACAGTGTAATTCTGTATTTAGTGTGAGTTTTTGGTCAGTATTAACACTTGAACCCATTTTATGTAAAAAAAATGGTAAAACAATAGGAAAAAAATGGATTTGAAAATCTGAAGCAAATTTAAGAATGTTGTTCACCCAACTAAACAGCATGCCTATTTTCATTCTGAAATGCCACATTGAGTTCTCTCCACTTGGTTTCCTGTTATTCAGAATTAACTCTTCTAATTTTATGAAATGAGCCACAAATTTAACCATGAGCATTTTAACTTCAAAATGTCAAAAGGTTACGGCATCTTAAATTCTTGACATACCTAAGCATTTGATGACAATGTTATGCTCAAGCAGCCAAACTCGTTTTTCTCTCCAAATATTTAGTAAAGAGCTTGGTAATATTAAGAGAAAAGAGCACCGGGACCCAAAGCTGAATGGGCCTCTGTGAGATTTTAAGCTGACATTGACTGCAAACACATGACTCCCTACATTTACATATTTTGTGAGATGGAGAAATTGAATATACCTTTTGGACTAGAGCTAACAGTGCTGAAAACACATAGTAAAGTACCTTCATTTGCCCGTTTTACACCATACTGTGCCACTCAAAACATCAACCAGTGAAAGAAAATGAGAACAGCTTAATTGAATGGATGACAATTAATTTTGATATTTATCTATGCATTTCCTTTAAATTTAATTTGTGAACACATTTTGATAAATGTATATATCATATTATTTTAAGTATTTATTTTGACAGCAATTGTAATTTCAGGGAAAAACTTATGAGCATGAATAAACAATATGCTTTAAACAAGAGCAAATGAATCATGCTAATTTAACAAAAAAAAAGACTGGTAGATATAACAAAAATATTCCAGAAAAACAACTGCACTCACCGCTGTCATTTTTGGTGCGATTTTTAAAAGTTGATAAACTGCATTTTATTTGATTGTTAGTGATGGCTACTTTTGGTAGGATGTTGGTGCCTCATGACCCAGGATTGTGAAAGCTGGCTCTGAAAATCAATAAACTGGAGAATTTAATGAAGAACTAGGACTGTAAAAAATTATATTGAAAATCAGCTCTTCTAATGGTCCTGAAGTACTGATTGTGAGAAGCCTTAGTCTGCTCATCATGGTTTATAAACCCCAAACCCCACACTGAACCTGCTGTGGATTGCTAGTTCATAATGAATCTCATTCACTCACATACCTATACTAGAACATTAGAATATTAGAATAATCTGGACAAGAACAGGCCATTCAGCCCAACAAAGCTCACCAGTTGTATCCATTTAATTTTTCCAAAATAAGATCAAGATCTCCTTTTGCTTAAACTGAAAAGACTTAGCTCTTTTAATCTTTCCTTGTTTCCGGTGGCCATGGAATAAGCCTTGTTGCTCTTCATTGTACTTTTTCTAGTGTTTCTATGTTATTTTTGTAGCCTGGAGACTAAAACTGCTCACAGTATTCCAGATGAGGTCTAACCAGTGTGTTATGAAGCTGCTCAATTTTATTGGACTAATTTTTAGTCATTAGTCACTTCAATGTTTGGAATATGATTGGAAACTGAAAAAGAAAATCAAATGGGAAGAACATGAAAACTCCACACACAGGGAACATGCCATCATTCAAACTCAGGAGTCTGGTCCTATATTGTGAATTTCCCCCTGGGATTAATAAAGTATCTATCTATCTATCTATCTATCTATCTATCTATCTATCTATCTATCTATCTATCTATCTATCTATCTATCTATCTATCTATCTATCTATCTATCTATAAAACAGCAGAATTAACCACTGCATAACTGTGATATCAAAGTTGGGCCTATAATCTTCTTCAGTTTAGTGATGGGTGGCCTTATGTTGTTTGGCAGGTTTCCAGGACGTACATGTGATGATCTTCATTGGTTTTGGCTTTTTGATGACCTTCCTGAAACGCTATGGCTTCGGTAGTGTTGCCTTTAACTTCCTCATAGCTTCCTTTGCCCTGCAATGGGCCACACTCATGCAGGGTTTCTTCCATGGAATGGGAAGTGATGGTAAGATCCACATAGGAATTGAGAGGTATGTAGAACTTCATAAAGATGACAAATTCTTTTAGTATTCCTTTTTTTCCCAGAGAACTTAAATATTTATTTTTAGTATTCATGTCTCCACAGCATGATCAATGCTGACTTCTGTACTGGGGCAGTTCTGATTTCATTTGGGGGAATACTTGGGAAAACCAGCCCTGTCCAATTGTTAGTGATGGCTGTTTTTGAAGTAACTCTCTTTGCGATCAATGAATACATCATCCTTAACATTGTAGAGGTATGTATAGCTCAGTTCTGGTGTTAAATTAGCCAAACAAATTATGTTTATTTTACATTAAAGTGTCTGCTGACTGACAGTTTTCAAAACCAAATTTATACATAAAAAACAAAATCATATCTGTGCCAACATTTAGCCCATGAATTATTAAGAGTGTAAAATTATATTTTCACTTTATATATTTTTTCTTGACTTGCTTTATTAGGCAGGGGGTGCTCCCAAGCAGCTATAGCCCTAGCTGACCACCCTGTGACCCCATGTTTAGTAGCTTTAGTATTTCTCTCAGCAGCTAGTTTCTTAAGTGTGCTTCGTTTCATTATTCAGCATTTGCTTGCTCAAATATTATGTTCCAACTGTGTCCAGAAGATATTAGATACCCTCTCAGATTGTCAATGTTCAAATAGACTCATTCAATGTTATCACACAGCATTAATGATTTTTAACGGTCTTCCATATTTTATGTTGGAATTGTCTTTCAGCTGTGAGTTGATGTCCTTCAAAGTGCATGAAGGCCTGACATGTGTACCACTTAAGTAATGGGCCAGTAATTTGTCCATGAAACTGTACTAACGTTGAGACTGGTCACTCAAAATGAGAATGTTGCCCATAGGGGTTATATGTATAACCTTATGTGGCTGAGGAGTCCTATTATTGAATAAGAGACCTTGGAACACTAGAGGTAGACAGTCAGGTTTTCAAAGACCTCCCTCATATCTTGTTTCCTATCCTACTCTTTCCTTCAACATGTTTTGTCCTTCTCAGCAGATAGACGGTCAGTCTTAACATAAGGACATGCTTGATTAATCATACACTATCATAGGAGACAATCTGTTGCAAGGGTCTTCCAGCTATTGATATTTTGACAGGAACTGGCATGTGAAATCTGCTCCTTTGAGGAAACCTAAGTAAGAAGAGTATCAAAACAATCTTTATGGGTTATTGACTGTTATACAGTCGAATTGGGGCACTGTGTGGCTGCATAGTACTTTCATTATTACTGACAGCCATTTAGACAAAGTATGCCTTGCCTTCTCTGACCTATTACAACTGTTTGCATGTTTTTTGTTCGTTTGGAGCACAGAGGGTTGTCACTTGCCTAGAGTCACACGATGAGTAGTGAACGAGCAACCTTCTGGGTTAAAATCCGTTGTGGTAACTAGTACTACTTTACACAGCCTTTGGTCATGGTCACTGCTTTATTATGCTGTATACAGTTAGACTATTTCATAGCAATATATTAACATTCTTTTTTGTTTTTACTGAGATATTCTGTTAATGTGCACACAACGTTTGATGGGTTTTCATCAATATATGTATACTGAGCACATGCAGCAATGCTGATCTCAGTTACATATACTTTATCTCCTTAGCACTTGCATTATTCTTGTTCCCCTTCTAATAAATTATCATTGCATAATAAACATATCAGTAAAATGGCATCTAATATTTGCAATTTTGTCAATGATTATGTAACGACTTTGTATGCTTTGGAACTTACACAAATAATGTGTGTTTCTTCATCTTGTATTTTTTTAATTCAGGCTAAAGATGCCGGCGGGTCCATGACAATCCACACCTTTGGAGCTTATTTTGGTCTGGTTGTGTCTCGTATTCTTTATCGCCCACATTTGGAAAAGAGCAGGCACCGGGAAGGCTCAGTGTATCACTCTGATCTGTTTGCAATGATTGGTGAGATAATGTTGTCAACATTAACCAGTACAACTTATTTATTTGGTCTGCCATTAAAATGCACCAATCTTGTCAGCAGAAGCTAAAGTCATTGTATTCACTGATGAATGGAGATGTAAAGAATGGATATAAACCAATGTAATTTTTTAACAGTTAATTTGGTCTCCCTGGTAGAATTACTCTTGTGTCAGTTTCAGTTTCTGGCAGAGAGTTTATGTTATTTCAGATAAAAATACAGTTGTGATAAACAAGGTATGGAGATCCCATGTCAGGCATTTTAAATCCAAAGCCCAATCCAAAAGGAGCAAAATCTTAAACTCGCATACCTATCCTAAAGTGACAAGCTTTCAAAAGCTCTCACTTTCTCAGTATCTTCTACTTCAACAATGTCTATTGAGTCATGTTTCTGGGTTTTCATTATATGATATTTCCCCCTAACATTATTGTAAAATATAGATCCTATATGGACTGTAATCAGACATAACCCCTTGTATATCTAGGAGATGAAACTTAGATATTGGATAATTAACTTTAACCCTTAATATTTGTGGCATTGGAGCGTGATAATGCTTCATTTATGTCAATTGGACTCCAGGTCACATGCATCCAAGTTTCATTTCCAGTTATGAAACATTTCTTAGAGTTTTCCTAGTCTGGCTTAATTAGCTCGTGATTCTCTTTTTGAACACTGGATGCATTGATACTTAATTTCTGGAGTCATTCTAGGCACCCAACGTGCACTGACCTTGTTCATGTTCAGTTGTTTATAAATAATGGATTCAATTGACCCATAACTAACCCCTCTATTACTCTTCAGTTGTGCATTACATTCACTTCATGGTCGTAGCATTTTCTTTTAATTTGGGGTCATTATTAAGAGATGTCCATGAAGGAATTCTTCAGCCCATCTCCTTGACTGTGGCATATTAACAGGTCTGGTCCAAATTCATGTTGACAAGAATGACTTTCCAAAAGTGCATCATAGTCTTCTAGAATTAGAAATTCAATTCTAGTATGACATTTTAATTTTATTTTGGATTTAAATGTCCTAGTTGGCTTCTTGAATAAAAGAAACAAACATAAATCACAAATGCAGGGAAGCTGTAATTCACATGTAGCTTAGTATGTATGAACTGAAATTTGGCCACTTACAAAATCAGTATTGTAGGATACCCCTTCCATGTTCAGGCTCAAAACATTTTAATCACCCATATTGTAAATTTTATAGTACCTGCCATTTTGAATTTTTGCCATTGGAGGTCCAAGATATTATTTAAGTATTCATAACAACTGAAATATACTTAAGTTGAGAATCATATATAATGTTTTAGACACAATGTCATTCCATGGTTTTGTTATGTTAGGGGCACAAGTAAACAGTTTCCAGGTAATAATAATAATAATTCATTACATTTATATAGCGCTTTTCTCAGTACTCAAAGCGCTATCCACACAGGGAGGAACCGGGAAGCGAACCCACAATCTTCCACAGTCTCCTTACTGCAAAGCAGCAGCACTACCACTGCGCCAGGTACTCTTCACCTTCATGCTTGGTATGTGAAGGAAACATCTAAAGCCTAAGCCAGTGCTGTTAAGTCAAGTGCATCTTAAAAATGCCCTTGACAAGGCAAATGTTGAAAGGAAACTGTTGGCATTTGAACTTGAATGAATAAATGATGCACTTTCAAGGGTATTCAGGGTTACCTGCTGGGTTTTGAAGGTATATGATCCTGGGAATCCCTGTGTGACATCAGCCCTCTGAGTAACTACTCAGACTTTCCAAATACTGTAACACAGTCCTGTGAAGAACCACTTGCACAGTGCTAAGTTTCGTGTGCCATTGGACACTATCTGGAATATGTATCACTCCCTCTTGATGCAAAAGACATCCATGTGTTGAAAAAATAAAAAGTTCCTTTGTCCTGGTATGGGTTTTATTTCTGTGATGGACTCCAAATGACAGTTTAATGCAAATTAGACAACTGAATCTGAGTGCCAGTTTCTGTTCATAGAGTGTACTTTACAGTTGTTTGTGGTGAATAGAAATAATTTTGTCTGTATATCTGAAAAATTAAAACCTCATTGTGTTTAATAAACATTAGTAGTGAAACATACTTTTTAAAAATCATGGCAAATGCTATACACACTTGAACTTGTTAATTTTTTTCTGTTTATAATTTAGGTACCATTTATCTGTGGATGTTCTGGCCTAGTTTTAACTCGGCTATCACAGCCCATGGAGACAGCCAGCACAGGACAGTAATGAACACTTATTACTCCCTTGCTGCCTGCACGTTGGCAACTTTTGCTTTGTCCTCTTTGCTTAGTGAGGAAGGCAAGTTGGACATGGTAAGGAGAAAAGTCCAGAATATTTTAATGCTGTTATTGCACATACTTTCTTCTTAATGGGTCTTTCAGAAATGAGTTATTCTGGCTGATTTTTTTTTGTGTGGAGGGGATAAAAACCTTTGTTTCAGTAAAATACAGGTCAAATTCTCTTAGAATGAACTCCGTTTTAACAATACTCTTGTTTTAACAATTTTTTTTTTGGTCCTGGCTAATTTCCTGTAGAGCTAATGTTAAAAAAAAAGGAACTCATTACAGCAAAGTCCATTTTATCTGCAAAATTCATTATGAGTCATTTTTTTATTTAAAAAGAGCAGCAAAATGCATATTTCTTCTGACCTTGGCCCAAAAGTCGCAATTCAGGAGCTCCGCCAAACAGCCAATTGTATTGTGTCTGAAGCCAGATCCTCCTGTGCAGCAGATCAGAGATTGAGAAGGGTTACTGCAGATCAGATACATTGTGGGCGGATCTACGGGTGAGATAACCGTCAATCAGATTCAAAATCAGCTGTATGTGCAGAGTTCTGGAGGTCGGCTGCAGCCAGTACATCAACCAGATTGAGGATTCATATTTGGGTCACCTTTCAGCAAGCGTACTGATTGCTGAACTTCCCTCATATTTATACTACTTGACCAGCTTCCAATGTGTTTTAGAAATTCGCAGAGATTATGCCTTGTACACCATAATTGTTAAAAAAAATGTTGCATTTGAATGCATCTTTGAATATTGTGCTCACAAATTTTTACATCCAACAATTTTTAATTTATTCTTATTAATGTGACTTTCATTTCCTCAAATATTTTATCATGATGTTTTTATGTAAAACTTTTCCAGGTTAAAAAAGGGTGACTCAAAAAAGAAAAATCAGAGACAGCCAGTGAATTAATTAGTCGACTGAATAGGGTGCTGTCACCAGAGGGCGCTGTTTTGCTAATACAAGGTAGACCACTGTATTCATATGGGCTTCGGCACTGATGTCAGCAATTTACTTTACAGAAAAGTTGGAAGTTCTCGCTTCAATTGATGCTGGCAACAAGAAGAAAGGGTTTGCCATTGAGTTCACCATTCTGCAGTCAGCTTTGTGAATGTGTACATTCTTAAAGACCGTGCTATGTTCCAATTCCATTACAACCAAAATCCCCGCTATAATGAATAGTTTTTTCAGTCCGAAACTCTTTGTTTTAATGGAATTTGACCTGTAATCAGAATTAAAGAGAAAAAGGGGCTGTAACAGAATGAATGTTGACATATTTAATGCATCATCCTCTTTTCCATAATTCACTAAATTTACTTAATAAACTTTCTGACTAAAAACTGTGTGAAAAATCGTGTAGGGAGTCAAGGCCCTAATTCAAACAACATGATCTAATGATTTATACATGAACAGGGTTCTCAAAAGCCAATTTTTTTAACAGAATGGATTGACTTTGTTTTTCCAAGACAATATTAATGTCATCTTGATTCTAGAATACTTTCTAGAATGCTTTCATATCAACCTAAATAGGATTCATTAGGGGCCAAGACTCCTCCAATACTTCACATAATGCACACCTTGTTCTTATAGTCAAGGATCCTTATGGCAGCCTCCAACCCATGCTCACCATATCTTTACTGTATCATACAAAGAGAAGTGAGAGTTTACAATTGCTTAACAATAGTCACATTTTCCGATCCAGTAAACATCTTGTGATCACTCAAGAGCAAGCAGACATTTTTTTCCTGTGGTTTTGGATTGTGTTCAAAGCACTGAATTTCTGTGTGTATGTGTGTGTCTGTGAGTGCACTCTTTGTACTGTGTTCCTCTTCAGTGCATGTGTGTGTTTTAAAAAAGAATTGATATTAACACCAGGCAGGGATATATTTTGATTTTTAAAACCATTTTCTCTGTCTGATTCTCATGATTTGCCATCTCCTGCAGGTTCACATCCAGAATGCTTCCCTTGCTGGTGGAGTAGCAGTGGGCACAGCTGGAGAGATGATGTTGACTCCTTTTGGCTCTATGATTGTTGGATCTTTAGCTGGAATAATATCCACCTTGGGATATAAGTTTTTAACGGTAGGTATACTTACCTATAGGCCAGTATATTTACTAACAAATTAAAGCCATCCACTGCAGTACATCTGTTAACAGTTTTTACAGGTTTTGACAAGCAAAATGAAGCAATTCAATCCACTGAGGTGCTTAGGCTGGACTAAGAAGCTGTTCCAATATCTCATCCAGGCATTTCACTTTAACCACCTGACTTGTAAGTTTGGTCCAGACTGCCATGACCCTTTGTTTAAGGAAGTGTATTTTTGGCTTCCACCTTGAATGCACTTTCCTTTAATTTCCACCAATGCCCTGGAGTATGTGAGTTGCCATTTAAATTACATTTTTCTTCTAGATCAACATTAACAATTCCTATTCAAATTTTGTAGACCTGAATTAAGTTCCCATGCAGCTTTCTCTGCTCACCACTAAACAGGTTAAATTGCCTTGAGCAGTCAGGGTCAGACATGTTTTCCAGTCTAGAGATGAACTTCTCTACAAGTGCTGCTATGTCTTTTCTATAGTGTGGTGCCCAGAACTGCACACAATGATCATAATATGGTATCATTACCACATTATAAAGTCTGAGTATAAATATCCCTTGATTGATGGTCGACAGTAACTTTGTAACAATGTACCATTTTACTTTGCCTTCTACAGATTGCATAGATATGAGAATATTGTGTTGATGTCAAATGGTAAATCCCTTTCATGGATTGCCATCTTTAGTTCAGTGTTACACACATGGTATATACAATACTAGAAACATGTGGACCTCCAGTCCTCCCCAGATCAAGGTTCCAAACCCAGGAGTTTGTGAGTACCAGCAGTTTGCCACATGGTATATGATTGACCCTTGTCAGATTCTGGAGCTTTCATTCTTCCTTTTCCTATTGAGTAAGTGGCTTCTGCAAATTGCTTCAGGCTCAACACATGTTGTCCTTTTTCATTCTGCCATGTTACTTTCTCAATCAGTTCCTCTATGCAGTTTGCTGTTGGAAAGACACAAATCCTGATAACGTTGCAGAGATTGCCACCAGCTACATTTTCTACTTTACCAGCATGTATCACGTCATAAGCTTTCGAATAACACCAACATTGAGGCTCTAAATCCAGTGGTTCATGAGTAATAACGTGACAGACAGACACACCCCTTATCATTTTACATAATGACTAATGTTCCTTTGGGATGCATGTTCTAAACTGAATGCCAATACCTACTGTAGGGTTTAACACTTCCGAAATAATATTTTTTTTTCTGTGTGATCATGAAATATACAAGGAAACATCTTTATTTGGCACACATAGGGCTTTACATGCAATCATTGTCTATTGACTACATGCCCAATTTAATAAAAAAAAATATTAATCTTCTTAACAGTCTCATAACGGTGTCAGACTTCTCTTTATCAGGTCTTTTAAAGTTCAGGTAATAGCTTGCAAGAAATTACCTGTTCATTTTCTGTACTAACTAATTCTAGTACATGATCATGGGAGCCAAAGACTATCCCAGTAGCATTTGGCATAACCAAGATCCAACTCCAGATGTGATAGAAGTCCTTTGCAGGGCACACTTACAGACACACATGCATTGAGTGCATTAATAAAGCCATAGATAATTTTAATATTTGAGAATTAGTCAGAGTGCCTATAAAACAAGTCAAGCGAGCAAAGGAAGAACAAGGAAGCCCCACATACTGTAGATCAGTCTAAGAACTGAAGTCAAGCCCTTGTGGGTCAGGAAGCTTTGAGACAGCAAACCTGACCACTGTGCCACCTTATATAAAATGCTTTAATGTCTTTTATTGATTGCCATTGTACTTATGTCTCTCCATTTATACAAATTAGTAAACTGCAATGTAGAAATAATTTCAATTGTAACTTTTGAAGAGTGGGCGTTGAAAGCATTTATGCAGGTGCTATATTTTTAATCTAAAAATACCTCTGAGAGATAACTTTAGAAATACATTAAGGTGAAATTAATCAATTTGTCGTTAACATCTTTAAAGTGCACTTGTTAAGTTGCAAATTTGAACAATGCCGCAACAACAAGCTTTTTTGTGAAAGAGGAACTGGAATCAGCTGTTTATTAAAAAAAAAAACTCAGCAGTGCACTTTTTATGATATGAGGGTGCCCTCTAGTGACTAAAAGTGGACTTGTGCATGGTAAAAAAATAGTACATACTGTACTGTGGTACTCTTGAGTGTAGTTCCATGTATGCACACTGCAAAAAATGAAATCTAAGCAAATTAAAACTATTTATATCATGACATTAAATCTTGTTTTCCCTATTGTAACAGTTATTGACTTAGCAAAAAATTTGTATTTACAATTATTTAGCGTACTTTAAGAAATCTTGTCAAGTAAATTTTGCTTACCCCATTAGCAGATTGTTTTGCTAAATACAAGCAAAACAACTCCCATTTAAATTTTTTGCAGTACAGCTGTTATTGATTATTTAGTCAATTTTTAACTATAGTGTTATTGAAGTGTTATTTATGTATTTCAGCAAGACACCAGAAGCTTAGCTATGGATTAGGGTTCTCTTTGTAGTGAATTTAGACATGTTATTTATCCTGACACACTATGAAGTGAGCGATGAAGATCACTTGATTCTACAGAAGCTAACACGTTTATTCAGTAATATTGCAACACTCTCTCTTCTGAATAAAAAAGTCAGACAAATGGAATGTCTCTTTAGTTCAGTTCTTAAGATTCTCACCAGAATTGCACCAGAGATATCCAAATGCCTTTCAGTTTCCAACTTATTAACAAACATTACTGTCGACTTTACTATCAATAGGTATGACAGTAAAGAAAATAAACTCCCCAAGAAATACCACTTTTATTTACATTTTTTTTCATAATTAAACTGAATTTGTATCAATTCAATGTATTGTTATTAAGAACACTTCCACTTACAGCGCACTAAACAGAATTTACATATATACAAATATAATTTCCATCCATCCATTATCCAACCCGCTGTATCCTAACTACAGGGTCACGGGGGTCTGCTGGAGCCAATCCCATCCAACACAGGGCACAAGGCAGGAAACAAACCCCGGGCAGGGTGCGCACACACACACCCACACACCAAGCACACACTAGGGACAATTGTAGGATGCCAATGCACCTAACCTTCATGTCTTTGGACTGTGGAAGGAAACCGGAGTACTCGGAGGAAACCCATGCAGACACGGGGAGAACATGCAAACTCCATGCAGTTCTCCTAACTGCAAGGCAGCAGCACTACCCACTGCGCCACCGTGCTGCCCACAAATATAATTTGAAAGAAAGAAAGAAAAATCTAAACATAAAACATAATTAAACATATAAACAGAGAATGCTCATATACGTATGTACTGTATATATATATACTAGCAAAATACCCGCGCTTCGCAGCGGAGAAGTAGTGTGTTAAAGAGGTTATGTAACCATATATATACATAAACATATATACATATATATACATATCTATATATACACATATCTACATATACATATATATACATATACACATCCACATATACATATATATATATACATATACAAATTTACATATCTACATATATATATATATAGATATAAATATAGACATACATATATACATACATACATTCACATATATATATATATATATATATACACATACATTCACATATATATATATATATATATATATATATATATATATATATATATATATATATATATATATATATATATATATATATATACTGTATATATACATATCTACTTATTGGCTCCTGTATTTAGGATATAGCGGGTTGGATAATGGATGGATGGACATCTGTATGCATAGCCCTATTTGCCCGTTTTCGTTTTTTTTCTTTCTTCAGTAATATTTCAGTAAACCCGGAGCTTGTCAGTTCAAATCCTGGTACTGACACCACTGTGTGACCCTGAGGAAGTCACTTCACCTGCCTGTGCTGCAAAAAACAAAAGTAATGTAACAAATTGTACCTCAGATGTTGCAAGTTGCTGGAATAAAGGCATAAGTAAAATAGATAAATATGTATTATACACATAGGAACTATTAATTTATTTTCTAGTTAAGTCATCTGCAGCAAACCTTTATAAATGAGGGTTTCTCCTTTTTAGATAGTGCAAACTGTTTCTTCTTCATTGACGTTTTCTCTTGGAGAGCTTTTTTCATTTCATTGAAAATTAAAGCAGCAGCTGCCAAAATATGTAGCTTTCTTATTAATTTTTCAACATTGTGTAAAATAAATTTATAAAGTAACATAAAAGGTTTAAATACTGATTATCCTTTTACACTAAAATATTACTAAAGAAATACAAAAAAAGTAAAATGCATATGTTGTTTTTCTTTAAGGAGATTAAATATTACTGAAGAAAGAAAAAAAAAACTAAAACAGCCAAATGGGGCTATGCATACAAACTTAAAAGGTTTAAATAAAACAGAAATATATACTTTTATTTTTACTTGCTTAACTTGTGGAGGGTGTATCCTGTAGCAAAGCCCTAACTTTTTTCGTGAAAGCCCATTTTAGTCAATAAGTCTTAAAAAAAGGTGTAAAGATATTGACAATAAGCTACGCAAACCCAGCAAGACATGGAATCGTTTAAATCAAGTATCATTACTACTTCCTTTCTTAAAGAGAAGTAAGGCAGTACTTATAAGCTTACATATTTATATATAGACATACATACATATATATATATATATATATATATATATATATATATATATATATATATATATATATATATATATATATATATATATATGTATGTATATATATATATCTATATCCGAAGCCGTGCAAGCACACTCTTGAGAATGCAATGTATAGTTGTACAGGAGAAAAGCAATCTTGCCTCAAATCAATGGCAACCTTTTGTAGGTCTATGAACTTAATGTAAACTTTAGGTTTACAAGGTGCTTTCTTTCCGAAGTACCTGCACTCATGAATATGTCTGTATGCGTCAGTCGCTCAAATCCCCGCGCTTCACACCGGCGAAGTACTGCTTTTAAATTTTTATTAAGAAGAAAAGAAAACCTTTTTAAATTGAGGGAAAATATACCAATAACAATTTGTTAAGGATCTGTTTTTTTGTGAAGCTGCCTTTACTCGAGTGATCACTTCGAGCTGACTTGCTGGCCAACTATAAGCGTTACCTGGTAGGTAACCACCCATACAATCAGATTGTGAATCAGACTACGAATGCCGTGAATGTAATTACCCCGATGTACATGTTGTCAAATAAACGAACCACACGCCGTGGCGCAATTTTAGGAGCTTCGCCTGTAGCGCTGACGTCCGAGGTTCGATTCCCGTAAGGGAGTGAAGTGAGTGGCTGGTTACCTACCAGGTAACGCTTATGGTTGGCCAGCAAGTCAGGTAACATCAGCCACAGTGCCTTCAGTTGTGAGAAGCAGATCATAGAATGGTTGAAAATAGTTTACTGTCAAATAATGCAAAGAGTACGCGACACGTCTTTCTCCCTTATTCTTGGCTCATCAGGCGTACACACTCACTGCACTCGCTTACGGTAATCAAACCTCGGATGTCAGCGCTAGAGGGGCTTCGCAGCGGTGAAGTATTGCTTTTAAATTTTAATTAAGAAGAAAAGAAAACCTTTTTAAATTAAGTCTTAAAAAGAGGTGTAAAGATATTGACAATAAGCTACGCAAACCCACCAAGAAATGCAATCATTTAAATCAAGGCGCGAGTCGAAAAAACACCATCCCATAATATTAGTTAACGATTAACACATTTCTATATGTATTGTAAGCATACAATACAACTGATAATATGTTGCGCTTATTTATCTGGTGTACCGACATTTTTGCGCGTTTAACGTCTGAAATCTAACGTGGTTTGTGCCCTTCAGAATGAAAACAGTTTGCATTTACCTTTTTAATAAAAGGCGAGCTTTTAAGCCTGAGAAATCACCCCGTAAATGCACACATTTAATTGCACATGTGTTAATATGTATGCTTACACAGTATTAAAAGACACTCAAAAATTAACGTCATTTACCTTCGTTCCCGCGTTTGACTTGTGCTGTAAATCTCTTCCTTGTTTTTAGTTCACGTGATTACGTAGGAAGCGTGATGAGGCGATACGTGACTCCGCCTCCTCCATTAGAGTATATGGACAAAAACAGGTTCCAGTTATGACCATTACACGTAGAATTTCGAAATGAAACCTACCTAACTTTTGTAAGTAAGCTGTAAGGAATGAGCCTGCCAAATTTCAGCCTTCCACCTACACAGGAAGTTGGAGAATTAGTGATGAGTGAGTGAGTGAGTGAGTGAGTGAGTGAGTGAGTGAGTGAGTGAGTGAGTGAGTGAGTGAGTGAGTGAGTGAGTGAGTCAGTCAGTCAGTCAGTCAGTCAGTCAGTGAGTCAGTGAGGGCTTTGCCTTTTATTAATTAGTGTAGATGTATATATATATATATATGTATATGTGTAAAAAAGAGAAAGTTGTCTCCCCTTTTTGGTGTATGACACTCTAAAAATTAAATAAAAAGTTGAAATTAAGCTTGTTACACTTTTATTTACACACAGTGACCCACATCAGCCAAGGGGAAATAAAAGTTTAGCACATTTTGAAAATGAATTAATATTAAAACAATAGAATCCTTATTGGAATAAGCGAACACCTCCTAATAACTGCATTTGTAAATTCACTCAGACATAGCAGGTCACCTCACTGATCAAACAACAAACTAATCAATTATGATAGTTTTGATTAGCTAAATAATAGAGGATTTTAAGGCATAAAAATTCAATTCAAAGCGAAGAATTAACAATAGTTGGAGTTGTACTTTCAAATAAATTTCCAGGTAAAGTTGTAAAAAGGCATAATGCAGGAGATTAGTATAAAAAGATTTCAATGGTTTTAAGTTATCCAAAAGAGCACAGTTAAAATGTGGAAGGGGTATGGCTCCCCTAAGTCTTACCATTCGTAATGCCATCCCTCCTAACTGGATGTCAGTCAGATATTTAGACAGGCTCTCAGAAACATTATTATAGAAAGATATTACATGATTGCAGTGGGCTGGTGTCCTGCCCAGGGTTTGTTTCCTGCCTTGCGCCCTGTGTTGGTTGGGATTGGATCCAGCAGACCCCCGTGACCCTGTAGTTAGGATATAGCAGGTTGGATAATGGATGAATAGATGGATGGATATTACATGATGCTACAAAAGTAAAATTTATATCTGTGAAATATCAGATAATCTATCTAGAGCTATGTTATGATTTGTTTATGACAGCTGCACAACAGATACACACTGCTGCCAATGAAGCATCTGAAACATTGTTTTAACTGTACTTTAGTTGCAATTAATTTTTACACATTTTTGCATTACTTTCATTGTACCATAATATCTGATGCCAGTCAACCATTTTTAACAGGACTGAAAGGTCAGAATCATTACACCGTTCAAAAACAATTTCCATCCTGAATGATAAAGAAAAAAGAGAGATAGGAAAAGAACTGCATGAAAATAAAGTTTGGTAGATTATGATAGAGTGACATATGTGCACATGACAGTGGAAAAAGAAATACATTTTAAAGGTACAGGAGGAAAAAATACAAAGATAGGAAAAGAGGAATAATGAAAGACAGAAGAATTACTAAAGTTGTTCATTTTGAGCAAACTGAGCTGAGAGTTCTAAGGATTTGGTCAATTCTCCAGAACAAGTGGTTAGGAAAAGTGTGAGTGAAAACATGAAGTTCAGTTTGAAACAGCAAATTGGTGTAGCCATGTAGTGCAGGAAAGAAAAAACCACTAGTGAGTTATGGTTGAAACAGAATGAACTGTGAATGAGTCCAAAATGTCAAGTCGTGAATACTGGAGAAGCAACGGGGTATAAGTGAGAGTGAGAGAGAGAGAGTGTGCCACAAAATGGAACATTTTAGTAAAACCCAAGGACAAGAGGCTAAATTATTTAGGTATTGACATGTGAATCCTCCAACTAGGATGATTTTAACTACCTGTTAATATAAATAGTATAAAGGTCTTTGGTCTAAGGACCAAAGATTATTACAAAACATTATGGTAAATACATTTCAACAATAACATTTATTTCTATAACACATTTTCATACGCAGGATTGTAGCTCAAAGTGTTTTACAAGATACCAAAGACATAGTAAGAAACAAAGAAAAACAAATTTAAATTAGATTATAAAAATGATGAATAAAAAACATACAAGAAAATAATATACATTTACATAAGATAGATATATAATTAACAGAGAAGTAGTCCTTATAGATAAAATTGGTTTTAAGTCTAAAGATGAGTCTGATGAAAAGGTCAATTGGCCAGTGAGGATAGAAAAAATAAAAATTCTATTTTTTAGTGACTTATTATGTTACGTTTATGTATATATAGACAGTTCCAGCTAGGTGTATCTGAGGTAAAGGTCAAGAGTAAGTAAGACCTTATTTGTTCAATTTCTATATGACATAAAAACTTGTCATACAGACAAAAAGATTATTATCAAATCTACATTGTACAATGAAATATGCAATTGCATGTCTCCCATTGACTAGTGACAGTAATCATACCAAAAATAGAAAAAGTAATCTCTGTGTTTAAGAATAAGATTTACAGACTGGTAATCTACAACAATTTCCACCCAATATGGAGGTACAGGGGAAGTACTGCACATAAATATGTTTCTTACGGTACTTTAACTTTAAACTAAGTACAAATTCAATAATGAACGTGTGGCCAGGTTATCATTTTTACAGGGCAAATTGTGGAATTGAATATATACATTACAAAATATTTGTTCTTATGATTGACTGTTCTGCTATCTGACCTACTAGCTGTCCCCCGGCGGCTCTGCCTTCATAGTAGTGAAACAGGACAAACTTTAAAAATCAATAAAAAAAGAAAAAAAAATGTAATTCTGGCCAAGTGGAAGGTAGGTACGCTCTAACGTCAAATGTTGGCACTGTATCTGATTGTGTTCAGCTCTGACGGGAGAGCAAGCATGTGGCTGTGATATCTCAGCTAATCAGCAGCTACTCTCTAAAACACACGTAGCTCTGATCTCTCTCTCTCAAAAACATCAAACGTTACTCCTCAACAATCTGTAGATAATAATGTCTGGTATAGTTAGCTAAGCGGAGGCAAGGTACGCTCCAACACATGGCGAGAGGTAGACCGATTCGAACAGAGGCTGGCACGTGAGTGAGGAGGGCCCACTTCACTCTCCCTCAGTCCTCAGCCTCCTTCTTGGATTTGCACAAATAAATCAATGCCGTAAGCAAGCTATGATACTTAGCGTAATGAGAGAAGTCACAAAATCAACTGGAATGTTCAAGCAAATTATAGAAAAAAACCTGATCTAAATCCATTAAGTAGTTCTCTCGTGAAAAGCATACAGACATACATACAGACAGACAGACAGATATTGGATTTTTTATATATATCTATATATATATATATATATATATATATATATATATATATATATATATATAGATGGGTAGAAACTGTCCCTGAATCTACTGGTATGAGTGCTGATAGCCCTGTACCATTTGCTTGAAGGAGGAATGAGAAAAGCTGCACTGAAGAATGGCTGAAGTCTTCAGTAATCCTGTTTGCCTTTCTAAGTGTTGTATTTGTCATGAAGAGAAAGCAGCTGGGTGTGAGTAATATTGTGTTCCACCTTCACCACTCTCCACAGTTAACAAATGGAAAAATGCCAGCTTACCTCAGATGCATAAGGGAGTGGAGGTGCTGGTGATCCTTTTTGACAATAGGTGAAATGTATTGCGCCCACTGCATTTTTTCATTCATAGGCTACAGGTCAGGTGTGTTTTTATTGCTGTAGCTTTGTTTTGGATGCAGTTCTCCAAAAAGAGACTTGTGTAGGTTTCTAACTAGAAGTCAATGACAGCTTTGTCGGAGCTATAGGTCTTCATGTCAAAGAATGGTCTTTGTGTACATATGACAATATTATAAGCAAATCACAAATCTGGTACCTTTTTGCTAAGGTAACAGCAAAAAAGCCTCCATAAGATTGTGTTTCCAAGTGGCAAAAAGTGATTTGGTGAGATGAGACCAGATGTTGTATTATTTGGGACAGGGAATCATTTCAAGACATTTGTAGAAAGCAAGGTAAATGGTGCAAAGTACCCTCACATTCTTGAAGTAAATCTGCATCTCTCAGCCAGATTGCTGGAAATGGGAATATGATTGGCCTTTCAACATGACCCTAAAGCACCCAAAGCACACCACCACAGCAAACATATAGTGGCTGAAGGACAGGAAGGTACATTTCTTTGGCATAGTTAGAAACCCCAACCTAAACTTCGCTGAATCTTTGGAATGACTTAAGAGGACACCACAGTTTGACTCATCTTGAATATTATAAGGAGACATGGATAGATATTCCTTCCTCTACGTTTGCACAGTTGGCAGAGATGTATCCAGATAGATTCAGAGCTGTTATACAAGCACTGAACCTTCAAAAAAGTAATAACGCAAGGGAAGAATGCTGTTATTCAAATCCTATTCTACTTTTTTATTTATTTTTATTTTTTTCTGAATTGTTTTATCCACTCAGATGTTGCACAGTAAAACTAGTAAGGAAATCTGGAAAAGTTATTTGTTTCATTGTTAGGATTTAGAGTAACAAAAATAAACATTTTAATAGAGCTAGTGACTTTTTATAGTTGCTATGTATGTAGATTCTGAAAAGAATCGTTCTGTAGGCAATCAATAAATAGATTTCTAAAGACAGGTCCTTTAAATGTGGTGATGGAAAAGGTGTGAGTACCACCATGGACACCAGAAAGAGAAATCAAATGGAAAAGTTTTTCCTAATGGATAAGCAAAAATCTACAGTATATATATTATATATATAAAATGATATGGGTTATCTGTCTACCACAAAAAGCCTATGCACATATGACCCTTCAAGCTTGATATAGGTCTCAATCAACAACTTGTGCCATGACACATGCAACAGGACCCATTCATTGGATGTGAGGTCAACGGTGTCCCTGACTTCTGACTGGAAATGCTCAGGCATATATGCCACTGCCAGTAAAGCACAGTGGCATGCAACATGCAACATAGCCAATACGAACATAGCTCATACCACATGTCTGACACAAAAACAGAGCGACATTACAATAACCTTAGTGGAGTGACAGGGAGTGCTGTGCCTCATGAGTTGTGCATGAACCACCTACTCCGATTTTCAAAGAAATTGGGTGATGACTACTCACCTGCTTTGTACAAGAAAATGAGACACTGCCAAGCCAAATCAAAGTCTTGGATGCCATTATATCCTGAAAAAGGCTGCTCCATCCTTATCACCGTGTACCTTAGTTTCTCTTTCTCGTGATGGTCATACTGCCCAGCCACTTGCTGTTGAGCCTAATTATTCCCACCCCCATACAAATGTTGCTTTTACAATTTCACATCAATGTTTGTTAAATGAACAGTACTTGGGAAAGTTGGATCACCTTTGTGCTCACAATATAGGGGTAAAGCAAAACACTCTGTTACCAAATTAGAACGCTGTTGCTTGCTTTATATAAACCTCCACACATACTAAAAGAAAATATAATTTCTACAAGAAGTGCAAAAAGAAACTGTCTATAACAAATACTCAACATCAACAACTCCTTTATCTTTTGAATCCATGAGAGCTTCTGCTGATAGTCAACTAGGACATGGTGCCTAAGTGTTAACAATGAATAATCAAGTTGATCATTATTAGTAGACTGCACCCCTACATATAACTTCCACATGAAATGCAAACAGAGACTGTTTAGAACACATATGCAATATCAACAGCTCCTTCACTTTTCCATCCACGTGAGCCTCTATTGCTGTTCCCTCAGGACACGGTGCCTACATGTTCAGAATTCATAATGAGATTCATCATTATATTGAACTACATCTCTTTATATTACATTTTATTTGAGGACCTGAAATCAGTGTGTTTCACTAGAGGTTACGATGAGAGTGCAAAATAAAACAATTGCAGCAGCAACTCTAACAAGAGCTTGCTATGCTAAAATCTTCATCCTTGATTTAAATGCTGAAACCAGTGGGCCTTTATTACTCAGCTAGTTGCTCACACTTACACAGTGGACAAATTTAACGAAAATTAGATGTCATTATTAAAAGTTTTAAAAGGTAGCAGAATAAGGAGGAGATCAACTAAACAGGCAGTGTGGTGAAGTGACAAAAACACTGGCCTTTAACCCATCATGGTTGATGTAAGGCCTTACCTCTCCCTCTCTGTGGAACCTATGTGAGTTACTTAATCTGCCCATGCTTAGACTATAAAACACTTATATGTTATGTAAAGCACTTTGGGACTTGTAATAACTATTGAAAGTTTTGTTATTTGAAAAGCTAAAATAACTGAAGAGCATTTAACATTTCAAAAGGAAAAATTGAGTTTAAAGGCTGATTTATACTTCTCCACTGTGCCTACAGCATATCAGTGGCACAGCCTGACACCCATCTCCTCAAAAATGTGACTATACATCCACGCTAACCCTATGAAGACCCCTTGTACACTGATTGGCCAGTTTGGTAACTGTGTATTTCCTGGAAAGCATTTTCATTTGTTTTCCGGTTTGGAAGTGAATGTATTAAAAATTGAAAAAATGTAAGGGACAAAAATGTTCACCTGTGGAAGAAAATATATATAGCAAAATGAGTAATGATCCTGGAGGGCAAAAACTTCAAGCATTTTAACAGACCATTCACTTTTCTTGCATGCTACAAACACTGCCAACTAACATTCAGGCATGTGCCTATGGTGCGGCATAACACAGAAGTATGAATTGCTTTCAATGACATTGCCTACGCACATAGCTTCAGCATAGGCTTGAAACAGAAGTATAAATCAGCCTTTAGAACTAAATTACAGGAAAAAGCTTAAAGCTGGTGCAAGGCATCCCAAGCAAAGAATAAAGACAGAGACTGAAATTTATTGTAAATTAAATTATGTTATATTGCACATCAAATATTATTAATCTACTAAATGCTCCTGTTTTGGGGGTATCAGGCAGCATCTGGTCGGGAATGGCATACTCCAGCACTCCTGAATGATCATTTCAGAACCACCAGTTAATCTAATATGGGCATCTTTACAAATGAGAGAGGAAATAGTAGACCTGCACTGACATATTGCAAACAGAATGTGCAAACTCCATATACATGGTCAGCAAAGTGGAAATATGTCCACTGTTATTGAGGCTCTCTGTCATAACCAAAGCAGAAGCATGGCATACTAATAGTACTCTATCTATCCATCTTTCCAGGCTTAATCTAGTTTAACATTGTGGGTTTATGTTCTATTTACATTTTTATGTATCATTCTTTACAAAGTATCAGCAAATACAATAGGATGTTCTGGTAGTAAAGAAAAGGAAAACTAAAAATCCTGTCTGGTGGAAGTTTGAAACAAAATGACCATTGTGATCAATATTCATCACCAAAAAGGAAATTATGGCTGATCTGGACATCCAGATCTTTGAGAAATTCAGGTATATAAATTTTCAGACAAAACCCTGCTGAAGGTAAAGTAGAATCATGCAACATTTTCTCATTAAAAAGTTATCCAGATGTGAACATTATAAGAGAAAATGTGTTTTATTGACTCATTGAAAACAGTCTCCACATGTTACTTAATGTGAAAGAATATTATTTCTGCAGTTGATATCTTTTAGTTCTGACTGAGAAAAATTTTCTTTACAACTGACACTTATCTGTTTCCCATAACTCTATATAATATAAATACTTTTGTGTTTTTCCTTCTTAGCCAATCTTAGATTCCAAACTGAAGATCCAGGATACATGCGGTATACATAACCTTCACGGCATGCCAGGAATTCTCGGAGCCATAGTGGGAGCTATCACAGCATCCATGGCCACTCATGACATCTATGGAGATGGGTAGGGGAATAAAAATCAAAATAAATTAAATGCAATTTAAAAAGCTGGTATTTCCAAACATCATTCTTTAGCTACATAAAACAGTAGTTTAAACATTAAATTATTGTAGGCCAGTTTTTTTGGTGTGGAGTGAAATGAAAGAGATATATTTTGTTGAAAATATGTATATTCTTTTTAATTTCTTTACAGTTGGGTCACAAATGTGATGAAAGCACAAAATCATTTTCTCAGTAGAGTAAAATCTGTGGATGTGAACAACAGGTTTCTAGCACTTTGCAATGCTAATAACTCTACCAAGTTTAATTCAGACTGAGTTAATCATTTTTCAGTTATCATGTCCATAGAGTCATACATGCAGGCAGGCAAATCCCCAAAAATGTTCCAGAATGCATGAAACATGGAAGTATATTGAATACCTGAAGTGTAGATTTCAACCCCATCACATTATATACCCTATGCTGTATACATATTTGTTTTGTCATTGTAGGGTCTTAGGGTGACCCTTCCCCTTTTATGCTGTTTATTATGTAGACTTTAACAGAATGCTACAAATCCCAAACCCTCACCACACTGTCAAGACTGACTGCTGTTATACTTCCTTCTTTCTTTTACATCTGTAACTATAGGCAATTAGATGGAGTTCCAGAAAAAGGCATTAAATTACACTTTTATTAAGCATTATTCAGACAGATAATGCCATAAACAAAAGCAAACTAATGTGTGAATGTGATAACGTGCTGACATATTATTCAGCAAATTACAAACAGTTGTATACAGCAAGAGCACAGCTATCTATGTAGGTAAGCACTATACTTGTAACGTAAGTCATCATAAAAGGTGCAATGTGAAATAAAAGATTAATGTATAATGCATTGAACTGTCAAAATGTGTGAACCTAGTTTAGTGGGCTAATGAGATAAATATATTTTATTAGTGTTAGTGCCTCAGAGGTGTCATTACATTTTTCATTCAGAAATTTAGTGTAAAGAAATTGCATGAACTTTGCTGAATCGTTTTACAACAATGTGTTATTAACCAATTACCTATGCAAACAGCAACTGCTGTGCTTTTAAATGTTTTTGTCTATCATGTTTTGCCTTTGTTATTCTGTATGCATTCAGCCTTTTATTAAGAATTTCTCCCTTTATAAAGAGAGTCTTAATCCAAAGTTGATTTATGTTACTAAAATAAATAATAATTTAATAAATATAATAATGCATATCTCTTGTGGCATAGAGGCTAAGAAGCTGGACTATAAAGCCAGTGCTGACTTAACTGTGCAACCCTGAATAATTCACTTCACCCTTCACCCATCACTGTTCCAATGACCCCAATATGGTGTAATTAGGATATGTGCTCCTGACTTCTCTTCATTGATTTCTGTTGCTTCTACTGTTTTTCCACTCAGTTTCATTTTTTCTTCTGTTTTAAGAAATCATAAAAGCAAAATCACAAAAATTGGGTTTTGGTACTAATACAATAGGACTAGACCAGAGATTGAAACTCAATTCAGTAACTCACTGTTTGGACATATGTTTAATCTCCAGATAGACTTTTGCTTTCTTTTCCTTCCATAGGTGATACTGTCAATCTCAAACCATGCTCCTTGGCCCAGTTACAATGTCGTGTGCATTCAATGAAGTTAGGCCAGGTTTGATATTGACAACATCTTTTATAGAAAAGAGGTCAGATTCCAGGTGTTTCCTTTGAGAGAGTTTGACTTAATTAACAAAATTTAACATCACGGCATTAGTGAAGAGTGTTCTGCCCATACTGGAGTCTGCTAGACATTCCTACTGTTTATACCGTGTGTTTAATACATTAACCAGGGGGGTATTTTTTGTACGTGGATTACTCGTTTAGCCGGATGTAACTGTTGACGATTTGGTATGATCCTGGATCTGTCGGTTTTTCGAAACTCTTTCTGGATGTGTTGTCATAGCAGCACATCCAAATCCTCAAACCTGCTCAGAGCAGATTTGTTCTATGTAAACAAGGATTGGCTCACACACTTAATCAGTGTTCGTTCATGGAATTCATTCAGTCATGGCTTCGCTGTTCATGAATGAGCAACCAATTGATATCGGTGTGCAAATTATAAGAAGAGAATTTCATATAGATGGGGTTTTGCGCGATCGGCGGAAATTCTTTTTGAAAGATACCGCTTTAGCCAAGGGGGAATATTGTACCTCAAAGATTTATTAGCACCTTATATTCAAAGTCAAACTAGGCGAAGTCAGGCTCTCACAACCACACAGATAGTATGCATTGCTTTGAGGTTTTTTACAAGTGGCAGTTTTTTATATACTGTAGGCGATGCGGAAAATCTATCTAAAAGTGCAGTTTGCCAGGCAATTCTCAAAGTCTGTTTGGCTCTGAAATATTTCCTTTGGGTTTTCATAGTGTTTCCTGGACACCTGCGTGTGCAGAAAATAAAAGAGGCATTTCATGCCATTGCAGGTAGGTAATACACAGGCAAAAACACCCACAGTTCCATAAAGAATCTCACAATCAGCCTAACATTCTCATTACCCAGGATTTCCAAATGTGATTGGGGCACATGGGACTGATCAGAATGGAGTTTGATCAAACATTATTTGGAAAAAGTACCTATCCTCCTGATGAATAATCAGACACAGTGTCTTGCTCAAATATTTGACCTTCGTCAATATCTCATTGGTCAGACACAAGTTCTAGGGATATGACATTCCCTGCAACTGACCCAGCAAAAAAAAGAGGGCTATATGGAACATACCTATGGCACACATTGAGGACAAATATATGCAATGACCATCCTTTACCTGAAATGAAGTGACCACTGCATCCTGCCACTGGTTCTGAGGTTGAGCTTCCCCCTGGAATGCCCTCAGAAACAGGGCGATGGGCATTTTGCTGGAGAGTCAACTCTTCTGCAGGGGTTAGGTCTGGACCGTGTGGACCTCCACCTGTTCTTTGCTTGTCTGCCTTCTTATTAGCTTTAAAATTAATGTTTTTATATTATATATGATTATTTATGTCAACAGTTCTTTAAATAGTTATATACCAATATTTACCAGTTTGAAGTATATTCTTGTACTTCATTTTAACCTGTTCTCATGTTCTCCTTGTGCTCATGTTTGATCTGGAATTATGACATATTAAATAATAGTTAATCTGACACATAGGAAATGAAACACTGCATTCAGTAAGTACAATGCACACTACTTAGTGTTTAATTTGTTGGGCACTTTTTGCCAGCCGTCTTTTCTGGTTTGGGCTGCTTTTGCAGTGTTACCCCTTGTGCATATTAAATCTTGAAATTCTTCATATCCTTTGAATAAAAGGTCCTGCTCCGCTTGTGTGAAAAAAATGTGCCCGTTCTTTCGTCATTTTGTTACAGCCTATCAAAGACTTGCTGATCATGTTTTCGAGACTCAATATATATGGGCTTTTCAATCAGCGCAGGCGCGCGCATTCATCTCGGATGATTAGATCCAGCTAGACTAATCTACTACACGGCTGCATTTGAAAAACCGACTTATCCCGGATGTGTTTCACTGGCATTAACTCGTCCAAGATGAGGCATCTGATCTCAGATGATTTAAGCGACATACGGAAAATACCCCCCTGGTAGATGTTGATTAGGGTGACACAACAGGTAATTAACTAAGCTCCTTTATTTCTTAATTTAATATTTCAATGTGGCAATAATTTGAATGAGTAGTTGGAATTAATACTATAACCCTGTCCCCTGGCTGAAATTCATGCAGGGTTTCCCTTCTGTTATAGAGTCTAAAATACATTGTTTGTGCATCGTGTACATGCTCCTTCACCAGGGGTCATATCTTCAAAAAAAGATTGCACAGTTGGGCAATAAATTCAATTATATTAACTGCAAAGAGGATTTCTTATTCTTATAAATATGACAGTAGGCACAGTCTAAGATATCCCTCAGTTGGATAATCAAGAAATAAAAACGTTTAGTGTTATTTTGCTTAATTACAATTAAGCGTAGTGCTAAGTTATGGTTTGGTTCGATTTGTTTTCGATTTTTGCTTTGCCCTTGTGCTTTCTTTGCTTGGTTAGCTTTCTTATCTTCCTGTTTTCACCTTACCTGGCCTTAAAAATGATTTTGCTTTGTGTTTCTTACCTCCTAGTCTTTTAGTTCACAGTAATTCCTCGAGATACTATCTCATTACAAAGGAACTGTGTACTGCCATACTGTCTAATGGACAGCAACTGGTGTCGAACTAGTTTTTTCTGGACCTCTTCCTTATAAAAAAAGGCATAATCCCAGCTTTCCTAGTATGGAACCATTTATTGCCCCTTTCAGTCAGGAGGTGTCCTGGACCTCTTCTGCAAAGAAGGATAGACACTCCTGGCACCTAGTAGGTCCACATTTTTCTACTGCTGATTTCTACACAGGAAACACTATTTCATTAGTAATTTTCAGCATGCTTTTATGAAATAAAAATAGACTTCTGGGGAGGAAAGCCACATAGTCTAAATCTACAAAACTGTAACTTTGTCATTTAGAAATGCCCATAGGTTTATTTTTTCTAGGAAAGTGGTGAACTAGAGTTTTTGTTGTTTACTCATTATTGTCTAGCTGTTGAAATTTGTTGTGAATTTCCCCCTGGAATTAATAAAGTATCTATCTATCTATCTATCTATCTATCTATCTATCTATCTATCTATCTATCTATCTATCTATCTATCTATCTATCTATCTATCTATCTATCTATCTATCTATCTATCTATCTATCTAAACAAATAAGAGTTCTGAATATTGAAAAAGCAAGCCTGTTAAATTTAAGACAAAAAAGCATGTTGCATTAGCAGCAGTAATCTGTTACTAATTTAAAAAGTAGCTGGAATAAAAAGAATTTGATTGGTCCTATAAAAATGAGCTGAACTAAGTCTTATTGAAGGAGATCTTCCTAAATCATGATATTTAAAGACAACTAAAGTGGACTTTCAAAATGATTGTGAAGTAACTTTGAGATATCTTGAAACAGAAGGATTTTCAGGCATGTATTTCAAGATACCTTTTTTTATGATCAACTGTTTATTGAGTACTAATCAAAATACCAAGTGTTGCCTGGGTTTCAATAAACGGGAGGATAAATTGTCATCCAAATTAAATTAGAAGAAAACGCTATACACATCTGTGATCTTGGGTGAGATTCTACTTTGGCTGGTTGTTGAAACTTTGATGTCCAATATCGTCGCCTCAGGCCTAGCATGCTCCTTCTACCTGATGAGAATTGTAGTCGCCGCATTGGCACTGATTTTTGAGTTGCCCCTCCACATCCTCCTCACCTTTTATATCCCCTCTTCCCAATACAACATATAGCCTATATTTTAAGTTGGGCCAATTGCAAGGCACATGCAAAATTTCATGAAAATCAGTTGTGCCAACATAAAAACAGTCAAACCTATATCCAAACACCATATTATATGTATAGATTTGCAATATAGCAAATTAAGCTGAATTGTACAGAACAAAACAGAACAAAATTGTAATAGAATTCATACCTTGACCACGCTCACTCTATTTCAAGAAAAGTTAAAATAATTTCTTGATTTTTCTTAACATGTAAAAGTCCAGATTTAATTGAGGATTTAATACCAGCAGCATTTACAGTACTATACATTTCTGTGATTAAAGAGGCTACTTCCTTAATATATGCAGTAAGCTTGTGAATCAGAAAGGCAGCTCTGTTAATGTATGTTAGTAACTTTTACATTATACATTTGGAGACACCAACCGGTCAAGTAACCTTCAACAGCTCTAACCTTCTTTTCTATTTTCTTGTGTAGAAATGATCTTTACCCATTATTTTAATATGCTGTTTAGTGCAAAACAAGTACTGTATTTTTGTTAAGCCTTGTTCTGAATGCTGCTTTCTGTCTTTCTTGCTTTGTGCTGAAGAATGGCAAATGTGTTTCCGTTGGTAGCAGATGGAGAGGTGACTGCATCTGGCCAAGGGGTCCGCCAAGCAATTGCCCTCGGCGTTGCCCTAGGATTTGCATTAATAGGCGGGTGCATTGTAGGTAAGTTTTCTCTCCGAAATCGTTATATTCAAGCAATGCTACTCATAAAAGTTAATTTTTAAAATTAGATTTAGAAAAGTAGAAAGTAAGATGCTGAAGGTTCTCTAATTAGTTGTGTAAACAAACAACACTGAAAAAAAACACTAATGTGTTCAGCCATTTTGTTAGTCACTGGATTCACTCATCCTATTTTTCTTCAAGATGTCATGTTTTATAAAGCTAAGCTAAATCTAAACTTTTTCCATTAGTGATACTTAGATTTGTTAATAGCCATCAGAAGGCATATGCAAGATCATGCTACTTTGTCACACAGCCCTCAACATCATAAAATATTCTGAAGATGATTTTGTGGGCACTGCTTCCGACTTTAAAGTTTTGCTGTTGGAGAATCACCATGCATTAAATTGCTTCAATTGTTGTTTGGACTCTGGATCATAGTGGTGTATTCAGATTTCATTCACATTTGTGAAACATTTCTTCTGCTTGGAAGAATGGATTCAGTGATACTTTTCAGTAAGTCAACATTCTGGGTACCCAACATGCACATACCTTGAAAATGTTTAATTGTTTCAGAAGCGTGAAATCAAAAGACCCATAACTAATCCCTATATTGTCTGTTATCTCATCCACCATCAACCTTTAAATCTTCATTACAATTCGGTCCACTTTTTCCTGTCATAGTTGTTGAAGTCTAGCTAGACTTTGGGCCATTTTTAAGAAACTTCCTGACACAACAGAATTATGCATCTCATGTACAATGTGGCATGTGAAGAGGAATAAACAGGTCTTGTTACAAGTTGATTAGATAAGAATGAATTTCCAAGGTTCTCCAGCTTTAGAAATTCAATGATAGAGCAATACTCGATTTTGCACTTTTTGGCATAATGTTATACAAATTCTAAAAGCTCACAATTCAGATATTTTACTACAAAGGAGCTAGTCTTTTGCCACTTACAAAATGAACATTGCCAAATTATCAAAAATCACAACAGATGCTATTTCAAATCAGCTTTCACCACCAATCAACCTCTCTGCAATCATGAAGAGTGGCAGCCATAGTCCACGAAACTAGCAAAAACACATAATAAGACATTTTGTTATGTCATAACACCTTAAATGAAGTGGACTGTTGAACTCTGTATGCTCCACTCAGTTAAAAGCGGCCCCCATCAAGTGATGAATAAGTAGCTGCTTTACTGCCCACTCTTATAGGTGGTATTCCTACTGCTCATTTTCACAACAATTATACAGTTAAACATTGGAGCAAAAGGAGGTGTTATATGTGTTTTTGCTCTTTTTGGAAGTAGCGAAAATTAATTTCGGCCTTGGGCAGTCTATCACAGAACCACTGAATGCAAAGCTGGAACTCACCTGGGGTTTTCAGCTCATGCTTATACACACACCCACAGACACTCTAACTCATGTTAGAGCTACGTAACTGAGCGTTGACAAATAACCATACATACACATTCTAGGTTGTAGCATTGGGCCCTGAAATGGACATACATTCTGTAAAGGGTTGGCTCTTACTTTGGATCGGATGCTCCCAGGACAACCCCTAATATCACTAATACTGTGGATTCTTTAAAACCATTTGAACAGAGATGTGCATATGCTATTGTTCAACTTTATCTTTAGAAGGTTTTTAGTTACAGAGATTAGTAATTAAACTAAAAGACGTGGACATTCAAGGGAATGTGTGTAAATGAGTGCAAAATTGCCTGAAACACCAGGAATAAAGAGTTATGGTATGAGAAACCTTTTCAGAATTAGGTGATGTCAATAGGAGTGTACCTCAGGGATCAGTACCGGGGCCACTGTTCTTTTTAAAATACAAAAACGATCAAGCTGCTCAAGTTTGCAGATGACACTCAATAGGTGGAAGGCAGATAATGTAGGATCAGCTAAATTCTTGCAAAGCAACCTGGAGAACACAACGGTGTGGGCCAATTTGTGGCAGATCAGATTTAATTTAAGTAAGTATAAGAAATTACAATTAGGAAGTAAAAGTAAAACACAAAACTTGAAAGTACACTTCATGAGAACAACCTGAGAATCATTGTGGGCTTGTTGCTGTCTCTGTCTAGACACTGTACTAAAGTGATCACAAGGCCTAATAGGGTGTTAGGTTATGTAGCACAATGTCAAAGGATGTTATATTTAAGCTTTATAACACACTGGTAAGATGTCATCTGAAGTGCTGCGTGCAGCTTTGGCCTCTGGACTCAACAAGGACATAGCAGTGCTTGAGAAAGTCCAGATAAAGAGCGACTAGGCTAATTCTGGGCCTGAGACATATGCACTGAAAGGGAAGAATGAAGAAGTTGAACATGTTCAGTTTAAGAAATCAGAAGTGACATGTTACAGTTTTAAAATTATGAAGGGAATTAGTATGGTGAATCCCCACTGTTACTTAAAAATAAATGATTTAATAGGACACAGATGGAAACTTAATAAATGCAAATTTAACACAAATATTACACATGTACATATTGTGAGACCTGGTCCGAACACCATCAGACTAACACCAGCACTTTATAAAACACACGTTTATTTATAATAAAGTTCTCACACAACATACTGTGCTTCCACCACCAGTCATTCCGAACACGGGCCTCTCCCAATGTCCATGGGCCTCCCTTCCACCTCCAGCTCCCGACTGTAGCTCCCCGACTGTAGGAAGGTGGCCCCTTTTACTATAAATTCACCCGGATGTGTTCCAGGTGCTTGTTGATGACCTTCCAGTGGCACTTCCTGGTGTGGCGGAAGTGCTGCAGAAGCACTCCAGGTGTCCCTGGAAGGTTCTTCCTCCACCTGCCCAGGTGTGGCAGAAATGCAGGTTTCCCGGGCTCCACGATGCTTGGGACGCCCCCTGGCGGCAGCTACGGGCCCCAACGGGTTTGAGCCTCCTGGCTCCATCTCTGTGGTCATCTCCTTATCCAGGGCAGTTGTTCTCTTGTGGCCCGGGGGACGTATAAGCTGCCTCCCGGTCCTTCCAGGCATCCCGGCCAGGTCTGGCCCCCAGCCTCCTGCCACACTGCCCCTCCATCAGCGGAGACCCGTTGGGCGCAGCGGCCCGTCCTGCGAGGGCAGGTTTCCCACGAAGCAAGTCTGCAACGTGCTCATCCAGGGTCCGGTCCTGCAAAATACAAAGCAGAGCCAGGGGCAGAGACGTTGCCCTGATGCCACTGCCTGGTGTCTTTCACAATGCAACAGGGCCAACGCTTCCCCCTTTGGCCAGCACCCTGGCAGCCGAAACCTCAGCACCCGCTCTGCGGCCTTCGTGTCCCCATCTTTGGGTTGTCCCACGGGACCGCTCGCACTCCCGTCTTTCCCGCTGACCTCGGGACTTCCCTCTGCCATTGCAGAGGGTGGTCCGTTATCGTACGTGAGCACACGGACTCACATCTCTCTTTATGGGAAGAGCTGGCTTTACTCTTCTGGTTCCTCCCTTTCCTCTGGGGCGCCCTGATGGTCTGTGTCTCCCTATGGGAGAGGAAGAGACTCCTGGCCCTCTGCCCCCCTGTACAGTGATGCGAGACTAACGGCGTCTTGGCTCCATTCCTACCAGGCGACCAACCCACCACGTCGCATCCACTGACGGAGATGCGGCTACTTGGTCACTCAGTCTAGCGTCCAGGGGGAGGTATTGCAGTATCCAGGGCAGCTCCCCCTGAATATAGTGTGCAGGGGCATCCCGGCTGGGTATGGATGCCAGCCGCCTGCCACATTGCCCCTCTCTCAGCTGAGCCCCGTTGGGATCAGCGGCACATCCCGCGAGGGCTGGTCTTCTCCAAGACGGGGAGACAGCGTCATCCAGTTCATGGGCCTGTCCTGTGGAGACAAAACTGCAAAATCGGGAGGAGTTGTCCCGACATCCACGTCCTTTGGACATCCTCCAGGGACAACCCCTTCAGCCGTGCCCACAGCGGCCGCATTCATAGCAACACCGCTCCCCGTTAGTCCGAACCCTGTGAAATCGAAAGCAGGATGGAAATTCCTGCCCCAACGTCCGCTCAGCTGAGGGCTCGTGGAATCTCTGCCCCTTTGCAGTGCAGCCCTCCACTGCCTTTGAGCAGATGGGCTCACTCTGTGTACTGTCAGGAGGATCCCGTCTCTTTCTCCAGGATGTCCTCTTGCTTTGGGGTGCACTGTTGGTCTGGGTCCCCTTATGGGAAGAAGGGAGACCCCTTACCGTCTGCACCCCTTTGGACACCTGTCAGACTGACGCCGGCATCTGCAGCAAGGCTGTTTGGCAGCCGATGTCAATCCGCTGCCTCCCTGAACGCTCCTCTGCCACGCTATCAGTCATCACGACTGCGTATGCGATACTGATCCCTGCCACCACTATGCTCTGCCTCACCTTTCATCTACGGCACAGGCCTCGCTTACCTGTACTGTCGCATCAGTCAGGCTGGAGGAATCAGCCCCACATCGCCTCACCCACTCCAGGATGACTCCTATTGGCGCGCCAAGCTTCTTCTCCAGCCCTTCCTTTGCTTCTTGCAGGGCCTAAAAAACCTGAAAAAGGGACTGTGGGGGTAGGACGATGCCCTCAAAGTCCTGTGCAGCCCGAAACAGGTCAGTTTATCCACGAGCCACCCAAGCCCTGCATTCCTCCCAGTGGCCCCTCTGGGTGTCTCTTGGGATCGGGGTGGAGACACACATCCTCCACCCCCATACCTGTCATGAGGAGGATTCCCTTCTCCTCCGCAGGAAACACTGCGCTGGGGAGTTCGTCCGGGCCTCCATCCTCCGAAGGATGTCTGAGGCTGAAGAAAACACTCAGGTAGGCCTCGCTCTCCCCAGAGCTCACTCCGCCGACACACCATGGACACACGTCCTCCGGCCACCAATGGGTATCCTGCCCCTCGGCGTCTAGGAGGAAGGTAGACGAAAAAGCAGAGTAACATTCTCTGGGCCCATTACCCCTAGGCCCATCACCTACATCCTGCTGCAACCCGTGGTGCCGGCCAGCGTGGCAGCGTTGGGCGGTCAACCTTTGAGTCCACCCAGACCTTCTTTTCCCCATCAGCGCAGCGTCCTTTGGGGCTTCCTGGTGGTTATCCCGCAGCCTCCCTGCCGTGTGTGCATGCTTTGGTGTGCTGTCGCGGGCACCTCCTGCGTGGCTGTGCTGTACAGGCAATACACAGTCCCAAACCCACAACAGTCACCAAGCTCTTTCTCCTTTCGGCACCACCACTCCTCCCAGGTAACCTTGTCCTCCTCCACCCGACTCCGGCCACTGAGAGGTGGTTGCTGGCTCCTTTTATAGTTCACCCAGAAGTGCTCCAGGTGCTTGATCCCCAAGTTCCGGCTGCACTTCCGTGTGTGATGTATATGCTGCCCACATGGGCTCAGGAGTCCCAAACACAGCACCCCCTGACAGTGCCTGCGGGACCCAACAGGGCTGCACCCAACTCCAATTCCCAGGGAGCCCTGTGGGAAACCGTGGCACTGCTCCACCCCAGGGGGGTGGCCATCTAGCATCCAGGGGGAGGTATTGCAGTGTCCAGAGCTGCTCCCCCTGAATAGTGTGCAGGGGCGTCCCGGCTGGGCATGGACGCCAGCCGCCTGCCACAAGTAAAAGCAATGCAGGGAGCAGTGCATATTAATGTATATGTAAGGCTAAAAGTGCTTCTAGCATGAAATACTTTGATGTCTATATGATAATTTGAAGATAAAGATTTTTCTTTAATTAATCTACAAGGTGTCTTGGTTCAGCCATTAAAGTACTGCTTCATATACTTTTAATATAAAGTTGGTAAATATCACAAGAGATGTAATAATAATTATTGCCATATTTGTCAATCTACAGGTTTTATTATGAAGATTCCCATTTTTGGGACTCCACCTGATACTCTTTGCTTTGAAGATCAGATTTACTGGGAGGTAAGGATTTCCTAAAGTTTGACTCTATCTTTCCACCCAAGGTGATTGCTGTAAAAGTGTCTAGTAAGTATTCTTTAATGATTTTATGACTTCATTTAATATTGTAAAAGACAGATAGACAGGGTAAATCAGAATTTACAGAAATATCTAAGATAATAATATATATTGAATATAAAACAAAGAGAAAATAACAACACAGCTGACGGCAATGCGGCCGAAAAACATTGTGTTTCTTGTTAATTAGTACGCTGTATTTACTAATGTCGCCAGAGTCGGAGCAGTAAGCTATATGTAGTACAGTGGAACCTCGAGATACGATCACCTCTGTATACGAGAAATTCAAAATACGAGGAAAGTATGAGCGAAAAATTCAGATCTAAATACGAGCATTGGCTCACGTAACGAGCCACGAGCCAGGCTGTGGGTATAGCTCGCGGCTTAGCAAGGGGGCGTGGTAGCAGTTGCGAGCCGCGATCTGCGGTGTCTGCGTTTCTCACTTAAGTGCACAGGTGGGAAACTGCCCACATCCATGATTGTTCCTGTGGCTGATGGGCTGCAGCTGCCATGTCCTCCCCGCATATATAGAGAAGCGCGAGCCGGTTAAGGGGGAGAAAAAGTAAAAGGAGAGAGAGAGAGAGAGAGAGAGAGAGAGCGAGCGCGCAGGCAGGCAGGCAGGCGAGTGAAGGCTCGCGTGTAGCTGAACAGGTGAGCCAAACAGCTGAAGCAGGACGGTGTAGAGAAGGTCAGCTGCATTAAGTGTCTCACCTGTTGCAGAGCCCGCATGGGAGAAGCAGGTGAGACGCTAACAGAGAAGAAGCACCGGGGATTGTCATCTGTTTTTTAAAGACTGCATCCTTTTGACGTTTTAACCTCGTGTTAAAGGATTGTTATTCTTGTGTATTTTAAACCTCCACTTCACAACTGTTTTAAGGATTATTTATTTAAAGATTTATTGAATGCTCTACTGCACTTTGGACACCTGTTTTGATTCTTTTAATAATCAGTTATATTATTTACCAGTGTTATTTATTAAAGGTAGACTACAGTATATATAATTTATCAGTGTTATTTGTTAGGAAAATTGATTCTTATGTTAATATATTTGGGGTGCAGAACGGATTAACTGGATTTCCATTATTTTCAATGGGGAAGTTTGTTCTAGATACGAGAAATTCGCTATACAAGCTCAGTGCTGGAACGAATTAAACTCGTATCTAGAGGTTCCACTTTATTATAGCGTTCTGCCGTAATGAGAATATCATGGGCTGCCACTTGGTTTTCAAGTTACGGACACGCGCATACAGAAGCGTGTCATGAGTACGAGGCAGCTATGCAGTGTCCGCAACGTACGTGGCCATCCGCCGTGCATAAGATACCATATTGACATTGGCGGGCGAAGGGGCCACCGATTCTTTCTCTGCCCAGGACCGCCACGAGCCTAGAGCCGCCTCTGCTGGCAAGGCTATAGTCAAGAACAGGGTAGACAATTTCAGTCCTCGAAGTTCATAGTAACTGCAGGTTTTTGTTCCAAACCAGTTTTTTAATGTGAAATTAATTATTTTTATCGAAGTACTTATTGCACAAGCAACATTTTAAAGCTTTATTTTAGCTGTCTACACTTTTAATTGGTACTTTTAGTCTTAAAAGAAATTCATTCACCATTTTTAATTGCTCATTTTTAGCAATAAGATTCAAATGGCAAAAGAACCAGCATTTCTCTGTCTGAGTTTCTATTTACATCTGGTTTATTCATCATGAGCTATCTGGTTTAATAAAACATTTGGAAGCAAACTGAAGAGAAAAAACTGAAAAACTGAAATTACTCATCTGCATCAGGCTACAAATCATTAGAATGCTATCCCTGGAAAGGAAAAGAAAAATCAATGAATAGAAGAATGACATGGTATGGCAAAATGAAAACATTAACAAGGTATAAAGCTAAATAAGACCTTTGATTAGCAATGATTAGTTTCTAATTAAGCAACTGGATTGGAGCAAAAACTGCAGTCACTACATCCCTCAAGGACTCACTTCACTCACCCCGATCTAGAAAACAGTTCTTAGGTTTCTACCAAAGAAGTTTATAATTCCAAACTACTCAGTTTACATTTGTAAGTTTCTGTTTACCAGGTCTTCAGGTGCAGAGCTCCGTGACATGTTCTCAATAAGAATGCAAGTGCAAACTTTACAAATTATTAATTACATAATGAGTACACATAAAGACACAGATTTCTATTAAGAGACAGGAAGACAAAGTGCTTTGTAAATGATTAACAATATTCATCCAATAACCTCCTCAGCATTATATTTTTTCTCAAATAAACATGTAAAAAGCATTACATTTTTTTGGCTTTATTAAATCTCATCTTTCTACTGTAAAACTTGCAAAGCACTAAAAGTACAAAGTCAGAAGTGTATAAAGTATAATAATAATAGTAATATGAATAGCACACTGCACATGTGCGAGTGATGCGAGTGTCGCGTTCAGATTCATCAGACTCACTTTCGGTTTCACTGACTGTTTCAATTTCACTGATTCACTTTGTCATCACTGCTGATGAGAGGTGTTTCTTATAACGTTGTTGGCACTTTTACAGCCCGAGTAACCGTCGGGTCTTTTGCGAGATGCGTCTATACTGTTGCCCTTGTGACACTTGGGACTAATGCTTTGAGCACTTTTTTTACAGCCCCCGTGTGAGGCTCGGGTCAAACACTAAGGAAGTTAATTAACTGTTGAGCAATGGTCAGATGGTAACGGAGAAGAAAACAAAGCATTCAGCAGCATCCCTATAGGAAATAAGTTTCCGAGGGGTCCACAGTCAGTTATGGCAGGGGAAGTCAAAGACAAACCACAACCCTGCAAATACAAACAAATGGATTGAAGAAGAATAATAGCACTCCTGTCATCTGACAACAGGATGGTAGGCAAGAGCAAATATGGAGTCAGATCTGCCCAGCTATGCCACAGGTTTACATTTAAATACATTAGTATTTGGAAACAGCAGCTCCAGCTTGTTGTGTCCACATGTAGAACATGCACAATATACATAATGTATACCTGTATGATGTATATTAATAATGTTGAGGACACGAATATATAAGAAAAAATTTCCATTTGACTCATCTGCCATTGATATTTTTCAATGAACTGCTTCATTGTAGTCTGTTCTTTATAGGTTGCAATTTACTCACTTTTTATTGTACTTCAAAATTAACAAGAAATGTTTCTATAGACGATTTTGATTAATTAAACACAAAATTAATCAAAAGACACAAATCCTCCTCTGATGAAGAAACTCTTGCAGTAAAGATTTACAGCCATTATAGCCCTCCAGGATTGTAAATGAGCAGACCTGATTAAGATCCTGTTGCATAAGTATCCACTGCCTGATGTGATGCCAGATCTCATCTACAAGTCCTGAATAGAAATCAGTTTACTGTATCTTCAATGGAGCTGAAAGATTTGACCACTCAGCTCTTGTTTTCTTCATTTATATTGATGTGATAAAATAAAAACTTTTTATTCACACAAAGCACTTTTTCTCAATCGTCCCTCAATCAGCCACAATAATAAAATTTATTTCCTCGTCTTTCAAAACAATTGGCTTGCGTCATCACACTGGCATCCCACCTGGGTAATGAGATATTCTCACAATTCTTCCTCCTTCTCTCCTCCAGTTGAGTGTTGCCTGCTACCTCCCAACTCTGACAAGTCCGTGTGTGTCAGTGGGCTTCCTTTTATGCCAGACCCGAGAATGCTTCTGGAGCCACACCACGTCTTCCATGAAGCATTTCTGTGCCATTAGGAAAGTAGGAAGGTCCTCTCTTGACGGCACCCTCTATTGGATATAGGGAACCCAAAAGTGCTGCACTTCCAGACTGTCCCAGGCACCCCTGTGGATGTCTCGACTGGTTTCTCATGTGAGGACCACTGCCACCTGGCGCAGCGGAACAGCTTCCAACTCTTGGCATCTGTTGATCCATCCATTATTTTATACCAGCTGGGCACAAAATGTTATTTCATCTAATTCATCCATCATTCTTCTTGGGCTCCCGTCCAGATAATAAACCATATTCCTCCATATTATATTTTATATATATATATATATTATATATATATATATATATATATATATAGTGACCTGTAGAGGGAGTTGCAGCACCCTACACCCTAGTCAAAACAGCACCGACAAGTTCCCGGTTCAAATGCAGGCTTTAATACAATAAAATACCTTACCCAAGCTTTGTCCACACTTTGCACCCAAGTCTAACTCACCTCGGGGATGCAGAGTGGCTCCTTTTATGGATGGCCTGGTTATACACCAGGTGCCAGGGCATTGCCCATAGGAAGCACTTCCAGTTCAGGCAGAAACAACGCAAAGTAGAGATCACGGATCCCAGTGGTACCCCCTGCTGGCACCCACGGAACCCAACAGGGTTGCTCAATGGCACTACAGTTCCCAGCATGCCCAGTGGGTGTCTGTATGGGTACTAAAACCCAGGGATACTGCCATCCAATGTATTGGGGAAACTGTAGCCATGTCTAGTTGTCTGCCTCTGTCCTTCCATTGTATTGTCATCCTGGCTGGGATGGACAAGGACCTTTACCCAGCCTGGAAGTCGACACACTTTTTGTATTGTTGGCATCTTCTGCGAACTCCCTGGCAAAGACAGGAATTGTTCTTTCTTCTCTTAATCCTGGCCTCCCAGCCAGGTAATGGATGAATCCCCAGCCCAGAAGGGATGTCAGCTCACAGGTGCTGTCCATCACAATATATATATTTTTTTTCAGATTCTTAAATATATTATATTCAGTTTATTGTTTTATATTTTAGGGAATGTGCAACCTATATCCAAAATCTAAATTTTTCATCAAAATATATCAAAATTATATTTTATTAAAAGATTTCAAAATACAATTAACCTTATTATTTGTGCTGGATTTTGCATGCTTTATAATGTGTCTTGTGATGGTGATTTCACATGTATTTATAAGCTTATATCGCTTAGTTAGGCAAATATATGAATTACTTTAAAAACTGAGTTTAGATATAAAATGCAATAAATGCAATAATTAATGCAATGATTAACCATTCACAGGTAACTTTTATGATATTGCAAATAGAAAAAAGATGCTTGCATCTTGAATATTTTATTTGTGTATATCTGTCATACATTTTAGCCTACTATTCTTCTTTAATAAAAAATATATAACCAATCATTCTGTAACTTTGGTACTTGTAAAATGTGCTACATCAAATGAAAGCTGTTGGTATGTGCCTGATATGAATATATGTTGACATTTTTACAATGTTTTAAAAAGTCACCAACTTGTTTATCAGCACTGGGACTTTGCAATTAGTCTTTGATGAGTTCATTAGAAAGTACCTGTGCTGATAATGAAGTGATTGTTGAACACAGGATACCCTCAGAAACACCATGGAGGATATGACTGAAACGCGTCTTGAGAGCCTCAGGAATAGATTGAAAAAAAGAAGCACTCTTAGACTATAATGAAAGGCTGAAGGTGTATTGCCATTGCAAGGAGCCATAAGAAGAGAAATTTTAAATTATGAAATTAAGAAGTAAAGCAGGATCCAGTTTAATACATGATGCTAGGCTATAGTGAAAACTGTTTTAATTTTTTTTGAAATAGGAAAGGTTTTGTATCGAATAATTCACATACTATAATATGAACTGAAGTGAAATCAGTATGCACACTTTAAAGTTTAACAAATGAAATGCAATTAATATGAAGTTTGCTTCTATAAGTGTAAGAATGATTTGTGTAATAATTTATTTCAAATCAATGGTTTTCACAAAACAGAGCAAATCATTGGCAAGTTAAAATGTTTTCCACATGAGGGCAGTGTTGGTCAAAAATTGTTTTTTGTTATTTGTTAGCTGTAAATCTGAATGAATTTTCCTTTTTTTTAAATTAAATTCATTCAGTTGAAGATCCACCTATTCATTCACCCATTTCCAGAAATCACTCAGTAACATTCACATTGTTGGGTCTATTAAAGTAAAATAACTTTTAAAAACAGTAATTTTTCTGCTAATAATTGTAGTGCTAGGGTGTTGTACCGTGTTAGCCATTATGAATGTAGTGAGAAGTCAAGCAAAATGACACCTTTTATTGGTTAACTAAAAGGTTACAATATATAAGCTTTTGAGGCAGCTCAAGCCTGTTGTAAGGCACCAGAGTAATTGTACAGCATATGTGAGGGAGGAAAACAGTAAAAAGCATTGTATTTTCCTTCATAATATTTGTAGTTGCTTATTTAATTATGAGATAAATCAAAGCACAGCATAAATTACAAAGATGGTCATTTTGAACAGAAACCTACAACTTCTTCCAGGAGTGGTGAGACAGGCCAGTATGTGTATGTTGCTTGCAGCTTGGATAAGAACAAGAATCACAGCATAAGTGACGGGCAGTTACACCAGAAGGAAATATAAGAGGTTTATGGGCTTTAACAAATCAAAATACAGAGAGTGACATAGAGGCACATGTGGAAGGGAATTTTGTGCCATCCTTTCTTACAAATCTACACATCCATCCATCTACACATCTACAAGCATTAGGCACAAAACTGCTAGATGTGCCATTCCACTTCAAACTCATACCAGACCAATTTAGAGATGCGAGTCTCCTCCTACAACGCAAATGCAAATCCATGGGGTGTTCAAAGAAAGGCACGAGGAGAAAATCAACCAGATACCGGGTTCATCGTAACATCCACACAGATAGTTGCAATATGAATTCCAGATCCCTGGAACTGTAAAACAGCAGGGCTAACAGCAGTGTCACTGCCATGACATTTTCCCCTGAATCAAAATTCAATTACAATTTTTTCTTTTCAGTTTCATAAAGGAAATTGCCCGTGTTAACACTTTAAGTGCATAAATGTGTTCACTCTTTCCGTACATTCACTTTTTACTATGTGTATAAACCCGATGGTCCTATAATAAATGAAGCTGCACTATTTTTATAGAGTAAGATTCAAGACTTTAGCAGAGTGCAGAAAACACTTTAATCCAAAAAGGCATGTAAAATTTATTTAAGCCAGACTGAAACACTGCTCATTCTTCTCTGTCATATACCTGTTGTCCTTTAAATTGCCATTTCTAATAGATCTAATTGAGCAGTGGTTTACATCATTCAGCATAGAAAGAGCTCTTAACAATTATGGATAAGGTGTTTCACAGATATTACAGAGTCTACAAGTTATATATATATATATATATATATATATATATATATATATATATATATATATATATATATATATATATATATATATACACACACACACAAACACATATACACATATATATACAGTATATATCCATCCATCCATTTTCCAACCCGCTGAATCCAAACACAGGGTCACGGGGGTCTGCTGGAGCCAATCCCAGCCAACACAGAGCACAAGGCAGGAACCAATCCCGGGCAGGGTGCCAACCCACCGCAGGACACACACAAACACACCCACACACCAAGCACACACTAGGGCCAATTTAGAATCGCCAATCCACCTAACCTGCATGTCTTTGGACTGTGGGAGGAAAACGGAGTGCCCGGAGGAAACCCACACAGACACGGGGAGAACATGCAAACTCCACGCAGGGAGGACCAGGGAAGCGAACCCAGGTCTCCCAACTGCGAGGCAGCAGCGCTACCCACTGCGCCACCGTGCCGCCCTACAGTATATATACTGCTCAAAAAAACTAAAGGAACACTTTTTAATCAGAGTATAGCATCAAGTCAAAGAAACTTCTGGGACATTGATCTGGTCAGTTAAGTAGCAGAGAGGGTTGTTAATCCATTTCAGCTGCTTTGGTGTTAATGAAATTAACAACAGGTGCACTAGAGGGGCAACAATGAAACAACCCCCAAAACAGGAATGATTTAACAGGTGGAGGCCACTGACAGTTTTCCCTACTCATCTTGTCTGACTGTTTTTCAGTAGTTTTGCATTTGACTACGGTCAGTGTCACTACTGGTAGCATGATACCTGGAATCTACAGAAGCACACATCAATACGTGCCATTGCCAGAAGGTTTGTTGTGTCTCCCAGCACAGTCTCAAGGGTATGGAGGACATTCCAGGAGACAGGCAGTTAGTTATTCTAGGAGAGCTGGACAGGGCCGTAGAAGGTTCATATCAGCAGGACTGGTATCTGCTCCTTTGGGCAAAATGACCTCCAGCTGGCCACTGGTGTGAATGTCCCTGACCAAACAATCAGAAACAGACTTCTTGAGGGTGGCCTGAGGACCCAACATCCTTTAGTGGGCCCTGTGCTCACTGCCTGGCACCGTGGAGCTCCATTGGCATTTGCCACAGAATACCAAAATTGGCAGGTCCACCACTAGTGCCCTGTGGTTTTCAAAGTTGACAGCAGGTTCACAATGACCACATGTGACAAACGTGAAATGGTCTGGAGAAGCCATGTAGAACATTATGCTGCCTGTAACATTGTTCAGCATGACTAGTTTGGTGGTGGGTCAGTGATGTTCTGGGGAGGCAGGTCTATGGAGGGACGTACAGACCTCTACAGGCTAGACAACGGCACCTTGACTGCCATTAGGTATCGGGATGAAATCCTTGGACCCATTGTCAGACCCTATGCTGGTGCCCAGCCTCATGTGGCGAGAGTATGCAGGCAGTTCCTGGAGGATGAAGGAATTGGTACCATTGACTGGCCCCCATGCTCGCCTGGCCTAAATCCAATAGAACACCACTGGGACATTATGTTTTGGTCCATCCGACAACGGCAAGTTTCACCTCAGACTGTCCAAGAGCTCAGTGATGCCCTGGTCCAGATCTGTGAGGAGATCCCCCAGGACACCATCCATCGTCTCATTAGGAGCATGCCCCGATGTTGTCGGGCATGCATACAAGCACGTGGGGACCATACAAACTACTGAATATGATTTGGAGTAGCTGCAATGAAATTTCGGCAAAATGGACTCGCCTGCCGCATCATTTTTTCACTTTGATTTTCGGGGTGTCTTTGAATTCAGCCCTCTGTAGGTTGATAATTTTCATTTTCATCAAATGATGAAGCATCCTAACACATTACCCAGTCTATATCAGTATTGATATTGAGCAGGATTTTTTTTCCCCATTGAGATCTGATGTGTTTTCAAAGTGTTCCTTTAAATTTTTTGAGCAGTTTATATATGTAAAATCCAACGTACGTCTGTCTGTCCATTTTTCACAAGAGAACTACTTAACAAATTTAAATTGTCTTTTTCTCTATAATTTGCTTGAACATTCCAGTTGATTTTGCAACCTCTCTCATTGTGCTATGTATCATAGTTTGCTTATGGTGCCAATATGTGCAAATTCGAGAGACATGCAGCGGGCTGAGGGGAGGTAGGCAGGGCCCTCCTCACTCACGCGCCAGCCTCGGGGCGTTCCTTACCTGCGCTTAGCTAGCAAACGAGAGAACTGCTTAATGGATTTAGATTGGGGTTTTTTTGTAGAATTTGCTTGAACATTCCGGTTGATTTTGTGACTTCTCTCATTGCGCTAAGAATCATAGTTCCCTTGCAGGAGTGATATATTTGCATTAATCCGAGACAGAGGCTGCGGGCCGAAGGGAGGGGGAAGTGTGACATCAAGAGTAGGGAGCTCGGCAGAATCAATTTAATTGTAGAATCAACTCTCGGCAGCAGGCGCCTGTGCGGCGTATGCATATGGGCGCCGTTCTCATCCCTCCCACCTTCGCCATTACTTCCCCTACTTCTTCATATCTTAAATCATTCTTGAGGCAGATTGAAGTCTTAACTGCCAGCTTAAGTGAAAAATTAAGAAAAACGTACTAAGTAATTGCAACCCAAACACTGACTTAATCAGTTTTAACGCAAAAAGATACCGACTGAAGAAGAGAGTGGGCCTCCAAGGTGTTGAAAAGAATAGCTGCTCAGGAAGCAGCAAGCGCGCCAAACTCTGAGCAAACGAATGCTAAATGTACAGAGAAAGAGTATGAAAACTATAAGCCAAGTGTATTCACTGCACGTTATCGTACAGTGTGCCGTTACTGGTATATATATATATATATATATATATATATATATATATATATATATATATATATATAAATAATTAAATATATGTGTGTGTGTGTGTCTAACATAATGTGTGGGACAAAGGCACTTTCTTCCTTGATTTACCACTTAAACTGCTCCACAGTTTAAAATGATAAATTAAACAATTTAGACATGATTAAAATGTACTTTACCTATTTTAATTTAAATTGCCATTAAAGTGGTTGTGATTATACAGGTGTGTTTCATTGCTTCATAAGTGCAAGCAAATGACACCTAGACTTGCTACTACATACAGACTACCTTCAGAGTCTGTAGTTGCCATTGTTTAACATGAGGACAGGAGCAGTGCAATGAAAGTCAAAGAAGCCATTATGAGGTTGAAAAACAAGAAAAAAAACCATTACAGACATCTGGAATATCATTAAGAAGAAAAAACACATTTGGTGAGCTCAGTAATCAGTAAGGAACTGATAGGTCAAGAAAGGCCTCCACTGCTGATGAAAGAAGAATCCTCACTATGGTAAAGAAAAAGCCTCAAACAGGTGTCTGTCAGGAGGCAGATGTGTCCGTGTCAGAGACTAATATCTGCACAAGACTTCATGAACAGAAATACTTAGGCCACACTTCAAGATGTTAATCACTACTTAGCCACACAAACAGGATGGCCAGATTACAGTTTGCAAAAAAGTACTTAAAAGAGCCAGAAGAATTCTGGAAAAAAGGTTGTTTGGACAGATGAGACCGTATATAAAAAGTGTTGTCATTTCTGCATGGTGTGACCGAAATGTATGCAAATACCATTAAATGAAAGTCTGCAATGTGCACTTTAATCAAGTCTCTATTGTTTGATTTGTAATTTTAAATTGTGGAACAGAGGGGTAAATCAAGGAAAAAAATATATATATGAGATTAAATAGGATGGTTTTCAGGTATGATCTGAATTTTGTGATCATCAGCCTTCAGAGATAAAATTATGCAATGAATTCTACAAAACAAGAGGCAGACGTGTGATTGAATATATACAAGTGTTGAGCAGAGGAGCTTTGGGATGGAAATAAGGCAGATGTCTAAAGGTCAGAGCTGTCTTACAGGTTCATGTGGGCTAAAGAGCAACAACAGATATTTTGGAAATTACAGCTTTGTCAGACTTCAGAAGATTAATAAAAATATTTGCTAATGCCTGAACACAAGAAATTAGCATTCTTTTCAAAATGGTATGATGAACTGGTTCAAAACGTTGGACACCCAATCGTTCTTATAAATGAGCACAATCTATATTCAACAATCCCATAGAAATGGACCACCTTGTAGCATAACTACTGACAGCATGGCAGTGCTGTGGCTACTAGCATACCCCAAAAGACCATGGTCTTGGGTTGGAATCTTCCTGGCCACTGCCTGTATGCAATTTAAACATTATACACATACTCCCTGTGTTTGTATGGATTTTATATGGATTTTCCCCGGGTTCTTCATTTTTTCTCATACAGTATATTCCAGGTTGACTGCTATACTAAACTGTCTTATTAGATCACTAGCTTTTAATTTATGGTGGGTTCTTGATGTAGGCTTGGCTGAATTAGACAGAAAACACAAGGGACAATTTGTAGATTTAATATAAATGAATGAATACATGATAATAGTGCTCAGTCACATTCACATCAGGGACTTTGATGTCAACAGATAATGGAAATTCTAAAACAAAAGTAGAACTATCTGTTACAGTGCATACTGACTCACAACCTAACTTTACTCTCTTCCAGACACATAAACACCATCCTGGCAGCCTGGTGGCAGCTTGTGAATTGTTTGTGTATATATCTGATTTATTTAATCTGTAACTTTTCCACAATTAAATGAATTCCATTATTTTTTTATAAAGTCCCTCACACCTTTGGACAGTGAACAGTGTGTTTTTTTCTTGAAGCTATGTAACTCAAGTGAAATGGAATGAAAACAGAGTATTTTAATTAGAAACTAGTGAAAAAATAAAAGAACTATGCACAAACTGCAGCGAGGATGGCCTGCCTAGCATCCACACTAGACTGGTATAAGCCCTCTTCCCTAAGATAAGGAAATTTGGTATTTTCAATCCTCATACCCCTTATTGCAATGATACGCAGCATTACTTGTACAGCTATCATGGCACAGGTGCAAGTCTGATGTCACCCAATGAATTATGGAGACAGTGGTCTTAGACCTACAGCTTTATTATAGAGAACATATCACTATGCCTATACCTTATGTTCCACCACCCTGGCATTTTGATGATGTATTGCATAGTATTATTCTTCAGATCTCATCAGATAGTTAGTTATAGATGTCAACAGTTATTTGCAGAGGGGCTACCAGAAATTATCCAGCAAACCTGATCTTTCTTGCATTCTGACACAATGCCAAATTGAAACTCAGACGAAGTCATCTTGGGTACAACCAGGTGACTTTTCCTCAATACCTGTAAAAAGTAAGTGAACAACCTTTATATTAGGTGTAACAAGGCTCCAACAGTATGTGTGGGTAGCAGCTACAATAAGGTTTAACTTAAATGACATGCAAGAGTTGAAGTTGTCAGGTGGTGGTCAGAGACAAAGATACAAACTTCAGTGGATATTTTTCTCAGTAGTTTTTTTTCTTGGTGCTGTAATATCTCTCTCCAAATCCTGCTCTATCCTTTTCTTTCCTTCTTCATCTCATCATTGAATACAGAAAAAGTCTCCATCAGTGAAAAGCTTGATGCAAACATAGATTTTTAGAACATAGGAATATTATCAGCTTAAGCAATATCAGCCTATAGCCTTCAATCAGCTTGTGTATGTACAATTATCAACAGTAAGAAAACTCACCAACCATGGACAAACCTAGTATGTCACATCTTTCAAGTTTTTGGCAAATTGAGAAAATGATGTTGTCCCTATAATTAACGATCTCTAAATTTCATTTTTCCTGCATTTTACTTACACAATTTTGTTTTTTTTGATGAATCAACAACATCTGCCATTTAAATCACACAGTCGCAGTTTAAATCATGTGATTGTAATCTGTCGTTTTTCATTGGTAGGCAGTCTTTCCTCATTGGTCAATGGAGTTGCTAGTTTTTTGTCTTGCAGTATGTAAAATTCGGTACCGTAAAATTCTGTGTACATATTAGCTTCTTCCATTGTGCTATAGCAGGAATGAAGACATACAGTACCTTATAACATCAGGAAAGACCTAGTAACTCCAAAAACTAAAAAAAAATTTTTTTTTTAAAATGGCAGTTACTAAGTTTCCATTGAAAAAATTGAGAAAAGTTAGAATAAATGAAAGTTAGAATAAATGAACTCTATATCAATAAAAATAATCATAAATACAAGAATGCATTTATATCATCTCAAGCATAAATTTTAGTTTTCTAAATGTTTAGAGACCTGTCATGTTGTGAATTTACTGCGACCACTGACTTGTCACTTTGGTTGGTTCAGAAGGTAACCAGTTTAAGAAGTCCTTGATGATAAACAAGGATGTCTTGGAACACATAGATTATGAAGGATTTAATATACTGTATTTCTTTAGTTACAATGAGTTTTGGTAAACCTTTGTAAATGAATAACTGATCTTAAGATTGAGATCACAATATTCTTGGCATAATGATACTTTCGGGAAACTCATCCTAGACTAGATGCTATGAATGCACTAGAGTACAGGCAAATAATTCATTCCTTATTTATCTATTTAATTGTGAGAGGAGGCACCTGTACAGCAAAAAACTTCAAGTCAAGTCTCCTTTAGATGGTATGAATGGCAAAATGCTTTTAATGTCTTTTCATTCAGAGTGAAAAAAAGCATACATGAACTATAAAGTATAATTAAAAGTTTCTAGCTGCTAGGAAGAAGACAAAGAAGGATGTTTTCATCACACCATTCTGAAGGACAGTATAACTAGGTTTGGTTGAAAATTCCATGGTAAGTTTCCATCCAGCATCTATGACAGTGGTCATTGTAATTTCGCATATTACAAACCTTGGACGCTTTTTTTTGGTGACCTCAAATTCAGCTAATGCTGAAGCATGTCTATAGTCTGAACAGATCTGCGTGGTTTACATTACTATATTCACAAGTCACACATTAGAAGACTGAAGCTGCTATCAAAATTGCTGCTGGAGATGTTTCAACACATGCAACACTATTATCTGGTAACCCTTATAAAACATTCCTCCAATGGAAGCTTACTGGTGAAACTCCCATTTTGATCTCAAGTTTCAAACACTTCAGTTAAAGAACAAAGCTCTACGTGCATTAAATTAACATTAACACCAGCCATCTATAGCATAATCCCTCTGCTCTAGCTATGATGTGGCTGGTTTAACACATCAAGGCACACTCACTTCACCAAACCAATGCAATTCCGTATATAATAATGTTTGTGGACAGCTGAAGATGTAAAATGATGAAGAAAAATGACCATTGCAAACCTTCAAAAATTTCTGAAAGCAGAGGAGCAAAGCATAAACTCCAACAGCAAGAGCACAGCTGCACGTGCGCAATATGAACTGATACATTTTGAGTATGACAGACCATTATATTCAGTATTCCAACCAAACAGGGAAGTGATCTTCCACTTTCACTCTAGATCAGGGGTCCTCAATCACGGTCCTGGAGAGCTGCAGTGGCTGCAGGTTTTTGTTCCAACCCAATTGCTTAATAAGAGGCACTTATTGCTCAAGTAACGCTTCTGATTCACTTTAGTTGTCTCACTCGTTAAGATTTTGAAACCTTTTTGCTTATTTTAGTCTTAAACAGCTGTATTCTTGGTTTTTAATTGCTCCTACTTAGCAATAACATGCAAATGACAAAAGAGACCAGCAGTTCTCCATTTAGCTTGTTACCATTTACATCTGTGTGTGTTTATCACGCACTATTGGGTTTAATTAAATACTTGGAAGGGAAGTGTAGAGAAAAAAATTAAAGGCCTAAGAAATACTTATCCATTTTAGCCTTCAAATCATTTGGATGATATCCTTAGAAAGGGGAAGAAAATTTAGGATATGAAAATTACCAGACATTGCAGAGTTAAAGCACTAAAGCCATGAAATTAAATTATTGGCAAGAATTGCTTTCTAATTAAGCACCTGGGTTAGAACTAAAACCTGCAGCCACTGCGGCCCTCCAGGACTGTGATTGAGGACCCCTGCTCTAGATCAACATGACATAGTCAGGACTTATTCACGACAAGATGTCAAAAAAGTATCACAGTAATTTTGGTCCTTAACTTAATTGTGTCATACAGTTATTACATGATAGTGTATCTCTGCACTAAATACCTTGTTTCAACCAATCCCACAGATAAACTTGATTTAAATAATATCTGGTGACTCTGAATGGATCTGTGTTAAGGTGATTTCACTTTATTCTTCATCAATCCATTCAAAAGTCTAAGTTAGTTAGTTAGGCCCTTTACTCCTACAGGCACATACGCTTCAGCTTGCTTAAAATATCTAAATTCTACGCACGTCTTTCCTGAGGAGATGTACCTGATTAGCAGTAATACTCAGACATACTGTGGCATTCATGCTTCTTTACTTGAATCATGAGGTTCAGTGTGTCCTGTAAAATACCACCACCACCAATCTGTATTGTCGATATCCAGAAAGATGAATCCACGGTAGTCTGGAGTTTTCAAAATATCATGCTTCTCCAATGTGAATTATTCGGTAAAGTTAATCTGCCTAGGAAAGGTTTTTCTAGTCACTAATTTCCCAGAAAATGTGCCCTGTAACCTGTTGCAAAACCACTTTCAGTTTTTTGGTGATTATGAGTTGAATTTGGTTTGTGTGATTATCCGCCATACCCCACCTGTAACGTGTTCAAATCAGTTGTACATTTTGAAATGTTTCTTTATAGTTTTATAGTGAGATGTTAGTTGATACTGTATAACATTTTATACGCATACTGTAACTCCAATAGTTCCTTCATCTATTACATGTGTTTAAACACAAGACCAATGCTAGCTAGATATTTTTGGGGTAAAGACATTGATGAATGACTGAAATATGAGGAAATGAATGCTAATGTATGAAAAATAAAGACTAGGGACCACAGATGCGCAGATCACCAACAGTAGAAAGCCACTGTCTAGCAACTAAACTAGCCGGAATGTCAGAGTATGACAACAAGAATATTTTCTTTGCCTAATACCGTGTAGTCCATTGCCTACACATAACTGATATACAGTATAGACAGGCAAGTTAGGATGCAGGAGTAAAAAATCCACCTACTGTAGGAGGAAATGATACAGCATTTGTGCAACCCACACTTTGATGAACAACAAATTCTTTAGATATTCAAATCAAATATCTGTCAATGGGAAACACACGAAAATGTAATATTGTAAGTAAGATTAAGTGAGTCCTTTGTGTTTAGGTTAGTTCAAAATGAAAAACTTTACATGAACAATTTGGTTTTCTTGCAGGTTTGTAAGCACATTCATTTAATCATTTTCTCTACTGTGTATGAATGCTAAAGTGCTTTTAACACTCCTTTTTACCTTGAAAAGACATAATTTTTAAACTCTGAAGGCATCATGCAAGGATTAGCCAATAGCACCGTGAAACACAAATAAACAGTCATTAGTCATTAGCTTTGTTTAACTGGTAAAAGAAATTGTAGGATTACATATTATCATGTAAAATGTATAAGCATTGCGTATACTGTATGTGTGTTTGTTTGCACATTCATAAGACAAAAAGGTAAAATTGCTTTGCAAATCTTTACACACACACACACACACACACACACACGATACAGAATATGTGTTATATAAAACTGATTGATGATTATTGAGCTTGACCTTGGTGAAGGATACAAACACATTGTAACTCTTTTAAGACAGACCACATACTCATTTCTGGACAAAATGAGGATCGGAAACAACAACAACACAATAACTGAATTTCTTTAACACCTACAAAGACCTCTTATAATTGCTTCTTTATATCGAACCTCTGCAGCAAAAATGCCAATTTTTATAAAACATTCAAGCAATAGCTACAAATTCCATAGTTGTTGCTGTCTGGAAAAGCCATTCTATAAAGAAAATCTATTTTTCAATCTTATTTCCTTTTCAACAGAGGGCATGTTTCAGGTCGTGTATGTACCTTGAGGAAGGCATTTGACAAAAGTGTCTTTTATATATAAATATATGATAAATGCTATGACTAACAATAGTAAAAATAAAAGTCTTAGGAGTAATAAGACCATATTGAACTTCCAACATTGCTGAAGTGGGGACAGCTTAGAGGCTTAATATGAAAAAGACTTAATTTTTCTTCAGTTAATACTTACAAGGTCTTCCTGATGCCCCTTATGTTAAGCTTTTATCTCTTCTTTTAGGAAACTTTATCATTACTGTGCAAAAACTTACTTAAATAGACAGAAAGTAATAATCAAAGAATAGCAGCCTGCTGATAATATCATATAGTCTCTAACATTCTCAAATTGATTCTTGGTTATGGGGAGCCAGAAATCATTACAGCAATATCGGGCACAAGGCAAGAATGAATACCAGGGCATAAGCATGCACACACCCACTTCAGGCCAAATTCCACACGATGTAACCTGTAAGGTCAGTAAAATTCATGTCTTTTCAATGGTAATTTGGTAATCCTGGACTGGCCTGTGAAAATGGGAGTTTTGATGACTCTTTTATAATGGATAAGCATTTGCTCCAAGGATTACTTTTTACCTTGAATATGACGGTTTCTATAGTGAGATTCTAAGTCCAACATGGATGGATGGAGGAATGAATATTTCTTCATTAACACTGTTCAGATATTCTCCAGAGTAGACTTAACATTCAATGAAAACAGGAGTATTTGAAGAAAAACTTACACAGATACAGGGAGAATTTCCAAATTCCACACAGACAATAACCGGATGTAGGGCAGTTGCAAAAAGCAGTTTGGCAATACCTGAAAGAAATTTAGGAGACACTGAGAACATCTGCATTTATTAATGGCTATATCACATGCACTTCAGAACAGATCATCCACCTGAAGTTAAGCATGTTTGGGCCTAGCCAGTACTTGGTTGGATGAAGTCTGAAGATTCTCAGTCATCCAGGTGAAATTATCTGGTAGTTGAGTCATGGCAACTGGACTTGTTTCTTGTTAGGTAGATATATTTCACTGCTCATCCAAGCAGCTTCGTGATATAACTGATAACAATATTACAAACGTGCCAGAATGACCTTGTAACTGCACTCAGTGCCCCAGTAAATAATAAATTCTTTTTCTCTGAGGCTCTTAATTATAAATGACCAAGTTTCTCAGCTCACAACTTTCCACAGTGACATTAAAACCAGGATTGAACAGAACTCTTTAAAATTAAATAGCACGAAAACTGGACTCCTGCAAATTGGCACTAAAGCACAAATTAAAGAATGAGCTCCTTTTCAATCACTCTTGATGTTGATCTCATCAGACCTTCTTCTAATGCAAGGAATCTCCCCCCTGGCAGATGCCCCTTCAAATCTTATATCACAGCTCCAGGCGATTCAAAACTCTGCTGCAAGAGTCCTTACACGGGCCTGCAAAAGCAAGCACATTACACCCATCTTGCTTCACCTTCACTGGCTCCGTCTCTTTCAGGATTGAATATAAAATTATACTAATAACATACTAAGATTTACAGTAAATGGCCTTGCACCAGAGTACATCAGTGACCTTCTCTATCAGTATGCTCCTGTTTGCCCACTGAGGTCCTCAGATTCTATCAATCTTGTTGTGCCTCACAGTAACCTGCAATCTGTGGGTTACAGGGCCTTCAGCTCTTTAGTGCCCAGACTTTGGAATGACCTCCCAAAATTAATTAGATCAGTTGACTCCATTCAATCTTTTAAAAACAACTTAAAACTCATTTGTTCAGGAAGGCTTTTAACTTAACCTAACATTCAGCCCCTTCTTTCAGCTTACCTCTCTGTCCAGATGCTCAGGATAATTTGTGTGTGTTATATCACAAAGTATGTTACTTGTTCAGGCTTTTCTTCTAGTACTGAATTTACTATTTTACTCTTGTTTATTGTCTTTTATTCTATTTAATGCATTGCATACCCTGTATTTATCTGTTTTAGTGTTCTATGCAGAAAATATTTGAATCCAATGTTACATATACCTTGCTGCTCTTTCTAAAACTCCATGAAGCACCAGGATCATGGAAACGCTGCTATATAAATAAAAAGTATTATTATTATTATTGTTATTATTTGGTCAGCATTAGCAAATATGGATTAGTCAGCATATCACTATTCAGTAATTATTTTTAAATAAGGACTGGAGAGGATTGACACTTAATTACAAACATTCTATATGTTTATAGTTTTTACTTCCAAAGCTGTTGTATAAAAATGTTTTGTGTTGTTGTGCTGAGCTGTCACGCTCTCTGTATCTTGATCCCTTATCCTGTTTTTCTAAACAGTGATGGAGGAGTAACAGAAGGAGGGTTGGAGGACAGAATATAAATTTTCATTCATAGTTTAATTGGTTCAGTTAGGGTGGGTTTTTGACGTGTATATGTTATATAATTCCTCTTGTCTTTCAATAGGGAGAGATTCTTCTATCCTTCTTATAGTCTCATATATTTCAATATGTTATGTCTTTTCAATATTCCTTATCTGATTCTTTTACTTTAACAATGACTGCCTTGGAATGTGAGAGGTCTTGGAGTGAATGTCAAAAGAACTAGCATTCAGGACTCTTTATGGTGTTTAAAGTGGGCATTGTCTATATTCAGGAAGCTAAACTCCTGGAGGGTGACATGTCACATTTTCCAGTGAAAGATTTAAAGTAGTTGCCCCCTCTTCTGCTGCTTACTTGCAATGCCCAACTAACACGCTAGTTACTATAATAAACATTCAAATGTTTATTCAAATAAACATTCAGCCACATCTTGTACTGGTTTAATTTCTTTGGTGTCTCTAGAGATTGAAATTGTACTATTTGAATACATGTAAGCATAGGGAATATTAATACCACTGCATTTTTTTTATTAAATTTTTTGCAATTACACTTGAAATGTTTTTAAATTCTTAAACTACCATTCTGTAATTTCAGGTTCCTGAAGAACACCATGCTTCTCATGAGGAGATGACTGCAGTAGCAACAGATGAGGGAATGAATGCCTAAAAAATCAGACAGGAGTATAAGGAGTGTCTCAGCCTGATGAAAAGCTGAAACTAATGTGAATTAAAGTGATGTGGGAAACTTCAGCTAAGAGCAAGAGCGGCCTGATGCTGTGCAAAAATTCTACTTGCATGTTACGTCCTGAAAGGAGAACTGCCACTATCAACCAACAAACTGTTTACTTGAATCTATTATTCTTTTTTTATATAACCTTAGATCTGAATAAGGGTGCAGATCATAGGCCATGTATTGCTGAACTGCAATGATTATCCTTGTTAATGCTACAGACCATGGTCATCACTTAACTGCTGTGCTCTCAAACAAGGTCCTACTGAAATATAAGAGTGTGGACGTCACATAATAAAGGAAATCCATTTCAGGTCTACAATTTTATTTTTCCGGTTTTTGAAAAATATGTAAATTGTTAAACTGACTAGAGGGCTTTTTTACATTCAGATAACTGTGTGGAGTCTGCACTTTCTCTCCTGGTTTGGCTAGGTTTTGTTCATTTACATTTACAATTTCATTTGTTCAGTTAGCAAACACTTTTATCCAGAGCAACTTACAAAAGGGATCAACATAACTGAGAAAACATCTGGGGGGACTGCGTTGTGAACAGTTTAGTTTTCAGGTTTCCTCTCACCTCCCAAACATTGTAATGATTTGGTAATTCTGGACTGTCCTGTGAAAGTGGGAGTTTTGATGACTGTCTTTTATAATGGATTTGCATTTGCTCCAAGTCCAACATGGATGGATGAATGAATATTTCTGCATTCACACTGTTCAGATATCCTTCAGAGTAGACTTAATATTTTCTATTATGATAAAAAGAGTATAGAACTAAAGTGACAAGATCAGACAAGCTGTGGATTTATGAAGACAATGTCTGTAATTCTGCTGATGTAAGGGAAATTAAATTTTCAGAACAAATATTTGCAAACGTACAAATGAAGTCTAAACATTTTTAATAGATATCTGCTTTTGTTTTCCATCATAGCAATAGCCCTAAGATGAACTAGCATCCCACCCAGGATTAATTGCTGCTTTATATTTGATGATTCTGAAACAATCCAATACTAAAAATAATTGATACTAATATGGTCATGCTTTTTCTTGCAGACACCACATATTAAATTGCTTTCAAAACAAGAACTTAATAAGAACTAGGTCTCTATCTGTGGCTTGGTACAAATTCTACTCAGTAACAGCTAATAATATCGAATGTTAGCAAAAGAACAGTACACAAAATAAATATGCTAGAAGTTATTACAAATTTCAAACTTGAAAAACTGTCCTTTGTATTATTTGTCTAATTGCAAGCAACATATTGTTCAGACCACCGGTCTCCAACTCTGGTCCTGGAATGTTAATGCGGCTGCAGGTTTTCATTCTAAACCATTTCTTAATTAGTAATCAGTTAATGATGCTAATCACCCTCATGCATCAGATATGGACACCTCTGTTTAGACTAATTGATCTTTGTCATGTAGCAAATGAAAAATCTTGATAAATCATATAGGGAAAAATCTATCTATCAAAAGATGCTCTTAAAAACTTGAAGAAAGATACATTTAAAGAGATGTGTACTGCCATGGTTAGTGCTACTACCCTAGCACGGCCACTTTCCTTGTAGAGCCTGAATGTTCTCCCATCTCTGCATCTTTTTTCCTCTTGCTAATGGATTACTAATGGATATAAATTGGCTCCTCATAAATGAACATAGGTGAGTGCCAGGGTTGGTTAATGGTCAGGATAAGCCTCTGATCTCTAAAACAATATTTAAAATACTTGTAAGGATGAATAAATTTCAACTGTGTAGCCTTCACACGTTTTATTAACATGCTTTCTTTCATTCTGATTTCATAATAAAATATTTCCAAGAAGAATCATAGCTTTTGATATTAAGAATAATTAAGAATGAATTCAGTGAACTATATTTCAAAATAGAGTGCAGTTTAACAGTAGCTTGATGACTATGGTCTCAGTGTTAGTTTGTTGCAGGCAAATACAAAAAAGATTTTGACCTCTCGTTTATCATGTAAAACATTCATTTTCAGGTTTCTTATTTGTTGCCTATCTGTACCCTTTAAAGCATTATTTTTCTAAAGTCTGTGTGTGCCCGTATAGAATTGTGTACGGTTTTACTATACCAAGGATTAAAATCCATATTTGTTTCTTTGTGTGTTACCTTTTGTAACAAGGCAGAAGTAATAACTTCAGTGTAAGAATGTACTGGACATGTACAGTTTGTTAAGGCTCACTTTAACCTCTGTAATGTATTTTCCAAATGTGACAGTGTTTTGAATAAACAGCTCCCCCATGCTTTTTTGGTTATCAATAAAATGTTTCTTTCATTTCAGCTTATAACGCACAAAGTCATTTATTAATAATGATAAATACTGAAATTCCCTTGCAGTCAAATATATATATTTTTTGTTAATAAAGAATTAAGTGTTTGATTACAAGTAACTTAAAACTAGTTTGTTTTACTTATTGACTTTTTATGTGTCTTAAATTATGTTCAGCTGGTTTGATATATTAACCTTTATTTAATTTTAAATGCTGCAAATAACCATTTTTAATATGCAAATTTAATTTTGTTGACTAGATTCACTTTCTGACTGAAAGGTTTTATAATAGGTTGAATAGTTTGTGTTCTTTTTTATTTATTCCTTACGTATAAAGAAAAGGGTTGGTAGCTAATCTGGGGGAGCACTAGTTTTTCACATACTTGGACTCCATTATGATTGGGGACTGGGGTGCTTCTTGCATGGAATTTGCTTGTTTTCCACATGTTTGTGCAGAGAAGAATGGCTCTTCCATATAGGCGAACTAGGTGGTTGTCTAAGGTAGCAAAATGGATGTAATTCTTTTAATTATTACCAGCGTTGACTTAGAAAAACTCAAACCCAATATGAATTCAAGTATACAGTATGAGACTGCTCGAAACAACAACCCCAGACAGACCCCCCCCTTTAATTTTTTATATGTGTAACTATGTCCCAAAACCTAAGATGCCCTATATACAGTATGTGTGAAGATATATAAGGTCCAGTTAACTCTAAACAGTCTTTGTCACTGTGTTTGTGTTCTGTCATACGCCGACATTCCATTCAAGACTGATTCCTGTGTTATGGCCAGTGCTACTGGGACTGCTTTAATCCTCCATAACCTCAAACCAAATAAGCAAGTAAAAAAGAACTAAAAGCATCTTCATACCTGCATGAATTGCATTGACCAAAGTTCATATGGGCGTGCTCCTTCATTTCAAACTCATGCCGTTATTTTGTTCAGGTGAAATTAAACTGAGCCTATATAAGTAAGTGTGGACATGGGTGTGTGTGGCTAAGTGTGTTTCCTGTATTGTTGTGTTTGCTTCTGAGATAGGCTCCAGATCCTAACATTAAATAAAATTTTAAAAACGTACAGTTAGGTCCATAAATATTTGGACATAGACAACTTTTTTCTAATTTTGGTTCTGTACATTACCATAATGAATTTTAAATGAAACAACTCAGATGCAGTTGAAGTGCAGACTTTCAGCTTTAATTCAGTGGGGTGAACAAAACGATTGCATAAAAATGTGAGGCAACTAAAGCATTTTTTTAACACAATCCCTTCATTTCAGGGGCTCAAAAGTAATTGGACAATTGACTCAAAGGCTATTTCATGGGCAGGTGTGATCAAGTCCATCATTATGTCATTATCGATTAAGCAGATAAAAGGCCTGGAGTTGATCTGAGGTGTGGTGCTTGTATGTGGAAGATTTTGCTGTGAACAGACAACATGCGGTCAAAGGAGCTCTCCATGCAGGTGAAAGAAGCCATCCTTAAGCTGTGAAAACAGAAAAAACCCATCCGAGAAATTGCTACAATATTATGAGTGGCAAAATCTACAGTTTGGTACATCCTGAGAAAAAAAGCAAGCACTGGTGAACTCAGCAACGCAAAAAGACCTGGACGTCCACGGAAGACAGCAATGGTGGATGATCGCAGAATCATTTCCATGGTGAAGAGAAACCCCTTCACAACAGCCAACCAAGTGAACAACACTCTCCAGGTGGTAGGCATATCGATATTCAAGTCTACCATAAAGAGAAGACTGCATGAAAGTAAATACAGAGGGTGCACTGCAAGGTGCAAGCCACTCATAAGCCTCAAGAATAGAAAGGCTAGATTGGACTTTGCTAAAGAACATCTAAAAAAGCCAGCACAGTTCTGGAAAAACATTCTTTGGACAGATGAAACCAAGAGCAACCTCTACCAGAATGATGGCAAGGAAAAAGTATGGAGAAGGAGAGGAACAGCTCATTATCCAAAGTATACCACATCATCTGTAAAACACGGTGGAGGCAGTGTGATGGCTTGGGTGTGCATGGCTGCCAGTGGCACTGGGACACTAGTGTTTATTGATGATGTGACACAGGACAGAAGCAGCCGAATGAATTCTGAGGTGTTCAGAGACATACTGTCTGCTCAAATCCAGCTAAATGCAATCAAATTGATTGGGCGGCGTTTCACGATACAGATGGACAATGACCCGAAACATACAGCCAAAGCAACCCAGGGGTTTATTAAAGCAAAGAAGTGGAAAATTCTTGAATGGCCAAGTCAGTCACCTGATCTTAACCCAATTGAGCATGCATTTCACTTGTTGAAGGCTAAACTTCAGACAGAAAGGCCCACAAACAAACAGCAACTGAAAGCCGCTGCAGTAAAGGCCTGGCAGAGCATTAAAAAGGAGGAAACCCAGCATCTGGTGATGTCCATGAGTTCAAGACTTCAGGCTGTCATTGCCAGCAAAGGGTTTTCAACCAAGTATTAGAAATGAACATTTTATTTCCAGTTATTTAATTTGTCCAATTACTTTTGAGCCCCTGAAATGAAGGGTTTGTGTTAAAAAAATGCTTTAGTTGCCTCACATTTTTATGCAATCGTTTTGTTCACCACACTGAATTAAAGCTGAAAGTCTGCACTTCAGCTGCATCTGAGTTGTTTCATTTAAAATTCATTGTGGTAATGTACAGAACCAAAATTAGAAAAAAGATGTCTCTGTTCAAATATTTATGGACCTAACTGTATATGTGGGTAGATGAATAACTGTATAGATAAATGTGAAACATTACAGGCAGTGTTACCTTTAAGTTTTCTTTTACTATGTGGTAGCACTGTGCATCATATTTGTTGATTATTTACATATTTTCCTTACATGTGGCCTAAAAAAATGACAAAAAATACCCTTTATCAATGTCTTCATTTAATAACACAGTGCTTCCATTAGGGGTGCCTCTTAACCTCCATCCATACCTTGAACAGGTATTTAACTCTTGAATTAAAAGCATTTTGGAAATGTTAAACAAACAGTAATTTTAACAAGCTGATTTGATAATGCAATGGACTGCTGACCTCATAACTTTTCTCATGATTTTATGTTCTTATACTAGACCAATTAATTCAATTTATATCTATATATTTTTATTCTTAGGTAATGATAATATCTAATAATGGGTATTCAATTTCTGAATGGATTTTGCCATGTTATTGTAGTCTATGTATGACATTTTTCAGGTAAGGTAGACAGAAATTTTGAGTCTCACTACTCATGACACTAATTATGGCACTTAAGAGTGACACCATAAGGCATGTTGATTAGCAAATACAAGTAAGTATTTCACTGTACTCTGTACATGTTGTAACTGTAACTTATTGTAACTCGTTGCTGGCAGATGCCCCTTCTAATCTTATATCACAGCTCCAGTTGATTCGAAACTCTGCTGCAAGAGTCCTTACTCGAACCAGCAACAGTGAGCACATCACACCCATCCTGCTTCGCCTTCACTGGCTCCCTGTGTCTTACAGGATTGAAAATAAAATTCTATTAATAACTTACAAAGCTTTAAATGGCCTTGCACCTGACTACATCAGTGACCTTCTAAATCACTATGCTCCTGTTCGCCTACTAAGGGCCTCTGATTCTGGCAATCTTGTTGTGTCTCACACTAACCTGCACTCTATGGGTGACAGGGCCTTCAGCTCCATAGCACCCAGACTTTGGAATGACATCCTGAAATTAATCAGGTCAGCCGACTCCATTCATTCTTTTAAAAAACAACTTAAAACACATCTATTTAGGAAGGCTTTTAACTTAACATTCTGCCCTTTCTTTCAGTTTACCTCTCTGTCCAGGTGCTCGGGATAATTTGTGCGTCTGTTATATCACAAATTAGGTTATTTGTTAGGTTTTTCTCTTAGTATTGAATTTAGTTTTTTACTCTGGTTTATTGTTCTTTATTCTATTTAATGCTTTGTTATCTGTTTCATTGTTCTATTCAGGAAAACATTTGTATCCAATGTTATATATACCCTGCTGTTTTTTTCTAAGACTCTGTGAAGCGCCTTGAGCATGGGAAAGATGCTATACAAATAAAATGTATTATTATTAATTATTATTATTATGTTACAATAATGACCCTACAAACATTATTTTCTATCACTTGCACAGCAAACTAGGAAGTTCAAACATGGCATTCTCAAACTTTACAACAAAATACATGATGTCTGTGCAGGCTGTGTTTTCAGCAACTTTATGGCTATGAAACTTGAATAACTTAGCCATTTGAGAAAAAATAAAAACTCCACAGAGAGAGAGAGAGAGACAGCGTGGAAAAAGACACGTTGAGAGAGAAAGAGGAGTTCACTACTTTGCAAGCATCTGCAGCATCAACTACACCCTGCACTCAAATGTCTTAAACATGTAATCCACATGTATAATGCTCAATTCCTGCTAGATTATATCTCCATTAGTTAGCAAAAAAAGAAGCGATGCATCAACAGCCCTAACAAAGTAAATGAACACACAGTATATGGCTTACTAATGATAAATGGGGAAATTAAGTAAAAAAAATTACATTTTCAACTGAAGAGAGAAATAGTAAGGAAATGCCACTTTCTTTTTTAACATTTAAAAAAATATGAATAACTTAACACCTGCTTTTTCTAATTAAATCTTCAGATCTAACATGAAACTGCAGCTGTGCAGCCAACGTCACAATGCTTAGTCATCACATTAATCGCGACTAAAGAAGAAATGGTTATCAAGTGGTGGGCAACCATAAGAAACTAAGTAAAGATAAGTGTCCAGAGGATTCATTATAATATAGGAGCATATATTAGATAGATATAGATATAGATAGAGATAGATAAAACTTTATTTGTCCCCAGAGTAAATTTGGCTTTGTGCTAATATCTGGAGGTTCCACACATTTTCCAACAGCTCCACCCATAACTCCTCACTTTTAATGTAGCGGAATAGAAACCATGCTCTGTATCCAGAAGGTTAGAGCACTCAAGAACAGTCATGGGCTTGTAGCATATAATATATAATAGCTGGGTATATGTTCACTTAAACTCCACTTGAAATAGTACTTGACTTCAGAGATAAACCACAGCTGAACTGCAAACAGAGAACTTTGCGCAAGTGAAAGGTAAACTCAGAGATGAGATATTTTTAAGAAAGATTCATTGATAATCTTTCTTAATGGTTGATGTGTAATTTACGTATACAGTATATCATTAATACACTGTATATCAAGCACTCATTCCACCTGCACTTCAGAACAGCTAACCTACCTAAAGCAAAGCATGTTTGGGCCTGGCCAGTACTTGGAAAGAAGACCATTTAGGAAAAAATTGGAATCTAACTGGAAGAGGTGTTGGTGGAGTCAGCAGGGGGCACTTAACCTGTGGTCTGTGTGTGGCTGATGGGGATGCTGTGCCATCCTTCAGATGAGACGTAAAACCAAGGTCTTGACACTCTGTGGTCATAGAAGATCCCTAGGTATCTTTTGAAAAGAGTAAGGTGTTTTCTGATGTTGTGGCACAACTGCCCACCGAGGCCTGGTCATTTTGGGCCCCTAATCATGCCCTGTTTCTAATTGGCTAACTATCACTCACCCTTTTCAGGTAACAGCTAATGGGTGGTGAGTGCGTTGGCATAACAATGGTTGTCATAAGGTGCTTTAAGAAGGTTATTAATTATTATTAATATCCTGTTCTCCACAGAACTTCTGTTAAGTTGTTACGTACTTCACAGACTTCAGATTAGCTACATTAAGCCAAAATGAGAAAGGAGCATTGAAACCAAAGGTAACACTTGATTAGTTGGCAGGCAGGAGACAAAGGATATGCTTGCCCCAAATCGGCATTGCAAGGCAGTAAATATTTAATTCGCGATTTTATGTAAAGAACCACAAGGATGGTTCTAAACATTCTACAAAACCCTCTCGTAAACAGCCCCAGGGGCCTAATTTAATTAAAACTGACTCTCTTTCTGTTTAGCTATTTTTTCTTTTCCAAATAAAGGCAATGTATTTTTTGGTAAGCACCCATGCACAAGTAATGCTATAGAGGTTTTGGTTTGCTAATATAATTCTGTTTTTTATGCGCCTGTGTCTTTAGGTTATGGAATATGCAAATAGCACAGCTATACACTATTGTCATGTATATTCATGAACATAGCTTATAGAATTCTAACTGTTACAGTACAGCACCTTCAAATAATCTGCTGTCTCGAATGATTTTGTTCAAGTAAGGTTATTCTGTGCTATGAGGCCTTGGTATCTATGGAAACTAGAGAAGATGAAAAACCTAACACGTACTAATTTAAGGAAATCAGCAGTTCACCAGGAAATATACAATGTTTTATTTGTTTTTAAAGTCTGTTTAAGGAATCCAACCAATTATATAAAAAAAATTACCATAAATAAGTTAGAACATTACCAGTAATGGCAGTCATAGAAGGAGTGAGATGTCATTTGATGGAGGTTCTAGTGGTGTGCATGTGTCAGACACATTAATGTATGAGTGGTAGTTTAAACAGGAAGCAAGTATCTATGTTATATACAACCTTTGTAATTTTCTGGCTTACAAAGCCATCATTCTGTGCTGGAATTTCTGGTTTTGAACAAGAAGGAAATGGACGAAACATATGAATGAAATTCAGCAAATTTTCTGGTGGTGGATTGAGTTTTGTTTTGTTAGGTTTTGTCTTATTGTTCTTGTTTTCTTTTTAAACTTCTTTTTTTAGTTTGACAATTAAGTAATTTTGCTGTACAAGTTTGACTTGATTGTATGCAAAGTAATTTTCTTTAAACAAAATTAAAAAAAAAAAAATTCAACAGATTTGTTAGTCTAACATTCCCACATCCAACCCCTAGCCAAGGAGATGACCGATATGGCCTCACATTACAAAAATGGATATTTTTAACCATGTTCCCCTTCCCCTAGCTTGAGCCCTGATCCACAAACTAGACAGAATGGATTTTATGTTTCTGATCCAGTCAAATTAAAGTTATAACCACTCTGCCTGGGTACTTGTCCAGTTCTTAAGTGATTCGGAAATAATTACTGTAGCTGTTTCCCTGCTACTGCACAGGGAAAACCATATCTCTGATTTTGTGAAAGGTAAATGACAGTTAATTGTAGTTTTGCTTTCACAACCAATATAAACATTATTTGTGTATGAGTGTAGGTAGTTAGAGGTATATTAATCACAACAATCCATCAATTTTGTAGGAACTGGCTTAACTATTTCAGGATCATGGGGATAACTGTAATGATCAAATATTACTTTCAATAACAAATTCCGTTTGCCATGGATATTATTGTTGTTACTTTTGAGCAGGTCAATAAATAAGGACTTTTAAAAGTTTAATTTTATCAACTTTGTAAGGTGCCATTGAAAACTATAGAATTAAATTAAGTAAAACAAAAATCTGCAGGTATAAAGTATGCACCACCAACCAATGAAACACTGGAGAAAGAAAAGCATTAATCAGCACATCTCACCTTCTAAGACAGTGCAACAGCAGAACACACAGTTCATAAACAGCCCTACTAATCCACTAAAACATTCACAATATTTAAGAAAAAAAAAAAACTGTCTAAACTGTATTTTCTTTGCTACGGCCTGGAGGTTGTTTGGGACTTGAGTAGAAGTCTCACGAGGTGAAGGGGGACTGCTGTTAGGTTCAGAGAACATTTTGGGTTTTTCTGTGTTAGTGGTGTTTTTGTCCTATGGAAAATAAGACAAAAGTGTTTTATATTCTTTGGATTGCTTTCATAATTTTAATGAATGGTGTCTTATGCACCATAGAACCCTTCAGTGCTCACATTAAACAATTAGGAAGGATATAATCATAACCATAAACTATAACAAAAATAATTTTAAAACTCTTAGGCAATTAAAATAAAAGCTGACTGAAGAATTAAACTAAACGGATGTTAAACATGTATAGTTGAACACTAACAAATAAAATTTAAATGCCTGCTAACAAAAATTCCTTGTTCCTATTTTTTAAATGAACCAGTTGCCTATAGTCTACTATTACTGAACGTCCCTTCATTTTCGTTCACTGACTAATGTAGTCTAATGAGTGTAACAGTTTATAAGGTAAAGAACAGAATAAAAATCAAAATTACACTTCAACTTCTTTTCATAAAAATGTCTGTAAAAAGGCTGAGGACTGTGACATGCTAGAAAAAGGCTAACCTATGAATTAAGGTAAAATAACAGCCAATAACAGAATAGTAGGGATTAGAACAAATATCAGATCCCTGAAGAATATAAAAATTCTATGCCCATATAGCCTATTAAGAATACAACTGAAAAATAGCTACGCTAAATCCAGATTAAAGCAATGAAAGCAGTTTTTTTAAAATGTTCCACAGTATTAGCCTTAAGAATTTTTACAGGTAAAGTATTGGTTAACAACAACAAAACTGGTTAAACTTTTAACTATGCATGTGCAGGAAATTACTGTCTTCTGACCTCAGTCGATCAAACACAGTCGATTCAGGAATGTCTAGCAGTTTGTGTTAGTTAAGTGTCATTATAAAGTACTGTAAAGTACTGGACCTGACATTTAAAAGCTTCTCCTTGAACAGATGAGCATTGCTACAATGTGAATGAGAAACATTTTACAAAAAGTAAGAAAATTAACCTGTAGATAACTGGAGCTAAAAATGAGCCCATATTAGGAGCATACTCTATGTGCTTTTACAATCTTAGTTCTATGAATTCAGAGCAGGCATTTTTTAGTCTTCATTGAATGGCCGTAATTGAACAAAAAGTAATGATAATTAAATTATAATGATTAACTAAAAATAAAATTTAATTTAGGCAAGTCAGAAATAATAAAAACAAAAACAGAAGTAGTCAAAACATCATAAAATTGAACAGAAATTAAACTGAAAGTGACTGGTAGGTAGGTAAGATAGTAGAAAAGGTGCTGTACATAAATGTATAATTATTATTATCATTACTGTTATTATAAATAAAAACTTATTTTAAAATAAGAAACCTAAATAATCTTAGTATTTCTTTACAAAAAGAAAACAATACATACATAAATCATTAAGTAAAAGGCACAATAATATTATAGGATGCTCATGTTTGCTTAAATCTAGATAGCATTCATACTGTACATGCTCTTGAAGTGTACCCATCCTGGCAGCAGGCTACTAATCAAAAAAGGTTTGTTTACATCCTGTCATTTATTTATTTTTTTGCAAACACAACTTAAGATAAAGTTTCATTAGTTTGCTTTTTTTCCTAAGAATTCAAAGCAACACATACATGTCTTCCTTCGTGAAGTGTTTAACATTAGTGGCTTTAGCCAAAGATGGTCCAAATCTTTGCAGATTAATAGGGACCAAACACTAATCACTAGAAAGAGTTTTGCTCAAAGTATACTTATCCTAAAATCGGCACTCCTTTATTCCTGACTCCCATGACAGTCAGAAAAATAATGGGAACCTTTGCCAGTTTATCATCTGTTCACCGTCAACAAAAAACTCAGTTTCAAAACCAAAGTACAAATGCAAACTTCCAAATATTTTTTAATCAAAATTTGCATCATTTATTATCAAGAAAATGGAGGCACTTCCCTTCTTGGTAATATTCATTAACTTTGTGGCATATTTGTCAGTCAGTCAGTCACTTTCTAACCTGCTTAGTCCTGAACAGGGTCACGAGGGTCTGCTGGAGCCTATCCAAGCTAGCATAGGGTGCAAGACAGGAACAAACTTTAGTGGCACACATACCTGTTAAGAAGCAGATTTAACACGGATGCAGACACCCAGCAGTGCTTGCATTCCAAACTAAGCGGCTAAACTCTTCATTTCAGGACCAGCATGCACTTCACCTTATAACAAAGGTGTAAATCAGAGTTGTACCGACATCTTTGCAAAGCTAGAAGGTGCAAAATAGACACCCAAGGACAAAGAGCTATAACATTTATTTATATAGCTCGTTTTTATGCAACAATGTAGCTCAAAGTACTTTACAAAAGGGCAAAAGAAAGTTACAAGAAGAGAAAAAATATATTAGGCAATATATATTAAAGAATAAATAATAACAAAACAAGGTAAGGTCAGATGGTTGGGAGGACTGAAAAAAACAGTTAGGCTGGAGGAAAACAAAAAAACAAAATCTTGCAGGGTTCCGAGGCCAAAAATCTACCTAGCTGCCACTGGGTATTCAACCTAACATAAATGTTCCTAAATCAGACCTCTTAGTTTTCATGCTTCACATGACAGGATTTGATGAAATTGGTCTCGTGGACAGCTGAGACCTCCGCCTTTATTAAAACATCTCAGGAGAATGATCAGGTGGTGGTGGCGCAGATCGCCACCACAGAAGAACCAGAAAGAAACAAACAGACATAAAATATTATATATATATATATATATATATATATATATATATATATATATATATATATATATATATATATATATAATAAAAGGCAAAGCCCTCACTGACTGACTGACTGACTGACTCACTCATCACTAATTCTCCAACTTCCCGTGTAGGTGGAAGGCTGAAATTTGGCAGGCTCATTCCTTACAGCTTACTTACAAAAGTTAGGCAGGTTTCATTTCGAAATTCAAAGCGTAATGGTCATAACTGGAATATATTTTTTGTCCATACACTGTAATGGAGGAGGCGGAGTCACGTATCGCGTCATCACGCCTCCTACCTAATCACGTGAACTAAAAACAAGGAAGAGATTTACAGCACGAGTCACACGCGGGAACGAAGGTAAATGACGTTAATTTTTGACTGTCTTTTAATACTGTGTAAGCATACATATTAACACATGTGCAATTAAACGTGTGCATTTACGGGGTGATTTCTCAGGCTTAAAAGCTCACCTTTTATCAAACGCGGGAACAAAGGTAACTGACGTTGTTCACTGTCTTTTAATACTGTGTAACCATACATATTAACACATGTGCAATTAAACGTGTGCGTTTACGGGGTGATTGCTCAGGCTTAAAAGCTCGCCTTTTACTAAAAAGGTAAATGCAAAACTATTTTCAATCAGTTTATTGAAACGCTCCCGTTAAGGATTGCAATAACATATTCGCGAGATAAAAGAACGAAGTAGGGGGAAATGGAGGAAGAGCCGCGAACAGCTAAGAGCAAAAAATGAATTAAACAATTGAGAACGGAGCGAGTTAAGCATACAAGCATGTTCATAAGGGAAAGAAAGCACGGTGTAAAACGTAAGTTTTAATTAAGTTTATAGAAACGCTCCCGCTGCGGATTGCAATAACATATTCGCGAGATAAAAGTTTAATGAGAACACACGAGGTATAAACGAACCACACGCCGTGGCGCAACGTTAGGGGCAACAGTTTCAACCATTCTATGATCTGCTTCTCGCAACTGAAAGACGGCACATGGCGGATGTTAGCCGACTTGCTGACCGCAACGTTAGGGGCTTCAACTATGGCGCTGACGCCACATCTCAGTGCCAACACTTTGCAGACTGTACTTAAAAGACACGCCCTCCTCACTGGACAGTTAAAAACACCAATCAAACTAACGATGACATCAAGTATTACCCAATCAAAAGTAGGAAAGGAGGCATCTTCATAAAATGCGTGTGGGATGATTTGCATGAGACGCTGCTTTAAAAAAAAAATGATAAAAAAAATACGGGATAAATCACGTCCAGTATTGATTCAAAACAGGACGCGCAATTTCATTCTCAAACGCGGCACGATTCCGTATTTTAAAGGACGGGTGGCAACCCTACAGTGCCAGGTAACCACCCATACAATCAGATTGTGATTCAGACTAGGAATGCAATGAATGTAATTACCCCGATCTACATACAAGGCGAAAGTCTTGCAACATTCAAAGATGATGGTTTGGGATAATTAGTACTTATTAAGTACACCATGGAACATAAAAGAGCTTATGAAGCCTTGAACCGAAAAAAGCAAGATCTCAGAGATCGTAAAAAAAAAAAACGAGGTAATGTCGTTTTACTCGCTGTAGATTTTAGTCAAACATTACCAGTTATTCCACGAGGTAGACCAGCAGATGAACTCAACGCGTGTTTAAAATCCATGCTTCTCCCACGGTCGGTTATATGTCGCGTGTTCTCGGGTAGGTACACCAAAAAATTTATACATTTAAGCATGTAATGGGCAAACAAAAAATGAGGTATACCCGAAGGCACTGCAGTAGTACTCAATGTAACTTTACTTCTTAAATGTTAATGTTTTACTGTTTAATAATTTATACGCTTCTTATATATTGTTCAAATTCTTTTATCAAAATACCAGTGACAGCGCAATGCACGATAACATGGAGTGAATACACCATACGCATCTGCCCACGGCCGCCCTGCTGTGCGCAGATAGGAGTTGATTCTAAAATAAAATAAACATAAAAAGAGTAATACAATCATCACCCATAAAGCGGATAGCAGACGTGACGTATTATATGTGTACCAGATTTCAAGTCAATAGGTGAAACGGTTTCCAAGCTACAGGTGATTTAAAATCCTGGACAGACCAACGAAAAGCCACGGTAGCAAATTATAGAAGAACATTTTACTGTTTAATAATTTATATTTATATGAAATGTGCTTCTTATATATTACTTCATATTCTCATATGATAATGATGTTAATGTTGTTTATATTGATTTCTATGTTATTGTAAGTGCATCTATGTGTGTATATGTATGTATGTATGTATGTATGTGTATATATATTTATATATATATATAAAAAATATATATATAAAAAATATATGTGTATATGTATATATAATATATCTGTATATGTGTGTATATGTGTGTGTATATGTGTATATGTATATATATATGACAGCAACACTCATAACAATGACAACACAATTACATTGACAATCATGTTACGTTATTTTTAAAATGTTTCCTTTACTTTTTCATAACCTCTTTAACACACTACTTCTCCGCTGCGAAGCGCGGGTATTTTGCTAGTATATATATATACACACACACACACAGCATTTTTTTCTCTACAAAATAAAATATAACTGCAATTGCAATATGACATTTAAAGTTGATGCAATGGTAACTGAGAGACTGAGGCACAAAAGAAAATTGATTCCAAGGTTGTGTGTCACGAAATGTCTTGGTTATGTACTGTAAAACCTTGCTTTTTTAGACAAAATGCCTAATTTGTTTTTTAAATTTAGTTGATGTTGCTGCGAAACAAAGGTTTTTTATTCATATAAAGACTTTCTTTAAAAAAATGTAAGTATTATATTCTCTACTTTTTAGTCATCCCCTTTATTATCTAAGCAGAATAACAGACATTTGGGTACATCTCGTTTCCTGATTCCAAAAGGGTGAAAATGTCATGCTTTACTACATCTTACTACCCAAATACTAATGCATAAGTTATCTATTCTTATAGTACAAGAATACATTTTTCTACAACACAGACCTCCTGTACCATCCCAAACCCAAGCTCTATCGGTTATAGAGAGAGAGATGCAGTTGCAAATAATATATCCAGCTTGCCCACAGAAGATATAGTCAGTCGAGCTATGTAAGCATTCATCCCTTTAAAGCAAATGATAAAAAAATGGCTTGGTGGCATAAGCTAGACTTGATAACATAAGACAATTTATGATTAATTAGAGGTTGGATTTGGGAATAGCAGCAGGATTAGGCCCATTAATGAAACATACTAGGAAGTCAAATTCAAAAGCTTGTGAACACAAAAAATATCAAATATATTATAACATAACAATAACATAACAGTCACTATAAACACTAACAGTGAATGAAAAGACTGGCTATATAAATCAGTCACTACTCAATAAAGGTGTTTTGAAACTTAACCTTCTGCTGGCTAATCAATTACTTCCTCCATCAATGACAGTAAACAGGTCCCAGGATAAATGTAACAAAAACAGAATGTACACCAATTCTCAGACAACTAATCTGGGTAATGACAAAGCTCTCACAAAGCTCCAGGCCATCTTCTCCACCGATACTTATTAGACGTAACTCGCTAATTCTCTTTCAACATACAGTGAAGTTATAATCACTGAAATCCCTGCTGCCGTTCACTTTTTTCTTTTCCCCATGGTCAACCTCTGCATTGCATGACATTTTCTTTGGTCTTTCATAAATCATACAAATAATGGTTGACACGTGCATGTGTTTCAGGGACAGATGAATGGCTCTGATGATTACAATTCTCCTCCAGACCAGGGGTTGGCACTGTTGCCTAAAGCCTTTTCTTTTCCTTCCTCCGCAGGACAGAAGATCGACACCTGTTTCACCTCTGATGTCACTTCCATCATACCCCCTCTCCTGGACTTGCTACTTTCTGACTGGATCCCATGTAAGTCCCTCCCACACCACATTATGCCATTCTGATTTTGGACTCCTGACTGCAAAGACGTTTTGCTTGTCAAATCAATGTTTTTTTTTCCTAAAATACAGAGGGATCACAAAAGTGTCCCAACCCTTCATGACTTGTGTTTATATTTCTTACAAAGTAAAAAATCAACACAATTCAATGCTGAGCTGAAGTTGCTCCCAAAAATGAGGTGTATGCCACAAATAAAAGACAGGGCAAGTGTACCTTAGTTAATCCAACTTTTATATTTATACATATTGATTTAATAGAGAATACCACTGGTGCAGATGAATTTAATGAGATATTCTATAAAACAAATACAATTAATAACATACAATCTTTCAACTAATTCACATTATCAGAGGCCTCATAGGAGGACTGGCTACTCACTTCATCTTGAATATCTGATATGGTCATTCCAAGACTATGAACCAATCAGTGTCCACAATCTCTTTCGCCTGGAAAGAATTTTGAGATCATCACACAATAGCCCTTTCAGCAATGCACTCACTGCTGTGGTTTGTCTCTGTGTTGACAAGGTTTTAATAAGTTCATATGAGACATTTGTTCTTTGACCCTTCGCCAAGACTGTAACACCACATAATCTACTAAACGTGTCCTCTTGTTGACTTCCTTGCTATTGTGTGGGAGATGAATTCCTAAACCAATGTGCAGTGCCAGGGCTTAAAATTGCAAGGTGTGATTCCAAAATTCCATAGCCCTGTCTGTTCTCTCTTAGCATTCTCAAGGTACTTTTGCATTAGGGTGTGCAGTTTACTATACAAATCCTTCATCGAATATATTCTAGCATGTTGTTCTGGATATTCCCCTGGTAGAACCATCACTTATGAACTAGATCTAAGATGTAAGGTGACTGCTACACAAAGATCAGCTCAAAAGATAAAAACCTGGTAGAAGCCTTAGGCAACTCTCATTATGCATGTAAAACAAAAGCCATAATTTAGTAACAATAACTTTAATCTATTACAGGTAACTTTTCAAAAATCTGTTTCAGGGTTGGGTTAACAGGTTCTACCACTCCATTACACTGTGAGGGATACACAGATGTCTTTCAAATACCTAAGACGACAAAGACCAAGATAAAGAACTCTAAAGACACCTTTGTCCCTCTGGTTCTCAGAATAAAAGATGAACTAAATATGAAGTCATTATTAAATTTGGGAACAACGGAGACTTCTGGCACTTTAGTATGCAGTATATACCAATTAATTTTGTATTTAATAAATGATATTGTATTCACTGTCTACTTTTAGAATAGCAAAAGCCACATTAGAAAAGCTAAGAACATGCTAATCATGTTCTTTCAAAAGTGAACTTAGCACAGTTCCCAGATCCAATTACATTTCTGATTAAGTTATTTTTATCTATAAGAAAAATGTTAATTTTTCAATCTAGCTGCACTACCAACAACAACAACATTTATTTATATAGCACATTTTCATACAAATGATGTAGCTCAAAGTGTTTTACAAGATGAAGAAAGAAAAAAAAATATATAAATAAAAATAGGCACTTGTAATTAACAAAGGAAAAAGTAAGGTCCGATGGCCAGGGAGAACAGACTAAAAGCAGAGGTGTAGCACTACCTTGCAGTTAGAAACATTTAAGAGATGCTTCTGGTAAGTTTATTAAATCAGTGTTAACAATTCTAAACAGAAGCAGCTCTTCAGCATATGTGTGCCTAACAGAGTGTACACACTCTACTTTTACAGCATCGGTCCTACAGTGGTGGGCTTTGATGATAATTTATTCCCTTTATTATTATAACTGAATGTATTAGTAGTCTATCCATCCATCCTTTCCTCTATCGTCTGAACTCACTTATACCTTTACAGGTCAGCAAGAAGCCAGTGGGTAACCTGGCAGCAACTGATGCACATTAGGAAATAAGTTTAAGAAAGAATTGTAAGGCATCACAGCCTACAGTTGTGTACACTGTCACACAAATAAAACCAGTTTAAAATTGCAAGCATATCTAGACTGACTGTCTTTGACATGTAGGGATTACTAAGAGTGCCAGGTACCAAGCTATCATGGTAGTGGGAGAACAAGCAAACTCTACACAGAAAATGCCAGGGCCAAATATCCCACCCAGGAAGCACTTCTAACAAATCTGCCACTATGTTAATAATTTAGTTGCCAACTAAAAATAATCACGCCAATAAAGCATTCAATAGGAGGGAATTTCTTGTGTGGATTGAATGGCATTTGGGTAGAGGACTACTTACTCGGCCAAAAATAGTTATTTAGAAATTTTAATTTTTTGTTAATTTCTCAACACAAGGAAAAAGATAAACATCTTTACATGAAGCAGTTATAGACTGGACACATATTCACTTGATAAGTGATGCACTAAGTTAAAGATAGCAGGTGATGTATTCTGCCTTGCCAACTGACAAAGTCTCAAGATTTCTTTAAGGTAGGAAAGAGAGAGTGTATTCTTCTACAAATATAAAAGTTTGCCACACTGATACGTGTGCTACAGGTCTATAACTAAAAATGGTGTTTCCACCAAAGACTAAAATGGCATTTATTCATTTGTCCCAAAGATTTTTCAAGGTCCTTTTCTGCAAACTGAAGTAAATGTCTTTGTAATTTTATTATGTTAAGTGATTAAAATTAATAGGATGTCAAAAAATGACTGCTTATAATTTTTGTAATGAATGTTGAAGGTGGCTAAACAGGCCTTTGCCTGATTTTATTACCAAACACAATAAGAATTAAATTGTCTAACTATAAATATATCTATAAATATATTCCATGAGTAAATCTTCCTACTACATGCAAATTGCTTATTACTTTTAAACTGACTTTGATGCTTGAGATCATTTTCGTGGACAATTTAAATGTGGTTTTTGGTGATGTAATTGGTATGGAAAGGGTTAATATCCAGCTGGGCCCATGGAATAATTACAGGGTCTCACTTTCCTAATGTACACAACAGAGGACAAGCAGGGGGTACTGTGATCCGAGTTTATTACTGCTATTGGGAGAGTGTGTTAGTGTCTTGTGTATGTGTATGTTTGTGTGGGGGGTGGGGAGAATGAAAGCTCATTATTAAGAGATCAAAGTGATTATCAGTTTCCACTGGGGCCTTTCACTCTAGCAGAGACGTGAATGGATCAGCCTCTGCGTTCCCATCCACTGAACAGGTGGGCTTCTTTAACTAATAATAGTAGGAATAATAATAATGATAATAGCATAATGAGGTGTCCTAAACTGAAATGGTAACTGAAAAAAAACAAAACATGACCATATAATTTCAGAGCTGAAATAGCTTATTTGGGTATTGTTTAGGACAATCTATGCTAGGTATAAATTATAAGGCATGAAACATTTTAAAAATGGATGAAGATTTAGCAGGAAATTAAAAATCATACGAGAAAGCTATGTGTATTACTTGGATAAATAACAAATGTGAAGAATATGTCTGTCATGGTCCTGTAAATTCTAAAAAGTTTACAACTGTGCAATATTTGATGATGGCAGGAGACTTAGTATTCTGTATGGTTACATAAAATACTCCAAACGCCGAAAAATGTTTAAAAAAAAATAATATTTTGACCTGGGAATTTTTGTAATTGGCTCCAGTAATGTCAGATGTTGAATTATTCTTAAGCAATATGACCCTCAGGGCTTTCCACAATATTTATGATATTATGCAAGATTTCTATTAATTCCATTGATCCACATATTCACAGGGTGCCATAAATCAATCATAATTGTTATTTGATGACTTATTTACTTTGTCCACTAGATCAAAAGATCTATGTAGGTACACTTAAATCTACTGTCCATTATTACTCCTAGTCTGTAACAAAAAGTAAAGATAAAGTAATTTTTTTACAATGCTTTTTATGCTTTCATGGAACAATGCTTGTTCTGTCTTAGTAATACCATTATTATTCATCTTTGTTGCTGTCTATTAGTAGTACAGATGTGATGATGACGGGTAACTGTGTAATCTGGTTCCACGTTGTTTAGACTTGCCTTGAGGTGATTCTTTCAAAACCCTTTGAGCACATCAGCTCTGTGTGCCTCAGGCTCTATAAAGAGTAATTCCATTAAAATCCACTCCCTCGCAAACATCTCCTTGCACCTCACTCTCACTAATAAGCATATCCAATAAACTCTTTGGCCACAATTCCTCCCAATCCTTCAGCCTTAGTAACAAATACTTCCTTTAAAACCATTGCTCATCATAGATTAACATTCCTGTCTAGCTGAAAAAGAAAATGAACTTGGTGTTCAAACCCATCGTTAATCTGAAAATGACGCATGTATCAATAATGAAGTTCCTTTCCTTCAAGAAAGTAAGGAAGAGGCTTCTTCAGAAAGAAGAAAACAACAAGGAAAGAAAGACTTTTACCCAGATCATGTTCAAAGCCCAAGTCACAACAATGTGGCTCCGTGTGAAAGAGTCCCCCTACAGATTTTAATCGGATTAGTGATTACTCCATCAGGGTTGAAGACTGCCCCCGCTCCTCCACTGGCTAAGGATCTGTAGAGCCCTTGTCTATTTTAATCTCCCTACCCCCTCGCTTGACTTAGCCTAGCAGGAAAAACAGAGGATAAAGGCCATTTTACGGGCCAACAAATTGCTCCGTGGCGTGAGCCATTTCTCTCGGCAATTATCCCAAATTGGAGGGGACAGAAGGAGCATCTAGGGGGGAAAGTAGACTCAAAATAAAACCCAGCCCACTCTCCCTCCCAGGCCCCCACCATTCCCAAATGCTCAACAGTCGTGGGAAATTCTCCAAAGCAGACCAGGGATTTAAAGACAATGTAAGGTTAACAGGGCCAAGAAAAGCAAAAACCCAGCAGAGATTATTCAATCCCTTATTTAAAACTGGGGAAACTGTTGAAAGTACATGAAAGCTGCCTGGGCAAAGCTTTGAGATAATGCCCAATTTCAGAATAAAGCACAGTAGAAGGATACATACTGTATATACATTGTACACACATACATACATACACACATATATATATACACATACATATATATATATATCAGTTTTTGCTTAATTAATTTGTAAACATTTCTGAAAACAATCTCATTATGGGTTACTGAGTGTAGATTGAGGGGAAAAACTGGCAAATTAATCAACTTAATTTTAAATCTAGAAATACACAAAGTGTCCAGAAAGTTAAAGGGTCTGAATACATTCTCAATCCACTGTACTGTATATGTGTTAGTGTGTGTGTGTGTGTGAATATGTAAGTGAAAGGACTATAATATATTTTACTTCCTTAAACAATTGTTTATTCAGAAAAAAAAGGTAAAATCTGGATTGCATTCTGTGTAATATTTTATTTGAATCTAGCTCTTTCACTTTAAAGAAAAAAAAATGATTGGAATCCAGGGCATCCTGCCATTGGGCCGATAGTCAGTAGCGTTATAGGCTCATTAGGTTTGCTTAGGGCTTTCAATATCAAGCTTTGAAGAATGCTTGTTTAAAAGTATGCTAGCAGAACACATATTTGCACTACTCAAAAATGATCATTTTTCAGTATGCTACTTACTCTGTTATTTGTGGTGATGGCCAAGAAATATATTTTTATGGAGGACAGAAGTAACAAAAGTACTGATACAATAAGTGTCAGTGGGACCAATGTTGAACAACATGAAACAATACAGTAATAGGAAACAGTTTGGGAAACCCTCTTAATTCTTTGGATTTTTGTTTATCATTGTTTATAATTGGCTAAGCTTTCAAAGTAGCAACTTCCTTTTAATATATGACATGCCTTATGGAAACAGTAGTATTTCAGCAGTGACATTATGTTTATTGGATTAACAGAAAATATGCAATATGCATCATAACTTCTGCCATGCAAGGCACTTTTTGTTATGACCAAATAACTCAATTTTTGTCTCATCAGTCCAAAGCACTTTGTTCCAAAATGAATCTGGCTTGTCTAAATGAGCATTTGCGTACAACAAGTGACTCGGTTTGTGGCGTGAGTGCAGAAAGGGCTTCTTTCTCATCACCCTGCTATACAGATGTTCTTTGTGCAAATTGCGCTGAATTGTAGGACGATATACAGATACACCATCTGCAGCAAGATGTTCTTGCAGGTCTTTGGAGGTGATATGTGGGTTGTCTGTAACCATTCTCACAATCCTGTGCATATGCCGCTCCAGTATTTTTCTTTGCCTGCCAAACCTGGGTTTAACAGTAACTGTGCCTGTGGCCTTCCATTTCCTGATTACATTCCTTACAGTTGAAACTGACAGTTTAAACCTTTGAGATAGCTTTTTGTAGCCTTCCCCTAAACCTTGATACTGAACAATCTTTGTTTTCAGATCTTTTGAGAGTTGCTTTGAGGATCCCATGCTGTCACTCTTCAGAGGAGAGTCAAAGGGAAGCACAACTTGCAATTGACCACCTTAAATATCTTTTCTCTTGATTGGACACACCTGTCTATGAAGTTCAAGGCTTAAGGAGCTAATCCAACCAATTTGGTGTTGCAAGTAATCGGTATTGAGCAGTTATATGCATTCAAATCAGCAAAATTACAAGGGGGCCCACATTTTTGCACAGCCAGTTTTTCACATTTGATTTAATTTCAAACAACTACATACTGCTTCACTGAAAATCTTTGTTCAGAAAACACCCCAGTACTCAGGAAATGAAAGACATACCACTGTTATCTTTTTTGTTGAATGTAGAGTAAATTATTATGCAGGCTGAGAGGGGTTCCCAAACTTTTTCATATGACTGTATTAAAACATCCATGAAAAAAAATCTCAGATTACTCCAGGTGCTTAATTTACCTGCCATATTTCCAGTTGTACACTTCAGAGATATTTATTTTCACTATAATAGTATTAAATAAGCCACCATGAACATGCATTAAATTAAATGGAAAGTGTGAATTGACAAACCCGACCCTTTATTTATTGGTCATCTGTTAGACAACACTCTGCAAATATTAATATCACATGAAGTGGATGATGACCAATGAATGAGCTATTACTGAGCAGGTCCCCTGACAAGCATATGCTGGCTGCTAATAAGTTACCATAATAACATTAAACTAACAGTTTTTCTCAGTCCTAACTACAACAACATAGGGTAAGTTACAGATAAAAAATATCGCCTTGAATTGCTTTAAAATCTGATAAACAAGGTAATAGTAGCAAATTATAGGGAAGGTCAAAGGTTGTGGCAAAAAGGCAAATGAAAGGGAGGTAGAGAGAAGGAAAGAGAAAAGAAAATAAGTTTTTAGATGAGTAGCTCATGCATTTAGAAATTATGTGATGAATTTTTGCTTTGCTTCCTCCCCCACCATAACCTATCAACTATAGGGGAGGGCCGAAAGCTTTAGATTCATCAAAAATTTCTAGCTCTGCTATTCGACGGATCTCGATGTTTCAGGGTCCCATGATACCGAAAGCATCAATATCTTGATGATGGGTGTGTGTCTGTGTGTGTGTGTACGTCAGTGTGTCACAGTTTCTTGAGGACGATCTACAGCTAAAACAGCCAGATGGAAAATAACCAAACTCGAAACTTAAGCCTGTTATGAAGTGATGATGTGCTGATTAGTTTTTGAGTCAAACTGTGTAAGGGAAAGAGGCACTCTAGAGGAAACCTTAAATACTGTAACTCTGCAATTAATTGTGAATTATTCTCGTCAGTTGCTATTGTAATGACCTATTTTATTATTAGAAAGATCAGAATAAGAGCGGTAAATAATTACTCAAATGTTATAGAATAGTTTGGGTAACTTAGTACCTAGGGCACAAAGACTACTGACGTTCATGTCACTGCCACTTTTTGATTCTACACTACGACTTGCTCCATGGTGGCAATATTTTCTTCTTTTGTTTTATTCCATGGCTGATCAGACCTCAGGTCTTCTTTAAGGACATTCTGCCACCATGTAATTCTGCAGCCTATCTCTTGAGAATGACATGTAAATGGTGATTCCAAACTTTTGCATACTAATGTATAACAAAATTTACTTCTATATCACATTTTTAAACACAGGGCATGCTTTACAAAATTTAATAGAAATAGTTGGAAAAGAAAAGAAAACAAATTACAATTAGGAAAGAGTATTAATTAATAAAAACAAATTAATACAGAATGACAATAAAGATATTTAATTTGTAGAAATTTAGAGACCTTTTATATACTATTGTTTTTTTAATCTCAACCTAATCTCTCAAGCTAATAATAAGGTCAGATAGCTAGCGACAGAAAATAAAACTTTCTGATAAGCTTGAGAAAAAAATTAAAAAATAAATAAATAAATAAATAAAATCTGCAGGGGTTCCAAGGCCACCCTAGAATACCCCACTGGGTATTCTACCTAACATAAATGTTCTTAAATCATTCCTTAATTTTTTTTTTATTTGGCTTTGTCTTAGAAGAATTAGTGAAATGGGTTTCATGTAGATGCTGGAGCGTCTGTCTTCAATTGAGCATCACAGACGACTGGATCAAGTGGTGGTGGTGGCACAAACAAAACACCACAAGGAAACCAGAAAGGAAAGGGGAGACAAGTAGAGATTAATAATGATTGCAAATCCATGAAGAATATGATAATGCAATGCATTTCTAGTCTATTAGGAATATAATTGAAAAGAGACAATGAAAAACAAAAACAAATTCAAAATGTGGATTTTCAGGAGTTTTTTTAAAAAGAATCGACAGGGTTAGCCTGGAGTATCTCTGTTAGTAAAGTATTCCAGATTTTTGGTGCATAACAGCAGAATGACATCTGACCACTTCTTTTATGCTTAGCTCTTGGAATAACAAGCAAACCATTATTACAAAAGCTAAGGTTATAACTTGGAATTTAGAGGGAAAGGCATTCCAAAGTATAGAGACAAGGAAGATTTTTAAAGCTTTCTATATCACTGGTAGTATTTTAAAGTCAACTCTAAAGGACATGGGTAAACATAGTAACAATGCTAGTACTGGTGAGAGGTGCTCAAATTTTCTTCTTCTGGTTAAGATCCTAGCTGCTGAATTCTGGACTAACTGCAGCTGGTTGATTTCTTTGTTAGGTAGTTCAGTTAAGACAGTATTACAATAATCTAATTGACAAAAACCAAAAGCATGAATTAATCTTTCAGCACCTTGCAATGTTATAAGAGTTGAAACTTTTGTAATATTCTTCAAATGGAAAAATGTTCTAGTAATATAGTTAATGTGTGATGTAACATTTATGGTCCATTAATACACCTACATTTTTATGTTTGCCTCGAATTTTAATATTAAAAGATCAAGTTAATTTCTATGACCTTCACTATTTCCATTTTTGCCAACCATTAAGATTTCAGTATTTTCCTTATTTAGCCTGACCAACAGCATGGTTAGCCATCACTTAATCAGCTTTCAGAATTATCGAATGGAGTTAATAGATGACATTAGTGGAGTAGAAACTGTAATGCTAGTCAGTAGCCTAAATTCAGTTGTAGCTTTCGTGTTGATCCAGGAGTAGAAATGCAGATTTCACTTTGCTTGTGGAATAGTGAGCTGTCTCTTTGCACAGATATTTGAAGTGTCATTGGGACTTTGGGACATTTCCAATACTATTTACATGTGCTTTGTGAACTTGAAAAAAAATTTATAACAACTGAAAAAATTGGGTTCTAGTGCCACATCATCATGCCATTCAGTCTGTAGATTTGCATAGGAATATGTTAAGTTTGTTTATTTGGTGTTGAGTTTGTTGGTGTTATTGTCTCTTCTTCATGAACATGGTTCTTTCCCAGAAAAAAGTGGATTACTCTTGAGGAAAGTTTGAACTTGTTCATGAATGTTAGAATCCTGTTTTCAAGTGGAGTTAGAGGTTATAGTGATATTGAACATCTAATTAATGCAGCGGTAGAAAATTTCTGGACAACATACTAGACAGTGGTAGAGAAGATGGAGCTAAGTACTGGAGGAGGAGGAAGAGGTTAGGAGCACACACTGATACAGTGCATTGTCGCACCCACCACACGACAAACCAACTCAGGATCCAGATTAGGACCCGAGTGCGGCCATGCAACAGGTGACTGAGCAAATGTTTTATTTCCAGATTACCTTACATTTACACCCTCCACTATGTAGAGAAAAGCCAAGCAAAATGACACGCTTGGCTTTTCTCTACATTCATAATGGCTAACACGGTACAGCACCCTAGTACCCTCCACTATGGTTACAAGGTTTGTGAAGAGACAAAAACAAAGAGATTGTGAGTACAAGCAGTCATACTAGGTACCTGCACTGGGTGGCTAGACTTACTCTCTGTGATATGCAACCTAATAATAAGTGGTGGTACAGAAGAAGTACAGCTGCTTGAGAGTAGACATTGGAGTTGCTCTGGAAATGTAATAAAAACTGGAGCTTTCCTTAGGAGATATATAACACATGGGCCACAGGGAGACCCATGGCATGCTTGAGTGATTATATTTCTTGACTGGTCTAGGATGAACTGGGAATTTGCTGGGAGGAACCGAAAGAACTTACTGAGGATAGGGTAGCCTGGCCTGTTCAACATGTTGCCATCACAATGAAAGAATTGAAAGTGAAGACGTTGTAGAAAAATAAGGTATACAAATATACTAATTAAGCCAGACATGGAAGCAGACCTGTAACACTCTGTTCACTGTAACGTTCCAGTGGTAGCACATTTCTCTGTCACCTGTGTTGGACAATTTTAAATACTATTTTATTTTGAACTGTTCAAACCATATTGCCATCATGAAGGAGGAACTGAGTGGTGCAAAAAATATATTTTTTATATCTAGACACTTACAGATGTACTGTAGCTTTAAATACTATTCAGCCTTCAATACAGTATTACCCTGCACAAAACTCAAAAAGCATGTTTACTGTGTTGCTTTCTTTTTTCATTGTCCTATGTTATAATTCACTACTTTTTCCATTCTTTTTTAGCATCAATAAATACATCAATGTGAAAGAACAAGGGCCGAGAGTAAAGTTTATGAATAACAGACACAACAGTAAACAGAGTTAAAATAAAGAAGTAAGAAATGAGACAGTCAGTCGAAGAATAAAAGTGGGAGAGATATCTAAGAAAGTACAGGAAAGTAGGTTCAAGTGGTATCGACATTTGATGAGGAGAAACAATTAATATGTGGGCAAAATACTGAAGGGAATGGGAGTGGAAGGGAATGCAAAGAAGGCCAAAGCAGAGGTTGATGAATAAAGTAAAAGAAGGCCTGACTGGTGAGGAGCTGCAGGACTGAGCTGTTTGGAGAAGGTTGATCAAGCACATCGTCCACACACAGAAGCGGGAAAAGATGAAAAAGAGGAAGAAGAAGAAGAAGGGCAGCCAGCCAATCTATGGACATTCTATAATGCTCCAATGTGCCTTGTCATAGGAATGCTGCACTGGGAAAATATTGTTCCTATGATGCAAACTCAATTAACAGCGGTTAAGATATTTTAAATTTGTTTCAAGATGTCTTTAAATACATTCTAAACCATTTTAAAACATCTGCAATATCAAAAAATACATTGCAAAATACATTTTAAGTAAATTACTTCCTATTCATTTCAAGAGATTTGAAATGCATTGAGTATCTGTGCACTTTAAGACATCTGATATTCCAAGATATTCTAACAGTGGCAGTTATTAATGGTGGGCAACGGCCCTACCAAATATTTTAAAAATGCTGCTTAAGTAAATTAGGTAATGCAAAATAATCATGGAATAAATTTGGCTATTTGTACAACATGTCTGGTGTCAGGGCATGTCAAGAACCATTAAAAATTGGTTCCAACTTGTATTTGTTTAATTTCTGTATCAATATCTATATTTCCTGAGTGAAGGGTGCCAGCCCAATGAGAGTGTATGTAAGCTCTTGATCTTTTGCCCAGAGTCTCATGGTCTGGAACTCCTGCAGAATTTATTTTTTCTTTCCAGCCGTCTGGAGTTTTTTTTTTTTTTGGTTTTTCTTTCCTCCCTGGCCATCGGACGTTACTCTTATTCTATGTTAATTAGTGTTGCCTTTCTTATTTTGTCTTTTTTTTTCTCTCTTCTTCATCATGTAAAGCATTTTGAGCTACATTATTTGTATGAAAGTGTGCTATATAAATAAATGTTGTTGTTGTTGTTGTTTTGGCAAGCAGGTGACCTGAGGCTGCCCTATAATTTGTTGCTTTAAGATTTTTCCAGGGATGTACCTCTCTGTGCCCAGGACACTTCCACATTTATTGGCAGTGAATTAGTATTGCTTTAGGTTTTTTATCTCATGTGACTGGACAATTATCAATTCACTATTTCATATTCGCGTCAGTGCTTCAAAGTTCACACCTGTCATTACCGTAACTACAGATAAGCAAGCACAACTTTATGGAACTTCAGAAACCAAAGAAAATTAGGTTACTTCTATGAAACAGCCCCTTATAAATTGTTCACTTGAAGAAAAAAATCAGATAAAGGAACTTAGACCAGGCCAACCTGAGTTAAGAATTCAGAAACATGCAAGTGTTCGATGACAAACTTACACACAGACTTTTTCCCACTCTCATGACAAATGGAGTTGGCTAACTGGATGTTGTGTAAGCAATGCCTTTTATTGCTTTCTCTGTTTGCTGTTTCAAAGTGCTGGTACTGAAGCATTGTGAACATCAATGGGGGTACAAGACCGAAAACATCTTTCTGAAAAATGCAAGTGTGCCGTGGCACAGTGATGGGTCATGGAAATAATAGTGTAGCACACTTGGGTCTGAACCTGAGAGGGACAAGCTCTGCAGATGGTCAAGACCTGTCTGAAGAGGATAAGTCTACCTGTTAGAAAAGCAGCTAGAGTCCATCTGCCCTGGGTGTGTGGTAACCAGTGAGCCTCACAGGACTGGTGGATAGGGGGCATACAAATTGTCTCTGAGGCAGAGAAGGGCAGGCAATGGGGTGAAGCAGCTTGGAAATGCCACCACAGTGCACACTAAATGCCGTATCTGCGAATGCTGATCTCAGAGCTCCTTTTTCACTGGTTTTCACTGGTTTCTCCCTTCGGGCAGTTGAGCATGTGTGTGAGATACTGTGTATATGTGTTTGTAATTAGTAAGATAGTGGTGTGCCTTGGGATGATTTTGGTTACAAAAAGTGTGCAACTAAAAAAAAGGCTGGGAAACACTGATCTAGATGATAATATGAGGCTAATTTTTTGACAGGTTTAGTGAAGTGACTCAATCAGAAAGAAATTGAGAAATTTTCACGCTTAAAGGAAAGGAGGGCAAAATTTATGTTCAAGGAAATATAGGTATCCTGATCATAAAGGAAGGAGAAGGTTTGTCCTTGCGGGTGTAGTACAAGACAGGTAGGGGGATGAATTATGGGGGTCTGTGGATCTTACAATATGAATTTGTGCCCAGGTGAGATAAGCAAGGCAAACTTACATAGGACTGGGCAGACTGTCATCAAGTGAGGAATAAAATTAGGGTCAGAATGACTTCTGTGGGTTTGGTAAATGATAAACTGGAATACAAAACTTTAGAAAAATCAGAGGACTAGTGACTGTATAATGTGGATTTATGGAATTCAGTGGAAATGGCCAAGGGCTGGGCACTCTATTAGCAGAGGCAGAATAAGATTTGGATTGGACGCAGTCAACGTTAGTGGAAGATTACAGAGATGGGCCATTATGATGTGGGTTTTGGCAGAATGGGGAACTGGGCCAGCTGGCAGAGGACTGGGCTATTTAGAGACTGATGTAGTATACCATTTGGGTGGAAGGAACACCTGTTCCTTTCCACATCTCTGGGGCAAGTTATGGGAAGAATAAGGGGACTGTGGATGTCATGGACTAATGTTCTGGAGCACAGTAGACTTGGGAAAGTTGTCATTAGATTGGGCTGAATGGTTGAAAGGGTATAGTACATTTTAGACTGGATTAGTCCTATGGGTCTGGTACTGGAAGACCAAGATGTGTATTGACACTGTTATGATGACCATGGGAGCATGTGGAATGAGCAGATGGATAGATAGATAGATAGATAGATATGAAAGGCACAATATAATAAATAGAGGTGAAAGGCATTACATAACAGATAGATAGATAGATAGATAGATAGATAGATAGATAGATAGATAGATAGATAGATAGATAGATGTGAAAGGCAATATAATAGATAAGTGCTGCTTCAGTTTCTCCCCTTAAAAACTGAGCCCCACCCAAATGTTTTTTCACCAGCCACCACTGTATTTTAAGATGTAAAAATGGCTACTTTCAAAGTGGTTTCATTTATTGGAGAGACTGCATCTTAAAATATGAGGAGAGTACTTTAGATATTTTAGATATCTCAATATGAATGAGAAATTATTTCAAAATTTCTTAAAATTTGTTTTCAGGTATCTGTAAATATTAATTTTGCTACTTCTAGTGGTTCAAATGTCTCTCATTTATTCTATGGTCTCACTACCACAGAAAATTTCATTCTAGGATGGAGTGATGGCCAACGCCCAACAAGATCCCAAGAAGATAAAGAAAATGTAAATGCCTTAGAAACACAGGATCACTGTAGATGCCTCAGTTATTAAAAACAATATTAACAACCTCACCAGCAGGTACAACTGGAGTATGCCAAGTCATAATAGTGGGTGTTTAGCCATAACTTTAATGATGTATTAATGTATAATGTAATGTGATAATGCTATTTAAATGATTAGGATGATGATGTATATCTTATTTCAGCAGGTAAAAGGTATTCAATTAGCAATTATATTTATGCCTAGAAATTTAATAAAGGCTATATATTTAAAGTGCAGTATGTAAGTTGAGTACTATATATACTACAACAAAAGTACAGTATGCCGTTTTTTTGTTTGGGTACTCACCTTCTTTCCAACCATCTCAAAGGAAACTTCATTTATGATGACCTAAGACAAGGCTAATAGCAATGTACAAGCCACTTGTACATTCTCTTTATATTAGCTGTTTCCATCCTCTTTCTCCTATATTGCAAACTCTTTAATTTGTTATTTGCAATTCCTCTTCCTTTAATCTATCTAGGACAAAATATTAACAAAAATCGGAGTCAATCCAATGGTAATTATTGAGGTCCCATGACAAATTCCTGTAGCTCTTTGTTCATCAGACTTATACTGGTAGTTCAACTTTGGATGTTATTTTGATTTCATATTTTTTTCTAATTTGCTTTTTCCTGCATGTATTTCCAAGTCCTGGTATGTCATTTCTGGTAATTGATCTGGACTCCAAAGTTTTTATGCTCCTCTATGTTGCACCCATCCTTGGTTAATGCCATATTATTCCATTTACTTATGCAGCATTTAAATGATGGGTAATTTTCTGAACCAACCACTTGTGATTTCTTCATATAGTTCACATAAATTTACGGTCAACATTTTGGGAAAAATGAGAGGTCTCTACTGATTTGCTACTTTGTACATACAAAAAGCAGTTAAAATAAGGTTATATTTTTCCATGACAATAAAAAGCATTACCTGTCCTTGAGATGGTCCTGGCCCTGGCTTGTCCAATTTGGGTAGCATTATTATTCCTGAATCCTCTCAATGGGAGCTACCACTTTGAAGAGGAGTCTCGTGAAATGTTTCACTGGGAAACTTGGGTTGTACTGGCAGTTGTGGATTGTGACTTATTGTTTGGTTGATTGGTCTAGGGGTTTAGAGTGGGTAAGAGCTCTGTGAGCGATTAATGATGCTTGTGCTGCTATTGGGGGCATTGACATATTTGAGCCTTGTTGCAGTTTTTTTTTAATGTTATCTTTTTCAGTCTTTCACTTCTCAGAGTTCTCTATCCTGTTATGCCAATGGTTAATTTAATACTAACTTTCTGGAGTGTTTGAGATATCACTTTAAATGTTAAAAGATCACATGTCCATAATAAACTCTTAAAATAAGCAGATGTAGCATTCCTGCAGTAATTCAGTCTGTTAGATAAAAAGATGTAAACTGATTTCAAAGCAAATTCTATGTTGCAGCTGTGTCTACCTCTGTAAGCCCTCATAGTGTACATCTGGTATATTCTTCCTAGAGCACTACAACTGGGCCCAGGTTTTGAAGATGCCAGTAGACATTGTTACTTGCTTAAAAAGGCTGGTGGTAAAAATATTTCACAATTAATTGCCATCTCTGTTACAAATAGCTCACTTAACTTGTGCTTTTTTCACAGATATTAATTTATTTCTTATGGTTTCATTTCAAGTCTTTGCGGAAGTTTAATTGATTTTTGCTGAAACGTTACTGCCATTTATTCTGGCTCTATGGATGATCTTGCAATTATTTGGCTAGCTGTAAGGGCCATTATGTGTGATTTCACAATTGCATTTGCCCAAGGGAAGAAAATTACTAATCTTGAGTCACATTTCTCATCCTCTTTATGTACTGAACCCTGTATTTGAAATAATTAAACTGGAATGAAACTAAATTCCATGCTTCTCTAAAGAGCTGAATTTGAGGCGAACTGGATATGGATACGATGAAATGTGTATGACGACAAACCTGTTTAATTATTGGCATCAAGTCTTCAGAAATGCAACTCAGTCATCTCTGTTTCGGATACTAAAATTAAATCAGCAGTCTTTATCAATTAAACCAATTGCGATGAAAATATGATTTTTTTTAATATTCAGAATTATTTTTAGGAAACTTCACCCTCAATTTTAAATCTCTTAAAGAAAGTTTGTTCTCACCAAGTCAGCAAAAGAAGAAACTTTCTGGGTAGACTTCCCTCTTTCTATCAATGAACTTAAGTTTCTGTGGCTAAGGGAAGATCTCCAAGTCCTGACATGATTCCTCCCGAGCTTAATTCATCCTTTGGGAATCAGTTATTTAAACCAATTTTTCATGTGTTAGATTCTGCCTTTGCTTTCACAAAATGTGTCCCTCAATAAATTTGTCTACGATTGCAATGTTTTTGTAATCGTAATTTCTTACTCAGCATTTAGTAACAGCCATTGCTAAAAAAATACCAGTCAGTCCATTTTTGATCTCATCACATTGTACTCAACTGCCTCCTGTATACGATAGATGAAGTTCCAACTTTAATTTCTCCTCCTGTCTGTAAAAACATTTTCCATTATGAATTACACCTTTCTCTGGCAGGATTAAAGTTTGATGAGGTTTGGTGTAGAATTTATTTCTTCCATTATGTGGACTCATTAGTTATTGTCCTGTTTCATTTTCTGTAATTTTTTGAGTTGATGTTTCATGTTTCATCATACCTCCATTTTGTTTAATGTTTTCAGAGTGGTGTTTTTTTAATAAGTGCCACCATTTTGTTGACTTTAATATTGCCCATTGTCAGGCATCTAGACCAGTAGTGACATGCAACCACAAAGGAATCACCTGAGATACGGCCCATCCACACTACTACAATTTTATTTAAAAACACACACATTAGTCTCCATTTTTGACTTTTTTCAACACTTCACCAGCATTTTCAATCCCTCAGAAGCAGACACTTTCGAAAATACTCTCCAGAGACATAGACATCTGAAAACACCAGCTTGGCTTTTCAGTGTAAACAGGCAAAAATGGTGTTTTTCAAAAATGCAGACTGTAATTGAGCTCTAATTTTATTGTGCTTATTATATCCTTGATTGGATTAATAAAAAAAAAAACCAAAAAAAAAACTTTGAAGCCTAATATGTAACCTAAAATTATAAAGCAAAAATCAGGAAACAATAAATCAGAACTGTAAGTCAGAAGTACAATAATCCCTCGCTATATCGCGCTTCGCCTTTCGCGGCTTCACTCTATCGCGGATTTTATATGTAAGCATATTTAAATATATATCGCGGATTTTTTGCTGGTTCGCGGATTTCTTGCTCAGTTCCTCAGCTTCCTCAGTTGGTTTGCCCAGTTGATTTCATACAAGAGACGCTATTGGCAGATGGCTGAGAAGCTACCCAACTTACTTTTCTCTCTCTCTCTCTTGCACTGACATTCTCTGCTCCTGACTGAGAGGGTGTGAGCAGTGGGGCTGTTCGCACACCTAGACGATACGGACACTCGTCTAAAAATGCTTTCACGTTGCTCCCTTCTGTGCAGCTGCTTCGTGTAGCGACATGCTGCACGGTGCTTCGCATACTTAAAAGCTCGAAGGGCACGTATTGATTTTTGATTGTTTGTTTTTATCTGTCTCTCTCTCTTTCTCTGCTCCTGACGGAGGGGGTGTGAGCTGCTGCCTTCAACTGCTGTGTGCCGCCGTGCTTCGCATACTTAAAAGCCAAACAGCCCTATTGATTTGCTTGCTTTTCTCTCTCTCTCTGACATTCTGTGCTCCTGATGCACACTCCTTTGAAGAGGAAGATATGTTTGCATTCTTTTAATTGTGAGACGGAACTATCATCTCTGTCTTGTCATGGAGCACAGTTTAAACTTTTGAAAAAGAGACAAATGTTTGTTTGCAGTGTTTGAATAACATTCCTGTCTCTCTACAACCTCCTGTGTTTCTGTGCAAATCTGTGACCCAAGCATGACAATAAAAAAATAACCATATAAACATATGATTTCTACTTCGCGGATTTTCACCTTTCGCGGGGGGTTCTGGAACGCAACCCCCACGATCGAGGAGGGATTACTGTACCAAGAATAGCATTAAAAGTCTTTTATAAATTATTCATAATCTTAGACTGTAGTCTGCTATGCAGCATCAACGTAAATACCATCATCATGATAATGTTATCAGCCAGCGACTTTCAGGCCATGTCCTCTAGCAATGTAAAGGCACATCATACAACTGGCAATAAAATGGCTTGGCCACAATCATAAAAGCACAATGGGGATGCAACCTATGCTTCCTCTAAGCTGCATGATTTATATTTGCACACATTTATTCCTGGTACCGTAAAGCTTCCCATTGTCCCTCCCGGCCAGCAGTTTGTCCTGTAAGTGACACACAGCCATAACTCCTGAAATTCTAAGGGGAAAGCTCATCATTTGTGTGTTGGTGATTCGCAAAGCTCAATACTCTAAGGGGGACTCTCTCCCAGGTCATGTTTCTTATTTTAGAGATTCGAGAGTTTTACAACTCTGCTGGGGACACCCTAGCCCCTGTTTGTTGTTTACGTGTTTGTGATTTGTCGCTATATGGTCAGTACCAGCTCATGTGTTATTCACATCCGCTAATTAGTTTAAAAAAGATAGATAGATAGATAGATAGATAGATAGATAGATAGATAGATAGATAGATAGATAGATAGATACTTCATTAATCCCCAAGGGAAAATTCAGCAGCAGCAGCATACTGATAAAAACAATATTAAATTAAAGAACAATAAAAACGCTGTGCAAATTTAAAAAAAAAATGCAAGGTGGAGAGTGCAAGGCAGGTAATCTTGTATTGTGTTAACGTTTACCCCCCGGGTAGAATTGAAGAGTCACATAGTGTGGGGGAGGAACGAGCTTCTCAGTCTGTCAGTGGAGCAGGACAGTGACAGCAGTCTGTCGCTGAAGCTGCTCTTCTGTCTGGAGATGACACTGTTTAGTGGATGCAGTGGATTCTCTATGATTGACAGGAGCCTGCTCAGTGCCCGTCGCTCTGCCACAGATGTCAAACTGTCCAGCACCGTGCCTACAATAGAGCCTGCCTTCCTCACCAGTTTGTCTAGGTGTGAGGTGTCCCTTTTCTTTATGCTGCCTCCCCAGCACACCACCGCGTAGACGAGGGCACTCACCACAACCGTCTGATAGAACATCTGCAGCATACTTATTGCAGATGCTGAAGGACATCAGCCTTCTAAGGAAGTATAGTCGGCTCTGTCCTTTCTTACACAGAGCATCAGTATTGGCAGTCCAGTCCAATTTATCATCCAGCTGCACTCCCAGGTATTTATAGGTCTGCACCCTCTGCACACAGTCACCTCTGATAATCACAGGGTCCGGGAGGGGCCTGGGCCTCCTAAAATCCACCACCAGCTCCTTGGTTTTGCTGGTGTTCAATTGTAGGTGGTTTGAGTTGCACCATTTAACAAAGTTCTTGATTAGGCTCCTATACTCCTCCTCCTGCCCACTCCTGATGCAGCCCACGATAGCAGTGTTGTCAGTGAATTTTGGCACATGGCAGGACTCCGAGTTGTATTGGAAGTCCGATGTATATAGGCTGAACAGGACCAGAGAAAGCACAGTCCCCTGCGGCACTCCTGTGCTACTGACCACAATGTCAGACCTGCAGTTCCCAAGACGCACATACTGAGGTCTGTCTGTAAAATAGTCCAAAATCCAAGCCACCAGGTATGAATCTACTCCAATCTCTGTCAGCTTGTCACTAAGGAGTCGAGGTTGGATGTTGTTGAAGGCACTAGGGAAGTCCAGAAACATAATTCTTACTGCACCACTGCCTCTGTCCAAGTGGGAGAGGGATCGGTGTAGCATATAGATGATGGCATCCTCCGCTCCCACCTTCTCCTGGTATGCGAACTGCAGAGGGTCGAGGGCGTGGGGGACCTGTGGCCTCAGGTGGTGAAGCACCAGCCACTCTATGGTCTTCATCACATGTGACATCAGAGCGACAGGCCGGAAGTCATTCAGCTCACCAAGACGTGATACCTTTGGGACTGGGAGGATGCAAGATGTTTTCCAAAGCCTTGGGACTCTCCCCGGTTCCAGGCTCAGGTTGAAGATGCGCTGTAGAGGACTCCCCAGCTCCAACGCACAGGGCTTCAGCAGTCATGGCGATACTCCATCTGGACCCACTGCTTTGCTGGCCCGAAGTCTCCTCAGCTCTCTGCTTACCTGGGCAGCTATAATTGTGGGTGGGGGAAAACTCCTATGTTGGTATCAGTAGAAGGATGGGTTGAGGATACAGTACTCTGAGGTGAGAGTGAGAGTGGGTTAGGGTGGTCAAACCTGTTAAAGAAGTTGTTCATTAGGTTCGCTCTATCCACGTCTCTCTCGATGGTGGCACCCCGCTTCAAGCTATAGCCAGTGATGATCTTCATCCCATCCCACACTTCCTTCATGCAGTTATTCTGCAACTTCTGCTCCAGCTTTCTCCTATACTGCTCCTTCACCGCCCTGAGCTGGACTCGGAGTTCCTTCTGCATGTGCTTGAGCTCATGCTGGTCACCGCCTTTAAAAGCCCTTTCTTTCTGGTTCAAAAGGCCCTTGATGTCATTTGTAATTCATGGCTTGTTGTTAGCATAGCAGCGTACTGTTCTTACTGGAACTGCAATATCCATACAGAAGTTGACGTAGTCAGTAGTGCAGTCAACAACCTCCTCAATGTTCTCACTATGTGACCCCTGCAGGATATCCCAGTCTGTAGTTCCAAAGCAGTCTCTCAGAGCCTGCTCTGCCTCAGGGGACCACTTCCTGAATGATTGTGTGGTTGTAGGTAGCTCCCTCACTCTTGGTTTGTAGTGAGGCTGAAGCAGAACCAGGTTATGATCTGCTTTCCCAAGTGCAAGCAGCGGGATGGCGCTGTATGCGTCTTTAACATTTGCATACAGTAGGTCAATAGTCCTATTTCCCTGGGTGTTACAGTCCACATACGGGGAGAAGGCAGGTAATGTTTTGTCCAGCGTCACATGGTTAAAATCTCCAGCAATTAGCACAAGCGCCTCAGTGTGCTGTGTTTGTAGTTTAGCAACAGCGGCGTGGATGATGTCACTCGCTATCTCCACGTCCGCCCGAGGAGGGATGTAAACAATAACAACAATGACGTGTCCAAACTCTCTGGGCAAGTAATAGGGATGCAGACTTACGGCCAACAGTTCGATGTCCCTGCAGCAAGTGGAGATTTTGACTTATACATGTCCAGGGTTGCACCACCGTGTATATACATAGAAAGCTTCCCGCAGGTATTTGCGTCTCTGTCCGCTCTAACTGTGCTAAACCCAGGTAGCTCCACGTTAGCATATGGGATGCTAGTCGTTAGCCACATTTCGCAAAAACACAACAAACTGCATTCTCTGTAGGTCCTGACAAAACGAGGTAATATTGGCTGCAACGTACAAAAATGAAAGGTAAAATTAAAATAATTTCACAAATAAAAAAATATAATCAGAAAACATAAATGCAGACAGAGTGTGAAAAATAAACTTCTTCCAAAATTAATACACCCATGGAAAAATAGTTGCAACACATAAAAACAAGAATTCTCAAAATTCTGCACAAGCTACCAGTTTTCAGCATAAGTTTTCACAGTAGATTATTCATTAAGGAGCCTTGCTATTACAAGGTTGTTTGAAAAATAGGCAAAAATTTCATTCTAATTTGGCCTGAACAGTGGACATTCTGAAAGCATGTGATTTAGTGAAGCAGGCCCCTGGTGACACATGGTGTGAATAAATCAGAAAGAAAACATAATAGATGGGGTCTCAGCTGGGAATACCCATTTAATCCAAAGACTGGCGACTGAGAAGGATACTGATAGCAAGCAAGTACTGGAAGGGGACTGCGACAGCACTGCTTCCTCTGACATTCTACGAAAGTCTTGTATGGATTGAATTTATACATCATAGACTGGAATAGGTAGAGATTGGAAGGGGTTGGAATGTACAATAATACCAGTCATCAAGTGGGACTAAGAGTGAGGGAGTGAGTTAGTAAGGTGGAAGTGCAACATTCTTTTCCAACCTCTCTGTGTTCAAAGAAATCAGTTCCCCATAAGGCACTCATCAAACTCACATACTGGCAAATATCTTAACCTAGATATACTGTATTCTGGGTAGTCTTTGACAGAAGACATTTTCACAATATTTAAAACTACACTAAGCTATATTAGATCATGTTTTGGATAGATAGAAAGTGTTGACTTTAACTTATCTTCTAAAATATAACTGAAAGGACCTTTTCCCAAAGCTTTCTCAGTTTATCTAGAGACAAACTATTTTAAAGGTACTGGCCTAAATTGAAAATACAGTATTATGTATATTTTAATCACAGCTTGAAAACATCTTATATATAAATGTCTACGCGTGGAAGTGTGTGTGTCTGTCCGACCCTGAAATGAGAGGTGGAATCAGGGTAAGGACTCCACCTCCGAAGAAACAGAAAACTAAACATCTACATGTGGAAGTGTGTATGTCTGTTTGTCCAACCCGGAAGTGCGAGGCTACTACAGCATGAAGCTCAGAGAGCCGGCCCTAAGTTAATGAGTCAGAAGAATAAAGTGATTCTGTTGTCAAAGTAAAACCACCGAGAAAAGAGAGAAACTCTTATGTAAACGAGTCGGCAAAATGGTATCCCTTTTACTTTTTCCTCCCGCCGCTAATACACAAGCAAGGCGAGCACATCAGCACAATGAAACCTAGGAGAGAGATAACCAGCATAGTTCCTTTCAATTACCTGACATCTCTACATTTCAATTTTTTTTCTGACGATTTCAATAGTTTCTAGGAAATTTGGCTAAGTTTGTTGTACCAAAGTTTTCAATTTCTTTGTAGTGGCAAAAGACAGGTTTGATGAAAAATTATAGTTTAGGCAGAGCTATTCAACAATACAAATATACTATTAATATGCAAAACTTTAAAAGTACTTTAAAAGGTACTTAATTAATTGTATTTTTCTTTACAAATTATGAAAATATGTGATTATCTTGTAAAAGTACAATTGAGAAGAATAAATCAGCCTTCAAGTGTTCCCTGCAATCAGAAAATAGAATTTCTATTATTTGCACAGATTGAAACTTCCGGACTGGTTTATAACAGTGTAATTAATGCACATATATTGTGCCCAAAACCCACAGTGTTTTGAAGATGATAACCCCATTCAACTCTATGACAGGCTTTTTCTGCATCTAAAGAAAGTAAATCCTGGAAAGCTCTACTGCTGCTGAGTTATTAAATATTATATTGAACTTATGTGTGAGATTTTAATAACATTTCCTCCCTTTCACAAATTCAGTTCAATTTTGTAAAACAAAAAGGAAGCACTTTTTGTTATGTTTGCAAGAACTTTGACTGAATTCATAATATCAGTAGTTAGTATGTAAATTGGAATGTTGGATATACAGGCTAAATTTTTTTTCTACTTAAAAAATTGGTCCTTGGTGTGGTGGTGTTACATTAGGGATGAAATCTAAGTAATCAATGTAGACCTCAGCATTAACATTTAATATATATATATATATATATATATATATATATATATATATATATATATATATATATTTATATATAAATATATATATATATATAAATATATATTTATTTATATAGCACATTTTCATGCAAATAATGTAGCTCAATCTGCTATTATTATATTACTAAACATTAAGCCCGTTATAATAACGGGCGCTAGAACAGTAGTGCAAAAACATTGCGCATGGCACTGTGCGATGCGTGGTGCTGGCCCCGCGCATGCGCACTTCACCAGAAGACACACACACACGGACACCCTGGACGCACACAGGGGTTTTATTAAAGAGGATTACTAATGTATGCAATGTGCATACATTAGGAGGAGGAATGTAATGCCTATGCCTCTCTCATATGCCCTTTAGTATGAGATACTTAAAAACAGTGTTAAAGTTTGTGATTATCCATCTGTTGGAATGATAGAGACATAGCAGCTGGATGGACACACTGATACATATTCTTTTATTAAGGTGGATTACAAAATAGAGTCAAAACTGGGAGATCAAACTGCACATATGTGAAGGTCAAAACAAGAGACAAAAATTAAGGTGAAATTCAACAATTTCAAAAGTAAAAGAAAAAAAAGAATGACATTCAAAATGAAAGATTTAGTAAAGGATTGTTTCGTAAAACAGGTTTTATTATCCCCAAGCTCAAATGAGGAAGTAGTTACTTGGAGTGTTCAACCCATCATTTTATAAACAAGGGCTGTTGCAAAAACATCTGACAAAACAGGACACTAACCCTAGTGACGGGAGCCCAAAATATCAATGATCATGATATAACAAAATAGCGGCTGAAAGAGCTCAAAATATTTGATAACAATTAAAGTAAATGGAGAAATCAAAAACTAGTATCAGAATTATAAACTGTGACCTAAAAAAAAAAAGTGCCAGATCTCAGAAAACGGTAGAGAAAAATCACATAAAGAATACAAATAGAGTAATAGCAGGTTACAAACAAAGGTATCATTAAAAGGCATAATTTAACAGTCAAATTTTTTATGTATTAAAATTCTGCTAGAACTTTGCCTTGTTTTGCAGTTTTTGTTCCTTGCAGAAATAATTTTGAAATGTTAATTACAGGTTTATCCAGCTCTTTTAAACAGCATGGTTGGAGTTGTGGTTTAAATATTTTTGCTTTGCACCCTCCCCCAACATAACCGATTGTCTATGGGGGACGAGCGAAAGCTTTAGATTTGTCAAAAATTTCAATCCCCAGTTTTTGGCGAATCTCAGTGCTTTAGAGTCTCCTGATACCAAAAACATCAATATCTTGATGATGGGTGTGTGGGTATCTGTCTGTGTGTGTGTGTCTGTGTGTCACAGTTTCTTGAGGACTGTCGAAAACTAAAACGACTGGACGGAAAAATACCAACTTTGAAACTTAACTCTGTTATGAGATGTTGATGTGTTGATCATTTTTGAGCCAAAATCCTGCAAGAGAAAGAAGCACTCTAAAGGAACCCTCAAATACTCTAATTCAACAATTAATTGTGATTTTTTTCTTGTCAATTGCTATAATAATGATCTATTTTATGTTCAGAAAGATTAGTATCAGAGCGGTAAATAATTACTGAAATGTTATAGAATAGTTTGGGTAACTTGGTTCCTAGGGCGCAAAGCTCACATCCCAATTTTTTTTTTTAATTTTTAATTAGAACATTATTTTATGACTCCTATGACTCCTGCAGATAGACCAGCAAAAAGAATGTTTTTGTGGTTCTCCACTTCCGTCAGTAATACCTCCAGTTCACGTTCATTGATGTTTCATTTTCAGTGTTCTCTGATGTTTTGCATTTAGATGGTGAATATTTAAAAAAGACATTTTTGGAGCCATACATAATTACTGGCAGGAGGTGACAGAGAAAGGCTAAAAGTGTGTGCACGGATGCTTAGTTTTAAGTTGATTTGAGATTTATAAAGGAACTTGACATGGCATGTGGTGTATGCGTGGGTTAATAAATCCCATTTGCTTTAATTCCCCCCCAAAAAATTCTAAAACAAGGTTTAATACATGATGCACCAAGACTCAAAATGTTTGCATGCATACCAATACCAAGAAGGCTCCACAGCATAATGGCAAATTGTAAATGATGAAATATGTAATAAATAAAAAATAGTCAAATGAAAGTGAAATAATAAAATGCAAAAATTACAATTAAAAAGTTTAATGCAACCATTACAAGTTCCAAATTCAGGACACACAAAGGCTTGAGCAAAAGCAATATACAAAACAAGAGTAAGGCAGCTAAGCAAGGAAAGCAGACACAAGGACCACACCTGCCATGGTGGGGAATGGAGGGCCGCGCAGACCAAACAGGGTTAGGCAACTCCTGGTTGTCTGTGTTCAGCAGCTGTGAAGATAAGACAACACCAAGGAATAAAGAACAGAGTCGACTAACTGCTAATTTGGACAGACAAAAAACAAGATTGTTACCACTGAAAAGCCATGGGGTTAGCTTGAACTCAACAGCAGCAGCGCAGAAACTGGGATGGTTATTCAGGAATTGAACGGTGACAGCAGAAAGAGACGTAAAACTTCTAGGAAACAAAATGCAAAATAGGCTGTAGTTGCCATTCAGACACAAACATGGCCAGACAAGAAACAAGACAGCTGTCACTAACCAAGACTGCCAACTGGCTGGAAGCCACAAAACAAAATAAAATTAAAGCCCCAGGCTCCTTTCTAGGAATGTTATGTATTCCAGGATTTTACTCCCTAAGGAAATATGCAAAACTAAAGGTCTTTTGCAATACACTACAAAACACAGCAGTAATTTTTTTTCTGTGTGCTCACAAAGCAAAAATCAACAAAGCACCAGCAATAAAATGCTTGCACAGCCAATATTTATAATGTGATGCCTGTGACTTGTCATGCTGCAAATTAAAAAAAAGAGAGAGAAATCAAAAAAGCAAAAAGCCATAAGCAGTTCAAGGTGAGAAGGATGAAAGTACAGTAAGAAGAGAAACAAAGAAAAATATTTTTGGTATCATAATATGTGGAAAGAAATAGGTGAAAGATCAAGAAGTATAAAATTTGTTGAGGGCAACACAAAAATTAGTGTGAAATTACAAATAATAGTACAAAATAATAGCATGCAATTAGACCATTGCATGAAGTTAGATTAAATATTAAAATATGTGCATTTTACAGATTTCCTAGTTGTGCAAGTAATTTCTATTTTTCTCTAGAAGCACTCCCCTGGAGCAGTGCTACATCCTTTGATGATAATGTGCCAATTTTGAGGAATTTTCTTAAGACTATTACTGTAATATTAGGAACCTGACATGCTATCATTTTTACAGTAGCTTTATTTTTAAACTAGCTGTGCTACCTATCTAAAACATATTGAAATCTAAGTAATCAAAAAGACCTCACTGTTAATGTTTGCAGTGCACCATCTGTTGGAATGCATTTTGTAATGCATGCAGTAAAAAAAAGCATTGTATTTGTCATTCCGACAGATGGCACATTACAAATATTTGTGAGAATAAAATGCATTACTACAAATGTTTGTGATATGCCATCTGTTGTAAAGACAATTGCAATGCATTTTATTACTGCAAATATGTGTGATGCTCCATCTGCTGGAGTGACAGAGACATTGCAACCTGACGGGTACACATATGCACAGACACACGGATACTTATTCTTTTATTGTGACGGATAACAGAATTTTAAATATACTAAATAACAATTACATTAGTTATTGCAATATGCTATTTTTAGCATGTAGTGTATACTTTGACTGCTAAGGACGCACGCCAGTGATGTTAATTAAAACTCAATCAAATTGAGCTAGTCAGCAATAAGCTGGAAGCAGGCATTTTATGTATGTACTGTATGTATGTATTAATTTATTTATTTTTCTATTCAGAGGATCAAACCTAGCAGGAAATATATTCACTGTGTCATCTTGTTTTCCTTATAAAAACTATTCAAACTTTGAAACAATTCTTTTGTTTTCCTACTGTGTAGAATGAGAAAGTTATTCTTGGACATCAAGAGTTTTTAAACCATTGATTTTCATCATGCTTAGAGTAATTATAGCACATGAAAATAAAGTGGAGTCTGACACACTGGTTTTATGTCATCCCATCCAGGATGACTAGACCTTTACCTGACGAGGAGATCTTTACAGTATATTGATGGAGGAAAGCAGTCTTCTGGGGCCATGTGCTCCCACAATGTGAAAGTTGTCAGCGTTCTTCTGCTGGAATTCCAACATGAACACCTGCAGGACTGCATGGGAGTTGTAGTCCTAATGAGCAACTCTGCTGGGTTTCTTCAGATCTGCCATGGTGAGCTGTGAGAAGCAGCATTCCTACTTTCAGAGAGATTTTGCATGGCCTAGAAGTGACACCAGAAATACTCCAAGTTCTAGTATAAAGGAATCTGCTCCACCTCACCAAGGAAAGTTGGAGTCAGGTGTGGAGGATAGACAAAGGTCACCGGGGAAGAGTGGAGGAGGACAAAAGAAGAAAAGAAAAGAAGAGAAGAACAGGACTGAGGTTGTGTGATCATGGGGAAGAAGCCTTTGTTGTGGTATTTCATTGAAATAAATGTTTATTTTGAACCTGGGACTTGTGTCTGTGATGTTGTGTCTGGGGTTTGGTGTTCTGCTACATCACTTACAGATCATTGTATAGATATATATATAATGTATATACTGTATACCGCATATATATATTGTCACGCACGAGCGCATGGGGAGCGGCTTAAGGACGCTAGTGAAGGCCGGGCTTCGGATCAACCCGCAGAAATGCTATTTTGGGTTGAACGAAGCCAAGTATTTAGGCTACCTGGTGGGAGGAGGGCTGGTGAAACCACAAAAGTCTAAAATTAAAGACATCTTGGACTGGCCCCGTCCGATAGTCAAAAAACAGGTGCAAGCCTTCTTGGGACTAGCAAGCTACTACTGCCAGTTTGTACCTCGGTTTTCTGAGAGAGCAGCACCTTTGACGGACCTGACAAAGAAACGGGCTCCTTTACATGTGGTGTGGAACAATGTTACGGAACGGGCATTCAGTGACTTGAAAATGGCCCTAACAACGGAGCTTGTGTTGAGAACTCCTGATTTCTCTCTTCCTTTTCTCCTCCAGACCAATGCTTCAGACACAGGTCTAGGTGCCATGCTGAGCCAAAGCATCGACGGTGTCGAGCACCCCGTAATTTACCCGAGCCGGAAACTGTTGGACCAGGAGACCAGGTATGCAGCAGTGGAATGGGAAGCCTTGGCCATCAAGTGGGCGGTAATTTATCTGCGGTACTACCTGCTGGGCCGTGAATTCACCCTGGTGATGGACCATGCCGCCTTCCAGTGGATGGCCCTCCATAGGGATTCGAATCCTCAGGTCACCAGGTGGTTTTTGGACTTGCAGCCTTATAAGTTCACCATCACTTATCGTCGAGGTAGCCTTCAAGCCAATGCTGATGCTCTCTCCCGAGTTCACGATCTCTCGGTTCGGGCCGCCCGACCTGGTGGGTCTGGGCTAGTGGAGGGGTCATGTCACGCACGAGCGCATGGGAAGCGGCTTAAGGACCAGATGGGTGCCGCGACAAGCCATGCCGGGGGACAATGGCGAGGTACTAACCTCTCTTTTCTTGTTCCTTCAGAAAGACCAAAGCACCACCGCCATAAACAGTTCCGGAAGTCTTTTGGTACCACCCACTTCTGGGGTTCTTTCTAACCTCTGGTCCCTCAATGATGACATCACTTTCCCATCAACCATCATGACTTTTCCCCATCATTTCATTACTTCCTGTCCTCCGTTATAAATGTCCAACCTGCATTATTTTTGTCTGTCTGTTGTACTGAGAAGAAAATACTGATGTGCTTATTTTGCTTTACAGTATATGGGGCTTAAAAACCCCAAACCTTTATACTTGTTTGTGCTTTATTATTACAATATATATACACCTGCTGTGTAAGCCTGTGCTGTAAAAAGCCTGGGGTGTTAGAATGTATTGAAATCGTCAGAAACAAAATTGAAATGTAGAGATATCAGGTAATTGAAAGGAACTACTCTGGGCTTCTCTCTCCTAGGAGGATTCGTTTTGCCGACGTGCTTGCATCGTTTGTGTATTAGCGGAGGAAGGAAAAGTTAAAGGGATACCGTTTTGCCAATGTTCGCAGCTAAGCAACTTTGTCTTTCTTCTGAGGTTTCGTTTTGTTGACGTGCTCATCTTGTTTGTGTAATTAGTGGCTAAGAGAGTTTTCAGTTGCCTCGGAGGCGGAGCCCTTACCCCGACTCCACCTCTCACTTCCAGGCTAGACAGACAAACACACACACATCCACATATTGACATTTATATATAAGACTAGCTGTGCTGCACATCTATGATGAGCTGAAATCTAAGTAATCAACGTAGACCTCAACATTAACATTTGCAGTGCAGCATCTATTATAATGTATTTTGTAATGCATGTAGTAATTAAAAAATGCATTGCAATTGTCCTTTCAACAGATGGCGCATCACAAATAGTTGTTGTAGTAAACTGCCTTACTACAAATGTTTGTGAAGTGCCATCTGCTGAAATGACAAAGACATAACAACCGGACAGACACATATATATATGCACACACAGCATCTGTAATGTAGTTTTATTTTCTCCATTACACCAATTTCATAAGTAGGACTAAGAAAATGAATAAATAAATAGATAGTTTTGAGCACCTTTTGTGGCTTGCAGTTTATACGTTCATCTAAACATTTCTGAAAACAGCAATAAAGAAAAATACTTTTAGTTGAATCTCAAGGTGACAGCACATAAACTTAGCTTACTATTATTTAATCTTTAAACACACTTAATCTTGTTATACGTTTTTATGTTTATTAATATTTTTGTTGTTCTAAGAAGTGTAAAACATGTACATCATTTAAATTTTACTTCCACTGATTTCCTATGTATTAAGATGTACATTTATTTTATAATCTGGAAATCCTTTCATTTCCTTTGGGGCACGATGGTGGGGCAGTGGTAACACTGCTGACTCACAACAAGAGGACTGGGTTTCGCATTCTGGGTGTTCCCTACATGGAGTTTATATGTTCTGTGCGTGTGTTCTGTGTGCTGTGGTTTCCACAGTCCAAAGGCATGCAGGTTAGGTGAACTGGAAATGATAAATTGACCTAAGTGTGTGTGTGTGTGTGTGTGTGTGTGCGTGTGCGTGTGCGTGTGTGTGTGTGTGTGTGTGTATTTACCCTGCAATGGACTGGCATCATGTCCAAGGAGTGTTCCTGCCTTGTGCCCTATTCTTGCTGGGATAGGCGACAACTGCCACACAACCCTGCATTGCAGAAGCAGGTTAGACAGATGGATGGATGATTTCCATTGAACTGCGTATCACCGTCTTCCGTATTATGTAATTTAAACTGATAACATTACTAATGTTCTTAAAGAGATCAGAAACATTGTCTGTATCTCTCTTAATTGGTTCACATGTCTGACTGCTCCTGCATAACTCCCCGCTACTTAGCAGGAGTTTAAAATTATCACTTCAACCCATAAATATGTCATTAGTATTCTATAAATAGCTCTGTTCCTACATGTACTATAATAACGACCATGTTATACATTCCATGAAAAAAATTAAATAAATCGTAGGATGTAAGGCTTATTACCAGTATACTGTAGGTACTGTGTGTGTACTGCATATACTGTATAGTTCTGTCTCGGAAAGGGAACACCATCTATCACAGCCAGGACATCAATCCAGTGTCACCTCCTAGAACTGTATCTATCTATTTGTATACTGTATAAAATAAATATAAATGAAGGCATACTCTCACAATTAGTCCTCCTGAAGCAGAATAATGCCAAGGAAGCTAATCTATGTGCAAATGGTGCACTTGTTTATAAAATAGAAAAATGGAAAGAAAAAGCAAAGGGAGCATTCAAAAGGACAAGATAAAAAAATGAAAAAACAAAGCACCTGTGGCTTTTCAGTGTCTACCTAGGCAGGCATTTGTCCCTGCGTATCATGTGGGCGGCTCACAAACAACCACTCCCCTGGGCTGTTTTCCTTTGGAAATTTGAACCTTCACACCATATCACCTTCCAACTCTTTCACTTAGTAAACTTCTGGCCTAGACCTGAATTACTTTAGGGAATGGGGAGGATCAATAACATCTTGGGGCTACAATACCAAAGTGCTGCATAGAAGCTTCTTAGACCCCTGTACGCCTGTACCTTCTGCAGTCATTGAAAATATCAAGAAAGAATTTTGAATTTTGAATTGAACTTTATTAATCAGTACTCAACATGTCATTTACAATAGCAAAAGTAAAGCAAACAAAGACAACCCCAACTTACCCCAAAATAAATAAGAAACACCAATTCATTATCTCCAAGTTTACAAATTGCTTCATTAACACACCATTTTTCCTCAAAATAATTCACATTTTCAGTCATTCTATAACATTTATTTTCTTAAAACACCCTGGCTTTTACCAGTCCATGAAATATTTTGATCATATCACATTGTTTGTTTGATTTCACTTTCTCTTTTCGTGATTTATAAATCGCCAGCTTGGCCTGCCCAATGAGAAAATTACCAATCATACATTCATCTTGATTATTTGTTTTCCCATTAATACCATAAATAAATACACAGTCATTAAAAGGCAAGTTAAGAACTCTAAAAAGAGTCGTAAGAATATATAAAAGAGGCTGAAGTCTAGAACAGAAAAGAAAACAGTCTCTCTCCACAGAAAGGACATTTGTCTGTGACTGACGGATCAAGCAGTGAGACATAGGAATTTTTTTTTTGTTCTTTATTTCGCCTTATACAATTTCTTGTATTAGGAATTTGTTAGTTTCCGCATACCCCTTGGGGTCAGAGCGCAAGGTCAGCCATTGTACAGCGCCCCTGGAGCAATTACAGGTTAAGGGTCTTGCTCAAGGGCCCAGCAGAGTAGGATTTCTTCTGGCAGTGACGGGGGTTCGAACCCAGCAGCCTTCTAGATACCAGCACAGATCCTTAGCCTCCTTAGCCTCAGAGCCACCACTCCGCCAACAATGATGCCATGCAGCACACGTCATTGCAAATCGCTAGTTCTTTTGTTCAATGGTGGTCTATATAAGTTCCGCCAAGCTGGCCCCTGTGTCTCTGCCCCCCCCAAGTCTGCTTCTCTCTGGTGTTGTACTCACCGGTTCCCAGTGGCGTGCCAGCACAGAGTCTGTAGAGCTCTTTCCCCACAGCACTGTTAAATGAAGTTTGTTTATGTTGTAGATGGCATGCATGCATGACTTCTCTATCCTCAGGTTCCAAGCCAGCTGGTATCACAGTCACATCAGGAAATCCTTCACTGGACTCAGGTTCATCTCTGCCACTGATGTAATTCCCAATAAGACATTTTGCTGAGAGGTTGGCATGGATCTTTTGCAGCAGCTGGTTAGCCTGTCTCAGTGAGTGAAGTCTCAACACCTCCACCATCTTCTCAGTTTCTTGTCTTTTTGGTGAGCCATGTACATCCTTACTGAGAACATTGAGTATGTAGTTAAAGATAGAAACATTGGATGTCTCTTTTCTTTTTCTTTTTTTTTTTTGCTGTTTTACCACTAGAAATGACAGGCACACTACTCCAATCTGTCCTGTGCACACTTCATTAAAGGGTGTGCCGAATCTGTCCTCTTGCAAATGTTAAGAGCAAAAAATGTCAAATGAACCATGAAACCAGTTAAGAGGCATTTCACTTGGCAAACAGAACTTGAGCTGGCACTCCCCAGAGTTCTCTACAGTGAGGCATCTTGAAGACTGAATACTATAGGTTATTCTTAAGTTTCAAATTAAATGAAAGGTCAGACAAGATATAAACATTAGGTTTGTCAACTATGCACCTCTGAGGATCACCATCCAAGCTCTTCCCAGGTATATGATACCACCCCAGGCTGAGAAGGGGTGCTGCTGCTAATTGTCTTGTTATTTTCTTCCTCTACAGTCTTGAGAAACCGCTCAATGAAGGCAACTGACCAGATCCAGACCCAGAGCTTCAAGAGGACACCCGCTTAAAAGGAGGCTTCACTTATTGTGGAGATGACTTGACTAAGGGGGCTCCAAGACTTACAAACCATTGGCAGAGATGAATTAATCCAAAGTGTGGTGATTGCCTTTTTTGTTGTTTTCGTACGCCATCAAGTGTATTTTTTTTTTTTGTTGTTGTTGAACACTGATGGGGCATGCCGTTTTGACACCCGAAAATATTCTAGAGTTGTTGGCCTTTCTTCACTTGGACAATCACAAAGAGAGAACTTTGTTATTTGGGGAGATATGTGTGAAATATGATGACTACAATAAATGAATAGCATTTGTAATCACTTCTTTAAGTATGGGTTGTGGTTTAGTTTTTAAGGCCAAAATTGGTTTTTAATGGACATTGACCCATTGCACTGGGAGGTCTGTCTATTTAACTTTCTGTTTAGTAATTAAAATAGGAATCAAAACTGGAATTGTACTTTTCTTCTGCTTTCTCCAACTACTTGTCCCTTTCAGTATCACTGAGAGACAGAGTTTGACCCAACAACAGTAGGCACAAGGCAGGTACTGGCCATAGATGAGGTGTCAACGCATCAGAGAGCGCATGTAAGCATACTGAAACAATTTAGTTAACATAACAGCATATTTTAAATTGTTCAGAGCAGTCACGCAGATTTTATTATTCACAGAGTCATGGAGAATTCACGGTCATATTCACGGTCATGGAGAAGTAGTACCTCTTCAGGTAGAACAAGTGGGAACAAACCATAAACTTTTAAACTTTATATTTATGGTCATTTTTAATTGTTAATGGCATAATTAAAAACATTATAATAGACTATTAACACCTGATTTATAATTTATACCCAAACTAAAGTGTGACCAATTTAGAATGTACACAGTTTCTGGAAGAAAGTCCATGCAGACCCAGAGGCAGAATTGGTAACCCAAGCCTAGTATCTGGACACAAGACTCTGGAGCTGTGCCCCACTTTAAAAAAATGAAATTGTAAACAAGTGAATAGTATTGAAATCATGACATTAAATCTTGTTTTCCTTATTGTAAGAATTATTGACTTATCAAAAAATTTAAATTTACAATTATTTAGCTTACTTTAAGAAATCTTGTCAAGTAAATTTTGCTTACTCCCTTGGCAGATGTTTTTGCTAAATAAAAGCAAAACAACTCAGAATTAAAGTTTATTTTGTCTAGTTTTTGCAAATGCATTTTTGCAGTGCGCTTCTGTGTTTTATTAGCATTTTCAGAGCAGAAAATATTAATTTAAATGTTCCTCAAATAAAAAAGTACAAGCACACAATTATTTAATTTTTGAGATATTTTTTGCGTTCATTTGCTTGCTCATAAGCTTTAAATTTCCGTGGACCCTTTAAAAATTCCAAGGTTAAAAAATGAATATTGTAAAGTCACACTCGTAAATTGTAATGCAAATTAGTATATCATTTATGTTTAAAAGACCTTTTCCTGTATTCCTTTTAAAGTGAGATCCAGTAAACTGCTCATGCTCTCAGTCCTGCAACAAAAGTACAAAGTAAGGTGGGGTTATTGTTATCAGGTGCTGATAGGGAGGGGGGCAGACCCCTAGATTTGCACACCTTCTAAACCAAGACATATTGAAAAGAAACGCTGAACAGCATAATAACAAAATGGGTTGTGAAAAGGCTGCTGGTGCTAATTAACGGTGGGAATTCTGGATTTCACTTTCAAGAGGCTGGCACCCTCAGTTAGGCGAGTGCACATCACCTTGAGCATACGAGAAAAAGCTGAACCACAGCTGAAAGCCTCCTCTTCAGTTCTACATAGTAGACCATCATTGTTCTGACTAGATTGAGAGGCCAGGCAGGGTTAGGGTCATAGGAGTCACTAAAGGTCAGATTTTATGAACTGTTTGCAGAGTGCAAGGCCTGAATACAAAGGAATTGACAATGGCTCATGTTTATAAGGGAAGACAGAGCAGTTTTGCAGCTTAAGGGGGAGGTTTTACTAATTGACATGGAATTAGTCTGAGTTGCCCTGGTCTTGTCCTGATTAGCAGAGGTCTAACTACTTGACCTTACAGGTCTGCTACCAGATAAAATAACCATTCTATAGAGAGAGAGAGAGAGAAAGAGAGGGTGTGAAAAGTGTGTTTTTCTTTCACAGTTTTTCAGTTAGCAGGTCATTCATTGAGTTGTGATGTCACATATGTAAATAGCAAATTGTCTAAATTCCAATGACAATGACATCAGACTTTGTATGTCAGATTTACAAAAATATTGAAAATAAACTGCAAGTGGAAAAATAACAGAATAATTACTGTTGTTTTATTGTCGGCATGAAAATTATTTTCTGGAGTTTGAACATTTTTGATATGTCTGCTATATTTTGCTCTGAGAACTTTCTTCTACTCCCTCCTTTTAAAGGTGTACAAGTTGACCCGGCTGTGAATTAGAGTGTACTTGGACTGTATTAGCCTTGAACCCTAAAAGAGCCTGGATCCTGCTACTCTAAAACTAGTTTGAGTTAATTCTTCTAACTGTCTGGATTCTTCAGCAAGAAGCAACTGCTGGTATGCAGAGGCTTGGTCAATCTTCATAGTCCCTTCACACAATGTAGCCACCAGTTCCTCTAGTCTGGGCATCTTACTTTAATGTCAATTTGTATTGTGTTATCATTTTTTATCACAGGCATGATGGATGCTGCCCATTTACTGCGTTTTACTGATGAGATTACGCCCACTTTCTCCAGTGTCTTGAATTTAGCCTCGACTCGCTCCTTCATAGCACAGAACAGCTTTTATGGAATTGTGGAAGAATTTCAGGATTAATATGTAGTACTAGGGTGTTGTACCGTGTTAGCCATTATGAATGTAGAGAAAAGCCAAGCAAAATTACACCTTTTATTGGCTAACTAGAAAGATTACAATATGCAAGCTTTCGAGGCAACTCAGGCCCCTTCTTCAGGATTAATATGGATTTGCCACCTTATTGTCACAAAGTGTGCCCAATTTATCTGTAAAATGTAATTCCAGGACTTCTGCTATTGACTTGGCCTCATTTATTTTGCTCACAGTTTTGATACTTTTACAGTTCAATGTGAGACTTTGTAGCCAATTTCTGCCACACAGTGCTGGTCCAGCTCTTTTTGCAACTATCAGTGGTAACCACTCTGTATGCTTCTTGTAGCACACACTAGCTGCTTGTTGGGGAAAACCCTGTTAAAAAGTTTTTCAACAGTAATAGACACCAGGATCAATTTCAGTTCTCTCAACCAAAAACATAATAGAAAATTGTTATTTAAACGCTAGTTAGTGAAAACATTGGTAATTCAGCTATCTCAGTCTCCCATGTTTTGCATTTTTAATTACTTGCCTGGGCTTTTACTCTACATGCTCTTTTAATATGACCCATCTTTCCACAAATGGGGCACTTGAGTATTTTGATGTGACATACCAAATTGCTGTAAATTCAACTGTTGTATCTGCAACATATCTTCCTGGCTTGATTGGATGATAGCACACTGACTTTATGTGCCTTGCCTGTACGTGACTCTTGCCACCAGAACTGCTGCTTGTATTTATTGTTTGTTACCCTACTTAAGGAGATCTCAAATGCTTTTGCAAAGGTATGAGCCGATTCTAGCAGAAACTGCCATTGACGAAATCCAGCATTACTCCAAAGTCGTACAGCAGGTCACAGCGAACTCTTTCAGTTCCACAGTGCATTGTATCACAGACTCTCTGACTGCAGTGGTTAAAATTGAAATGTTCAACGATAAGCAAGGGTTTAGGTTCAAAATCTCCTTTTAATATCTCCACAACTTACAATAGTAACAACACAAGTTCTCTGTACCTGAACCAGTAAAATGGAACAGTTACAAGCCATTGTGGTGGTCATCCTTTTTGTGACTATACTAAATTCTTTAGAAGACTATATGGAGCCACTCTCATCACACTATGAAGAGCTGCCACATCCTTTTTCTTTCTAATGTCATTAGTCACAAACGATTGCTCCACTTGTTCTATCTATACCAACGATGACTCTGTACTTGGTGCATATTTACCTGTCACACCTATGTGAGACATTTTGACAACATTTTACCTAGTTCCTTCCCAATATTTTCCTACTGTAGTTGAACAACAGGAGACAATAAGCACCTGTAGCTATTCCATAGTGAGCTTCTCATGCGATTACAAAATTTACTATGGCACAGCAAAAGAGACAAAATATTCTGTTTGCCACTATATACAGAATCTCTCTATATGTAAAATCCAATGTCTGTCTCTTTGTCCGCTTTCACAAGAGGACTTCTTAATGGATTTAGATTGGGTTTTTTCAATAATTTGCTTGAACATTGTGGTTGATTTTGCAATCTCTCTCATCACGCTAAGTATCATAGTTCACTTACGGTACTGTATTATTTGCACAAATTCAAGAGAGACGCAGTGGGCCTAGGGGAGAAGGTAAGGCCCTCCTCACTCACACACCAACCTCGGTGTGTATCTTACATTCGCTTAGCTAGTGAATGAGAGAACTACTTAACGGATTTAGATCGGGTTTTTTATAGAATCTGCTTGAACATTCCAGTTGATTTTGCGACTTCTCTCATCGCGCTAAGAGTCATAGTTTGCTGATCTGAGACAGAGGCCGTGGGCAGAATGAAGGAGAAAGCATGATGTCAGGAGTGCGGAATCGGTCTACCTCTGTGTTTTGGAGTGTAAATTGCCTCTGCTTAGCTAGTTTATCCTATGTATACAGCTGAGCAAGAATTGCATGGAATACTATAAACTGCGTTTCGTGTTTTGGCTGTCGATTTCTTGTTGTTAGCATTAAACAGGACCATGCACAGATTGTTTGTGGGTTTATGTGCTATTTTGATGCCCCACTTGGTCAGGTTGCGTGCCGTGCCTTCTGACACATTGTGGTGATACGGGAGTGAATGCCAGGTGGGGTGGGGGTTCTGATTTACGTCGATTGTATGCTGATTCCTTTGGCGTCTGCTGTGTAGACTCCGATTAATGAATGATTTTGAGTATCCGTTCGAGGTGAAAAGTTGAAACAGATAGCGTCTCTCATTAATTTTTGTTTCCTTGGTATTACAATGTGTGTGGACTCGTTTAAATAGGGTTTTCACGCTGCTCCGTTTATGAGATACCGGGTGGTTGCTGGCGTAGTGTAGGATCTTGTTTAATGCTAAAAACAAGAAATCGACAGCCGAAACACGAAACGCAGTTTATAGTATTCCATGCAATTCTTGCTCAGCTGTATACATAGGACAAACGTCAAAAAAAATCTCAACACGTGTACAGGAACATCGCAACGCCGTCAGAAGAAAGGACGCACTATCCTTGATATATGCACATACTAAATCGACAGGACACACATTCAACTGGGACAACGTTAAAGTAAAATTTAAGGCCAGTACAAAAAGCGCCAGAGAGTTGGCCGAGTCTTGGCTATCAGATGAAAACGCCATCAACAGACACTTGGACATAAACCCAGCATATGCCAACTTAAGAAGGACATATAAACAATGATTAAACTATACAACCCCCCCCCCCCCCACTTGATCATACTGACTTAGTCCTTCCACATCCTACAAATGTATTTGTTGGGTTAAATGCAATGTCTGAATGAATGGTGTACCCATTGACTCAAATTGGCCCTGGCCTTGCATTGAATGCTGTTGTGATACATTCTGACTCCCTTGTAATCCTTTAACGGACAAAGTGTGCTCTTAAAATGGATGTGTAGAGAGACTTACAATTGATAAAGTCATGTCATGTCATGTCATTTTCAAACCCGCTTAATCCATGCCAGGGTCAAGAGGGGTGCTGGAGCTTATCCCAGCTAGCATAGGGTGCAAGACAAGAACAAACCCCGACAGGACACCAGTCCATCACAGGGCGAGCACACACCCACATACTAAACACACACTAGGGTCAATTCACCCAAGCTGCCTGTCTGTGCACAGTGGGAGGAAACCGGAGCCCTGGAGGAAACCCACGCAGACATGGAAAGAACATGCAAACCCCACAATTATTAATGTGAATTAATAAAATTAAAATAAAAAGACTAAAGAACATAAACAAAGTACCTTGTGAAAAAAATCTATGTCATTAATACACTCTATTAATACACTCATTTATACCTGCTAATTCCACTAATATTATTATTTATTCACTTATTTGTCTGATGCCTTTAGGCAACTTTCAACATTTAAGATACAATTGGTTTTGTTTCATTTGCTTTTTCAGCTAGAGCTCGAGGTCACAAATTGTCAGCAGCAGGATTTGAGCTCACAACATCAAGGTTTGAGGTCCTACATCCAAAGTCTTAAACACTACAGCATACTGCCTGCACTAAGAGGAATTCAACTACAAGATTTAGTATTCAGACTAGGGCCAATTTGACTTTGTACAATGAGAGCAGAAACAATGCAACACATTAGACAGGATCAAGAGTTTAAATTCTTTTTGAGGAACTGCACAATAGCTCTGTCTGCACACAGAGTTTTGTATGCTTTTTGCATACAATAGAATGCATAACATATTTGGTTTCAACAGAAATTATTATGGACTTAACAATTGTCTTTGACCAATTTCATTTCATAATAAAATGACAAAGCTTGAATGTACATGGTGGTGTGTGACATACTGTATTTATTATGAAATTACTTAGCAAAAGAATCAACATACACTGGCAACAGTAACTGTTGTACTCCTACCAAGAAAGTCTTCTGTCTCTGTTAAAATCAAAGAGAGCTTCAAGTGTAACTGCTACGTCCATATAATCAAAGTTAAATTATTTCCATAAAATAACAGATATAGGCTGATGCTAAGAGATTTATATCCATCAATAAAAGTCTCCAGAAAAAAAATAAAATACCTGTAGTCCTTTATGACTCCAGGTTTATTATTTACCTTTGCATATTAATTACAGGACTAGGCTTCCTTCGAGAATCATATTCCTCAATGGAGTAACATTCTGTCCTTCTGAAGAATAGATAACATAACAACCCAATAATTATTTCAATTCAAGGTAAGGAAAGAAGCTGTCCAGCTTAATATTTCTGCCTTTCTACTTTAATTTACAGCATAAGAGTTTCTAAAAAAAAATCTTTTGATCAGGTCTTAAGCCGGTATTGCCTTATCCTACCACATTCAGACTAGGGTCAATTTGACTCTATACAATGAGAGCCGACACAATTCAACACATTAGGAAGGACCAATCAGCTTTGCATATTGCATATGACATCCATAGGATAATCATTTTTGTTATTTTGTAAGACACATGTAAAATCCAAAAAGAGTCCAAATGTCCAGTCCAACCTCAGATCAAATGTGATCTGATCTTATCTCATAACACATACCATTAAAGTTGAGCAGCTGTGGCTGTGGACTGAGAGGAACGTTTGTGCTGGTCTGAACTCTAGGTAGATCTGGGAATACTCCAGAAGAAGCCAAAAAATGAGGAGCCTGGTCTTCTCTACTTAGCTTTTTCTTACAGTAACCTTCAACAGTTCAATCAATTACATAGCATGAATTGTTGAATTAATCCATTGTTCTGTTCTCTCTAGTATAGTACAGTGAAGGGCAAGATACTAATCCATTAGCATGAAGCACAAGGAAGACACCAAGCCTGGATGGGACATGGGTCTATCACAAGGCATCTTCACAAAACCTTTTACACACACATTCACATTCAACAATTGTCTAATCACTAGCTAGCACATATAACATGTGACGGAATCACAGTACTCAATCAAAACCTATGCAGATGCAGGAAGACAGCTCAAACATCAGATATACAAGTGGACCAGGAATGAAACTGATGTCTATGAAATTGTAAATGATGAAGCAGTAAATCAGCTTCTTAAAATAGTGTACAGAAATTTTATTTTGAGTGAAGGAATAAAAAATCGTAAATATTTTATTTTAATAAATATTCTCAGTGGCATGGCCAAGAATCAACCAAAGGTGACCAACACTTAAGACTGTTTTATCTTGTGCAGAAATAAATAAGAAGAGAGATTTAAAGAGTTGGGACACCACAGGTGACCCCATATAATTGATGACAAAACAACAAAAAAGATTGCACAATTGGCATGCAGTAATGCAGAACATCTCTTCAGGTGAGAGTCTTCTATTGCAGAAGGGGCATATCCAGGAGGTTGGAAACCAGAAGTGGCGTTAGAGGTCTTTCAGCTGTCAATCTTCCAATCTGCAGAGTGAGGAAGAGGAGAAGTCATTAGATACAGTGCCACCACGTGGCATATAGTAGAATTATCATCAGATGAGTCCTGAAGCTGCCCTTCAAAAGCACATTTGTGGCTCTTGGTATCATTTCCACTTGCATCATTATAGCTGTAGGTTAACAAGGAGACAATAAGATGCAGGAGTATCTGATAATACTTTTAATGCACACTCAATAAATGCTTATTCTGACGTGCAATGCAGCATTGGGAATCTAAGGAGTCTAAGGAATAATCAAATATATTACAAAAATGGTCTTAGATATCATGCTATGATGAACTGGTTGCTGAGGTAAAAGAACAACACATTTTAAATGATTCACAATTAACCATATAAAAACTGCTAAATAATGGAATTCTTCTTTGGATCAAATAAGGCAATTTTGACTGATAAAATTTGCCCTAATATGAAATGATGATCATAAGATTTTTTTAAAGTTGACAGCACATGACATTGACATATTTGCCTCATTCTTTGAAGTAAGCAGTTATCTTTAGAACTATCAGATAATTCCTAATATTAGCATCACTGGTACGGTTAAACAGATTCTAGTTTACTCATGGAGGAGACGTTGCTCAAAAGTATCCCCTTAATGATTCCACTAAAAATGCTTTTCCAGTTTTAATCTTGAGTGATGTGCAACTGCAACTATATTAGAAATAGAGGTCATCAGGATTTTATTTTTTTGTGTTGTTGATTGTAAAACATCAAACTTTAACATTGTTCCTCTGCATAAAATAGTTTTAAATTGTCATATCCTAGCCAAAATTACATCCTTAAGCAATGTCAGCTTTGTTGGCTGAGTAGACTCTTGAAATAACATTCCTTAAGATTAAATGACAAAGATCAAATACATCTATAGCATGATTTGTCCTGGGTCCTACAGAACAAAGGTGGTTGCCTGCAACACTCAAGGTATTCCAAAAGATTGTACGGTGGCATGTGCAAGTTAATATTTCACTGCCAATACAATCTATTCATTTTCTAACAATCCTTGCAAGTCAACAGTTTTCCAGTTTTGCCTGATAAGTTTATCTTAATGTTACAAACGTGAAAATGAAAGATGCTGAAAATATATTGTGATTACCTGCAGTGTTTTGTTAATGCATGCTGATTACCTGAGAACAGAGGCGGCCTTAGGGGTGTGCGGGGCCTAGAGCTGACTAACCCCATGCAGGGCCAGTTACGTCAAACGTTGTTACCAGTATGTGTGGACTGTATAAACTTGTGTGCTAATTTAATAAAAAATAATGTTAACATACACCGGATTTTCTCATTATAGTATTCAACTACATTTTTGCAAGATAACACGCAGACTTTATCAAAATATAACAGTATAATGCATTAAAAAAGTGCAATTCATAATTCATGACAATACCACAACAGTGTGAAATGCGATGCAGTGTCATGCGGAAATTAGCAGGACCTCTTCTAGAAAAGGACACAAATTGCAAGTATACCCTGAGACTCGATATCCAGGATGTCATAGTCATAACTCATGTTAATGTCATGTCAGCCAGTTATCATTAGCGATACATGTTTTTGTGCATTAATATTTGGACATGTTTATGGCCTACAAATAAAATGTGAGTTTCAGTATTTTGACAGGAAGTGTGAAATTAACGTAGAGGTATCATCATGAAATCTCTTACCGGTTTCCAGGTTCAGAGACGAAAATGCACATTTCTTGCCTTCCGATCAAAAAAGTCGTTGATGACATCTTCGTAGTCTAATCTGGATGCAATGTATTTTTCTATAGAAAGGAGAAACCAACCCAGCGACTAATGGGCTATACGTATTTTAGGAACGGATTATACTGACGATCCTTTTTTGGGTGATGAACATGGACTATGGAATGTTCAGATTCTGAGATTGATTCCTTGGACAGTGTTCACCTCTTAACTTCTATTGACAACCAAGGGTGATCAATCTGTCTCTGTCTCTATGGAATGGAGCCTCATCCTGTAACGTTTTATGGATGTGCACTGTCTTCTTCTAAATGACCACACCTGGACAGGTTCCTAATACAGTCAGCCCTTGTTATGTACGGGTGTATGATTCATGGATCTGCCTACTCATGAATTTGTTGTCAATAAATAAATGGAAATTATTTTGCGAGTTTTGCAACTTTCTGCAGAAAACCACATAGACTCGGAAATAGAAAGAAAACCAAAAGGGTCTAGTAAGTAGTAAATACATAACATATAGTGTATGTAATACAGTAATCCCTCCTCCATCGTGGGGGTTGCGTTCCAGAGCCACCCGCGAAATAAGAAAATTTAACAGCCTGCTGTGTGACTTTCTGCAAGCATGTGATGTTTAATTGCTTCTAGGTCTATACCTGCTTCCCTACCATTTGTTTTCTTCTTCTTCTCTTCATGTTGCTATATAACTGTGCTTCCTAATGTAAAACTGCCACTTTGCTCTTTATTACTTTAGTCGCTCATGTACTTGTAGTGCAAACACTGCAGCCTAACTGTATTTGATTAAATGCTCTTCCTCTGTTACAATGAACTCTTTGCTCTACTTGATTTATAATGTGAAAACACATCTGTTTGAGTGTTCTTCTTCTTTCGGCTGCTCCCATTAGGGGTTGCCACAGCGGATCATCTTCTTCCATATCTTTCTGTCCTCTGCATCTTGCTCTGTTACACCCATCACCTGCATGTCCTCTCTCACCACATCCATAAACCTTTGCTTAGGCCTTCCTCTTTTCTTCTTCCCTGGCAGCTCTATCCTTGGCATCCTTCTCCCAATATACCCAGCATCTCTCCTCTGCACATGTCCAAACCAATGCAATCTCGCCTCTCTGACTTTGTCTCCCAACCATTCAACTTGAGCTGACCCTCTAATGTACTCATTTCTAATCCTATCCATCCTCGTCACACCCAGTGCAAATCTTAGCATCTTTAACTCTGCTACCTCCAGCTCTGTCTCCTGCTTTCTGGTCAGTGCCACTGTCTCCAACCCATATAACATAGCTGGTCTCACTACCATCCTGTAGATCTTCCCTTTCACTCTTGCTGATAACCGTCTGTCACAAATCACTCCTGACACTCTTCTCCACCCATTCCACCCTGCCTACACTCTCTTTTTCACCTCTCTTCCACAATCCCCATTACTCTGTACTGTTGATCCCAAGTATTTAAACTCATCCACCTTCACCAGCTCTACTCCCTGCATCACCATTCCACTGACCTCCTTCTCATTTACACACATGTATTCTGTCTTGTTCCTACTGACCTTTATTCCTCTCCTCTAGAGAGCATATCTCCACCTCTCCAGGGTCTCCTCAACCTGCTCCCTACTATCGCTACAGATCACAATGTCATCAGCAAACATCATAATTCATGGGGACTCCTGTCTAATCTCGTCTGTCAGCCTGTCCATCACCATTGCAAATAAGAAAGGGCTCAGAGCCGATCCCTGATGTAATCTCACCTCCACGTTGAATGCATCCGTCACTCCTACCGCAGACCTCACCACTGTCACACTTCCCTCGTACATATCCTGTACAACTCTTACGTACTTCTCTGCCACTCCCGACTTCCTCATACAATACCACAGCTCCTCTCGAGGCACCCTGTCATATGCTTTCTCCAGGTCCACACAGAGATGTAATGCAAATCATTCTGGTCTTCTCTAAACTTCTCCATCAACATCCTCAGAGCAAACATTGCTTCTGTTGTGCTCTTTCTTGGCATGAAGCCATACTGCTGCTCACTAATCATCACCTCACTTCTTAACCTAGCTTCCGCTACTCTTTCCCATAACTTCATGCCGTGGCTCATCAGTTTTATCCCCCTGTAGTTACTACAGTCCTGCACATCCCCCTTACTCTTAAATATCGGCACCAGTACACTTCTTCTCCACTCCTCAGGCATCCTCTCACTTTCCAAGATTCCATTAAACAATCTAGTTAAAAACTCCACTGCCATCTCTCCTAAACACCTCAATGCTTCCATAGGTATGTCATCTGGACCAACGGCCTTTCCATTTTTCATCCTCTTTATAGCTGTCCTTACTTCCTCCTTGCTAATCCGTTGCACTTCCTGATTCACTATCTCCACATCATTCAACCTCTTCTCTCTCTCTCGTTCTCTTCATTCATTAGCCTCTCAAAGTACTCTTTCCATCTGCTCAACACACTCTCCTCGGTTGTGAGTGGATACAACTTATCATATGCCTTTTCCTTAGCCTTCGCCACCTCTCTCTTTACCTTGCGCCTTATCTCCTTGTACTCTTGTCTACTTTCTGCATCTCTCTGACTATTCCACTTCTTCTTTGCCATCCTCGTTCCTCTGTGTACTCTCCTGTATTTCCTCATTCCACCACCAGGTTTCCTTTTCCTCCTTCCTCTTTCCAGATGTCACGCCAAGCACCTTTCTTGCTGTCACCCTTACTACATCTGCTGTAGTTTCCCAGCTGTCTGGTAACTCTTCACTGCCACCCAGTGCCTGTCTCACCTCCTCCCTAAACTCAACTTTGCAGTCTTCCTTTTTCAACTTCTACCATTTGATCCTTGGCTCTGCCCTCATTCTCTTCCTCTTCTTGATCTCCAACATCATCCTACAGACCACCATCCTATGCTGCTTAACTACACTTTCCCCTGCCACCACTTTGCAGTCTTCAATCTCCTTCAGATCAACTCTTCAGCATAGGATGTAATCTACCTGTGTGCATCTTCCTCCAGTCTTGTACGTAACCCTATGTTCCTCCCTCTTCTTAAAATACGTATTCACCACAGCCATGTCCATCCTTTTGGCAAAATCCACTATCCTCTGACCTTCTTCATTCCTCTCCTTGACACCATACCTACCCATCACCTCCTCATCTCCACTGTTCCCTTCACCAACATGTCCATTGAAATCCGCTCCAATCACCACTTTCTGGCCCTTGGGTACACTGTTCATCACTTCATCCAACTCACTCCCTGGGTTTGTTTCCTGCCTTGTGCCCTGTGTTGGCTGGGATTGGCTCCAGCAGACTCCCATGATCTTGTAGTTAGGATATAGCAGGCTGGATAATGGATGGATGGATGGATGGAAATGTAGGTCAGAGTCAATAATTACCCCTAAATACTTTACCTCCTTCTTGATTTTTAATCCTAATGGATCAAGTTTATTTCTAAGATCCTCATTATATCCATTTTTGCCAATCACTAAAATTTCAGTTTTCTCCTTATTTAGTTTGAGAAAATTACTACTCATCCATTCAGAAACTCAAGTAAGACATTGGGTCAGTGAACCAAAAGAGTCGGGGTTGTCAAGCGCTGCAATTGTGTGTTATCATTGCAGAGGGTGCAAACCTATAAATACCTGGGAGTGCAGCTGGATGATAAATTGGACTGGACTGCCAATACTGATGCTCTGTGTAAGAAAGGACAGAGCTGACTATACTTCCTTAGAAGGCTGGCGTATAATAAGATGCTGCAGATGTTCTATCAGACAGTTGTGGCGAGCGCCCTCTTCTACGCAGTGGTGTGCTGGGGAAGCAGCATAAAGAAGAGGGACGCCTCACACCTGGACAAACTGGTGAGGAAGGCAGGCTCTATTGTAGGCACGGAGCTGGACAGTTTGACATCTGTGGCAGAGCGACGGGCACTGAGCAGGCTCCTGTCAATCATGGAGAATCCACTGCATCCACTAAACAGTGTCATCTCCAGACAGAGGAGCAGCTTCAGTGACAGACTGCTGTCAATGTCCTGCTCCACTGACAGACTGAGGAGATCGTTCCTCCCCCACACTATGCGACTCTTCAATTCCACCCGGGGGGGTAAACATTAAAATCATACAAAGTTATTGTCTGTCTGTATACCTGCATTGTTATCACTCTTTAATTTGATATTGTTCTTTATCAGTATGCTGCTGCTGGAGTATGTGAATTTTCCCTTGGAATTAATAAAGTATCTATCTATCTATCTATCTATCTATCTATCTATCTATCTATCTATCTATCTATCTATCTATCTATCTATCTATCTATCTATCTATCTATCTATCTATCTATCTATCAGCATAGCTCTGGTAGCTCATGTTATGCCCCGAGATAATCTGACGTAACGGAAGCATGTAAATCAAAAAGAACAGTGGACCCAGGATAGAGCCTTGTGGAACACCATATAGAATGTCATGTGTCCTTGAAGTATAATTACCAAGGCTGACAAAGAATTTTCTACCTGCCAGGTAGGAATCAAACCGATTTAAGACACTGCCAGAGAGGCCCATCCATTGACTAAGGCGATTTCTAAGAATATTGTGATCAATGGTTTTAAATGCGGCACTCAGAGCTAAGAGGATGAGAACAGATACAAGGCCTCTGTCTGCATTTACCCGCAAGTCATTTACTACTTTAAAGAGTGCAGTTTCTGTACTGTGATTTGTTCTAAAACCCAAATGAAACTTATCAAGAATAGCATGTTTATTGAGGTGGTTATTTATCTGCATAATGACTGCCTTCTCTAGGATTTTACTTAAGAAAGGCAGGTTAGAAAAAGGTCTAAAATTTTCAAAAGCAGAGGAGTCAAGATTATTTTTCTTGAGCAGGGGTTTAACTACAGCAGTCTTAAGACAGTCTGGGAAGACCCCCGTATCTAATGATAAGTTTACTATATCAAGAATACTGTCAATTAACACGCTAGATACTTCTTTGAAAAAACCTGTTGGTATTGGGTCAAGGACTCAGGTGGAGGGTCTCAGTTTCTTATTTTATATAAATCAGGCAAATCTATTCTGGTGAAAGAATTTAATTTGTTTAAAATGGAGTACCGGGGTTTAAGATCATTATTGGGGAGATGTACTATATTATTTCTAATATCATTAATTTTGTGATTAAAAAAAGCCTTACAAGTTTCACTGGACGTTTTTTGGAGGCATTCCATTGAGTGACCTGAGTTTAAGAAAAATGTCAATGTGTACTAAACATTTTGTATAATCCTGGGTGGTAGAAGTATTCATGATGAAATCCACTGTCACGTACTCCTAGAGTCTGTGTGGTGGTGACAATATTAGCCCTTCTGCGCTAACCATTTAAGGATTTATCTCAATTGCAAGAAGCATACAAATTGACAAATTTCACTACATTTTGTACATAGGTCAGCGGAAATATTTGGCAGGATTCCTGTTATGATTTTGATAGTATAGGCAGAAATTAGTTGGTTAACTCAGCCTTAGTCAGGACCTCACCTCTGACCTTGTCGCCATGGGTGTCCCTTCCGGGAGTACATGGCTCCTAACAGCATCATACAGGGGATCATTGATCACGTAAACCACTCTGCCACATTAAGGCACTGACTCAGTAGAGTGGGGACAAATAATAAACCATCTAGAAACACCCATGGGTGGGGCTTCAGTTTTTAAAACTTTCAAAACCAAGTCTTTATGTCCATTGGATCATGAATTTATATTGCAGCTATAATTTTTCTTGGGAAGGAGTTATAGGTTTTATTAATTTCACTTGGATCATACTAATGAGAGAGAGCATCTGCTTTTGCATTCTTTTCACAGGCTGAATAAGAAATTACAAAATTTAAACAGCTGAAAATAATGCTTATTGCACTCATGTAGCATTTAGACAGTCTTCAGGTAAGCTAGATTTTTATGCTCCGTGAAGATCATGAAAGGTCATTCTGTAACCTCCATTATAATGGCTCTGTTCTGCAGAAGCAGAAGTACTGCTAATTCTTGACTCCCTACGCTATACTTTTGTTCAGCTGAAGAATGTTTCTTGGAAAAGTAAGTTCAAGGGTGCAACTTTCCTCTGTTAGGATTTCAGCTTTGTTTTGTCTTTTAGAACATTTGTCTTTGTTTTTGCCTTTTGATCTTCACTCTCTTACCCTTTGTCAATTAGGACTCTCCTTTAATACATTAGTTAAATGGGTATTTACTGGAAAGTTCTGTTATTGTTTAGTTTAGTTTTACAATCTTTTGACCATTTTTAATTGTTGGATTCTTGTCTCATAAATTATTTTCTGGCATTTAGGATTTTGAACGTACAGTTTGAGGATTATCATATTAGGTAAAATTACTCCTTTGTTTACTTTACTTCAGTTTTGAATTATAGGTTTGGTATTTTCGTCTTTAGCTACTTGAATAAACCCTAGGTTTTATTCATAACTTATTTAATAAGAAAATTGTATACATTTATTTTTTTGCTGGGTAAGGGTTTTGGCCTTCCCATTTTGGAAAATAATCATAATAGCCACAATAACCACCACTGTGTTTAAAATCTGCCTACACCTAAATGCTTATAATTATATTCAGAAGAAAGTTGAAGTTCTTTGCAACAAAAAGAAATGGGACACAATTATATTGTAACAACCTGGTAGTGCAAGAGAAAGAAAAATTGAATTATCATTCTGACAACGATGGTGGTATTTGATCTGCCAAGGGTTATTGGTTCCTTCATGACTGAACCTGTTGTCTCCCTTTTTGGCTGCTCTGCAACACTTCTCCAATCTTCTGAAGATCCGTACACTCCCTGATGCCTCATGTTGTGTCAGAACACACATCTCATTTTCTCTGCATTATACTGCTCTTCTGCTGGGGTCAGAAGGAGCTTTATCTGCCTCACCTTCCTTGACTCTACGAGCCAGTCCAAAGCCAGAATCCCACCTAAGGCTCACCGGTGGCCACACACTGAGACCATCGGACTTTAGTCCTGGAACCATGCCCTAAAGTGCTTTAAGTACGTGTTCTAATCCACACTCTTTGGAGTTACTTTTACTGGCAGCTTCCCCACTGCATCTGATTGTCCACAGCCATATCCACAGAAATGCGTCCCTCTCAGGTTCTGACCAAGGATGATAAAATATTGACAATTGTATAAACAAATGTATAAACAGACATCCCATCCCTTCAGACAACAGTTCAAACTACTTTTAACAAGCTCAATGAATGAAAAAAAAAAACCTGAAGTACAGAAGGCATCTCAAAATTGTTCCAACTTGAGCTTGTGGAGGCTACCACTAAAATCAAACTGCTAATGTATTTCGGGACCAACTGTAACAGCTGTTTGTTCTTCAGGACAAAGAAGAGCAATACTATAAATTTAAAAAAAAAGATACAACTAAAAGGAGGGAAAAAAAACAAAAAATGAACAATAAATAATAATAATCTATACCTGTTCATATCATGTTCCAAATCCTTCTCAGTCATAGGAATGCCTCCTGAAATATTCTAGAGAAACGTGTGAGACGTTCGTAGCATTTTTTTAAACACAAAATAAACACTATTAGATTTGATATAATACATTCCTCCAAAGTTTTTCCTGTTGAAAATCAGCATGCTCATTTTAGTAAATTAAATTCCTTCACTCAAATACTTTTTCCTGAAGTCAACAGTTATTTTGCAACTAAAACTCTCCACTTGTGTCCTTGATCCAGTCCCAACAGGCTTTTTTAAAGATGTCTCCCATATGCTAACTTAAAGTGTACTTGACATAGTTAACACGTCATTAGGTACGGGAATCTTCCCAGATTGTCTAAAAACTGCAGTAGTTAAACTCCTGCTTAAGAAAAATAATCTCAACTCCTCTGTCTTTGACAACTTTAGGACAATTTCTAACTTGCCTTTTTAAGTAAAATCCTAGGAAAAGCAGTTTGGCAGCAGTTCTATTCTTGATAGGTTTTAGTCAGGTTTTAGAGCAAATCATGATACAGACTGCACTGGTTAATAGAGTAAATTACTTGTCGGTTAATGTGGACAGCGGCCACATATCTGCTCTTGTTCTCTTAGACTTGAGTGTAGCATTTGTATCCGTAGACTAAAGTATTCTAATAAATTTCCATAGACAATGGGTGGGTCTCCCAGCCAGTGTTTTAAACTGTTTTCAATATGATTTAACAGGTATAAAATTCTTTGTTAGTTGCGCTGATTGTGTGGATCATGTGTCCATGATGTTGTATACAGCGTACTACAAGGCTCTGTTCTGGGCCCACTGTTATTTTCAATCTACATGTTCCCATGATGTCAGGTTACCTCAAAACACAAAGTGAACAATCACAGCTATGCAAATGACACAAAGCTTTACGTATCCATAGCACCTGATGACCCTGATGCTCTTGGCTGTCTGATCCAATATCTTACTTGTATTTCTGAATGAATGATTAGTAACTTCGTCAAGCTAAATGAACAAAAAACAGAAATCTTAGTGGTTGGAAAAAATGGAAATAGATCTTTGAAATAAACTTGATCCCTTAGCAATACAAGTCAAGGCATAAGTAAAGAATTTAGGTGTAGTCATGTACTGCGACCTAAATTTTGAATCACATTTTAATCATACTATCAGAACTGCATTTTTCTACTTAAAGAACATTGCAAAAGTTACACTGAGAAGTTAATTCATGCTTTTGTTTTTAGAAAATGTCACAAGAATTGACAGAAGGCACAAAAAGGTTTGGGGCAGCCACCCGTATATAATGCCCTGGCTGCAAAAGGATAGGATTTTGTGGAGTCGTGTCTGGTTCAAAGTCCAAAACAGAACTGATGACATGTGGCAAAGATGGCAGCTTTAAAGATCTGGACCGGAAGTGACGTCATCCTGGAAGGCGGAACTGGAAGTGACATCATCATGGGCGACGAAACGGAGGATGGCATCATCACAGACAACAGAACCAGAAGTGACGTAATCTGGGCAGGAAGTGACATCATCACGGGAGCCGGAACCCTGTGGAATTTCCCATGAATGGTCTGCAGAGGACTGAGAGAAAAAGTCAGCGCACCTCCCCATCCCCTGGTCAGACATGGAATAATAATAATAATTCATTACATTTATATAGCGCTTTTCTCAGTACACTATTCGATCCCTTTAGCTGCCTTCCATGCGCACGTGTGTGACAAAAGACATCAGGCAGTTTTAGTTATTTCAGAATGCAACAGCAAGAATTTCAAGCTAGAAAAACAAAACTTTGATGATGCTTTTTTTTACCTTTTGATGTTTTTTAAATCTTTTTTTGTAGTTTGACTATGAAGTCATTGTTGTATATGTTCAGCTTGATTGTATGAAATGTTATTTTGCTTCAAATAAAAGAAAAAAAGAAAATTTATTCCAAGAGCTAAGTTGAATGAATTGGTGAGGTGGCCTCTTGCTGTTATGCACCAAATATCTGGAATACTTTACCAATAGAGATACACAAGACTAACACTGTGGAATACTAAAAAAAATAAAACTCCAATGAAACGCTTTTATTTTGACTTTTTCATAGCTACATTTTTATTGCACACCCAAATAGACTCTAGATGCATAGAACTATCATATAATATAGAATATATATTCTACACTGCCTGCTTTAAATCCTCTGGGATGGAGCTTGGAAAGAATGAGAAACCACTTAAGAACAATTATGTTAAACAGAGTGCCTAGTGGGGACTGGTCAGTCTTTTAGCACTTGAACCTCTACTGTATACAGTATATGGACTCTACTCATCTATTAATTATACAGTATATTGTCACACAAATGCGCATGGGAGGCAGCTAAAAGGACCAAATGAAGATAGGCAGGGTGTGCTCACTCTTTCGCCGTTATCTCTGCAAACCAAACACGTGAAATTCTGCCTGGTTCCGGCCATGATGACATCACGTCCAGGTCTGACCACGATGACGTCACCTCCGGGTCCGGCTATGAAGACGTCACTTCCAGTTCTGGCCACAATGACGTTGCTTCTGGTTCCCTGCCTTTTAATCCAGACCACTTCCTATGTTTTCTCAGTTCTATGTTGGACTCAATCCTGTACACATCCGTGCAACCTATTTTGCTTTTTGCAGCCAGGGCTCAAGTATACGAGTGGCTGTCCCAAACCTTTTTTCTGTGTGTCAAGTCTATTTATTTCACAATGTCTATTTTTATGTAAATCTGTATTGATTTACTTTTTATTTATTTGTTAGTATTCTTAACTAGTTACATTTTTTCTTTTCTTGTAAATTTTCCTTTAGACATCCTGTAAAGCACTTTGAGCTTGTGTACTAGAATGTGCTACAAATAATGTTATTGGTGTTGCTGTAAAATCACTGGAGATTCAGAAGTCATGTGAATTACTATGATGTCTACAAAGAAGATAACAGATTTAGGTCCATTGCCTATCAAGGTAAAAAAAAATGACCTGAGATGAGGAAAAAGAAATTTAACTCAAGATATTTGTCAAAAGGTACACTCAAAACAAAATGTTCTACAAACAGAAACATTAGAATAGAACAAACATCAACTGATTCAGGCATGTTTATTGGTTTCATTAGGTCCATGGGATTTACTGCATTACACTTAAAGATCCTGGCTGATATAGTTTGTAACAGATCCATCCATCCATCCATCCATCCATCCATCCATCCATCCATCCATCCGTCCTCTTCCACTTATCCGAGATCGGGTCGCAGGGGCAGCAGCTTGAGCAGAGATGCCCAGACTTCCCTCTCCCCAGCCACTTCTACTAGATCTTCCGGGGGAATCCCGAGGCGTTCCCAGGCCAGCCGAGAGACATAGTCCATCCAGCGTGTCTTAGGTCTTCCCCGGGGCCTCCTCCTGGTTAGACATGCCCGGTATACCTCACCAGGGAGGCGTCCAGGAGGCATCCTGATCACATGCCAGAGCCACCTCATCTGACTCCTCTCGATGCGGAGGAGCAGCGGCTCTACTCTGAGTCCCTCCTGGATGACTGAGCTTCTCCCCCTATCTTTAAGGAAAAGCCCAGACATCCTGCGGAGGAAACTCATTTCAGCTGCTTGTATTCGCAATCTCGTTCTTTTGGTCACTACCCACAGCTCATGACCATAGGTGAGGGTAGGAACATATATCGACTGGTAAATTGAGAGCTTTGCCTTATGGCTCAGCTCCTTTTTTCACCATGACAGACCGATGCAGAGTCCGCATCACTGAGGATGCCACACCGATCCGCCTGTCGATCTCCCACTCCATTCTTCCCTCATTCGTGAACAAGACCCCAAGATACTTGAACTCCTCCACTTGGGGCAGGATCTCGCTCCCAACCCTGAGAGGGCACTCCACCCTTTTCCGAATGAGGACCATTGTCTTGGATTTGGAGGTGCTGTTTTCCTTCCAAGCCGCTTCACACTCGGCTGTGAACCAATCCATAGAGAGCTGAAGATCACGGCCTGATGAAGCAAACAGGACAGCATCATCTGCAAAAAGCAGTGACCCAATCCTGAGCCCACCAAACGGTACCCCCTCAACACCCTGGCTGCATCTAGAATATCTATCCATAAAAGTATGAACAGAATCGGTGACAAAGGGCAGCCCTGGCGGAGTCCAACTCTCACCGGAAACAGGTTCGACTTACTGCCGGCAATGCAGACCAAGCTCTGACACCAGTTGTACAGCCCTTATCAGGGGGTCCGGTACCCCATACTCACCGAGCACCCCCCACAGGATTCCACAAGGGACACGGTCGAATGCCTTTTCCAAGTCCACAAAAACACATGTAGACTGGTTGGGCAAACTCCCATCCGCCCTCCAGGACCCTGCCAAGGGTGTAGAGCTGGTCCACTGTTCCGCGACTAGGACAAAAACCACACTGTTCCTCCTGAATCAGAGGTTCAACTCTCCGACGGACCCTCCTCTCCAGGACTCCCGAATAGACTTTTCCAGGGAGGCTGAGGAGTGTGATCCCTCTGTAGTTGGAACACACCCTCTGGTCCCCTTTCTTAAAGGGGGGGACCACCACCCCGGTCTGCCAATCCAGAGGCACTGTCCCTGTTGTCCATGCGATGTTGCAAAGGCATGTCAACCAAGACAGTCCTACAACATCCAGAGCCTTGAGGAACTCCAGGCGTATTTCATCCACCCCTGGGGCCCTGCCACCAAGGAGTTTTTTGACCACCTCAGTGACCTCAGTCCCAGAAATGGGCGAGCCCACCTCCGATTCCCCAGGCTCTGCTTCCTTATTGGAAGGCATGTTAGTGGATTGAGGGGGTCTTCGAAGTACTCCCCCTACCGACCCACAGCGTCCAAGATGAGGTAAGCAGCGCACCATCCCAGCTACATACAGTCCTGTTAGGACTCCTTCTTCAGCTTGACGGCATCCCTCACCCCCGGTGTCCACCAACGGCTTCGGGGATTGCCGCTACGACAGGCACCGACCACCTTACGGCCACAGCTCCGGTCAGCCGCCTCAACAATAGAGGCACGGAACATGGCCCATTCTGACTCAATATCCCCCACCTCCCTCTGGACATGGTCAAAGTTCTGCCGGAGGTAGGAGTTGAAGCTACTTCTGACAGGGGACTCTGCCAGATGTTCCCAGCAGGCCCTCACAATACGTTTGGGCCTACCAGGCCTTCCCGGCAACTTACCACCGGCAGTGATCAGTTGACAGCTCCGCCCCTCTCTTCACCCAAGTGTCCAAGACATGTGGCCGCAAGTCCAACAACACGACCACGTGTCAATCATCGAACTGAAGCCTAGGGTGTCCTGGTGCCAAGTGCACATATGAACACCCCTATGCTTGAACATGGTGTTCGTTATGGACAATCCGTGATGAGCACAGAAGTCTAATAACAAAACACCACTCGGGTTCAGATTGAGGGGGCCATTCCTCCCAATCACGCCCTTCCAGGTCTCACTGTCATTCCCTATGTGAGCATTGAAGTCTCCCAGCAGAACGAGGGAGTCCCCAGAAGGTGTGCCCTCTAGCACCCCCTCTAGGGACTCCAAAAAGGGTGGGTACTCCAGACTGCTGTTAGGACCCATCCCCCCACCCGAAGGCAGAGGGAGACTACCCTCTCGTCCACTGGGGTAAACCCCAATGAACAGGCTCCAAGTCAGGGGGGGCAATAAGTATGCCCACACCTGCTCTGCGCCTCTCACCGGGGGCAACTCCGGAGTGGTAGAGAGTCCACGCTGTGCGTCGAGGTGAGCCCAACTATATACTAGCCAGAACTTCTCGACCTCGCGCACTAGCTCAGGCTCCTTCCCCTCAGAGAGGTGACATTCCACATCCCATGAGCCAGCTTCTGTAGCCGAGGATCGGACCACCAAGGTCCCCGCCTACGGCCACCACCCAACTCACACTGCACGCAACCTCCTTGGCCCCTCCTACAGGTGGTGAGCCCATGGGAAGGGGAACCCATGTTGCCTCTTCGGGCTGTGCTCGGCTGAGCCCCATGGATGCAGGCCCGGCCACCAAGCACTCGCCATTGAGCCCCACCTCCAGGCCTGGCTCCAGAGGGGAACCCCAGTGGACCCTCGTCGGGGCGAGGGAAAACGCTGTCCAAAGTTTTTATTTGTCATGGGTAGGTTTTTTGAACCACTTTTTGTCTCGTCCCTCACCTAGGACCAGTTTGCCTTGGGTGACCCTACCAGGGGCATAAAGCCCCTGACAACAGAGCTCCTAGGATCTTTGGGACACACAAACCCCTCCACCACTATAAGGTGGCGGCTAGAGGAGGAGGGTTTGTAACAGAAGGGTTTTTAAATATCCACCCTTAATGCATTGCTTATTTATGAATATTTGACGTTGAGGAGTGACTGACTCAGTATCTTATACCCATTAGCACTTTGTAGGTAAGTACTAATGGGAATAAAGATACTGGGTCAGTCACTTAGTGTCTCCAACTTAATGGCATCTCCCTTACCTTGAATGAGTTGCTACGGTATTACCCAGCTCCCCTAGGTAGTGACTACATGTTCCGACCTGTTGACCAAAAGATACTGTACCTTTTTTCTGTCCTTTCAGGCCTCACTTACCTATTTAAAGAAAGCTGTTTGTTTCTTTGAGTCACTAATTAATTCTTAAACAATAATTTACAGTTATCAAAATATGAAATACTAGCTGTGCTACCCATCTAAGACGGGTTGGAATCTAAATAATCAAAACAGATCAGAGTGTTATCATTTGCAGAATACCATACTGTATACTGCAATGTATTTCATAATGCATGCAGTAATAAAATGCATTGGATTTTATCATTCCAACAGATGGCACATCACAAACATTTGTAGCAATAAAATACATTATTACAAATTCTTTGTGATGTGCCATCAGTTGGAATCACAAATGCAACGCCTTTATTTACACTATGTTGTACAGTGGAACCTCAGTTCACAACCATAATTCGTTCCAAAACTCTGGTCGTAACCCGATTTGGTCATGAACCGAAGTAATTTCCCCATAGGATTGTATGTAAATACAATTAATCCGTTCCAGGACCATACGAACTGTATGTATACATATATTTTTTTTTAAGTTTTTAAGCACAAATATAGTTAATTAAACCATAGAATGCACAGTGTAATAGTCAACTAAATGTAAAAACATTGAATAACACTGAGAAAACCTTGAACAACAGAGAAAACTAACACTGCAATAGTTCGCGCTATAGCGCTACCAACCACTGGCTAAAAACACTTTTTTTAATGAGTTTTAAGCACAGGGAAAAAAATGAACATTTGGAAAAAATCCGTAATTTAATAAACCAACTAGAAAAGTAACATTGCAACAATGCATGCTACGAACCGATCGCTGTAAACAGAAGTGAAAACAAAATCAAGCCCAGTGCATTCTTTAACTGCCTTCCTACCTTATGCGTCCAGCTCTCTCTCTCGTGCACCTGTGTGTGTGTGTCTCTCTCTCGTGTGCTCTCTCTCGTGTGTGGTGATCTTTCACTCTCTCTCTCTTCCTCGCTGCACAGGAAATGCACAGGGAGTGACTGAACACGTACAAACCGAAAGGGAAAATGGCTTGTTCGTATACCGAGTGTGTGGTCGTGAACAGATGCAAAAGTTTGGCAAACTTTTTGGTCGTAAACCGATTTGTATGTGTTCCGAGACGTTCGTGAACCAAGGTTCCACTGTATGCCATTTGGTATGGGATTTTTAAAAGCAGTGCTATTGTTTGTGATGCACCATATATTGGATTGACAAATGCAATGCACTTTCTACTACAAATGCTTATGATATGGCATCTGTTGAAACTAGGGGGCTCCGCCCCCTGCTCGCTTTGCTCGCCAACCCCTGGTGTTGGGAAATTACAAAGAGCGTGATATATGAATGAGATATAGCATAGTGTGAAGGTGTAGATGACGCAGATAGGAAGCAAACAATAAAGTGTTTGGTACAATGTAAAGGTTTATTGGAAAATTTCTTTGTAAACAACATTAGTAGTAAAGATGGTGTCTTGTCCTTGAATGAGTTTTCCTTGGCATGGAGCACTTATGACCTTACTTTAACGTCAGATGAACGTCGAAGTTGTGAGAAGGCCACATAAAGTTGTCCCATGTACAAAAACGGGCTCAGATAGGTAGATGACAACCTTGTGCATGGTTTGTCCTTGTGATTTGTTGATGGTCATGGCAAAGGCAGGTTTAATGGGGGAATTGTTTCCGTTTAAGTGTAAAAGGTAATTCCAGGTCAGAACTTGTAAGGTCAATTTTAGGAATTAGAACAGTATTGTTAGCATGTGATCCTGTAAGAACTGTTGCTTGAATAACATTGTGTGTTTATGGTGTAGACGGACTAAACGTGTACTATTGCATAAACCCTGTTTAGTGTTAAGGTTTCTTAATAGCATGAGTATTGTTCCGTTTTTTTAGGCTAAGACTGTGTTGTGGTAATCCGGCTGGGTTAATAGTGTTCAAATATGCTAAAGGGAAATTAAGATGGTCATTGTCGTCATCAGAGTCAACTTTGTCAGAGCTTTGAAAGAGGTGTGACTCTACTGGAAGTAATGAAATGACCTGGTTATTAATGTGATCAACAGTAATATTTTTTGGACATAATATACTTCGTTGTGTTAAAAGGGGGCATTTGGTCTAATGAGACCGCTGTTCCAAATATCTCCGTAAGTAAGTCGTCGCAGATGAAGGGTTGAGGAATTGTAATAATATCTGGGTGAAGTCCATCTGTATTGGTGAGTGTACAATGTTCTAGTTGTAATAACCAATTGTTATATTCGGGATCTGGAAATCGCATGTTTTGTACCAAGTGTATCTTTAGAAAGCAATGCCAATTGTTCGCGTAACATTTTTTGTTCCGCGGTTTTAGAAGCGCGCCAAGGTGAATTTTTTTTTTTGATGCGGGTTCGTGTTTGTGGTCCCGTTACTCGAGCCGTCTAGTTTTGTATCTGTGATCGTGAATTGATGACTTGTTTGATCTTTATCGTTAGGAATATGGATAAGTAATAAGTAGGATCGAACTCACTGTTAATATGCGGACTGTTCGTTTCTTCGTATTATCACCAATCAGGTCTCGCACCTGTATATGTATTGTAGTTCGGTCTCGTGTTGTTTATATGACGTCGTCACGTATTTTAAGGTGGACTGAATAATAGCTGAGCGCATGGCATGTGGAGCAATAGGTAAGCACTGTCTAAAATCTACTCCTAATAAAAGTACCTTTCCTCCAAAGGGAATATTATTATTCATCAACGCAATGCCAATTGTCCGCGTATTTTAAGGTGGACTGAACAATAGCTGAGCGCATTGTAAGTGGAGTAATAGTTAAGAACTGTCTAAAATCTCCTCCTAATAAAAGTACCTTTCCTGCAAAGGGAATATGCTTATTCATCAACGTTTGTTAGAAGTTTATCAATGGTGTTGAGTAAGTGACTGGATGCCATTGTACATTCATCTATAATTAATAGTGTGGCCAGACGGATGTCACGTGCATTGTTACTGTGCATTGTCATAGTGGATACCGATGTTTCTGTGATTGGGACCGGTATTTGGAATAAGGAGTGACATGTGTTTTTGGAGCCGAGACATTTTTTCTTCCGCGGTTTCAGAAGCGCTTTGTAGGTGCCGACGTTGATTTGTGCATATTTGTGTTCTTGATTTGTTTCAGGGTGCACTGTTCCAATGCGATGTAATATTTGTCCACATACGCGAAAGCAGTATGGGTCATTGCCTTTTGGTGACCTGATATTTACTCCGGTAGATGCAAAATCAAATGAACTATTGTAGGATGTAATGCAGTTCATAAAGTTTTTACTTTCAGGTACTTCGTTAGTTAGAAGCTTCTGTAGATATGCAGGATATGAATGTAAAGGAGGCAGTGTAATTTGACATTTTTGACAACAACGTGTAAATTCATTACTTGTATTGCCATTTGTTTCTTCAGGGAAGTTAAGTGAATGACAATGATTGCAAATGACATTCATTAATCCAATGAATTTTCATGAAAAGTGGACTTATTATTGAACACGTTGTCAGCTAACTGGAGCAATCGTTAGTGTGGTCGTGGGTCTGAATCGTCCTTTTTGTGTACGTTTCGCGTGCTATGTCCGTAGTCTGTCCCGTTTCGGTGTCCAATGGGCTTTGTGTGGCGCTCTCGGCTTGTTTTTTTTTTGTGTGCTGGGGGGCTTGTTGCCTGAGTTTTTATTTCTGTTAGTGGAGGGGGGTGTTTGTGTGTCCGTGGGGCTGAATCGTCCTTTTTGTGTGCGAACTGTTTCGTGTGCTATGTGTGCCTGCGTGTGACTCCTTTGTTTTTGGTGTCCTAGGGGCGCGTGGCCTCATTTCTTATTTCAGTTACTGGAGGGGGGCTTTGGGTGTCGTGGGTCTCAATCCTCTTCTTTGTGTGTGTCCCGTTTCGTGTGCAATGGCTTCGTGCGTTTACGTTGCATTCCATCTGGCCGGTTTCCGTTGCTTGGAGGGGGGGGGGGGTTTGTGGGGTGCCTGCGCAGTACGTCTTTTGTGGCCACGGCCCATGGCCGGATGTCCCTGCGTCCATCCGGTTTAGCATTCTCAGTTAGTAATATGGATGACAGAGACATAGCAACTGGATGGACACACAGACACTTATACTTTTATTAATGAGGATTAATCTACATCACTCACTCTTAAGTTACTATATTGCCCATGTGGCTTTGGAGGTTTTCCGTAGAACTTTAGGGTAGCTTTTGGCAGCCAGCTACACAGTCACAATTATTATCAGAACACTTTGAAACACAAAACATTGTATTCTTTATTAGCACAGTGCAGTCATTAGCATTCCATTTCAAACTGCCTCTTGTTTTTTTGGTTATAAAGACCTGTACTAAACATATTCGTCTTGTTAGGTGTCTTCAGTTACTAAGATAAGGATTGGAGGAGATCAAGGATTGATTCTAGCCTATCGAGAATTATGTATACAAGTAATGCTGAGTTCACAAAAACTTTCTTCTGTTATACACATCCCATGTTGTAGTATTATAAACCATTCAACATTCATTACTGAGTTTTGCAAGAAAACATTTAGCAGAGTGCAGAAAGTTCTTGAGTGCTTCATGAGCTGAAAAGGTCTAGATGTTTCAGTGACACCAGTCCATCTGCCAAGGAATGCAAGTTCATGTGTTAAACAATGAAAGACTGCAGACTTTCACAGCAAAAAACATAAGTTAGAGCTCCATGTGGGCATTCGTGTATGCCTGTGAGGGACTTCTTCTCAGTGATGATAAAGAATGTGACGGCGATTCATCATACCACGATGCTATTAGAACATTCAAACATTAGAACAGTCTAGACGAGAACAGATCATTCAGCTCAACAAAGCTCACCAGTCTTATGCTGACAGTGTTCATGTTGCGAACATCATGGGGTTAGGTGCATCTTGTTCCCAATGTCTAATTGTTATTTTGAAGATATTTCCCATGGTCTGTAAAAATAGGAAAGTGAAGTCACCAGTCTTGTTAGGCACATAGTGCATGCTATTGCTGTCTATTATTTCTCAATTACCAATCCTGTTATTGGGATGAACCTGTAGCAGTGCTACTGAGATGACTTCAGTTCTCAGCAGTCAGCAGAAGTGTGAAGAGATCAAAGAGACAAGACCTCGATCGGCATACACTTCTAAAGAATTTGGGATTCAGAGGTAATGGTTCAGAGCAGAACTACAGCAACCTTTTGTACTTAGTGAATATGTGTCACTAAAAATGGCTTTTTTTCATGATGCCGGTCTGGAGTACAAGGTGACGTGGCTTTTGCTTGTAGAGTGTGTATCTGTGTATTATGTAATTGGTTTACTTAAGGTAGGCATATCCTAAATGATTGCATTCTTGTAGGTAATTTGTTGCATACTAGCATGAACTGAGCATGAGCTTCTTGCCACAGCAATCTCTTCAGTATTACAATTCTAGCAGTTGGACTTTGCCCAACAACTCCAAGGGTGTATGCCTCATTGTCCAGGGTGATTTTTCTCTTTGCTGTTATCTGTTCCTTCTGATCTCTCCAAGATATTTGTTGTGAATTGAAAATGAAATAGGCATTGTTTATATTGCAGTCACTGACTAAACCAGAGGTTCCCAACTCTAGAGGGTCCCAGTGGCTGCAGGTTTTCATTCTAAGCCTTTTCTTAATTAATTAGTGACCTGTTTTTGCTGCTAATGAACTTCTTTTGAATTAATTTTATTTGGCTTTCTCTTGAAGACTCAGACCCCTTAATTGTTTCATTTTCTTTAATTAGCAGCCAAACAATAATGAAAAGTAAGAAAGGTCTCAGGAATACTGAGGTCTTCTCAGGTCCCCAAAACACTTTTAACAGTCTTCTTAGAAAAGAGAAAATCAACAATTTCGTAAATGTCTGCTATTACACAATGAGAGCAGCAACAAGCCTTGGAATTTAAGAATGCGCTTAATTAATAAGAAGAATCAGACCCTAATTAAGCAACTGGTTGGAGTGAAATTGGTTGGATTTGAGGCCCTGACTTAGTTGGTCTTCTATTGCCTCACTCACTTCACATTTCATTTCTGTTTGGGTGCCATTTAAAGAAAGAAATGGAGCAATTCAGAGATGCAATGAAGAAATTCAGGGGAACAAATCTTAAAAAACAAGTCAATTAGAATTAATTCAAAAGAAGTTAATTAGCAGCAAAAACAGATCACTTATTAAGAAAAGGGTTAGAATGAAAATCTGTAGCCACAGGGGCCCTCCAGGACTGGAGTTGGGGACCCCTGGACTAAACCCTCCTCCTTTTAAAAATTCATTTATTGTCATTTTCACAGCCACCAGCAGATGGCATGTGAATGTCAAAAGAATCTTGCTTGCAGTGTGTTTTTATTTTGTTAATGAATTTAATAAAATGAATTCTGATAATAAGGACTTCAAATAACTTAGTAACTTGAACTCTTAGAGTAAGAAGGTAAACTAAGCATTGAAATGACACCTCTTAGCATTTAAGTTTATAAGATTTCATAGTAACAGTAAGACTTAAGTGTTTAACCAACACTGGAGCAGTAATGGAGCCCCTTAATTATTATGGGGTATTTTACACAGCATCCTCTTATATGTGATGTTGTGTAACTCATGCAGCCACAAAAAGTATGTTTACAATACTCTGTACATATTCTAGGTCAACATAACAGCAGGCATGAAATACAGTGGCAGAATTTCACATTCTTCATTGTCTTGTAAAGTTGTAAAACAAGCTATTAATGTGATTTTGGATCTAAAAATTATACATAAATCAAAAATTATTTTACTTACCAAAATCCACCAATAACTTTGTTCATTTCAACTTGGCACTGCGCTTGCTTAAAATAGTTATTTTCCCTGCATATTCACATATATTATGCATTTTGGACATTTGGTTTACAAATTCACATTAAGGAAAATTCATTTAACAAACTTTTTCTGTAACAGTCCAGATAGTGCATTCAAAACAGTAACAGTAAATCAGAGGAAGCTACTATTTCTAGAAAGAATTAAAAAAAGATTTTTGATTAAAGTTACAACAAATAAATCTAATGCCCAGAACCATCTAATAGTATGAGCCTCTTTTGAACAGATTGTATACGCTTTTTAGCTTAACCTGCATGATTACCAAAATGCCTGGCACTAAATATCATTTTTTAACTTTGATTCAGATTTTAGCTCAAATGCAAAGCTGAATATGTCAATAGGGCATGCAGATACTACAAATCTATCTATGCTTAGTGCTATTTGTCTCTTTCAAAGTCCAAGCAGTGAAAGACACCTTTTTTAAACACATTTCTAATTCTTATATGGAAAAAGAATGTCCTTGAATTCTCTTAACACCAATCAGTCTTAAAGACTTAAAGAGCACTTTGTAATTAATTTTGAAGGCATCTAACAGAACACGACCTTGTTATTTTCACTTCAATACATTACTCAAGTCTAAACTTCCATCACCATTGTAAGTTTAAGCATACTTGTGAAGTGTATGCTTATTCCTTCTGGGCCAACAATTTAACACTGTAAAGTGATTAAATTCACAAGGAAAGATTTATGAAGTCACAAATGTATTATGTTTTCCTGAGAAACATATTTTTTTTCCCTCTTAGCCTATGTAATTGAGTGTGTATTCATATAAGTTATATATTGTATAAAGGTATTTTAGGGTGGCATGGTGGAGCAGTGGTAGTGCTGCTGCCTTGCAGTTAGGAGACACGGGTTTGCTTCCCGGGTCCTCCTGTGTGGAGTTTGCATGTTCTCCCTGTATCTGTGTGGGTTTCCTCCCCACAGTCCAAAGACATGCAGGTTAGGTGCATTGGTGACCCTAAATTGTCCCTAGTGTGTGCTTGGTGTTTGTGTGTGTGTGTGTGCGCCCTGCGGTGGGCTGGTGCCCTGCCTGGGGTTTGTGCCCTGTGTTGGCTGGGATTGGCTCCAGCAGACCCCCGTGACACTGTAGTTAGGATATAGCGGGTTAGATAATGGATGGATGGATAACGATATTTTAGCTAAGAGTGGCCAAAAATCCATATCTTAGCAAAATGAGAAATTCTGACAGTCTTGATAGATGTATGTGTACATACTTTTCAGACTGAAAGTCATAATTTACCAAAATACTAAGGTATTAATGAGTAACTGTGGACACAGGCACACCCCCTATCCATTAAAATTCAATCATCGATTCACCTCTCCTGCTTGAACCAATGAAAATACAGCTTGCTCATCTATTGGACAATCGGTCAGTTGGTCACTTACTCCAGTGCTACAAGACGCATGTTTTCCCTATCCTCTATTTCAAATTAACTACTTTAACCATGCATACATGCCAAACCTGCTTACCCAATGCTGAACTCAGCATCGACTCACCAAACAGGCAGAATTGTCATCACTCTAGGCAATATTCTTAAAGAGATAGAATCACTTATTACACACAGACATTACCATTAATACACAGACATAAAATTACATTTTGTGTTCCTAGCAATTGTGTATGAGAAAAAGACACACATATGATATACCATTCAACTCATCTTAATGTCTAGTTATGCAATATGGCAAGCATTTTTGGGGCTGCCTTCTTGGCCCTCAGAACCCCCAAAAAATCATTTTTAGGTCATTTTGGACTATATTTTGATAAAGAGCAAACCAATAGGTGTTTTCAGCAAAAATGATCAGAAGAACTGGAAAATGTGCAGGCCACATCAACCAAATCCAAGGGGTTCACTCCCTAATGAGATATGAGGGGTTATAATGTACTCATTTTCATAAAACTTTGAAAATATTGGCATTTGGGATGTCGCTTTATGCAGTTCCAAGGTTTCTGATCACGAATATGATAATATTTTTGATATTTATTCTTTACTGGGTTCCCAGAAGGTTAAAAGTGATAAATTCCAAACATAAGCACGTGGAGTATCATATTTTAGTGTTGTTTTAAACTATGGTTTGCAACCCGTGATATCTTAACTTGGGTAGCACTGAGTCATGAATCACAGTAATACTGAATTGGAAAGGGTTGCAAACAGTTTGTCTTGTGATGGTTTCACCACAGGCAAGGGGAAACCGAACAACCCAACAGGACAACAATCAGTAGCAATTCTCCAAGAGATGCTCCGTAGCGAATGTGGGTTACGAAGACACAAAAAGGCAAAACTGGATCACAAGAAAAAAAAGTTTAAGAATCACTGTTTTAGACAATTTCAGGGTCATTGATTATGAATATGATGTTTATTTTTAAGTTTTGATCCTTTTCTACTCATCTAGACCTCTAGGGACCACTATCAGAGGGTGAAAAATTACAAATATCTATTAAAATCAAGAATATTTTGACTTTAAACATTTCAAACACTTTAAACATACAGAATTTCAAACATTTGCTGCAATTATTCCTATTTATTATGAACTTCTACCTCATGAATTAAATTGTATTTCTTATGAACAGCCTGATTTAGGGTGACATTTGCATTTTCTTTTCCATGCACATATTTGCATGTTATGTAACAGGACATATTTTATGCTTAAATGTGCTTACAAGTTTTCCACTAATTCTTAACATACAGGAGATTTGTTTTTAATCCATGCCTCAATAAGAATTTCATCTATTGCCCACGATTGACTGGTTTATCCCCCATTCTCAGCACAAAATTTACCCAGCTGGCCTTTTACAGGTTCTTTGTAAGCCCTCCACATTTGTACACTTCTTGCCATGATGGCCATTGTGTTATTAATAAATAAAAACTGGATTGTGATATTCTGATGCTCATAAAGAAGTTGTTCAGTTGGTAGCCATGGCACCTCACATATTCAGTTTTCTAAGTTGAAATTCCACAACTGGTTGCTGTCCAAGTGGAGGCTGTATATTCTGCCCGAGTCTGCATGAGTTTTTCTCTGGGTACTCAGATTTTTCTCCTACACTGCAAACACATGAATTTCAGTTTTATAGTTCACATCTCATGTGAATATGCACTGTAATGAACTTAACATCAATTAGAACTGCAATGGATCCTAAAGTGGCATGACTTTAGTGTGTGCTTGAATGGGCACTGTGAGAGAATGGCAGCGTCTCCAGGGTTCAGACCTGTCTTTTACCTAATGCTGCTGACACAAATTTTTGCTCCCCACCATCCAGACATGGATAAACTGAGTTTGAGAATTTAAACTTAGGTTATGATTTTCTTAGAAAGTAATAGAAATAGCCACTTAGAAACCTCTTCTACTCATGAGATGCAACTGCTTCTGGCTAATATTTCACAAATGAACCATAGAAATAATTACAGCAAGATTTTCCCTAACCCTAACCCTAATTTGAAGTTACTGTAGGTGGGTTACAGTCCATTTTCCTATTTCATTTTACAATTCATTTTAACAATGGCTGTGAATTTTCAGGAATGTGCTTCTCTCCAACACTACAAATAAGTTCTCTTGTTCACTTCCAAAACTCTCTCTTATTCTTTCTCTAATAATACTGGCTACACAAAACTCCTGCCAGCTTGAGCCCTTGTTACAGTTGAACCCCTCAGCCCCAAATTCTAACTTCAGTGGCTAATTTATACTGTGCCCTGGACTACTTTGGGAAAATTCTGCAATTCACTTCTGGGTCCAGGAATGCCCCCTTGAAATTCAAGTGGCTGTCCCTTAGACTACCTGCTCACTTCCCCAAGTGTCACCACCATCCTTGAGTGCACATAAAGTTAAAGAGCCTCATGTCTGTGGTAGTGAAATATTTAGCCCATGGATACATTTCTAAGGCCCAAAGCCCTAAACTGGATGCTGACTCATGATTTTATTATTATAAGGTTTCCTTTTACTGATCCTATATGACACACAGCCCTCTGGTGGCTGCTGACCCACAATGCCACTCTGTAGCTTTCTTTAATGTGGTTCATCCCTGGTTTCTTTCCTGATGACTTTCTGCCTCCTGTTCCTTTTAACCCTGATACCACCTTACCAGCCTCACCACCTGTCACCCTACTTGTTGTGGTTATCACTTCAAGCATCTTGCACTATATTAACACCAAAAAAAGGCTTTCTTAGGTAAGCATTATTTGGGATTATTATTTTTAAAATATTAAGTACATAATATAATGCAATAAAAAATGTGTATTTAATGTTTATTGCAAATTATAGAAATAATATATTTTATATATTGTGATGGTCACCAGGCATGGGCTGGCATTCCGGCCGGGATGCCTGAAGGTCCCTTACAGTGTAATCAAAGGACAGTTGGAGACCAATTGTATGGACTATTTTCCCCCAACACAAGAGGTGGCAGTCCTCCTGGACTACGGTGCCTGCATGGGTACCCGTGGAACAGGCTGGGAAGTGTAGTCCAGTAGCGCAGCCCGGCAGTGTTCCATGGGTGCCGTCAAGGGGAGCTGCAGGAACAAATCGTCCCCCCTTAAAGGAAACTCTGCCTAACCCAAAAGTAACTCCTACTTGTGGTAGCTCCTCGGTCTGGAAATAAAGAAGTTGCCCATCCTCATTCAATTGAGCCACAGTTGGGTGGATGTGGAAGCTTGCCTGGAAGAATAAAAGGAGAGGACAAAATGAGAAAAGGCAGAGAATATAAGAAGAATTCTGCTTGTACAATATTTGTGTATTATCTGTGAGGTATTTGTGAAAATAAATCACAGCTTGAACTAACACTTGTTTGGGATAGTTTGGGAGCTCACTGGTGGCCCCTATGGGTCACAATATTCATAAACATTATATTTAAAATAATTTTGGGGGGAACTTGTCATGTCGGCGGCACGGTGGCGCAGTGGTGCAGTGGGTAGCGCTGATGCCTCGCAGTTGGGAGACCTAGGGACCTGGGTTCGCTTCCCGGGTCCTCCCCGTGTGGAGTTTGCATGTTCTCTCCGTGTCTGCGTGGGTTTCCTCCGGGCGCTCCGGTTTCCTCCCACAGTCCAAAGACATGCAGGTTAGGTGGATTGGCGATTCTAAATTGGTCCTAGTGTGTGCTTGGTGTGTGGGTGTGTTTGTATGTGTCCTGTGGTGGGTTGGCACCCTGCCCAGGATTGGTTCCTGCCCTGTGTTGGCTGGGATTGGCTCCAGCAGACCACTGTGACCCTGTGTTTGGATTCAGTGGGTTGGACAATGGATAGATGGATGGACTTGTCATGTCATTTTTGAACCCGATTAATCCAGACCAGAGTCATGGAGGGGTCTAGAGCCTGTCCCAGCTAGAATAGTGTGCAAGGCAGGAACAAATCCTGGACTGGGCGCTAGTCCGTCACAGGGCGAACACAAACACACACACACACACACACACACCAGGGCTAACTTAGTATCGACAATTCACCTAGCCAGAAAGTCTTTGGGCAATGGGAAGGCACCGGAGAACCCAGCGGAAACCCATGGGGAAAACAAACAAATTCCAAGCAGGGTGGACTACAGACACAATCCCTGGTTTTCTTACTGTGTTGCATTAGCTATGTCATTGTGCCACCCGGGGGAACATTCACTATCAATATAATAAAAGTCTAAATTAGCATAAGCCACCCTAATTTGAGGTGTTCATGTGAAATGTCATGATTTACTACATGAGGTAGAAATACAAAATAAACAAGAAGAGTTGCATCACATATTGGAAATATTAATATGTGTGCTTCAATTTAAATGTTTAAAGTCTAAATATTCTCAAATGTAATAGAAATTTGACATTTGGTAGCCTCTGATAGATGTCCTAGAGGGCTAGATCTCTAGTAAAGGATCAAAAATCAAGAATAACATTATATTCATATTCCCTGATCTTAAATAGTCTAAAATGATTTCCCACATGCTTATGTTTGAAATTTGTCAATTTTAAACTTCTGGGAATGGCTCTTGGAGGCCTAGAACCATCAATAAAGAATCAGATGTCAAAAATATTATCACATTTGTGATCAGTAACCTCAAGATAGCAAAAAATGACACTCTGCATGCCTATATTACTGATCCCGATTTTTTCAAAAAGTTTTGTGAAAAGGACTAACTTTAACCCCTCATATGCCATTAGTTAGTGAATCTCTGGAGTTGGTTGATGTCTCCTGCCGAACTTCATGTCCTTCTGATCATTTTTGCTAAAGATAACCATTTGTTTAATCATTATCACAAGAGTGTAGTTTCCAGTACAAAATATGATCCAAAATAGCCTAAAAATTACTTTATTGTTTTTTGTCTAGAGGGCCAAACTTAACAGGTAACCCCAAAACATTTGGTGCTTTGCTTAACTAGACATCAAGACAAGTTTGAATTGTGCATTATATGTGGGGGTTTTCTTCTACTGGTGAGTCAGGAGGTGCCAAACAAAAAAATATGAAGACATTTCAAAGTGTTCATAAGTAAGTGTTCATGCACTGTTATGTGTTAAATATACAAGACTGGTAAATGATAAATACAGAATTACTGCCTAGTGAAGAGCTGACTAACAGTTAGAGCTGCAGTTGTGTTAAGTTCCATGATAGAGGATATGTGAAACAGATTAAAACAATCTGGCTTTAAGCTTCACAAGTCAAAAGAATTAACAGCAGCTTTTTCAGAGTCACACTGAAAGGCAATCTTGGAACAAACTGTCTGTCTGTGAAAGCCGTAGAACAATAGGATCAAAAAAAAAAAAAAAAATGGGATGAATTCACTGGCATCTTAAATGCACTTCAGAAAAGGCCACCCACCTAAAGCTAAGCATGTTCAGGCCTGGCCAGTACTTGGATGGGAGACCATCTAGGAAAATTTTGAGTTGCTGCTGGTGAGACCAACAGAGGGTTGCTTAAAGCCCTGTGGTCTGTATGTGAATCCCAATGCCCTAGTTCAATGATGTTAACAATGTAAAAATGGCATCGTCCTTCAGATGAGACTTAAAACTGAGGTCTTGACTCTCTGTGGTTATTAAAGATCCCTGGGCATCTTTTGAAATGAGTAAGGTTTATTCCGATGTTCTGGCTAACCCACCATGGCCTAGTCATTCTGGCCCCCTAATCATCCCCTGTCTCTAATTGTCTCTCTCTCTCTATCACCACTTCACCACCCAATAGCTAATATGTGCTGAGCATACTGGAGCAGAAACGGCTGCCATCGCATCACCCAGGTGGAGTCTACACATTGGTGGTGGTTGAAGTGGTTCCCCACACCCTAAAGCATTTTGAGCAGTGAGAAAAGCGTGATGTAAAGAACTGTTATTATTTTATTATAATTACTATGTGGCAGACCAATTTCAAGTTAGTGATGGGAGAGGTCAGAGATTGTCCAAACCTGCCAAGCAGTTTGCTGTCATTGTTTGAATGCACACAAGCTGACAGTTCTCTGCGACACCAAGCCACTGATGATCACTTGTCATAGCACTGCTAACATCTGAGGTTACAGTCTTTTTGAAACTGTTCATTTAACAAGTCAAGTTGCTGGTTTTTCATTGCTCAGCAGATGGCAGGCTAGCATACAGATGGATGGCTTATTTTCCCCTCAGTGTTGAAAAAAATAGTTCAAAACAGAACGCTACAGAAATACATTCAAGCAATATATACTCATAACCAGCATAACTGTGTGTATTCATAATACAAGCAAATGCAATTAATTGATAACACTTTAGGAAAAATATGGCGTGCTTGATTTTTATTCCCCTGCTGCTTCAACTGCATTTTGTACATCGCAATGGCATATGGCATCAGAACTGCGGATCTGAAGCATTATATCATCTCACATTAGTGAGATGAAAACAAACAGCCTTGAATGACAGGAATGAGGGTCTTCCAAATGAATAAATTAGCAAATTAAGCTGAATAAAAACAACAGAGTCCAATTGAAAGAAAGGGAGAGTGGAGAAAAGGCGGGAAGAAAAGAAGCACTACGTGCTTTCTCTCATGGCAGCAACTCTGGGAATTGAGTTTCTTTTCCTTCCCCACACTCTCGTGCCCCCCAAACCCAGCCCCAGCCCCCACCCCCACCTTCATGGCCACAAGCATCACAAACAACTCTCATTGCCTCATTTCCAGTGCCCTCTCTGAATTTACATGAAGCTGGCAGCCTTTCTTTTTATTTACAGATCAAAAGATATCTTCGACTTGCAATACACTAGCAGCAAAAATGAAATGAAAATCCACGGCCATGTCGGGTACGAGTGGGTATCAAGTACATGTTTAATTTTCATCAAGCATCAAGGAAGATATCAATAGTCAACCTTTCAACAGAGTCGCACAAGCATTTTCACAGATGGAAAGTTTAATTCATTTTTAGGTGTCTTGGTGAAGCCTTCAAAGTAAAACTAGCAAGTGGCATTTCAGGGAATTTGAAGGCTGTGACAGAAAATGTCCACGAGGTGGGAGCACTGAGCAGAAGAGCGGCATAAAAGAAATCAGCATTAAGAAGAGGACAGTCCCAAGACAGAAATGCAGTGTAAAAATTTATAATGCGAACAGGCGCATCAATATTTCCAATTTTCAAAGCTAATTGTTCATGATTATTTAACCCCATGGCTCCCATTAGACATAAAAAAATTAAATGCATATAGAAATTGCAATATTCATGGGGAAACTCTTTTTCCGATAGGCTTATCCTATGGGGACCCATTTGAAAAATATTCTCAGAAAATGAATAAAGAAGCGTTACTCTGTGAATGCCTCTGCTGACATCCAATCTTTTTTTTTTTTTTATGTAGGAGACATCACAAGACCATGACGTCTTTTTTATACACAAAGAGCTTCTTCCATGAACAGCCTTGCATACAATTCTCTGGCATGGAATAAAGTGTAGCTCTTGAAAAGCCTAACCTGAAGAGGAGCTCTGATATAATTTCATCTTTTTTTGCTGTCTGTGTGTGTAACCTTATTTGTGCGTTCGTTTATGTAAATGATGAGTGGTTTAATTACTCCTGTCACTGCATTATAGCTGGAAATGTGTGCAAGTAGTGAAGAGAACTGTACAAAATTTAAAAAAGAAAGAAAATTGAACTGAATTGCTTCTATACCAGTATTTGGTTTGTAGTTTGCAATCAAAGAATAAAATATTAGGATATTCTGACACAATTACTAAGATAAAGTTGTGAAGTGGGAAGTGGACTTCATTTTCAGTTGTTCCTGGTCAAGAATTCAGTGTGGAATACATGTAACATATTCTCAAACCTCCTGTTTAATCCACTTAGGGCTAGGCAGGAAGCAGTCCTGGAGGGGGCGCTAGTCTATTACAGGGCACCCTCACGCATACAGTGGCATTTGTACAGGAGCCAATTAGAATTGCATTTTCACCTAACACACATCCCTTTGTGAATGTGAAAGAGTGGTCAGCAAAACACATAGGGATACTGAAAATCATACAAACTCCAGACAGACAATTTGAATTAAGGATTCTAGATTCATGAAGTTTTCATGTGAGGTCTGCTACTGCTGGAATGTATTCCATACGACCCACTATTATAACCTCCTCAGTCTCTCACTCTAATCTCATTTTATACTTTTTATTGTTAATATTGTTTTACGTTACCTGACCCCTTTACCCAATACCACTTATGAACTGTGTATACAATAAATGTTGTACATATACTTTAACAAGTAAAGCTCAGGCAGGCTAATTAGCATACTCAGGATCACTCAATAAGTCATGGGTGGACGAATGAACCAGTAACCCAGCTCAACGTCCCATGAATCAGCTTCTAAACCACACAATGTGTTTTAACAACTCTATTTCCTGGCAGGGAACACTTACAGCTATCTCCTGCTCCAGTCTCATCCATCCAAGGGTACTCTGAGTAAAACCCTTGTTAGCGCCCCTTCCGAGGTCATCCTAAAACTCTTTTAGCCACTAGATGGCACTGCCTTAAATAGCACCACTAATCTCCAACTGCACCTAAATGTCTTCTAAAGTCACGTCCAACATCCCAGCTTAAAATAAAAGGACTATAGTCTAGGTAACAATGCTAGTAAATCCTGATCATGGACTGCCACCATGCCTACAAATTTTCAGTCTAGCCAGTTTCTTAATTAAATGCAGGTTCTTGCTGTTATTGTAGGGTTATGGTGACCCATCACTATATTTACAGGCATACATATGCACAAAATATGTCAAAAAAGGGGTGACAATTCAGTCCATCAGGCTTGTTTGGCTAGCTGATAGTTAAATTGTCACAAAATCTCAACAAAACTTTAAAAGTTTCAAGGATTAGTAGTTTGTTTCAGATTTCCACATCTCTGTGATTAAAGAAACGCTGACTGGCTTGCATCCTTAAGTTCCATCTTCCTTAACTTGATGTTATCAAGTTCATAATTTAATTCTTCTGGATCAATTTTATCAATACCTAATAGAACTTTGGGGATCTGCTTTAGGTCCCTGAGCAGCCTTCTCACCTTGAGGCTAAAGAGGTTGAACTCCTGAGCCTTTCAGATTAGGACGTGTCCTTTAGTCCTGGGATGCACTTGCTTGTTTTTCTCTGGACAACTCCAGGTGCTGTTATGTCTTTTTTGTACCATGATGGCCAGAACGGGACACAAAACTCCAGACATCATCTCATATGAGCATAATATCCTTTGATTTATAATCAAGTGTTTTTATAATATAATCTAACATTTCTTTGTCTTTTTCGTCACTTCTGTACATTGCATAGAACCTGAGAATATGGTGTCAACATAAACTCTTAAATCCTTTTTAGAGGTTATAGCCTGTAGGATAAAATTACTCAAGTTGCACTTGTACTTAATATTTATTTTTGTTCATGTAGCACGATATACAGTTTTAAATTAAACTGTATTTTCCAATGTTTTGTCCAGTTTAGAAGCTTGATCTGCCTCCTCAGTATCCGACATCCCTTCAATTTAGTGTCATCTGCAAATTTCATGAGGTGCTAGGTTATTTTGCACCCTAGGTCAAGCTCATTTCTATACAAACCAACTGTTTGTTATCTAACCTGTGTGGCTGGGTTTTTGACCCCCTTATGATTTGTGCCCTGGGTGAATGCCTAATTCACCTTGATGGTGGTGCCAACTATGGGTGTGGCAGAAAATAATGTAAAAGACAAGGGATAGATGGAGACAGATGATCTGCTGTGGCAACCTGTAAGTGGGAGCTGCCGAAAGAAAATTAGAATCAATATCATTATTAAAGTATATTACAAAAGGTCCAAGCATGGATTTCTGAAAATTCTACTGATGACCTCACACCAGATTGGGGCATTCTCTTCTCAGTTACATCCTTTGCATCCAGAAGGATAGGGCATCGGTCAATCTCAGTTTACTTTTTCATAGTGTTAGTCATTAGAAACACAAATAATACATGCACTCATCTATCTGCTCCCTGTTCTGTTTTGTAGGGAGTGAAAGCCAATCCCAGGACTAAAGCATGAACCTACCAGTGTATCATATGTAACACTCAACTCACTCACTCTATTGAATTTTGACAATTAATCCAATCTGCGTCCCTTTAGGATATGGGGAATATCAGGGTTTTGGGAGGAAAAGCCATGTGGACACTGAGAGACACTGAGGGACTGTGCAAAACATATGCATGTAGAGCTTGGAGCTCTGACGTATCAGCTCTAGCAATTACCCTATCCCTTTATTAATATATTACTCAATCTTTTTTACAAAATCTAAAATCTTTTAGATTTAGCATGGAGTTGTTTAGAACTAGAGTCTATCCTTAGAGCATCAGGTACAAGACAGGTTTCAGCCTTGGATGGAATGTCATTTCACTCTCACTCTCGTGCCCATATTCAGTCATGCTTGGCTGATTAACCTACTACAGGACGCATATGCTTGGAATGAAAATGTGCATGGACAAAGGGAGAGTGTCCTAGCTAGGCTAGAAACTGCTCTCAGTTGCACTGTGCCAATGTGATCTTAAAATAAAATATATCTCTGGAAATGTGTGCATAACTTTGGGCCACCTTATACATTTCATTGCAAATCCTACTAAAACAACTGGAAACTAGAGCCACATGAAACACCAAGAATCGGATTCTTCTGTATATAAAAAAAGGCTGATCAAGAAATTGTATTAATCTAATAATAGTTTTTAAATGAATTACTTTCTTTTAGCTTGCTAGCTTTTGGACTTCTCTAAATGAATTTGTTAATAATTACATTTAAGCAGGAAAAAAAATACTCCTTGTTTCTGATCTGGCAAAAGAGGACAAATTTCAACACTTAAAAAGCAATAGAAACACGTGATTTGAATTGAAGCTGCGTGCCTCTGCCAGGCAGTCAATAGTGCAGCCATTCTTTTGCCTGTTAAAAAGGCCCATTGACAGCGGGCCATTTAGAGCTGGAGAGGATGTGAAGTTGTCCAGTAAGACAGAGAGATCCATTAATCTGGGAAAGGGGCCACCACTTCATTAGAAATAACATTTATACAAAGAGTTCTCACTGTGTAACAGCAAAGAAAACCCATCATAGTCAACTGCAGTCCTGACGTTTGAAACCAGACAAACGTTTCAGTTTGTTAATGTTTCTATTTGCAATCCTTATATAAATCTAACTTAAAAAATGCCCTCAGTGCAATTATGTTTTGCCCGACTGATGAAAAGGAAAGACTTCTACTTTTTATTTCTTTACTATAGTAAATATGTTCAGCTATTGACAGGTGAATTTGTTCTATAGGACAGCGTCGTGAAAATTACATTTTAAGATAATTTGTTGACAGAATGTTTAGAAGACAGAACAGCAGCCGGTCACGACTCTTCATCAGAGCGTGAACCAAGGTTGCCTTGCCACATACCAAACATGCAACAAGCTGGACACGCGTTTCAGAATTGCCACAATGTTATTAATTAATTCTGTCCGACCGTCTATCTATCCCTCCATTGTCAAACCCGAGTGCAGCCAATGCCGCCTTTGGTCGGAAGAAAGCAATCAATTCTGATAACATAATAATAATAATAAAAATGATCGAAAAAAAGTCCGCAGTAATCAAGCTCATTCACTTCGCCAGGAGTTTCTGACAGTCGTATCATCAACACCACGCTTAATTCAGAGTTAAATTGCCTATATATATTATATATTAAACTAACCATCCCAGAATTCCAGAAGCGTTTTCAAGTTGTTTTTTTGTTGTTGTTGTTGTTTTGTCTGATGTAGTGCAGACCACATTTCCAAAATTTGGTGGGCTGTTCGATGCGTTCCCAGTTTGTTATGCGCTAACACTGAACCCAGCGCCTTTGTCTGTATGACACGTAGCTGCTTTTTGCAGTGTCTTCTGGGTGAGAAAATGTGAGTTTGTGTTGACACTGTAAATCGGTGATGGTGTTGTTTCTCTGACAGAAACCTGCTTTGTGTGAGCGTGGTATGGTAGTTAATCTGCTGTATATGATCCCTACGTGTATTTCTTGAAACATTTCTATTCATAGTAACCCAGATGTACTTCCTACCTACAGTATTCTTTACATCAACTGTCTTCCGGGGCCTCTAGTTTCTTCGCTCACCTGGTAATGCGGGTCTCACGTCTGGAGTCAGAAGAGAGTGGCAGACGAAGAGTTTGAGGGCGTGGCAGACCTACCACGCCGTAACTCCGGGCAACTCGAAGTAAACGATCGCAAAGTTTGATTTTCTGTATTGGATAAAGACATGGAAAGCGGGGCGTCAGAAACCTTGTGTTTTCGGGGTGTCAGAAAACCACAACCGGATTTTGTCTGGCAAACGTTCATAATGCGCTTGATTTCTGAACCTTTCAAGTTAGCTCACCCGATCATCTTGATACAGGATTAATTTTTTGATTAGTTGTAGTATTTGCGATTCTGCTTTGTACGAGGTGGAACTACCGATTCAGGCAGTCGATGCATGATCAGATTTGCGGTAGACAGTGGAAGATCCCTTACTACCCAACTAGTTAACCCTGGATGATTTATACTATTTATAGCGACAAGATGAGCCTGATTTCCAAGCTAATCTGACAAGTGTATGCTCTCTGGGGTCGCGATGTTCTGTCAAGTAACCACATGAACTTCCCATTGTGTCTGCATTCAAAGGGCAGTGCTTTTGTTCAAGAACATTTGATTGACAGAGGTCAGGCACAGCCCAGCCCCAGGGACCCAAGTTCAGTTCCTAGCCCAGGCATTACCCATTGCTCATGTATCCTTTAGGGGTTTCATAAGTATTTCAGTTTCCTCAAACACCTTAAAAATAGGCATGTGTTTCATTTATTGATTACTATAAACTGGCCTGATATTGTGCGCCCTTTGATGGGTGGGTGTCCTGTCTACAAATATTTCACTTTTCATGTGCAATGCTGCCTGTGAAGGATGTGACTTTATGAAATGGATAGCTTATCTTTATTTGGGTAACGGTTGTGAAGCAGTGGTTCATAGATCATTCTTCCTGGCCTGGCCTGTTGATACACTCTTAAAAATACTGGTTCTTTAATGGCTCTGTATGGTTCCTTATTGGGTTGTGTGGTTCCTTGTAGAACCTTTGCTTGACAACGCACTATTCCATTCTGGAAAGGGTTCTTTGCATATGAAGTTGGTTTTTGCCCTTTGAAAAACTTCTTTAATGTACTGTATGATAGGCTACCAGGCAAGACACTAACCGATTAAGAAAACCTGGACTTAGCCTACATTACTGTATGCATGCAAGAGTCCTTTCAAAATGACTTATTGGTATTTCACAAGTCTATTGATTGTTATTTCCTGTATGGAGCATGTTACTGATTTAAAAAATTAAAGTTCTTTCTAGAATCTTCATGAGGATGGATCTTTTGGGAAAAGGGGTTTCTCAGGCTTCTCTACAGCATCTCAAAAGAAAAAAAGAAAGTCAGCTTTATTGAGGATTTCAAATGAACCCTTTTGCGGGAGTGGATAAGACGAAGGACTGGTGCCCTGTCCAGGCTCGGTCCTGCTTTACGCCGATTGCTGTTGGGGTTGTCTCCAGCCTCCGTAACTCTGCACTGGATTAAGCAGGTTTGAGAATATTAGGATTTGTTACAAAACACCAATGATTGTTATGCTCTGCACCGTGAACACATGCTTTTAAGCTCACCCACCATCCAGATTACACATAAAAAAAAGTCAGGCGAGGCAAAGCAAATTAAATTTAGTGCTTTGGTTTACACACGTCAATGATTTTCAAGCTTCCGCTCAAACGCAAAAGTTAAAACAGAATTTAAAAGCAGGTATTTGAAGGCACTTGAACCTTTATTTACTGTGCTTCTTTTTAAGGCCAAACGTATCAATACGATATTAGAGAACGTTGTTCCAGTTTTTTAGAAAAAGTCTTGAATTGCTTTCAAAGGTCATGCTGAGCTGCTTTGGTGAATCAATAATTACTTTTCTAGCTCAATCCTCCGTGATTCATTGTATTATATAATTGTAGTACGCCAGCACCGGTTCAATATCCTGGAAGTCTGTAACATCAATACCACACAACTTTCTCAGCCAGAACTCATTAGATCATTGAATCTGGTTTGTCCCCACCTGCCCCAACAGAGTAAGCTCCCCTGTGGCCATGTCGTCCTAATGAGCCTAACATGCACTATAAAGGTGAGAAGGCTGCCTAACGTCTTTTCACACATTCATAAACACACACAAGCACCCAGATGTGTTATATTGTTTTCTTTTTTGTGTCAACAATTCTGAATAATTATTTTGCACTCATTATGACTATTATAATCATTATTATTTTAGGAAATAGCTGAACTGCTTATGAATAGGATGTCTTTTTTTCCACGCTCTGTATTTCGCCTTGTTCACCCATTGTTAAGTCTAATTGTGCAGAAAATGGACCTTTGGGAATAGGCAAGGGTACATCCTATTAAATTCCATCAATTCCCTTGATGTCGCTTAACATTTTAATAGAGTTCCTCTCACTTTGAGAGAAATAAACCACTAACAAAACCCCTGCACACAGCCGCCTGTGGGTCTGTTTGTCTGGTGAAACACAATCACTTGACCTCAGGGTAATTGAAGGCTTGACCTCCACAGCCAGGGGCTAATAGGCCAATAGAGCTGCCATGCGTGGCTCAGTGTGGACTGGGAACTCTTAACTCCGCGGGCTGTTGTCGAGGCAACAGTTTTTTGCCTGAGGCCCTCACCTTTCACAAATCTACAGGAATGAGCAAGGCAAGAATGAAAGAAAAAAATCATTATTTTTGCACTTGACTTGAATACAATTCACTGCCATTCTCACGTGGTATCCATTGCCCTCCCCATACTGTTTGAGTAATTTGGGTTTTGATTTTCATTTGCTGCCAATCTACCAGTCTGGAAACCTCCCAGCCACAAGTTATGACAATTTTGACTATTTCATCTGAAACATTAGTCTTGCTGTTACTGTAAGAAAACGTGAAGGTATGGCTAAGCCTAAGCTTAAACATGCATGAATGATAATATTTCCTATTCAATCTCTTGCAATGTAAAAACATTCAAATGTGGAACAGTTGTCTGCCTCCACACTAGCAGATTCACAGCTTCTGAATCAGACAAATAAACCATTTCTGATTAAGAAATAAACGTATATGACACACTGTATGAATTCCTGTTGTACGTCTTTCTATAATACATGTCAGATGTCAAGGATGAACCTATTTCAAGGATTTAAAAGATGGCAATTACCTCCTGCCACTTAAAAAAGGGGTTTATTCTTACAAAATAATTAATGTTGAAGGTCCTTTTTTAATTTTGATTTCTGAAAAGGATATAATGGGAAATATTATTGTGTTTGATTCAATACCAAAATTAGGAGACACATAGGTTTATTAACCCAATTCTCTACATACACTTTCACCAACCAGCCAACCTTTAGCTTGTGTTATTCTTTTTGTCCTGTTCTCCCTCACAAATCACTTGAAATCAATATGGTATGATAGATTTGTTACAAAACAGTAAAATAAAATGACAATAAACTGTCATTACTATGCACTGCTGTAGTAACAATTTCGTGGAACACCCACTTCAGCTGCTATTAAAACGTAATTAAGCTAATAAATTCTGTTAATTACACGTACTGTCGTGCTAACCCATGCAGTGTATGCTTATGTATTCATACAGGCTTGGTGTATTACACGTTTATTGTTTTTTTTTTTATATGAAGCTGTAACAGGCGGAAGACCACCATATCTCTGGACTGGTCGACAGTCAGATGCCCTCACACTGAATCACCTTCAAGTGCTGTAACTAGTCAAGTCAGTCAGTTTGAAGTGTTGAAGGAAATAACATTGTTATTAACTGCAGTGGACTGGCTCCCCGCCCGGGGTTTGTTCCTGCCTTGCGCCCTGTGCTGGCTGGGATTGGCTCCAGCAGACCCCCGTGACCCTGTGTTAGGATATAACGGGTTGGACGATGACTGACTGACTGACATTGTTATTAAAATCGTTTGTTATCTTCTGAATTTTTACTCAGAATGATATTGCTAGATCACACGATATTTCATCTTCTCTTCTATTTGTTTGTCCATCCTTCGCTCCATTAACGAATTAATCCAGGTCAGGACGCCGCAGCCTGAGCCCTTTGCGTTCTGCGTAAAGTAAGGGCCAGCCCGTTGCAGGACAGGTCAAGCGGACGCTCACTGGCACTGGCATAGCTTGTGATCGCCATTAAGTGGATGTAATCTAATGATGTTACAATACCGACATTAAACACTCGATTTTTTTCTTTGACTACAGGAAGAACAGAATACAGTATCTTACATTAATAATAAAATGTGAATTTTTTGTGAATTTCCCATTGGGATTAATAAAGTATCTATCTATCTATCTATCTATCTATCTAAAACAAGAAGATAGGTCATGGTCAAAGTTGGTGCTTTTTATTCAAGATTATGTGTTCCAAAAGTAAGAACACAATTAAGCAGAATACAAAAAGTGTTATTAGAACCATCATTGTGGTCCACTGCTAGTAAAACTATAGGAACGTTTAAAATGCAGATGGATTCACTTCTCTACTGTAAGTGCATTTGCACCCATCTCTCTCTCTCTCTCTCTCTCTCTCTCTCTCTCTCTCTCTCTCTCTCTCTCTCTCCCGTTGTCGTTATAACCAGCTGTCCCTACATTACTCCATTCAGTAATAAGTATGAATCCGATTTTTTTTTTAATCTTTGCCTGGGGCAGCTGTTTGTTTACACTTTCCCACGACTCTAAACGGCTGCCCGACGTCATCTAGGCGGCTTCTTGTCTTGTCGCATTAGACTTCACTGAACGCGCACCGCAGCCTGAGGCGAGGATGCAGCAACGTGTACATCAGAGAGAACCCACCCTCCCCATCGGAAGATTACCCCACATTATGCGTACTTTTTCCAACGGTCTTTCATACCGAATCAAAGATTTCCTTCTAAAGATTGAATATATGTTAATTAACTCGACGAACAGTTATCTAGTCCAAGTCCAAGTTTAATTTAACGTCACGTGTACAGAGTACAGTGACATTCTTGCAGCTACGGTTGTCTAATAAATAGATTGCAAATAACAGTGCTACAAGTGACGACGTGTGACACAAAAGCATTTTGGATATAATTATCATCAGAGAAAATGAATAAAAGAAATTCTAATTTTGCACAATTATGCTTCATTATCTTTGTAATGAAATGAAGGCAAAAACTTTAAAAACGTTACAAGTGTTGCATGACATGGCTTAAAACGTTACTTTAAATAGCGGCAAGTATTAATAAAGTCCACCGTGTGATGTTTAATAACAAACTACATACAACAGATGAAGAAAAATAATTGAAACAATTACAGAAACAATTCTTTGGGGTTTTCTTTCATTCATTTTAAAATGTGAATTAGTACATTTGTGGATCGCGATGAACTGGAGTCTGCTACCGTATGGGGCACAAGCAAGAACTAACACTTGACGAGCTCATCGTCGTCTTCTTCATAATTAAAACAGACATGAAGCCATATCAAAACTATGGTCATTTTTTAATTATTTGAATTCTTTCATTGCATTAAAAAATTAAGATTTATTTTCTTTTTTCAGTATAGGAGGCATGGTGTCATTCTTAGAAATATTGAAATAAATAAATTGTCTTTATAACTAACATACATTCAAATATTTGATTTTTTTTTGCTAGGCAATTGACCACATTTGCTATTTCATTTTTTGCTAGTTAATTAACCAATAAATGTGAAATTATTGATGTCATCATTATCAATAAAAACACGTTTACCTTTACTGTATTATGCGAATCCGAACTCTTTAATACCTTTCAACGTGGTATCTTTCTTTTAAATTGTAATCATATTCTTCTCAGATAGATAGATAGATAGATAGATAGATAGATAGATAGATAGATAGATAGATAGATAGATAGATAGATAGATAGATAGATATTCACCTTTAACTAAAAATCAATTAGTAACAAAAAAAATTCAAATAAATAAGTAACCTAAGTATTTTTATACATTATACAATGATAGTTTATTAACTTTTTCTGCCATGTCAAGGCGAATTAGCACTACATGTCTTTGGCATTTGAAACTAACTAAATCATAATCAGTGCAGAATTATTCCATCCTTTATTGTACATTTCAATGAGATATTCGATTTTGCGTCTTCTTTTTCGTTAAAGTGACGAAAACAAAGGTATTTATTCATATTGTCTTAAACAATGACATAGTTTTATTGTAAATTAGGTAATGTTTAGCATTTAAATCGAGTGAAAATGTACAAAATGATACTGTCATTTTTCTTGCGTTTAAAGTTTCTTAATGTATATTAACGCTTAAATTGTTGAACAGCATTTAGGAACGTTTTGTTTTCTTTTTACAGTGCAGTCTTACTAAAGCAATCGTTGGCTGAAATACAGAATGTTGTCAACACGGTGCTTACTTTAGCCAGAAAAAAACGACGATTGGGTCATTCATAAAACGTCTTGATTAACCGCAGATAAAATCTCTTCATCGTCGCTTGCACAGGTGCTCAACATAATGTTTTGGAAACATTGAAGAGGAATTTTTTCTTTTTATCTTACTTAAATTAAATATATTTAATCAGCAAGTCGGTTTAGCTGCAGGACAGTTTGTTCTGCAGGTACTTTGTTGTTTAATTTTTACAGATGTTGCTTTTGCTTCGATTTAGTATTGGCTTATATACATTAATTTTTACTTTATTTTTTTAGTTTGCTTTATTTATTTATTCTCTTTTAACACATTGCTTTTCTTCTATTGCTCTGTTTTGTAAAAGTATTTCTCTTACCTTTGAAATATCTTTATTGCTGGTGCTGCACTTCATTTTCAATGTAAATTTAATGCTGTTGAGGAACGTACATATTTTAATAGGTATTATACTAAATAAGTGTAAGTTAAATGAAATATGCATTTGAAACGAAGAACACCCGAGCGGACCGTTCTAATGCCAAGCCTACTTCTCATAAATAAATACTGCGAGATCTAAAACAGAACTGGTGGGCACCCTTATGCAGAGCCAACAGTTCCATTTTTGACAGAAAGTCTCTTTGAAATGCTATATATCAAATACCTTTAAACTATATTTTAAATAACACTAAAGCAAATGAGGTCTTTTTGCCCCGGAAAGAACTATGCTACAATTGAGTTATTTTTAGTCCTTATTTATACATTTCTCCGTTTAATTGTTTTATTTTTTCTTTGTTTAAACACTTTACACTCACCTAGTAAATTGAATTGTACCTTTTTGTATTAAAAAAATAGCCGTTATTTTTATTTATTTATTTTAATTCGATTCATATCAATGATTTCTCTCAGAAGATACTAAAATTAGTAACAAGGCACTTTGAAACTAATTGCTTTTTAATTCGCATTTCCACGCAATTATTTTCATCCGATAGATAGATAGATAGATAGATAGATAGATAGATAGATAGATAGATAGATAGATAGATAGATAGATAGATTCCATGTTTATTGATCAGGATAAACTAGCAGTAAAAACAGATCTTTACATTTAAAAACAAACAAACAAAAAAAAAAAACATTTCTAACACTTCAGTTTAAGTCTCCCTGGTTGGATTTAATGTTGTAATTAATCTATAATTCTCTCCAAAAAATTTTTAATCGTGCATTGTTGCATAGTGCTTATAGAATGACTGTAGAGGTGAGCAGTAAAACAGTGATTACCTTTATAAAGACATGCATCACAATTATAGAATATTCATAAACATGGATGTGTGTGTTGCTGTTGTAGACTATGGGCATGCTTTGGAGGGCAAGCTATCCAATTACAGGCTTTTTATGTATTTTGTTTGCCCGTGTGTTCATAATTAATTCTAATATACATTAAACGTCTAAACAAAATAACGGTTTTATTGTTGGATCAAAATATCATGCACATCGTGGTCTATACAAAGACTGTGTTGCTCGTCTTTACATTTGTAATCCTAATGCAAACAAACAAAAAGTCATCTGACCAATAAAATGATAATTGTGATGCCCGATATAAATCTAAGGTACGCTGAAAATTACTTGCTACAGCGTCTTGAAAAATTATTTACACACAAATAAAACAGTAGATCTATCTATCTATCTATCTATCTATCTATCTATCTATCTATCTATCTATCTATCTATCTATCTATCTATCTATCACCAGATGCGGTCGATGGGCGACACTAGTGACACGACATACAAGGGAGCTGCAGATTATTCTGATCCTATGAAAACCATTTGAAGATGACAGTTCTCATTCACGATAATAATACTTCGTATGCGAATTAAGAATACATTACTTGTGTGTTCTATTCATGTGTACCAGTTATATACTTCTAATAGTAATGCAATATCAATGCATATCGTTGACCGTGTATTTCATAAAATATACAGCTGATATACAATTTTACATGTGCCGCCTAATATAAATGGAAAAAAAAGCTATACTAATCGTATCAATGCCTTGTAGTTTTTTTGTATGTTGTAACAAGTGCAGTACAACGAGGCAATATTATATTAATGCATTAATGACAGTGTTCTGCCATTAATATATCACTGAACTAGTTATTCATAGAAGAAGATTACAATCTTTGTATTCAAATATTTGTATCTAGACTTGTTATCTCAAATGACACTGAAATTTAGGAAAGCATTTGTAACCCATGCTGGTAAGCTGTGCTCACTAACCCGCTTTAGAAAGCGCCACAGCCACACAGGTTTGACCCTACGCGTCATTATTAACTCGACATTAACTCGATGCAGTAATCAACAACGTAAAAAAATCAGGTTCATACTAAACTCTTTTTCTATGGGGATTAAAATTATTGTTGTGCTGTGTTAACAAAGCTCTGCATCAGCCACTCGCTGCAAAAGTAATAGAAGTAGTGTTAGTAATAGTCTGAGAAATCATTAATCAAATCACCGTAAAGTAAAACAATAACATAAAATTGATCGATTAATGTTTCATTTTTTAACATTTAATGATCCTATAGATAGCTAATACCATTCAATACAAGGGAGAAACAGGCTTTGGGAAGTAATTATTATAATAATAATAATAATACAGTTTAAATTAATCGAGACCAACATTGCACGGCGACACCGTTAGACTGCAGGTTAGATGCAGAAATAAAAGAAGACGTGATTGGATGTCAAGCAGGTGTTATCTCTTTTTGCTATTGGCTATGCGTCTTTTGAATCTCATAAACGCATTCAGTTTTTTTTTTCTGCACGATAATTACATCTGGAGTGACTGTATTTCTATAATATTTTTAACATTATCCCTTTGTATTCAACGATAGCACAGATCAGAAGAACGGGCCCGACGTTTCTATGCTGTGCATCGCGCATGCATGTTTCATACATGAAGGCAGACCATGGCTGCCGTCTCCGTTGCAGAAAGTGAGATTGGCATATACAACTTCCTCATGTTGCCAATTCTTTTCCGGTTCAGTGCTATTTACCCATCGGCAGCTATGCGATTTCTAGCCAGCAGAGGGGATACGCCCGTTGTCCTTTCCTGGGTTGTTCTTAAGTTCTAACCCTAGAAATACTTCTCAGTGTAAAAGGAATTCTCACTGCCCTCGACCCCACCTCCACCAATTACCCCCTCCCTAAAAAAAAAAAAAAAAAAATATATGGCGACGTGTTTGTAACCTAAAGCGGTCAGTGGACTATCTTTCTTCAAAATGATGCTAAAAGGCTTGCTTTTCACACATACTATTTAATTGCAGTGCAGTTTTAAAATTAGCTATAACAGTCCAACAAAAGGTTTTCTTGCTAAAATTGTTTCCTAATGAGGGGGTTATACCCCTTTACGCTCGGATTCCGGGATTAGTTTTCTTCTTTTTTTTGATATGCATGTTTGTGCATTGTGGATTTTGGACCCCTTTCTCTCCTTTCTTTCTCTTGTCAATCAGTCTCTTTGGCTCACTGTGTTCATGTTTTAGCTGCATTATCGCCCTAACTACCACTGCTGTAACAGCAGCCTTGGGAAGGCCGCACATTTGGAGTGCAGGCGGCACGTTGATACAATAAACCATTTTTTCCCCTTTTTAATTAGATCTTAATGCGGGTTAGTTAGCATAACTTACCAGGATGCCCTTACACAAGGAGAAAGAACAGAGGCCCCTTTTGTGTGAAATGTGAAGAGCAGCCTGCTCTGTGCACTCTTTATGGTGTAGCATGTATAGAAGCACCTTGTGACTTGTGTGGACCATTTTAGAGCAATGTGTTAGATCACAAGGTCACCTCATCTGGGGAATATATCTATGCTCTGTATGGTAGAGGGGCACATTTACAAAGCAATGGGAATGAAAGCACAGAGATACTATGAACACTGGTGTCCTTCTTAGGTTTCTTCATTTAACTCATTTAAAAGTCTTTCTTTAAAATGAACTATAAACTTTTATAAGTTTTTATGCTAGTAGATAACTATTTGCTGGAAATTGTGTGTGTTTGCAGGGGGGGGGGGGGGGGGAGGCAGTTTCATAAAGGAATTCTAAATTGCTAAATATGTTTCATGACTCCAACTAGTGACATAATTCTTCTAGTTTCCATTTTATTATTAAATCAAAATCCAGACACATACAATAAATCCAACATGTGATTAATGATTCCAAGGGTTCACTGCTGGAGACTATGCACTGTTGGCATCACCAGAAACAAGTAATCTGAAAATACTCATCAAGGTGATGGCTGGGCTTGATGCAAACATCTCTTCAGCTGCTTGCCTTAGCTCTGGAACTGTTGCATGCATTTTACCATCCACTTTATTATTCAGGCAAAAATCAAGGCGAGACAATTTTTCTGAGATCTTTCTATACTTCTGTACTGTATATGTATAGTATAGTATGGGAAAGTGAGTGTGCGTATGTCCACGTAATGTTTTGCTATATATTGCCTTTGATTCTTGTAAGTCTAAGAATTATCCTCTGATGAAGACCCCTGGCAGGGGTCGAAAGCTCAGGAATAAAAACTACTTTATGATTCGTGATTCATTTTTTCTCCCTTTGTGGATCTCCAGCTGCAAATATGCAAAACATTATCACAGACCTTCTCTTCCATATATATATATATATACATATACATACACAAATGTGTGTATTTTAGTGCAGCATATATAGCACATTTCTTGTACAGTAGATGATGTTTTCCATGCAGTATCCATTTATTCCTCTCTAAACTTATCATCTTCAGATTATTAACCACAGCCTACTTTTGTTATATATCTCAAAGATTGTCACCAAATCATCACTCTTTCACTTTCACCTGCCATTTTTCTTTCACACTTCCCATAAATGAGAATTTCTTTCCACTTCTTTAAAAGTTTGTTTATAGCATCATGCCATTGTGATATTGCAAAACTGTATTGGACTGGGAGACATCCCCTTGATAAATACAGAGCCATTCAGAAGCATCATCAACATTTCCCTTGAATGTAATATTGTAATAGAGTCCGTCATGGAGAGCACCCTGTCAAATAAATATCAACTGAGTCACCAGTATAAACTGCAAAGCTATTTTCTTCACTGTGAACAATTTTTCAAGATGCTCAGCATCAACAAATTTACAGTATATTTTAGATTCCCTCCCTCTCAACTATCAAGTCAATATGCTTTTGCTTCAGTTTGTATCTACTCGTAATCAAGTGAGTCAAGAATAGAAATTTAAAATATTGCATGGAATTGTGATCCACAACATACTGTATAATCATATATTTCGTGCAGCTAAATAAACATGCTTTTAACACAGTAATCCTTAACAAATACTATACATGAAGGAATGGAAATGTTTAAAAAATCTGAATGTTATATACAGCAGCTGGACAACAAACTTGCCTGCCCAACAGATAATTACATTTTAAAATATACACATTCATGCTTGTCTGCTCAATCGTTTATAACATATCTGCATGTCTTCATATAGAAAAAACAAACAAAAAACTGTTCATTAGTGCACACCTACCTACATCAGAATTGTGCATACACATATAGGCACTGCATAACAATTCATTATTATACTCCATAATAGGTACACAAGTATACTGTAATCAGACAGACCTGAACTACAGTGTTAGAAACATTACTAGTTTTTATGTACCTTTTCATTTGTGTTTAATTTTTCATTCATTGCCTAGCCTAGCCTAGGATAATGGATACAGTGAAATATTCTGCAAACAATAAATATGCTACTAATCTATCTATCTATCTATCTATCTATCTATCTATCTATCTATCTATCTATCTATCTATCTATCTATCTATTTGCATTAGACATAGCTTGAAGTGTGGCTTGTTATTATGGAACCAGTTGTAATGAAATACAGTGAAAGAGAACACATTTTGTATTAAATGTTCTGATGTATTTATGTTGAATGGGCACATTTCCCCACACCGTCAAAGGGATGTACTATAGTAAGGTTAAATGTTATTGAGTAATCTGGTGTAATTTTAAAATATATAATTTTATCACTAATCCAAAACCATCAAATGCTTCCATGAAAGTTTAGTCTTTTATTAGATATTTGTGTTCTTTTGTCAATTCAAACCACCATGCCTCTGTTTTAGTTTTGTGCTTGGTTAGTTCTACTGTCCCACAGCTCTGAGACTTGGTGACTCTCTCTATGGCATAAACACATTGTCTCAAGTTGTATCTTCACATCATGAATAATTGTGTGTTAGACTAACTAGCCATACTCAAACAACTAGCATTTTGTGACCATGTCTGAGTGTCCTCAGCAATAGACGCAGGCCTCACACTACTACAAACTTAGACTAACTTGGGTGGACAGATTATTGCTGATATTAATACAAAGCTGTTTTTAAATTAATTTTAATATGGATATAAGACAAGCTTACTGGACTTATCCATCCATCCATTATCCAACCCGCTATATCCTAACTACAGGGTCACGGGGCTGGACTTAATCAAACAATATTTTAATTGGTTATACAGTACACGATTGGCCCTTCTTTCTGGACCCACGTTCTGGTCATGAACTGGTCATTATGATGTTTGCATGTTCTTGTGTGCAGGTAGACTTTTCCCGGTTATTTTGGTGACTCAACATTTCTCCAATACTATTGACTGTGGGTATAACTGTGTGTGTTTGCTCTGTGATGGCTGGCAGAGGTGCAGGTTACTGCCTTGCTCCCAGTGCTGACAGCATGTGTTTTGTCCACTACAACAACAACAACATTTATTTATATAGCACAATTTCATAAAAAAAAATGTAGCTCAAAGTGCATTCAAGGAAAATGCTGGCTCATAAAGAGGATGATTATAGACATTGTTTATATCGATACTAAAAATAAACCTGAATATTTCTATAATGTGAAATATTGTACATTTTCATATACAGTGGTGAAAATAGATAAAATATACAAATACCATTCAGTACACAGTCAATGTTATTTTTGATACCAAAACTGCCAACGTTGGTCAAACTGATAGCTGTGCCATTCTCCATTTAAGCAAAAATGTAATTAAGGAAAGGATTTATGTGAAAACAGTTATTTTAAAATGAAAATTGACAGAAACACTACAGCAACTATTCCTCTCTGCCATGCATTCATCCTGTCCCTTTCAGCACATCAGTTATAAACCTCAAGTCCTTTCACTTCACAGCAGAACTGTGCTTTCAATCCATAATGCGGCCAGTCAGCACCATAACTGAATATCGGCACTCTGGACTTGACCCTCTCTCTGAAACAAGCAGCTTCTGATGTGTGCACTAGTTAGTCATTCTCATGGTATTTTGAATGGATTTGCCATACAATATAAATAAATCACTGCATTAAAAATATTTTCAGAGACACTTGAGGCTGCCTAATGGCAATGTTCCTATTTAGACAGCCTGCAAATGGCAGTTGATTTAAGAAGCAATACCTTGCTTGAAGCGTTTAGAGAGTATTTGCACACTTTCATGTATCTTCTACTTGCTTCAAGGCATAAATTCCCAAAACCAGTCAGCTTGAATGCTGTCAGAATAGAAGCAACGGGTGCCAGGGAGAGATTAAAATAAATCAATTACAAGTACTCATAATCATTTTGTGCATGTTTTTATATGAAGTGGAAAGGTATTGACAGTGTACACTTACACAAATCAAAATTTTGTAACCATTTATTGTCTTAACATGTTAGTATGTTTCCCCAATGATATTGTGAAGGTGTTTATGAAAAATAAACAGTCTCCTATCTATCTATCTATCTATCTATCTATCTATCTATCTATCTATCTATCTATCTATCTATCTATCTATCTATCTATCTATCTATCTTTCCTGCTTTCCTGTCTGTCTATATTTTGGCTCATACAAAGCAAAAAAAAAAAAACCTGCATGCCACTTGTATGTTTCCAGGAAACAATACAACAAAAACTGTTTTATTTTGTATAGCGCTCTTCGCATTATCACATGGTCCAGAGCACCGCAATAAACGGCACACTGTTTGAAATGTGACATGCTGAACGTATTATCTTTCCAATTGACAGGAGCTCGAGAGAAACTAATGTGGCAGTAAATGTTGCCATGAAACGAGTTCAAAAATGACGTACAGCATCACAGCCCCGCCTCGCATCAGATTGGCCAGCCATGATGTCGATTCGGTATATGAATTATTATCTTGTGTACCACATAAATGGCCATGGGAAGCGTGCAAAACTAAACACATGTACATTTATGATTACTTGATGTATAAATGTGCCCGCTCCCAAATTCCCTCCCAAAATTCTTACATGCGTCTGGATCAGCATCTGCAAATGTGTAACCTTTTTTTTTTTTTTTTTTTTTACCATGTGATTAGGGAGATATTTAGCCAGTTAACCCTTTAGTATAATTTGTATCTTCGAAATGAGGTAAATCAAACCATTATAAACCAAAAGGACATGATCTGGTTGGCAGTATTTGGATATTGTTTTCAAAGTAACACGCAATTGATATAGATAGAACATTGTCATAAATTATCCTCGCGGTGACTGTTTTATTAATTAGCACTGCGTGCCAATATATTTAAACATGATTGATTTCGTTAATAATGTTAATATATATTTTAAAAATTAAATGATATATCCCTCACATTATACAACAGTTTATCATGCTGAAGAAAACAGTTAACCCAGTATATGGTTAGTTGCTTGTTTAAGCCACTTTCAAAAATGTCCATGTTGTTTGTGCTTCGTTTCCACCCAATCCATGCATTTCTTATGGCTGCTCTTCTAATTGGAACCGCTGACGCACAGCAATGTAACTGTACACAAGAAAATAGTATAAAAGTGAGGAACAAAAATCTCGAAGGACTATGAAACCACAGAGAATGTACATTCATTAGCATGTTGCATCATTGACCTAAATAATTAATCAGTCAGCTGTCAGTTCACGATTATTTTAATCTACAGATTGCAACTGTTAGAGTATCCTTTACATATGTGCTGAAGTGTGTCTTATTATTTTATGTATAGTAGCACCTTACCTGAATGAGGTTGGACCATTTTGACAAACTTCAGACTGCTATTCTCTCCCGACATACAGTAGCACGTATGCTTTTTAAAATTTAAGATAGAAAAGGGCAGAAGGTAATAAGGCCAGAAAAAATTATATTGATTTTAATAGAGTATGAAGTCTTGTCTGCGGTGGGTTGGCACCCTGCCCGGGATTGTTTCCTGCCTTGTGCCCTGTGTTGGCTGGGATTGGCTCCAGCAGACCCCCGTGACCCTGTGTTCGGATTCAGCGGGTTAGAAAATGGATGGATGGATGAAGTCTTGTTTTTGTAATAGTACAGCATTACCATTAAATAAAATATTATTAATTAAGAAAAAATGCATTGAATGCTGGTTTATTATTCTTATTATTATTCTCTTCTGAACAATATAAATAATATGTTTTATTATTTATAAAAATGCAGTCTTTTTTTTAATCAAGCCGCTACTACATTGCTGCGATACATTACTATCCTTTTAGAGCCAAAAATAATAGTAATAATAATAAAACGGCTTGAGGGAAAATCAAAGATTGTCTGTACCTTAAATAAAGGAACATTTGTTGTAAAAGGTAAGAGGGGTGCGGCCGGTATGTGCTCACCACCTGTCAGCAGCACGTCAGGACGTCCATTACAAAACAGACTCGCGTGCTAATTACCTAGCACTCAATTTCTGGACACTGCAAGAGATGTGTAAAAAAGTATTTTACAAGAGAGCACAAATGCACATAAATACACCCACAAACCAAAGCGCACTGAGCAATTAAACGTTGTCTTTTGGGAAAGCAAGATAGACTGTGGGAGAAACAAATCATCTTAAAAACTCGATTTTACAGCCCAAGTGCTATGGGCCTCCACTAATTATTGTAATTCATAAGTAAACAGAACAAAAAGATGGCTAAATCTGTTCTAGCAAATTAAGCTATGATTGTTAAGAGCGATACATACAGCCCAGGGAGAGCTCCAGGAACCCGGGTTTATGTGCCGCGATGGACGCCGTCTATGTGGGGTGGTACGCTTCTCTCCGATTCGGATGGGTCTTCTCCTGGTACTTTTACTTTTCACATTCTAACTAAACACGCACTTTTAGATTAATGGACATCTCTGCTTTGGTCCGACATTTGTCACTGGGGGCGAGCGCGTGGCACAGTGTGATAGTCAATGAAGCTGTCTAGCGGCTTTTAGGACCTGTGTTCAACATCTGGCCAGGTGACGGGTTTTGTCGAGTCTCCTGCATAGTCTTTTCATTCTCGGCTGCGTTTTGTACGTGGGCTCCAGCTAGTTAAGTTTATTGGTGTCCTCAAACTGCTCCATGAATGTTCACATTGATGCCCTGGGTGAAAGTACTTAAGAAAAATAATTCTTGTCTTGCACCTTCAACTGTTAGCCTCCGACTCTCGTAAACTCGGAAAACGGAGGTGATTAAATGAAGACTGTTGGCACGGCAGAGCTACCTGAAAAATATACAGTATGCGTGGACACATACACGCCATCAGTATGGATTTCATTAGGGGAAATAGTGATGAAATATATGAGTTTCGTGTGTTTGTCCCTTAATCAAACTAAAAAAAAGAAAGAAAGAAAGAAAGAAAGAAAGAAAGAAAGAAAGAAAGAAAGAATACGCCATTCCACAATTCACACACACTTAAATTAATAATTATGAAAAGTGTTAATTTAATCTTGAATTACATTTTTGGGCAATGAAATTTTAAAGTGGGACTTTTGGGAGTGTTTCATTTACATTAACATTAAATTTAATTATCTTTGTCAATTAAAAAAGAAAGCTGAATTCCGAAAACAATTCTCCGATACATTAATTGAAATAATTTTACCGTTGAGTATTACAGGATTGTTTTTTGCACATTCAGAAATGGTTTTTTGTCTCAGTCCTTAAATGGTTACAATGAATTGTATTTTTTGTCGGTGGGAGGCGCTTAATTCCTCGACTTTAGTCTAACTGAATGCATTTTGCATTTCATGAAAACTATTTAATGTACAACCATCAAATACAATTCTGATCTTTAAATGAACGTATCTTTTTTGTTGTCTTCCAGGTTACTGTTGCTATTTTTTTCTGAGATGCTGAGTTTAGTTTCTAGATGATGACACATTAATACCAAAACCCCCCAAAATAATATTTCTATAGGTAATCCAAAGAGTGTGTACAGGTGAAAAATAGCGATCTGTACTGCTTTTTAACAAACTGTTAACTTAAAAATGAACATTCATTCCAGGCTGGGTTTACTCTTTAACTTCAACTCTTTTGTAGCTTAAAGTCCCAGAAATAATATAAAAGCATTTTGTTTTCTAATTTACTTTACTGAGCTTGCCTTTTTAAATTTTACAATGTGAGGAACATTGTACAGCAGTTACAATAATATATCGTATATTTATATATACGTGTGGGTAACTGTCGGTATACCTTATACTTAAAATATTTTATACATATATATATTATATATATATAATTTGGCAAAGTAAATTAAAAACATTCTTACTAAATCTACTAACTCTCTTCTAATCTACTTACTACCTATTATCTTATGTATAGGACATATAGATTGCGTGTATATTGACAATTTTATTCTATGTGTCATAAAGTTGTCAACGCATCATTGTTGAAAATACGGTTAGTAAGTTTTATATTCTAGTAGAAAACTCCAAGACCTTTTCCATTAGTTTGTAGAATTAGCAAGTAGGGGTGTTGCTTAAAATGAATCTCTATTTTCTTTCTTTCCATCTTTCTTTCTTTCTTTCTTTCTTTCTTTCTTTCTTTCTTAATAATATGCTCTTTATGTATTTATTTACTTATTTTTTGTTTGTTTGTTTAGTTCAGTTGTGTTATTAATTGAATTCTGTATAGGCACAATTCCCCTGCCGATGGTTCAAGTATATTAATCAGAGAATGCATGAAACACATAATAGCAATATTATATATATATATATATATATATATATATATATATATATATATATATATATATGTTATATTTTCTCAGTTTATAAGCTACAGTTAGGAAAGAATTTGTGAGCCTTAAATAGACCACTTCTAAACAGAGAGAAATAAACATTTAATTAGATGCTAGTTATCAGGTCGGTTTAAACAGCTCAGCATTGGGGAGTCGGTGCAACAAGCTCAGTATTGGCACTGTGGTAACAGACAGACGCCGTAGTTGCAGGTTGTTTTCTTTCTTTTGTTTTTTTTCTTTCTTTCTTTCTTTCTTTCTTTTTTTTTTTTTTTTTTCTTTCTTTCTTTCTTTCTTTCTCTCACGACTGCTATTAATTATGTGACCAGTAGTGGAGCAGCTGAGTCATCGTCAATCACTCACGTGTCTTAGGTTGCTTACTGATTGCGTTTAAAAAGCCAAATTAAAAACATTACAAGCAAGTTGCCGTTAATCTGCATTACATCACAACTGCACTGCAAACATTTTAAGAACGTTATGGTGCGCGGCACGGTATGTCCGTGGATAGTAATGCTGAATGAAGGTCACTGCTTCTGGGTTTAAATGCCATCTCCCGTCGATATGCATGTGTAATCTGCAAGTTCTCCCCGTGTACAAATGGCTTTCAACCGAGTGCTCGATTTTGAAAGGGCGCCTTAATTGACTGGCCTGGTTTTTTACCTTGAACCCAGTGTAGTTCCCTAATTTGGATTACACGGGTTTGAGAAAGCCATATAAATTGTCTCTGAATGGTCAGATTGCATAGAATGAGAACTTAAAATTATTACGGCTCACCAGCGCTAAGGTTGCTTATGACCTATTAATAGGGAGACTTTTTAAATTATGGTGATTTACAATAATTTAAACGTTTATTTTTATACTGATTGCTTAATCAATCGTATTTAACTGTCATTTATAAAATAAAAGTACAAAATGCTTTGCCTCAGCTGTTTATAATTTTGTTTAGAATCAATGACGACCAGACCACTCTTTTAATCTCTTCTTCTTAAAACGCTTTTTCTATATTCGCAAAGCCTCAATGTTTTGTATGAACAACACCGTCAACATACAAAGATGCCGTCTGTATGCTTTAGAACGTGGGCCATCGTGCAGACTACAGTAGACTAGAAGATGCTGTTTAGGTATCACGAGCTCATGAGCGCCTTTCTCCGGCGGATGGCGCGTGTGAGCAGAACCGCAAGAAAACAACAGCAATTTGAAGGGGGGAGGGGATGCAGGGGGAGTGGCATTGCCACTTCATTTTTCTCTGCATTTCAATGCCACCAGACGTCCAGTGGCCACAGTAATTCAGGGTGCAAGTCATTTTCACAGTAGAACGTTTAATGCTGCGAAAATGCTTTCTTGCTTCTAAATTTGTGTTATCCATATTTTGTTTTGTTTTCTATCCGTCCGGCCTCTTTGCAGCTTATTATTTTTATTATTATTATATTAAGTATATACCCGGCCAGGCGTGCATCTATGCAGTTATTTTATGTGAGGAAAGGGGTCTCTTTTTAAACTCGTATGTCTAAACGCACACGGAAAAGACAAAACAGAAACCTTGACCCAAAGAACAAACGGGACCATACATCAATATTTTCAACGAGTGATAAAATGCAGTCTTGTTCAGTGATGCATTTTTAACTGTACTTTTCAGAAAATTATATTATATATAGTAACCTTCATTAATAATGTTAATTAAAATGCACAACTGCGTTTTAATAGAAAGTAAGCATTATTTTTTCTAAGCCAAATATAAATGAACTTGCTGGTGCATTCTTCTCTCACTGAATCTGCAGACTTTTTAGTTTTCTGATTTGTGAATGAAGTTTTTATCTACCACGTTCCTTTTACAATTATATTTAGAAAACGTGATATGTAAAAAAAAAAAAAGGCATACTGGAAACTGTGTTTTTAATCTTTAACTTGGCAAACCAAATGATTAAAATTAATTCGTCAAGCTAACAATGTCTTTAAAATTGTATTCATCACTTAAAAATATAAATTATGTTAAAAGTCAGTTTTTCTTAGTAATTGAAGATGATGATAATACTAATACATTTTCAAGGTGAGCTCCTTGAAGTTAAATGGTATCCACAAAGAAGCATTTTGCTTAAACTTGGCATTCTGAATGTAACTATAGAAGGTGCTTTCAAAAAGTGCCTAGTAGGTTGTGTTTTATCATAAGGATTTGAGGTATCGTGCTTCAAGTGTTTTTGGAAATAAATTCAATTGAAATGCAACAAATTGGATGTCATTTCTTTTAATCGTAGATCTGTTTGTAATTAACGTCACTTTTATTTATTCATTGCCAATTCAATGACGTAACCTGGAAACAAGATGTTTAGTTGCAGAATTAAGCAAATTTACAAATGAAATGACATACTGTATATACTATGTACAGCGCATGAAATAAAATGTGATTCACCCCCAAACTACAATATTAATTGATTTTACAATCATGTTCCTAATTTTAAGATACCATTTGTCTATTCAAGTGATGTTACGAATATTTGACATAAAGCACATTGCTCTGAAGAAAGCATGACATTGGGCATTTTATGGTGGCTTCCTTTGTTTTATTTGAAACCCATCCCAAGGAAGACAAGAAAAGTTGAAGTCCACCGAGATCAGGTATTGTGAAGTCCAGCAGGTATGCAATGATTTCCACTACTGTGTAAAATCTTTTTGTGTTTTATAGTATATGAATGGTTTACGTAGATTAGCAAACATCCAAATTGGATATATCAACTGAAATAAATACAGTAATAATAATATTTGCAGTCTAAAGCTGTTTATCATACTAGTTAACACCATTGTCCCTTTCATAGCAGAATGTTAATAGGTTGATAAAAAATCAGCTTGGCTCATTTAAAACCTATCCATCCATTTCTGGAAGTGTCCTTTCACTTGCTATTTACAGAATCAACAGCTTCGGGTGCAAAGCCGTAACCAGCTGTGGATGGAAGAGTGGTCCGCCATCAGATCCACTTCCACATATGCACACCAGGCCAGTCTAGAGTCACTGTTAACCCATCTCGACAGGACACAGTACATTAAACTGATCCAGTTCATGTGGACATTTAAGAAGATCCAAGTAGACAGTGTGTGTTTGGTGGATGGCTGGTGGCATCTCATTAGTGTTGCTTTCATATTGTGTCAGAAACTCATCTTAGCCATGCCACTATTTGTAGTTCTTCATAAACAGGCCTGAAGTGCAACATAGCTGGCGCCTTCCGATCAGATTTGCCCACCTGGCACAAACAAACAGAGAGGCGAGATGGGGATGTCTGGTGGGGGGGGGAGCAAAGTTGCTTCCAGTCCCATTCGGTGTATGTTTAAATTCAGCCGCCTTCTTTTTTTTTTTAGGTTTTAGACATAGCCCTGGATTTTCAGACACATCCCGCTGGTACGTCTCTGTGCTCCTGATTCACTCCAATTTCATGGCCTGTCAAGGCCTTTGCCTCTCTATCAGCCTAGACTGGAAAAACACTCTGTGGCGGGAAAAAGGGAGGCCCCTCTGCAGCAGCTCAATAAGCTTTGCTAGCAGAAAATAAAATTAAAATGATGCTTTCTCTTTGCAAGATTTCCATAATATGTACTTAGAGGGGTATTTTATTCAAGATACCTCGACTTATTAAAATTAGCTTGTATTATTTTGAAAAGAATATTTTTATGTTGATATCTATGCAAGTATTGGAAGCTAAGAGTACATTTGTTCAGAAAGATGTCTTCTTTTATCGTATGTCCAAACTTCTGTCATTAGAAATGTTCAAAAGGAATTCTACCTTTCTGCATGAATATGAGCTACAACACGGCTATTTTGGGTTAACCTGAGTCTCCAGAGTCCTCCACCACAGTTACAATGACAGTTGACTAAAAATATCTGACAAATATGTTTTAACTGTATGTTGTAACTGTTAAGTTCTGAATGAGTACAATCTCTCAAACATTAAACACATTTACTCCCACCTATGAATGAATATTATTTTATCGGGTGCTGTGTTGCAATCGATTTGTTAGTCAACAAAAGCAACAAATTTGAGAAAGACAGGGCAGTATCCATCCATCCATCCATCCATCCATCCATTATTTCAACAGATGAGTTGTGAATCTCAATTTAAAGCTGACAATATTTTTAAAAATGAATTGTTTTCATGTTAAGCACAGGACATGGTGACAGAATTAGCATATCAGAAGTCAATTTTGTAACTGTGTTGTGCATAGCTTTAAATAATAAAAATAGAACTCCATAACTTGCGCAAGCAAGGGTTTACAGAAAATAAAGAATACTTGACAAAGATGAACCAGCAAACACAAAAATGTCTAGAATCATTTAAAAACAATCGCTTGTATAAAGGAGCATGTTTCAGTTGCATTAAGCTCATCCAAATAAGGATAAACATGTGGAACACCTAGTTGTGGAAGCACTATTTGTAAATTCCCTCTGAGGTATTGTTGCTAATCTAAAAAAATTGACATGGGAGCCTGAATTCTATTGTATTTTATTTTTCTGTAATATTTTGGAAGACCTGCTGATGTCTTCAGAAGCTTAGAAAGTTGATACTTCAAAAGATAATCTAATTACAGTAAGAAGGTTCATTTTATCCTTCATGCTGTAAAGAGCTTTACCAGAATATCCAGAATAGTCACAAAAGATAGGGATTAAAAAATTACTCAGAAACAGAATGGCTGATCTATTGTATCACATTTTGCTGTGATATTCCAGAATGCATTGGAGTTTAAACCATTTAGAAAACTTCTTTAGGAAATCAATTTTTTGTGTAATGTCGTAAATGATGTCTTTCGGTTTCCAAGATAATTGTTGAACAACAACAGTACTTCTACTGCCTGGGTTGAAGCCCATGACTCTGTATCAACATTCAATATGCTTAAAAGGATATGTTAAATAAAAAACAAAGGTATTAGTCGTCCAGTCTGATTTATGTCAGCGGCCCTTGTTGTTTCAACAGCAAATGCAGATGAGGCTCAACTGTTCTCTCATAGTTTGTGGGGCAGACAGACAGAGCGGTCTGGGTTTGGTCTTAAAGTATCGCCACTATCACACGCTCTGAAGCAGACTCCTGGATTTCAGACATACATACAGAACAGCTCTGGGATAATAGTCTTTTGTGAGCGCCTTTGGAAAAAGGGACCACAGTTCTCAGCCACCCTGAGCAGCAGCTGACTGACATGTCTGATTAGTGTGTATTTTTTCCCTCCTTTTACTGCCTAATCTTACACGATCTTACAAGAATTTTGCTTTAGAAAAAAATCTGGGATAGCTTGGTTACTTAACACCTTAACCTTTGACTTCTCAAGCTCTAGGTTGGAATCTTATCGTGGCTAAAACCTTATGTGTTAAGCAGGCTCTTTTCAAGCTACAGTAGAGTGGCTCACAGGAACGCAAATCCCAGTTCTACATCTAAAGTCGAAGACTTTTTCAGAAGTGAAAGTAAACATATTTGTACATTCAGATAAACATAAGGAGGTCTGGGACATCGAGTTCAATCCTATTAAATCCCTTGTCACTCTCAACCTGACAATAACACGTTTTTGAATTATGATTATGATAATTATTATTCAAAATTTTGTAGAATACTCCTTTGGAAGTTTTGAATGGTACAATTTTTTCATTAATAAAACTCTCATCAGAAGTTTACACAGCAAGTCATTCATTGCTTGACTCAATTTCATGCGATGTGTTTATACATTCAGAGTATTCATTTCTAAATTTCTCAGAATATGTGTTTATAGTTAATATCCCCATTGTTTTCATGAACCTTTTGACTCTATTGAATGACTTTAATATTTTAGGGGCCTTGTCCCAAAACAAATTAAACACATTAAATGTTGACAGATGTAACTCAGCAAAACTCAGTATATGACCACTACAGTATCTGCTAAAACACATGCAGGCAGTTATGCCTTTTCTAAATTTCCTATTCAAGTAAGATATTTAGTTTTTGATTAACAATACATTTAGAATCAATTAGAAGAAAGGATCTATGAGGAGATTTATAGCATTCTGCATTGGTGCATGAAAATGATGTTTTATCTTTTGCACTCTTTTATAATGTTGTTATGGGATCAATTAAAATGGACAGATAGTTTCTGACTTCTCTGAAAATTTGTATATGTGGCATTAATCACTAACCTTTCCAATTCTGAAGAGTAATAAAAAAAATATATATATATATAAATATAAATGTATATACAGTACTATATATAAATATATAGTAAATATGCCAAATAAATATTTGTATTCATGTGTTTATTCATTTACCGGTGTGTATTTACAGTATATACATACACCACCTCCGGAAGGTTCACCTAAATCCTTGTGTATTTAACTTCCTTTTGAATATGTAACAGCAGATTCATTTAAACATTTTAAAATTTCCTGTTGTGAGAGCATGTTGACAATGCTTCTCTGACTCTTTGAGAGATGGAGCCAATCTGCTTCGCTGTTCAAGGTGTATCCTTTGACTTTCTTAGGTTTTCAACTTCTTGATGCCTTTGGATTAGTAATGATTGCCTACAGAGTAGCAGTATCGTGTTCTACATAGAAATAAAGTTTCTGTAAAATTTGAGACAAAGAATTTTTAAAGAGAAAATCACAACACAACAATTACTTAAAAATTCTTATTTTTCATTTTTGGAAATTTTTGAAATTCCGAAATTTGCTTTATTTTGCCATAAATGACAGAAATTGAAAATTATTTATATACATATCTGCTTCTAAGGAAAATACATTGATTTCATTAAGAATTTTTGAGACAGTAACATATCATTGTACTATGTAATTTTTATGTTCTCTTCAGTAAAGAAACATTTCATTTTTCTATTCTAAAACAAGTGGATTTGTTTCCAACAAATTTCTGTTCAAAACTAAACAATTGTGTGTAGTTAATTTGCAGAAAAAAATCATCTAAAATAAAGAAACATAACAATATTCTATATGGACAAACTACGTGTTTACTTATTTCAATATTGTCACAGGGAACAAAATTAATACAAACATGTAAACAAGCCTTCACATTTTTCGGCCATTGTTTTGTACATTTGCTGTAATTCTAAAGTTGAACTTTATAGAGAGGAAGCCCTCGTCCTCCGGAGTAAATCATTACACATTTTTCTCTCCCTGGGGTATCTAATTGGGAATCTGTAACAGTCTGTATGAAGGTGACTGCTGATCTTTTATAGTGATTTTTAAAGTGTACATGAATTCTTAAATGATTTTTATTAATAGTATTTGATAACACTGTCAAATTGGATTCAAATCAAAAAGTCACAATTATTCTTAACATTCTTAACTGTTTAAAATATATTTTGTTTTATCATACATGTCAACTAAATGAATTTCTCCAGGTTTAACATGTTTTTTGTATTTTATTTTTTACTGTAAAATAATGTTTATTAGGCAAAATGTATGCCTTTGATGGGTAAATACTATTCTAGACAGTATGTTTTATTTCAGTATATTTAGAGAGATTTTTGATTTAGAATAATGTTCTTTTGTGTGAATTCATTTATACATTTGTTTATAGGAGTGTATTTGATACAAGTATTTATTGAACATTTATGCCTTTATTTTGAATGGCCATTGCTGCTCCTATGAAAAAATCTGAATTGTATATATGTTTTTTTTTTCTTAGCAATAAAGTTAGATTTAAGAATCTGTAGCCTAAAATATAACTTTGTGGCCTTAGTTTAATGATATTGTGTGTAAAAAACAAATGTTGATAATCAGAGTCGTGCAAAGCAGATGGGAACAGTAATTTACAAAACATTCACTTTTTGTTATGTGTTTTATAGTCCCTTAAATATACTTTTCATAATTAAAATGAAAGATAGCTAGACTTGATGCATATCAGTAGGTGTGTGTAGAGTATGTGAACTGTTCCTGCTGTGTGCCCAAAATGGCAAAGATTTTGCGTTCCTAATATTTGGTAATGGAATGAACATGTTAAGAGATGGATGAATGAAAGATCCATCTGTCCATCCATCCATTACTGAATTTAGTTTATCCAGTTCAGGGGCACAATGGGCCGAAACCTGTCCTGGCTGGAACCTACGGTGGATGGGGTGTGGATGAAGTATCCTCATCAAAAATGTGACAGATTAGGTATGTTTCTAGAGGGAATTTCTCATATTTCAGCATATTTTGGAATAAACTTGACAAATGAAGGCATGGATAAAATGAAAACAGCAACCTGTCGTCTCATGGGTTATTATTTGAAGGATTTTGTTTATTTTAAATGGTAATCATGTTAACTAGGATATTAGTAAAGCATGCGCCTGACTCTGTGTGGGTGCATCAGTATTCTAGGTGACAGAGTGAGAAAGTTAGGAGCCCTGACTGCTGGCATGCTGCCAGTGTTGCACTGGATGGCCATCCGTCCGCCATCGCGCGACGTCTCAATGCAATAAATAGTGTCATCACAAAGGATTAACAGGGGTTTTTCTGCCTCATTCCCTGCAGTCGGGACCTGATTGAGCATTTGCATGAGAAAAGCCAGAGTCTCTGTGAACTTATTTGACCTTCGAACCCTGCCTTTATGTATCTCAGACGGGAAATAGCTGAAGTCGGGAGGGAAAAAGCTGCTCCCTCCATACCCCTTCAACCCAAAACGTCTGCTTGATTTAACCACAGTAAAAAAAAAAATCCCAATTAGGTAATTTAATTTTGAAGTCAGTTCCCCAGAATCTGTCCCACACACACTTTTGCAGACACAATCTCAGACAGAGTCCCAGACATATAAGGAAAGGGCTTTATTTTCTTTATCTCTCTTTCCACTGAATTATCATGCATGCATTACACCATTCAGACACATAGTGTGCACTAGAGCCTCTGTCCTTTAGCTGGTGTGCACATTTTATCAACTGAATCTGCAATAAAAATGATTAATCTGTTAAATAGGAGAGCCAGAGTATTTAGAGTAAACAGTCCTGGAAATGAAGAGTTTTTAATCATTTAAGGACATTTTACTTTATTTAATGGTATGCTGTGTAGCCAGTTTGGAGAATCAGAAATGAAATGTGCTGAAGGTTGTGCTACCGAGACATTCAAGTGTTTTCCAACTTGCATTTGCTGATTGAAAACAAAAACCAAAATGCTTAAAACGCAACACCCTGATTTTCATATGCTAAGAAATCAGCTTGAACACTTCATTCATAACTTCGTAACACAACAAGACCATGTTTATGTACTATTATGGATGTGAAGTTTTTATTACAGTTTACCAACTGATAACTGCTCATTATTTTGAAGCAGAACTTTCCAAAATTAACTAAAGCATCCCTAAAGGATATCGTTGGTTAAATGTTATACCAGAAGATATTGTGTCAATAGTCTGTTCTTCACAAATTCAACTCTTCAGATTTGTACATCACCATAATTCATGTACAAAAAATTGTTCCATGCAACATAGTTAATGATTCCTACAGTACAAAAAAATGTATAGAGGAGGATTTTGAATAAACTCAACATTAAAACAAGGAGAGAAGGCAAAAAAGTAACTGAGCTGTGACAATAAACAAATAATTAAAAAAAAAAGTTCTTGCCTAGCTAAAATATTAGGTGTTAAGATTACAAAAATGTAAATATATGGATCAGTAGGAAAATATCAGGAACATTTTTTCTGCATTATTATTGTTATATACACTGTGGCTTAATGAAATACATACTTGTGTGCTGCGTCAAATACACAGAAAGATAAACTGTCCAAGAAAGTCTTAGTAACAGTTATGGCCTTCAGCAGACCTTTACAACTAATTATATACATAAATATAACCCTACAATCACATAGCCTTGGAACAGATAGAAGAAGGTGAAGTTCAAGAGTATTGAAAAAAATACTTTTAAGTCTAGAGGTGTCAGCTTCCACACTGAAAGTGAAGGACAGTTTTGTTCAGAGATATAAAAAAGTCTGTATTTTTTACATATAAACTAATGTTATTTGTTAATAATACAAGGACAGATTTTTTTTTAAATCAAAACTAAGAGTCACACATACCCCATAAATATCAGAATATATTGCAATGCTGAGACAAGCCTGCCGTAGGTATGAGAGCATGTAAACATGCATTACCAAATAAAGTCATTATTAACTTTCACCAGTCTTAGTTATGTTGATTGCGCAACAACTGCAACATTGTGGATCTTTACAGCGAAAAGAAAAAGAAGAAAAAAAAAACATTGTTTCCAGTGCCAGATAAAAGAGTGAGAAGCTGTTATAAGGTTTGGTTTAGAGCAGACATCTGCCGTATTTCCTTTTCTTGAATGGTGCATTGGTGTTTAAGTCATATAAAGGTCAAGTGGCCAGCCTGTTTTACGCTGTCAGACTAATGACCTGTGAACTCCAAAGTCAAATAACAATTGTTTCTGTGGCCTCAACTACACAAAGGTCTTAACCTGGCTTATGCCATTAGACCACCAAAGTGTGGTGCTAAAGGGTGTGAATTCAGTTCATACGCATCAAAGTCTCAGATTCAAGATGGACATCATACACAAGATTCAAGTTGATTAATTCTGTGTAGTGTGACAACAAGAATGATTATTACAAACTAGCACTGAAACCTCACAGCTCATGGGACGCAAATTTGATTTTAGGTACTTGAGTTTTCTACCACAATTGAAAGATGTGTGGATTAGGCTTATTACAAGGATTGACTTTTTGGCTGTAGTAATCTTCATGTTAAAGAATATGAAATATTAAACACACCTTACGATAATGGTATTTTTAACCAAAAATAAAAGTAAATAAACCAGAAAAGATGAATGGAACAGTATGGATTTTAAGTCTCCTTTTGTAAATGATATTATTATTTCAAGGCAGCTTTCTGTGGCAAAAGCTTACAAAAATATGTTTTATACTTACCTAAACTTAAAAATTTGTAAATGTATGGCCTATATGGACATAAAGGTTGAAGGTTCAATCCAAATGCAAAATTTTAATATCGGAAGGGTGGTAATTAAACAAAACTGCCTTGCGAGCATTAAGTAGTATAATGCTGACTGTTTGTCACCTGTGATTAAAGCCTTAGATAAAATCACTTTTAAGCAAAGGCAGGAGATATTTATATATCTTCTTGTGTGAATATGAAAATTTAAAATGTTCATTATACGCAATGCAAAGGGGAAGCCATAGCGTAATAGAGGTGTTTCAGATCTTGAACAGTATAAACAATTATACCCATGAATGGTAACAGAGCCAAAGGATTAACAAGGACCAAATGAAGGTACAGAAAGGAGCGACTTCATACAGATGATGGTTAACGACTGGGAATTCAAATGTTAGACGGCACACTGCACTTACAGTATATCTCACATTTAGCTGGTGGAAGGTTTGTTGCCTGAAATCTTTCCCATGTTAGATATTATAGATTGAAATGTCCATTATGCCATTTTTGATAATGAGAGCTAAGTAGGAGGTAACATACAGTAAACGATTTTAAGTTAAACCGCATGGGTCAAGTATCTGTTCTTTAGAATATCATTCATTATTTCTAGAAAAAATAAAGTGCATTAAACAATGAATTTCAAATATTACTGCATTTACTCTCCAATATCTTGTACCATTACTTTTTGATCAAAGAGATGGTGACAAAAGATTTCATTCTTCAAGATGACTTGTTATTATTATTTATAATTGTTCCAAAGAGTGGCAATGTGTTGATTCTTGGTCCTTGCAGACTTTCGTTTTTTTGTTGTTTTCATTACAGTTTCCACAGGTATTACCAGAACTTGACCACAGCATATTTTTAGCCTATTTTAATCGCAGCTATTTGTTTGTTTTTAGATTTCAAACGCTCGTGACAGCTACTCATTGTGAAATTTTTAAGTAAATGTTTGTTTTTGTGACTCTGTGATGCAACTGGTAATATACAGAACTCATCCTACAATATGTCATAATCCTAGAAGCAACCTGACCCTTATTTCTATTGATTCCAGTATTCTGTATTTTAAGGTGTTTTCAGAAAAATCCTACATCCATTCCTCTTACAATAAACTTGCATACAAACAGAAAGCTGGGCTTTAATGATGAAAACTCAAATTCTGTGCCCTGAAATAAACATTTAAGAATCTATGATGCAGTGCTGTTTATAATCTTGGAGCACTAGGAGGCCTAATATGCACATCTTAATGACTATTTAGATCATTAATGCAGGGTGCACAGATATTATTCATTTATTATTTTAATTTATATTTTTGTATTTTTCATTTTGAGCAGGATTAGAGCCATAGAACTATTGACTTTACATGTATATGGAACAATTACAGTTTTACAGTATTTCAAGTTGTATTAAAATCACACTGATTGACAATACCAATTTCATTTTTAATTTGAAAAAATAAAAATAAACACTGAAAGCTTAAATGTTTCCGTAGGTTTGTTGGTATGCATTATTATTATTATTATTATTATTATTATTATTATTATTATTATTATTATTCTCAAATACATTTTATTTATAAGCGTTTTTCATGACTCTCAAGGACATTTCACAAAAATAGGTTGAAATGTTCAATAAGTTCAAGTACTATTGCCATATTGCAGCTGCTAAGCATTAGAATTATTATAGTGTATCCAGGTCATATGATTAAACTTCTTTTACATACATGGTGGTGAATAGTGTTAAATAATTCATGGTGACTGCTGCACTGCTACGCCAATAAGCCTACAATAGGCTCTAAAATGGAGGATCACAACTAGTCTGTATCTCCCTGTTCTGTATTCTGTTGTAGATGGGGCCAGGGATGGTGTTGTGGATTTAGTCACTGTATGGGGCTGCAACTTTTGCTCGCCAGTTTCCACTCTGCCAAGAGGAAAGTAACTAATCCGATCTTGGTGGACATGTTGCCAGGTCGAAGATTCAGCAGCATGCTGGGATTGCCAGGTCATAGAGAATGGGAGATTAGCTGGGATATATCAGATACCTGAGGTGATCAAACATTTAGAGCTCTGTGGGAAAAGACACACACAGTGAGTGACAGACAGCATTGTCAGCTGTTTGATGCACCATTTTCAACTAGCCACAGTTAAACAATTAAAAAATGCCAATCTCATATTCATAACAGAGGGAGACTTCTTAGATGGATATTTATTCTCAGGATTTGCTTTTGATATTGTTTCTTGCAATTACCCTATAGACAAAACCACAAACGTGTCCAATATAAACTACTGAAAGAGGGGGATTTTGATTGACACCGCCTAATGTGGAAATCAATGTGTATAAATAAAAATAAATAATTTGTCATTTATGTTTCTGTCACAAAGAAGCATATAAAATCTACGGACACAATATATGTATTTATTAATCAAGAATGCTTTTACTAATTAGATCCATTCAGACAAAAAATTATTTGGATGGATATAATAATAAGGTAAAATGCTTCTTTGTATCAACAAACTGGAAATAATTGCATCTCTACAATATTTTCTTACCATTGATAAATTATCATTTTTTATTTACACAAGTTTATTTCTCCTTTATTTTGGTTCTTGTTGAAAATGTCTTACTTGCTCTTTCAGAAACTTGCTTCTCTGCAGCATTGGTTGTGAAATGAAAATTCAATCTGCGTTACAGTGTGTGGCTTTGCTCAAGGAACCTGCTTTTCCGAGAGAGTCTTGGCGCCTGTGACACGTGGACTGCCTGAGCAACTGCGGATATATCCACAGCCTGCCCAAGTGTTGTCACGGCAACCAGGAGAAAAAAAAAGTCAAAAATTATAAAAAGGGGAAGTCACCTTGCTTGTCACACAATTGACAGTAAGCATCTTGGCAAGATTTTAAAATTCCCTTTTAAATCCTCAACAGAAAATACTGCTCTCCCTAAATGATAGATAGATAAATAGATAGATAGATGAAGAATGACATTGTTCGCTATTACTCTCCCATCATTAGCTATTGTGTTATTGCAGATTTCTTCTAAATGTAATGTGACTTTAACAGATCTTTCATTTTCCATTGTAGTGTACCAGTCTCACTGCTGTAGATTAGCAGCAATGATTCCTTTATAATAAAAGCAAGATATAAGGATGGGCACATTGGAATATACAGAAAATATTTAACAAAAATAATGTTATCATTGCAAAGAAGATTAACTAGACCTTGACAAATAAAGATTCTCTGTGTAACAATTTAAGTGAAGTGTTGCTAAGGGTGCAGACCTTGCAGTGCAGAGGTAACTGGAAACCTGAGGGACTGGAGCATGCATCACGTGCTGGCACTGGTTTTAAAGGAGAAGGGTTCTCATCCAGTAATGGTGGTACAACTCTTTGTGTTCTAGTGGACAGTAAAGTCGTTGAAAATCAAAGCACCTTCACAAAGGCCTACACTCTGCATTCATCATGTTAGCTGGTGATAGAGGTATATAGATAATGAAGACAAAGGCTATCATTGGTTCTTGGAAAGGCTTAGCATAGGGGAGAAGTTTTCAGAGCTTAACCTCTTAAATGAAGGTTTAAAGTTTGGGAGAGGTGACACTGAAGCTCGCAAGAGTCAGGAGGAAGAGGCAGAAGTTTCATCATGGGAGGAAGGCTTGGGTATGAAAACAGCAGGCGAGCTGCCATTATAGAAAGTACATGATCTTTACCCACACTCAAGTCTTATAAAGGCACTGCAGTATTATAGTTTTTATGTTTGTGTTACTAACTTACATCTTAATTAAATTAAATTGTAAGAAACATCCACGGATGTCAAGTAAAAGAGGGCACAGTGCTACAGAAGATTCATGGCGCATCTTATGTCTCCAGAAGTAACTCCAAAGACACTCAACACTCTCCTTTAAATATAGATAGTAGCTACTACAAACACATAAGCAAAACGCACTGACCATACTGAAACTTTTATGTGTGTCTGTCTTCCATATTGCCATGTGTGAAGTTTGTGCTTAAAAACAGTGCAGTGGTGCTTAGGTCAGATCTGTGGCCTAACAATTGGATTCAGTGTTGACCTAATCACTGTCTGGGTGGAACTGGTGTGTTCTCTCCTAGTTTTCTATCCAGTTTTTGTGTAGATTAGGTCAATAGGTAATTCTTGTCTGGCCCAGATGTGTATGCGAGGGCTTCCTCCTGCCTTGATCTAATGCTTTCAGGGTAGGCTCAGGATTCCCTCTACCTTTCATTTAGATTAAGCCATTTTAGAAATGGATGGATATTTGGATAGCAATCATTTTAAATGTACACTTCTAATGAACCTTTGAATTATTCAGAAAAAATCTAAATGACTAATCATCAACCAATCAATGTAAATTATTTTCAACAGTCTATAACAAATGGTAACTAATTAAGCTGATTTACAATGATGATTTTTTTGCAGAAGTAAAACTGCCAGTTTTCTATCAGAAGTGCAAATTTTTATTGATATTCAGATCTTGAAATTGTTGATTACAAATTTCAGCTTTTTAAGAACTTTTACCAGAAATCACAGACCAGAATTGGTTTCTGGCTTGGTGCCATTACATAAAAAAGAAGATAATACTCAGAACATCACACAACAACAAGGTCCTGGGCAATAATTTTAAACAACAAGAGCAAAACCGAGAAACAGTTCAGTGCAATAATGCAGAAACAAATGCAATACAAGTGTGCAGTAAAATTGGCTTTCAGGCATTTTGTAAACAAGTAAGGAATGAAAACTTGAATGTTTTTATGGAAATGGTGGATTGCACATAGATATGTTAATTAAAAAGCTGGACAGCTTCAGGGAAGATGCTATGGTGATGCTATTTAGTCCAAGTGGCAATGGACTTGCACCACCTCTTAGATGGCAATGCGATGGGCAGGTTCCACAGCAAGGTTTCTTACTCCTTTACTCTCTATCCTTGTGATGAAGAATCATTTATTACGGGTAGCTGACACCCAATGATACTCTCTGCAGAGTGGACCACCCTGATATTGAAGAGGGAGGAGGTGGAAGAGAATCAGAAAGTGATACAGTTGTTCAGAACATCCATAAGAAACATTAGAACATAAGAAATCTGAAGAACGAGAGGAGACCAGTCAGTCCATCATACCTATTTTTTTAGCAAATAGCTAAACTGTACCAATATCTCATCTAGATTTTTCTTAATGGTTGTCCAGGTTTCTGCTTCAACTACATGTCTCGGTAGTTTGTTTCAGAGTCCCACAACTTTTTGTATAAAGAAGGGCCTCCTGGCTTCAGTTGTAAATGCACTTCCCCTTAATTTCCAGTGATGTCCTCAAGTATGTGATTCACCCTTATTCCAAAAGAATGTTTCTGGATGTACTTTATCAATGCCTTTAAACACTTGGACTAAGTCCCCAACTCAGTCTCCCCTGCTCAAGACTAAACAGGTTTAATTCTCTCAGTCTGTAAGAGAAGGACATGTCCTTAAGTCCTGGGATGAATTTGGTTGCTTCAAGTGCTGCTATGTGTTTCTTGTACTGTGGTGTCCAGAACTGCACACAGTACTCCAGATGTAATCTTACTAGTGCATTATATAGCTTGAGCATAATGCTCCTTGACTTAAATTCAACAGTTTTATGATGTAATCTAACATTTTATTTGCCCTTTTAATTGCTTCTGTGTATGGCTTAGTCAATGAAAATATTGCGCAGGCATAAAACCGTAAATCATTTTCACAGTTTGCTTCCTCTGTGTCAGTGTCTCCCATCTTGTATTTATAATTGATGTTTCTTTTGCTCATGTGTTACACTTTGCACTTTACTACATTGAACTGCATTTTCCAGGCATTCACCCCATTCTGAAGGTTGTCCAGGTCATTTTGAATTCTTTTTGCTGCCTCCTCAGTGTCTGTCATCCACTCCAATTTTAGTGCCATATGCGAATTTGACAAGATTACTAAAGAAGTTTACTCAATGAGGGCTTTTTAAAAGTTCATTAGGATGAACTATCCTTTGTTGGTATTGAAAGGTTATCTCTTCTACACTTTCTTGGTAACAGAGGTGATGTTATCGTCCCAATTCAGAGTGCTCATAATGATGTTTTGCAGGAAGTTAAAGGATAAGTTTGCTATTTTTCAAGTCAAAATTATTTTTTCACAGACATGCTATATATTCATTTTCCACACAAAATTGTATTCTAAAGTTAAGCACTTTCTGTAAATTTACAAAAAAATCTCACAATATACTGGCTCTTAAGCATTGTAGGCTATGGGGCATGGAGGAAAAACTTAAAAACCTACCAAATACATCCATTTTGCAAGCCAAGACAGTTATTGAGTATTGATCCAAGTCTTACAATTACACACACTTTGTAAAATAATTTATGCATGGCATTTTTGAGCAAAACAAATCAATATTTTGAGATTCTGAACCTTATTTTTAAACGAAGACCAGCCATGTGCAATAGCTCACTTAGTTTTCCTGCGCAGCAACCATTCAACCCAGGGAGTGATTTCTTTTCGAAACTCCAAATCACAATAAACTTTTCATTCCACACGGTTAGTTTTGTTTTGATTTACTTCTGTATTTATATGAGAATTTGCATAGAGGAAAAGAAAATGTACACTTACCATAAGAAAAATGGAATATAATAATTGCCAGATCTATTTTGTGGTCACAAACATGCGTCGGAAACAAAGAGGCTGCAAATGAATACTGAACAACTGTCTTACCTTGAAAAATTGACATATTTGGTAAGATTTCAAGCTTTCCTTTGTGTCCCATACCCTCCATTGTAAAGCACCAAAGCGGACAATACATATATATATATAATATTTTTTTTTTTTTTAAATTTTAAAAAGCACTTAAGTTTAGAACACAGTTCTGCATGGCAAATGTCTTAATGTGAATATATACCATGTTTGCGAAGAAATAAGTTTTGTATTTTTCAAGTCGAAGTTATCCTTTAAACGACTCAATCACAAATACAGTTTGACAGTAAACATTCACAGGGGGATATGCAGGAAGCTGTCTGAGGAAAGTGATCGGCATTTCAACCATCTTGGTGGCATTAAATGAAGGTTTTTATATGCACACCATACTACAAGGATGTTCACTTCATTTCAGTTGCAGGTCCCATTGTCATTAGAAATTAGATTGACAACTGTCATATTATTAGCAGAATTCAACATTTTGGCTGAATTGTTAGTAGAAGTATAGACATTAGTAAAAAGGGAGAAGAAAAGAAGTTAAAAGAACATGAGGAGCACAAGTACTGATGGACACAGGACGGATCAGGGAGAGATGTTGCTTTCTTTCTGTCAGGAAGTTGGTAATAAATGATGTAGTACTGTGTGAACAGGTTTCAAAATTCCATAGCAATACAATATTGATTTCATTGGTTAAACCATTTATTCTTTTACAGGATTGCAGGGAGCTGGAGCCTATACCTTAATATTCTTGTTGGCCCTTGCTGGCATGAAAGACCAGCACAGTTCAAGCTCAAGCTCACTTTATATTCACCAATTTACTTATCATGCACTTCTTTGGGATGTGCCCAGAGGAAACGGTTTCAGACATTTGGAGTCCAATCCTAACCCCAAACACAGATTGATTGTGGTGAGATTTGTATTGACAACACTGGAGAAGTGAAGGATCAACACCGACATTGCTATCCTTTCGTAAATGAACAAATGCATACATGTTGAATACTATCTTTATATACTTTTTATAAAACTGAACTTTTTTCTCATTCAGAAGGTCTGCACAAGAATCCGTGAGTGTTTATGTACTATTCTTGACAAAAAAGCCATTGAACAAGCTGTCTTGTTACATCATTGTTTTGGTAATGAATGATAGGAAATTTGACGTCTTATGGGACTTGCTGCACTTTAACAAAGATATCAGTGTCAAAGATCAAGTAACCCTACGTATTCCAACTCAGATACAACAGAGAAAAAGATGCTTTTGTGACTGTGTGACCTTTAATTACAGAGGTCTGGAGGAGGAAATAACAAAAGTTATTGTCATGATGTCTTAGGTCAAGGGTCTGTAGCCTACAAAGAGTGTCATGGTCAAATAAATAAATTCAAGGAGAAAAAAAGGTTTTTAAATTGCCATTATTTCCCTTGAAATGAATTTGTTTTCAATTAATTTTAAAAACCTATTCTCTTGAGATGAAAGATTGAGATTGAGATGAAAGGGTAAAGACTGAACAGTAAATATTGTGCTAGTATACAATTAATAAAATAAAAGTGAAATAAATGTAGTCATGATCAAAGATAAAATAAATAAAGAAAATTCTCACTTAAGTGTTAAAGCTTTCCTAGTATTGAGATCAGGTAAAATATTGAAAAAGCAGTTCAAATGTAAAGCAGAATAAAGTTAAATGTTCAGTGTTTCATAGCCTTTCAAATAATTCTTTCTTGAAGAATAATACAAATTTGCAGTCTTTCTGTATTGTACAAATAGTTTAGATATAACATACTGTATATGACATATTACGATCATTTTCTCTTTATTAAAGTTTAGCCCCAGGCTGAGGCTAGCATGGTTGAACACCCATACACATACATTGTAACAAGTCACCACATTGCACCACAACACATTTTATGCACAAGGACATTAACTCTGTCAATGTCAAGACATTTGTTGGAGGTTTATGTACAACCACTCTTGAATGAGGAATTCATTTTGCTCATACCTTTTTGACACATACAGAAAATGTTGTCTCAAATGTTAATTAAAGATCTCCATTAATTATTTAATCAAGATTAGATATGGTGTGATGTGTTTTTAAACAACTGATAAACTACAAATTTGCTGTGAATAGGATACTGTCATCCTAAACAAGTCATAAATGTGATCACTTATTATCTTCATACATTCCCATTGGAATGAAAAATCAAACAAAGACATCTCCTTAATGTCCTTTTGGTTTCTCCTAGATAACTATGAGATCAGCAAAAAAATAAAATGGAAAGTGTTTCTTTTCTCTCCTGCTTCTCAGATTTTTCTCCAGAGACAAAATACCCTGGCAGTCTCACATGTGCCTCGCGCAATGGGCTCAGATCTTCCAAGTAGCGTCTTGACATTTTTTTGCAATTTGAAACTATTTGTGTTGTGTGTTCAGTAATACATGGTGAAATGTATGGACAATTGTTTGTGGTAATAAAACACTTTACTATGATTAAAGAACTGTAGTCCTTCTAAATAACACCACTCGTTGCTCTACTTTATATTGCTCTGCTCCAATTAGCTCATACTTAGTCTGGAAAAAAAGGTTAAAAGTGTAGCATAGTGGTAAAGAATTTGGTTTTCAAACCCTGAAGTTTTGGGTTCAAGTCCCACTGCTGACACTGTGACATTGAGCGAATCATTTCACCTGCCTATGTTCCAAATGTGAAAGCAAAAATAATGTAACTAACCATATCTCAAGTCACCTTGCATAAAGTAAAATAAACAATGCAAAGTCTTGAAAGAGATTTAAACAAGACTAGAAGGAGATCTCATAAATTATAACAAATTCTCCTTTTTGTTGAAAGCTGTTTCTCCTAAGGAATTATAAGAGAGACATCTGTGACAAAGGTGATTCTTAAATGAAATATAAATGAGAATCTCTTTTAAGTCTTATGAGCCATCAAAGATCAACCTTTGAGCAGTAAAAATTCCTCTGGGTCAATTTAGACCTTCTTTTTAAATTAGAAAATAAATACCAGAAACCAAACACAGTTACCGAACAATTCTTCAGTCTGCCACTCAAACGTCTTTTGGTGTATACCACATGTTTTCCACTAATGGTAAAGAGTGATTTCTCTGGCCATCTCATTTATCAGCTCCCCAGCAGTCCAATGCCTGTGTGCTTTGTACAGGTATAATCTGTAAATTGTGACCATCCTAGAATTATAGGGTTGTCAGTGAACATTTCTTGAAAAAATCCATCTTGATTTTTAAGCCTGTGTATTATTGTTCTGACTAATAATCAGACACCCAGCCTAGGAGTGTACACTAAAAACATTTTGATGGTGCCCCCTGTCCAACAGTCCAGTTCCTAAGGCAGCTAAGTGCTAACTACGGGATTGTATTAATTCTGTGTGAAAATAAGAAACGTAGGTATATTTAACATCTTTGATTGTTTTGAACTGTTTGGTAATGCCCAGCTAAAACACAACTGTCCATTGGACTACCTGCAGACACTATTATCTAACGGCTGATTGCTCAGATAATATAAGGGATGATGAATCTGCATTAGCAGGAAACAAATGGAATTTTCTATACAAGGGTGTCACATCTTTTGCTGGTCTTTAAACATTTACTGCTGTGGGGCCCGAAGCTTTTGGAATATTACAATGCAGAAGAAGGATTTACCTTGAACTGGAAGTGATGATCATTTACTTTATATGAAAAGTTACATGGTAGTATGGTAGGCACAGAACAAATAGTCTCTTTCTCTAACAGTGACCATAAAATTCAGAAAGGATCTGGCATCACCATAGCAGTGATATTAAAAACCATTGGAGAAACAGATGGGGACAAGCAGTGTTTTAGGAAAACAAATGGTAAAGCCTTGTGTATTCCAAAAATAGATCAGGTGTAGATTAAATGTCAGCTTTCCTTGATGCCTTGCAGAATACTGTATATTCCAGATATAGGGAAAAAGAGTCACATCTAGTGATGAGTGTCTAGTGTGTTCTGGAAGATTTGTTTAGTATATAAAAGACTTATATCAGGTACAAAAAGATGAAAAGGGATGATGTGCAAATGTCAGCATTAAAATATTCACAATAATGATTTTGTAGATAATCTGAGCAGGACTGGAAATGGGACCTTACAGCTCAACTTTCAGACAAGCTTTCAAACAAATCATTCTCGATAATTAGTCATTAGTCTGTGAAAGACGCTGTCTAATTTATCTCAGAGCTCTAAATCACATGCACCTCTTTCAACTTTAAAAATATATCCTGAACTCGACCTTACTTACCGGAGACACTTTTACACAGCCACCTCCCTTGGTAACTTGTTTCAGTAACTGTATGTCTTCATTGATCAGGCTGCATCAAGATCAGCAAAAATGTCACTTAAAGGGATAATAGATAAACCAGGGGTGGGCAAAGGACCGCAGTGGCCACAGGTTTTTGTTCCAACCCAATGGCCTAATAAGAAGCACTTAATGCTCAAAGTAACACTTCTGTTTCATTTTACTTGTTTCGCTCATTAAGATTTTGAACCCTTATTGCTTATTTTAGTCTTAAACAGTTGTATTCTTAGTTTTTAATTGCTCCTTATTAGCAATAAGATGCAAATGACAAAGGAAAGCAGCAGTTCTCCATTTAGTGTGTTACCATTTACACCTGTGTGTATTTATTGTGCACTATTTGGTTTAATTCAGTACTTGGAAGGAAAGTGAAAAGAAAAAAGTGAAGGACTGAGAATTACTCATCCATTTTATGCTTCATATCTTTGGCATGATACCCTTAGAAAGGAAAACAAAATCTAGGATATAAGAATGATCAGACATGGAAGAGTTAAAGCACTAATAAGCCATGAGATTTAATTATTGGCAAGGATTGTTTTCTAATTAAGCAACTGGGTTGGATCAAAAACCTGCTGCCACTGCGGCCCTCCTGGACTGACTTTGCCCACCGCTGAGATAGACCTTAAAAAATACCCCAGAAAAAAAAATCTCAAACGCATTTGAATTTGTTTCCTCGGTGTGCATTACTCTGATTTTTTTAGGAAATTTTTATTAAAAATATTTTACCAGTAAATGTATGTATCTTGTAGGTTATGAAGATAATACTGAAAAACTTGATATGTGGATATTGCAACACACGTGAGATTTTGTCCATGGACATTTTGGATAATGTTTGCTGTTGTCCAGTATTGCTCTTTATAGATGCTAGTTCTAATAAAACATTTGCTGCCTTCATTTTACATGAAAACATGAAATTAACATTTTTTATGGCCTTTGCAACAAACCATATGTGGGAAATAACATAAAAAATACCATTTTTAGGTGCGCTATTCCTAAAATGAAAGCTTTTTTGTGATATTCTACACTGTTTGCAATCTTATTTTGCTCAACTGGAAGAATCTTAACATGCCTATGACAGAACAATGGGACAACTGTCGCTTAAAAGTGACCAAAGGTTTATGTGCACTACAAGAAAAGATTAAAAACTTTTTAGTATATGATAATTCTTCTTCATTGGCCTCCTTAACTTTCTTGTGTTATTATTGCTCACACTCCTTTGATGGAAGCTCTTCAGCCATTTTTTCTGTTCTCATTCATTACCTTTTACCACCTTCCACCCTTTTCTTGCTCATTTTTTTGGTAGTGGCTTTAATTAAGACTGTTAAATAGAACACTTAATATGTAACTTTTACCTAATTTAATGGCTATGTATGTTTTGTTATTAAACTTTAACACCAATAAAATAAAAATATTAAATATATTTATAAGACAATAAAAGATAATAGGGTCCTCTATCTGACTGAAAAGTTTTATTGAAACTGGTCTGTTTGCTGGTAAAGCTGTAGTTTCATAAAAGTGTGACAGTTTCTGTGTTATGAAGAACTGAATAAAAAAGGGATTCCTGCACATGCTTGAAGGAACAACGAAAAAATAAAGCGCATAATGATTAGGTTGTGACTGAAGAGAGGAATGGCATCTACATTGTACTTAAGTAACAGTAATTTAAGCAGTGTTGAAGGACAGAAATTAAGTAACTATTCCTCTTGAAATTTAAATGAGAGCCTGTTTTAACTTAAGCTTCTGCCTTATATGCCTGATCAATAACTTGTCTTGCACGTTCTTTGATCTCAAGCCTAATGACATCCCAAAATCATCCAGAGACATACAGTACCTCCAAACAGTGTGTGGAGGGCAAAATATTAGAGGAGAAGAAAGAAAATAACACCTAGCTTGTTTAACTTATAAGCAGTTGTAATGTATATCCTTACCAACATCATCCGAGAAAACGTCTCTGGTCTAACAGGAATGTGAGCAAGTTTCTTTACTGTTGCTGAGTTCTTTGCTCTTCAGCTTTGCCCAGGTGGTTAGGTCCAAAGAATGGATGACTTTCCACAAGATAGCAGATGCTAAACCATCATGGCAAACAGCAGCATCAGGGTGGAAAGCTGCCCCCTTTTTCCATTTTATTTATATCATGTACATTTGCCCAATAAACCTTATAATTCTGTATTTGCCCCTTTTTCTCATTCTTTGCCTCTGTGAAGAGAAATTCTGTCAATTTCTAGACATACAGCTCTAATCTTGTTTACTAGTTTTTCTTTAGATATTTACATTTTCAAAAAGCATTGTTCAGCAGCAATACATTTATAATTATTTAAATATTATAATTATAAATATAAATATATAATATTATAAATATGCAAATATATAAATATAGAGAAAAAAATCTTAGATATTTACATAGTCAATTAAATCCTGAATCAGAGTGATGATTATATTGATTATATTTTCCGCACACTACACTAAAGTCTCTCATTATGTCAATATCAGTCACATTTTTGGTTAACATACTCTTTCAGACACTTCTCTGGGATGCTATTGTGTTAACAGCTTTAGTAATATAAGAAGCACAATTGCATGTAAGCAACCAGTTTCGGTAGCTTTTGTATCCCCCATTTACCTTCAGTAGGTTTTACAAACATTTAGGTAACCACATAGTCTAAGGAGCCTCAAGAAAATCATACTTTTCAGTTTTATCAATAGCGTATATAATTAAATAGACAAAAGTGAAAATATTGAGTGAGAATGAGTAAATCCTAAAAATATCCAGGCTTTCTGTCACAGCAGCATATAAAAAGCTGCAAGTGCGAATTCAGTAATAGTGCATGCTGAAAGTCAACACAGTAAAACTGGCATTAGCAAGGTGGTATTTAAATATCACCCATTTTAGAATAAAATTCATTGTAAATGTAAAAGAGAGCATATGTTTGAATTTTTGTTGTTGATTTTTTTCTTGTCAGACCAAGACTAAAGTAGGATGATTGGGAGAGTTGTACGCAATGGCCTAACTTACTCTCACTTCAATTTCTGAAGACAGGGTTGCAAGAGGTTGAAGTCTAGACTAGCAGCTCAAGACACAAAAAAAGAACTTACCTTGGATGGAATAACAAGTCAGCAAACACACTCACGATAGATAGATAGATAGATAGATAGATAGATAGATAGATAGATAGATAGATAGATAGATAGATAGATAGATAGATAGATAGATAGATTGGGCATAATGCTAATGACTGATAACTTTGCAAGGTGGGCAATGGATGAGTGAAAATAACAATAAATCAAAAGACACGTTGGATATATATATATATATTGTAAATAAATGCACAAAACAAACTGAAAGGTTTGGGGATCCAACCCATATACTTGACAAAAGTGGTTTGGAAGGTAAATCTTTAAAGAATTGAGCTCAAAACAGAACTGAAGAAAAAAGAAAGATGACTATCATATATTGCTGGTAAACAGGAAGTGATGTAATGGAATGGTGGAATTCTAGGAACTAGAAATGATATCAGGTGGTAGTGGGATCTTGAGGACCGGAGGAGGAAGTGATGTTGGTTGACTTCTGAGAGCCAGAAGTGGCTTTAAGGTGAGGGTTCATTGGCTGGTCTGCAGGGAAAGAGAAGAGTTGGTGGGCAGCGCCAAACCCTGGTCTGGCGAGAACATAAAGCATTTGTGACTGGGAGTCATCTTCCTGGCTTTCACCAAAGTAAGCAGTATCAATCCTGGATGAAAGGGGACAAAGTTGTTAACAGTATCCTCTTTACCACCCCTTCCTGTAGGGATGCCATAAAACTACGAGGTAGATTACCTGGAAAGGTGGGGATTGCTTCAGGACCAGCAGCAGACTCAAAGAGCTCCTTTGTAAAATTACAGAGGGAAACATATAATATGCAAGGTAATTTTGGGTCATCTGTCTTTTCAATTTGTGCCACAGTTCAGTTTTTTGACTTTGTCTTGCATGCACGTTATACGAGGTTCCTCAATTGTTACCCCAAAAACTTCTCATTTTTTGCTCTGGTTAATCCACCAGTCACAATATATACAATATATAAGATTTAAGATATAGAGGTTGCTTGAGGACCAGGAGTTGAGACTCATGGAGCTCCTGTGTGATAACACACAGGGAAACATATCCAATAATTTCTCTTTTTTGCTGTCCGCTGTCTTAAAGTAACAACAGAGGTTACAGCAGTGCATAGGAATAGTCTAAGAAATTTCTGTAGCTGGTACTGGAAGAACAATTAATTGGCATCAAGCAAAATAAAAACATAAAGAGAAAAAATGGATGGACATGCTATAGCAGGTTTTGAGAGAATACTGTAGGGGGCTGCATAAATAATGAGCTAATCTTTGACAAACCTGTACAAACCATAATAACCTTTCCTTTTTGTTCAGTATACTGTATACTGTATATTGTACTTCTCTTCTCTGCCAAGAATGATGGGTGTTTCACAGGCATCAACAAGTACAGATAGAGAAAAAGGGGATGAGTTCTTTCTCCAAAGTGCTACACAATATGAAACTTGGTTTCTTCTACCAGACCCTTAGCGTCACGGTTAGAGATGTAGCTATGAATTAATTTCAGCTGGGGATGTGTATAAATCTTAATTCTATCTATGTTCAATCAGTTGGAAATGTCTTAAAATATATTTGGGGGATCTGAAGCTCAAAATTCACCCCCTGACTATCCCTAAGATTGTGGTGCGTCCACAGTGCTGCATCTTGTGTAACTCCGAAATTTGTTCACAAGGTTCCGTATAGTAAAGTTGAATGCAATCAATCAATTAATAGGTATTGATGGTTTCCATTTATGTTTAATCAGTTTCTAATTTTTTTCCATGTTATCTGTATTTCTATATGTACCATGTCTGTATTTAGTAATTGGTATAATCTATATACTTTTATTTTAACTGAGAATTTTTCACAGTGCTCTGCACCTACACTCGGTAAAGAGTGCTACACAAAAATAAGGTGTAATGTAATACACAAACTTTCCGGCATGTGACCTTTAACTGCTGGTGTGCACCATTCACTACTAGTACGCTATATCAAAAATGAAAAAGTGTCTATACTCCATACTGGTACGTACTGTCCCATTTCAAGCCCTGTTTTGATTTTCACTTGCACCTTGTTCCTTAATCATTCCTTAAAGTAAGTCATTTGCATTAAAAAAAAAGTGTTTGAAGACTCCTTTCTGCAAGATATACATGTAACAGTAGAGGCACCTGGCATGTTCACTGCTCTTTTATTACACATAATATAGACATTGATAAAAATATAACAATACAATAAATGTTTTCTTGTCCCTAACTTTTCCAGGGTGCCCTAAAGCAACTAGGATGGTATTCAAACCATGCATTTACAAAAGTTTTACACCAATTGCAGATACACCTATTACATTAACATTAACACCTTAACTTTATATATGAAAACATTGAATACACTTTTAAGGGTTACTTTTACACTCTTCAGTTTAATGAGCTTTGGCAGTTTTACTGTCTAGAACAGTTCTGTGATGTCTGATTGTGTTTGTTTTTCATATACATTTTGGAGTGTTCATGTCGCACTATATTACATTAGTTTTTTCCAAAATTATGTATCAGTTTATTTTTTAACAGTAGATATCTGCAGCTGGCCCTCAGTAATGATAGATATACTCCACAATCTCTTTTATTGTGCCTATCTGAAGCTTTAACAGTGCTCTTTCAGTGGAACATTTCACTTTAGAGAAGTAAAGCATTGAAAATCCAGCTTGAAATGTACGGCAATCATGAATTCGACCAAAAGTATCCTTTTCTCTCCCTGGCCATTTATCATAATGCCTGCAGTACATCTGGATATTCATATTGTACTTTCTTCCAGTACCTCCCTTCTTTTTTATTTTTTCTTCTTCTTAGATACACCTCTCATTTGTGTTCTGCTAAAACAGCAGCCACACACCCTTTACCGCAGCTGATGATTCTAACATCTCCATTTCTCCCGCAGCTTTGTGAAGGAAACATTTTGAGTTTTCTAAACAGAAAGCCAATTATGCAAGTGATTGCATTGTATTTTATTTATTATCCTTAAATGTTGAGTTTAATATTACACTTTTGAATCTCACATGCCAGCTATTCCAGATATTCCGCATCCTAGGTTGTTTTTAATATTTATGTTACTAAATACTATTCTCTGAAGACCGTACAGTATATAACTCTATTGCTCCAGACTTTCACGTTTGTCCACTGACTCTTGAATTACCGAATGCTGGCATTTATAAACAGCAGACAGGTCTCTTTATATTAGTCTCCCTTTTTTTGGTACAGTCTTCCTGTACACTTCTGGGTTTTTAGCTAACAATTCACAAAATGTAATGGTTTAATTATGTGCTTGAATGGTAATTGCTTTGAATATTTTTATTGAGGCTCTTTACAAAAGACAGCACCACATTTTTTCTTCTTCTAGAGAAAAATAAATTATGAAAAAGTACTTTTTAAGTTTTTAAAATTATTTAATCTTTTACACCATTATACTTTCACTTTAAAATGGTGGGATTTTCACTGGCTATCTTTTTACAAATTCACCACCCCATCCTCATGACTAGACAAGAAATGTGCTGTCTTAGTAACCCCACAGATTCACACACCCACACACAAATACACCCTGCACAATAATGTCAGTCTACCCACCATAGTCAAAGCAGTCAAACCTAGTCTGTCTAGTCTGGGATAGTTTAAGCGTATGGCAGCTGAATGCCTAGAGACTGATTATGTTTCTGAAAGACAAAGAGAGTTTGTGCTTCCCGGAGTTTAAGCCTTATGTGGGGTGGGGGTGGGTGGATATGTTGTAGATGGAATAACCATAGTGGGAGGGTTCAATGGAGTTAAAATGCAGACCATGATTGTCGACTTGAACTTGAACCCCAAAGCTGGCCTTGACCTTAGCTCAATAGCTGCTCAGTGGTTCCTTTTGTCGAGCTGTCGGCCTTAAGTCTTCGAAAGCCTTGTTACTTAGAGTACCCCACACTAACATTTCCCCACAAGTTTTATATTAGACTTTCATTAATTATGGGGATTTTTTTAGCATGTAGACTTGAGACTGATTGATATGAATTTGAGTTTGAGAAGAAATATGAGTATATATTTGCAGAATCCTAATTTGCCCTAATCCAATTTTTTAGGGTGCCTTATCTAGAAGCATTGTGTGCAAGGCATGTTTCAGTCCTGGACTGAGCCCAATCGATCGAGGGGAACAAGGGCTGTATTATGTTATATTATATTATATTATATTATATTATATTATATTATATTATATTATATTATATTATATTATATTATATTATATTATATTATATTATTTCAGTTTTAAATTGTCGGAGAGACAATCTTGCCAGCCATCGGCTCAAGGTCAGAGCAATCCCTTCCATGGGGTATCAAGCAATTTGAATGTATTATATTATATAACGTTTTCATACTATTATAGGGCTTGCTCAAATGCACATTGTATTATATTATATTATATTATATTATATTATATTATATTATATTATATTATATTATATTATATTATATTATATTATATTATATTATAATGTGGAAGCATTGTGGCACCGCAGTCTGCACTGATGCCTCATGGATCCACCATCCTGGTTTTGAATCTCATGTTCACTTAATTTCTAGATAGAGTTTGCTCTGTTTCCTCATTGGTTTTTCTCCAGGTACTTCCCACATCTGAAGGACCTGTGAGTTAGGTAAACGGAAAATTCTAAATTGGCTCCATGTGGGTATATACACGAGTGTACCCTGCAATGGACAAGTACCTCATCCAGGTTTGGTTCCTGTTTTGTTGGCAGAATAGGCTGCTGCAACCTTGAAACCATAAGTTAAGGCAAGAATGTATATGAATATTAATGAATTCTATATTATATTATATTAAACTGAAGTTCTTTATTTTAATACATTCTTGTTTATCATGATGCCAGAGAGTGTTGATTTGTTGCATGTTGGTTGGATTTGCAAGTGGGACTTTGTATATACTCTGTACATATGAACAATACCACCACTGCTACTACTACAACTATTACTCACCCATTTTCTATTTTGTGACACTTTCTTTTTTCAAATTTTAATCTAAATTCAATATACTTTGGCTTTGTGTTTGTAGAAAAAGCTAGCAATTCAATTAAAAATGTAGAAGTGTTATACATTTAGGTTGATATTTCATTAACAAAAATAAAAACTTGGTATATTGCTAATGTAGATCAGGCATTTGATGGTCCAGTTCCATTGAAAATGTAATATTGTTGAAAGAGAAAGGCAGGCTTCTGTCTCTGACTTGTTGAAAAAAAAATTAGACTTCACTGTTGTTATCCGCTCTCATGGCAGAAACATGCAGAGAGTAATCTCTTTTCATAATTCCTGTCAGCTCCCTTTTCAGCTGAGGGATACCTTATAATGAATGTTAAACTGTGATCAGTGCAGTGCAGTTACTCCCTAGTAGAAGACAGAAGGAAGTTTCTAATAAGTAATGTTACAATGTATGAATTTGTATAGTGCATACACTTTTATGGCAATATTAATGTTATTGTGGCTCCACTAAGAGTTGTAATGCACCTAACATATTATTGTTTTAATTCCAGTGTCCTCAAGGGAGAAGGACTTAAGTACTATTGATCCTCATTATGATGGCAAGCATCATACAAAGCAAGTTTGCTGGACTGTGCTAATTAAACATTCTGTTGAAAGTTGTATTTGATATGTGACAATGGTTACAATAGAAACCACACACTATTCTCAGATGATAATTCATAATAAACCACAAGCAATTAGCTTTAGCCATAAAGAACATTCTTATAAGAAATATACATCTGATTCCTCATAAAACAAGAGTGCCCATCATGACATTTTCTCACTCTCATAGCATTAATTTTAGGAGCTTGTATATTACACAACACCTTTAAATACTGAAAATACCTGCTTTAAGAATAGCAACAAGGAAATGCAAATATTTTAAAAAGAAAGCATAAAAAGAACAGTTAGCAGTATATTCAAACTGAAAATGATTAATAATGATTTGCGTCTTTCTCTTGAGATTGAAGTGCAACAAATTTAAAGGACAACACCATTGGACTAGAGCCCCCTCCAGGTCTTATTTCTGTCTTGACCCCCTAATACCCCGAAGTGGTTTAAGTGGGTTTGAGGATAATATGTTTATGCTATGTTGGCTTTGGGGTGATTAAAGTGAGAATAATGTAATGTTAAATTAATATTTCTAGTGTAACTATAAAGGGAGAAAAACAAATGCAATTAACAGAAAGCGAGAAGGCAGAGTAGCTATATTTTCACAAGAGGCCTTGCTGGAGAAACGCTTATGCAATGGCATCTCAGACGAGGAATCAGAACTATTCAGAAACAAAATTCTCTGAAAGAATTTCAGCTGCATCTGCATGTGAATGACATCACAGACCTGGAGAGATGTGTGGGTGGGCGTGAACAGGGAGACGGGAATGCTACTTACAGCTACATTTTTAATTTTATGCCATGCAAGGTAAAAATCCTCTTTCTTTTGGAACTTGAACAGACAGGGCTTTCTTTTCTTTCTTCCATCACCTAATTTTACTCTTGATTTATCCCATCTTCTGAAATTTGCACTATTTTTTTTTTTTTCATTTTCATTGCTCTTGTATTCTGACTACGCAGACAGAACCCTCAATCTCACTGCCAAACTGCATTCAAACCACAAGCATTTCTTTCTTCTAGCTTCACATTTCCTAGTATGTTTCCTACTGCTAGCCTCCGCTTTCCTCAGTACTCCTCATAAATTATAGTCTCCTTAACGGAAGTAACGGTGAACCTAATTATACTTACTGGCATCTGACTATTGGGATGCTGCATTAAGGCTCATTCCAACTAAGAAGAGAGATACTGCTGACAAACAGCCCTGATGTTGTGCTGTAACCAGTTGGTTCTTTCAAATGTAGCCATTTTCCTTTTTTATATATTAAGATATACCTTTGTGAGGGAATATGGTGGCACAGTAGTTATAAGTGCCATGTAAAAGCTCTTGAGGTCCAATTTCCTGCTTGATCACTATCTGTTTGCACATTTTTCCCATGCTTGTATGAATTGATTTTAGGTTCTGCAGTTTTGTACCACATCTCAAAGATATGCTTGTGTGGTTACTTGGTGCTTTTAAATTGGCCGATATGTTAGACCATGGCTGTGTGTATGAGTGTGTCTTGCAATGGATTGGCATTCTGTCCAGAACTTGTTCACCCAATGTTGACAGAGCAAACTGTATTGGATAAATTCATTTCAGAAAAAGAATTAATGACTCAGTTTATTTGTTCTCTACATATGTAGTAAATCAGCAAGTATAATCACTTCTAAAAATATATGCTTATTTATAAACATAGAACAATTTTAGTCAAATTAGTTGCTTGTTTCCTGAGTATTTCTTGCATCTTAAATCAATGCATGACCATTATGGCCAAGGAATTTTCACTTACCTCTAGATGTCTTTCCCTCAAACTTAAATACCAACATTATATTTTTTCTTTTGAGATATCCACACGTTGAGCAGTCTGCTGAACAATGTGCTTCAAAAATGAGTCATTGCTTAAAGTCTCTATGTTGTCTTCTTTAAGCCATTGTAGCCAATATAAAGAGAATTTGGTTTGCCATGATCTGGTCTCAGAACAAAGAAGAACTATATAAAAAATGGCAGAGCAGGATGCTTTTCCTTAGCAGACTCATTCATTTAATGTCGGAAGTGACATATTTCACATCTTCTATAACTCTATGATGGCCTGTGCGACTTTCTATACTGTGGTGTGCTGGCCCACCAAATTAATACACTAATTAAATGAGCAAACTCAGTTATAGATTGTACTCTGGACCCCATGCATGTCATTGCAAAAGAGAGAATTAAAACAAAACTGAGTGCCATCATGAACAATGCTGCACATCCTCTCTCTGACACAACAACACTTTCAGCCAAAGAATTATTCAGCAGAAGTGTGTCAAGAAAAGCTACAGGAACTCCTTTATACCAACAGCAATATGTCTGTACAATGCCTCACTGCGACCGTGACTGCCAAGTCAGACATTTTCTTTCTTTTTAATTTTCTTACTTTATAGTCATTCCAGTGTGTGTTCAGACCAAAGTGTGTGTGTATATTTATTTATGTTCTTACTTTCATATCTACATATTTATGTATGTATGTATTTATTTATTTATTTAATGAATGAAAGTCTATAAAAAGCCAAATTTCTACCTATATATACATAATCCTAAAGGAATACTCCTTTCAAAACTGATTTTGTGATTCAAAATTTTTCATGGAGAACAGAGGTAACATTTCTGATAGAATGTGAGAATATGGTTCCCAAAACAGGACAACAACAAACAATATCAAAACATACATGTAAAAAATCTCACAATACTTGTCAAATCATCCAGCCTTATACTAACAATGTGCAAAACGCATGAATTTTTTGCTAAAATACTTTTAAATAAGCTCCTCTGGAAAATGAAGTCGTTTCACATGAGATAATGCTTTTGAATGGAAGACCCGTCTCTCCTGCTCATTCATTGGTCAAGACCCCTGTCTTGAATTCAAACGTATTTGGATGGAGTATTCTTTTAAACAAGATGTCATGTTAAATGCCAAATTATTTATTGAAACTTGTTTAGAAAAGCCTACTTTTCTACAATTCACATGCCTCTTTTTTGGGGTATTTTCTGTTTATGTCATATGTCAGTGACTATTCTTGTTACATTTGGCTAGCATCCTTTTGTTTTCCTTAGTAACACAAGGAATATTATTTTAAAGCGTGAAACTTGCTGTCAGAAAAGTCTCTTGCTCCCGTCAACTCTGGGGTGGATTTGACACAGTTACCGTGACTGATTGTAGCTGAACTTATTTTCGAAATATCCTTTGCTATTGTAGTGTGATTGTATGAACGCCCAGTTGCTTTTGGCCTTGGAACTCCTGCAGATTTCTTTTCTTCACCCTTAATACCAGCTGGAGTTTTTGTTTTCCTCTTCTCACTGGCCATCAAATTACGTCATGCGTTATCAAATTGAACACTGGTGTTTAACCATGAGAGACATACAAATAAAGGTGAATTCAATTGTAATTTAATTTATTCTTCACTGCCCTTAGATATTTCTCCATATCTACCTTTTATTTCTTTATATAATTGTCATTTTTCTTTTACTATTTGTAAGGTACTCTTTTATTTGAGAATATGCTATTTAAACAACTGTTGTTATGATTTTTGTGTTACAAATTTTTGTTTACAGGAGAAATATAAACAAAAGAGAATCCTGTGAAAAATATTTTCTTTTGCTTTTAATTATGTGTCAGCTTTTTCATTGCTTATTGCACCTAAATGATATTGTTTGTGCATAGTTGCTGTAAATATGTATGTTGCCGAAAAAATGAAAATTACAACTAATAGAGGCCATTTGAAGATTATATAAACACTGTGAAGCCTATTTAATGAGGTTGAACTTAGATGAAAAGCATATGAAATGCATCCTACTTATTATTATTTCCGGTTCTAGACCATTTTATAATAATCCCTAACTTTAAATTTGCTTTTGTTCTTTTGGTTTTATTTAAAGTGATGTGGGCTGACATAGGTATGTACTTCTGTAAAGAAATAAATGATCTTAGAAGAGACAATTTCTCAAAGAGCCAAAGACATTTTACAAATAGGACAGAATCAGTCAGCCAGTCATTTGTTTAACTAATAGATAAGGTGCCCAAATATCGTACTGAAATACTTCTTACAAGTTATCACAGTTTCTGCTTCAAATTAAAGACTTTAAAGTTTGTAACGAATCAGATATTTCCTGGATTTTGTTTTAAATGATCTTCTGCTTGATTTCACCAGTGTCCTTCAGTAGACAATTTATTATTTAAATGAAAGAATTCTGCCGAGTCAAATTTTACCAATCAACTGAAAAATCGGGATACTAGGCCTAATTCTCAATGTCGCTTCCTATGCTTCAGACTGAAGAGGTTTAATTCCTTAAGACTATACGAGTAGGACATGCCCTGTAAGCCGGAAATGCATCGGATTGCTTATCTCTGCAAAGCTTCTGTTCCTGTGGTGTCTTTTTTAAAATGATGTGTTCAGAGAAGAACACAGTACTTTAGATGTAGTGTGTTTAGCACATTATATAGTCTTAATGTAAAGACCCTTAACTTACATTGAAAAGCTTCTTCACTGTATGCTAACATTTGATTTGCCTTTTTAAATGCTTCAGCATCTTTTCAAGAAAATTAAAACTTTGTAACAACATAAATCCTTTTCAAAAGTGGCTTCCTGTAAGACAATTTCTCTCATCATGTATTCATAATTAATGTTCATGTTGCCTACTGTAAATTTAGCATTTTGCATTTCTCTACATTAAAACACATTGCCAAAGTGTTCATTCAGATTGTTCTCTTTATTTTCTTACTTCCTTATTATCTGTTATTCCTTCAACTTTGGTACTATCTTTGAGTTTCATAGGCCTACCAACTTTAGCAGAATCAATGTCATTACTGTACATTTGAATGTGTACTGGTCCAATTGCTGCATATGTATTTAATAAACATTTAAATTTGTATTAATGCTAAATGATTAGCCATGAAATATAAATATACACTAAAACACTAGTCTCATAGAGGATGATAAGACATATGGGAAGTGGGCCTGCTTTTATTTATTGATTTTGATATACTTTGTTATTCCCTGAGGGGAAGTTGTCTCCTCACATGAACTTTGGGGGTCAGAGTGCAGGATCAACTCTTGTACAGTGGAGCGATTTTCAGGTTAAGGGCCCTGCTCAAGGGCCCAACGAAACAGGGTGCCTTATGGCAGTAATGGGATTTGAACCGGCAAACTTTCCGATACCAGCGCAGATCCTTAGCCACAGAGCCACCACTCTTTAAAAGACACGTTACACGTGCAACCATGAAATCCAGCAGTAAAGTCTTTTGTCCCAACTGTGTATTAAAGCATTTACTGAAACTTTAATTAGGGCAATAAAAATTTAAGTGCAGGATTTATACGGCATTTAAGGCTGGTAACGCCCAAAAGGGGCATTGTTTGCTTGGCTCTGTTCTGAAGTTAATAACATAAAACAAATCACCTAAAATGTTTGAATGAAATAATAGCAAAGGAAAAACAAAATTAATTTTGTTTGACACAGCTCACCTCTGTTGAAAATGGAAGCTACTGCTGATAAAAAGATAAATCATAAGAAATGTATGTTATGTACTTATGATTATAAGTACATAATTAACAAGAATAGTTGCATCAGTTTTCTGAAATATTTGCATGTGTAGTTCAATTTAAACTTCCATCCATCCATTTTCCAACCCGCTGAATCTGAATACAGGGTCACGGGGGTCTGCTGGAGCCAATCCCAGCCAACACAGGGCACAAGGCAGGAACCAATCCCGGGCAGGGTGCCAACCCACCGCAGTACCCCACACACTTAGGTTTCAAATTTGTCATTTTTAACCTTCTGGGAGTGACTCTTAAAGGGCTACAACTACCAGTATGGAATCAAATATCAAAAATTATTATCATATTCATATTCAACAACCTTGAAATAGCATAAAATGACACTCCACATTCTTTTATTACTGATCCACACTTTTTCAAAGTGGTGGGAAAAGGAGCAACTTTGACCCCTCACAACTCATTAGGGGGTAAACCCCTGGGGTCAGTTGATGAGGTATGCACAACTTCAAGTCCTTCTGATCATTTTTGCTGGAAACACCTATTGGTTCATTCTTTCTCATAAAGGAGTAATGCACAAAATATGGTACAAAAAATGGCCTAAAATTTCAGGTCTGAAGGACCTAAAAAATAGGGAGGAACCTGAAAATATTCAATGTGTTGCATACCTAGTCATCCAGACAAGTCGAACGATATATCATATGTGGAGGTTTTCTCATATCCATGAGAGGTGCTTTCAAAGTACCCAGAAGTAATTCTTATGAACATAAAATCCTTCTTCCTCTTTGAATCCTTTTTGTAAGATGTGCCCAATAACTGATGGTGTTATTACATAACACAACATTATAGATCTGTTTTTTCTAGATATTCTGGTGGCGGTTGGCAACAGCCATTTCTTTACTCTTGCATGACAGTTCATTGGAGAATGTGTGAAAAAAAAAACTCCTTTATTGTTTTTCTTCACTTTCTTGTGGTGGATTTTAGCCTGAAACCCCTTAATGAAAAAGAGGTTGTACTAACCTTGGTGCAGCTTACCCAAACAATGCAAATGTTTCATACTGCAACTACATTTGTGTGAAAGGTGAAAGACATGTATTGTATGGTGATTATTTTGATAAAACCACAAAATCAGTCAATCAAGCAAAAGCAAATGAGGTTGGATTACCTCACATGGGTCTCTTCAGTCATGCCATCCTGATCCCAGAACAAGTGAGCTATCAAATGCACTCTCACATTATGGTGCCAAGACCACAATTACTCTTGTCCACTTTAAAAAAATACCCACAAAGAATTTTCATGATTTCTAATCTGTGAATTTTTGACATGACAATCCTTGTTTTTTAGTTTTTCTGAAGTTTTTCTATATATCCCACAAAAGAATTTTTTTGTTAATCATGGGCTTATTTGAATGTATCATACCTATGTATCCATCCATCCATCCATTTGCCAACCCACTGAATCCGAACACAGGGTCACGGGGGTCTGCTGGAGCCAATCCCAGCCAACACAGGGCACAAGGCAGGAACCAATCCCGGGCAGGGTGCCAACCCACCGCAGGACCATACCTATGTAAGAAGTTTAAAAGAAAATAAACTGTTTAAAATGAGTATATGTTTTGTGTGAATGACTTCAAACACTTGCAGTCCCCATTTGTCCAGTGGGGGCTGAGTGGTCTCGTAGCCTTGGAACCCCTGCATATTTTTGATATTTTTTTTCTCCAGCCCTCTGGGTTTTTTTTTTTGTTTTGTTTTTTCTGTCCTCCTGGCCATTGGACTTTACTTAATTCTTTGTTACTTTGTATTGCCTAATCTTATTTTTATATTTTTCTCTTTTCTTTCTTCATCTTGTAAAGCACTTTGAGCTACATCATTTGTATGAAAACATGCCATATAAATAAATGTTGTTATCAAAAAGATTCCAAGTATTATTTAGCCATATATTTTCTAAATCAAAAAATTCATTTAAGTGTCTAAATGGGCTGGAGTCATTTTTATAGCATTAGTCATAAGGCAAGATGAAACTCCATATAATACTCTTTTATAACAACAGCAACAATCCCTTTAATTCAAATAAACCAATTCTAGGATTTCAAAGTACGCCTTTCTAGGCAGGGTATACTCACATACATGCACACTCACTCACACTGGGCTGGTGCCACCAAATTCCATTACTGCTTTACAAAAATTTTACTTTATGGTCCTGTCTTGAATTATCAGTACAGAAATTCTCCTGAAATGTTGCATTAAAAATGTTTTAATGCAGGAAAATAATTCTCTGAAAAAACTTATGATTTCCTGTGAAACAGAACATCATATTCACTGATGTCCATCTCAAGGGCACATTCAAAGCATCCCCATTCTGCTTTTCTCTGTCCCATGTAAAGCCAGCACTCTTATTTAACTTTGCCCCCAACCCTTACTTTTGTAAGTAAATAACATATTGTGTATCAGACAAATGTCCCACTTACAATAGCCATGAAATATTGCAAGCTAATTAAAAAGCAGTTCTGCTGTACAATGTACTGCAAATATCCCAATATACATCTGTATGTTTTTATTAGCAATAAGAAAACCTGAAACAAATTAGTCTCAGGAGCCCCTGTATGTTTCTGTTACACCATTTGGTTTATAAGCAGATTCATTTTGATTCCTACCACTGACAACCAAGCCTTTCTTCTAAGCTGTTTCGCTCATATGTTTGCTTCTATAGATCTCTGGAGAATAAGAGCTATTGCCCTATCAAAAACTCCACAGTATTGGTGAACAATTGATTAAATCATTTTTTATCATTGCAGAGAAATGTTCCCATTGAGTATTGTTATAAGGCAAAATGAAATGTGGTTTGGTACAATAGCATATTGATAAACAATATAAAAATTTAAGGTAGACTTTAAATGTGGATATAACAATAGCTTTGTGATAAAAGATTTATGATAGGTAAATCATCATACAGAGAATAGTAACTAATTGAGCAGAAAAAATAAATTCTTTGAAATCAGCTAAAGAGAAGGATTTGATAGGCAGCTGAGAGAGGACTTTATTAAACACAACTTCACAATGGCTAATAAATGTGTTCAAAATGCACAGTATGTCACAATGGCTGTTTAGAGCTACATAAATAGATGGAAAACTTTGTGAAGGGCTGATGAATTGAAGCAGATAATAATAATATATGGTATGTTAATGTATGTAAGTGAATGACAATAACCCCCCCACACGCACCAGTACTACACTGAACTGCTATTAGGGAATCAAATTAGCATTTCTAAATCATATACACAAATGAACAATTAATATATTGAATTGAAAATGCGTTGGAGTAGATGTCTTTTACATACTGCGGAAGAGAGCAATATGTACAATATACACATCATCATATCAGAATACATTCTGAGACCTGTCATTGCCAGTCGGGATAAGGCCAAGGGTGCAGGTTGCTGCCTATGATCAGAATCATTCAAAAACACTTCTTACAACAAGAACAACAACAACATCTACTTACTGTATATAGCATGTTTTCATGCAAATGATGTAGCTCAAAGTGCAACCTCTCAGGAGAATTTCTGTACTGACAATTCAAGCCAGCACCATAAAGTAAAATTCACTTTTTGTAAATCAGTAATGGAATTTGGTGGCACCAGCCCAGTGTTAGTGAGTGTGCAAATATATTTGAGTATACCCTGCCTAGGAAGGCGTAGTTACTTTGCAGTGGTGGCTCTGAGGCTAGGGATCTGCACTGACAATCGGAAAGTTGCCGGTTCAAATCCCGTAAATGCCAAGGGAGACTCTGCTCTGTTGGGCCCTTCAGCAAGGCCCTTAACCTGCAATTGCTGAGCGCTTTGAGTAGTGAGAAAAGCGCTATATAAATGCAAAGAATTATTAATCCTAGAATTGGTTTATTTGAATTAAAGGGACTGTTGCTGTTGTTATAAAAGAGTATTATATGGAGTTTCATCACGCTTCATGACTAATGCTATCAAAATGATTCCAGCCCATTTGGACAGAAACTTTTTGATTTAGAAAATACATGGCTAAATAAAAAAAGAGAAAAATATAAAAATAAGATAAGGCAATACTAATTAACAAAGAATAAAGTAAGGCCCAATGACCAGGCAGGTCAGAACAAAAAAAAAAAAACTGCAGGGGTTCCGAGGCTACGAGACCACCCAGCCCGCTCTAGGCATTCTACCTAACATAAATGATCTCAATCAGTCCTCTTGGTTTTCAGGCTTTACGTGGAAGAATAAGACAATGATGGTCATGTGGACCTCTGGCCTTCAGTCCATCAATGTAGGGACTGCATGGTGTACTGATCAGGCGGTGGTGGCGCAGATCACCACCACAGAAAACCGGAAAGAGAACAGCAGAGAAAGTAGATGTTAGTACGGATTGTGGAGCCATGATAAAAATGATAATTAAACGCATATTTAGAATATCAGGATTACACTACAATGAAGCTATGAGAAAGCCAAGTTAAAATAATGTTTTTTAGCAGTTTTTTTAAAGTGCTCCACTGTGTTAGACTAGCAAATTTCTATTGGTAAGCTATTCCAGATTTTAGGTGCATAACACCAGAAGGCTACCTCACCACTTCTTTTAAGTTTAGCTCTTGGAGTGATAAGCATTTGAAGATCTAAGGTTACGATTTGGAGTGTAAGGTGAAAGACATTCTGAGATATGGGATGGAGCGAGATTATTTAAGGCTTTGCAAACCATAAGCAGTATTTTAAAGTCAATTCTAAATGACACAGGTAACCAATGTAGTGACATCAAAACTGGAGAGATGTGCTCGGATTTTCTTTTCCTAGTTAAGACTCCATCAGCTGCATTCTGCACTAGTTACAATTGATTGATGTCTTTTTGGGCAGTCCTGAGAGGAGTGTGTTACAGTAATCTAGTCAACTAATAAACAAAAGCGTGAACTAATTTTTCAGCATCTTACAAAGTTATAAGGGATCTAACTTTTGCTATATTTCTTAAGTGAAAAAATGCTGTCTTAATAATCTGAATAATATGTGATTTAAAATTTAGGACAGAGTCAATAATCACCCCTAAAACTGTAAAATATAATGTGATTAGATGATTACATGCTACATTAATAGTAGTTCTTTAGTCATGTAATAGTTTTTTTTTACTTTTGATATCACTTTAAAAACATGAGAATATACTCCAAAATGAAAAGCTAATAAGAATTATGAAAAAAAAAAATTTAAACTTGCAATCATGATGAAAGAAAAAGTAGACAATTCCATTTTTGCTATGTGCAATTATTTTCATTAAAACTAAATGCGGGGGTACTGAAATGTTTACTGTGTTACAAAAACACAAGCGGGTATACCGTTTTCAGTCAAATAACTTCACAATATCAGGATTCTGTCACACCTCTAAGCAGGTGGGTTTCTGCCAAAAGTACTAACCAGATGCCATCTGTTGAGCCTTGAGCACTAAGTGACTACCAGGATTTATCACCTTGAAATGAAACACAAACAGCTGACTGAGGAACCAGGTGAGATGGATAGGAACTCCTACAGTGGAAAACTAAGAGGAAAAACCAAAAAACAGAGACATAGCATTAGACCTCCAAGAGACAGGAAGTCCCCATAGGCTAAGGCAACCTGTGGTCACATAATTTAATGTTCAGGATTTAAAGATATGAATAATGAAAGCAGAAAACCTGGGCATCAAAAGCATTGATTCTGAGCATATAAAAAACACAGATCCTATAAACACCATTTCAATATAAAGTGGAAATCAAGTGCATAGAAAGTTGTAAGAACCATTGCTAGGCAACCAAGCCAACATCTTATTGAACAGAGCAGCGCTTGCTGAAGCCAGCACTGTGTATTACACTCACAGCTTAAACGCTGGGTATCCTTCTCAACTTTGTTTTGCATTTTCGGAATGTTTCTCCAACCATCATTCCTTCCTACCAGCACTTGAGTTGAGACCCCGGCTCAATCCATTTCCACTAAAGAAACCAGATTTCTTAAGCATTCTTTCTACCTTCTTCTCCCAGCTAACCTACTGTATCCATACCTATTCTTGAAATCTCTTGCTATATTCTTACCTTCACAAATCTTTACATTTTAATGTGCACTGTATTGATCAAGAAGCATGTGTTAGTCAGAGCATTAGAAATTGCACTTACCATATACCCGAACAGTAGAAGTACTTTAGAAAAATAAAATTACAAGAAAGCAAGCAATGGAAGCACATCTTGGTTAAGAAAGAAACCCCAACCCAAATTATTAGAATGGTCTTGAACATCTGAGAATTATTTAGCAACGTAGTCTGAGAAAATCCAGCATTCAGTATCATGGATTATCAAATTTTTAAAAACTTATCATTCTTAAACCAGTTTAATTCAAGTCAGTGTTGCAGGTAGGTAGAACCAATTCCAAAGGCATCTGTCACAAAACAGGAACCAAACCCAGAAAGGGCGCCTATTGATCTCAGGATCCATATTCATACTCACACATAGGACCAACTTAGAATCTCCATGAAACTTAAGATGCATGTCTTTGGAATATGGGGGGAGTACATAAAGACAATTACTGGGCACAGGATTCAAACTCAAAACCCTAAATTTCTGTGGCTACAACACTAACATTCAATAACACGTTTTAGGATACGCGTACAGTCCAAGAGTTTGGCCATGTTAAACTGTGGCAGAGTTCATAAAGCTGAATGTGTACTGAATGTTGTGCTTGATTCAGGTTTAGAAGTGCCATTAATATTTGAATATTGTCTTTGAGATACAAAAGAACAACTGAATCAAAAGCACAAAACCAAAAAAAATGTGTACAATAAAATTGAAAACAATTTTTTTTATTTGTAGAAAGATTTTAACAAGAAGGTACACAATAATCAAATCCAAAAATATGTACATTAAAATTCTGAGACAATTGGAATATTCAAAGAAAATATTTAAAAACCAACAAAATTAAAATATTCTGTAATCTAAATATGGACATTAAACATAATGTAAGATTATTGTTTCCTAAACATGAAGATCAACGTGGTAACAAATATTTGCTTTATACACAAGCCCATTTAATCAATTTACAGTCAGTTTACAAATAAAAAATTCACATCTTTCTTAAAGGTCAAAACAGAAAGAATTTAAATAAATTAGACTGTCTGATAACTTACAACACAAACTTAGATAATATTACATATTGAGAATTTTGCAACTTTTTCCCAAAATTATCAATGTATGTACAGTGGACACAAATGATCAAGTGGAAGTAATACAAGGAAAATCTGCATAAAGCTCCTAAACTCTGTAACATTAATATTCATCTTAACACTTGAGGAATAATTATTAGTACTGAAGTAAAATTACAAAATGAATCTGATAATCTCTTGAGTTCTGAGTATTTTAACGCTGCTTTACATAAAGGATGAGTGCCTTATTTTGTGAGATTCAAGACTACACAAAAAAACAAATTATCTGAAACATTCCTACTTAGTGCCAGCAAAACTTTCAGTTTATGGATTTACATTTTTTGCTACTCATCCATTAGTCCCTTCACCACCAATGCATCCATTAGGATTTCGAGAAGAGAGTGATGACCTTAACCTTTTGGTTTCAACCAAAATATTAGCCAATACTCTCTGCTGGACAGCTCAGAATTCAAGCAGATTGTGGTGTCACTTCATTCATACAGATTACAGTCTGCCATTCAAAAAACAAAAGAAACTTACATATAAAATTTGAGGCAAAATGTCCTATTGGAGAAGACGTCCTCACTTGTCATTACTAATTTGTTACATGTGTTTTTAAGTCAGACTATTTAAAATACGTATTATATACCCACACTAACCATCTTCATGGTGTATGAAACTGCATAGAAATAAAATGAACAGAATCATAAAATCACTTTTGATTGTTTTAGTTTTATGTAATAGAACAGTTAACATACCAATCATAACATTCTTCTGAAAGTGCCAGCATTTACAAATCATCACTGTGCTTTTTTGCAAATGAAATTTAGAAAAACATTTTAAAGTTGTATTTCTGTTTGTATTAACAATATTTCCTACATGTTTTAGAAACCAGTACAGCGTTTTATTTCACGAGTGATATAGCCATTTCATTGTATGCTGCTTTAAATATACTGTACACACCTCCTCATGGATCTTTTAGCACTGCTACTTCTCAGCCCTCATCGCTTAGCTAAAGTCTTAGACTGGAGACCCTTTTTCTGTGGAATTGTTCACTTCAGGTATTTGTGGCTTGGCTTCATGTGCTCCCACTTACTCTTGTCATAAGACGTAAACATTTGGCAAAGTACGACCTCCTAAATGCTCTAAGGTCTCCATTTTGACCTAATTTGTTTTTCACTAAGATGCTAACTTACAAATGCTTGCCAATATGTTTACAGGTACATAGGTTTATTGGGTCATTATAGACAAATGTACCAATAGACAAATGTTTATACTTTCCAAATTAAAAATATTTACAGTCCTAATCAGTGCCTAAATTGGGCCAGAATGCCCACTACTTGCAGTTACCAGCACCTCTTCCAGTTTCTACCTTAACTAGCAGCAACATTGCTTAGCACACCATTGCATATTGGTACAGTGTACCCTTAGCGCAAGACGTTTCAAGGGGGATTCTCATTAATCAAATGCAGGTGTATGACCATTACTGAATACGAGCAACCACAATAGCCGCCAATTGTTTTCAAAAACATCAACTCAAGAAAATATAAAGATAACAAAGACAGAAGATAAATAGTAACAGTAAAGTACAACACAGCAATTGCTAAGCATATATTGTTCAGTGAACTTAATTTTCTTAAATTTCTTTTGTTTTAATTTCCAGCAAAATTGCTGTGAATAAGAAAAGCCTAAAACATGATTGTATCCAACGATGGTCAGTCTTGACCATGAAACAGAGGGCCACACAAAGGACCTATTCACCACCTTTTAATTGGAAATTCAAACAAAAGACACACACTTGTTTGGTAACCAAGTTCATAGAACAATATATTTACTGTACATGTTTATTTATTTATTATATTATATAAATATATTTAGTAATTGTTGTAATTTGTGTAATCCAATAATTGTCTTTAAATACATGCTATTACAAGTAACGTCTTACCAAAAGCAGTTTAGACATGACAATGAGTGCCACAAATTAGGTTGCATGGGGGGATTTATAGTTTGAATCTACAATGGCAAGTAAGTTTAGGTTCAGACTACAACACTTTCCCTAATAATCTGAGTCAATCATTTCTTAAGGTTTCTTGATTGTGAAAACACTATTTTAAGTAGTTGGGCTAAGTGAAGTTCACTTACTTCCACCCATGTTAAGTATTCAGTGTTGTTGTCCATAGTGCATGTTGTGTTTATATATGTATTAAAGATATTTATTTGAGGACAGTCAATAGAATCAATTGATCAACAAGGATGACATTTAAGGAATAAATGTAATGCTTTACAACTTGTCCATACTGCAGGTTTCACTCCTTCGATTTATGAAGCATCAAGACAGGAAAGAGGGTGCAATTACAATTTTTGAAACATTCATGTCCGATAGAAATAGCAGGGGTCTCCTCCTCTTGGATCAGTTCGGTTTTCGATGTCTTGCATCAGACATTTGCAAATGCATTGAAAGCTGACAAACAGGGAGATGTTTACCAAGTGAGTTCATCAGTAAGTCTGCTGGTCATTTCTGTCATTGGGATAAGCTTAATGCAGGTGACTGGCTGCTCTTCTCTCCAGGTTTCTTGTAGATACTACAAGAAAAAGATGGGAAAAAAATGTATGTCATCAATTTTAATAGCTTTTTTTGCTGTTTTAAGACATAAAATATAACTGAAATGTTGAGCTCTTAAATGCACATGTAAATAGCATGTAAAAGTACAGTTTTGAATGTCTGAGGATCACTCAGCTTTGCTTTTTATTTGAAGGGGGAATAAAATGTACAAAGAGACAATGCAGTAAGCAGTAAAAACAATCAATATTCAGTAATCAGTATGCTGCTCTAATTTGTTTTTATAAATGACTTTGTATACATGCATGCTATATTGTCGCTATACTCATACTTAAACCCAGATTGAGTTCTTCAAGTTTTTCATTTGTAGTATAAAAAACACTTTATTTAAGGTTAAATGATGCTAAAGATTTAAACAGAGACATCCATATGGAGAAACATATATAGTGAAGGGAAGGTGGAAAATTCCTTCATACAGTTGTTTTTCGACACAATATTCAGAAATTTCCAGATGTTGCAAATGTGGTTATAGTTTATTAAATAAAGTATTTAGAGGAGCCACTTGTATAAATAACATTGAAATGCTGTTATGAGAAGACATCTTCTCCTACCTTGCTAAGTCGTGTCAGCTGGACATACTGGAGCCAAGAGCTCAGCAGCAGACATGAAAGACTTGCGATGTTCCTACCGCCACTGATGTTGACTAGAGACGCAAGTCCTAATGATGACGATGTGTAACTTTCTACAGCTGCTTGTGTGTGCAAACTCAAATAAACCAGCATAAACAGTCAACCCGAGCGTCATCTTCCTCTAAAGTTTAAGTGTCTTCTGTTTCCAGTTTTGAAAAGAGGAACATGAGAATTTGGAAGTTAACTAAGAGTGCTAACAAAAGAACCATTTCTCAGAGAAGAGTGTGCTGCCCTGCAGAATTTATCTTATCATATTATTTTTGTTCTTGACTTTTGATTTCATTTATGTATTAATTATTTTTAAGTAGGGATGTGGAAATGCTACCATGAAAGGAAAAAATAGTATACAATAGTAAATAATATTGTTAAGTGTGTAAACTTGTGTAACAGTGCCTATGAAAAATAAAGGTGCATTCAGGATACTAAATAAAATGTAAAATGCATTTTTTATATAGTGATGTGCAATTAAAACCAGGAATATGCTATATACCTTAAACATTTTTCTCTTGGGCATGGTCTTTTTCCAAAGATTTCTTATTAGAAAGGGATTGAGGACGAAGTTTAAACCCACACGAGGCTGGTACCTGCTTCACTAATGCAAAGCAAAAGCATGTGATGTGATTAAAGCTAAAAACAGTACAGTTTTGGACTGCAGGAATTACAAAGCTTTAGAGAAGTAACATAAGCTAGTGAGGGCGACTGGATTTGCTGGGTAAATTAACCTTTTTGTGCACGGAGAACTTTTAGTGACAGGTTTTAGGAGACTGGTGTTTTCAGAGCAAACCCAATTGTTCAGAAAGGTCGTATTTTTAGATATGATCACATCTCTCAATGGCTTTGAGCAGTACTTTTAATGCAAGCGTACCTCAGCTTTAAGGCACATGGATGATATCCAGAAGAATTCAAATAATATCTCAATTCATTATGGCTCAAAAGTTTTCTGTTTTACACTTTGCTGTGTACTACCCCACAAACAGAACAATGTTCTAATCTATCATTTATTACAAGCGGGTGCATACTGCTTCATTTTAATTAAGCAGTTTTTATAGATGCAGTCATTTTGTAAAGTACGAGTACAATATATATCATTAACAACACAAAATAAATATTCCAAATAAATCTCTTTTCCAGTCTAGATAGAGAATAACCTTTCTTTCTTTCTTTGTTTCGTTCTTATATATTTCTTTCTTACATCTATTCTATATATCTTCTAGAAGATTGCGTGTGATGTCTGGATCAAAGACTGTCTAGTGTGGTTTACTGTAATGAAAAGTTTATTTTAATTAAGGTATTAAAAAATCATAATCAATAAAAATTATTCTTAAACAAACTTGTGTTACTTTTGCTATTGTATATATCATCTTAAACACACAAAAAAACATTCCTTATTCTTGCTATTATTTCAAAACACAACACACTTAAAGATAAAAATTAATACAACACAGCCTATTATTGCCAGAAAGTTGCAAAACGTACAAAAACTCTATCACTTTCTGACATTTGATTGTAGCATAAAATGTAATGCTTTTCTGTGGAGGTTTCCAACAAAGCAAGGAGAAATCCTCCAGGCTGTCTGGCACGCATGCCTCACAAAGGCAGTGAATTACCCTTTTTCAACATTTGTGTCTTATTTACAGTGACAGTGGCATGCCATCCTAGACACGCACCAACACGGGCCTTAAGCTTTGTAGAATAAGGGGGTCTGTGTTGTGACTTGGCTGAATAGCAGTCTGGCAGGAGGGTGTGAGTCGGGGGGGTAGGTGGTATTCATGGGATGCAGATTGTTCAACAACCATCGTGCGCAGAATTTTATTTATTTATTTTATTTATGCACAGTCCAACCCCCCTCAGCCCTTGTCTGCCTATAAAGAAAGGCTGGCTTGGGATATCAGTATGCTTAGTATGCAACTGTGACCGGCAGCTCCCTTGAATGGAGTGAATAGAAAGGAGGGCTGAGCAAACAGCCAGCCTGTCATCTCAATAGGCAGCTTGGCCTTGAACTTGAAGTCATTCCCAGGCTCCCTGAAACAAGGGAGGAGAAAAGGGCCACAACTCAGCCGGCCCCTTCAGTCATGAAGGACAGAGAGACAGTGGAGAGGACAGGGGCCTAGTGAGAAGTTTTTGTACATCACTAGCATTGCAGTTTTGGAGGGGGGGCGTTGGCTGTTCTGGCCCCGTAACAACTGTAAAGCAGTGGAAATAATAGGGGAAAAATCATTTTCTCTCAAATTGATATTTTAATATTGTGATTAAGCTCACAAATTATGTTTTTTTTTCATTTACAAAACTTCATTTTTAGTTGGCCCCAAATAATGACATTCCTGCAGGACATCATTCGTTTTTATTGAACACATTTAATTTCTGATGCTTTTCTCATGAATACCATTTTGATAACTTTTATGTGTGTTTCCCTTTTTAAGAAACGTTTCTTTAACATGTGTGCATGAAAGGTAAAGAGGCTTCGCTGACATGCAGACTGCTGATCATTTTCCCCATACAATGCAGTGCAAACTACAACAAAGCCTTCTGCTTCGGTCAATATTTTAGAGAAAAGAAGCTTTTTTGATTACTGTAACAATAGTCAGCATTGTTTACTGTACTGGATAATCCTTTCCAGAATGCTCTAATCGGCATTTTAGTTAAGCAGTTTTAACCTTTTTGACCTTCTGCCCTCAATAACCATTTGCAGTGATTCAGACAATATCAACGCTGTGTAAGACAATCTAAAGATCAACACATGCAAAGAAATGTAAAGTAAACACCAGCGTCTGTGGCATATTTAATACATTTTTAAACAACCAAACTACATTAGAGAATGCCTCTGCTCCAGTAATGGGACTGTTGCTTTGTCGCTACAAGAAGAAATGCTGTAGGAAGCATAATAAACATTTTTGTAGCTCTAAACCTTTCATTATAGCTTAACTGTCTTTGAAGTGATTATGTCAAACTGACGTAAGATTATCTGGAATCAGTATTTGAAAGAAAAACTCAATTGAAAGGCACAACAATATCAGATAGGCTTTCAGATTTATCAAATTGTGATCAAACTTAGACTGGACTTTGTTAATATCTTTCTCAAGTTATGTATTAGAATGCCTTTTCCAGTTACCAACAGTGGGAAATTTTTAAGATCACGACACCATCTACACTAGCTTTTTTTAGCTATCAACTTTATTAAAAATGAAAAATAGAAACTTGAAACCAAATATATTGTGTTGTATATTTTATCAACGTGTGTTGAATTTGGCATAATTACATAGAATTTGTTTCCTGCTTTGTTAAGTCATTTCTAGAAAACTTCACAAAGCCCCACAAGCAAACTGAGTCATTATCATTTCAACAAAATCCATCCTTCTATCCATTTTCTGAATTCTTTTTTCTATGATCACAGGGAGCACACACCTATCCCAGCAGCACATAGCTCTGACCCTGGAAAGGACACCCGTCCATTACAATGCACTCATGAGCACACTGAGTGTGAGCACAACAACTTCCCTAACTCGAATATCTTTTGGGATGTAAGGAAAGAAAACCCGCAGAGATGCGGGAAGCCATTCAAATGGCACACTGTCCATGGCTGGGCTAGGGTTTGAATGGGTTCCCCGGAGCTGTGAGGCAGCAATGCTATAACAGTAATTAATTAAAATAGCAGAACTAATTTACACTATGCATTTTATTTTTTATTACATATATTACTAGATTTCAAAATGCTTTTCATTCAGATCTGGATTTCTTTCATTGAATGTTCCTTCTCTTAGGTTTGACATGCTGAACGCTTAAAGAAACATTAGCAGAAACATTAAAGTTTTAAAATATGATACTGATTTGCATCACTGCTTTCCTTAGTGTACCTCACTTAGGTGAAAAAAGACCCGTAACTGACCTGTTCAAGCATTGTCTCCCCACATTGACAAGTCCTGCAGGCACTTCTGGAGGCAGATGGTGAAAATCACAGACGGAAAAAGTGAATTCTTATCCTGTGCCGCTGCAGTGACGTCTGTTATAAAGCTCTGTAATCACTGCAAAGAGTGGAAAAAACAAAGTTAAGAAAAAGAACAAGAAGAAAGTGCAAGAAACATCAAAAAAAGAGAACCAATCAGTGCTTGGCAGAGCAAGCCACTAGAAGAGAGCTGGGAAGAATTGCTCCTGCATAAGCTTTGTTTCTGGTTTTATCTGAATGAAAATATTTGGTAAAAGGTTTTAAAAAGTGAAAAATTCTTCATGATCCACATTCATCCATCTTTCCTTCTATTCCCAAGCCAGGTTAATCCATGCATATTTTTATTACAACAATGGCTTTTATGGCCTTTTCTGATAAGAACTTTATTATTTTATGTATACAACAATCAATACTAGAGAGCTTAGAAATTTAAAAAGTGTTTCCTTCTATGCATGTTTAATCGATTTCAGATCTGTCTTCAATTTCAATGTCCTAGAAATAATTTTGCCAATCAATACAATCTGATATTTTACTGTGAAGAAGAATCACATGTGTATAAATAAATTAGGTATTTAAATATGTATTTGTTTCATAAATGTGGATCCTTCTAGCACCTGATGACATTAAATTAAGCATTTCATTTATAACACCTTATAATATTAAGAATCATTTTATTTTTCAAAAAAATACCTGTATACATTCTACTGTGGATTATTTGAATATCTCTGTGTGTGTGTAGTTTTTGTTCCATACACTTTCATATTATTTAGATGTTCACCCATTAATCTCTTTACAGAAAAAGATACGTTGATTGGCAGTAAAATGATAGTTTGCTTCATGTAGAATTTCTATGCCTACACAGTGTGTATAGCTACTAAAAGAGAATTCCATAAGACTGTGAATTAAAAATAATCTTGATGTATTATAAGAGCACCCCTATTTCATTTGATGATTGTCACATGCATAGTTCATTTGTAAAAAAAAACAAAAAAAAAGAAAAGAAAGAAAGAATTTGTAAAAATAGCAACTGAGCTAATGCATTGTGACCCCAAAAAGCCATTTGTAAATTGTAATTTTTTGTGTGTGGCATGGAAACAATGATGGTACTGAATCTTGTGTAAAATATAGAAGGATGGCTACATACAATCTCTTCAGCCTGCATTAGATAACAAAACTGAATAACACTAAATAAGCTAAATGAATTCATTTTCATATTGTTTACATGTTCAATAAAGTGAGGAGGACATTCATTCAAAGAAAAAAAAAACGTGTGAAACAGAAATTCAGCAGTTGGTGATTAAAACAAAAGCTTTCCACTTCTCCCATCTGATAATGCCAGCTACCTAAAGGGCAATACAGATGGCAGATGGGTTCTTAGAAACAATAAAAGAGGAGATCCTGTGGACTGTGATGCATTCAGCTGCTGTTGCTGTAATATTTACCTGCATAAAGCACATCCATTTTATGCCAGCTTTCTAAGATGGTGGTCTCAGCAGCATCTTTTTCCGAGGCTTCGTCACATAAGCGGGGGGCGGGGGGGGGATGTGGTGTTTGTGTGTTAGGGGGTGGTGGTGTAGAATTAGAAGCCGAGCTGCTCCTTTCATTCTCTCTGCTTCGCTTAATCATATATGTTTTTTTTTTGGTTTGGCCTGGCAATCTGCTTTAGGAGAAACACAGAAACAAAGCCATAAGTCAAAACCTGTTAGTGAACCATGAAATAAAAAAGGACAAAAATAAAACACTCAATATTTAACCCATACCATCGATCATGAAAAAAAAAAACTACAGCCAGCACCCGCACCCACACCCCACAAACAAACGCTGCCAATCAACTGATCACATGGGCACGTTCCCTTGTCTGTTCTCATGGTACAGCCTGCCCGGCAAGCATGCAAATGACATTCATTATTCAAATACATGCAAATCAGACCCAACCATCTCAGAATCAGTCTAGAGAGAAAGGGGGGCTCTTTTAGATATTTAACCATTTGCAGGTAATAGTACACTTAATTCTTTTCAGCGCAGATGAAACTGGCAAATGGAAACACAGTGGGTCTCTTATCGTGATTACATTTAACATTCTGAGACACGCATTAGAGAATCTTGCTCATACTCCATGTAAAATAATATTAACACCCTTTACTAATTCCACAATTGTAAAAAATGTTAAACAATATAAATAAATATAAATCAATGATAGTGAATAATTTATGGTTATTAATACTGCCTATGCCATTATTTAGTGCACCATTCATGTCCTATAGTTTCAAAGTTCCATGTGGACAAAAAACACAACCTTATGGTTTATGAAATTAATACATCTACTTTGTGAATCCTGAATTTCTCTAAAAGTGAAGACAATTGCTCTTTCCTGATACTTATTTAACAACACAACCATTCATCCATTTCCTAACCCCACTAATTCAGTTCAGTGTGGGCAGTGAGTTGGCAGCTTATGCTGGAAGCTCTGAGAAAAAGGTAGGAACCATCCCTGAACAAGGTGCCACACACACACACATGCATACACACACCCATACCCATCCTCAAATAGGCTGATTTCGAATTACTAGTTAAATTGACCTGTCTGTCTTAGGAGTAAAAGTGGAACACCAAGAAGAAAATCTACACAGTCACAAGAATAATGGGTCAAGTCCACTCAGACAGCTTTAACCAAAGATTGAACCAGAACTCTCTCTCTCTCTCTCTCTCTCATATATATACAGTATGATACGTGATTCGTTTTTTCTCCCTTTGTGGATCTCCAACTGCAAATATGCAAACCGTATTACAGACCTTCTCTTCCATATATATATATATATATTATATACACACACACATGCAACTCTATTTAAAACCCACTAGATCTAACTGAAGGTGATAGGACCAGAGCCAGTGCCAATCTATCAGAGTGTTCACACCTACATTCACACTCAAACAGGGGCCAATATGGAATCACCAGTTAGTGTATCATCTGCCTGTCTTTGAGGATACCTTCTCTTCCATATATATATATATATATATTATATACACACACACATGCAACTCTATTTAAAACCCACTAGATCTAACTGAAGGTGATAGGACCAGAGCCAGTGCCAATCTATCAGAGTGTTCACACCTACATTCACACTCAAACAGGGGCCAATATGGAATCACCAGTTAGTGTATCATCTGCCTGTCTTTGAGGATTTGGCGGGAAGACTAGAGTATCAGGAGGTAAAAATAAGTAGACATGGGAAGAATTTTAGATTCCACAGGAACAACATCCAGTTGTGCTATTTGAACCCAGGGTATTGGATATGTGAGGCAGCACTACTGTGGCACTGTGCTTCCTTATATATACTGTAAAGAGGAGCAGCATACTGAGTGTGTGTATGTGTATATATTTATATGTATGTATGTGTGTATATATATGCACACTCATGCTTACACACACACATATATACATAAGATAGATAGATAGATAGATAGATAGATAGATAGATAGATAGATAGATAGATAGATAGATAGATAGATAGTAATTTATATTAGCAGAAATCATTGTTTTATCCTAACAATAAAATTATGTAATATTTATCCAGTAAAATTTCTGTTCAAATACTGTAGTTACAGTAACATATGCCATGTTAATTCTCTTTAGATTTTCTTAACTTTTACACATTAAAAAAATAAACAGACTTGAAGGTAAAGTATATTCTCACATTTTTGCCAAGGGTTTTACTAGGTTCCGGGTTTAAAATGTTACTCACAAATGTAGTTTTAGGAGTAGAGTAAGAAAAACAACACCCCCTCCTTACAAATATACAATATGAATGAATACCTGTGAAGACAGTGGCATATGAAATGTATACCTTTTTAAAAAAAAATGGAAGACCCCAAAATGGCCTCTGTGTATGTATGTGCTTGTAGGTGTTTGGTTCACAAGAATGTGTGTATGAGGACGGCTGGTGGTCTTATTCTTTGTGAATTCGTTTATTGAAAGTAATGTGTTTACAGCAAGAAAGCCCTGTCAGTCTCAGTCTTTCCCTATATATCTGATGAATACTTAATTCCAGTCATCTTATTCAGAGCTATCTATAAAAAATAAAAACAGGAGAAAGAGGCAAAACATATATTTTGACAGAGAAGCAGGCAAGGAAAGAAAGAGACAAGACAAAAAGTGAGAGTAAAAGGGAAACAGAGCAAAACCATTTTGCTAATCTGTCTAATGTTGTCATTGTTGAAAAAAAAAAAAAGCTCTTCAACACTAAGCTTACAAAAAGAAAAACGTCTTTGTTTTGGGGTGGCACTGGGTGAGTTAGGAGGGGGGGCTTTAAGCGACGTCTGGGTGGGAGGAGGTGGTCTACTAATGAATGGTGGCAAACCTTTGCTAATTGGCACTTGACATTTTTTTTTAACTCAAGTGGGCCATCTATCAAGAGTACTCAAAATCTTTGTCAAAAAAAGTGTCGTATGCAAATAGACTCACTATTCTACAAGTTAACATCTACTGTATAGAAAATTGCTGATTTTCAGATGCATGTGTCTGATAGGTGTCTAAGAAATAAGAGACAGAGTTTGTCGAGCACAGGCGGAGTTTTTTTGGTTTGTAAAATGCTTGCTTTAGCTTTGCCTTCACTATACTTTTGTTTAAATTACTCTATTCAGGTTAATCGCACAAACCTTTTCTATTCTTTTTTGTTGAGTGAAATTATTATTTTACTGTTTAGCAACCTGATAAATCACGAGGCGAGCTGCTGAAATGGTAATTTAAGTTTCCTATTCTCATTTTTTCCTTATTCATGTCTATGTTTCAGTTTTCTAGGGCGAGCAAAGCGGCCAGTCCAGCCTAGTGGCGCTTAGTTTGTAATCTCCTTCTTTCTTTAAAACTCCCATTGTTTGCTCAGTGCTTAGTCTTGCCCACATGGAAACATCCTGCACCATCTTCTATGTAACAATGGGTAAAAAGCCTTGTTAAATATTGTATAAATTTAGGAACGAGGACAGATCCAGCAATCCTATTGGATATGGCAGCCTTTGTTGGTCACCATTTTTATTTTAGCATAATGTTAGATCTTAGGATTTAAGACCTTTTCTTTCGGTTAGTGCGTCTTTTGTTTTAACTATTGTTCATCCATCCATCCATCTTCTTGACCAGTTCAGGATCATAGACTGCTGGTACCCATTCCTACAGCTTTGGGCAAAAAAGGAGTACCAGCCCTGCATAGACACCAGTCCATTACGGGGGCACACTGGCGCACAACCACATTCACGTACAGAGGACCAACTTAGAGGAGGAAGTTTATCTAATGCAATGTATTTGTTATATTTGTAGCAAGTGGAATTACGTGTATTAAGCTAGCCGAAGTATGTGAATTATATGTGTTTGATCGGCAAACATTCTTGCCTGTGGAGTTACTGCCAAATTGTTCTCCTTTCCTTTCTGTTCTCTCATTCATCTCCGGTGAAATTTTTATAAAAATCATTAGATTTTTAAGTATGATTTGTGCATGCAGGTTTCTTTCCTATAAGTAAATAAATCCATGAAACAACATAAAATACTTAAATCACACCATAACGACATTGCATCTTTTGGTGAGTGTAGAGAATTTTAATGGATAACACTGTGCTGTTGTACATTTGGGGTCCACCAGTCTCTAGTCAAACTATCACTTAATTATGGGATATGCCACTGGGTATAAGCCCAAGATGTTATGGCTCAAAGACCCTCACTTTTGAAAGTTAATCCGCCATGACTAAATAGTCCTAATACACTAAGAAACACAAAGCTCTTTGGACAGCATAATATAAAGTTAAAGACAGGAACTTTAACGTAAGCCATCACTTTTTTGATTTTTCAGTTTTTCTTTCCAACATTAGTTTGGCTTAAAGATTTTGATGCACATTCATGAGTTTTCTTTAGTACTGGAGTTGTCAGCAGCTGCCAGGTTCCATCCTTTGTACTAGTGTCCATGTCTGTTTTCATTTCTAAATGTAATGTTTGATAAATCTTCATGTTGTTTAACCTTGCTGACAATGTTTCAAACAAGAACTTCAAAGGTATCCAGGGCCGATGGTGGGAGTCACATAGGAAGCACTATACAGCAATACAAGAAGCTGTGCCTAGCTGCTGCACTGTTAATCTGCTGCAGGTCTGGCAAATGCCTTCATTGTTTGCTGTGAACTGACAAGTGTACCAGCTCAATTGACTGTACAGTTGACTGTGCTAGTGGGGGGCCCTGCAAGAAAGACAATGTCTAGGTCTCCAAAAGAGCAGGCAAGGCTGGAGGAGGTAAATCTGGATATGCGGCATATAAAATCCACAGCTAACATCTTAAAGTTATTCGCCCCCCCCCCCAGGTCCCCCAACCCTCCTCCCCAGCCCCCAAGGTAAAGAACAGTTTAGGAAAGGGGTAGAATGGGGGCTTTATATCTTAATCCAGATTGAGTAAATTTAAGGCACAAGAAAGGCTTTCAACTTTTCAGGCTTCATTCTGTCTAAGTTGTAGTCATTAATAGCCACTGACATTCCAGACAGAAGGCCCCACCATAGAACGGGAACTCCTTGAATGTGTTAACATCAAGATAGAATGTCTAAGGAACCGCACTCAGTGTGTGCATGTGGCATCTTGCCATCCATATATTTCAGCCAGCGTTCTTGTAAACATTCGCATATCCAGAGCTGCTGTGCACTTAATGTGTTAGGGTCGGAAACATTTCGTCAAATACGAGCAAACAAGAGAAGTAAGTGCTGCATCAGATTAAACTGTCTTAATCATTAAAAGGTTTCATTCATGAGTCGTTGTTTTGTTTTCGTACAAATTTTATGTAACTTTGTCTTCATACTTGTCATATATAAATAGAGGGTTAAAAGGTTATTTCCACACTGAAAAGAAAGTTAAACTTAAGCCTTCATCAGGTTTGCCCATAAATATATTAATTTTTTGGAAATACAATATATAGAAACAAATGAAAAATATATTCATTTATACTGATACAGAGTATTACTATTAATGTATTTGTTATGTGAGGAAACATGAAATTTGATAAATGCTCCTTAAAAAGAATATGTCTGCATTTTACACTTTCATTTAATTGATTTTTGAACTGGATCGAACCTGAATGTCACACTTTATTAATATATAGTTTGTTACGTTTTATTATGACAATGGGTTAAGCACAAAAATTTCAAGTGGCTCCTGAGCCTGGCAGCTCTTCTCTGGATTTGTTCATAAAATATGATTCCTTTTAAGACAATAAATTAAATTTCAGATATATCTTCAAGATAGGAAAGTTAAATAAAGTCAAGAATGATGGCAGCTTTTTTTTAAACATTTACTATAGAAACTTTTACATATTCATCAGAATTTTCATGGTTGAATACAAAAGACTATAAAAGTGGGAAAGCAAAAAAGTCAAGAATGGTGGTGGCATTACTTTTACCTTTCTTTTACTTATATCTTTTCATTCAATGTTTTCACATTATAATATGAAAGAATATTCATTCTTATTTTGTTTAAGTTTAATTAAGATTACAAATAACACTAATAAATTTGTCATCTTATTGTCAATCTTTCATATTAATAAAGTGATTTTGGCAATCCAACTTAAATTGGTAAATGAAACTCATCAGCCTACAATGGCCTTCTCTTGGCTTTGAAAGGTTACTGGTAAATAATACTTTACATCCATGGCTGAGTTACCTAAATTAAAAAGGTGACAATAAAATACTAACCATTGAACAACAAATGGAAATGTCAATGTGCATTTTAACATTAATGGTTTCTATGTATTTATGGGTTAATGGGAACATTTCAGGCCTTTCAAAATGTTTATTGTTTTAAGTATTCTTTTGAAATAATTTTAAGAAAGAAAGAAAGAAAGAAAGAAAGAAAGAAAGAAAGAAAGAAAGAAAGAAAGAAAGATGGTTTGCACGTATTTATGTGTTAATGGAAATATTTTATGTATCTCAAAGAGTTTATTTTGTAATTATACTTTTGAAAATGATTATAAGAAAGAAAGAAAGAAAGAAAGAAAGAAAGAAAGAAAGAAAGAAAGAAAGAAAGAAAGAAAGAAAGAAAGAAAGAAAGAAAGAAAGTGACTTAGATCAATGCTGAGACAGATAAACTGACTTTTCAAAAAATGAACTTTCATTAAAGTTTTTTTACTAAACTGTTGCATACTGAGTTCTTACATGTTAATTACTAATTTTGCAATTTATTGTAACAGATTTGAGTTATTAATTAATGTAGTTGCAAAGTAAAGTAAAAGCTGCTTGATAGCATCTCAGATGATATTTATGAATATAATATCAAGATGTTCAGGATGGTGTTTTAAATAAATAATTAAGTTATTAATATACCAAAAATTAGCAGAACAATATAATGCACACACACATATATATAGCACACACACAAACACACACACATATATATATAATATATATATATATATATATATAAATAACACACAAACACACACACACACACACACACACATATATATATATATATATATATGTATGTGTGTGTTATTTATATATATATATATATATATATATATATATATATATATATATATATATATATATATGGTTGAAATAGTTTACTGTCAAATAAATGCAAATATATATATAAATAACACACCCACATACACACACACACACACACATATATATCTTTCAAACAGGTTTAATTAAAGAAACTGGAGTATGAAAGTAAAAATCAGATCCAACTGCTCTGTTTTAAGATGCACGTTAAAAATTTCTAAAACATCTTTCTTGCAGTTCCTTTGCAATAACAGGACCCATAAGACATAATTGTAACCTAGTGATTTCCTATTTATATAGCATACTGCAAATCTATAATTCAGCAAATGGCCTGTGTATTTAAGTTTGAAAAGGACAGGGGATCATTATGGGCAAAAGGAAAAAGGCAGTAAGTGAGGGGCTTATTGCATAGCTATTATGGTCTAATTGCAGGTCTCAAATAAGCATCTTTTTCTACAATGAACAGATGCGTTCAGTAAATATCTTTCACTGAGTAACTCACCTGATAACAATAGAGATTTTCTATCTTGAGTGTTTAAATAATTACAACCATTGGCACTCTAGCAAAGGATAAAAAACAAGTCAGAAAGAGATATTTCCCCCTGTGGGATCTTACTGTACACCTCCAAGTATTTGCTGCTTTGCTGCTGCCACCTCCCATACACTACACCTCCATGTCTCTGATATTTTTGATTTTCGTTTTACTTGGTCATGCTAAATAAAGCCTTTCTTTTTTAACATCTGTCAAGTACAAACAACACCTTCTTGCTTAGATTTTCATAAACACGCACAAACACACATAATGCTACAGATATTATGACTGCATGTATTTGTTCAAAACATTTAAACCAGTTACAGAGACTGGGGAATACTTACAGTTTGCATCTTTTTATCACAAGATCTTTAATGGTGTTGTTGTCTGCTTCCATGACATTTTTCATCATTTGCAATTTTCTTCAAAAATGAATGTAGTTAAAATATTTGACTCTCAATTATCCACCAGGAGTGTAATGGGATTCTTGTTACTTTCGGTTATCTAGCTTTATGAAGAATTTACACTACTCATACAGCTAGATAACCAAAGATAACAATCAACCCCTAGGCCATCCTACACTGGGTCTGATCTTGAATATATGAGAAATCCACACACCTAAGAAACAAACAGCCAACACAGAAGAAAAAAATATTGTCAAAATTGAATAAACTCCCATGTATTTTTAAAATTATTTTCAATTTTCTGTTCTAAATTAATATACTGCATCTACTTCTGTTCAGGACTACAAGAAACAAGAGGCCATCATAGCACCATGCAAATCAGGTTTCAGTTTTGGATAGGACACAAGTCCTTCATCAAATGCATTCACTTTCACACAGCCAATCAACCAAATTGATTCTCTTTAGATTACAGGAAGAAAACAGTATGCTTGCAAAAACGCAGATGTGAACACGGGGAGGCCACACAGAAAGCAATGCAGCCAAAAATCAAAACAGGTTCAATAGTGCCAGCTTTGTCACTGTGAGCCCAATACTTAATTCAGTTTTCAGTGTTATTACATTAATAATGTTTTAATTGAAAATAATATTTAATTGAAAAGAGTATAAATCGTGAATTTTCAGTTTTGAAAGATTTTTATTTTTGTATTTGTAAATTATTGTTTGACAGTATTTAAAGATATAGAGCAGCAAAATGGTTAAGTGCTGCTGTTTTACATCCCCAGGACTAGTCAGTCATCCCAGCTGGGCTAT